>NC_065922.1:24577091-25840866 GCF_024586455.1 Bactrocera neohumeralis
GTGGGAGTTCTGCATATGTAATCATATTCTAATTCATCAACATTATACATTCATATTGCTTTCATGCTAACTTCATTTGCATGCATTTCAGCGCTTGTGTTGAGTAAGTCGTATATATTTTTGTGGAAATTTGCTTATCAATGTGGCATATTAAATAGGCCAAATTGTAGAACATAAAAGTCTCTAAAGAATATGCTATAACAAAATAAGCGTAATTTGGGGCCAGGCAGCAACGCCGTCTCCCGCCACATGCTGTCAAACTGCAGACTTCAATACAAGGGTTTGATTGTGTGTCACGCGGCGGCAATCAAAATTTTGTTATACCGACTTCATTTTTTTGTTTTTGTTAGCGTATTATTATTATTGTTGTTTGTTTTTTGAAAATATGATTTTAAATGATGTCGCAAACAATGAGACGTGACAAAACTGTAAATACACGAAATCCTCAGCAAATCCTATTGGTAAAATATAAAAACACACTCTCACACCCACATATTCTCCCATTTGAACGCTCTAACTCCTATATACTCTCATTTCCGTACACTTGCGTCAAATTGGCAGTGCAGCAAGCGATCCCACGCGAATCGAACAGGCGTTTGCCGCCATCTAACAATCAGCGCCGGGAGAATGACAGTTAGAATACTGAAAAAATTAAAAAAAAATGTGGTTTTTGTTGTGACGCGAGTGTGCAACAATGGAGCGCAAAAATATTTATGAAACGAAAACACGCTCACTCAACACGCCCGGTGTAACTTTTGTGCCGTTAGCATGCAGGTATGCATTTTTTATTTTGATTGCGCCGCTTGCGTGCTTTCAATTGTAAACAAACAATGCTCGCTAGAATATTTAAAAAGCATTTTACTATTTTTGGATGTGTAAAAATGCTTTAAAATAAAAATAAATTTTGTAATAAATCAAGTTGAAAATAAAATAAATATTTTTTGGTCCGCACAAAATGTACGAAAGGTGTATGTTATTGGAAGTAAGCGGCTTAAGTCAAATAAACTCAAATGAAATAAAAAATATATATATGTATACATACAAATATATTTTAATATATTAACTACATATATAAATATATATATATATCATATTCAAATCGCTACCTCACTTTGTGTACTTTAAACCACTGTTGCAGGATTACGAAATGGCAATAAAATCGAAAAAAATTTAGCCCATTTATTATCTATTATTCAATGGATAGTTTCAATAGATTTTGCATGTGCGAATATGCTCTATATATACACACGCACATACACGCAGACGTAAAGGCATATCTGGTTTTAGAATCGTGCATTATTCATCAGCTTTTTCGAAGCGCTGTGAAGCTTAATTGAGCTTTCGTTGTGCAAAGTCGCAGCAGGTCAACCAATGGCTTTAAAATGTGTAAAATAATTGAGGAATACATTAAAAAAGTATGAATAAATTATGTATAGATACTAGATATTTAAAAGTATTACATGTAAAGTCTATGATTTAGATGGAAAAACTATTTTCCATGCTTTCAACAAAAAAAAAAAAAAACAGAAAGAAAAACAAAAAAACTAATTCAAAAAAGCGATTAACATTTGAAAATCGAATTAAATTGTGGGGATTTCAGTTCGTTGGAGATCAACTGCCAAGCTACAACGCTTTGAAAAGAAAATGTAAGGGACAATCGAAAATTTATTACAGGTATAATAATAGTAATGCTAGAATAATTTTTAGAAAGCTTAAGAAGAGCTTTTTAAGTCCGAAGCAGAACAGTGGCCAAAAAGCTTCAAAATTTAAAGTATTTTACTAAATAGTATCAAGCAAATTTCTGAAAATTCAATAAGAAAAGTAAAACAGCAAATTATTATTATTATTATAATTTTATCGATAATCAATTATTTTTTAGTACTTAAATTCATAAGTCCATGAAATATTAATTGAAATTTTTCAAAAAAGTTTGAAGGAAATCCTGAATAATAATAATGCTAGAAAATAGAGACAAAAACAAAAAAATATCGACAATCGATTATTAGGCTCTACTTTAAATGTGTTGCAAAAAACGACTTTTTTGAAAGAAGTTCAAGAGCTTTTTGACTATAGAGTTTTAGAAAAACTCGGAATGAAAAAAGCTTGAATGTATTCTAATTACTTCTTTCCTACAGTAATCGATTAAAAATTTTGTCTGCCATTACCGTTATGTGTGTATATATGAATGTATTTTTTGAGGAATAATTTTTTAGAAAGCTTGAAAAGAGTTTTCTAAGTTTGTAGCATATCAGCAACCAATAAGCTTTTAAATTTATATATTTTATTTAATAACTAATTTTAGACAAATTCTTGAATATGTTATATGTATGTAAAGACAAATATTAAAAACTAGAACTTTCGAAAATATCGTCTAATCGATTGAATCTGACTTTCAAATGCACGCATTCGCATTTTTGTTGAGTCTGAGAGCTTTCACGATTGTTAAGCTTTGGAAAAGCTCTGAATGAAAATTTAATTAATTTTGCTTATAATAATCCGTTGATAATTTTAGCCACCTTACCATAATTCAATAGTTTTGACACTGCTTCCAAGCTTTGTATGACTCTGAGAGCTTTCACGAATATAAGGTTAAGATACAGATTTAAATGACACCAAACAAAAATTTGTCGACAGATTTAATCATAAGTGGAAAAGTTTTTCTCAGTTTTTTGAAGTTAGCCTCCAGAATTGATTAGATATTGGCCTTCTATGTTCAAAATTGCGCTTATAGTAAACATCTTTATTAATCAAAGAATGTAAGGTACTAGCAAATAATAAGTAATAATATATACTCGTTCATCAGATTTATGGTATATGATTGATTATGCGATTCAAGTTCGAGCTTCGAAAAAAATATGTTTCGGTGGAAAGTACTAACCTAATTTGCAAAAGGTAAAGGATTGGTTTTGTACAGGGTTATTTTAACACTAATTGGAAAGCGTGGGTTGAACTTGAAAAAGTTTTCAATTATGGTCTGGTAAAAATAGTATTATACTTGTATATGATGTAAGATTTAAATGTCGAAAGTGTGAGGCTCTGGTCAAAAGGTCGTAGTATATCACAGTCAAATAATAATAAGAGGATAGATACAGTCAGCGAAGAATAAAATGAAACGAGTTTTTAAGAATCAATAATGGTCTTTCATTAGTTAACGGAGCGACGTTTTAATCTATTGGAAATAACATAATAGTTCAGTGACTGAGAGCTGTTATATATATTGAAAAATATATAGATATTTGAGAAACCAAGGCGAGCCTCCCTCTATGTAAAATGTGTGGCGAGAAATATAATTGAAATAAGAGGCAAATGTTCAATTACCCTAAAAAGCTTTCAAGGTAAGTTAAGTTTAAGGACTAAACGTAAATAGTTTATACCGACGTTTCCTTTATATATTCCCTTCCTAGAACATTTTCTCAAGAAAGAAAATTTTCGAAAATATCATGGCAAAGATGTACCATGAATCTGCTCCATACTAAGTGCTTGAGGAAAATATAAAGAATTAAAAGAAATTTAAGGCATATATACAGTTCCGAACTTGAGCAAAGTGCCACCCACAAATATTAATGAACAAACTTATTTAGCTTGACATTTTATAATTCATTGACTCACGAGATGTAAACTGATTGCTGGCCACAAAATCATGAACTCCTCGGATCGGACAAAAGCTAAGCTTTTACATTTTTATTGCGCACAAATCTCTCACTGCTGCATTATGTAATTATAAGATACTCAAATGCAAATAAAAAGCGACAGTAATGCAAGATAAAATTTACAACCATAAAAAATATATTTGTTTTTATTTCAAATTGCTGCAAAGTGCTTAAAAAGTGGCCATAAAAGTGCAAAGCTGCGCTTATCGGCCAATTGCGGCGCTAACGCTGCAAAAAAACGACAATAAAACGAACGCACTGTCGTATACGTCACGGCCGCACGGGCATTGGAGCGCCGAACATATCATTATTGTCATTAATGTCTCATTGCGCGCACGATTCAGCGCCGCAGAGAAGTAATAAAAATTATTGGATTTACTGCTTTTGCTGCCACAGAACATGCAACAATGTATTAAAATGGCAATAAAAGTTACAAAATCCTGGAAAAAATCATTAAAGTAATGGTTAGAAGAAACAAAAGTGCATAACTTTTTCTAAACTTGTCTAAAACGTGGAACAATTCCATTTGGCAGATACATTGTTATGCTTGGCGGTGAGCGGAAGCTGCCGTAGAAGGTGCGGATGAGTTGTGCCGGTCGAGCGGCAAGCTACCCAACCGTGCTGCGGCGACAATCAAACTCAATGTTCGGCAACAAAACGCAGTTTAATGCTGTGCTCAACACCAGGAAATGACAAGCAGCTGAGAGCGGTGTGCGCGCTCCACAAACGGCAACGGCAATGTAATAAAGTAGCATCAAAATGGTAAGAAAAGTACGATTTTGTTGCCACAAATGGCATAAGACACGCGCTACATAGCGCCGCCAAGACGTTTTTACTGTCGTCGGTGCACTGAAGCGCAACATACGCTACGTGGAGCAGCGGAAGAGGAAGCAGCAGAAGAAGTGGCATGAAGAATGAAAATAACTCGGAAATGTCCTGCACGAACGCACAGCAACATCCGTGTGTGTGTATGTGTGTGTGCGCGCTGATATCCTTATACTGGTACTCAACTCTCACTGTGTTCTCTCAGTTGCATGCTTGCTTGGCTGTCTGCTTGTATTACGTCGCTTAATCCGCCCATGTCAGTCACTCAGGGATACCGTCGCTCTTATTATGCCATCTCACTTCCTTGGCTACTCAACTCGCCTCATATCGCTTGTCAGCCTAAGTGTTTAGTATGCAACTGCTTCGACTCAAGATTGCCATCTTAAAGGATTTATTGTATTTTAACTGTTAAAATTGTGGCAGCGACACGCACACACACACACACTGACGGCCATTTATATTACTTTTCATGCCCAGCGCTCGTCATTTCTTTCTGCGACCATCAGGCTCTGTCGTTATCCGCCCATTTGCGGCGCTAGAGTCCGTAATCCGTAGTTGAAGCTTTCGTGTAAGTGACGTTGTGCTGCCGCTGTTAGTAGCAGCAGCTGCTGTAACAGTTAAGTAGCGTGTGATAGGTAAATGTAAATGGATTTTACACCTAAGTAAGCTTTCTTCAGAATTTTAAACGTAAATTTTGTGATTCGATGACAATGTTGGGTTGTGGTAGTGGGCTTTGCAAAATGTTCCAATTTGAAGCTACTTGTGATTTGGAAGGATGAAGGAGTATATGGACTCAATTTTGAAATCACAAACGAAAATGCATTTTTGTTAGATTTGGATTTTCGGAACTATTGGTGAGGCATATAAAGTTTTGGAGAACGCTTATCCTTGTGATAAAAAAATTAGACAGTCTCATTTGAGTTTTTTCTGCTTGAACTGATACGAAGATAGTAGTTTCTGAATTCAGGAAGGTAAAAGAAGACCATAGCTCATTTTTAGCTCTGCGTTTTAGCAGCTTCCTTCTGCTGAGTTACATGGTTTTTAAACTTTCGACAGGATATTTTTCCTTTCTGTTCTTTATATTTTACTTTCCATGGGTATTTCGAACTACTTCAATGATGACTTTATACAGAATATTTTTACTGAAATTAAACCTTCTCTCTATTTGTTATTATTTCTAATAAGTCCTCTTTCTATACGGAATTAATCCATCTCAACTTAACAGATATTGTGTTTGCACCTTTTTTTGTTGGATTCCCTATTTAGTGAGTTGTTCAGACCTATTATTGATGAAGAATTTTTTTCAGTGAAGATTTATGGATTACAAGACTTGATATAGACCAAAGAAAACATGAATTTCATACTTTAAGAACACAGAAACCTCCATAATCGTGAAATTAATTAGAGTTTAATAGGGAACTTACTATATTATTCTATTTCAAAAACTCATCTATTTCAGCTTTATTCCAAGTGAGGCAAATTCTAGTTTGTTGGAACTTTTGGTGCTAAGAGTTAAGCACTGAGATTAACATAAAAGAAAATTATCTTCAAATGGCTTTCAAAAGTTTCTTTCTTTTCTTTAATTTTCGTGTTTGCTTGGTTTTAAGGGTTAAGCATTAAACACGGAGTTAACCATACATACATATTTCCTATGACTTAACCTTAAAAGTCTTATAAAATGCAATTTAATTCAAAATTACTCACACTGTACTATAAACTCGAGTTTAGTATCTTATTTGGTATTAAGCACTAAACACAAAGTTTATCATAGAAAAAAAAATGTCTATGATTTGGTTCTCAAGGACTCCATAAATGAGATTTGTTTTAAAGTGAGCTCCATTTGTACCGTAAACTCGAGTTTATTGTCGTATTTGGTGTTAAGCAGCAATACGGAGTTTAACATCAAAAAAATTGCTTTCGACTTGGCTCTTAAAGTCTTATCAAAAGCGATTTAATTCAAAGCGAGCTTGCTCTTTAACATAAACTCGATTTAATTGGTCTTTTTAAGGGTTAAGCATTAAACATTTAATTTTGGTGTTAAGTAGTAAACACTGAGTTTAACATAAAAAAAATTATCCTCACGTGACTTTAAACGATTTCTTTATTTTCTTCAATTTTAGTGTTTTTTGGTTTTAAGGGTTAAGCATTTAACACGGAGTTAACCATACAAACAAATTATATAGGTATTATAAAAGTTTATAAGTGTAGCTTATTGTCCCATTTGGTGTGGAGCATTCAACACGGAGTTTACCATAGAAAATTAAGTTCATGATTTGTTTCTCAAAGACTCCATAAATGAGTTTTATTTCAGCTGAGCTTATGCTGTTCCACAAACTCGAGTTTATTGTAGTAAGCATCAACACGGAGTTGAACATAAAAACATTAGACTTGTAACTTGGTTCTAAAAGTCTTGTAAAACGCGATTTAATTTAAAGCGAGCTCGCGCTGCAACATAAACTCGTGTTTATTGGTCTTTTTAAGGGTTAAGCATTAAACACCTAGCTTAGCAAAGAAAATATATCCGGTGGCTTGGCTTTTAAAGACTCTCTAAATGTAGTTTAATACAAATTAACTACACTATGAACTCGAGTTCATTGTCATATTCGGAGTTAAGCATGAAACACGGAGTTTAACATCACAAACAAAGTTGCCCGTAATTGCTTCCAAAAGTTGCTCTAAATGTGGTTTATTTTAAAGTGAGATCACGGTGTACAGCAAACTCCGCAAGAGTTTAATATATAAAGAATGTGCTTGAGCTTGGCGCACACACTCAATTTTGGTACTACTGGCGATGCAATTGTGTCTTAAAATTGAATTCGAACGCAATATTAAACATTTTTCTAACTAACTTGCGACTGTTCAAAATAAACCCTGAACACCTTAAGAATTCCTCTGAGAACACTTGAAAGATTTATATAAATATTATATAACGGTTCGTACTGAAAAATGACGTTCTCGATGAAATGTGATGAAACTTTTCTAAAAATTTAAAAATTATTTCAGCCCTAAGTGCAACCACGTGCCACCTAAAAAATCCAACTCAAACATCCCCACACAAGCGTACAACTCACAAGCTCTCCCAACTCATAACAGCTCCACGAAGCATATTCTTCGTCGCTCGCAATAACATAATTCCTGATTTTAGTGCGTAATAAAATTTAATAATTTTCTTAACTCGAGAAAATCTGCAGACAAGAATGGATACAATTAAATTTATGCAAATAGTTTTCCACAATTTCACTGCGCTCGCCCACATATACATAATACATGCATAGAGTCTTACATACACTTGTTCAGCAGCGCTGATAAATATGTTATGAGTGGAAGTGTGTGTGTGTGTACCGTGACTTTAAAAAGTCGACACCAATAATATCATTTACTACAACCCTTTTGAATATTAAATAAATGCGCGCAACACATGCCGCACACCACGACAGCTTGCCGGCGACGAAATAAAACTTTCATAAACCTTTAAATATGAACACTAATGATTCCAGTTTGAGGCTGCTGACAGTGAGATGCCAACAAAGCCACTGTAACTGAAACTTCAACCACATATGCACGAGTATGCCACATACGGTACATATACATGCGCAGTTGTAAGGCAGTGCTGTGCGTACGCAATGCAGGCACGAGGAGGAGTGGAAGAGTCAGCTGAACTTTCAAAGCTTGTAAGGCTTTCTATGATAAAAAAGAGAAAATACTAACAACGGCTGAACCGAAGGTGCTTTCTTTATATTATAAAATGTTATAAAAAGATGATTACTTAGAGCATGATCGGTCAGTTTGTATGGCAGCTATATGCAATAGAGGTCCGATCTGAACAATTTGTTCGGAGATTGTGGTGTTGTCTTGGACAACAATCTATGCCAAATTTCATGAAGATATCTAATCAAATAAAACATTATTCCATACAAAGACTTTATTGTGATCGATCAGTTTTTACAGAAGCTTTTTCCTAAAGTGGTCTGATATCGGCGGTTAGGACAAATAAACAGTTTCTTGTGGAGAAACGGATGTGTGTGAAATTTAAGATCGGTATCTCAAAAACTGAGGGACCGGCTCGTGTATATTTAGACGGACAACGGTCATGGCTCAATAGACTTAGCTCGCTTTTCTGATCATTGACGTAGGTACTTCTAAGAGTCTCCGTTGATTCCTTCTGGGTGTTACAGACTTCACCGACTACATACATATGTCGTCTGAATGGGTGAAAACACTCCAGCGAGCTGAGAGTATTCGAAGCAGTACCCGCCGGGGAAGCAGAGGAAGAGAAACCCCTTCACTTCATTGGAGAGACCAGGTGGAGAGGGATCTACGCTGTTCTACGCCAATAACAAAATAACAAAAATATATATTAATATACCCCGTTCAAGATATAAAGCTCTGAATAAAAAGACTTTTGTTTGCAATGGAGCTTATTCGAAGCTTTTTCCTGCATTTGTTGAGGCTGTTCGCAGGCAGTTTAGTGATCGAAAGGTTGTATCAAACATCATCTCGAGATAAGGGTGGAATCTAACCGATCAATGTCTTCTGCATTGAGTGCGTTGAGATGATTTAAAAACAGGTTGAAATATTCCTCGGAGCTTATGCGCTCGCGAGAATGACATATGTTTGTCGAAGAGTATAAAGGGGAATGATTTAGCTCAATATCTGTCTACAAAAGCTCGTTTAATCAAGCTGAAAAGATCAGAGCAAGCTCTATCCCACCAGAGCTCTCGAAAGCGGTAAAACCAAGCGATAGGAATCAGTACTGTTGTCAAATGTTTAAGGTTCGTGAAACTAAGTTACTTCAAGGAGAACAATCTGAAGGGGTTCAAACTATCTCCATTTTCCCATAAAAAAATCCAGCAAATAAAGTTATCATATCCGCAAAGTAGGGATTTGGTCAAAGAGCATATGGTTCAGCGACCTAGTGGTGGGGTTACTGAATATCTCAAGAGTGCTTGGGCTGAATATGATATTGTGAGTTAAGCGATAGCAGAATAAGCCAAATCTCGGCTGTATATTTGATATATGGCGGGCCGAGATCTATTTAGGTAAAGCTTGACTTGATCCATCGGTAGAATATTTCTTCTATAATTTCATCAAAGGTTTGAAAAGGTTTCGAGAGAATAATATGGAACAAAAAAGAACTAATAGTAAGCACGAAACTTTAGGCGAAAGAGCTTCAAAAGCTTGCGAATAATCGCTTCAAAAGAGTCTTGATTAACGAAGAATGCTATTACGGTTGAGATTTTGGGTCGTCTTGGAAAAGAAAATGATGAC
Organism: Bactrocera neohumeralis; assembly: GCF_024586455.1. NCBI lineage: Eukaryota > Metazoa > Arthropoda > Insecta > Diptera > Tephritidae > Bactrocera > Bactrocera neohumeralis. The sequence continues at coordinate 24,586,835 of NC_065922.1, forward strand.
AAATTGGTGATTTCTCTTCTTGTAGTGAATACTTGGAACAATAAATTAAGAACTTTGCAAAAAAATGAAAAGAGCTTCCCTCAAAAAAAGAGTTCCCGAAAAAGGTTCCCAACCTATCGAACCGCTCTCGTCTGCATGTAATGCATGTTTCCAGTCATTTCCTTGTCGCTGACGCTGCGCGAACATAAAAATGAACAGGAGCAGCGACGACAGTAGTTGTTGTTGCGGTTGTGGCATGACCATAAAAGTGCAGCTTTAAGGCGCACATTACGGTTTATAGCCAAGGCAGAGGCTCGAGGCAAAAGGAGAGATAGGGTAGATAGTAAATGAGTGGGAAGAGGGGCAGAGAGTCGAGCATGTGCGAGCGTGTAAAAATCGCTGAGAAAAATAATTTTCCGCATGCGGATATCACATTGAAAATAATATTGAAATAAAAAGCGAACAAAAACAACAAAAAGAGTAAAAATGAATTAACAAAAGGAGAAAAATGCAGCGAAATGATAGCGACAGCAGCAGTGATAAAGTATCATCAGTGCCGAATGCGGAAGACAGCGCTGGCGGCTGCTGTGGCAGCTCGTAGCATGCAACTGCACTATAGTGATATCCGATGGACGCACACACACCCAAACACATACACAAATGGGCATGAGCATAAAGTCCACTTTAAGCGCAGTTGCAAGCGCAGACGGTCGCCTTGGCTACGACGCAATTTTGTTGCTGCGTTGCACAAACGCCGCTGGGCCATGTTTAAGTGAAAAGTAATGCCAACCAATTACGTTTAATTTTGAGCGCCATGTCTGGCATTGAAGCAACACAAACAGAGCCAGCAGCCCGGTTGGGTCACCATCAAGCGCCGCCGCCGCCGCCGCCATTCGCCATCAAACATCTTTACAATGTGGCACGTTGCAGCATTACTGTGTGAGTCATTCATGCAACTTGAATGCAAGTGCGCTACAACAAAATACGCCGCCTGCATGTAAAATGGCAACGCCACCATCGCACACACACACATCCATAACAAATTTTTTATGGCTGCATAAAAGGGCACCCTCGCGTGTTTCGTACACACACACCCACAAACACAACCATTTTTATAGTCACACCCGCGCGTGTGTTGTGTGAGAGAAAAAATGCCCGCTGATTTGTATGCATTTGTAGGTTTTTGCATCGTCGCGTCGCTGCCACGTCACCGCTCCCGATTCAGTGAATGACTACTACTACTGACTCCGAGCGACGACGACATATTAAGCAAATATGTGGCACGAGCGCAATAATGCCATAGCTGCAACACATTCACCTCCGTGTGTGGCACGCTGACATACACAAATGCAAATGCGAGCATATTTAAATGTTTATATTTTCATTTTATTTCATGGCATACGAGTCCGCCGTTGCAGCGTCGTACCTGCGCTGTATAGTGAACACTCGTGCAATTTGCGGTTACTGCGTTCAAGTCGGGAATAATGTTAGCAAATAATACAAAAATGCTGCGAAAATGTTAATGTCGATTATATTTCAGCGGAAGCTTTAAATTTTTACGTGGATTTGCAATTTTTTTGAAAACTGTTTTTCAAATACATGAGACCAGTCGAAACTTTCATGTAGCCCAGGGCTGCCTCTGAGCTTATGACAGTTTAGTGAAGCGGTTCTTATCTTCCTTAAATTAGGAATCTTTTACTTAAGACCTTATATACTTGTATATCATAAATTTACTCATTGCTCCATATATGAATTCAAAGGAAGGAATGAGAAAGCAGTATAGGGTCACATTGGGGATCTAAAGAGGGAGTAAAGTGAATGTATAACCTCTCCTTTCCAAAAGTCAACTTCATCGACTAAAAGGAAACGAATTAGGTGAATATCTGTCTAGAAAAGCTCCTTTCATCAAGCTGATAAGCTCAGAGCCAGGGTCTAAACTCCATCCCAGCTGAGCTCCGGCAGGCAGTAAAGCTTAATATTAAGGATCAGTACTGGTGTCAAATGTCTAAGTTTTGGCAAACTAAGTTACCTCAAGGAGGACAACCTGAAGTGCTTTAAACTCCCGCAAAGGCTTGATGATCCCAGAAATCGTTAACGACACCAAGTCGACCAAGTACATAAGAGTATATCATTTTACCCCAGAGAGGAAATCGTGTCGGCCGCGAGGCTAGTTGGCACCCGGATGAGGTGCGATGACTCCACCGTTCATCCACTTGATTATAGATACCACAAACAGAAATAAAAGCTCGTAAAAGAATTATTAGTAATCTCATCTGGATTCATCTTCAACTGGATCTGAACTCTAGACTCGCATTGATTTTTTGATTTGTTTGGTTGTTTGTCAATTAAAAAGGCGACCAAAATTGTGGGTGAAATTAAATTTTTTTTCTGTTTAAATCCTCAATCGCGCAAATGACGGACAATCAAGAAGAACTAGTACTTTCTTAAAATATTTCAACCTCGTCTTCTTCCTATAGATGATAAGATTCTCAACCTTATGGCATGAAATCCAATTGATCTGTTAGAACTTCCACAACTAGTGAAAGCGATCAATCTTTGAACAAAAGGATATTGCGACAGCACATGAGCCGCTTGTCACCCACGGGAAGCCCAGTTGTGCCATAGCTGAACACACGAGGAGAGGGGAGCACCGATCCGTTCCCATTCTACTAATCTGAACAGAAAAATTATAAAAAAAAAATTATTTATTAAGCTCGTAAACTTTACAGTTGCCTGCGACTCCGCTGTGGCCTGGCTCCCGTCCTAGTCTTACTACAAAGTGACGCGATGCTATTGATTACGAGGCTAGGCATTCCTTAATCAGCTTTGCTTGATTTCTAAGCTCAAGGCTAGAATCGCCGTCCCGTTATCAGAGTAGATATTCACATCTTTAAAAGAGGCTGCATTCCGAAGCTGTGAATCTGCTGCTATCTTAATGGCCGCAACCTCGGCTTGTAAAACACTACACTAGTCAGAAAGTCTGAACCTGAAGTTGATAAAGAGCTCATGACAATATCCCCTACAATTGTTTAATATGAGTTTGAGTCTAAATTGCTTCATCTATCGGCGAGTCTAGTATTGGAAATAATGTTTATAACTGATTTCGCGTTGAACTTCGCGATGACAGCCGAAACTGGAACTCCTTTATACATAAAATCGATTTTTCGAATACAAAACAGAAACTAGGTCGAGCTAAACACTTTAATGAGCAAGTTTTAAACATACCCACAACATTAACAGCAAAATGTACAACAACAAAAATTTCACCAACCCCACCGACTTAATATGTTGCACATCTGCACATACATTTCCATACAAAATAATACAGTATGTGGAGTGAGCCACTGTCTATTTGGGTGTTCATATGCAAACACATAATAATTGCTGGCAATATTTTGCGATGGATTAATTACTTGTCATTGGCAGTCATCAGCGCCGACGCTCTGAACATTAACAGAGGCAAGTAATTCGAAATATGCATTGAGTATGTTGCATAAATGAATATATTGATGAATATTTAATGCAAAAACACACAAGCGCACAAGCTATATGTACCTGCTGCAACAATGTGTGCGTGTTATGTATATAAATACATATTTACATATTTATCGTGCACATTCAATTTGATATATAAAGCGGCAATTTGCATGCAGCAACCATATAATTTTATTACGCTGTCAACACGAGCACCAAGGACAAGGAAGGTGCGGGGAGTGAGCGTGTCTACCGCTGCGCGGAGGCGTGCTGAGGTGAAGGGTAACAACATAAACTGATGAGTAGCGCGTATTATCCATTTTAATGGGCAACGCCAAAGCCTAACATTAATCAATGCGAAATTTATTTGTGCGCCTATTTTACTGCATAATTTAAGGCGTGCCGGCGCGCGTCCCCACTTGGGTGTGCATACACAAACAGATTTCCACAAAATCACACAGAAATGCCGTGCTGTTGGCGCTCCCACGTTGTTCACACCACAGCACTCATCAGACGCCATCAACATTAATAACAGTGAAGGCATCATCAACGTCAACAGCATGACACATGGTGCGGTAGTGCGCCTAGTAGGGGTTCGATGATGCCGCTTACCAAGCGTTCGACATCTGTAGTAATGTATGTGGCTGAAAACGGCAGCGGAAATAATAATAAATGTGCCACCATTTGTGGAGAGGGTAACAAACCGCTGCATGGCTGGTATTATCATATTTGTATAGTGGATGGATGAATTGTGCGCGGGTTTCAATTTTGATCTTTAATATTTAGTGTTTTATTTAAAATCGTTAATCTTTAAGTTAATCTTTAATAATTTTTAATTTTTAATCATTGATAATAAATTAATTAATTGCTAATCTGCAATTTTTAATCTATAACTTTTCACATTCAGTTATTAATCTTAAATTTTTAATCTTTAATCCGTTACCTTTAATAATGAAAGTTTAAAAATAAATTTTCATTTTAGAAATAGGGAGTAATGACGAAATAGGGAGTATTTCTAAAATTAAAATTTATTTTTAAACTTTCATTATTTAATCTTTAAATATTCATTTGTAGTCTTTAGTCTAAAATGTTAATCTTCAATTGTTTAGTTCATAATTATTAAACTTTCATATTTGTATTTAATCTCTAGCCTCTTATATTTATTGTTTATTATTTATTATTTAGTATTTAATCTTTATAGCTAGAATAAGTTGTTAGTCTTTAATTTTTGATCTTTAGTCTCTAATTTTTAGTCTTTAATCTTCAATCTTAAATTTTTGATTTCTAGTCTTTGATTTCTACTCCTAATATTTACACCTTTAAATTTTTATTTCAATTTAAGTTAAAGTGACTTACTGATCTTTAATCTTTAACCTTCAGTCTTTAACCTTTAATCTTTAGTATTTAGTCTTAAATCTTCAACCTTTCATTTTTAATCTTTTAATTCTTAAATTTATTAATCTTTAAACTTCAAGTTTTAACTCTTACACTCTAATCTTTACTTTCTGGTTTTTATTCCTTAACCTTTATTCTCTAATCGTGAAGATTTAATATTTAGTTTTCAATATTTAATATTTTATTTCTAATGTAAAGTTTTTAATCTATAAAATCTATAATATATGATCTATAATCTATAATCTATAATCTATAATCTATAATCTATAATCTATAATCTATAATCTATAATCCATAATCTATAATCTATAATCTATAATCTATAATCTATAATCTATAATCTATAATCTCTAATCTATAATCTATAATCTATAATCTATAATCTACAATCTATAATCTATAATCTATAATCTATAATCTATAATCTATAATCTATAATCTATAATCTATAATCTATAATCTATAATCTATAATCTATAATCTATAATCTATAATCTATAATCTATAATCTATAATCTATAATCTATAATCTATAATCTATAATCTATAATCTATAATCTATAATCTATAATCTATAATCTATAATCTATAATCTATAATCTATAATCTATAATCTATAATCTATAATCTATAATCTATAATCTATAATCTATAATCTATAATCTATAATCTATAATCTATAATCTATAATCTATAATCTATAATCTATAATCTATAATCTATAATCTATAATCTATAATCTATAATCTATAATCTATAATCTATAATCTATAATCTATAATCTATAATCCATAATCTGTAATCAGTAATCAATAATCTGTAATCTTTAGATTGTATACAATTCAACTTTAAACTTCGACTTCAGCCTTTAATGTCTAATTTATTTTCATTTACGTTGACATATTTTTGGCGCACACTGTAATATTCCGATTTCCTAAATTCTCGCCATCCTTCACCACAATGCGCTGCATTAAATCGTCGTATTTCCTAAACTTAAATCTGTTACACCCCTTTGGCAGCCCCACTGCTTCGTCCATAACCCATACCATGCCACATGCGAGGCATCTCGTGGGCCGCGCCGCTTTGTTGCATGCAAATTAATGACGCACAGTTAATTGCAACAATTTTTTTCTGCGCGCCATTCCAATCTGACGGGTGCGTTGCGCGTCGCTCCTCTTCATTACAGCATGCGCTTCGCTGGACATTTTCAATAGAGCGGAAGGATTTAGTGCTGGCGGAAGTGGACGTCAGCAAAGTGGTGCGCTACATATGTACGCTCGTGCTGGCATGTGATGGCGTGCGTGCGTGCATGGGGCAGCCAATGGAAGTCGGTGCGCTCGCGTGAGCATTAATTTTGTCAACTTCCGTTGTGGCGTTGCAAACATTTCATTTCCTATTTGCACATTTTCGCATTTGCCTATTTCCCTATTTTGCAAATTTCTGCTGATTTGTTTTCGTCATTGTTGTTGTTGCTGTTGTAATTTCGGAATTTGGAAAATGTGAAAATTATTGCGAAATTAGCATTTTCAGCGTAGCCACTCAAAGCCCCATCAGTAGGGCTGCTGCTAACTAATACCAAAAACAAAAACTATTACTGCCACAGCAAGCAAGTACCGTTAGTGGCATTGAATTGCCATTTGTGGTATTTGCGTCTATGCACGTACTTATCTATGTGTGTATGTGTGTGCGTGGTTGCATGCGCACTAGTTGGTTGCCTCAATACGCTCATTCCATATATTTGCACAATTATTGGTTGCAACACTGAGGTTGCGGCAAGTACGCATACGACTCTGCCACGTTGGCGAGTGGATGAGTGGTAGTGGCATGAAGCGACCTTATTACTTGTGCTAGGGCTCGTTCTGTTGTTGTGCGGTTATAATCAACGGCTGCAGTAGATGTAACGGTTCTACAAAAACAACAATGACAGCAACAATACTAGCCAATTTAGCCCATTTTTCAACAACTCGCTCGAGAAAGCTGACTGCCGTTGCAGTTTTGGTGAGCCTTTCTCTGACGTAAGTGAGAGTTTATGAGCCTCATGGTTGTTGCAATGCAACGTTTCATGTATGTATGTATGCGTGTGTGTGGTTGTGATTGTTTTTTGGCCCATTTCATTGATTTGTTTGCAGCCTCGTTTATTTATGCATTTGTTTTCGATTTGTTGTTGCAAGTGTTACCAAGCTTGCTGGCGGCGTCATTTATCACTGCTGTTGTTGCAGCTGTTCGTAATAGGCTTGCCACATTTCTCTTTTTCACGAAAGCCACACTGGTTTCATGGTCTCAACGGAAGAAAAGCGTGTCGTAACAGATTGACGGAGAATTAATGGAGCGTTTGTTGTTTGTGCTTGGTATTCTTAATCGGCTTACTGATCTTGCTTTGTTGCAGTTTCGTCTAGTCTAAATTTCGCACCCACTTCTTACGAAAGTCTGACGAAGTGTTCGCAGACAATTTTGGCGGTGAATTAGTGCCAAAATTCAATAGGTTTTTGCCTAAGGTTCCTTAAAGATGCAAACTTAGTGAAAATAGTGGTCTGAAGACCCAATTTAGATGGTGGTTATGCTTATCACCAAGAAGTGAAACAAAAGGCTGGATTTTGTCTTGATCTGACAAAAGCGGGGTATTCGATGTGGAAGTGTAGAGATGATTCCACATATTTCATCTTTTACCAAACAGCTGATGCAGCTGGAAGCTGTTAAGATAACTAATCTTATTGCCTAATCCCGATCAAACAGTGTCTAGTCCGAACTCCTACAACCACTGAAAGGAGGACTTTGCTGAGTTCGAAGAGTTCTCTGTAATTCCTGTGATTTACCCTAGGCTAGTAGGTTCAGCGCTTGCTGATCTGGTCTGAAGCCCAACAGCCCACTAGTGAGCCACAGGAAGCCACAATGGAAGTGTGATAGAAGCGCTTTCAACCTGCTTAACCAACAGTAAGTGCAATGATATTCGGACTTATGGACTTAGGTTCAACCAAGAAAAAATGAATTCTGATGGCAGTCACCTCTTGAAGTGTCTTGTATAAGCTTCGAAGTTTCCGGAAAATATTTTTTAAAAGGTCCTCTGCCTTCACGGTTTATAAGCATGAATTTTATTTTTGAATAAAAAGATGCTCTGTAATGATTTGATCTCAAACATGTTGGTTTACAAGATATCGACCTCCAAGCCCGGCTCCACGCTGACTATTCATCATTTGTCATTTATCGGTAAATATGTAGTCCCTCAGTTTTTGAGATATCGATCTGAAAATTTGCTAACGTACTTTCCTCCCAAAGAAGCTGCGCATTTGAGAGAACTGCTGTTATCTGATCTCTATGATATGCTACTGCCATATAAACTGAACGATCGGAAGCCAGTCGTTGTATGGAAACTTTTGTATTTAGCGAGATATCTGCACCCAATTTAGCATACACTATTGCCCAAAGCATTGATACAGTCTCGAAAGAAATAATTCAGACCGAATCACTTTAGCATATAGCTGTCATACCAAAAGGCCGATCAAAGTCAAGTTCTACCGAGATTAACAATTTTCCTGGCTTTTTTAATCCCTAAGGAAAAATAGATCCGAAATTCGAACGCGAATAAAGACGTCCCCTTTAATTCCGCCTAATTCTACTAATCGTTCGTAGGCGGCGGTAGCATGCTTTCACTTATCTGACTAAGATGAGAGTTCCTTTTGCTAGATTAATTTATACCAGGTAAAATTAGTGCGAAAATGAAGACATTCAGAGTATACTGAGCGTAGCGCTATCTGTTATTTTGCAGTAAAACGATTGGCCTACTATCAAGCAGAAAATAATGCCTTTAAACCAACTAAAATTAGGAATATTGGTGAATTTCATCACTACATCTCCTCCTTAAGCAACACAAAGGCAATCACATTAATGTCTTATCCTCTTCATATTCACACCTCGCACTAGCTGCTGGCGAAAATGTGTATTGACATGTATAGCTATGAAGTGCGCATTGGAAATGAGTTTGGTCCTTTTGGGAGCCGAAGCTCATTTATGCTTGCGATATTCATGAGAAGTAGACTTTCACAAACTCGAACCTCTATTACACTTAACGCCCTTGTGTAAGCAATGCTATTGAAAATTTTAGTTCGAAACTGCTGTCAAATTACAAAATACTCACACACACATACTTACAAACATATACGTACGTGCGAAATCGGTTTAATGCCATTGAAGCATGATATCTTAAGGGGCGGCGTGTGTGTGTGGTGCTGAGAGACGTTGAGCTTGATAAGAGCATAAGTGAATTGGAATATCCATCCTTACGTAACCACAGATATGAGTGTATATATTTATTGATAATACACACGCAGCTAACGGCAAGTGTGTAGTGGTATGTGGCTATGAATACGGATTTTATGTGAAAGTCTTTTCGCTTCCGGTGGCTGCGGTCGATGTTAACTTGGTCATTATGTGTACATACATATAAATACAGTAAGCAAAGCAAAGAGTGGAATGAAGAGTGTATATTGTATGGGGAAATGGCAGTTTCAAGGCTATACAGCCTAAAAGCATGCAACGGATGTGGAAGTGCAGGAAAAAAGTATATACAAATGTAGGAATTGCCAGTTGAAACGGAAGTAAATTGGGAAAGTGCTCGCTGGTGAAGCGAAGTGCCTCGTGGTTGTATGTGTGTGTGTGTGCGTGCTTGTATACCACCGCAAAAGCAGAAGTATGTGTGCTGCATGAACATGGTTTTGGGCTGTGGCAGACCAACGTTGGATGTACATCGATTTCCGCTTCCGTTGTGCACGTTACAGTAATATGTAAGTAATCTTATCTACATTTATGCAAACTTATATTGTGTATTAACAAATTTGACTTATGTCTATGTGGAGTGCGTGCGCACTCAGGCACTCAGGCATTTGGCTTTGCTCTCAGCTTCAATCAGACGTTCACACATTTGATACAAGATGCCACATTAGAACTATGTTTGTATATGCATTGTGTCTGGTCATAAATTTGTGGCTTCCTTTGTACTCAAGCGCTAGAAAAAAAATGACAAATCTAGCAGAGATTTCTGCACTTTCATTGGAAAATAAATTTCGAGAGGAACCAAGATCACCGCATGCAAAATGTCTACTCTTTCAAGTTTTTTTTGTTTGGTGAAAATGGGTGAAGCTGAATGCTTAGAGGTCCTCATTGTTAGTATCGTCACTATATTCGGTCAGGAATACGAGATTTACAAAGAGCTCAACTCAGTGAGGGACCACCTTTCTTTCAAAATAAAAATTTATTTTGAGCACTTTGAACTATAAATGCTATATATCTAGTTATTGGGATCACAGCATCATTATATGCTACACAGGTTTTATTTTCAATAAATTAATCTGTTTTTTTTTTGTAAGTGAGGATATCATTTTTGAGAAACGAGAATTATTTTCCCTTAGTTCTTAAAACGTATACTGAAATTAACCTAAGCCTTTGAAGCAGTCTCCTTACCCTACAGCTGCACGTCAATTCCAACTTAAGGTTTCCTGACTGGTGTAGCGTTTTTTAAGGCGAGGTTGCTGCCATCAATGGTAGTTGATCTATTGCTAGGGATCGCAGTCACTGTTAGGGAAGTAACTATCCACTTCAATGGTAGAGCGATATTAAGCAACACCTAACTTAATAATTAACGCCTGGGATCAGCCTGAGCTTGGTGAGTGCCGGGCAACCATTGGCACCTGTGCGATTATAAGACCCTTCTGGTTTAAAATATACCACAAAAGTTCCAGCGAGCTCTTCACCCTCATTGAGCTGTACATTTTCCTATTAGTCTCCACATGGTGAAGTTAAAAATTTACTGGAACTCAGTTGCCGAAGCAGCTTGGTGGTGGACGAGGTAGAAATATCTCAACATTATTCCACATTAGCGAGAGCAAGGCTAAAACACCTTAGGCCCCACACCTTTTGACATCCAGCTTAGCTGGCCGGAATAGAAATTAAAAGCTTATGCAGCATTGGAATAGCTTTACGCTGCTTTGTCGATGTTTAAAGTCTAATTACTGAAGCTCTGTTTCTGGATGCACATAGAACTGAGCGCGATAAGTCCAGGTGAGATCTTTTCTTGGTATTAGCCATTTAATCTAACCTAACCTTAGTTTCTTTCGGTGTTAAGTTTTGGTAGAGCTTAAATTTTATAAGTAGAGTTATGGAACTGTAATAGGTGGTGTTAACTTGTGGACAGGGCGTAAGTAAGCTTATTTTGATGTTACGTTTGAATATGACCAAATTTATTAGGAGCTTTGTTCCAGAGAAAAGATATAGTTTTGCGAATAATTAAAAAGTATTGCGGAGAAACTAGTCATGTCCTCTCGGTGACGGATCTGCTAAGTTGTGGGGACGTTTTTATAAAACTTTTAAAACTAGCAGCTTCTGCTGTACTATATATTGGAAGTTCTATTCTAATAATATTTGTCGCGTCAATCCATGTGTCTTCCATTTCGAAAAATTTCCACTTCAAGTAGCAGAGGTAACAGCATGAAAAGCTGAACAGAAGTTTGCTATAACATTCGTCTTCTCAAAATTTTTTGACTCAAAATCTCCTATTGATCGACTCGACATGTTTTGGGTATGAAGCGTGTCAATGCTAGACTCGTACTTCGACCAGAATCTTTAGTAAAAACGACTTGTGGTAGCTGAGGATCCTACATTTATCAAACGAAACATAACTAGAATATAGATTTCTAAATTACTACCCATCGAAAAGTGCTCCAAAAATGAGCCGAAACCAAAAAAAAAACTAAATTCGCTGAAGGCACTGAAGACCTGGTTTAAGCGTTGGTATGCTTGTATTGTCTTAAAAGGAGTCTGATAGGAAGGCGATAATTAAAATTTGTAGTAAAATACTTGAAGATAAACATGTTTGTGGCAGTCCGGATCAATTTTGATCAGATGTTATAATGTAAAATTTTTATAAGTGCTTTGAGGCTTGATTATGTTTTCAGAAAAAAATATAAAATTATAAAAAATTAAAATTTAATTTAATTCTTAGTTGCATTGGAAGCTTGGCATATAATGGCGTATCTGCCGTAATATTACCAATATATAAAATACTTTTCGTAAAGGTTTCCTTTTGTGTCTAAGATATCTTAAGAGACCTGTGATCCATCATTTGTGGCATATTCCCACCTTAAACGCCATAAAGTGGAGGAAGAGCTCGTTTACAGATATGTAGTTGAGTTGTTAACCGCATTCATAAGGTCGACCGAGCTCTAATTTCCCTAACTTATAATTTCAATGACAAAACTTATTGGGGAATGTACTTGCAATAAATATCAGCTATACGATGAACCTTAAAAAGCGTTTAGATAGTTGCCAACAGCTCATTGGACGATTTTGCCACAAAACTGCCTACATATACATATATATGTCTGTATATGTGTGTATGTATGTATACATGCGTATGAAAATGCAGTTAGCGCCAAACTCAAAACCCGTTGAAATTAAATTTCCAACAACCGTGCACCATTGCACGCGCAACAAAAACAAAGGCACCTATGCGAGAGGACGACGCTGAAACAGCAGTTACACAATAACCGAGCCATCGATGCGCCTGTGTGCGTGCGTGCACAAACATTTCACGCCATTCTACACACAAACATTTTGCACGCTTTACTTTCGCTTACTTGCCACTGCGTGCGTTTCGCTGCAACGGCGCGCACTTTATTACGCTTTGCTGCAGCAAATAAATCTTGCGCCGCGCTGCACGTTGAACGCCCGTCTCACCCGTCTCGTGCGGCAATATTTCGGCTGTGCTGGCCCGCACCGAGGGCGCGCCGTTATTTAGGGTCGCTGGCTGCTCATTCAATTTTAGCAATTTAGCGTGCCACGCGGTGTGTGGCAAGTGGGGGTAGGGCGACGGGTGCGGCGCCACGTGTGGCAAGTGCGCTTGAGTGTGTGTGCGTGAGCGTTGCAATGTGGCACATATTTTACAGCGATTTTTTTGCTGGCATTGTTGCTGCTGCAACGTTTGACCGAGCATTTTGCTGAAGGACAGCAACAAATTTCGAGGCGTAGACAGATATTTTAGCTGCAATTCGATTTCGTTATCGTGCGCTTCTGCCAAAAACTGCTATTACCGTTATTGCTGTGCGGTTAGTGTGTGCGTGTGTTACGAACGCATTATAAACAAAACACAACAAAAACAATGGCATTACAATAAAGCGCAGTTATTCAAATAAATGAGTTTTGCAGCAACTGTTTATGAATGCGCTGACGCAAGAAGAGCTTCACACACATACACACACACACTCATACACCCAAACTAGTAAAGTGGCGGTTCGAAAGTCGTCTATAAGCTCTTCGCGTATTGTTAAGCGCCACATAATGCGTTGTTTGTTGCACATTTTGTTGTTGTTGCATTTCGCCTTTAAATTCACAAAATATACACAAAGCCGCAACCATAATGCGGTAAAATTTGCGGCGGCCATTCATTAATTGCATCATTGCCTCAAGTGGTCATTCAGTCAATGAAGTTGGCCAATACGCACTCATACATACGCAATAGGTATTTCAAATTGTTGTTATTTGCTCCAGAAAATTTTCAGTTTCGCTGCAATTTTTCACTATTTATTTTGTTGTAACATAGTTTTAGCAACGGTAAATGCATGCGCTGTATATTTTTGCGAAAATTAAAATTTTGGTTGCTACAAACTTTGTTATTGTACTTATGTACTTACAGTAAACTTTTGGTAAATACTTCGGTTGTAAATGTTTTCTGTTTGCTTACCTGAAATGAAAAGAGAGAGACGGGAAATGAATTAATTGATTGTGGAAATAAAAGCTAGGCTTATAGTATATAATTTTTCTTAAGTATAATGTAACAAATATTGTATGTATATGTTTATTAGGAAAAAGTATCCAATGTAAATTAGATCATGACTTTCAATTTAAAGCGCGCCTAAATCTTTTAATTTTTCCCACTAATATAACATTTAATTTCTTTTAACTTTTGTTATAAATTTTTTCTCTACAAAGCAAATAAGCCCATAACTTCGAAAAAGAAGCTAAAAGTATTCTACTACAAAATTTTCTCATTCCACAAAAAATATTTTGATTTTTTCATAAAATCATTACTTTTAAAAGTTTTAAAGTAGTTAAAGTTCTGAATAAAATGTACTGAGCATTCATACAAATGCCTTGTGCATTCTATGTTGTTCATACGTCATGGTGTACTGCATGAAAGCTCAGTAAATTTGATCTACTGTAACTGCGTGTAACTTTTAAAGTAGAGGTTTTATAAAAAAAAGTCATAAAGACCTTCTGTGTAGACCAAAATTTTAGTATAATATAATATTTCAAGGGTGTAGTTTTACTTATGAGTTTTTTTTACATTTGACCCACTTTTGGTGAAAATACTGAAACTTCAGAGAAAGTTTCTAAAAATGAACTAAACTTAGAAATTAATGGACAATCTAATATACATAGGTTGTCAAAAAGGGTATGATATTGCTATCATCGGCCTCAACACCCGCGCCATTAGTTCTGCTTTCTCCAGGCTGGACAAGGAAGCACAGAAAATGGGTCTGGCAGTGAACGAGGGCAAAACGAAATATCTCCTGTCATCAAACAAACAGTCGTCGCACTCGCGACTTGGCTCTCACGTCACTGTTGACAGTCATAACTTTGAAGTTGTAGATAATTTCGTCTATCTTGGAACGAGCGTAAACACCACCAACAATGTCAGCCTAGAAATACAACGCAGGATTGCTCTTGCCAACAGGTGCTACTTCGGACTGAGTAGGCAATTGAAAAGTAAAGTCCTCTCTCGACGAACAAAAGCTAAACTCTATAAGTAGCTCATAATTCCCGCCCTGCTGTATGGTGCAGAGGCTTGGGCGATGACAACAACCGATAAGTCGACGTTACGAGTTTTCGAGTGAAAAGTTCTGCGAAAGATTTATGGTCCTTTGCGCATTGGCCACGTCGAATATCGCATTCGATGGAACGATGAGCTGCACGAGATATACGACGACATTGACATAGTTCAGCGAATTAAAAGACAGCGGCTACGCTGGCTAGGTCATGTTGTCCGGATGGATGAAAACATTCCAGCTCTGAAAGTATTCGACGCTGTACCCGCCGGGGGAAGCAGAGGAAGAGGAAGACCTCCACTCCGTTGGAAGGACCAAGTGGAGAATGACCTGACTTCGCTTGGAATATCCAATTGGCGCCACGTAGCGAAAAGAAGAAACGACTGGCGCGCTGTTGTTAACTCGGCTATAATCGCGTAAGCGGTGTCTACGCTAATTAAGAAGAAGAAGAGTCAAAAAGGGTTTTCGTATTTTATTGAAAATGGTACATTTTGGTCGAACACTTTTTGCCATTTTTCCACTAGAGACATTATTCCATCAGTGGAAAACTTTTCTGATTTCTCGGCGAAAAACTGCGACAAGTAATTTTCAAAGGCTTCTCTTGAAGCCACTTTACTCCATTAAGGGAGTTCTGCATTGATCGAAACAAATGGTAGTCCGATGGTGGAAGGTCAGGTCTATATGGTGGATGCATCAAAACTTCGCAGCCAAGCTCTCCCGAGTCATCAAAGATGTGAGTGGTCTAATGTTGTCTGGTGGAAGACGAAGCCCTTTCTGCTGATCAGTTCTGGCCGTTTTGTTTTCGATTGCTTGCTTTAATCTCATCAGTTGTAGACAGTAAAATGCAGAATCAATCGTTCGACCAGACTGGAGCAGCTCATAGGAGATGATTCCTTTCCAATCCCACCAAACAGTCAGCATAAACTTTCGAGACGTCAATCCTGGCTTTGAGACCATTTGTTGCGCTTCACCACGCTTGGACCATGATCTTTTTCGCACATTATTGTCGTTTTTGATCCATTCTTTGTTTCCTGTTACCATTCGCTTCAGAAATGGTTCGATTTCATTTAATTTCAGCAAAGAATCGCAGATGTTAATTCGGTCCATTAAATTTTTCACAGACAATTCATGTGGTACCCAAATGTCAAGCTTCTTTTTGTAGCCAGCCTTTTTTAAATAGTTCAAAACCATTTGATGATGAATGTTAAGTTCCTTAGCGATGTCATGGCAGCTTATGTGACGGTCCTGGTCAATATTTTCCATAATTTCATCGACTTTTTCAACGTCGACCAGAGCGAGGCGCATCTTTCACATCGAAATTTCCAGAACGGAAGCGAGCGAACCATTGTTGTGCTACACGATCTGATGCAGCATCGTCTCCGTAAACGTAACAAATTTCATTGGTGGCTTGCGTGACATTCTTCCCTTTTTTGTACAAAAATTTCAAAATATAGCGTTAGTAGAATTTTTTTTTATTTCATTGCCATTGTAACTAGTTAACATAAAATAAATTAAAAAGCAGTTTGTACTGCTTTGCGTATAAGTTGCGGGATCTGGATACTGTATAAGATAATACGGGTTTTTGCGTTTAAGCCATTATTTCCATATACCTTGAGCGACAAGAGCTAAGCCTTCAGTGTTTATATTTTCTGACCGTGTGATTACTGAAGCCTCAGCTCTTTACATATGAGACTTTGAATATTTGTGGCCTGAGCACCTGCTTGCAAAACTTACCCAATAACCAATATTATTTTCCTATGTATTAGCTTTTTTCAATAAAGCTAGATAAAAGTAAAAGTTCAATAAGCGGATGGTTACTGGAGATGAAAAGTGGGTCACTTACAATAAGGTCAATTGCAAACTTTCGTGGTTGAATCGGGCAGAGCCTGCACAAACGGTAGTTAAGGCAGTAATAAAGGTCCAGAAAATTTTTCTATTCGTTTGTTGAGATTTTGAGGGAATGATCTACTATGAGCTGCTCCTGTACAATCAAAGTCTTGATATGTATGTACCTCCTTAATTTCTAAAATTAGACCGACTGAAGGAAGCAATCGCTCATGAGCTGCCTTTGTCCAAAAAGAGAAAACAACGTCAGGACATAGTTTTCTCCAGAAGCTCCGTGAGTATTGTTAAGATGTTTTTATGGATCAAACTTATAATCCGGGTCTATGACAAAGTGATTACTGAATGCTGCTGATTATGGCGAATGATTTCTCTACCTCAAAATAATCTCAGTGTGGCTTGAGACCTTTCGCTTTTGATTGAGCCTTATGTCAATAATTCATATTTTTCTAAATTTCATCATGGATCCCTTAAAAATGATGTAATCGTCAATGAACTTATTTTATATATCGGACAATATGTGAAAGAGTTATTGAATTTATTATATTAAATGGGAAAGTTAATACTATCAAATTGTGATTAGAAACAAGAAATACCCTGATTTCGGATTCTCCGATTGTTCTCCACAGATGAAGAGAGAAGTGTTATACTCATAATTTAATGAAACTAGGTAGAGCTGCGGCGCTTCGAAGTAGAAAGATAAATAGTTTCAGAAGTAGATACATCGACCTCGGTAAATTCTTCTTATATGAGTATGCCCCCTTTAAGAGACGTAGCTTATATAGTTTGATTAATTTTGTCATAACTATAATTTAAGCCCAGGATAGAGTATGTCACAGAAATTTAACAATCGAAAACTGTTATTTGATATTTTGGGTATTCATTAACTTTGAATTCGATTAGATAGGATAAACTCAATATGAAAGGTTTAAATAACTGTAGTTAGGTGACTTTATCAATCCGATTTATATTCCAGAAGATAGAAACAGCGTTATATATTATTGAAGGACTCAACTTTTTCGATAAGATATTTCACAATTCCATTCAAAGCTCGAAGAAATAATAGAACCGACAATAAATCCGACTAACTACTCACCACGACCTTCCAACAGGTAATCACTTTAAGGATAAGCCATGTTAATTTCTAAATCTCAACCGACTAAGGTAAAAGTAATGCATTTATTTTTGTTGCATACCAGATCGGCATTAAGGCATTAGGGATTAGATTTTAAGCTTTTGCAGCAAATAAGCCAAAAAATGAAAAAAGGAAAAACGAAATGAAAACATTAGAAACAGAGAAAGCCACAAGAATGGTAAACGTAAAAAACCAAATTTAAATTAAGTACTTTGAGGAAAAATTTGCATGCAATCTAAAGAATGAGATGCGCTCCGAGTTGCGGTAGGGCGAGCTAAACATACCATATATATGCACACACATAAATATATATTTGAATCTGCATGTGTTGCATGCAACGACTTGTTTAACTTGCTTGCTGCTTAACGCCGCATGCAAAGCACAGTGAGACACAACTGCAACAAAGGCAACAACTATGCGAACTAAGATAGAGATTTGCTTGCGTAAGACTGGAGGTTGCTGCAAGCTAGAGGGTGGCAGTGAGGGATACATACATATGTGCATTAGAAACCATACAGTTTGTCTAACTGCTCGACCAAGCAATGCCGGTTGCGGTAAGTTGTGTCGTATTAGTAGCAGCTCAGGGGAATAAGGTTACAAAAGCGAGAGGGCAGCTCCGAAGCTCAGGAAAATGTGAGAAAAAACACCAAATGCCAAGTACACCAACGAACGAACACACGCTGGCACTGGGAAACTGCAATTGTAGGCGACAGTAGCACTTCATTGAGGACCTCAAGCTTGAACTGATATGCTTGAAAGGAGTGACGTTGGGCGGTCGCCAAGTGTGGCAAGGTGGCAAGGTGAATGTGGAGTGGTGTGGAAAGACGAATGCTCTGTGGTTGCATGTAAATTTTGCAAATGCAAGTGCTTACTTTTCTCTGGCAATTTTTGAAGCTAACTGAGCGTAGCTGGAAATGGTAGTGAGCAGTGGGAGCGCCTAAAGGTGTATTTAAAGGACTTGCTGTGAAGTAACTGTAGTGTTAGGTATGTTTTGGGTATAAATCAAAAAAATATATGCATATATCAAATCGATAGAAGGTTTATATTCTTGATTAATACTGTTATGAGTGTTTAGAGGGAAGGCAATCGGTAGTTGCACTAAATATTTGTGGCACTTGAGAGGCATACATAATTTAAGAGCACTGATTTCAAGCAAACCAGGAAATCCGTATTTTGTGAAGCAGCAGTGATGGATTGTAAGTGTATTGGATAGGTTGCGAATAGTGGTTCTATATATTTTAGGTTCAACATCTCAGAGTCATTAAAATTGCTTTCTTTCTCTCCAGGTTGCTCAGAAATGTAGCAGCAACGATCCGTTAAATAAATTTGTCGATAAGATTGACTGAATTTGAGTACCAAATGATTATGTGAGTATGTATACTTATTTTTCAAAGCCTGGAATTTATGACTAATTAAGTTTTTTTAAGCGTTTGTCTCTTGACAGTGCTGCCAGTGAATTTATTTTTAAACTATGCCTATACAAGTATGGCACAGAAACATGGACCAGAACAAACCGAGATGAGAATCCACTTGAATCATTCGACAACTCTTCGCAAGGTCTATGGAGCCATCGCAGTGAGCGATGAGTACCGGAGAAGATAAAACCTCGAACTGTATGAGCTCTACGGTGACATGGATATAGTTAAGAGCATAAACATCCGATGTATGCGCTGATTTTTCATGATTGGACAATGGAAAAAAATGCTCATATTCATCAAACGTAAGGACCAGGTGCATAGGAAGCTGTCTGTAGTTGGGATCTAAAACTTGCATGACCGCGCAAAGGATGGAAGGGACTAGAGAGTTTTGTGTACTCTGAAAAATAGGTTTTTAGATACCTGTACGAAAATCTCTTCAAGTATTGGAGCTCAGGCTTTGTATTAAAGGTCATTCTTCGAGAGACTTTTATAGCAGTGCCTAAGAATGCATTTAGCAAAGTGTCAAGCGAAAAAATATGGTTGGATTTATGGGCCACCCTATTATATATAAATACACTCAAGATCAAATTTGACCAGGACAAGTCCTTAAGACGAAGGGCCAAACATATTTTAAGTTTCGAGGTTTATAAAACTAATATTGCTTTAAGGGAACAAATCTCTAGTGGAGAATGAAAGATGTTCCAAAGTTTACCGCAAGATAGTGAAAGACTTGATATAAGGGCCTGCCAGATACCCTGACTGGATACTTTAGGAACAATTTTACAAAATATTTATATACTGATCGAATATGAGGCAAAATGGGGTTAGGTCCAGATTTCACTCCTTAATCCATTGTTGGTTGGTTTTACTAATTATATATTAGGGTGGTTAAAGAAACGTTGTTTTTTTCCGTTTGGTACTCTGCAAAATAAGTTCTTAGAGACCTGTACGAAAATCTCTTAAAGTATTGGAGCTCAGGCTTTGTACAAAATTGGAGCACACTTGAAGAGATTTTAGAAGAAGAAGCTAGTTTTCAGAGTGTCAAGTGAAAAAATACATTTGGAGTTTTGACCCATCCTATTTTATATAAGTACACTCAAGATCAAATATGACCCGGACAAATTTCAAGTTCAAATAAAGAATGTGCGAGTTCTTTTTAGTCTAAAAGCTATAGAACCCTCTCATACATATGTATATATACCTACAGAGTTATAATACAAGAATATAAGTATCGTTGTAGCGTGAATCCCATAAAGAGTCTTTAAAGCAACACATACATATATTTTCTTCAAAATTCTTAACATTGGATGCATGGTGTGATGGTGTCTATCTTTGTAGTTGTTGCCACTTCAGCGCCAACATCATGACTGGCATATGAAATGCTGCCATGAAGCCAAACAAACATATGCGCCTGTGTATGTCTGTGTGTAAGCTTGCAACTTCTCATGCTGGAGCGGCGTTGAACAACATCAAGCATATTAACCATAACGGCATCTATGACGTGAACAATAACTGCAGCATGAACATTAACAAAAATGATGGCAGACAGGAAATAAGAAAATATGAAATAAGTGCAAGCGAAGTAAACGAGCGCAGAATGGCAATGCCAAGCAGGATGTGCAGCATGATGCATCACTGTGACGGGGTGACGGCGGTGGGGTGCACGTGGAGATGCAAGTATCTAATGTGCGTTTATATATGCTATATGTGTTCAGCATTGTTATTGTTGTTGTCTTATTGCAGGCACTCGTACAAGCAATTCATTTACTTTTATGCGCTGCACAAGTGTCTGTTCTAAATAGGCATACATACATACATAGATATATGTATATATGTACATATATAAGTGTACATACATACATATGTACTCCAGTTATTGTGGATTGTTTCACCATTATGTGTTGTTGTTTTTCGCATTATTTGCATCATCTTTTTAGTTGTCTTTCAATATTTTCTCTACTTTAAAATTTTTTCTTCCAATTTCAACTTGTTTCTGTTGTTTTTTCTTCCTCGCAACTCACAACTCTCTTTCCTTCCACTTCGTGCTTCATAAATTTGAAAAATGTTGGTCCAAATCCCGCCTGACAGACAACTCACAAGTGCATCATTATTTTGCGCACGCAAACATTACACGCTCGCGCTCGGGCCGCCGCCGCTGCAGCTGCACTTCGTTTCGTCAATCCGCTTCAAATCAAAACGATTGTTCGCAATCTGCGCGGAAAGTGCAAGTAATATTTTAGCAGCGACGAGCTGCTCTCACCGAAGACGATGTGCGGTGAAGAGATGGCGGCAAAGTGCTCACATATGTTTTTTTGTTCGAGCAGAAAACAGTAAATACAATAACATCTAATGAGTGTTGCAAGTAGGTACAGATTTCTACTATATAGGGGTGGATGCAACATGTACTCATATGTAGGGTATATATGTATGTAGTTGTGTAGAGATTTTCGGTGATTGCTGCATTTTGAAATGTTGTTATTGTATTGCTAAATAAATCTCAGACAACGTGGGGGATTCTTAAATATTACAACAAACACTTGATGTGGTGGTGGTAACAATATTTTTGGGTTGTGTTTTTAAACTCAGGCTAGCGTTTATACGTTTCGCTATGGTCTTTGGTAATTATGGTAATGACTAAGTAATTAGTTATTACTTATCGATATTAATTACTTACCAATTACAATATAATTTAGTAATTGGATGTAATTTGGAAGTAATTACTAACCGATTGATACAAAAGTCTTCAGAATGTATGGTTATCCTTAAATAATTAGTATATCATTACTTGTCGATATCAATTACTTCCTAATTACAATATAATACCTAAGAATATTTGTATAATAGTAATTGCATGTAACTAGGTTTACAGAAAGTCTTCATGATGTATGGTAATGCTCAAATAATTAGTAATTAATTACTTATCGATATTCATTACTTAAGAATTACAATATAATATTTTTATGTTAGTAATCGGATGTAATTGGGCAGTAATTGCTAACCGATTGATGAAAAGGTCTTCACTATGTATGGTAATGCCTGAATAATTAGTAATTCATTACTTATCGGTACTATATAATTATTAAGAATATTTATATCTTAGTAATTGGATGTTAATAGGTAGTAATTACTAACCGTTTAATTGGTAATTGATGGTACATTACTTCTATAATTGATAATTTATAGACAATTAGTAATTATTGAACTAAAAAACTCAAATTAAGTAATTGATAATAAGTAAATAGTAATGATTAGTTGTTATATGTAATATTTCATACACAAGAGACACTAACTAAGTGCAATATGTTTATTAATTAATAAATAGCTAAGTTTATTTCATAACCAAGTAATAGCTAACTAGTTAGTAATTAGTAAAAGTAATCACTAAAAATAAAATGTGGTAATGCCAATTGTATTTAATAAATAATTGGCTGACTAAATTGCAATGAAAAGAAAAAAATAAGTAGTTTTTCTTAAATATTAACTTGACGATGACGGTAGATTAGCAATATTTGATATATGTATGTATGTAATTAGTGGTTCGAAATATTTAAGAGTTGTTTAGCTCTTTGCTAAATAATAATAAGTTAATTCACAACTAGCAATTGGTGTTTCATGATCACTTAATAAGTAATCAGTAAAGAGTAATTCTATTTCAAATTGCATGCCTACAAAAAATAATAACCCCACTAAATGTATATTAATGATAATGGTATTTGTAATAGTAATGGTAATCATAATGGTAATGGTAATGTTAGTGGTAATGGTAATGGTAATAGTAGTGGTAATGGTAATTGTAATTGTAATGGTATTGTAATTCTCTTATTATTTATAAAACTGAAATTACTAAAACAATAATTTTCAGACACTTCAAAAATCCCAAAAAAACAGTAATAAGCAATAAGCAACTATCTACTGGTAATTAATATGTAATTGTATATGTTTTATAAATATCATACTATAAAACTGATAAAACAGATAGTGTGATAGTGTTAACACATAAGTAGACAAGCGTGAAAATTTTAAGCACCCAGTAATGATCAGAGTAATGAACATTGCCATGAATATTAGCAACATCGGTAATTAAAACGCTAATGGTTGTGATATTTTTATATTCTAAACGAAATATTTTTGAGTAAAAGCGGTAATTAAAAGAATGAAGCAATACTTTTCAAGGGGAAAGTTTCGAATTTCGATATAAATTTATCGATAAAAAATAACCTTCTAAGGGCAAAAGGGCTATTCACTGTTAACCTAGTTTTAACTAGTAGAAAGCAAAATAACTTTTTTTCACATTTTCTACAATTTCAACTAGAAAGAAATTTAATTTCAGCGAACATTTTGTGGAGCTACCTTCCTGCCATTATATGCAAATAGCAAATTTTAATGCAACTCCTGACAGCAATTTCGACTTCAAATAGAACGTTGTGTAAAAGTGAAAAGTGAAGTGAAACGCGATTTAAATAGACGGATAGCGAAGCCACGTGTGCATAAATTTATCGGTTTTCTACAAAAAAAAAATCGCTCTGCTGGGTTTTGCCATGTCAGCCAATGGCGCCCAAATGTGAGGTAAATTGAGAAAATAGAAAATTTTGCGTATGTGGAATAAAGGAATCAATGTTTTTTGCACACACCTCAGCATTGCCTTTGTGAGGTTTTTTATCTGATTGTTATTCCTTTGCACTAAACAGCGAAGAACTGAAATCGAATGAATGTACCGCAGTAGAGAGCGCTTAACCTTCATTTGAATTGATTTGCATGCATTACATGTGCATGTGGAGGCTGCTCGATAAGTCGGTGAATTTTTGAATATATTTTTTTGTGCTTTCAAATATGTAAAAAATTAGAATTTATTTTATGTTGGACAATTACATAAATGGAAATTCGTACAAATCTAGTTGCCTTTTTGTTTTAATTTTGGATTTTAGTCCGCTTTAATGCACAATTTCGATACTGTGAGTAGTTTAAAAATATTGTTTCACATTATGGATTCATCAACTCGGTGCTCGTTGTATTTAAGTGATGCTTTTTTTTGTGAGATTTACATCAAAAAGTTAAGCAGGCTATTTTAAAACAAGAAATTGGATGGGTGCCTCATTAAACTTGGAAAAACGCTTTCTATTTGAGTACTATTTCTTTATGCCAGTCTATTTAACTTATACCAGTTCAATGTTCGATTCACCTCTCTTCCGAAATGAGAAAATTGTAGTTAGCTAGTAGTAGGTTTCTGGAGCAAACTTTGGTGCTATTTCCCTATAGCAGTCTTTACAGTTTATGCCTGTTGCATGTTCGATTTGCTAATTTCTAGGATTATAGAATCACAGATAACTAGTAAAATAGTTAAGCTACTTGCTCAGGAAATTCATTAGGCGTTGGTTGAAAGATTGAATTTGATTGATGAAGCTGAAAAACCTTGATTTTCTTAAAGAAAGCGTCGTCTCAAGCTATGGAATAACACGCATTAATATTTACTTTTTAGGACACCTAATTTTATTTTACTTTTATTGATAATACGACATATTATATCAAATTAAGCTCAAAAAACCGTTTTCTGTTCTACTAGGGAGTATTATACCAGTCTATTCGACTTATACCAGTTGAATGTTCGATTCACCACTCTTATAAAACGACAAGATCCTAGTTAGCTAGTAGTTATTCGATCGAGTAATAATTCTGTTCTGCACTAAAAAAATGCATTATACCAGTCTTTACGACTTATACCAGTTGTATGTTCGATTCAAAAGTTTTTTAAAGCGGATAAATCCTAGTTAGCAAGTAGTTATGCTGGTTTCTTGAGGAAACTTTTTTGATGTCCGATGAAATCGAGTATTAAAACTTTTCACAGACCCACATCAATGTTAAGTTTCAAGGAAAGGACCTAGATTTTAACGGTTGTGATCATCTATTTGTGCAAAAATTTCGATTTTATTTTTACAATTACTCGGTAGCCCATAGAAACAAGAAATACAAATATTATACCAAATAAAAATGCAGTTTACCACCTGAATGTGAAGCGTGTTATACGAAAGGATGCTTCTTTAATATGTACATATCTACAATAAAGACATGTGCGCACCTGTAAGCTCAAATTCATTTATTTATTTGCCGTTTCGTTGTCAATTGAAATGACAAGCTTGCTACCCAGTTTAGTTGCTTCATTGCACAGCCAAGCTACTATATGTATGTATCGCTATGTCGAAGAATTGGCAATGAAAGGAAAGAAAAATGCCGAGTAATACACCGAAAGCCATGGAGAAAGATTCAGTAATGGTCACATACGTAAATTGAATTCGAATGGAGTGACTTTTAGACAAGACAAAAACAACAACAATAATAGTAAAAATAAAATACGAAAAATTGCGAAAAAGAAGCAGAGTTCGAACAGATATTTTTCGGGGTGGTAAGAGGAGTTCACCAAAACAGTTAACAAGTGGGAGTTATTGAAATTGACAAATGTTAAGCTGTGTCTTTGATTTTGGTAAAATAAATGAAAAAATGAAATGAAAAAAAAATTTTTTTCAACAAAATATTAAAAAAAAGTCTATGGAAAATGGAAAATATATTTTTTTTGTTTAGTTTTTTTCTATTTCTATTTTCCATAGAATTTGTTTTCCAATATTTTGTTGGTAATTTTGCTTTTTCCAAACTGAAAGGAGATGGATTAAGATTTTAATTATCACAAAATTGAAAAATATTGCTCTAGAAAGATTATGTGCCTTGTTTGTTTTATTTTTTTTTGCCATTTTCTTTTCCTACTTTTTTGCTGTTTCCAAATTTTCTAATTTTTTCACAATTTTAAGCTTATTTTGTCAAATTTGGTATAATTTCCACGTTTGGTTCCCAAAAAGAAGTCTTCAAATAATCCCCTTACTTCCAGCCACCCTCCAAAAAAACAAAAAAGCACACAAAACTCTATTTATTTGCGTGTCCTTTTCAAGCACCAAACACTTAAATGCTCACCACAAACTGCTACACAGGCAATTTTGCAGATTATATCACAATGTACTTGGCTGCTTGATAACTAAGTCAGCTTGATTTATTGGGCAATAACGCTCGCTTCATGCGCGTTTCATTAACACTTGCAAATGCGTGGCTGTAAAACACGCAAATACTGTGGCAATAATAATAATAATAATGTCAGGCACAACAATAAAAACAACAACAACAAGGCTGAATCAAACAATGCAATAAAATCGCAAATGGCAGCATTTAGTTATTGCCGCAATTCATATTCTCACTGCGATTTTAGCACAAAAGAACATTACAACACCAAAGTGAGTGTGGCAATTATGGTGACAAAGGTGCAAATGAGGCAGGGGACAACAGAGAGGCAACTAAATGGCACACTTAACACTTGCCACATAATCACATGTATTATCAATGACGGATATGCAAATAAAGGCTAATAAAGGAGAAGAAGGCCTGATTACCACACAAACATAACATATTACAGTTATAAATCGGTGTTCTAAAATGTCTAGTAAAATTTTCTTTAAATTTACTTTTTAATTTAAAGTGATTTATTTATTCAAATCAATTGGCTGCAAGAATATTCTAGTCTTTATATTAAAAAAATCTATGGCAACTCTTTTTGCAATTATGTTTTTTTTCCAAACATGTTACATGTTTGTACGAAGTTTGTAACAACCGGTAGGATAGACAAGGCTATCCTTTTCTTTCGTGTGAGTTCTTCAATCTACTGCTGGAGGAAATAATTCGAGCTGCAGAGCTGAGTAGAGACGCTAGAGTGTACAACTGCTGGCTTACGCCGATGAGATCGATATTATTCGCCTCATCAACCGCGCCGTTAGTTCGGTTTTCTCTAGTTTGGACAAAGAAGCGAAGCAAATGCGTCTGACAGTGAACGGGGGCAAGTCGAAATATCTCCTGTCATCAAACAAACAGTCGCCTCACTCGCGACTTGGCTCTCACGTCACTGCATATAGTCATAACTTTAAAGTCGTAGATAATTTCGTCTATCTTGGAACCAGTATAAACATCACCAACAATGTCGGCCTGGAAATGTAGCGCAGAATAACTCTACAGGTGCTACTTTGGACTGAGTAGGCAATTGAGAAGTAAAGTCGTCTCTCGAAAAAAGAGCCAAATACAAGTCAGTCATCATCCCCGTACAGATATATGGCATGGACGATGACAACATCTGATGAGTCGTTACGAGCTTTCGAGAGAAAGGTTCTGCCGAAGATTTATGGTCCTTTGTGCATTGGCAATGGCGAATATCGCGGTCGATGGAACGATGAGATATATGACGACATTAATATACATATGTAGTTCAGCGAATTAAGAGACAGCGGCTACGCTGATTTGGCGCAGTACCCGCTGAGGGAACCAGAGAAAGAGGAAGAACTCCACGCCGTTGGAAAGACCAGGAGGAGAAGGACCTGGCTATTGGCGGGCTGTGTAAACTCGGCTATAATGAAATTGAGAGAACGTGTTTATGAGTTATTACAATGAAATAAAAATATCTTTGTGCCTAAAATGGATAATTAGCCTAATATAACTAATATCAGTTTTCGAACATCCGGCTGACTTTTCTCTTTATAATTGGTTATTTAGTATGTGGCATGTTTATAGTATGTGGTATTGTTTGGATTTCGATCCTCTGGTTGACGGTTTTGCACCATAAAGTATTTTCCTGGCTTTGATTCTTGCAAGCTGCCAGAGAATAAAGTGTTCAATTGCACCCGAATTTAGCCCTTTCTTACTTGTTAATGAGAGTTTTTGTACTATGTGAGGTTTAACTACAAGTAAAGGCCAGTTGGCAACCCTTTAATAATATTTTAATAATAAATATATTATATTATAAAATTTAACTATTTTGTTTGCTAAGTAAATTTTATATAATAGGAAGTGACAACTTCAAAAAATTTAGTTGATAGAAAAATATTATTTAAAAGCAGAAATGAACTTTCTTAATATTAAATGGGACTCATTCTCAGTTTTTGTTATTCTGTGAATAATATTTCTTTACTTTTTGTTGATATGTATGTGCATATAATAAATTTGTGGACTAAAAAATGTATTATATGTGCGAACATACGTACATACATTTATTCACATACAAGTACATTTGTGTCTGTGTGCGCTGCTTACTCTGCCATCATCATTTTCGACATTCATTCGCATTTTACCTTTAATTAATGGTGACAGTTAAATTAACTGTATATGTGTTTGTGAGAGCTTTTGCATGTGGCAGTTGCAGGCCACAGGCGGCGTGCAAAAATATAAAAACTGAAAAGCTCAGAAATATGAAATTTATGTGCACTTATTTGACGGCGAAGGCGAGTGCATTACGAAAAGCCATAAATTTGTGATTTATACACGTTACAGACGAAACTCCTGGGGATATGTGCTATCATTGGAAATGACTTGTAAATGCAACAGAAGAAGCAAAAGACTTACAGAGATATATAAATGAATGTATAATTGCATTTTATTGGAGGAAATGTTCGTCGAATTAACTTTTTTTAATACATCTTTTCTCGTAAGTTTACAGGTGAAGGAAAAAATGATATGACAGAAACCACTGTAATTAAAATAAATTTGAGTTTTGGTTACTAAAATGGTTATATATTGGTTACCATACACGGTAGTCGAAAAAGTCTTTTCGTATTTTGTCAATAGATCTCGTTGCAGTCGTATATCACAGTGCTACCAATCACATCGTGTCACACCATAGTGTTGGAAAGGTGAGATTTTAAGCTTCATTTAACCAAAACATTTAAATTAAATTCGGGGAAGTTGAAAAAAAGTTACAGCTGTTCTAAAATGAGTGAAAAAAAGAAAGTCGCTATATTTTGAAATTTTTGTATAAAAAAGGAAAAAATGCCACAAAGCCACTAATGAATTTGGTAAAGTTTACGAAAACGATGCTGTATCAGTTCGTGTAGCACAACAATGGTTCGCTCGCTTCTGTTCTGGAATTTTCGAAATTTCGATTTACTCTGATGAAAGTTTTACACTGATGGAAAAATGTCTCTAGCGGAAAAATGGTCAAAAGTGGTCGACCAAAATGATACACATTTGTTTATAATTTTTTAGTATAAAAAAAAAGAGTTGAAGTTTGATTACAAATACGAAAATACTTTTTCGACTACCCAATATATTGGTTATTATGTCTCAGAACGATTTTCGATTTGTTTTTCATTTTAAATGCATTTGCATTTAAGTGACGATATGAAATTAATTAATGTATTTTGGAAAAACTCAATCCAAATTGGTATTTGATAAAATAAAATTTGAATCCTGCAGAAAAATGTTTGCTATAACATATTTTCTTAGTTATTCAATATGATAAAAATTCTGCCTAAAAGGCATTAAAGTTCTTTTTCGAAGGATATTGAAAAATAAAATTCTGGTCATTAAAAATTTATGAGAAATACCCACATTCCACATACATGTACTTTCAGCACACAAATTATACTTCTTCCTTCTGCCGTAAAGAGTAAATAACATTTTCCAGGCATGTTGCAAGTAATTAAACAGCTCATACCAACAAATGCACATACCAATATATTTTATACACGCCTATGTATTTGTAAATGAGACTCATCGCTCGATTTCGCAATTGCCTGCCGGTTTGCCACAAGGCACAACGAGCTTTATCAGTTGGCAACGCGGTGCGAGTACATCAATACAAAAATATTCACAACAAAATGCGCTTTTTCGCAAGCAAAAAGAAGGACGCAACAATAAGAATTAACCAACACACATTACACGCTTACCGCAAAAGCATTCAGCTGGCTCATTGTCTGCATTGTAATGGTATTTCGCCCTTCTTCACCCCATTAGCCAAACACATAGCCACTCATAATGCTGTTGCATTCAAATGCGGTAAGTGAAGAGCACTGCGCAGGCAACAGTCAAAGCGAAGCGAAAATCTGTACACACTGCACTTTGTACACCCGCTAGTAGAGGCTACGTCCTGCGCGCCAGCACATTACGCACGCACGCACTGCGCATAATACATTCTGAAGTCGTCCGTCATTCGCTGCTCATCAACAGCCGTTGCGGCCTTATGCCGGTCGGCGTAAATATCATTATCATTAACAGCAACACAGCTGTCATGACGTCTTTTGTGCTTAATACCGCTGTGACCATTGTTTGAGGACGCTACATAAGGCGAGCGAGTCTTCGACTACGGACACAAATGCTTGTACAATATATACTTGTGCATACACACATGCATGCATACAGATATACATATACACAGCTATATATACATACAGTTACTCACTTGCAGATACACATATGTATATACACTCATAGCACCTTATTGCCATTCATCTGCCCATTGTCCGCAACTGCCACTTACAAGTTACGTATACGCACTGTCGTTCGCACTTCGCCGGCGCGTTCTCTTACCAACGTCAGTGGGCTTTACGTGTGTGTTGATCTAGCGCTTTTGAATGGTATTAATGTCCCTTGGTTGTTACATTGCTTGACCAACGGCTGTTTATTAATGTGATGAGAAACGTAGACATCTCACACACACACACACATACATGTTCTTGTCTGCTGATATTTCAGGCTTAATGTGCATTACAGCGTTGCCAGTTATGCGCATTTAATAAGATTTTCAAATGGCCTGGAAAATGATCTGCAATAATTTGGCATTATGTAATGCCCATAATCTGTGTCTGCATCAAGTGAGTCCCGTTATTTAGGCAAGTCGCTGCATGAGTTTAGGCACGCATGCAAATAATACCACTAGTGCTAATGACTTCCATAATTCAGATTAATGGATAGTGTTACGGCGACATGCAGGGGGTGTAAAAATTATGTATTGTATGAAATGTGAGCATGCATGAATAACGGTTGGCTTGAGTTGTCTCCGAGTTAAGGTGAAGGCCGTAGGTTGTGTAATGTAGCGAAAATTTTAGTAATAATATTTTGTTTGATTTAAAGGCAAATGTTTGCTGAGGTCGCGAAAGTATTTTTGATTTTTGATCGGTTCCTAATTATAATCGAGTATAAACCAATGGAATTTCTATTAAAATTTGTATAGGAATAACAGCTTTATTACATTTTTTTGTTCTCTGAACATATGACTTTTCATAGACGACTGCCACTATTAATATCAATAAACGAAATTTTTCAATACAGAATATAATAAAGAAGGCATGATTGTGAACCGATTTCACCCATATTTCGTGTCAATATTAAGAAAAATTATATATTTTTTTGACATTTAGTAAATTACAAAAATTTTCAAAAAAAAAGCCTGAGTAGTATTTCTTCCATAAAATTTAGTGTTTCTGACGTTTTTGTTAAAAAAATTTTCAATAACCTTTGTAAATTAAATAACTGTGTATGGAAATGCCTGAAGCGACTCTGTAACTTTGGTTGACATAGCTAACGTTTCCGAGATACGTAACCCCACGCCCACTAAAAAAATGCGTCCAAATATGCCCCTCTCTAATGCAATCCTTTGTGCCAAATTTCACTTTAATATCTTTATTTATGGCTTAGTTATGACACTTTATATGTTTTCAGTTTTCACCATTTTGTGGGCGTGGCAGTGAGCCGATTTTGCCCATCTTCGAACTTAATCTTCTTATGGAGCCAAGAAATACATGCACCAAGTTTCATAATGATATCTCAATTTTTACTCAAGTTACAGCTTGCACGGACGGACGGACAGACGGACAGACATCCGTATTTCGACTCTACTCGTCACCCTGATCACTTTGGTATACATAACCCTATATCATATCTTACTAATTAAAAAATTTGTTGCATATAAAATTAAATGGAAAAAATTAAATTCAAGATAATAATTAGCCACATATCTACTAATTAAAATTTAAAATATTTTCACAGCTTAATTAGCTTGAAAATTTTATTTTCACAGCTTGCAACTTAATTTTATTAGGGTCAGAGATGCCACCCTTATATGATGCATACATAAAAAAACAAAATGAAATGTATGTTGTATAATATTAGTGCCACTTATAAATTGATTTAAATAAAAATTTATTTATACATATTTATATAAGATGCTTAAAAGATGTTGTCACATGATTGCAAATATACAAAATATGGTACTGAGACTGAAGACCAATAAGGCAGAACAAATTAAAAACTGCGTAAAATCTAGAAATATTTTCAGAGATTGGAACTTAAGTTATATTTGGAGCAGAGATATCACCTTTATTTGATGCAGAAAACCTAAAAAAAATTTATTTGGTATAATTTTAGTGCCACTTATAAATTTATTTATATTTATTTTTATTGTAGATATATACATATATAAAAATGCTTAAAAAATGTTGCCACATGATTGGAAAATATGGTACTGAGGATAGAAACTAACGAGTCGGAAAAAAATAAGAGCTATACAACTTTAATCTTTTTAAGCAAAAATAGTTATTACGATGTTGCCACACAATTCTCATTTAAAGCGGCTTGTATATGTTTAAATAAATGGTTCCCAACTCGAAATAAAGCTTTGGTAAAAGCCTACAATATTTTCAAAGGCCGCAAATTTTGATATGTAATATTTGGGGTAGAGATGCCACCTTTAATTAATTAATAAATAATAAAAACCAAATGAAGGATACTTTTCATGATATTAGTGCCACTTAAAAATAAAGTAAAAAAACTGCGAAACGATATTTAAAAAATGAAAATGTGGCGAAAATCAATAATATAAAATGAAGTATGAGATGGTGCATTATTATAATTTTTTGTTCAATAAATTCAGACATAGTAAAAATCGAAAAATTCACTTTTAGAACCTCACAAAACGACTAATAAATAATAATTAATATTTCGACGTGAATTTAGCATAGATGTCACTAACAGTATTACCAACTTACAGAAAAAAAAATTACGGATAGTATAAATTAAAAATTCACCTTTCAGTTTGATCACAGTATTATATCGCTGGAGCTTTCAAAATATTTATTGTCAAACTGCTTTTCTGAGGCATTTTTTATGTAGACTTGAAGCGAGATTATATTTATAAAGAATTTTTGTCAAAAATTTGATTTAAGTTTTTCTGTGTTTATGAATAATGGTGAAGTGTTCTCAATGAGGTGTTTATGTTTAAGATGTAAATGTTTTTTTGTAAGAAAATTGAGCTGGCTTCTCTCAATATACTATGCTGAACAGCCTCACTAAAGGTGGGATCAAAAAACCGGGGTTTGAGCGATGTTAGGTGCAATTTTTGTTTAAATTATAAAAACCAAAATGTTTCACAAACTCCAACACAATTAGCAATGTTTTAGAAAGCAATAAAGACCAAAGAGTAGTGATAATTACAATATTTGAATATTTTCATTCCAAAAAAAGTTTCAACGCAAAAAAAAATTGTGTTGCCCAGTAGAACTTTATAGCTAAAAAAGAAGGCTTATAGCTAAGAAGAAGGCACATATTTCATGAAATTTCAATAGAAAATTGATTAAAATGACACTAGGTCACTTTTTGGGTCCTACGAGAGTATAAAGAAGGCTTTCACCGAAGAGGAAGGAACATATTTCCAACAAAAAAATTTTATATTTTCAATAAATATTGCTATATAAAAGAAAAATTTTCATAAATTACTAATTTACTTTCCAAATGGTTAGCGTTATTAAAAGCCAAGGATTTGCGAACAGTCATCAGATATTTCATAATTAATCCGAAATTAAATGCGTTCTCTCAAAAATTCCAAATAAATATGAAACTAAAAGCTTTACGAGCCTACATGAGCTTTATGAGCCTGATGGAGCTATTGCACAAGAAAATATGCGAAACAAAATACACAAATATACAGCTAAATGATATAAAATGAAGTAGATTTATTATCTTTTCAAACAACGACAACAAAGTCTTGTTATGTGATCAATTTGTTGATAAAATATTGTGGCTGGAAAGAGCACTTGCAAAGCAAAATATAAATACAGCTAGGTAGAAAGCATAAAAGCTGATGCATATATATATGTACTATATACATAACATATACGTATAAATTATATTCAAACATTTCTCATTACATTTTGTTTTGTTTTGAAGCCTAAAAGCCTCTGCATTACTAGGAGCCTGCAATATTTGTTGAAAACTTTTATGAAATTGAGCTTTGGCAAATAAAGTAGCATTTAATGCAGGAAACTAAATTTGTATGAGAGTGCAAAATAACAAAAATACATATTTAGAACATCCATTTCACAAGCTGTAGTATTTGTTAGTATATGACCTATTTTAAAATGGTTGGCGTAATCATCGTAAAGGCTTTTGCAAATTACACAAACAACCAACAAACGTGCAATTAAAGCCATAACAATTTATTAGCACAAATAAAGCTATAAATACATGTATGTGGTTGGTAAAAATACCTGCATTAATTGCTGCTCAGCGCACAAACCCATTTACAATGCAAATCGCAAAGTCCTCCATGGCGTATGAGCAACCAAAATCCTTAGTGTCACTTAAAAATTCTCAATTTATTTGCACATCATTTGTAAACATAACAATAACTATTCGAGTACTGTTACAGCCAGTTATAGCACATTCACTCCGTCTCTCTCTCTCTCTCTCTCTACGTCTCCCTCACTCTCTTTAGCCGCCTCACTTAGCTGGTTTTGTTGCATTTGCATTGCTTTTATGTTATTGTTCGCCAGAGATTTTACAAATTCTACAGGCAATTTACTTCTAATGACCCCAATAATGCAGTCAGCCAACAACAGCTAGCAGTTAGTAGCCGCCAACAACCAGCTAGTGGCAAGAAGCCTGCGCCCGGCAACGAAAAATAAGTGCAAAGTGCTGCTGTTGCCAGCAGAATTTAAATTAAAGCAATAACAAATGTAGGCTAACACATACCAAAATGGACTCAACAATAGCAATAACAAACGCTTGACTACGAGTTGCGCTAGCACGCATACACATGCATTTAGTATTTGCGGCATCAACGGCGCACATCAAGCGTGCCATCAAATAGCGACCGAATGACACTTATGACGATTACACCGCTTCCAACGCTACTCCAAAGTACTGTTATGGCATAGAGGTGGCGTTCACGCGGTGCCAAACAAAAACACCGTGAATGCATTGAGGGCAATAAAACGCCGCATGAGCGCTGTAGGTGATATAGTATTTTAAGCAGTTAAGTATGGCTTGTGGCTGAGCATCTAGTTGATAGTTTGTGGCGAGAGGCTGTCCAGTGACGTATATGCAATAATCGTAGTGAGATGGTTGTGTGAAATAAATTTGTTTTTGTATTATTAAAGGAGGGAGATATCTATAAAACATTCACAACTTATATAACAAGGGCTTTTGATAATAAAGCTGATATGTTTTGTAAGTTAATGGTTTGTAATGCGTAGGTTGCCTTTTATATTTCGGGATTCGAGAACAGAAGTAAATTTTAATTACGGAAAATCACTTTGTTATAAAGATATTCTCCATTAAGATCTATACACTTTTTCGCGCGTTTGAACTTATTGGCGTAGCACTTTTGCTTCTCTGATTGAGATGTCTTCAAAATTTGCCTTTTGAACGCATCAACAGCCTCTTTAGGTGTTGAAAAACGTTGACTTCTTAGCTTATTTTTTCGGAACGGGGATAAAAAAAACTGCACGAAGGATGAATCACCAAAACAATGTCTTTAGTGCTCAAAAATGCAGTTTTTTTAGTTAACGTGTGACAGTTTGCGTTGCCGTGTGGAAGAGCGAACGGTCTTCGGCGGTTGCTTTTCCTGATTTCTTGAAAGACAATTGGCGAACAAATCATTGCGAATCTCACAAAATTTACTGCTCTGCATCCAGTAGTATGGTTGCGATATATCCAGTTGTTTCCTATAACCAGGCATCGATTTACTTGAAATTACCTTCATGAGATGCGCCTTGGAGTGATCTACGACATGGATCGAATTCGCCATACCATCGACAAACACTGGCTTTTGATGGAACTTCATCGCCAAGGACTGAGTTAAGTTCATCGATACGCTGTTGCTGCCTTAATCCACGTCGAAAGTTGTAAAAAAGAGTCGCTCGAAATATTCGCGGCTTAATTCCATTTTTGGTCCAGAAGAATATTTTAAGTTACTGTGAGCAACACAAATAGCGCATGTATGTCAATACGTTTGAGTATGAATAACATCAAAAATGTCAAACTTTACGATTAAGTTATGGGCTGCTAGATTGCAACACTGGTATTGTCAAACTAGAAAATATAAACGGCAAGCTGCTCTTTTAAATTTGAAAAATGTTGCAAGTTCTACTCATAAGTTCCTAATAGCATAAAACGATTCACCTTTAACTTATATTCTATATTTCTACATTGATTGGGACTAAAATTTTCTGAGTGGCAATCACATAGTTTTTCTTTAACCATTAACCACTGAAAAATGGTAATAGGATTAGTACAGTTGCAGACTATTTTTGGTTATGAAGCTCAGTATTAAGTGGGTGAGTTAAGGAGAGAAGTGGGGCTAAGTTATAAACGCAGAAAAAGATTCCAGAACTGTTCATAAACAATTGCGTTAGTTAGTCTTTGTTATACTTAACACATCTCTACGGAAGAGGAAGTTTTAAAGGTGAGCATTCTAAACTCGGTAGCTCATTGTCATTTTATAAATAACAAGTAAGGAAGGGCTAAGTTCGGGTGTCACCGAACATTTTATACTCTCGCATGATAAAGTGATAATCGAGATTTCATTATCCGTCATTTACATATTTTTCAAATACCGTATTTGTGTAAAGTTTTATTCCACTATCATCATTGGTTCCTAATGTATATATTATACAGAGAAGGGGCATCAGATGGAATTCAAAATAGCGTTATATTGGAAGAACGCGTGGTTGTGAACCGATTTCACCCATAATTTGTACATGTCATCAGGGTGTTAAGAAAATCTTATATACCGAATTTCATTAAAATCGGTCTAGTAATTCCTGAGATATGGTTTTTGGTCCATAAGTGGGTGACGCCACGCCCATTTTCAATTTTTAAAAAAAGCCTGGGTGTAGCTTCCTTCTGCTATTTCTTCCGTGAAGTTTAGTGTTTCTGACGTTTTTTGTTAGTCGGTTAACGCACTTTTAGTGATTTTCAACATAACCTTTGTATGGGAGGTGGGCGTGGTTATTATCCGATTTCTTCCTGATTTTGAACTGTAGTTTCCGATGGTAAACGCCTGAAAAAAACGTCCAAATATGCACCTTCCTAAAGCGATCCTTTGTGCCTATTTAATATCTTTATTTATGGCTTAATTATGACACTTTATAGGTTTTCGGTTTCCGCCATTTTGTGGGCGTGGCAGAGGGCCGATTTTGCCCATCTTCGAACTTAACCTTCTTATGGAGCCAAGAAATACGTGTACCAAGTTTTATCATGATATCTCAATTTTTACAAGTTACACCTTGCACGGACGGACGGACAGACAGACATCCGGATTTCAACTCTACTCGTCACCCTGATCAGTTTGGTATATAAATTAATTAGAATGCAAGTTTTTACTTATGGCGATGTTGATCGCTTTATTGCTGATTACTAATTAAAGTTTTACAATTTTGTTTCATTACTCTTAGCCTGAGCTCAGCCTCTTCTCTGCGTTGTTGTTATTTTACTCGTGCCCAGTCGAACTTAGGAGTTGTTGTTAGGTGGAGTGTTTAAGGCGGCCAAACTTGTTGCTATGGTCATCATTGATTGCTTCGCGCAATGACTCGAAATGGTGAGGTGTGTTGTTGCTTTGGTAGGACGCCTGTTTTGGCGGGAACATCCGGCTGTTACTAAGTTTTGTTGTATTTTTGTGATGCTGGCTAATCAGCGAATGCCACACACACAGGCCGCGCATCATTTTATAGTTGTTGATTTATAATTTTTTATAGGATCTTAACCCTTAAGTAAAACGAAAGATTTGACTTGGTTACTTAAGTTCGTTAACCAGTGTGGTAAACATTATATTTGCCTTGGTTATCTTAACTTATATAACCCTATATCTGACTCTTTTAGTTTTAGGACTTACAAACAACCGCTATGTAAACAAAACTATAATACTCTCCTTAGCAACTTTGTTGCGAGAGTATAATAAATACAATAATGCTGAAATCGATTTTTGGTCAATTGAGGTTATGGGTGTGAATCTTACGATTGTGTGTATGAAATACTCAAAAGCCTCTACTAGAAAAAAATTTAGTTTATGTTCAAATATGTCCAATATAGCCTTTATTTTAGTTCGTTTCGACGTTTTCGCCCACTAATTTGCTAATTTTTTTCGTAAAAAGTTAGGCTGAAAAATTGGTTACAATATTGGGTATAGTTTCATATAGGTTTCATAGCTTCAGTTTTCGTAAAATATATATAGAATCAGGGCTTCTTGTATAACACAAAATTTGTGTTCAATAAGTATTTTCATATTATAGCGTTTTTTTTTGGCATACATTAGACTTTAAATGCTTCTAAGAATATGACAGTTGAGGTTTTACAGCAAAAAAATTCAATAATTTTACATACTCAAATGAAATTAAAGTCTTTAAAGAAGAAAAGTTAACACAATAAAGATGCTAGATCGCACTCTACTATCACACTTCACGCTTCCATGGCGTTTTTAACTCATAAAAATTTCAAAAAAGTGTTTAAAGGCATAAACAAAGGGCAAACGAGACGCTGCAGTGCAAGTGCAGTGAAAATAAAAAACAAAAAAATGCATAAAATAGCACTTAAATAACAATAAAAAGCACAAAAACAAAAGGTTGCACGAGTAGCAAAGCAAAAAACAAAGGAAAAGGGAAATAAAAAAACGTTTTGAAAGACTAAAGCAATTGTTTTTGAGTTTGAATGAACGCAGTGTGTGGCAAGCAGGCGAGTGGCATGATTCAAGCAGACATTGGGCGGTGCGGCGTAAGGGACGCAGTTTTTCATGCAAGTGGGAAATAGGGAAAATTAAATTGAAAAACTTGAAAAAATGTAAATTTATTTCATAAAATTTTTTTTTATTTGAAAAATTCGAAAATAAATATAAAAAATCATATAAAAAATAATAATAAAAAATTATTAAATAACAGCAAAAAAGTCGCAGAACGTTGATGATAAAAAATTGCGTCACAAGCATTTATGCGTGCGACAGTAGCTATGCGATATTTGTTTGCCTGTTTTGAGACCTACAGTGGAGCGCCACAGCGTATGCGTGATATTATTTTGCCCTCGCCACACAGTTGACGGCAAACAAAAGAAGGCAAGTATGTGTGTTGCCGACGTGTCACAGAAACAATGCGCGCAAATTGCCAACAATATTTGGTAAGATAAGAGAAAATGGAAAGAAAAAAAAATAAAATAAAAAAACAACACTAACTCAATACCAACAAAATGAAGTGGCTCGACTCGTGTGCTGGCTGCTGACAAAAGTGATGAATTTGTGCTGATGATTTTTGGCAGGCACAATTGCAAACGCATTCACTTTAACTATGCTGCTGTCGCTGCTATGCTCATTATATACATGAAGGTGGGGTTGTTGTTGTCGTTTTTATTTTAGTTGTTGTTTTTCTTGTTGTTGTTTTTGTCATTTATATTTTAGTAGTTGGTTTTTGTGATTTTTATTGTTGTTGTTATTTATACTTTAAATGTTGTTTTTGTTATTTTTGTATATTTTTTATTGTTGTTGTTGCTGCCGCTGTCACTGTCACCAGCACCAACAACAGCAGTGACATTTCTGAACAATGTACTCTTGCACTTCGTTAGATCGCTTTTGTTTGCACAGCCTACATTTAGGCGCACTCGGACGAACAGCATAAAATCAGCAGCAGCAGCAAGTTTTATTACTCTTGGTTTGCAGTTTGCGCCTCACATTCCTTCATTTCTGCTGATTTGCGTATATTTTTTTATTCTCTACTGACTTGTGTTGCCGTTGTTGTAGTGCTTGTTGTTGCTTTTTATTCAAGTGCGCCGCTGCTGCAGTGGCGCATGCAATTGTTGTTGATGATAATGTCACTCAGATGTCAAATGTTTGAAATGTTATTGCAGCGAGCGATGATAGTGATTGGCGTGTCAGCGCAGCTGCCAGCAACGACAATGGCATCCACAGTAAAAGTTGCAAAAAAAAGGAGGGAAACAATTTCTATCGCAAAAAAAATAGAAAAAATGCGAAAGAAAACAATTTTACTGTCATCCTCATTGTCATCAACACCCCAAATTGTTATTTCGCCCATTTTTAGCGTGTGTTTTGTTTCCGATTTTGTTTTTTGCAAAACAAGTTAGCAACAATAACACAAACAACAATAACAATAGCGACAATTTGCAGCTTCATAAAAACAGTTGTTACTTCGTGTCAACGCCAAATCCAACTACACACACATATATATACACTGATACATTCACACATACACATATTTTTCCTCATACTCTCAGCAGGGCAACTACTTTAATGCCCCAATTTTATTTCGTTTTCGCCTAGGTGACTTTAACGTCGTCCTGGCGCTCTTTGCCGCTTGAAATGGCAAACTTTCCTGCAATTCTATATTCCACACTTGCCAGTCTCTTCAGTTGTAGCTTTGCATTTCGGAGTTTGGCTTTATTGAAAACAATAAAACTTGTGTCGTTATTGCTCGCTTGCTTGACTCTAATGTGCTTGCTCTGCGCATTTTATGCTCTAGTTTAAATAATGCTCTAAGAAATGAAATAAACAAGGCACTTAAAACGTAAGCATATTTGTTTACTAACAAGCTTTAGCGTGGCGAATTCTTATTGCGTCAATTGATGGAATTTTTTTAAGGAGGATTAAGGATTCCTGACGGACTAATAAGCTATTTTCAAGCAAAGCTTAGAATAATAGTGTTCGGTCTTCAAATGAATGTTTTTCGGAAAATATTTGATATAATCAAATTGTGGGAATAGAGTTGTCACGCGTAAAAAAAGATTAAAAAATTAATAAAAAATAAGAAAATCTTAAAAAATAGTGACAAGCGTTCAAAAATCTGTGTTAATTAGACAATATTTCGAATATGGGTTTTAATTTAATAAAGAATGCCTTTGAGTATATGCATATATTGCTACAAATTATTTTATCAGACTTTTTAACTATTTTTTGACATTCAATTGAGAGAGGTTTTGGAAATTATTTTT
This sequence comes from Bactrocera neohumeralis, assembly GCF_024586455.1. NCBI lineage: Eukaryota > Metazoa > Arthropoda > Insecta > Diptera > Tephritidae > Bactrocera > Bactrocera neohumeralis. The sequence continues at coordinate 24,627,943 of NC_065922.1, forward strand.
AAAATCGTTAGCCATTTGGTAGAAGAAAGTACCTTATTTAAACTTAATGCAATTATGGCCAAGTTTTTAACTCGGATCTGGCCCATACCAATTGGACCATATGAAGGTAGTTGTTGCAAGGTAGTGGACTATGGGAACATGATTGTGAGGTTTTCATGCATCCACCATAAATGAAGGTTTCTACGACAGTGGTGATATGAAGAAAACCTTCAACTTAATGATAAATTGGTGAATATCTTTCAACTAAACTTTTAATAATGATATTATATCTTTATTTATTTAATTAACTTAATATGACTTGTAAATAAATTTACAGATATACTAGAAAACCAAAGGGAAACTGGCTGCTTAGGCCTTCGTCCCATTAATAATGATAATTTATCCATTTACCTTGCTGATTTACTGCGTTTATGGATATGGCTTCGGAGATTAACCAAATCACAAATTAGCATAATGTTATTAGAAAAATTATTACCTGTAAAGAGAAAGAAAACAATATTTTTAATTAGTTTGGCTTATAGTTGCATATCTTTATATATAAAAATTACGTGTGATGTTGTTTGTCCGCGATGGACTCCGAAACTACTGAACCGTTTTTAGTAAAATTTAGCACATTGTGGCCAATTTGAACGAACTTAGAAGATAGGATAGTAAAACCGTAAAATCAATTCATAAATAAACAAGAAAAAACGTTAACTTCGGTTGCACCGAAGCTAAATACCCTTCACAGGTGCATTTCTGTTAGTAACTATGTGTTCAGTTTGTATGGAAGCTATATGCTATAGTCAACCGATCTGATCAATTTCTTCGGAGATTACATTGTTGCTTTAGGAAATAATATATACCAAATTTCGTGAATATATCTTGTTAAATGTGAAAGTTTTCCATACAAGAACTTGATTCCGATCGTTCAGTTTGTATGGCAGCTATATGTTATAGTGGTCCGATATCGGCCGTTCCGACAAATGAGCAGCTTCTTGAAGAGAAAATGACGTTTGAAAAATTTCAAAACGATATCTTAAAAACTGAGGGCTAGTTCGTATATATACAGGCAGACAGACGGACGGACAGACAGACGGACATGGCTAAATCGACTCAGCTCGACATACTGATCATTTATATATATACTTTATAGGGTCTCCGACGATTCCTTCTGGGTGTTATAAACTTCGTGACAAACTTAATATACCCTGTTCAGGGTATAAAATACAGCGAAAGCTCTATTAAATTATAATTTTTTTTAGTAAGGAAAATTTTAAATTTTTCAATCATAGTGGTAGTTAGGGGGATCACATTACCTACAAGGTGCATTCCAAAGTAAACAGGGCTTTTTGAATCTAGCGCCCCTTGGTGGCGCCATCTGTATGTCGACTGGTGCGTTAGAATCTGCTAAACTGCTAATCTGCTAAAACTTTTACCGAAACGTTTCAATTGATGAAACGAGTTTATGCCGGTGATTGCCTATCGCGTAGCACAGTGCATGAGTGGTTTCAACGTTTTCAAAGTAGTCGTGAGGACATAAATGACGATCAACATGTGGGCCAATCAAAATCCATGATCACCGGAAATTCCATCGAAACTGTGCCTGAATTCATCAAAAATCAGCAGAAGTCATCATTGAAATTCATGGAAATGGAAGTGAATATCTCCAAAACATCGAATTATCGTATTTTGACCGCACATTTGGGCTTATGAAAGGATGAAAGGTGAGTGCACGGTTTGTTCCGCACAAATTGACTGACGACCAAAAATTGCTCAGATCGATCGACGCTTGTGACCGATTATTTGACCAAAAATAACATTTTACCACTTCCCGTATTCACCTGATATGGCACCGTGCGAATTCTTCCTTTTCGGAAAAATGCATTTGCCCATGAAAGGAAAGCGTTATGCAGACGTAGAGGCCATTCAAAAGGCGTGCACCGGCATACTGGCGGCCATACCGGCCAACGAGCTAAAACACTCGTTCGACATGCTTTTGGACCGTGCAAAAAGCTGTATTGAAGCAGAAGGAGACTATTTTGAATAAAATAAATTGATTTTGCCGAAAAACCCATTTGTTCTGTTTTTTTTAAGTCCTGTTTACTTTGGAACGCTCCTTGTATAGCAGTCAGCAACTCAACATCAAGTGAAATATTTAATCACTTTCTGATTTTCGAGTTGATGATGAAAGGAGTAAAATTTAAAAAAAAAAATATATCTTTCAAAAGGCATAACAGTTTCATGTATTTAAATTTTTTTAGCAAATAAGTTCAAATTAGAAAACTATATTTTGTTCATATAAAAATTTAAATAGAAAAGCTAGTCTCAGTTAATTTGCGGTTTAAGATAAAATTCAAATTGAAACTTTATGGAAAATATACCGATTTTCAAAATTCGCAGCTTGATGGCACAGAAACGAATGAACACAAAACGACGACTCGCGTACAAGCGAAAATGTTGCAGAACAACTGATTGCACTTCACCATTTTGAACAACGAAATGAAATTGTGATATTCGCAATACCAATTAACTGTCACAAAACTAGAAAACTCAATCAAATTTCGATTCACAAACGAATGCACAGCGGAAATGTCGAATGCAACACAGAACACAGGCGCATGCAGCGATTCGTGGCGCCCCCCAACCAGAGCAGCAGCAGCAGCAAATAGCTCACATGTACAACACGGACGGATGAACAAGCAGCGCAGCGACAAAAACAATGGGGCAGGGCAGAGCAACAACAAATAACAAAACATTAACGGTGGTAACATCGATCAATTTGGCCTTTGGTACTTACAGCACAGTTGACCAGTAAGCGCTTAGGTCAAGTGGACTGCAAAAAACAGAGAGAAAACAAGCAGATTGTTTCGTGGGCAAGAGGTGGAGTGGAGTGATAGAGTGATGGGGGGTCAAAGTGTGCAGGAGATCACCGGGACGAACTCAATTGTCATCTATCATATTTTCGATTGAGTTTGGCAAAACATCTGTTCAAATGAAATGACACAAAACGTGAATGCGGACAACTACCAGCGCACAAAGCTTGAAAGCTTGTTAGGAACGCTATTGACGCCTGTGTGTGAGTGTGTGTGTGTCATCGCAGCTGTGTATTGCATTTGTTTCGGGTTGGCAGCGGGTGGTGAAGTTGGTGGCTTGGCTGGCAGTGCAATTTGCTCGACTATTATTGCAGGACAATAAAATGGAAATTGTTGGAGCGCGAGGTTGTGCACTCACATATACCGTTATGCGGCGCAAAGCTTCACATATGCATGTGTGTGTGTATGCGTGTGTTAAACCGCAATGCCAACGAAATTTATGGTCTAAATATCGGTTTTTTGGAACACTTGCCGCGTGGAGTGATGGCAAGCGCAAAGTATGTACGCACCAAGTTCTCTAGGCGAGCGCATAAGTGGTGACGGGTGGCGCTGGGGTCAAAAGCAAGTTTTCGCAAAAGCTTTGCATACATTTATAATACAATTTTTGATACTGATTTTCCAATTGCGTGTACAGCGCGCTGTTAAAACTGATAAATGCTGTTTCGGGAATTCAAAGTCATTTCATTCATGTTTGGCGAGTGAAATATTAAATGCTTTTGGCAACATGCTTTGACATAAGTATTCGTGGGTATGGTGCAAGGAAAGTAGGAGAGAATTTATGTTGGCGAAAGGCGGAAGAATTATTTCATTTATGAGTGCTTTTAGTGACTTTACATCCAAAATTTTGTGGTCAAAGGCCAATTGTTGATGTTAGTTGGGTTGCATATGGCTCAGCGCCAATTAGCGTGGTTGAAGTTATACAAATATAATAAATATATCTGAGTTCAAGTGCAGTTGGTAATAGGTGCTGGCAAGAAAAGTGTGAAAGAACTCCTCGCCAAAATATAACCAATTGAATAGGAAGAAGTATACCATAATGAATAATATAATGGTAAAAGCAGTGAAGTAGAATCAACGATATAAAACTGAAATGGAATTTGAAAATATCAACTTGGGCTTACTCTAGCGAAAAAGGCATATTTTCATTTTTTTCTAATAAAAATTTTTTAACTAGAGTTTTTTTCAAATTTTTTATTAATCTAAAAATATATTTTTCACAAAGACTTTTTGAAACTTTCAATAAAAAATACTAAAACTCGGCCATTTCGACGTCGTTTCGGACAGTGCCTCGCAAAGGAGGTGCCTCCGCGTTGACAGCAGAACTTCTTACAGGATCATCAAAAGTAAAAAAAAAATGATATATATTTTTTTTAATTAATACCATAAACTAGGTATTGGACAAAAAAAATTCTAATTTTGGTGAAGTTTTCTCGACGTTGTTTTTTTGAAATGGTTATAATTGAACAAAAACAGAATTTCGTTGAAGACTTTTTGAATTAAATCTCGAAAAAATGTGTGAAATTTCATTAAATTGTTAAAGTATTATAGTTTGCGAGAAATCTGGAAAGCCGACTTTGAAAGTATAGCTTCGCAAATAACGTCTTTAAGGGGGTATTCTGGTCTAGATGCATGAATTTCAGGTAATTTTTAAAGTGTCGTAAAAAAAGGCAATTCATATTTTTACTATCCATTTTTTTATTAGTTATTTGTTAATTTTAGAAGAGTACAGAAAAAAATTAAAAACTAAAAAAGTAAAAAATTTCAAAAATTATGAGTTGACGAAGTGGGGGGTCTCTAACAATTTCCACGTGACCATACTCATGATTTCAACCCTCCTAGTTATCTGAAACCAAAAAAAAAAAGATTGTTAATCTAGAATAATGTCGCAATGGGCGGAACTACGGAAAAGTGGTAAAAAATTTTTCACAAAATGGCGGCTGCCTGAAAAAAAAGTTTTTTTGGATCACTTTATCTGACTATTTCGAATTTTTTAAAAATAATAAAAGTAAAAATAGAAATTTGGGGATGGGGCTTGTTCCAACCATAGACAAGCCTATAAAGAAGACTCTATAAAAATTTCAAGTAAATCGGTCCAGTAGAACCTGAGAAATCGTGGGTATCGTTCCGAAAAAGTCAGTTTTGAGAAAAACGCGTTTAAAGTTTCGCGTAAAGTCTTTTGTTCGATTAGTTCCGGCCGAACCAGTTTGGATGCCGGGTCAGAAAAATGCCTTTATCTCCGAAAATAATTTGAATTTTGAAAAATCCTCTTGTACACATATTCGTGAAAAGTAAAACTTTGGAAATATAAAAAAAAATCGATTTTTTTTAATTTCTAGACCAGAATACCCCCTTAAAATTTTAGGTGATTATACAGCTGGCCTCGAGCGCGCAAATTTTCAAGGCTGTATCTCTGAAATTATTACTCGGATCAACTTGAAGTTTTCGGACAATATTCCAGAGATGTTATAATATAATTTATTTTTTTGAAGCCGTGGAACCCATATAACTCATTAAAGGAATACAAGGTTATGTGATGGGTCTGCTGCTTCAGGTTTATTTCAGGCATATTCAAAATTCAAAATAATTCCGTTAATTTCCATTAGGACTGGCATTTGTTTGATTTTACGCTATATTATACTTTTTACTATTTAAACTGTTAAACCCTAGAATATAGATTTTTCTTAAGGTTATTATAATATTAGAGTTAATTTTAACGTTGTTTAACTAAAAGTTCATCATTTTGCTAAACGTTAGACAGTTCGGCCAAAAACGACCAAACATAACCCAAAAAGGATCCCCAAAAATTCTTTATTAAATCATTTGAGAAGAATAATACGTTTTTATACTCATAAAGTATTGCAGTTATACGGATCAATCAGCTGACTAACTATAAGCACAATCTTCTTCTATCTCCCTCTCTCTCTCTCTTAAATTTGTTCTGTCCATTACATATTTCTTATATTTCTTAGAACTTAATGTCATTTAATTTGGAAAAAAGAAGCCAAAAAAAAGGAGTCGAAGTCCGAAGAAGACTCCAACTAAACAGCTTAACACTAAAGTTTGAAATAATGTTCTTTTTGATTCCGTAGCCGATCTTAAATTGGATCTCCGAAGAAAGATGTCTAGCGGTGAGATGAGTTTTTCTGCTTAAAATTATATAAATTCCAAAAATATAAATAAATAAATACATGTATTATTGCAATAGATGTACAAATATACAGATGATGATCGAGAGAGTGCTAAAAACTTGGTTTTTTGAAACAATATCGGCTTCGATAAAAAGTAAATTTTTTGTGAAAAAGATTTCAGCGAAGCTTAAAAAATCAATATTATCTTCAAAAATTTTAATACTCGGACCATTATCTGACAAATATATACATTTTATCTACGAAAGTCGTGTGGTCGTGTTTGAAGCTGATTGGTTTCTGTCGCAAGGGGAACAGCAAACTCAAAAGGAATATGGATCGATTTCTGGTATTAAACTTTTCACAAGTCTTAACATGTTATTTATTGACTTAAATTCTTCAAACTGCCAGTTCGAAGTATACATTAACGAAGAAAAAACTCTGGAAACCTGAAATAAATTGACGTCTACAAATTTTCTATTATTTTGATCTGAATTCGAGGCGTAATTGTGTTATTTTGATTAAAATAAAATTAAATAGCTACAATTATGCATATGGGAAACAAAAGAGGCTAAAAATATAAGCTCTTTTCAACACTCAAACCAAATATATAAGTTTCGCTAAAGTTGTGATTTTCTCCAACTTGCTTGTGGTCAAAGGATAGCAATAAATAAGCTTGGCATTCATCAAACAAACTCAACAAAAATCACAGAAATAGCATACAAGTTCATATTTTGCCAAATATACTGAAATTCAAATATTTTAAATATGTATGTAAGCGCTTTAAACGCATTTGACCAAATGCTTGCGCCAAAACCCCCACCACCACCGCCGCCGTCGCACGCGTTGAACTCTCGATTGACCACTCACGGTCCATGCCATTGAGTGCTGTCAGTGCCAATGCTCATCAGGGCATCCGTATTCAAACTTCAGTGGCAGCGATGGCAACAGCGCATGCAAAAAACAACAACAATAACAACAACAACGATGACGATGAGCGGCGAAAGTGCTTGAGGTCCCTTTGCATGTGCATCAATGTCGCGTTGCTTCAACGCTTCCACATTTCAACATTTCGACCGCACCTCACTTGCTGGGCGGCCACTAAACAACCGACCGACCGAATGTCCGCCCATCACTTCTCTCCTTTCTATGTGTGTATGTTTTTCAGCTTTCTGCTTTACTTATCATTCACTGCGCACGCGTCCTGCCCTTTGCTTGCTGTTTGTGCATTGAAATGAATTTATGGCTTTGGCTTTTAGTTTCGATTTGTATTCCGCGGACGTTGTGCCGGTACGACTAGCAAGCAACAACAACTACAGCGTGCCACCCGCGCATTTACATATGTAGAATGTGAGTTGTTGTTGTTTTTGTTGTTGCTGCGGCAGCTGCAATACTGTATCTGCTGTCATCCATTTGAGCGCGTTGTGTGTTTGCTGTTGTTGTACCTGCTAATACTATTTTTGTTGTGGTTCGTTGAACCATAGTTCAGCCGCTTGTATCGCTCTCTATTTCGTTACTCTAAATTTACTACTTCTTCTATTTTGCCATTTTTCAGCAACGATTTGTAGACTCTTCCAACGTTGTAACTTTGTGAAGAGTGGAGAAGCGGAGTCTTTTGTTTTCTTTTTCGCAACTTCTTTCTGTTTTTTGTCTTTTTTTATACGTAAATTTACATTTTTTCTTACACTTCCTTTGTTGCTTTTGTTTTTATTTTTGCAGGGACGTTTCATGCTTCGCATATTTCGCTAAAATGTTTTGACTTTTTTGACAGCGCTCCAACGGGGTCTCAAGCGCTCGTAGGCGACCGAATTTTTCTAATCGTGTATGGGTGTGTGTGTGTGTGCTTAGTTGATATGTATGTGTCTGTCGCGGTCCGTGGCGCGCTCTTTTATGTAACTCTCTGTGCTAAGCTTTGATTTACTCGGCTTTGTGTTGTTGCTTTGTTTGAATGTGTTCACTCACTGTATTTGACGTTGTTGGCACACACAGCGCCAAGTACACGGCCCACTGCGCCCATGTGTAGCAAAAACTCATATGTGTATATACGCATATGTGTATGTGTGTCTTCCTCTGGAAAAAAACGCCGTCACTTATTGCTATTGCTTAGGCATAGTCGCGCGCTTGGCTTGCTAGGCCAGGCAGACTAAAGGCAAAGGCAACTAGTCAAACATTTGGACAGCCAGTCAACTTGGCGTTTGTTCAACAAAGCGGTGAGTTGGTAGACCACGCCGTCAGCTAAGCTGACATTTACTCGACCCTTAAGTTCATTAGTCTTTGTGGCATACACACTAGTCAGCTGAGCAAATACAATTGTGTTTGAGCACCTATGCTTGTCGCTTTGTATGTGTGTTTGTGTAGCTGTGGTGTGTTGAAATAGTTTTTTGTTTGAATTATTTGTTGTTTTATTAAATATTATTATTATTTTTTATTTTTTTAGCGAATTTTAGAGGAAGCATTAGTCGTATACGTCTTCTACATCACAAGAAACCTAAAAAAATGCAAACAAGTTTCATCAGGAAATATTGATAAAAGCTGCGAAGAAAGCTAATTTTAGTGACTACCGTTCTTCAGCTTTTATATTGGGTGGTCAATAGATGTCGTTGCAGTCGTATATCTGCAGTCCTACCAATAACATTGTGTCATACCATAGTGTTGGAAAGGTGAGTTTTTAAGCTTCGTTTAACCAAAAAAAAAAAATTAAATTGAGAAGTTGAGAAAAAGTTACAGCTGTTCAAAAATGAGTGAAAATAATGAAGAAATTCGCTATATTTTGAAATTCTTGTATAAAAAAGTGAAGAATGCCACGCAAGTCACCAATGAAATATGTGAAGCTTACGGAGATGATGCTGTATCAGTTCGTTTAGTTCAACAGTGGGTCGCTCGCTTCCGTTCTGGAAATTTCGATTTACATTTGGTGAAAGTTTTACACTGATGGAATAATATCTCTAGCGGAAAAATGGCAAAAAGTGGTCGACCAAAAGCACATATTATAGATATAGAAAAAGAAATAAAAATTTGATTAGAAATAGGAAAATACTTTTTCGACTATCCAATATTTGAAAGTACTTGAGACCACATCAAAGAAATTTGATTGAAATAGCTTAAGTTGACCTAAGGTATGGGAGCGTGACTTCATTTACTAGAATGTTAAAAATATGTAAATCTCCATTCAAATTCAACGGAGGCTCTTTGACGTTTTTCTACTACAACATATGTGACCTGGCCTACGAAAAGGGAGCTAACGTGCGAAAACTAGTTTTCTGGGAAAAGCTGTTAAAAATAATCGCCAGTTTCTCGTTATCTCATTAATTGTTCTCCTTTTTTTTGACACCTAAGCCCCCTTTCCGTAGACCAGGTCACATATTTCTACATATAATAATTCTATGCATGTCGACACTGGAAAAAAATAGTCTCAGAGATCCGTTTAACTTATGATTTTACATAAAGAAAGAACTGAAGACCTCTGCGCCTTAGTTGGAATCATTTTCAGTTAAGTCGCATACCAGTATCACCATAAGCCAAACGTTTGCTCCAGGAAAAGTATCATACTAATAATTTAGTGGCTAAGATATACTAATATCGTCACCTAAAATGCAAAACAACGTGTCATCTGAAAAAACCGAAATTGATTTTTTATACCTTACGATTCACTACATCATATGACATATACATATGTGGCATAAGATTTTTAGCTGCCGATGTCAGAAATAACCAATACATAACCATTTTATAACCAAAACTCATTTTTTTTTTATGAGTAGTTTCTATTATATCGTTTTGCCTTCGCCTGTATACTTATAAAAAGTGACGTTACGTTATTTTGCATTTAAGGTAACGATATATTGGTTTAGAATATAAAAAATTTCTTTGACCGATGTCAAGATTACTCTATCAGTAAAAGCGTTAAGGCGAATAATTTTTAACGGATGTTGCTTTCGCCTTAATCTAATGTATATCCAAATGTTCAGGATGACGAAGCCAGACGTCCGTTTAACAATTTTGCATAAACTGTGGAAATGGATAAAAACACATAATACCCAAAACCACTCCCCATATTGACTCTACTACTAAAAGCACGATAACTCACTTCAACTCAATAAATACGCGACAAGCATTGCATTTCACAGCCAAGATGATAAGAAAACGATCTTCCTTCGATCGATATTCAAGGAATACTATAATAACTTCGTTCATGTTTGCTAATTTGCTATACGGAAGTAGGTGAGGTTGCTGTTTAGAAGCAGATATCTCAGGAACTACTTGACCATTTTTAAATACATTTGGTGTATTGCCCATTTATTTCCATCAAACACTGTGAAAATACGCAAAATCGTATGACAACCACACCTACTTCCGTATAGCAAATTAGCAAACATGAACGAAGTAATTATAATATTCCTTGAACATCGATCGAAGGAAGATCGTGGGTCCACAAACTGTCGAAATCAGCATATAACAATGTGTGAGATCTAGTATAGAAAGTCGGGGAGAATATTTTTGTGCTGATAGCATGCCCTTGCGCTAAAAATGTGTAAATTCGGGTTAATACTTCCCTTAGCCTACATATGTATGTTTTATATAAGAAAATTGATAAGAATTATAGTATGAGAATTTTGAACTTTCTGCTGGCTTGATACGGTATATATCGGTCAATATGTAAGATATCTTAGCAATATTAAGTGAAAAATAGTTTTTGGTATACTAAAGTTTAATGCTGAAAATGGAAAAAGTCGGTCCACGAATTACTCCAGCTCCCATAAACTTTAAATAGTATGTACCAAATAATGGTTTTCTTTAGTTCAGATTGAAATTTGGACTTCAATGTCCTTGGTTGATTTTTTTTTTTTCGTTTATGTTGTATGTATATATATAATATTAAATTTAGCTTTGATTGAGTTGATATCACATGTGATGCATTTCGGTTAATCAGGTTAATCTTAATACTAGAATTTTGGACATGCATAATAAAGTCTTTACTTGTTAATATTGATTGTACATACTTATGTAGCTAACGAGAAAATAACTAGTTGGATTAACATGACTTTACGCGGGTCGTACAGAGTGTTAGCGGGATCTGTTATCGGTGGCACATCAACTTGAGGTAGCACAGATAAAGAAGGAGAACTCATTCAGTTTTCCTTATAATTTTTGGAAATGTTAAAGATTAAATAAAAAATTTCGAAAATATTGTTCGAAGATTCTGGGGAGAATATTTCAGCTTCCTTTATTAGTAATGCCTTTGAGCCTCGGTATTATTGTCGAAAGTTGGAAATGTTATCGGCAAAAAGTGTATCGATACAATTCATTTAGTCAAAAGCCTGCTATAATATTAAATTAACTGCAAAATCCATGACATCGAAAAAAGGAACCTTTAAGTATTGAAAGATTTATTCGAATGCAATTCTTTCTAATAATTATTTTAATAAATGTTGATTTTACATTATTTTTCACCTCACTTGCTTCATATCTCGTCACATTTTTATAAAATAATAATCTACAAACTACCTCCCCCCCTAAAAGTGAGCTAGTTAAATTACGCAAATCTCCTTAAAGCCCTAAAAATCGCAAGCCATATTAAATAAGCAGAATATTGAAAGAGTATACATGTAAATATGCAAAGCAGGTCTCTTAATCTGCCCCGGTAGTGTTGCCGGCATATATATCTACCCCCTGTGTTATATAAGCCATTGATTTCGTCTCACCCGCTGCTAAGGCGAGCACGCTTTTGCTCCATAAATTCGGCTGCACCATTGTGCATTTACCCAAGTAAAAATATTTTGCATACAAACAAGTTCTTATATAAACATATAAGTGTGTATATATGCAACTTCTCACAGCATAAGCCAAATTAAAAATGCCGAATGAACACACGGGAGCTTTAAAAAGCAGCTGAAAATCAATAATGTGCCATAACAGTTATGCAAGCTCATTTTCCTACGAAAAATCACAAAAATTGCAACGAAATTGCAGAATAAAAGCGCTATTCATATATGTAGAAACGTGTTGGGTGATGCTCAGTGCATTTTCTATGCATGTTAGTGCCATTTTGTGCATTGTAACATACAGTAGGGCGCGTTGACTTTGAAGGTTACAAGTCGAATTGGAGGTTATGTTTTTAGATTAGAATTTGCGTGATGAAAAATTTGAGTTTTAATACCGAAAAAATATAGTAATAAAGATGTTTTTCTTATTTTTTTGGAATACTAATTTTTTTGTTGTGAAGAATTGAAACGATAAAAAACGATTTTTTTCGAAATTGCAAGTGTATATAACTTCTTCAAAAATATTTTTTCTTTAATTCTGAATAATTCTGAATAAACTGTTCTGATATATTTATCTATAAAAACAGTTATAAGGCAAGTGATTTTAACTCAAAAACACCACTCATAACCTAATTTATGTAAGTATTTATGCGTCTGGAAGTATGCAAATAAATACTCGTTTCTGGCTCAGAAGGCTCAAGCATGTATATTGAACTTATTATTGAATATTCTACCACTTTGATATGCCAGAGAGTACCGAATAAATTTTTAGCGCCTAAAGGTATGCTACAATTTCGAAAAAAATTCCGCTGTATAAGTTTTCACATGCAATAAGCAAATTACGGTATTTTTTGGTGTGTCAAAATAAGTGTAAAGCTCTTCTAATACTTCACGCCCTTAAGTATGCTAAAACCCTCAAAGAACATGCAAGTAATCGCTTTGCAAAGTGCAGGTTTATCCGGAAAACAGCACACTTTAGCTGCTATTTGGCTTTAATAATGATTTAGTTTAAAATTATGGGCGAAATTTTATTGAATATTTGCGTAAGAGATTTTATTAGCCTAAAAATATTCTTTCAAAATTTGAATAAGACATTTTTTATTGAAAAACGCTGACTAATAACCCTAAATAACGAAACATGCAAAAACTTCCTTAAACAAGACTTTATAGCCGAAAGAGAAAATGAAAAATATAATTTGCATAAATTCACTTACACATTTCAAATAGCCATAATTCAAAATTTTCACACAAAAACGTGCTTTTTTCAATTCAATTGCTGCATCTGCGCCCAACAGCGGCAAGTCAGCAACTGTAGAGCGATTTAAATGGTGAAACATACAAAATGCCGCCTAGAAGTATGCAATAACTTACGACAAATAGCTTTAATATTTCACGCAATGACAAAAGACCGACAAGCTGGCATGCAAAACAACATAAAATACAGAAGTAAATATGTATGAGTGAATGGGTGCATATATAGCATATTATGGTGGGTCAAAAAACTGAATTTTCGTTTCGCTTAGTACATCAGCGTACTAGCGTATAAGAAACAAATAAGAAACTGGAAGGCGAAGGAACTTGGCGTTACAATTAAGGGCTCACAATTGGAGAGACTCTCGTAGAGGTGTCTAAGAATCCATGTTTGAGAATACCATGCCATACAAAATTAGCGCTGGTACTTGGATGAGTCTCTTAGAGTTCCAAGTGAAAAATATGCCTTTTTAGCCACCCTAATACCTACACGTATGTTTGCAAAAATGGTGGCCTCTGTATATCTGGCGCAAACGCGTCGCTCTGATTAATGACACTCCGTCATAAGGCTGTTGTGATTTATTTTCTTAACAGCATTTAAATTGCCACAGCCTATAGGTCCATAGGCTAAGTTTGCCGATTGCCACATAGAAGTGTGTGTGTGTGTGCAAGTAATCGATTTTTTTCTCACTTGCTCGAATGACTGTTGGGACTTGCTGGCGTTGATGGCGAGGATGTTGAGGTACTTGCTGGCAATAAAATATCGAATGCAACAAAAATGTAGAAATGGCTTCGCACTCAAGAAAAGTGCTCGAGCTTAAGTGTCAGCGCGATTTTTTATCACCGCACTTTTCATGCTAGACAATTTTTCTAACATCATTAATGGCAAACTCGAGCTCATTTCAATTTCGATTTCAATCACAACCACTTTTCGTATGCTCTCCGCACTGCTGCCGCCGTGGCGCACCGAATTCGGCCATTTGCAAGTGCCAATTACCCGTGGGAGTGCCGTTAGGCAGTCATCATAAAGTTCAGTGCATCAATGAGCCGCCGCTTGAATACCGATTGCGACAGGTAATGATGACAGTCAGCGGCAATCACAACGTCAAGGGCAACAAAAACACCATGAACAACAACAAGAGCACCATCACAAGCAACAACAACAACATTAAGCAGCTCATAAAATTGCGCAATTCAATTGAATTACCTGCTTTCCATTTGGTTGCGACGCAACTAAAACGCTGCTACGGCGTCGGGCGCCTAAAAGCGCACTAAACACATTGCTACATTTGCGAACGAGCGCAGGATCATTTGCGTAAATGGCAGAACAAGCAGCGTACAAATGTATAAATGTCGTACAGCAACAACAACAACGCTAGCAACAATAAAAGGGCAATAAAGTGCCATAAAATGTAAAACGTGGAAAGTAATGCGCCTAAAATGTCACATTTTACAAAGTAAATCGAGTGAAAATTTTTCGGTGAAGTAGCGAAAAAACGAAGTAAATTGCGCGCGAACAAGCAGCGGCGGTAAGTAAGAACACGCAAGCAAGATAAGTGTGCGTCGGCGAAGCGCGAACTACGCAAAGCAAAGCGAGTGAGAATTACAATGGAAACAAAGCGAACAGGCATGTAGTATGAAAAAGAAGAAGTGAAAAAAATATTACGAAAAAAATTTAAAAAAATCGTCTACCCGGAGTGGTAGCTTGAGGCATGAGTTAAGTGGCAGCTTTAGCTGTGAGAACTCAACAGAGCGAGCGCAGCGCTGAGCAGCGCGTTTAAAATGAAATTTTCGCAATTTTCTCCCAATGCGCCTAAATGTATGCTTGATTGTGTGATGGCGGCGAAATGAAGGCTGTTCACAGGGATTTAAAAGTTTTTGTCTGCTGGCGGTGAAGGACACACTTTCTTATTTTGACGAGATATCTACATATCATATATATATATACACATCTACACTCAAGAAACATTTTTTATGAATTTAACGTGTTTTTACGAGCGTGCCGAGCTTTTTGCGCCACCGCCGTTGTTACACCCACGCACATAAACACGCCTTCACCAAAGGTATATTTATCGTAAATGTGTTATGAATTTGTGGAAATGTCAGCGTTTATAAAAAAATGCAAAGAAAATATATTGAAATTAGAAAAAAATAAAAAAAAAACAACCGTGCAAAGAGAAAATCACAAGTCTCTTACCAAGGCATCGCAAAATGTGGGCGCCCATGAATGTGCCAGGCGCAAGCTGCCGTGTTCGCTCAGTCTGTCGCTCCGACTACCTGGCTGCCCGGCTAGCTGCCTGGCAGCTTGGCTGGCTTAATATGTCGACATTAATGTCAGGTATATTTTATTTAATGGCTCAATTTCGCATCAAGAAGGCAGCATACAAAACGATGCGAATGCTTGTGTGTATATATATACACACTTATAACAGTGTTGAACCGGCTGCTGCGCCTGAAAGCGCACTATGCATTTCCTTCATACTTATAAATCCATTTGCTGAGACTTGTATATGCATATATGGGTGTGTGTGTGTGCGCATTCAGGTGGTAAATGTTTGTGGCATTGTCGTGCGACAGCTGGCCATATTTACGAGCCGTCGCCGCCGAGCATGGCTTTGTGTATTAATTTTTAAGAATCAGCGAATACAAAAGGCAGGCAAATCAACAACGAATTTTACGATCAACGCCGTGGCAATATTAAAAAGATATTAAAGTTATATTTACTTCAAAGAGGAAATTGCATTTATACCTACATACAAGTACATATGTATGTTAGTGTATCGTATCTTTATGTTTGGAAGCGGAATATTATATTGTGTGCATGTGACAGGTACGGGAAGCGGTTTTCGATTAAAAGATTATATGAAAGAGGAATTGGATTGGCGTGAAACTACAGTTAAAATTAAAACTGATATAATTTAAATTAAATTAAATTGTAGTTAAAGTAAATTAAAATTAAATTTAATTAAAATTAAAATTAGCGTTTAAAATAAAATTACATATTTTTAAAAAATTCTAAAATTATAATTAAAACTAGAATTAAAATTTTAAATAAAATTAAAATTATAAGTATAATTAATTTTAAATTGAGATAAGAAATAAAAGCACGAAAATTAAATTTAGTGAAATTTCGAATTAAAATGATAAGTAAAATAAAAATTTAAATAAAATTTTAAATTAAAATTAGAATTAAAAGTAAAACAAAAATTAAATTAAGTTAAAGTTAAAATTATAGGTAAAATTAAAATTAAAGCTGAAATGAAAATTAATATTAAAATTAAATTTAAATTAAAGTTAATTTGTATTCAAAATTAAAATAAAATTGCAGTTAAAATTAAAAGTAAATGTAAAACGTACATTTATATTAAATTAAAGTTCAAATTAAAATTATATGTAATATTAAATTTCAATTTAACTCTGAATTAAAATTATAAGTAAAAATTTAAATTATAATTAAAATTATAACTGATATTAAAATTAAATCTAAAATTAAAATTATAAGTAAAATTTTAATTATAAATTTATTTGAAATTAAAATAAAAGCTGAAAGCAAAATTAAAATTAAAACTAAATAGTAAATTGATTATAATTTAAATTAAAACTTAAAATTATAACTTCCATTAAAATTAAAAGTAAAATTAAATTTATATTTAATTTAAGTTCAAATTTAAATTGAAATTATAAGTAAAATTACAAATAAAATTAAAATTATAAAAAAAATTAAAATTAAAATTATAATTGATATTAAATTTAAATAATAATTAAAAGTAAAACGAAAATTAAATTAAGTTAAAATTCAAATTTAAATTATAAATAAAAATATAACCAAAATTAGGAGTAAAATTAAAATAAATATTTAAATAATATTTAAAATTTAAACTAACGTTAAAATTAAAATTAATATAAAAATTAGTAAAATAAGCTTTGAAATAATTTTTATAACGTAATTAATTAAAAATTTAATTATATTAGAAAAAAAAAATTAAATTCAAGTAAGAATAAGCTAATGATTAGTTTAAGTGTAGAAGGATTGAATTCATAATTAAATTTAAATCTCAGAATCAATGCTGAAACTAGTTTACTCTTCAAATGTTATTGATTAGAGATACATAGGCAACTCGTTTAGGAAAGGTTAGTTTCAAGAGCTGATCTTTATGTCCGAAAACAAGTCTGACAGTTGCAAATCGGTACTTTGTCGGACTGAAATTTAAACATGGTCACTTAGATAGTGAAATAGCGCCTTAAGCCATTTAAAAATATACGTTCGGCTTGTAAGTTCGAGCTGAGTAATATACTTGGAGATGATATTGAAAAATTATTTTTAAATATTTTTTAAATATTTTATTTTATTTTCTTTTTTATATTTTGGAGTTTTCTATAAAATAATTTTTTAATTATCTCTCTAAATACCAAAATATCTGCCAAGCCTATTTGAACATTCTTTTTGATTGAAAATTGGAAGTATTTCTTAATAAAAAATTAAGAACTATTGAGGCAAAATATAGAAATTTATTTTTCAGCAATTCACAGATTTATTAGAAAAGCATTGCCTACATTTTGGCGTAATAATCTATAACAGAGTTTAAGATCTGGGGTAGAAAACAGAAGGCGAACAGAAGTTTCAGTTAAGAATTAGAAAAAAATT
This sequence comes from Bactrocera neohumeralis, assembly GCF_024586455.1. Taxonomy (NCBI): domain Eukaryota; kingdom Metazoa; phylum Arthropoda; class Insecta; order Diptera; family Tephritidae; genus Bactrocera; species Bactrocera neohumeralis. The sequence continues at coordinate 24,645,581 of NC_065922.1, forward strand.
GAAATCTTGAATATAAATAACTCAATAAAAGTTTTATAAAATAGTGTTTCACTAATCCAGCTTAATATTTATTATGAAATTTTTTGATATTACTGCTTAAAGAATTTTTTTTTAATTCGTAACGCTATTTTTTGGAATGTTGTTAATATTATTTTAGTCCCTCAAACACTGTAATCACACACCTCAGCCTCATTTTAATACTCCACATTAGAAAAGCCTACCAAATTTGCCCACTTCTGAAGCATACGCTATGCAAAATTAGCTGAAATAACACAAACTAGACTCTAAACTTTGTTTCAAAGCAGCAAAATTCGACTTTAATTAATTGCAAATATTGCAAAACTCAACGAAACTCAACTTGCCGCCGCCGCTGCCTGCCGTGCAACACAAACACAAAGCGAAAACTTGCCACCACACTTTACTTTGCCTTGCTGCTGGCTTTCAAAGAGCAAGCATACTTTTTGGCGCTTGCCAAAATTACAATGGAAGCGGTAATGCACAACACAAGCGCCACACACGCCACGCCATGCATTGTTGCATGTAATTGTAATTGTATTAGTGTAGTGAAGTTACTCAATTAATGCGAGATAGAGAATTTAACTTTTAATTTCTCGCAATTAGAAGAGGAAGAGCGCATCAGCAGCAAAACAAATTAAATAAAAAGTAGAAGAAAAACTGTTAAAAAAATTAAAACAAATTAAAGCGAGAGATAAAGTGCTGCAAAAGTTGCAAATGCGAATGAGCGTGATCGCTTATACACTTGTGAGCGGGCAGGCATGTGGACTTACATGCATTATCTGCCGTCGAATTGTGCCCCTGTATGTAGTGGTTTCAACTACAGTTCACTGGCAATCGAAAAGTTTCATTTTTCATTAGTTGCGCTGAGTTTTTCGTCCTTTGCTTTGGCGCTGCTAAAGTTCTCAGCTCTGCAAACACTTTTCCCCATTTTTTTGTTCATTTATTGCAGTTTGCATTTGCTCAACTCAGAATACGATTAAAATGAAATTTTTCAACTAAATTAGAATTTTTTTCAGATCAAGTGCTTAAAATGTGTCGGTGTGTGTGTGTGTGTGTGTGTGTCTGTTGAGCAATTGTCGTTGTCGGGCAACAGTTGAGTCGCTTTTAATCACATCAGCCGATAAAGTTTCAATTATTCGATTCGTTTGAAGTTCATTTCCGTTTTAATCGTGTTATCTTTTTTCTTTTTTTGGCGTTTGTTTTATCAGTTGTTAGATTGCCATTTGACTTATGTGCTCACATTTATTTTTAGTGCGCGCTTCAGTGAGCGATGTTTCTGAGTGATACTGTACTTGTGTGAATTTAAGTAAGCATGTAATGCCATCACTTGAGTCGATATTAAATTGTGTTGCATAGCCGCAGGCGCCAAAGCAAGCGCTGTTGTAATAAAGGAAGCTTGAAATATGTGATAATAATGGATTTTATATATTTTATTTTAAAGACACCCAATATCTTTACTTTCTATCAATAATGATTTTCCTTTTTTGTTTTAGGAATTTTTTATGAATAACAAGTAAGGAAGGGCTAAGTTCGGGTGTCACCGAACATTTTATACTCTCGCACGATAAAATGATAATCGAGATTTCATTATCCGTCATTTACATATGTTTCAAATACCGTATTTGTGTAAAGTTTTATTCCGCTATCATCATTGGTTCCTAATGTATACTATGTATATTATACAGAGAAGGCATCAGATGGAATTCAAAATAGCGTTACAGTGGAAGAAGGCGTGGTTGTGAACCGATTTCACCCATATTTTGTACATGTCATCACTGTTAAGAAAATATTATATACCGAATTTCATTGAAATCGGTCTAGTAGTTCCTGAGATATGGTTTTTGGTATAAGTGGGCGAGGCCACGCCCATTTTCAATTAAAAAAAAGCCTGGATGCAGCTTCCTTCTGCAATTTCTTCCGTAAAATTTGTGTTTCGAACGTTTTTTGTTAGTCGGTTAACGCACTTTTAGTGATTTTCAACATAACCTTTGTATGGGAGGTGGGCGTGGTTATTATCCGATTTCTTCCATTTTTGAAATTCATATGGAAATACCTGAAGAAAACGAAGACTTTGGTTGACATAGCTATAGTATTTTCCGAGATATGTACAAAAAAGTAGTAGGGGGCGGGGCCACGCTTTTCCAAAACAATTGAAATATGTGCGATCCTTTGTGCCAAATTTCACTTTAATATCTTTATTTATGGCTTAGTTATGACACTTTATAGGTTTTCGGTTTCCGCCATTTTGTGGGCGTGGCAGTGGGCCGATTTTGCCCATCTTCGAACTTAACCTTCTTATGGAGCCAAGGAATACGTGTACCAAGTTTCATCATGATATCTCAATTTTTACTCACAGCTTGCACGGACGGACGGACGACGACAGACGACGACGGACAGACAGACATCCGGATTTCGACTCTACTCGTCGCCCTGATTACTTTGGTATATATAACCCTATATCTGACTCTTTTAGTTTTAGGACTTAAAACAACCGTTATGGAAAAAACTATAATAAAACATTGTTGCGAGAGTATAAAAATATGAAACCAAAAATATTTAAAAAATATATTAAACCGAAAATTTTTATTTAATTAGAGAAGAAATTAATTTCGTAGCTTTTCAATTACATTTCTATTACATAGTTAACTAAATGAACGAAATAGTTATAAAGAGATAAGAAGCATTTTATAGGATGATATTATGCCAAAATATTAGAAAGAAAATTATATGCAGTAAGGTCTCCAAATGGATATATTTGTTGAATTTGGACATAACTAAGATAAAGAGCTGTTCAAGAAAATATTATATTTGATCTGAAATATGAAATTTAATAAGTAAATTTTTATTTTTTTCTGGCAAACATTTCGTGAAAAGATAGCGTGCGGAGTGGTTGCATTAGCCTGAGATAAATATTTTTTTTAACTATAAAAAAATCACACACTTGTATATATTTTGGCCTTACTGAGAGCAAAGTGTACACTGGATCTCTTATGATATTGAAATAAATGCTGCTCTCCCTAGATGCGAAAAGCAGTGAAATCTTTTTTAGGTTATTGAGAAAAATATGATAAAAATTCAGGCAATATTATTTTATTTTTTTTTTTGTTTCATCAAAACATTTTTGTTCTTCGCAGTACTCAATATGTGCTTAGCCTTAGCTCATATGAAATTCATAAGCACTGACCAATGCAAGAAGAAATTTTTAAAGACTAAACAAATCAAAGACAGATTTTTTGTACAAAATAGACCATTTACAGTGATGCTCGCCCAAAATAACTGAAGTAATTTACATCTGAAGTCCATCACTATTAATGATACAACGTTCTAAATATTTCGATATACATATATTTCTATTTTTCGATATATATATACATATATATATTCTATATAAAAATATCAATAAAGGTTCTAATAAAAAAAGATTCTTCACTTAAAAAATCATCAATCAATTGACTTGAGCTCTTGGAGGCAAACATTAAACACCTACATTAACTTCTGTCACAAAGGACAAGCTGTTAAGTGGAAAACTTTAAAACGAATTAAAAAAAAACGGCATTATGCGTTTAATTATATACCCGAACAGCATTTAATCAGCATTGAATTTGGCTAAGCGCCTAAAAACATGCTAAAAATACCATTTAAATTATACGGACACCACACTTAGCCTGGCTGTTTGGGCTGCCTAACGGCTTTTGTAAACAATTAATCACTCGTTTAATCACAAACAAAAGATTTTTTTTTGTTTCAGCGAGGGAAAGGATCAGCGCGCATCGTGCAACCAAATTTTCACTGACTCTGCGCTAGGCGATGAGTAAACAACTTTCTTCGAGTTGTTGTTGCTGCTGTAGACGAGATGCCTGCTTGGGCATTGGTTTTCAATTAAATTGGCAAACAAACAGCAAATCGTGAAATTTGAAATCTAATCACCAACGATAGCTGTTGGCCTTTCCAGACGATTGCGTGGGCATGAAAACGCTGTATAACCTACTTTAAGGCGCACAAGCGTAGACTTGTATAAAACTAGGTATGCGGGAAGAAAGGACAGCGCTCTAGTGCACATTGCAATTCAATTTCGCCAAACTGTTGCCAAAGCGGTGGAAGGCAAGTAAAGGAGTGCGCAGAAAGGGTTGTGCGGTAGCGCTTGAGGCAAGCACCTTGGTAAATTGAGACTATAAAGCAAGCAATGACTGTCGACTGTAATACGACACGGTGAAAGCAACGAGAATGAGCGTGAAAATGAAAACGAAATGAACTTTTTAAAATTTCAATTCCAGCAAGCGCACGAAAGTAATAAGAAGTAGATGAAGAATTGGTGGAAGGCAAACAACAAAGAACTGCTAGTGAATTGTTTTCAAGTGATCTGAGCCAGAGAGAGAGAGAAAAAGTAACCGCACCCACTTACTTAAACTGCTTGCCACCTGCCACAAATTGTTGCAACCGAGCGCGGTGGTCAAGTGTAGTAGCTTTTATGCGACGCTTTCAAAGAAATTGGTCCGAAGCGAGTGGCAGCGGCGAGCACTGAAGAAAAGATTGGAGTTCAAAGAAAAAGCGAACGCGCGTAAAATGTCTGCAAACGACAGAAAGCCAAATGGAAAAGTAAATATATATATATAGTACTTAAATGTACCGCTATGTGTGGCATATCGAATGCTGTGGGAAAATTAAACGCTAACGCTTTAACAAATTAAAAGCAACCACACGTGGCATGAAAAGAAAAATCAAATTAGAGGAGGAAAATAGAAAAATAGAGAAAGGCGAACAAACAAATCAAATAATTACTTTTTTCTTGTTTTTGTATTTTATTTGTTGTACCTTTTCTTTGTGCAAAAAGCCAGCAAAGCCAATGCGATCACACGTCCAACTAACTAGATTGGCTAAAAAGCGTGAATGAAGTGTGGAAAAAGAAAATTGAGTGCTCCGCTCCTCGAAGCGCACTTCACAATGTTGAAGCGGTTGAAGCGCTGCGTAGCAAGTATATCAAAGCGCAGTCAATAGAGCAGCGCTGCCGTATACTGGTATAAGTGAGCGAATTTAATTTTACACTTCAATGCTCGAGAAGAGTGCCAAGCACAAGCAGGTGAGTTTGAGGTAACCACGCAGGTGTGTGTGTGTGTGTGTGTGTGTGCACTAATGTATTTGCAAACATACGAGAATCATTGTGTGCATATTATAGGAGCACTGGATTAATAGAGTATGCACATATATGTATGTATATCTAAGCATATAGAAATATATACTGTAGAGCTTTATAAAGCAGTTTTTGTGTAAGTGATTAAAAGTGGTTTCTTATCCTTCGCTTTGAGTCGGAGGTCGGTTGGTGAGTGAGTGACGGGCGAGATAATTAAAAGTGTTTGCTTTTATTTTTATTGTTGTACAAGTATTTTCTTCTTATTTGATAACATTATTATGGTATGATGCAGGGAGTTATTTCATGCAGAGGAGCTTTCACAACTCTACTTTAAATTTTTATACTCTCGCAACAATGTTGCTAAGGAGAGTATTATAGTTTTGTTCACATAACGGTTGTTTGTAAGTTGGCTCCATAAGAAGGTTAAGTTCGAAGATGGGCAAAATCGGCCTACTGCCACGCCCACAAAATGGCGGAAACCGAAAACCTATAAAGTGTCATAACTAAGCCATAAATAAAGATATTAAAGTGAAATTTGGCACAAAGGATCGCATTAGGGAGGGGCATATTTGGACGCAGTTTTTTTGGAAAAGTGGGGGTGGCCCCGCCCCCTATTACGTTTTTTGTACATATCTCGGAAACTACTATAGCTATGTCAACCAAACTTTATATAGTCGTTTTCTTCAGGCATTTCCATATACAGTTCAAAAATGGAAGAAATCGGATAATAACCACACCCACCTCTCATACAAAGGTTATGTTGAAAATCACTAAAAGTGCGTTAACCGACTAACAAAAAAGTCAGAAACACTAAATTTTACGGAAGAAATTGCAGAAGAAAGCTGCACCCAGGCTTTTTTTTAAAAATTGAAAATGGGCGTGTCGTCGCCCACTTATGGACCAAAAACCATATCTCAGGAACTACTCCACCTATTTCAATGAAATTCGGTATATAATGTTTTCTTAACACCCTGATGACATGTACGAAATATGGGTGAAATCGGTTCACAACCACGCCTTCTTCCAATATAACGCTATTTTGAATTCCATCTGATGCCTTTTCTGTATAATTTATACATTAAGAACCAATGATGATAGCGGAATAAAACTTTACAAAAATACGGTATTTGAAAAATATGTAAATGACGTATAATGAAATCTCGATTATCACTTTATCATGCGAGAGTATAAAATGTTCGGTGACACCCGAACTTAGCCCTTCCTTACTTGTTTTATTTTTGTTTTGTTTTATTTTTGGTAACTATACTTTTCGTGCAAACTTTTTGTGAATTTAATAAAAATTATTATTTATATATTTTTCACTTTTATTCATTTATGATATTTTCTCGAGGCTTCGATTTCATTTCGGTTATCAATTACGCCCGCTCAGAAAAAGATCAATGAACTGTAGTTGTAGTGGTAGAGGCAAGGTCGAAACATACAATTGGTAAAATAAAGTTGACAATATTCCTGATCCAGTTCGCCGATTTCCAGGAAATTAAAAACGTTCGAACCTATTTCTATTATGGAAAGTTTTTTCAAGAACAAAAAGTTTTTAGGAACCGCTTTAAGTGATGAAAATATTGCTGCCCCGTTCAGGCAAGTATTTCTGAAGAACGTAATTTGACGATTCCAAGACGTTCTCAAAAGTGGGGACTGTCTCAAACCACAATCTGGCGGTTTTTGAGAAAGGACTTGGGCTTGTATCCGTAAAAAATTGTTCTCACTCAAGAACTGAAGCTATTGGAACGTCGTGAATTTGCTGATTTTACCTTGGGAAAACTTGAAAATAATAACGATTTTTTTTAAGAAAATTATCTTCTCCGATGAGTCTCACTTTCACCTGAGTGGTGCGGTAAATAAACAAAACTGTCAATTCTGGTGCGAAGAAAATCCACAAATTATTCATGAACAACCATTACATACACCTAAATTGATAGTTTGGTGTGACTTTTAATCTGTTGGAATCATCGGTCCGTACTTCTTTCAAAATGAAGCCGGTGAGACACCGATACTGTCAATGAAGAGTGCTATAGATCGTTGATAACCAACTTTTCATGAACGCAAGTGGAAGAAGTTGATCTTGACAACATCTGGATGCAACAAGATAGCGCTACGTGCTGTACATCACCTACAACAATCGAATTATTGTGATAAAAGTTTGGAGAATCGAGTATTTTAAGGAATTGTGACATTGAATGACTTCCAAGAAGTTGTGATTTAACATCATTAGACTACTTTTTGGAGTATTATTCGAAGTCATTGGTCTTTAGCAATAAAACAGACTCTTTTCAAACTTTAGAAGTCAAATTTGAACACGCTACTTATGACATGACTTGATTTAGTGGAAAAAGTACTCGAAATTTGGGTATATCGAATTGGTTCTTTAAAAAGTCGTGGAAGCCATTTGAATGATGCTATATTCGGAACTTAATTCTATGGATTGTGTACTACACATTAAAAAACATTTGAATTTCCTTAACAATTAGTTTTTTTTTTTTAAGAAATCATATCGCCCTTATTGAAAAACCCTGTATATGCTATTGTGGTTCGTTCTGAAAAATTTCTTCGGATATTGTAATGATGTCTTGAATAAAAAGCTGTACCTAAATGCCGCGAAGATATTTTTTGAAATAAGAAAGTTTTACCAGGACTTAAGTTAGATCGGTAAGTTTGTATGACAGCTATGCATATGCTATAGTGGTCCGATAGCTTCAGTTGCGACAAATGGGTTCTTGAGAAGAATAGAACTTATGTAAAGTTTCAAATCAGTATCTCAAAACTGAAGGACTCTTAGACATCTCCTTGTGGCTGTTACAAAACTTGTGGTAAATTTAATAGGTATTAAGTTCAGGGTAATATTACAAAAAAATCTACATTAGATTTAATATAGAGGAGGTATCAAAGAGGCGTCCATGAAATTATTTTGTACCTGCTATACATCGCTGGTGTAATAAGTAAGGAAGAGACTAAATCGGGCGTGTGAAGATCATTATATTAAGCATATGGGGCCTATGGAATTTTAAGCATTTTAGACACAAGTACACATGATTAACTAGGAAGGCTTTGATTAGAATGTTTAAAGCACAGAGATTGAGCAATATTTTCGGTAAAAGTCCTGTCACAGGCTTAGGAGTCCACACATTCGCGTTCAAGGGACTGAAAAAGTTATAGACTTTTCGAGCAATTAAAATCTTTCTGATAAATTTATTTGAGCCGCGATATAATACAGATTAAGGATATCCCTATCAGGTCGAACCTACATTAAGCTATTGTTGAAAATACTTTGCGTTCAGATGATTATTTTGATATATTTTAGAATATACTATTTTATGCCAGTTTAAGGGAGCAATATTTCATAATTTTCTTCCACAGCTATTAGCTTCAAGTGTATTCAATTTTGCAGGCGAGAATTGGCAATGAAAGAAGAGAGAGTGATTTCATCAACCGCCTAAAGATAGGCGACCGTTGTAAAGTGCTATTAACACTGTGCTGACTAAAATAAAACAGATTAAGGACAGATTGTTACTAGATATACCTATATATCAAAATATATAAATATTTTTTAGCCGCAAATATGGCATAGGAAGGGTTTGATTGCGTTAAGAAGTATATACAATGGAAGGAAGTAGGGTAAGGACTCAATAATATTCATGATTTTTAGTATCATATAATATTATGAATATCTCATACAGATATACTACAAAATTTTTGGGAAATTTTCTTTAAACAACACCTTAAACAACAATATAAGCTAGCAGCTTTAGTCTTTTGTATATCTCCTAGAAGCCGCAACTTTCTTCTGAAATCAAACGAGCTTGAAATTATTTGAAAAGAGAGCTAAGTACTCGCTTTAATGCCTCATATAATAATAGTTTTCTATAAAATTTTTTAAAAAACTATTTTCAATGTTTTTTTTAACAACTCATGAAACAAATATATATAACAAAAGTGATTTTCAGAACTATCGAACTCCAATACTGAGGAAGCACTTATACATTGTGACAAAAAACCAGACGGATATTGTAATTAAACTGCACCAGTAAATGATATTTCAAAAAAATGTAATTTACTAAGTTGGTTGGACTGTCCTTAACTAATATGCCAACATGAGTGCCATCTCTAAACCGGTTTGTTTACAGTAGCGGCTTAAGTTGGTACATATCAGTAGTGCGTGGCGATTTTTATAATGGGTAAATATATCGAAGAAAGAAATTGTGTAACATTTTGTATTCCTAACCAAATTTCGTGTGCGGAATCATTGCGAATGTTACAAAAAGCTTACGGTGATTCAATTTTATCAAAAACACAAGCATACGAGTGGTACAAAGACTTCAAAGACGGTCGAGCGATCGTTGAAGACATTCATCGCTCTGGAGGACCGTCGATCTCTTCAACTGATGAAAATATTAAAACAGTGGAAGATATAGTGCTTGAAAATCGTTATGGAAGTGCTAGAGGGATGGAAAGTAAGCTCGGCATCTCTCGCGAGTCTGTTCGAATGATTTTGGTGTATATCTTGGGTATGAACACGTTCCTGCTCGACTCGTGCCGGTAAAGCTGAATTGTTTCAAAAAGAGTACAATTGTGACTGAATTTAGAGGCTAATGCTTTTTATTTTTTTATATATAGGAAGTAAATCCAAAGAACTTAATTGTTTCTATTTTCCATTTTCATTAATTTCTGAGAATTACAAATTCTTTTGTAAACTGAATTGTTAATGTGTAAGTATGCAGTTATGTTTGAAAAAAGATGCCAAGTAATATTGCATTTTCCCACCACAAGCAAGCAAAGCAAACTCAATTAAGCACTTGACAACGCTTTTTGATCACTCTTCGGCATTAAATCTTTAATGCTTGAATAAACAACTGCCATGAATAAGATATTTGACTGGCGCAAACGCCGGCTGTGAGCAGATATTCGCACAAAAGGCGAAGCAGCTACTTAATGTCAGAACGAGGCCACTCAACAGCGGCACTCCTGTCTGGCCCAGTCCCCGCAAACGCTCCCCTTCGCTGCGAAAGACGTAGACAGCCAACTCTTCGCTGCTGTCTGCACGTTCAATAAGGCCACCAACACACTCACACACACACACACAGGCATACATGTAAATGTGTAATTCACACACATGTCGGCGCCTTTGCTGGGTTATTGAGTGTAAATTTTTTGGTAGCCTGGGGTTTTCGTCTTGGCTTGGCTTGTTGATGAAAATTTACGAGCTTTGCATTATTTTAAACACTTTCCATCTGCCACGGCGCAGCGGTTGCACATATATACTAGCGTGTGTGTGTGCGTGGTGCTTGCGGCGCATAAATATGTATGTCTGTCTGCTGTGCGAAGATTTCCCAAGACCCTGCACTTAGTTAGTGCACAATGCAAACCAAGCGTTTTCGCTGGCAAAGGACTCCAGAGACCCCGCTCGTTATTAACTTGACGCCTCGGTTGAAAATAAAGGCAGGGGCACACACTGCATCCACTTTGGTTTGACTTGCAATGGCTGGCTTCACTTGCTATTGTTTTATTTCCGTGTGTGTATATGTGTGTGTGTGCCTTTAGGTGTGGGAATCAGCCATGCTGCACAATTGAAAGTGCTTTGTTGGAAGTTTTGTGTGAGAAACGGTTAAATTAAGAGCAGAATGCTCGCCACTGTAATGACGGCAAACACACATACTTATCTATATATAAAAGCAGTTGCACGCATACTCATATATAACCACACCATATCATATATATACATGTAATTAAAGCATTTTGCTGCATAAGTCTGCCGTTTAGCGCCTAAATGTATGCTACCGGAACTAGTCAGCACAAGAATAATGACCAACTACTTGGCGTGATAAATGTTCCTTTTCTATCAGCGTTTATAGTCAAAGACAATGCCAACGAGGCACCGTGCTATTAGTCTTCACGAAGAAGAATGCAAGAAATTAGTGTGCGGTCAGCGCGGAAGTTTGCGAAATTGAAGACATTTTAGGCGCACATTATTTTTCTTAAGCACACCTGACACCTCTTTTGGCAAGGGAGTTAGTGAATAGCAGTGTGAAGTTTTAATTTTGCGGAATATTCTTTTTTTTTGAACTTTTGTCGTTTATTCTCATCTCCCTTTGTTTAAGTTCCTAACTACTTGGCGCTACATTTTTTTAAATAATTAGAATTTTCCCTACATTGTGGCAATGCCGATCACTACCATATCGTTGATTAAAGAAGGTCTTTATTTATGTGCTAGGTGAGACTTAGTTTGGCAGAAAAAATTAAATTTTTTTAAACTGGTAAGATAACCAGAAATAATGTGTTTAATATATATTAGTTTCGTGTTCTCGTGTGCTTTCGTGATACGTTTCCAACCAGACAAACATAGGAAGCCAATATATCTCGATATCTTGATAAGTCTGAGTGATATAATTCTACATTTTCCTCGATTAGTTTTAGGTATTACAAGTATTATTTGGGAGTGAGACATGATGTGAGATTATGGAAATGTTTTTAGAAACTTGTATACGTTTGTATACGTTTGTAGGTCACTAAGAACTCAAAAAGACAATCGAAAATGCTGACGCTCGGAATATATTGTTGATAAAGATAGATACCAAATGGTTCCACCCCTTACTGTGCCTATACCACTCCCATTGCTATGAGATGTCAAATATTGATCGATAAATAACGGGAGATCCAAGAACTTTTTTCAATAGCATTTTTTGACAGATCACATGTAAAACGTGTCAAACTGTCATGTTATTTTTGTTCAGTACCGTTTGGCATTCCATCATGGAAAGTCTTACGTCAGAAGAACGTTTAAAAATCGTTAAAATTTATTACAAAAATTCACTAATCGCAACACCATCACCCACCTTGGGACCCAGCATTCATTATTGGATAATATTCGACCGTATAGATTACGTCCAGCGCGCAGTGAAGAAAATTGAGCAGCTATAGCTGCGAGTGTACACGAAGACGGTAGAGAGTGACGTATGGAACGACTTTGCGCATTTGATGTCGAGATCTTAAATTGAAAGCGTACAAAGTACAGCTTGAGCAAGACCTTAAGCCGTTCGACTTTCCCAAGTGACAATGCCTTGCCTTGAAAAATTCCAAGAAGATCCGACGTTTCCGAACCAAATTATGTTTAGCGATGTGGCCCATTTGTGGCTCAATGGGTATGTAAACAAGCAACATTTCCGCATTTGGGAAGAAGAGCAACTAAAAGGAGCTGCCATTTCATCTAGAAAAAACAACGATTATTTTTTCAAAGCCGTTATCGCTCCATAATAGCCGACTATTTGAAGCCTGAAATTGAAGCTCTTGATCTCGGCGACATTTGATTTCAACAAGACGGCGCCACTTCCCACACATGGCATCAATCAATGGATTTATTGAGAGAACAATTCTGTGCGCAGATAATTTCACGATTTGGCCGGCCGATTATCTACCAAGATCATGTGATATCGCACCGTTAGAATTTTTCCTGTGGAGATATGTAAAATCTAAAGTTTATGCGGACATTCCCGCTTCTATACACGCCTTAGAGCAGAACATCATGACTGCCATTCACCAGTTTCAAGTCGAAATGCTCGAACCAGTCATTGAAAATTTGACTCAACGGATGAACCATCTGAGACGTAGCCACGGCCAACATTTGAAAGAGATAATTTTAAAAAATTAAATGCCAAAGAATGTTCTTTCGCCAAGAACATTCCCCATTAAATTTGAAATTTCTACTTTTTTTAATTAGGAAACGACCAAACGACCAAATGAATGACCCATATAAAATTGTGTTCATGGCTGGTGATGATTAAGACCCATTTTATTCGTGACTGTATGTACTTTTTTGAAAGAAATCCGGATAAAACTTAACTCCAAAAGAGCAGAATTGAATGGGATTTTGCTTGATTACGAAACTTATTTTTAAGAAAAGAATGGATTAAAGTTATTTGGGTTTGCCATACATACAGGCAAGAGGTTGTGAACGAGAATCCTATCTCCGAATACATCTCCTACTAACTGTTCGCAGACTGTAAAAAACCGTGGTGTTGCGGAAGCTTAAATCTACTTTTACAGAGATAATTCAAAAATAATGATAAGTCGGAGGTTTAGTATAATCGGTGTTATGCCCGTGATGGCAACTACGTTGAATCAAAAAATTCGAATATTAATTTTTTTTGTCAATTTGATGATATTTTAATAGCTTTAAACAACTCCGTTTTGGAAGGGATGAGTTGGACTAAAATTTGATTACGTCATTTAATTTTTTGCTGCTGATAACAGAACAAACGATTTTTGATCGGATTTAATGGAACAATAAAGAGCTTGCTTTCAGGGGAACGGCCAACTTGTTATTCTTAGACTACATAATCTCTATGAAAAGCTTTTAAAATATTTGCTGTTGTTCTTGTAGCAGAAAACAACTGAAGTAGTTTAGGTATTGGTGAGTCAACAGTCACTGGTCGCACAAGAATCCGGGTGACGCTTCGATTACTTAGACCCGACTGTCGTGAAAACGGAAAATTTCTTGTCGACGCTTTTGCTTTGTGTTCTATAAACGCTCAGTTTTTATGAATAAATAGTATCAAATTGCGCCTAATTGAGAACATAGATTGAAAAAATCTTCTATAATGGTTCTAAAGAGAGAGAGTGTCCGACCAAAGCAGTAAAGCTTATTTTTTAGCTATGTAATTGAGATAGGGAGAGAAATTAATGTATCTTACGAGCTGGCAACGATAAGGAAGTACACATTCTTACATCGTCGGCAAGGCAGCAGCAGACTAAAATGAGTTCTACAATAACATAGAAATATCTCAACACATACACAACTTTAATAGCCAAAAAAACATGGCGTGAAAATCGAACAACCAAAAATAGAAAACCGCGCTTTCTTTACATTTTCTAAACCAGTATGTATTGAAAATGTGGTGAATGCCAAGTAAGTGGCCTTTTGAGATTTGTGTCTATTGTTTTCGCCGAACTGGCAAACGAGCACATATACATACACCTACACAAGCGGGCACACAAGCTCCCACAACGGTGATTGTACAGCGCTGCACTTGCATTCACCAACTTTTAACGACCTGATGGTGGTGAATAGGTTATAATTTTCCTTTCGAACTCACTCGACGACGCTTATCTAAACCAACAACACTTTGCCGCCGAATTGTTCGACGCTGCCTTGTTACTATGTAGCATATTAAACACTTCATTTTGTGCAATGAAGGCTTGTAGTATGTTATTATGTGTTTGTTGTTTTTATTGCTTTCATGGTTGCATTTGATGATTTGCTTTCGTTTATTATACCCTCAACAGGGTATATTAAGTTTGTACGAAGTTTGTAATACCTTCACATTTTGAGATATCGTTCTGAAAATTTGCACACATGCTTTCCTTCTTAAGAAGTTGCCCATTTGTTGGAATCAATGCTATGGGACCACTATAGCATATAGCCGCCGTACAAACTGAACGATCCAAATCAAGCTTTTGTATGGAAAACATTTTTATTTGACAAGATATATTCATGAAATTTAGCAGAGACTATTATTCAAGGCAGCCCTGTAATCTCCGAAGATATTGTTTAGATCGGAGCATTATAGCATATAGCTGTCATACAAATTGACCAATCGAAATCAAGATTAAAATCTTTTTATAAAATTTTATGATATGAGAAACGCACGTGTGAGGAGTGCATCAAAGTAATTGTTGTTTAAATTTTTTTTTTAATTTTTTTATTATAATTAAAAAAAAAATTTTTTTAATGTTTTTGTTTTTAATTAAAAAAAAAATTTTTTAAGTTTTTATTTTTTTTTAATTTTCTAATTTTTTTTTAATTTTTGAAATTTATTATTTTTTTTTTAATTTAAAATTTTTTTTATATTTGGTTTTATATTTCATTTTACTTTCATCGAAAGTCTGCATATTGCTCTTGTGTAGTGTTGTTGTTGTATTTTTGTGGCTTTGTTGTTGATATGTGTGTTGTTGTTATCTTTTTCAAGTGGTTTGTTGTGTCTGCTTGCGAAAACGCTGGCAGTTAATGAAATTGTTTAATCAGTTTGGATTAAATTTTCCTTTTCGTTGAAAGCCTAGAAGAGAATGTGGCGCTTTGAGTACAGTTCTTTTGTTTGTTTTTGTTTTTTCACCACTTTATCATGTAGACTAAATTAAATAGGTGAGCAAATAGCGGCGAGTAAGTAAGCATGCAGGTGTATGCTGTGTGGTCCAACGTCTGCTGGCGGCAGAAATTAAGTGAACTGAAGTGGTTGTCGTGTAGAAAGTGGAAAGTAGAGCTCATTTGCGAGACTGGTTGATTTTTCAAGGTGCTGGGGAGTCCTTTTATGTGCAAGTATAAAGTATAAATGTATACATACATACAGTATACAAATGTATATATTTATATAAGCCTTAGACACACTTCAGCTCGGAGGCAGGTGATTATAATATTAAATGCAAGCTTTTCGCAGCTTTTCACACATACTGAAGCATATATGTACATATACTATATGTGTATATAGACGCATGAATATATATGTATATATGCCAAGCTGAGCAATCTTTAACCACGTCTATATGTATTCACGTTTATTTCCGTAGCTTAATAGTATATTGCGTGCCGAATAGCCTGGCATAAGCCGATAATGCTGTCGTTGTATAATTAATAAAGATAATTAACGGTAGTTATCAAAACAAATGTCATGATTATGGTTGCCATGCTAATAATAATTATAATTATTATAGTCATCGCACGGCAGCGTCTGCATTCATTTGAACGCCGTTGGGCATTTGCAATTTGTGGCGGCATTAGTGGAAATGTGCGGCGCATTAGAGAAAGAGACACACGCACACACACACACACACACATGCATACTAAAATATTTGATATGCGATTCACGAAAATATTATATATAGTAGTTTTGCAGTGAGTGGCTGCAACACTGGTCAAAAAATTTAATTTTTTTGTTCCCAAATTTTTTTTCCAAATCAGAAAAAGTTAAATATTTTTACGGATTTTGAAACGTTGCACTTGCAAGTTGGTCCAAGAAGTTTAATCAAACAGCGAATGGTAGATTTGTTTATAAAAAGCTTTTGTTCTCAAAGAAATAATCTCAAATAGCGCAAATATCTCCCGAGGAACGGAACCACTCACGTTGGTTACTTATTGAAAACTCTTAGTGACTACCAGCATTGTGCAACAAATACTTATGAGACATCTGTAGTGTATTCTGACTCAATTGCTCCCATGGAGTTTAATGAAAGAACGTGTTTCTCAGTGTTACTGAAGAAAATAAAGCGCAGAAAATGGAAGACGCCAGACATCAAAGGATGCCACTTGCCTGAGTTCCGCAAGAAAGCAGAAATCGCGGCTAACTAGGATTAACATGGAGAAGGTTTATTTTACAAGCATTAGCTGATTTAAAAATTATTTTGCATGGTGCAAAGATCATAGCTTTCAACATGCTGAAATGACAGAACCTTATAGAGCAACTATGCTTCAAAGATTAGTAACGAGGAAGAAAATTACTGAAAAATCTGCTCAAGCTACCGACCTGACTGGCATAGTTCATCTTTGACTCCTACGCCTTTCTTAGCGTGCTTTAAAAATTTATTTTGGCTTCCAGTATGAAGATTATCTTATCTTAAAGATGTTCAGATTTATTTAATCCAAGTCTGTTACAATGAAATGCTTGATATTCTACTGGTTTTGATATTAGAGAGATGGCAGAGGATTTCAAAATATTGGTTAGCATTTTGGTTATCATTTTGGTTAATATTTTGGGTAATATTTTGGTTAACATCCCAGTTAACTTTTGGTTAAAGTTATAAACAAAGACGGAACAAGATGGAAAACTTTAGCTGATGACCCTACACCAAACGTGTCATTAAAATAAATCTATTTAATATATATTTAGCCGAAAAAAAGAAAACAAAACTTGTAGCAAGAGTATAAAAAGAAAAAAAAACAGCTTTTTTGGATGCATCTGTCACCATAATAAAGATTTGCATTAAAATACTTGAAAATGTAGTTTGTGGCAGTCCGGATCAATTTTAACAAGTTTTCAAAAATATATATAATGTTCTATAAATAAAAAATAATCTCTCATTCCCAAAGTACATAACTTCATTGTGAAAACAAGAAAAAAAACCCTTACAGCCTAGTGTAACTTGAAATCACGCAAATAATCGAAAAACTTTGGCTGTCATTCACGCCTATATGTGACTACGAAGCTGCACTCAAGCACTTATCGACTTTTAGTTCTATATGCTCATATGCATTGAGTACAGAAATAGTCGACATAATAATATTATAATTACAAGTGGGTTTAATAAGAAAGTTCATTTCGCAACGCTATTAAACGTACAAGTCGTAACTTTCTTTCACGGTTCTCTTGAGCCCTACGAATAAGTTAATGCGCACGAAGCTCTAATGCAATTAATATCGACTGAACACGCAAGAAGCTAGCAAGATATTCGGACAGCTGGGAATTAGACTAATCAATATGAATACATGCATACACGCACACACATACAAACATACAAACAAATACATACACATGTATGTGTGTCAACGGAAGTTTGTTTGTAATGAGTGGCAGTTAAATGAGTGGCGGAAATATGCTCCACTCGTGAGCAATAAAACTAGTTGTGGGTAGGAGAAATGTGAGAAAAAAAGATGCGCGAAAAGAAGATGTGGCAGATGAGCAGTAATTAATTTTGGCGAAATATTGAAGATTTCAACTTTTTTATTTCATTTTGTCGGTTGTTTTGTGGAAAGCTGACATCCGGTCTGTATGAAGTTATTGGTGTCAAAAAAGTTTAGATTAAGCTTGATTTATAAAGCTGTGAGCTATTAATAGTTAAAAAGAAATTTATTAGATGTATTCAGATTTATAGTTTAGTCATTAAGTTTTAGTTTTAAGTGCAGTTTCGGTTGTTTGCAACAAACTTTGATGGAAACTTTTTTGACAGGAATTAAAGTGGAAATATAATAGAGAGAGCAATAAACTATCTTTTAATCTCGGAAGTCTAAAAACTTGAGGAAAATTAAGCAAGCCACTTTGCAAAGTAAGGCGAAAAAGTCTTTAAGTATTTTCTCAATAG
The DNA here is from genome assembly GCF_024586455.1 of Bactrocera neohumeralis. Lineage (NCBI taxonomy): Eukaryota > Metazoa > Arthropoda > Insecta > Diptera > Tephritidae > Bactrocera > Bactrocera neohumeralis. The sequence continues at coordinate 24,663,804 of NC_065922.1, forward strand.
ATGTCGTATATTAAGCTTCATTAAAATTAAATTCGGGGAAGTTGAAAAAAGTTACAGCTGTTCAAAAGTGAGTGAAAATAATGAAGAAATTCGCTATATCTATTTTGAAATTTTTGTATAAAAAAGGGAAGAATGCCACGCAAGCCACTAATGAAATTTGTGAAGTTTATGAAGACAATCAGTCCGTGCAGGACAACAATTATTCTTCGATTTCGTTCTGGAAATTTCGAAATTTCGATTTACACTAATGGAATAATATCTCTAGCGAAAACGTAGCAATACGCGGTCGACCAAAATGGTACTTATTTGTTTATTTAATTATCATTTTAAATAAAAAATAATAATTTGAAGCTTGATTAGAAATACGAAAATACTTTTTCGACTACCCAATAATATAAGTATAATGTGTTTATCTTATAAGACATATCCAATGCGAACTAGGAGTCCAATTGGCATATTGAATCATGGAGTACTTTGTGTTACATCAAAACGTATTGAGTAAGCATAATACCATCTGATATAATTAGAGTAGGACTGCTGCATTTAAAATGAGCGTGTAAATCAATTTTTACCCTGTGTCCCTTTTTTATGTTCTCGCAAAGTTTAATAACTACATATAATATTCATAATTTAACATGAAAAAATAAAACAACGATTTTTTTGTGGTGTGTTTCCAATCATGGCTACATTATCGTTAAAAATGTTTCAGAAGTTTTTTGGGAACTGTACTTTACTCACTGTGACAAAAGGCGCTCAGCCAAGGTCGTGAAGTCATCGAAAACTTGCCTAATGCGAGCCGTTCAACCACATCTGATGATATGACGATGAAATCGAAAAAGTTAAAAACGTGTGTTCAAGCACATCGTGTTGGCATCAGAGATTAACAGAGAATCTTCACATCTCTTATGGTTCGACTCCACATATTTTGGTTAATGTTTTGGATATGAAGCGTGTCAATGCTGAACTCATAGGAAGAGACCTGGATTTTTTGCTAAACCACGTTGATTAGAGGTCGCAAAACAGTTGTTTGGCAACGTTTTTGAGAACCTTCCATTCATCAAATGCACCACGGTTTCTTCTTCCTTATTGAAGTAGACACCCCATTTACTCGGTTATATCACCACTACTTGTGACAAAATGTGGTTTTGTGAATCTAATGTCGAAACTGTATTACAATTAGCTAACACGATCAATAAAGACCAATATTTGGCCACTTTTGGCCGTCTACGTATAGCAATTCAACGTAAACGATCGGAGTTGTGGGCAGAGAATTCAAAGATTTTCTTCACCGATAATGCTATGTCATATTCTAGCATTACTGTGCCCAATTTTTTTGTCCAAACAAGAAACGAGAGTTATTGCTCAGCTTCCGTTTCAGATAAATTTGACTCTCTATGGTCTTTTTCTGTTTTCATAATAGAGAAATAAGCTTCGGGAAATGCGCCTTGTGTCCATTGAAAGTATATAAAAATTTGGATCAAGCGTTGGCATGTTCTCAAAAGAAGACCCTCTTTATTATCAGATGTATGTTTTTTTGTTAGTCCAGGTCATATTTGATCAAATTATAAGTATTTTTCTATAATTATAGTTACTATGATTCTGATATTTAATACTTTATATACTTTTTATCGATATCTTTGAACTCGATGCTGTTAGTTTAGTACTCATAATCATATCTTTTCTTCAGTTTAGTACTTATTATTAGACCAAAGTTGATAATTTTAAAAACAAAAAAATCTTAATACAATGAAATCCATGGGAAACGATAGATAAAGTAACAAAAATGAAAGAAAAATAATTTTCTGGCGATCTTAGGTTGGCAAAGAAAGGGGAGCGGCGTGGTTGAATTTTTAAGGTTCAAAGGCAGTTTTCCTCAAAACTCAAAACGACCTCAAAAATACGATACTTAAAATTATATAGCAGTGTTGTAACTAATGAAACTATCTACAATTTTTGTGTTAACAACTTTTTCATATGACCACAAAATTTATGTGAACAATTCGAGCCTGCAAGTTTTTGGTTATTTGGTTTTTGCCTTAATTTACTGACGATATAATTTTTTGTATTTATAATATTACTAGGGAACATTTTTTCAGAAGTTGCAAGCAAACACCAAACGTTTCAAACTTTGTGCTGAAAAATATTGTTGAAAAATTTTTAACATTAGCAAATTATATTCCAAAAATATTTAATAAACTTTCAGAAATTTCAAAATATTAATGAATTTCTAATTTATTGCGCAATAAAATTCAATTTATGCGGTCCAACGTTTATATAATGAATTTTTAAAGCACTAAATACGAGTAAAGTGAGCATTGAGCGCTAGTGAAAAGGGTGTCACTGCCATTGAGTACTAATGCCGCTGGAAATGTCAGACATAGTTACAACAACAACTATAGAAACGCTGCAACACTATTTAATGAAATTGTAACAAATACTGTGGAAAGCAAATGGACGAATGGAAATGCCGAGGTAGCAGCTAAAAGCCGCGTGTCAGCGCCGAAAAAGCTGCCAGGCTTATCAATACACAAACATACATACATATATATGTTTCCATGCACATATGTACAGTTATGCGCGACAGAGCGCTGCCAACAAACAATTTGAAGCATCATTGCATGCACTTTGATCCTCTACCTGATTCAAATGTAATGAATATCGACAGCGAGGCATGAATAAATTGCACGCGTATATATTTACGTATTTGTTGAGCTTTTTGGACGGCGAGACGCCGACGATGGGTATTTGCAACAGTTGAAAAGCGAACCAACATTTGGGACCAAATACTCGCCAGCGCCGCGCAATCTCTTTACCTAGCAACTGATTTTGCTTGCACTTCTGTGCTTGGGCGAGACTGTGTTGCATCAACTAACGATATACGAGCGCATCGGGGCATCGGCGCTGCTTGCAACACTTGCAACACACAACCGCGTGCATTATGTATACACACATAAGAGCGTGTGTGTGGCAGTGTGCTTGTTGCGCTATCAATTTGCCTTTATTTTGTGTGCAAATATTTTCAGTTCATGCAAATATCAACTGACTCGCTGGCCTTTGCTGTTTGACTGCCTGCTGCCGCATGGTTGCAATGGCAAAATCAGCAATCAACTACGAGTTGTGGCATGCACAATGATCTAGCAGTAGAGGCACACACACACACACACACACACGCACAAATGCATCATTCAGTGCCGTTGGCCATTTGACAGTTGGAAGTGCAACAGCCGGCAGTCATATTTATATATGAGTTTCGCTTTATTTGCGCATTCAATATGTGTGAGGGAGAGAGAGAGAGAGCGTGTGTGTGTGCTTTCGGATACATTTTCCATTCGCAGTTCTATTTGTTGGTCATGCTCGTTAGCTGCATTTTAATTGATATTTAATTTAAATATTCGCCGACATTGGCAACAGAGCGGAAATTGCAAGTTCTCGTTGCGAAAATATACAACGGAACTTATTTTTACAGTTAATTCAATGGAATATTATCATTGAGAGAGAAAATAATTTAGAATTGTATAGATAATACTACATGAAAAAATCGACTTTTTACAAGCATTAGATTAAATGAGAGACGATTCGAGAATTTGCATTTTAGTATGAAAAATAAATAATTTCTGCGTTCTTCGAAGTTAGTCTCCAATTCGAAATATTTGCTTTCGAATTTCGATCAAATTTTGGAGAAAATATTTATAGGAACTCCCTGAAGAAAACTTATTTCTCTTCAAATTGAAAATATTGGCCTTCGATTTTCGAAGAAATTTTGCTGAAAAAATTTTCCTATATTCCTAGGTAACCCTATGAAGAAAGTCGATTTCTTCGTTTTTCGAAGTTAGTCTCCAATTCGAAATATTTGCCTTCGAATTTCGAAAAAATTTTGGTGAAACAATTTTCTTCTATTCTTACATAGGTAACACTCTGAAAAAAAAATTAATTTCTCCGTTTTTCGAACTTTGTCTCCAAATTCGAAATATTTGCCCTCGAATTTTGATTACATTTGTGCGAAAAAATTTTCATAACTCCTGAAAAATTAAGTTTTCCGTTTTTAGAAGTTAGTCTCCAAATTCGAAATATCTGCCTTCGAATTTCGAATAAGTTTTGTGAAAAAACTTTCACATATTTATAGAAAATCTCTGAAAAAAATTAGTTTCTCAGTTTTTTCAACATAGTCTCTAAATTCGAAATATTTGCCTTCGCAAATTTTCATATATTTATTGGAACTCTTTGAAAAAGTTATTTTTTCCGTTTTTCGAAGTTAATTTCCAAATTCTAAATATTTGGTAAACAAATCTTTTAAATATTTTTGGAAACTCCCTAAAAAAATTAATTTTTCTATTTTTAGAAGTTAGTCTCCCAAGTCGAAATATCTGCCTTCGAAATTCGAATAAGTTTTGTGAAAAAACTTTCACACACTTATGGAAAATTTAAAAAAAAATTAGTTTCTCAATTTTCCGAAGATAGTCTCCAAATTCGAAACATTTTTTTCAAATATCGTACAAATTTTGAGGGAATCTTTTTTCAATTTTTAATAATATGTTCATTAGTTAAAAAAATCTTGAGTAAATCTATAAACCTAGCACTTATACTCCAATTGGTGTAAAAAAACTCTACTGATGGTTCTTCAGCTTCATACAATCCACATCAATGAAGATTTTTAGAGTACTATTATATTTTCTGTAGAAAGTTGTATAGTCAAAACGACGATCAGACTAGCGAAATATATATTTATCTATATTTGCCATTTGATCACATTTGACCCTGACAGTTCCAAACGATGCGAAAAATTTGCTGGTGCTTCAGTCAAGATGATGAAGTCATCGAATACTTGTCTCATATGAGTTGTACATCCAGATTTGTTAATGACGATAACATCGAAAAAGGCAAAGAAACACAAATTGAAAATCGTCGAGTTGTCATCGTAACAGAGCACCTCCAATATGTTCCATGGATCGATTAACATTTCCATTAATGTTTTGGGTAAAAAGCGTGTCAATGCAAAACTTCCTATTCCGCAGGAGCCTATTTTGAAGGCGATAGTAAATATCTGTATGAAAATTTGTATGAAAGTACGTGAAAATATAGTTTTCTCTGTCCGGGAAAATTGTTTAAGAGATGAAATTTTCAAAACCAAATCTATTAATTCCATAAGAATAGACTGTTTCTTAGGAGAGAGAAACAATTTGGAACATTATTGTTGTATTTTTGAAACTGCCCCGACATTCCCAACCAATTTGGTTGCAATGTTGACCTCTGTATTCGTTGAAGTTTAGAAACTTAAATAATCAGTTATGTGGTTTTGATAGAACTCTCATAATATAATTAAAAAAAAAAAAAAAATCCCTCTTTTCAGAATAGTTCTAAACAATTTCCTGCAAAGGTACGCAAACCCGAGATGTCTCTCTCAATATCAGTATATCTTAAAGAATACATAAATAATAGCAGCAGAATCAAACATCTAAAACTTTATTCTTTAAAAAAATAAATATAAATCTATTTACTTCTCACCTTCACTTAAAGTAATTTCTTGAGCTTAGAAGCATTTCATTTACCCAAAATGCCAACGAGCAATTATTGTTGACAACTGCTGACAAAGCAACGCCTTAAGACTCGTTTAACATTTAATGGCGGTGACAAAAAAGTTTGCGTTCGCCTCAACGCCACTGACAGTGTCAGAGCAACATTTAAGCAACTCAGAAAATACCGTGAAACACAGTAGAGTGTGTGCGTGTTGAAGCAGGTGGCAGGCAGGCGGAGCTGCTTCAAGACAACTAAACCAATGTTGGACTGGTTGACTGCCAACTGAGTGATCTGCCCATCCAAATCACAGCACAACGTAGCAAATTTGCTGGCGACTAACCTTTCGGGCAAATGATGCTGTATTTATTCGCTTCTAGTAAGTTGAAATTCGGCAAGTGCTTGCGTAGAAACTTTGCTGTGCCGAAAAGTATGCTACGGCAATGTGAAAAGCGTTTAAGTTTGTAATCCTAGCTCTGTTTCAATGGCAAATAGCGCTCGTTTGTTGGAAAACTTGACAACAAATTTTGCTGAGTGAATGAAGTAGCAAATAGAAAATTGCACAAGAAAGTTAATCTAAACTGTTGGTGAATAAAAAAGAAAAATCAAAAATAACAATTTAGATAGAATTTATTTCTTGGAAAAACTAATGGGTATCGTTGAGAAATGTTTATACTAGGAGCAGTTGAGCTATTGAGCGTGCAAATTTTTTTTTTTAAATTGATTGAAGTTTAAAAGAAATTTTAGAATTAAATATAAATTCATTTAACTTTTGGAGGAAGATTCTGAAGATCAAAAAAAGTTCAAAACTTTTGTCTGAAAATATTTCTTCTCGAAGAATACTCTTAAACGGCGTCTCAAATTTCGATTTACATTAGTGAGTCTTAAAATATTATGTGATGGTATATCTCAAAAAATTTCAGTGGCCATAAAGAATAAAAAAATAAAGATATGACATTTGCCTACATTCAGGCGTTTGGTAAACAAATCTAACATGAGTTTTATGTTAGCAAAGACATACAACATCTGAGGAAAATCTAACATGAGTTTCATATTAGCAAAGACACACACCAAGTGAGGCAATATCGAATTGATCCTCTGGCAATTAAGTTTTCAAGCGAAACCATTGTTTTAACTAAAATTGTGTTTTTTAAAAAGCGGACTTATTGTGTACTTCTTTTTAAAAGGTATTATTTGAAATACAGTTACAGTTTTCCGGAAAAAAATGGCGACTAAAAATATGATTGGTATACACTAAAGTATATCTAAAATTCAATTTTAGTTTTTTTTTTCAAAATTTGTGCACCTTTCAAAAACTTTAAGATTATTACACTACTTCAAATATTTCCTATGTTCACCCATGCTTCTTTGCTAGCCCTTGAGCTAAGTAAAAGTTTTGCTATCTAAGTTTGGCACAGTTTTTACTTGCGGTAGTTTGGGAGTAAAAATTTGTGAAATGTTTTTTATGCTCTTTGGCACCTGAAAGGTTGCACAACACGCTCTTGTTATGCCGAAAATGGAAAAGAATTGGTGAAAAAAAAGATTGAAACTTTGTAGCTCGAATTTCTAAAAATTTCCACAAAAAATATGACTTCATATTCGCTATACAAAGTATTTTTAGCACTATGTCTTTACTGCAGCTGCCTTTTGACTTGCGCGGCCAAAGTGGGTCAAGCTAGCCAGTTATAAAACACTTTTAATAGCCTCGCCGCCACTCTCTCGTACCTTCTGTCTACTTCTTAGTTTCTACGTCGGCAGATTTATTGACATCCATCAAGTTATTAAGTGTTTGCGTTAAGTCGCTGTGTGCGGTATGCCGTCGCGTCTCATCTTCTTTGACGACCGCTTTTGCTGCCTGAGACAGCACTTAAGCACACACACGCTGTGAGCTTATGAAATCCGCCTGCGGCATGGCTGACTAAACGTTTTGGCTAACCGCATTTTGGTGCGTGCTAAAGCTGCTCAAAGTCCCACCAAAGTCGAATTGGCGCTTATGCTTGAGTGGCTATTTTCTTTTCAACGATCTTACCTTTTGCTTATTCCCTCATTTCTGGATTTTTTCGCTTTACTATTTTGTTCCTCAATTTTTGCTTTTCCTCTTTTTCGCCATTTTTGTGTTGCCTTTTGTGGCGCGGCGTTAGTCTAAATATAAATGGCAAACTTTTAATCAGCTTCATTTTGTGGACGGATTTGCTTTTCCAAAGCTTTTTTGCCTTTTAATTTCTATTTTTTGCCACTTAAGCGCTTGATGACCGCCGCCCAGCTTGGCTCGCGGCAACAGTCGTCATTTAGCCTTTATTCAAGTGATTTGCTGCTCAAAAAAAGTATCAACTTTTAAATTAACTTTTGAGCCGCTTAGTTACTTAGCATTAATTGACTGTGCTCAGCGGCATATTTGCGTATAATAAGTGCAAAAAAATACCAAAGTTGGCTGGTCAGTATTTTCACAAAAAACTGATGAGTAAGACTGTGTTGAGAGCGAATATAGAATTAGTAGTTGTATTCGAGTTTGAAATTATTGTCTAGCGCTCTTTGAGTAAATTGTGCTACGATGCTAAATATTGGGAAGTCGAAAAGTCTTTTCGTATTTTGTCAGTAGATGTCGTTGCAGTCATATATCTCCAGTGCTACCAATCACATTGTGTCATACTATATAGTAAATTAAATTCAGGGAAAATGAAAAAAAAAAAAAATGTACTGCTGTTCAAAAATGAGTGAAAATAATGAAGAAATTAGCTATATTTGAAATTTTTGTATAAGAAAGGGGAATGCCAAGCCACCAATGAAATTTGTGAAGTTTACGGAGACGATGCTATATTAGTTCGTGTAGCACAACAATGGTTCGCTTGCTTTCGTTCTGGAAATTTTGATGTGAAAGATGCGCCTCGCTCTGGTCGACCTATCGTTGAAAAACTCGATGAAATTATGGAAAAGATTGACCAGAACCGTTACATAAGCAGCCAAGACATCGCTAAGGAACTTAACATTCATCATCAAACGGTTTTGAACCATTTAAAAAAGGTTGGCTGCAAAAAGAAGCCGGATGTTTAGGTATCACATGAGTTGCCTGAGAAAAATTTTATGGACCGAATTAACTTTTGCGATTCTTTGCTGAAATGAGATGAAATCTGACCATTTCTGAAGCGAATGTTAATAGGAGACGAAAAATGGATCAAATACGAAAACAATGTGCGAAAAAGATCATGGTCAAGCCTGGTGAAGCTCAACAAATAGTCGCAAAGCTAGGGTTGATGCCTTGAAAGGTTATGCTGAGTGTTTGGTGAAATTGGAAAGAAATCATCCACTATGAGCTGCTCTACATTTTACTGTCAACAACTGCTGAGATTGAAGCAAACAATCGAAAAAAAAGCGGACAAAACTGGTCAACAGAAAGGGCTTCGTCTGCCATCAGGACAGCGCTAGATCACTCACATCTTTGATGGCAAAAACTGGGGTAGCTCGGCTGGGAAGTTTTGAAGCACCCACCATCGGACCATCGGACTACATTTGTTTCTGTCAATGCAGAACTCCCTTAGTGCAGCAAAATTGGGTTCAAGAGAAACCTGTGAAAATTACTTGTCGCTGTTTTTCGCCGAGAAACCAAAAAAGCTTTACACTGATGGAATAATGTCTCCAGCGGAAAAATGGCAAAAAATTGTCGACCAAATTGATGCATATTTGGTTCATTAAAGTTCATTATAAATTAAAACAAAAAAAGATATTGAAGTTTGATTAGAAATGCGAAAAGACTTTTTCGACAGCCAATATATGTTGTATAATACTGATTGTGGATTAAACTTACTTAGAATTTAGCCCTCAAAAATAATTGAAAAATATGGAATATATATTTTAGTGGCGTAAATTCAGGTAATTGAAAACTAAGTATAGTACTTTCTGACTGACGTAGACAGCGCCATACTAAGTATAGTAAATAAAGAAAACGTTGCCTACAATTAGGTGCTCTATTTGTTTTTATAGCAAAGACCCACACCTATTGAAAAATTTTTATTCTCGATTTGCGCCTATCGTACATACATATAAACTATAAATAAATTCTTCCGGTGTAAAGTTGACGTAACTTTATTATTACTATAAAGGTCTCCTTAATTGGGAACGTCCTATGGAAAACAACTGTCATCGGTCGTATTTCGCAGATATACCATACATTTGAAGCTTAAGCAGTAGTAATTTTTCACTCTAGCATGTCAAACTGTGAACTTGAACCGAGTTCTTCTTCATTACTTTAATATGAAGAAAACTTCTGCTAAAAGTTGTCGTAGTTTCTTGAAATTTCATGGTAAACATACTCTAGTTGAGTAATAGTGCCAAGAAAGTGTGAAGAAGATGAAGAACAAAAAGCATTGCTCAATGAAAATTGTTGCCGTACACAAGAAGAGCTCGGAATATCTATGAGAGCAACTGAAGCATTTCCAGACGTTTAAAAGCAGCCATTAAAATGTAAAAAAAATTTATACCATATAAATTGGAGTTAAGAGATATTTTAAGCACCACTTGGCATTTCAGAAATACTATTTAAATGCTAGAAAAAGAAGTCATATTCAACGGTTTGTGACTCTTGGTGAAAAATGAATCCTCCCACCCAATATGATGACAAGGTAATGCTCTGTAGTGGGATATGAAGAACATGACGTATTATAAGTTTCTAAATCAGGTAAAACCATCAATGGAGAACGCTACCGACAAAAACATATGAAAGCAAAGCGAAGAAATTGTCGAAAAAAGCCCGAAATTTGAAACTAGACATGTTGCAATTTTGCTATCGTAAGGACGCTTGGCGTCATGTTGCAAACCCGGTTACAAACTATTTGAAAAACACAGGTTGGAAAACTTTGCCTCACCCGAACTCAGAGAAGCAATTGAACACTCAACCCAAACTTCCGTGAGGCAAGTTTGTTATATGATAACTTAACTATACTGTTGAAATCATTGCCTACATTTTTGCGACTCACTGAATAGTTTCTAAGCTGTAGAATAATAATCAGTAAAATAATGTTACAATCAGTTGACAAAAGGACAGACTGCATAAGTGAGATATATTTTTTTGTATATATATTTTTGGCAGTAAAGTTCATTAAGTTCAATGTGCATGCCAAGCTAATGAAGTGAATAGTTTACATATCGCGTGGGTAAATTTTGTGGAAAGTTTGAAAAGTTAAAGGATTTAATACTTTCCCAAAGTCTATATACCAGAAAGGAGCTATTGTATAATTTTGTTAAACTATTTTATTTGGTAATTATACTTAAAGGAAAGGCGAGCGGAAAGACAGCTGCTCTACTAGAATAAAAACCCACTTTTCACTCGAATTGATCAAAATTTTTGAATATTCAACTCATACCCACTTCAATCGTCTTCCGTATTCTGGTAGAGTGTTTATATATTAGAACTAATCTTAGTATGAAAAAACTGTTTTCGAAATCAAAAAATTCTTTCTATGTTCAAATCGACTTTGCTTGATTTCCTTTTCTACAAATTTGAACGAGTAGAAATTCCAGCATAAAAATTTTTATTAATTAACTGCAGCATTGCCAATTAGCAATATTGACACTTAAGATGAATTTGAGATGGGAAACATTTCTATTTTCCAATTCACAACATTTCTTTCGCAGGCAACCAACGAAAAATTCATAGAACTTACCGAAAAAAAAGCAACAGTAAACACCAATTCGGAAGATTTTTCAAATAACAGTGCAAAGAATATTTACCTGCAAAGAGAGAGAAAGAAAGAGAGAAAAAATTCATTAATTTTATTGCGCAGCAGAAATTAATTGCATTTGTGGCATTTGATAAGTAAAAGTAACTGTTTTTATATATCTACATATATAAGTAAAAGAAAAAAGTTTAAAAGCAGCGCAGCAAACAGCTAAAGTTATCAAATGCGCGCTAAAAGAATGCAATGATAATTAAAATATAATGCAACTCTTAAAAAAGTATTTCAAAAAATGTTTTTGTTTTAAAAAAGAAGATCTCAAGTGAGAAAAAAAAGAGAGTAGAAGTGCAGAAATAGTTCACAGGCACTCAATGACTGCACCATACCAACGCTTTAAACATGACTGCGCTCTCCCGCTGGCATTTTTTCATATCTTGCAACAAACGTTTAGTGGTGCTGCCGGCAACTTGATTACGAAATCGAAATGCAACTCATACAAATGGCCTTGCAAATAAACTCGATGGCAAGTTTTAGTTTCCTCAGCGTCTGCTGGAGCAATGAGAAAGTGTGCAGCACCGAGAAACTTGGCTGGGCAAAGCGAAAGTTGTAGTTGTAGTTTCTGTGGCTGCCGGGCAACCGTAGTCACTGATACCGGTGTGGTTGTTGCTGTTAACTTTTTTATATTACAACAAGCATTGAAATCGAAGTTCGATTTCATTTGCGAGTTACGACTCACGAATATTGGCAACACTGTACACACATACATAGAAAATTTAGTACACACATACAGCGAAAGATACACACATATACACATAACAACACATACTCATATATTTATGCCCATATATATATGTATATTTCCAATTTATTATAGGGAAATGGCCGCTGGTACCAATTTAATGCTTGAAAGCAATGAACTTGAGTCACTCTCCACTGGCAGGTAGTAAATAGTAAGCGGAACTTCCGTTTAAATTAAAAGCATATTTCCGTATTCAATTGCGAAGAGGACATTGTTGCTCGTGCCCTGCATATTCCATTTCGATTATTTTGTTTCAATACTACGGCCGTGATACTGTTCCCAATATGGGTGTGTGTCTATGAAAGTATGCAGCCAATCAGCAGTGACCAAGCGGAGTGTGAGCACCTATTTCCCCACTCTGGAGTAGCACTATCTACCATACATCCCTCCCAAGCATTTCTCGTTGCCAGCAGAAATTCAATTAAAAGGCTCTATTGGCTCGTCGAAACGGTCATGCCGAGCACGTACTCACTTACAATAATACCTTAATGCATTCAGTTGTTGTTGTGAGACAGTTGTAAGAATTAGGTAAGTGTGAAAGCTGTTAAGCTCTCTACAGTCTGCAGAAAAATGGTGTAAGTGTGCGTAATAAATTTGAAATTGCTTGTAGTTTAAAGAGGTACGGATGGCTATTAGCAAAACGATTGAATAGGCTATTTACTTGCGAAAATTAAATTGCAGAAAATGTTTGAATTGTGCTGTTGATTGCAAATTTTGTCGAAAATGTAGTTTAGATTTGCATGTAAAGCTTTAAAATTATCAAAAAGTTTAGACATGATTTAGATTTTTCAATAATGCTTCATATACTACATGGGGGCACAATAGACTTAAGGTGGTGGTGCAATATTCTTCTATTTATCCTATCTTACGAGTAGTATGTACATGTATTAATTTGCATATAAAATGATGTGATTGATAATCTGTATACGTTTCTAAGGTTTTAAATTGTTTCCCGATAGGTGGCGCTATAATCTATGGGTTGCTAAAAGTGGATTGGTAAAATTCATATTATTTTAAGGCATTATTTCTACCTTTGAATTTGAAAAATCTTTTGTTTTTACACATGCTCGAGGATATTCTCTGAAAATTTCAAGTTTTACCGGCAAACACTTATAGTAATGTGAATTTATAGTTTAGATTATATGTATGAGCATATTTTTAAGAACTTTTTTATTTAGTCTAATCCGCTCTTCTTGAAATGTCGTTTTCAGACTCGGTGAGGAAAATTTCTACGAAACGGCTAGACCGATCGATTTGAAATTTATATAACCAGTAGTGCGTTGTGAGTTTTACAATGGATAAAAACATCGAACAAAGAATTTTGTTCAAATTTTGTACTTCTAACAAATTTCGTGTGCGGAATGATTGCGAATCTTGGAAAAGGCTTACGATGATTCAGTTTTATCAAAAACATATGCTCACGAGTGGTAGAAAGCCTTTAAAGACGGTCGAGAAAGATGTCTTCTCGATATGTCTCGATTAGGTCGCTTTAAACATGCTTGATAGTGTGAATTTCTATCCCACATTCATGGATAACACCATAACTGCCGATGAGACATGGATTTATGAGTTTGACATGCAAACAAGTCAACAATTATCAGGAATTGAGGGGAAAAACGAGACGAAAGCCAAAGCCACTAAAAATCATGTTCTTTGTTCTTTGTTTTTTGATATTCGTGATTTGGGGCATCATGAATTTGTTCCGGAGGGCAGAACAATTCATGGATTTTACACGATGCTAATGCACCACCGCTTCGAGTCACGATTGTGTTAGAATTTAAAGCCAAAAAGGTAAAAAATACCCTCGAGCAAGCACCGTATTCGCCAGATTTGGCTCCGTGTGGATTTTTTCTTACTTACTAAAGTAGCTGAAGGGCATCCCAAAAAGTGTTTATGAAATATTTCGAGGACTGGATAGTTGCCATAAGTGAATTACATCTGGTGAGGATTACTTTGAAGTCGACAAAAAAAATATTGATGAATATTTCTGTGTTCTATTTACAGTTTCTGGGTACTTTTTTGTTCCACAGTTTTTTTGCAATTTATTGAAAAATATATATCTTGTTTGAGCAATTTTTTCCAAAGCAGCTTTAGAAATAAATATTCAAGTATTTAGTTCATTGATGTTTTACCAGACTAGTTACTAATTTTTTCAAATATTTGGATAATGGGATCAGGCAATATTATCCTTGATCCGGTATAACTTTTTATATACCAAAACTGTGCAACTCGAAGTCAAAATATTTCTGTCTCTCCACTAGCTACAGCTTAGAGGCAATAACTTTACACGAAAGCTTCAAACGAAAGTTTTTTCAGCTTCAGTCTCAACGATGTTGTTCCAGTAGAAGGTTGTGTAGAAAGCGAAAAATAAGGTGGAAAGTTTTTAAAGACTAAGATTTGAGATTTTTGTCCGAGAAATTTTCTCATATTTCAGCCTACTGTAAATATGTAGAGTATGTACTTGGAATAGGAATAAGTTAGCTAGCATGTTATCGCCAAATGTGGAATTTCTTCTTTTGAGCTAACAATTCTGGAAGCCTTTTCAGAGTTTACTGTGATGGGTCACTTGTAATTCACTAAAGCTGAATCAATTCGGGATTAAAATGAAGAATTGCAGAATTAAAAGGAAATTATAGGTTAAGAGGTGGATTTGAAAATTAAAAAAAAAATCGACTTTTTGCTTTTGTCTTATTAAATAGTACAATATGTTTAAAATAGTCTCCTAAAATTTCAAATCTAAACGAGTAAAATTTAAGATTTAGACCCTTTTGAAGCGCTTCGCACTTAAACGCGTTTATCTCTAAACAAAACTTTTTAAGTCGGTGGGCGCAAGTTCTTGAAAATTTATGAAGCGATTTTGTTTAAATTTTGTACACATTCTTGAAAGAATGTTATCCAGTAATTGAACGAAGGCTTTTTTTCATTACAACTATTTTTATTAAGCCAATATATGGCGGAAATTTTATTAAAAAAAATTACATATTTTTGGAAAAATAAATAAAAATAAATTTGAAAAATTTTGTGGAATTTTTTGTTTTTTTTTTGGAAAAAATTTTTTGGAAAAAATTAATTTTTAATTTTATTTTTTGAAAATATTGATTTTTTTTGGTGAAAATTCAAATTTTATTTATTTTTTTCTTCCTTCAATTACGAGATTTTTTACTTACGAAATATTTTTGTTTTTTGATTTTTTCGAAATTCTTAAAAAAATTTCACAAAATATTACTTAAATGCATAACTTTGATATTTTGAATTGCCTTACTAAAATCTATGATTGTATATATTAAAAAAAATAGTAAACATACTTTTTTGAACCCTCTTAACCTTAACACATAAGCAAGCGAGTGTTAAACTGTCATTTAAAAAAATATAGATTTAGGTCGATATTATAAATAACACCACTTTTCATCCGCCTTTAATATTGTTCTCAACTGCCAAGTAATATCTCCGCATTTCTCTCTAAAATTCTATAAACGAATATTGGATTTCATTTTTCATTTTGATTTGCACCCGAAATCAACGCAAGCAATCGAAACGTCATTAATTTCGACTAAATTCACAAGCGAGTGTTGGAATTTTTATTATCGAGAGGCAAAATCAAGTTTTGCTCATCACAACAAGCAGCTCATGTGGCACATAAAGCAGCTCCAAGTGTATGTGTGTGCATTAACATACTTCCATACACACACAGAAGCAATGAAATTTGCACTCAAAATTCGAAATAACAGCAAAGCAAACGTGAGAAGACTTTACATGCGTGTGTTGAGTAGATGTAGAATCGCCAGCACAAGGTAGGCAAGTAGGCGCATGTGCAAAATGGGCAGACACGCGAAAATTGCTGCAAACATTTTTCCTATTAGTGCTTTGCTGTGTGTTTGTATTTCAATGGTGGCTTTGTTGTTGTAATTGTTGGTCATTACGCTGCAGTGGCGAGCGCGTTATGTAATAAACGCCTAAGCGCATACTATAGTCTAGGAGAGAACTACGATTGCTGTTGATATATGTACTAATACCTACATATACACAAATGTACACACACACATCTGCATGAGATAACCGAAATCACCAATAATGACGAACGCAAATAAGCAGCAGCAGCGTCATGCGTAGCGCCGCCGATTTGTGTGCGCCAAAGCATATTTTCGCATGCGCGTGACGATAGCTGGCTGACTAACCAAATAAGCTAAGAATGTAAGCGCGCGAGTAAGTGTGTGTGTGCGCGCCACTGTTGTCCCTTATGATAATTGCCAAGGGAAGTGGCGCGCACAAGGGACTCATGGTGTCAGTCAACAAAGCAGCTGACGCCATCAGCGTTTGCGATTGTTGTCGAAACTGTCGTTGCCGGTGCTATTCATCCCCCCACTCAGCAAGCAACAGCAAACAACAACAAACGAGAACTGCAATATGCCTTGTTGTTGTTGTCTCAGCAAGCGCTCGCGAGCAACAAATTTCGCTAGTCGCGAATACACCAAACCAACTGCCACAACTCAAGTGCGCTTATTGGCGGCGGTGCAGAGTCGGTGGTGGCGTATGAGTAACATTTTCCTGTCAAGAGTATGCAGGCTGGCATGTGAGTGTGCCATTGTAATGTTGCTGGATCAGCTGCGCCAAATTTATTTTCAATTTCATTCACGTTTGAAGCAAAAGTGGCGCTTGCGTTGTAGTTGTAGTTGTTGCTATTTACGAGTTTACGTTTCGGATTTATGTTGTAAATATGTTTGCTTGTGGCTGATGCGCGCACGCTGGCATTGTTGTTGCTCAAAAACGCAAATGCAACACAAGCGCACACTCAAACACACACAAATACACACACATACTCATGCCAGTGCAGTCGTCAGACAACGGTATCATAAACGTGCTGAAATTGCGGCAACTCTGCGGGGACTTGTCAAAAAGCGCTCGAGTGTGAAATACCGTTCGCCGCCATTGTTGCCAGCGCGCTCGTAAGGTGCGCGTCAGTGAGCTGAATTTACAAAGCGTTGAAAAGCCGGTAAAGCCATGTGGCGGATTTGTTCCGTTGGCGTCAAGTTGCCGTTATACGCGTATGGGAATTACGTCACACAAGAAATTTTAAAGAAAATGTAAGAATTCGGGTGAAGTGAAGGTTTGGAAATCGGCGGCAATTGTGGGTGGGAGTAAAGGTAATCGATAACTGTGAAAATGTAAAAATAATAAGAAGTTAAGCATAGAAAACAAAGTGTGCTTTGGGCTAAAAAGAAACGAGTTCATGTTAGTTGACTTCAGATGGTAGGTATCTCCAGAAGTAGGTGAAAGAAAGTTACATGCCAATAATGTAAGGATTATTAAAACCGCTGATAGCAAAACGGAATTTTGGAACCAAATCAAGAGCCTGCATATAATGCTGTCCAAAAAATGGCAAAAACTTTAGGCATCTTATTCTAACGTCTTCAGGCAAATTGTGTTACCATCGAAAGCTCCTCGAATGACTGAGTTAATTTTTCGCGGTTAAATCGAAGCTAAAAGGGAAGGCAGGCCGTGGAGTCTTCTGATGGGAACTATCTTTTAACTCTAACGTTGAGTGCCATACCAGATATACCACAATCAACTCAAATTTCAGACTACCAGACCGTTTGAATGGAGGGATGGAGCCATGTGGTTCGAGAAAGTGAGGAAAGTTCTCTGAGGGTCATTTGCCTGGCAATGGCCAGGAACGATTATTTTACATATTGTTCAAGTAGCTCACGACTTTCGGTCTTAAATCAAATGTCCTCTAGGTAGCCAAAAAACATCCGTTTGAAGGTGAGCTAAAGTGAGAAGGAGAAACATCCCAGAGTTGTGCGCTGGGTTGAAAGACCCCCTTTTTGATGACGACTATGTCAAATGAAATAAGGACTACGAATTGAGGGCATGCACCTGGAATGTCCGGTCCCTTAATTGGGAAGGTGCCGCTTGCCTCGTGAGAGTAGAGGCTGACATCACCGCCATAAGTGCTTCAGGCATTTGCTACAGTGGCCATGGAAAAGAGCGCAAATTCGGTGTAAGATTCGTGGTGAGAGAGAGACTCTATCGACGAGTACAGTCATTCATATTAGTAGATATACTGCAGCTTCCTTCAGGATAGTAGAGCGGCTATAATGGCTTTGAGCTCGCTGACTGGACTCTCAAAGATAATCAAGAAAAGCATGACCTCATTAATAGTAGTCCCAAGCTTCTTTCGTATTAGGCTTGTATGGGTGGTCGGTCATAGAGGAATCGCTAGAATCTGAAAACCTAAGAAAAACGTGAGTGTTGTGGAGGGTACCCTTAGCGCAATTTCATCCGATTGGAAGTGAGTCGGTTATCGGAGGTCCTATTGCGCTTTACCGAGTTCTTTAAGGCTTCTTGAAGCTCGGCACGGCCTGATCACAAACCAAAACTTGTGAGACTGTGGATTACTCTGGCCCAGAGGCAACCGTAACCGTAAGAGCTCATCTGAACTATTTCCTCATACCTAATTCAATTCACAACGCAACAATTGTAGATATTCTGACTAGAGACGGTCCAATACTCTCACATGCGGTATGGCTAAATAACATATTTTATCACATACTTCTTGCCGAAGCTGTATGGAGAAGAGAAGGTGGAATCATCTAGGCACTTTCACCTCTATAGCTCAGCTTTTGTCAGACTGAGATTGAAATATCTTAGTAGACACTTCGGAGGTGAATATGGCGAAGAGACGGGACTTGATATTAACTGGCCTAACAAACTTGTAGGAAGTTTCGTTGATCGGTCAGGATCGGTTTATCAATATTAAGTAGCGTAGCAAATAGTATAACAAAAGATCGAAATTCACAACTGTCCAAGAACGATCCTTTGCTGCAAGGCATAACCCTCTGACCTAACCTTACCTGGCCTGACTGCGTTCGTAACTGTTGCTTTCTTGGTTATATACTAAAATACTGACGAAACTACTAACTAAATTAGGGTCAAAGTGGCGACTTTTGCGATTGATCTTCAATGAAGCGACAGACAATCGACTTCGAATTATCTTCTCGAGAACACGTATAGTTTAAAAGTTGTAAATTTGGCTTAGTGTGATGTCGGAAAAACAAGATGGATCTTTGGATATCGTTGGCTCAAAAATTGAATTTGGTTATATGAATAGTCAAATTGGTGACTTTGGTTTCATTGTAACTGCCTCATATGCCTCACTAGTCATATGAAAAAGTCTGACTCTATTTGGTGGCAGAAACCACAGTTCAGCTAGTGTTTCAAATCTAAAGTGCTTTGAGTGTGAGTTCATCTTCCTTTTTATCTGCATATCCAATTATACTCTAAGGTCTTCTTTCAGTTGGGAAAAAGTGAACTTTTAATTGAGAGAATCCAATCGTCTCATAGTAAAGAGACAAACGTCTGATTTCGTATTTCAACTTTCGGAATGACATTTTGGACTTTTGTCTGCCAGTGGTTTGTAGATCTCAAGATTGAAAAAATGTAGTTGTAGTTCATTGATTACTTACAGAATATCATATTTTATGTGTGATTTTTAGTCTATCTTCGTTGTTTTGTATTTGGCTTAACAAAAGTCTAAGAGTGCGCCAGCTAAGTAAACAAAACGCACTAGGGAATGGATCCTTAGACTTTAAAATCCATTGTAATTTGGTTTTCGAAACCCCAGTAGGTGCTTTATACTTCAGTTACTATAAATTTTACAATAAATTATTAAATTTATTATTTTGAGCGCTATTTCCTGCCATGAAACGTCTTCGTCCTGCACCATAACCGTTTTCTTTAAGCCAGTACTGGCTTTTGTGTATGCAATCTTCGATTACACCTCAAGGCAGGGCTGTCGAGCAGCTGCCAAAATGATTTTGGCTTCATTTTTCAAATTATGCTTATTGAAAAGCTGCTGCGCTTTGGCCCTCAACGCGTTGCGCTCATGTTATAAACGCAGCTGGTGAAAGAAATATTTATGTGGCTGCTGTGGCGATAAGAATAATATGCAAATGTAAAGAATTTCAGCGCTTTTATGAGCAGTCTTTGTCAGCAATTTCTATTGAGCGGCGTTGAAAAAGGCCGAGATGAAAATTTTTGGGGGTTGGAAAATCAGTGATGAAATTATTTTAAATATTTCAAATGTTGCCAGAAATTGCAGATTTTTTACTTGTAATTTTTGCAATTTATTTTTATTAATTTATATATGTAGTCAAGCATACTTATATACACTTTAGCACACATATACATGTACATTTCTTGTTATCACATTACTTTCGCAACAAAGTTGGCGAAAATCTAATTAAATTTAATATTTGCAACGAAAAGTCGAAAACTACTATAAATATCACAACACACACACATATACACATGTAGATAAGTATATATGGTTGCACGCGTTTCAAGGGAGGCGTGTAAACACTCCGTTGCCTTGATTGCCTTTTTGCAGGCGTGTAGGCATGTTGCCTCCAGGGGCTTACCGCATGTGCTTCACATGTTTTGCTAAGCACTCTGCGGTCTTAAACCAACTGTATCGCACGAAGCGAGCCAAAACAACAGCAACAAAAACCACCACTTAGGCAATAAAGTTGTACAACAAGCATTAAAGGGTAAGTAAAATAATAAAAGCAGCAATGTTGACGCCTCGACCACCAACACAAATGCAAGTGAAGATTGCTGCCAAATGCTGTGCGGATGGAGAAAAGGAAGAAAAGCAAGAAAAACAACAACTACAATGACAAAAATATACAATAGAGAGAAGCGATTGTTTTAGTTAGAAATGCGCTCACCTACAATGAATATACTTATCTGTGTATATATATTATATATTTGTTTATATATGTGCATATTTAGATATGCGCTTATGTGGGTATGTACGTGTGTATGTGTTCGCTGTGGATTGCGTTGCGGCAATTGTTAATAAATGTTTTTGGCATGTAAAAGGCATTTAAATTGAAATAGTTGTAAAATGTTTTGTACAGCATTTGTTGTGGGCGTAGCAGCGAGCAACACACACACACATTTTAACGTATAATTACATATATACATATATAAAAATATATGGAAATACATATCCAATAGCAAAAAACGGTGACTTCGGCTGCACCGAAGCAATAATACTCTAGTCTTCTTAACAAGAACATGACTTTGAACGAACAGTTTGTATGGCAGCTTTATGCTATAGTTGTTCGATCTGCACCATTTCCACAGAGACTGTAGCGTTGTCTTCAAAAACAGTCTATGCAAAATTTGGTGATGATATCTTGTCAAACAAAAAAGTTTACCATACAAGGAACTGATTATCATTGGTCAGTTTGCATAGTAACTATATGCTATAGTGGTCTGATAGGAATGATTTCTTCAGAGCCTACAGTGTTGCTCTAAGAAATAATACATGCCAAATTTCGTGATGATATCTTCTCAAACAAAAGAGTTTTCTGTACACGAGCTTGATTTTCATCGATCAATTTGTATGACAGCTATAAGCTATAGTGATCCGATCTGCACCATTTCCACAGAGATTATAGCGTTGACTTAAAGAGTTATCTGTACAAAATTTGGTGATGAAACCTTATCAAACAAAAAAGTTTCCCATACAAGAACTTGATTGTGATCGATCAATTTGTATGACAGCTATATGCTACAGTGTTGCGATATCGGCAATTTCGCCAAATATGAAGCTTCTTGAGAAAAAAAGAACGTATGAAAAATTTCAGAACGATATCTCAAAAACTGAGGGATTATATTACATGTATATACATATGTATATAGGACAACCGGACAGTGAGACATGGATAAATTAACTCAGCTCGTCGCGCTGATGTTGATATATATATTATAAGATCTCTGATGTTTCTTCTGGCTATTAAAAATTCGTGGAAAATTGTTCAGGGTATAAAAACAGACAACAACACAAACACACATATACACATGTAAGCACAGTTGTTAACAAAAGGGCAATTGGCAATTTGGACAAGCGTTTGCGCCAAAACACTGAGAGAGCGGAGCGCAAGCTCACTCCGTGCCACACACCGAAGCCTTAAAAATACAGTTATTATATATCTCACGTGCGAAATTCATTTTAATTTGCGCATATTTGCAAATTTTCACAGCAGCGAACTTTCAACTCTTCATTTACTCCATAATTGATTGGCAATTGTAATTGCTAGTTCGAATTTGCATTTGCCATTGCTGTAGTTGTTGTATTTTTGCAATATAATATTTGCAGCATATTAGTGAATTTTTTGTTTATGCGCACAATGTAAATATTTTGCTTTTCTGAAATACTTTTCAAATTGTTTCAATTTGTTTTGCTGTTGTTGTTGTTGTTTGCTTTGCAATATTTCGAAAATATCAAATTTTCACATATTCGCACAATTAAGTGCAGCGTTGTGAGCGCAAAAAAAGCGGCATTAGTTAATTTAACTGTGCAACCGCTGTAGCTCATTTTTGTGGCAGCTAAACATTTTGCAAGCTTGTGGCCACACAATTTCACCGCAAAATTTCACGCCACAATTTTTGTAATTTTTTCCATGTTTGTTGTGCAGATGCCGCTCATAGTCAGCATATTTGTTGCTGGCAGCAGCTTGACGGCAGCGGAGTGTTGGATTTTTCTTTTGTAAATAAATATGTTCGTGTGTCTATTATAGCCATTCGGATGGATATACGATAATATCTTCAGTTATTTTAAATCCTTATTTCATAATTAGTAGGTGTATTTGAAATTTTTTTAAGTAATTAAATTGGTATATAGAAAAAGGAAGTTTGAACGGAAGGTCTACTTTGTGAACATATTTTTATCGGTTTCTCGGTTGTCTGTTTCATAGTTGCTTTTCGAGAGATCGGGTACCTTATTTATTTTGTTGTTAGAATTTTCTGAAAATATGTTGGAAAGTTACTCTCCTTGCATGTTTTTTAGTTTAATTGCTTAACAATTTGAAACGAAAACGAGAACTCAAATATGACGAACTTTGTGCCTGAAAAAGTATTTTTGAGAGAAGTTTTACTTGATTACTTTACTATCGACTTTAAAAACAATCGAAAACTATCGTATTTTAGTTCAAATTTATGGTGACCATGCCGCAGCTGAGTGAACCAGCTGAGCGATTTATACAATTCGAAAACTATTTATTTAGAGTTGGAAGCCGAAGAACGACCTGTGCGGCCAAAAATCTGAAGACGAGAAAGTGGAAGTATTAATTGATGAAGATTGCTGTCAAACACAAGAAGAGCTCGCAGAATCCTCGTAATTTACTTAAACAGCATTTCAAAATGTTCAAAAGCAGTCGAATACATTAAAATTAAGGAAATTTTTTGATGATTTTGCATGTCAAAAATGCTGCTTGGACGCCACAAAAATAAGTAATTTTTGCAAAGGAATGTGCTGGTGGTGAAAAATGGATTTAATAAGACAACTCCAAACAGAAACTTCATATGTGAAACCTGGCCAACCTGCCAAATCAACGAAAAAGGCCAATATACATGCTGCCAATGTAATGTTCTGTATTTGGTGATATCCGAAGTTTAGTTGTATTATGATCTTCTAAAATCAGATATAGTTTCACCTGATCAACAACAAAGCATTAATTTGAAGCGCTGCTATTGCCGAAAAACGGCCGGAAAAATTATGCGAAAGTAAAAACCAAAAAATCGCATGAATTCTTAAGTCATTATATAACAAAACTAGGAATGGACTGCACTCATACAAGTATTTGGTGCATATTAAAAAAGAGAAAAGTAACAAGGTTCCGTTATATTATGGAGAGAGTTAGGGCTGCTTTCATTTATATTCAGCAAGAAAACACTCAATTTCTATATAAAATGTTCAAATTCAGTTGAAAACGCAATATAAGAAGTTATTTTTTTATATTATAACGAGTTTTTTAATAGGAACGCTTAGACCAAAATGAACTGCAAACAATGCCATATGTTTTTCCTCTCTTTCGCCATTTCTCTTCAGTACGGTTTGCTATTTCATCATGGAAAGAAATACGATCCAAAATCGAGTCGAACTTATTGAAATTTACTACTAAAATTCGGAGTCAGTGGTCTCAACTTTAAGAGCGCTACGTCCTATTTATGGTCATCATAATCGTCCTGTGAAATCAACAATTGAGCGTTTAGTAGCACAGTACAAAATGTCCCGGTGAGAAAATGAAATGCCCGTTGTGTCGAGAATATTGCTGCCACTAGCGTATCTATTGAGGAAGACCCAAATCAGTTTTTCACACGTCGTTCTTAAGCGTTGGGCATCTCTGTGACGTAGATGTGGCAAATTTTACGAGAGACCTTGGCCCACATCCTTACAAGATCAAATTGACACATGAACTGAAGCCGCTTGACCACCAGAATCGTCGTATATTCGTGAATGGGGTTGAACTGATTTTCACGAACATTAATGTTCAGCGATGAGGCTCATTTCTGCCTGAATGGCCGAACTGATTGATATGTACATGAACAATGTGTGGTTCCAACAGGGTTCCGCCACAAGCCACACAGCGAATGTCACAATCGATTTATTGAAAACCAAGTTTGGTGAATGTGTTATCTCACGAAATGGCCCAGTCAATTGGCCGCCTCGGTCGTGCGATTTGACGCCGTTAGACTATTTCATGTGGGGCTACGTCAAGTCTATGGTCTATGTCAATAAGGCAGCGACGACTGATGAACTTGAAATTGCAGCAGATCAGTCGCTTTATCCTTGAAAACCGTAGAAAATTGGATTGAGGATTGAAAGAAATCGAGTTCCATACATAATGGCAGCGAATGTACTTTCACAGGAATAAGAAATTTCATCGATATTTTAAATCGTTTTATTAAAAAAAAAATTTACAGTATAAAATTTAACGGAAATTATTTTTTTAGGTATAAGAGATCTAGAGGATCTAGTGATCCGATTTTATCAATTTTGGATACAAAGGCACCGTATTCGTAGAGAGAAACGTTCTCTGAATTTCTTTATTATATCTCAAACCTTGATCGATATTTTCGGTATAAAGCACTTATTTAGGTCCCCAGGTTCGAAGTTTTATTCTTAGGCTTATAAATTATAAAGCAGAAAGCAGGTAAGAGTTTTAAGACAACAAGAATACAATAAAAGGAGCTAAACAAAAGAATTAAGATAACACCACTACATACAAACATGCACAAATATATGAAATAAGTGGCAAATTAATCAAATGTCAATTAACTGTGATTTACTGGCATTACTCTGTTTTTGCTAAAGCTCTTGGTCTCAAGAGAGGAGTTCCATGAACCAAGCTGGACATATTATGACAATTAATTTCACACAAACACACACATACAGACACACAAATATTTAAGGAGACATAAGTGGAGCTTCACGCAAATCGCTTTTTGATTCAAATGATTACTAAGTCGGCAATTATCTCGCAATACTTGCGATTACTTCATTGTCTGCCATGAAATTGTTGATGTTGTTGTTGCCATGACAGCAATGGCAAACATATATATAATAATGATATTACGAAAATAATGAATATGTCTGCAGATTAAGCAGATGAGACTGACGAATGAGAGCTGCCAACAGCAAAGAGAAACATAGAAACACAAAGCAAAAGCAACAACGAAACTGAAGAGGCAGCAGCAGCAGCAGCATATAATTTGCATGCAACTCGCAATTATCTACGCCAAAATAATTACCGACATTTTTCCACGTCGTCAGCCAAACGAAACCAAAAGGCAAAAAACACAAAAACATAAACAACAACAACGATGCAGAGACGAAACAACGCAAATGAAATTGAAAATGAAAACGAGAGGAAGCGCACTGGCAAGAAATAGGACGGAAAGCGGAAATGTGTACAATAAGATTTAGTGGGCGGGGCACATAATCCAGCGATGACAAACAGCGAAGCAAAAGAGACATAGAAGTACCTAACGGTAGTTGCTAGTTTGTGGCAGCCAGCAATAAAGAGAAAAAATGAGCTCGCAGTGCAAAACAGTAACAGTCCGGTTGAGCTAAATCTATCAAAAGAGTTGAAGCGGAGCTGGAAGTAAATCAAGCAACTGCAGACGGACAAATTCGTTTTGCTCAAGTGATTCGATGAAGCTACGGAGAGGGCGTATGGTGTCTGCGGTTGCAGGGAAAATGCAAATTTCAGAAGCAGAACTAATCATTTTTGTGTGACCAGGATAGAGTAAATGAATTTGACATCTTTAGATATGCATACATACAGACATATAACAAACGTAGAAACATACAAACATACACACATACATGTAGTCGTACTTAGCTGGCTCGGATGAAGATGCCATTGAGGTAGGCTGGCTTTCGCTTTGTAAACAAAAATCAAATTAAGATAATTTTTTCAGGATTTCAGAGATGCATGAAGTTAAGTCTTCGGTGTAGTAGTGTAGAGAATAAAATTTGTTGGTGTTATAACTATGACTGATAGACAAGAAACTGGTAATATTCCACATACCAGCAGGATTTGGACGATTTGCGAGAAGTTAAAAGAAAATTGGAGGCAAAAATTGTTTTTTTAAATGATGTTGAGCATGAACTTAACTATAGATGTCGGAAATTTATAAATATTTTTTATAAGCATATGCAATTTTTGCCTTCAATAATATAATCCTTCAAAGACCATAATTTGGTGTACGTAAATATATGAATATAGCTTAATAAGGGCTAAGTTTTACGGAATATGAAGTATGAGTATCAAATTTAAAAATAAAATAAAAAAAAAAAATAAAAAAAATATAAATTCGATACATCTATGCTATGTATCAAGTGATATTTTCTCCATATAGGTATGTAAGAGCTTTCACTTTCATATTGGTATTTATTTAGAATAAAGCAAAATGTTAATTTCGACTACAACGAAGCTATAATACACTTCGTGGGCTCATTTCTTAAACCATAAAAGGATACAAAAGGATCTAGGTATATTTAGTTCGGCTCGGACAGTTTGTATGGCATCTTTATGCTTTTGTTGTCAGATCTCAACAATATTTTTGCAGATTATGCCAACATTTTGTATAATAATCTGTGCCAAATTTCATAAAGATATCTTGTCAAAAATTTTTTTTCGATACAAGGACATGATTTTGATCGTTAAGTTTGTATGACAGCTATATACTAAAGTAATCCGATTTAAGCAATATGTTCGTTGATTTTAGTGTTGTCTAAAAGAATAATGTGTGTCACGGTTTGAGAAGATATCTTGTGATTAATAAGTTTTCCATAGAAGAAATTGATTTTGAGCGATCGGTCCGTTCGTATGACAGCTATATGATATAGTGGACCGATTTGAAAAATTTTTTCAAATGTTATAACGCTACTTTAGTCAATAATCTGAGTTCAATATCCTAAAGATATCTTGTCAAATGAAAAAGTTTTCTATACAAAGACATGATTTTAAGCGACCAGCTTGTGTGGGAGCTATAACACATAGTGATCAGATATTGGCGATTTTGACAAATGAGCTGGATGATGAGCAAGGAACTCCTTGGATAGAAAAGACGTGTGAGAATATGGATATCTGAAAAACTGTAGAACTGAAGAACTGGTGCGTGTATTCACAGAAGGACAGACGTAGCAGTTACGCTGCTGATTTACTGCTATGTAGGTTCTCCTACGTTTGCTTCTAAGTATTACGCACTTCGTGGTAAATTTTATATACCATATTCAGGAAAAAAAAATATTTACTTGGGAAATTATTTATGTTCAAAAGTGAAAATTTGTATTTAAAATTATTTTTGTTTATTTAAAAATCTTGATTCAGTTGAACTGCCATTTAATGTGCCTTATAAAATTTCAAAAAAAAAAGAAAAAAGTCTGTAATCTAGGAATGTCTCACAACTGACCTCTGTGAATAATTTTCAGTCCAACTGAAAGCCGGGGCACTCAGTTTTGTCTGCAGCAGCATCTAAAGAGCAAAAATGGCAGCAAAAGTCATGAGAGCCAACATGAAGAGGCTGTCTGCGTAGTCTGCCGGCTTTTTCGGCATGTCTCGTTGGTGTCTTTTGCTTTTGCTGGCAGCAACCATATATGCAGCATAACTGCGGCTAGCCGAAAACTATGTGCCACACGCTATAGATAGCGTTTGTGTGTATTTGCGTGTGTGCATTTCACTTAAAAAATTACACAATCTTCTCTGGCAATTATCTTTTTCGGTTGCGGTGCAGTTGCCAAGCAAATATGCAGATAGTTGCTGGCATTAAATGCTGCACTAGCCGACGGGCAATAAGTGAGCCTACACACATACACATAGAGCACCGACTGGCTGACTGACTTGTTGGCTGCCACTTGCCGTTACTGTTGTGGCGTGTTTACACATTGCTGGCAAAACAAAAAAGAAGGTGGAAGAAGAAGAAGCAGGAGCAGAGCGCATTGCATGGCATTTATGCCGTTACCGCTGCCATTGTTATGCTTGCATTGCATTGTTGTTGTTGTTGTCGCTATAGTTGTTGCTCATACTATGTTGTGCTGTTTTTGTTGTTGCTGTGTCGGCTGGTGTTGTTAATGTTGATCGTGCTGTTACAATTTGCCAGCGCACCCTTTGTTGCATGCATCAATGTTGCAACAGACAACACTGGCAACGACAACAAAAACAGCAAAGGTCAATGTGTGTGTGCAGAAGAGTTAAATAGATGCATTAGTATAGTGCAGGCGGAGGCAGAGCGACCAAGTTGTTGTTAATGTTGTTGTAGCGCCTTATTTATACCAAACAGCAGCACTGTGCCACTATCTAAAGGCGGGCGTGCGTGTGTGGGATATGCTGCGCCAGCAATAAAATATGCACAGCCTCGGTTGTTGTTTATGTTGCTAATAATGTTGTTGTTATTGCTCACATCATTATGCAGGCAAACAAATAAACAAACGAGCAACAATCGCAAGCAATCACAAACTATGGCCAACAACAAGTATGCCATTTCTGGTTATACATATATATGTGAGTGAATGAATGTGTGTGTAAGTCAGGCAATAAGCGCAACTCTTCACCACAACCAAAAGGCCACATAGCCGCAACACACCACACAAATCATCAGGCGGCGCAACCAAATGTTGCTCTGCTGTAAATTATGATTGCTGTGTTGTACAGTGCGGTGGCAACAACGGTGGCCCTTGCGCTCGCCTAGCCCAAAATATTTGCCTTTCTTGGCGGCAAAGTGGAATACTTTCATTGCAACCCCTGCTCTTTCGCCGCCTTCATTTCTTCATGCCTTATGCCATAATGTTTTAATTTATTGCTGTTGTTGTTTTATGTTTTTGTTGTTCTTTTATGTTTTTGTTGTTGTTATATGCTTTTGTTGTTGTTTTATGAATTTTGTTGTTGTTTTATGTTTTTGTTGTTGTTCCATGGTTTTTGTTGTTGTTTTACATTTTTCTTGTATTTTTATGCTTTCGTTGTTATTGTTGTCTTAAATTTGCAGCTAAATGTCGACAGTGTTGGGAAATTATTTCAGTCACTTGCCAAGGCAACGCTGACAGCTCTCTTGCTTGTGGTCATATTAATTATTTGCAACATCTGTTTTTAGGGTTGCCTGCTTTGTGAGAAACTTTTCTTGATAGGCACTAAAGACATCAATAAATGTGCACAAGTGATAAGGCACAAGAAAATAAAGGAACAAAAGGCAAGATGGCAATATATAGCCATACAAAACATACGCTGTCACTTGTCCTTTTTGTGGTCGACATGGCGTATGAGCGACATTTAAGCGTGCAAGGCAATAAAGGCGTTGGATTTTGTTGGTGGGTTGCCTGTGTTGGCGGCAAAAAAGCATTGAAAGAGGCAACTGAATTGTATAGTATTTGTTATGCATATGCTCATGAGCACATAGGCAAATAATAAATGGCATACTCATGCTTGCAGATAGCTTGGTATTAGACGTCTGGGTTGGTTGACCGTCTTTTTGCCCAAGAAGTCGAAAGATATGTATAAATATATTTAATGTAGAGGAAAGCACCCGCTCAAGTGACACAATGACGCGTGTTAATGACGGTCGTCTGAGGTACACATGACATAATATCATTTCTTGCTAAGGCTTTAATGGTTTGGAAGGTTGGCACAAGTGTGGTAACTCTTCATACGGCATTGAGTTTATACCACGTCTATCAAGCGCTTTAATAACAGTTGACAAATTTAAGTGATCATTTAAACGAAAATTAAATTGATAAATTTAATTCAACCATTCATGACTATATAATGATGATTTCTTTGTTGCTGAAATAACTTATCATGCTATATACTATCAAAAACTAAAGATCAAATAACTGAAACTGTTTAAATTGTAATAACATTTCTGAAATATTTAAACTTAAATTTTATAAAAACATTTAGTTCAAAAAAAAAAGAAATCGTTGCCTACATTTCGGCGCAATAGTAAATATGCACGAAAGAGGCAATATTATACCAATTACAAGGAAACTGTTTAAAATCGAGACATAAAAATAACTTCTTAATTTGAATTGTAAAATACCTCTCGAAGATAAGCACGGGATTCTTTGTAAGGTCAAAAACATTAAAACCGTATATTCTACTATACAGACCCAAAGGGGTCTAAGGTTAGCAAAAGGATGGTGTAATAGAGTAGGTGTAAATATTAATCCGTCAAAAGCAACCTTCGTTTCTTTCACAAAGCGTACGAGATGACTAAAGAGATCAAATCCTTAGAACTCACATTAGATTCAACCTTACGGTGGAATAGGTATGTGGAATTAACACTGGCCAGAGCCACCAATGCACTGATGATATGCAGACGCTTAGGCGGTAGATCATGGTGTTGCAAGCCAGGTATCATCAGATGGCTGCAAAGATCACTTACGTCTGCGCTTCAGGGGCAATGCGCACTTGCCCAACCGCAGCACTTGAAGTCGTGCTTGAGCTCACTCCGCTGCATTTAGTGAATCAAACAGGCAGCGAAGCATATCATGCTGCTCATGGCAGCAAAGGAGTTTGACAAAGGGACGATGTTATCGTCTCAATAAATGAAGGCCTGAAGGGAAGACACACC
The DNA here is from genome assembly GCF_024586455.1 of Bactrocera neohumeralis. Lineage (NCBI taxonomy): Eukaryota > Metazoa > Arthropoda > Insecta > Diptera > Tephritidae > Bactrocera > Bactrocera neohumeralis. The sequence goes on from NC_065922.1 coordinate 24,694,701, forward strand.
ACTGGCCCTTCTTCCAAGAGACGGGCGTTGCGAAGAGGATAAAATTCACAAAGAAGTTTAAAGTTACTCTCGGCAGTAAGGCAGAGTAGAGTCGACTCTCCACCTCCTACTGAGGGGCAGCACTACCCAGTGGTACACTGACGGCTCGAAAACACCGGAAGGCATTTGAGCAGGCATTGCGGGGCCGCATACCAAACTATTCATACCAATGGGATGATTTCCGATAATCTTTCAAGCATAAGTCTTTGCTATAAGTCAGTGTGTAGAAGTCAATCTACAACGCAACTATCGCAACCAGCATATCACTATGCTCAGCGATAGTCAAACGGCAAAGCGATCTTAGCTTATGAAGTCAAATCGCTATTAGTGGAGGAGTGTATAAGAAGGCTGCACCGCCTATCAGTTTGCTACCGTGTACATCTGATCAGGGTGCCAAGGCATAAAGGGGTAGCCAGTAATGAGCTTACCGACGAACTAGCCCGCTCTGCGGCGACTACCAGGCGCCAGCACCACGCAATGCGGTGGGATCCCAAGCCAGAAAGGATTGCTAGACACAAATGAGAGAGTGGGAAGAGAACAGCACTGACAGCAGGCAAAAGGGATGCGCCACGCCAAGTTACAATCTAGCAAGATTTTGCGATATGATTAACCTCCCTCGAGACAAATTCCGTCTCTTTGTTGCGCTCTATACTAGACACTGCAGGCTCAAGAAACACTTGTCCAACATGGACATAGTCTTTTGCATAAACTGCCGGTTTACCAGAAAATCTGATTCTAGATTGCCTTCAATTTGTAGAAGCAGGCTTATAGCCTTGGGATTCATCTACGTCGACAGGGATCACATCACCTCCATCGCGCCCAGCAAGCACCTAGAATTTTTCAGAGTGCTGGAACTTTGTGACCATTTGTGATATATGAGGGTGAGAGCACAATAGACCATAGGTCGCAGTGCAAAACCTCAACTGTTTTCTATCTATCTATCTATCTAACACAAACGACAAGTAGCTGTCCAAGTGAGAGCCATCGAATTAGGTATTCACACGTATTATATAATGGTCGCCAATGATGATTTTTCTCATTCATTACATCTTTGTTTTATACTGGACTATGCTACCACCCTTAGTTCTTCCAAAAAATCCACGTCACTTAATCCTCCCAACATACTTCAGATATTTTACCACAATCCAAATACCGATGTTAGACAAAAGCCAAATATTTGTTCACTTGCAGATAAGCAAATAAAGTTGAACAATGATTTTAAATTAAATTCTACTACTCGTAATCCTATACTAATTGACATGATGAAATGCATACCAAGAACAAGAACACGAACAAGAATAAGAGCCAGAACGGATATAAGGCTTAGTGTGCACATAAGCCAATATTGCTAATAATCTGCATGTAACAAAAGCAATTTAACAAGTCAATAAACCCGAAAAGTTTGCGAACAAACGATTTGAAGATGTTGAAAGTCAAAAAGGCAAACAATAAATGCACTCGGCTATGAGTAAGTATGTATGTGTGCCTGTGTGTGTAAATAAAGAGAAGCAGTGATATGCAAAGAAAAATGCTGACAATACTGGAGAGTATAGAAAAGAAATTAAAATGCGACATGAAATATATTTTAGCAGCACAACAACAACAAAGCTTTGGCCGCAAGCAATTTAACTATTTACTATGCAAACTATGCTTTGGCAGCGCGCAAAAAGCTTTGCAATATTTAGATTTTATATTTCTATTGCTATTTTACTTTTATTTTATCTTTTTATTTCGATTTTATTTAATTCCCTTTTTCTTTTTCTCTGGCGAACAAAGCGCACAAAACTTTTGTCATGTAAGTCAGCAAAAGTGGCTTTGTAAAGGAAGCCACACACACACACACACGCACATACTCGCACACTCATGACAATAAAATAAAACGATGTGGGTGTGTAGTGGTAATTGTGTATATGTGTGTGTGTTATATAAGCATTTGACTAGTCTGCTCTAGTAGAACAAGTATTTAAAAGCAAATTGTTGTAGGCGGAAATGGTCCTGTTTCGCATAAGGATACACAGCTATACATATGAGTATGTGTGAGTGTGTGGTTGAGGACTGCATGCAGCAGTTTGTAGCGAATTTTCTCTGAAACATCGTAGGAGCTATGCTGTAGACAACTGCCAAGTTGTAAGCCCGCAAAACTTTGCTGCATGTGATTCCCATTCATCTAGCGGCGTAGAGCGGCTTGCGCGGGCGCAGCAACGAGCAGCGAGCGACTAGCTGCAATGGTGGCATGTCGGCATGTTGCGTTACGAGCATTACTTTGCAAGCTCGCCTGCGTTGAATAGAGTGAAATATTTATAAATAAAGGCATGAATAGAATTGATAGCCAGTTTGAGCGTTTACAATTTTGCTACTTTTTCACATTTTCTTTATCAATTTGAGTTTGTTTTCTGCAGTTGTTTGAATGTGCTGTGGCTAGTTAAGAAAGAGATGAGAGCTGTTGGAAGTTGATAAGCAGTACAAGTAGCTGTTGCTGAATATCATGATTTCTACATTGATTTTTTTTTGGAAAAAATTACTTTGGAAATAACCATTCATTATTAAGGTGTTATAATCACTTTTGCTTTTCAAAAATTCAATGTTTTTTTTTACATATATACATAGTAGATCTTCCATAATTCAAACTTCTATAATTCGAAGTTCTCCATAATTCGAACTCTTGAATCAGCAATATAAGTCAAATTTCATACAGCTTTCCTTCCATAACTCGAGGTCACTCGAAACTCAAAGTTTTTTTAATTAGTGAGATTCGAGTTAGGGAAGTTCAACTGGATATATTTGAGAATATTCTCCGAAAAACTTGAGTTGATTCGAAAAATAGTTGCGGAAAATTAGCGTATACATATATATATGAGATATATAGCTCAGTGTAATCGGCTATCAAAACTTTAAACGCGTTTCTCTGGAAAAGCTGTTTTCGAAGTCGTTGAGAAAAATTAAACGGTTTGACCGATCATCTTGAAATTATCGCTCGACCTTCTTAGATATATTTGTCAGCTAATATTCAGAGAAATAAGTTTTATGATAAAGATTGTGAATTTTTAGCATTTCTGTAGCGAAAAGGAAGCCATTTTGTCAAAGATCGAAATTTTTTATTTATCCTTCGATCATTATATATAACGTATTCATCTCTTCTACTACTAATTTGTTTAATTTTTGGATTTGAGATAATTTTAAGCAGGAAAATATTCCTCTTCGCCGGACACCTTTTTTTGATTGTCCTTCTAAAGATCGACTACGGGATTAAGGGAGCCGATTTTTAAAGCAAATTAAATTATATAAACCTAATAGTGCATCCGGCCACGTCTTGCTGTGGTACATATATATTTTATACTATTATATACTATTTTTCATATAATAAATTATTCAATACGAAAGGCGAAAACGTTTTAACGTTGAAATTTAATTGTGTGTTCATGCAAATAAATTTCATTGGAAAAATAATGAATTTGAGGCTGCTTTCTCAATGCCTGGTTACCAGCCTTTCTGTCCAGTTAATAGAGTTGTCCGCTTAATAGACTGTTCTTAATAAACATCAACAAATTGAGGGATTGGCCGATGTGCATCGTTAATGGAAATGTCCGCTTAATAGAGCGTCCTTTTAATAGAGCTTTCACTGTATTTTTTATTTATGAATTATTTTTACCATTCTATCTTCTAAGTTGGTTCAATCTGGACACAGTGTGCAAAATTTTACTAAAATTGGTTCAGTAGTTTAGGAGTCCATCGCGGACAAACAATGTGACACGTAATTTTTAAATATAATGATGGCATTTTTAATTATTTAGAGAATTTAATAGCTCTTCGTACGGAATACTCGATATGGTTCAGCGAATTAAGAGACAGCGGCTACGCTCGCTAAGTCGCGTTGCCCGAATGGAAGAAAATATTACAGCTCAGCTCTGAAAGTACTCGACTCAGTGACCACGACGAGCTGAGATGATTAAGCTATACCCATCTGTCTATTCGTCTATTTGAGTGTTTATATAAACGCGAAGTAGTCGCACAGATTTTGAGATATTGATCTAAAATTACCTTTGCTCTTCTCATCCTTTTGTTCCCAAGAAGCTGCTAACTATAGAATACAGCTGCCCTACAAACTGAACAATCAGAATAAAGTGCATGTTTGGAAACTTTTTCATTTCACGAGATATCTTCACAAAATTCGGTGCTGATGGTCTCCGAAAAACTTGCCATTGAAGCTGACAGATCAAAATCAAGTTCCTTTAAGGAATCTTTTGTATTTGTATTGTATTAAAGCGTCGATGCAATCATAGTTGGCGTTTTTTTCTTGTTTAATTTTACTTTTGGGGCCAATGTTCACTTTTGAGTGCAGCTTTTCAGTGGAATTATTTTATAAATATCCAATGCACGCTACATCAGAGTGTTTGAGATTATACATATATGTAGGTAAATACGAAATTTCTTCCAAATACTTAAATATTTTTGAGACATTTTCATTGATTGCTAATCATTATGGTCGATTTCTTACAAGCAATTTTTTCGGACGTATAGAATTTCCTACAAGACTAGTTGTCAAATCAGCTGTAAAAGTAAACATAAGTGTTTTCAGTATGCTTTGGCAAATTACTCAAATTATCAAATACTCATAGAATTCTCTTTTTGAGCAGCAAACTTACATGAAATGCTTACCGTCGAACACATATATTCAGATGATATGGAATACAACTCGTTCACAATTATCACTAAGTGATATCTGGGCTCGACCATTGTTACAATCGAAATCAAAAGAACAAACTTTGTGCGAACAAGAACTGTATGTTTCTTAAGCTGTTGGAAAACACAAAAATCATACCACAAGCAAAAGGAAAAGCATTATTATGTATATAATTGTGAATTAGAAATCGCGGAATTAATTTTGAGACCTCGAACATATAGAAGAATCAAGTTCGATATGAACTGATATGGTTTTAACCTGTATGATCACTAATCAGCTTGAAGATAATTTCCTTTCTTTTTGAAATAAAATACTCTGCAAAATTTTTTTTGCATTTATTGCTACACAATATTCAAAATCTGGTGCCTTACCTTCCAAGAATAAAAGCTCTGATAAAATTTTAAGTGATGATAATAAACAACATACCTGGAAAGAGAAGAGAAAATATTATGAAATATTGTGCATATTACAATTGAACTTTCTAGTATATAAATACGAATAATATTTAAGAAAATAAAGTGAAAAAAAATCAATTTTTATTGAACAAACCTAATCAAAAACCAAATTTCTTCTTACTTTTTATCAACATTTGACTTGTACATGGCTGAAAACGGCTGGTTAGCTTAATTATTAGAAAAAAACAAGCTTTTCATAGTTTTTTAAATATAACTTCTGGTTAACATATGTATATATGCCTGCATGAAATTTAAATTTTCAACTTCATTTTCATACCTTCAGCTATCATTTTGTGGGTGCTTGTTTCCGCGGGACACGCTTATTATAAAATTTTCCGAGTCAAACTAATTTGCATGCCAACATAATTAACTGCAACAAACTCAAATATGACACAATTCCAGAATGTCAACCCATTTTCGCTGAGAGCAAATATTTTTTTGCCAACGCCATTTTACAGAGAGGCAAAAGCGCGACTGCAAAAGTGTGTGTGTGTATGAGTATGCAAGCGTGTCTGCCATTTGTAGAACTTTGCAAAGTAATTTAACTAAAATCATTGCCAACTGATTCCGAGGCAGCAAAGAGCAGAACTAGATTGACATGAGCAACAACAGCAACAAATATAATTGGCATAAATACGGCACAAAAAAGCTTTGCAACAACGAAAAAAGGGAAAACTAGAAAATCAGACACAAATAATATATGCAGAGGACTTCGGTGAGTGGGTGCGGGCGACACAGTGGGAAAAAGCGAAAAAAATCGCATGAAATAAGCGACAAAAGCAAATTAGAACAAAACAAACGCGCAAGCAGAGGAAAATTGGAATGAAATTGCAGCGCCACAATTACGTTGTTGCGTCAGCTTCACTTTATATATGTATGTGTGTGTGTTTCAAGCTATGTGGCAAATGAAAAAAACCTGTATGTGTGTGTGTGCGAAAAAATTCTGCTGAAATTGGCATTGAAGTTGGCTGCGCATACAAGCTTGTTTGCAATGCAAAAACTTTGCCAATTTCGAATGAGCGCGGAATTTCAGCGCGCAGCAAACACACCAACACCATAACAACGCTTGTGTGCGTGTGTGTGTTTGTGTTCGGAATTTTTTGCAACGCTAATATGTTTTCAAGTGCGTGTGTATGTATGCGTGCGTGCTCCTGCCAACTGCCGTGTATTTGCATGCGTGCTCTCCACAGTCTGTTTGACTTGCATAATCAACATATGTTGGCAGGCGGGGGGATATGTGTGTGTGCGTGTGTATTGTTGGCAGCCGCTCAGTTCGACGCTAATTAACAGTGGAGCAAACACAACAGACAACATGTTAATAAAATGCGCTTGAAATATGTGCCACAAACAGCTAATAAGCAAATGTGTAAGGTGGCAGGAAGTTGGACAGCCGCCAGGGAAACGGATGCAGAAAGGAAGGCACGCTGTAAACGGAAGGATGTGCTAAATAAGGAAATAAGAAAATGAAGTTGGTAAATTGGCAGTAAAGTGATTACGAAAAATTTGTGGATTTTGTGTTGCGATATGATGAAAATTGGCTGTCAGTACTTTGGACTTTTGATGAGTGAAGGAATTTCTCATTTCCGTGATGTGGTAAGATTGGAGTGGTTTACTGTTATAGTGGACGATTTAATGTTTTTGATGTAATAAAAATATATTGTTGCTAAAACTTTCTAACATTTAGCTCATAAGATCACATAAGTTTTGGCAGGCTTGGTTGAGACCTAGTGTCTACTTTTCATGACTAACAAACACTCATGAGATTTTTTCATTTTAGTAAGAGTTGGTGATTCTATGAGACATTTTGAAGTTTTTTTGAGATTTTCAACTTGCTAACAAGCGGTTTTAAGGGTTTATGAGTTTCAAAAAATCGATTTTTTATTATCATATTGAACTCTACAATATCTTGAGAATATTGTCCTAAATTTTCAAGTTGATCTGAGATATAGTTTCGGAGATATAGTCTTGAGGCTAGCTAGGCTAAGTTTTAAATCCGTTTTTCTCGTAATTGTGTTTTTGAAGTCGGTTGGCAAGATTTCTCGAGAACTACTAAACCGATCTTTAAAACAAAATGCTCAAAAATATGGATAAAAAATATTTTTTTAAAACAACTATTTGAAAAAATTTCGCAAAATTTTCACTATAATTTAAATTTTTTTATAAAAATGTTTGCCAAAAATTCAATTTTAATTTTTTCCTTCGTCTAGTTCTAAGTTAAGATTTTAACTAAAGCACATATTTTTTACTTTAGATGATCCTGTAAGAAGTTATCCTGTCAACACGGGCACATCTCTTTTCCGAGGAAATGGTGTTCTAAAATATTTTTGTTTTTTTACAAAACTTTCAGAATATCTTTATTAATAGCGTCTGTTTGTAACAACAAAAAATCAAATTTATTATACCAATTTTTTATATGAGAAAAAAATGTTTGAGAAAAGGCTGGTTTTTACCCAAGGAAACCCATGTAACGCCTTAAGACCATAAATTAACAAGATTGGAAAGATTCTGTAAGAAAACTTAGTAACTTTAAAGTACAGTATATTTTTTATGAAGATTTCTGATTCAAAATAATATATTCCTTTTGGCACTACCAAACCTTTTCTAGGAAAATATTTGATGGCTTTTACAAAAACACCAATTACTCGTCTTTGAATAGTTCTTGAGAGACCACACTTTTTTTTCTAAAATACAAACTAAAAATATTGCGACATTTCATTCATGATTTTAGGCCATTGCAGTCAGACTCGTTGTCACTACGGACATGATATCATACTCGACTTTGTTATTGTGTCAAGTGTGCTTCTCATCTAACCAACAATTTCATAAGCAATCCAGTGAACAATCAAGCGGCAATTTATTATATACGTAGCGCTAGTATTAAGCCTGACCACGTTAGATTATGCAAGCAAGCAATAACCAGACTCTCAATATATAGTTCAGTTAATATAATATCGTCTGGGTATCCAGTCATATACTAGGAATAGAAGAAAACAAAAGGGCAGACGAGTTGGCCCACTCGGAGCAGCTGGGAACACAATTCGTCTTGTTGACCCAGAGCATTCAACGCCTTCATAGGTTATATGAAGCAATGTATGCTAGAGGAACATTTCAGGTCTTGGAACACTAGCAACACAAGGCATCCCACAACGCTACTTTGGTGTAGTGCTGATGTGGATAGACCAAAAACTGCTACCTCTAGGAAAGGAAACTTAGTACTTCTTCAGAAAACTGGAAAAGTGGATTCGTCAGAATGCATAAGCGAGTGTTGAGACCTTGATACATTATCTTTGCATATACCTAGCTTTGAGTCGGATGAGACGCGACATATTTCAGGGTTTCGAATGCTCTAACCTATGCCAAACATTATGTTGCTGGGGTAGAACTATTAGTTATATTAACAAATCCACTGAGTTTCTGAATAAGACTTCATTTGATTACCATCTGGGAGCATAACGGACCTAAAGATAACCAAAGTGCAGACGCCTTTGGTTTGGCACTGCTGCTACTCCATAATGATTTATGAAAAATCCATATAAAAAATTGTATTCAAAAACTCCTTTAACCTTTGGTCCTTAGGAAGTTACGAAGTGTCGGGTATTTGTAATAAAGCACATATACTGGACATAGTCTTGGATTTCGAAAAAGCAAGATATAGTTCATTGTTACTGAATGGTTTCGCGTGCGTCGAATGAATTCGCCATAATAATTCAGTACTGGCAGTATCCCTTATGCATAGAGGACTGTAAAGTTCGGAAATGTCAGAACTGATTTTCTGTCATGACGAGCTTTTTGTAAGTTAGTACATTTTAGATTAGGCTCAATATAGCCTTCATCCATTAATTTTCCGAAACTCACTAAACAGTGAGTTATGAAAGCAACAGATCGTACGTTTTAGGTACACCTTAGAAGACTATTTTTTCAATTTATTATCAGTTGTTCTAGGAAGATGCAGTTGACTGCAAGTACGAGAAGAGTACCATGGCGTTTCTTTTAACCACGAATGTCAGCACGGAACTAATGAAGAAGCATAATAAAGTTTGGCTTTAAGACTCTTTCCAATATGAAATTTTAGTATTTCACTATAAAACAGCGATACATATCTTATAAATATCAAATATTTAAAAGCAACTATTTTTAGAAGGTATTTTAACACTCAACTCACTCAACTGGCATGCTTTTTTTGCACTTTCTCTAAAGAAAAAGTGTAACAACCGACCTCAATTAAAAATTTTGCTATAATTCACCAAACAACTCGAAGCTCAAAAGTCAACTTGATCGTTAGCAGTAAGCGCGACCCTAAACATGTGTAAAAAAATCAGTAAAAAATTAGAATTTCTCTTTAACAATTTCATACCTTTCATATTAAAAAAAGTCGCTGAACAAATTAACTTAAAATTTACCTTAAAAAAATAAAAATAGCACGCCAATTATTTACTAATCAATTACTTAAGCAAATTACTTGTGCGAAATTTTCCTTTACAATGAACACATTTTACCGCCCAAAGTTTCTTGAGTATTCTTCTCCTTCACTGGTTGTTCGCAATTTGAATTTCGCTTTTCTAAATAAACGTAAACTTACCACAACATTGACTCTGAAAACAACTTTGCAGACATTCCATCCTTAAGAACTGACTTTCCTAATGCGCACAACAACAACAAGGGCAGGAGTCTGGTAGGTTGGTCCCGTTACCCGCGCGGTGCAAGCAAAGTTTCTGTTTACAAGCGACCAACAAGTTTTTACAACCATTGAGCGCCCGTAAAAAGTGCTCCGCAGCCAACATGGCAAAATGGGGAAAAATGGAAAAAAGCAAGGTAATAAAAATAAAAATTAGCTCTTAGAAAAACTCCGGCACTTCAGGGAAACTGCAGCGAAAGTCAACACAGCAACTTGACGCAAGTCAAATTAAGTCCAATCAAATCAGGCGCAAAGCCTCAAGTAGTCGGCCACGAAATGTACAAAATGAAAATACAAAAACAAAAAAATATATAACCGTACTCAATTTGGGATTGTTGTTGTTGCTTTGTTGTTCTCTTTATATTTTGCTTAACGGTCTCTCGTTAACTATGCCGCTTGGCTGCGCCGCCAATTCCGTTCACCGGCTTGTTTGTTGGCCGCTGGCAGCAATTATATATTTTTCCTTTCATTTCGTCTAATTTCCGTTGGCTGTTATTAAAGAGAGTCGGAGACTCACACACAGGCTGTAGCGTTGCTTTGGAGTCTCATTGGCGCGCTGCACTTCCGCCTGGCCTGTTTATGCTACTTATTTTCTGCTTAACTATTAGCCGCTTGCCAACTCCGCTTTAGTTTGCACGATTTTTTTGAAATTTCTTTTGCAATTTTTTACTTTGACTATTTTTGGTCTATTTGGATATCAAGTTTTTAACTGCTTAAGTTTTCTTTTTGGTTTAATTTTTATGTGGGAAAGCAGGCATGAAATTCCAATTAGTTTGGGAAAATTGAACTTCTAATGGTTCAATGTGTTTTCTTTGTTATGTCGTAGAAAGAAATCGGGTATAAAATATATGTATTAGGAGTTTTGTATTATGAGAGGTATGGTAAATTAAAAGGTGCTCCTTGAAAAGCCTTTAGAACTCACCACTTGCAAGCAAAATATGAAAAATCCCAGCGTATTTAGGTTATAACAATTATTTCTCTTAAAGAGTTGGAACTAATTGGACATATAAGAGTGAATTAAATATAAATCGCTAACTAAAAACTGATTTAGCCCCATAGTCTCTTAGGGACAGTTGTTCAGAATGAACCTTCGAATATTTTCTATCTATGTATATACAAACTATCTATATAAATTTGGTAAAGTGAATTAATTTTTCACTTAGCTGGATCGACAATACAGTATGTGATATAATTTCTTTGTTTCCCCAAATATAGAAGAAAAGTATCCACAGATTTAAGTTTTTTTATTACTTCATTATTTTATTAATTCACCAAAAAATATCCCTTCAATCTTTATATCCATTTAAGTTTTTTATTCGGATTTAAATTATTTTAATTACATTAATTATATTTTATTTAAAATCTATATTATTACTTGCATTTATTTGATTAAATTAATTTTTTATTTAATTTTATTCCTTTTCCAATAACTATATCACCTAATTTAATTTAGATTTGATATTAATTTTTTTTATGTTTTAAATTTTTTCTATTATTTGGTTTAATTTTTTTTGTTATTCTAATTTAATTTATTTTACTTTTAATTTAACTTCAATTTCAAGTTTAATTTTACTTAATTTTAATTTATTTTATTTAATTATGTTTTTGTATACGTATTTTTTCTATTTTTACTTGATTTAACTTAAATTAATTTTATTTAATTTACTTATGTTATTTTTAATTTGACTTTAATTTCAATTTTAGTTTTACTTAATTTTAATTTATTATGGTTTTATATATACACTTTATATTTACAACTTTTTAAATTTTGTATTGTTTTTTTATTAATTTTTTTTTATCAAGTCTTATTATATATGTATGTTATTGTAATTTAATTTATTTTAGTTTTAATTTAACTTCATTTCATTTTTAATTTAGCTTTAATTTTAATTTTAGTTTTTTTTTAATTTTAAATTTATTTTAATTTTTAACTTAATTTTAATTAAATTTATATAATTAATTTTAATTAAGTTTTTTTTAAATTTAATTTACTTTTTTAATTTTAAATTTATTTTAATTCTTAACTTAATTTTAATTAAATTTATATAATTAATTTTAATTAAGTTTTTTTTAATTTAATTTACTTTTATTAATTTTAGTTTTGATATTAATGTTATTTTTTGCTTCAAGTTTTTAAGTTTTATTTAGCGAATTTCATTTTAATTTAGTTTAATGTAATTAAATTGTAATCTATTTGATTAATATTACTTTCAATATTAATTTTGTTTTCAAATTAATTTTCGTTGTTATTTGATTTTTCTAATTTTTTTTATTCTATTTTATTAATTTTACTTTTAACTTTTATTTTAATGTTATTTTTTGCTTTAATTCTTTTTTTAGAATTATTAATTTTAATTTAGTTAATTTTAAGTTATTTTATTAAACATACTTTTAATTTTAATTTAAAATAAATATTAATTTTACTTTCAATTATAATTTTAACTTTAATTTTAATTTGAAATTTCTTTTGAACTTTAATTTATGTATAGACATATCATTTCCACTTTGTTTCATGCCACATTTTTTCTTTGATTGCAGCGAATATTCGGTCCGAAAATGCCTCAGCCTCATTTTTTGTGCAATTTTTTTTTTTCTTTGCCCACTGCTGCACTCATTATACTTAAATAAGTTATAAATTCTATTTTGCATATCTTTAATGCAGCAAAAATGGCTTCACATGCAAATCGCTTGCTGAGCATAATGCAATTCGTGAAATTAGCGTTGCGCATACGCCATGGAGACCCAATTTCGAGAAGTGGCTCACAAGTAGTTGGCTGACGCGCCGGTTGCCGCAACCGACATTGCCACCATTAATTTTGCGCTACATCGACTCGCCGTCATTATCGCTGCAATCAGCAGTTGCCGCAGCAGCAACAACAACAAAAACAGCAACTATTGCAATACTGGCAGCGCTAACAAAATTAATAATCAGAGCAGCAACTAAAGGCGGCAGCAGCGCCAGCATCCAACAGCGTCAACCAGCAAAAACAGCCGACACACACCACCCTGCTACAGTAACAACAACACTTACGCGGCCGCATATTGGCGGTATTGTTGTTGCTGTGTTGGTATTATTAGCTTTGCCAGCTTTTTCATGCTTCCTTGCTACGTGCGCGCGTCTAACCTCACTTACGCGAGTACACACGTACGCCTGTGTACAAGCGTGGATGTGTGTGTGTGTGTGTGAGTGTTTGCTTTAAGTACTTCATGCAATTAACCCAATTGTTGCACTTGCAATGAAATTATTGTTGTGAGCCGCCAACACCAGCGGTGCCGAATGCCAGGAATGCGCTCTGACGGCACTTCCGCGCCAAAAACCGAAGAAGCAATCGCAAAAGCAAGCAAAAAGAAAAATTGAAAAACAACAACAACAGCAGCAGCAGCGAAAACATAAACAGAAATTGCCAGCATAACTACAAGCAAACAAAGTTGCCAGCCAGCAGCAAGCAAAAGTGGCAATCTTAATGAAATGAAAACAAGCGAAAGCGCAGACGTGCAACAGCGGCCCAGACAAAGGGCGCGGTGGTGGGGGCAGAGTGCAGCGCTGACGCACAGCAGCTGAAGCAAATAAAAGCTGAAAAGTGTGCAACACATAACAACTTTAGTTGAATGGAGTTGAGATGTTGTTGCGCAAAAATGTTGCGGTTTTGGGGGCAAAAAGTGGCATGCAACAACACCAGCAACACACCGGCAACAACAGTAATAACAGCTAACGCAGCAATCATAACAGCCAACTAGCATAAAAGTGTAGCGAAATTTTTCGGCTGCCTTCGCCAACGTCGCCGCCGTCGCCCGTGTTGCCTGCCACATGCCACTTGCCGCGCAACGCTCACCACTGCTGCGTTGTTGCGGTTGCTGCAGCCGCTGTTTGCCTTGGTAAACACTAATGCTGGCATTTCCCCACAAATGTGTGTGTCTAGTGTGTCTAGCTTGTGTGCATGTGTGTGTGTGTGTTTTTGAGGATTTCTATGTTGCCACATGCAATCTGTGTGCCACAATCTTACACTCTGGCGCTTGTAACTACCCCAGCGCGGCAGCCTGGCAGCATACGCTGCGATTTCGTTGTTACAAAGTGTAATCGAAACTGCTAACTAACACACGCATACACGCATACACACAGGCATGTGTTTGTGGTAGTCAGACGCTCGCATGCCTTTGCAGGCGCAATGTGGCTAATTACTTTCGAAAGCCAAGTTATTAGCGTGATTACGGAACGAAATGCATTGCAACCGCACTGCGACAACGGCATTAAAGACTGCAACAACAACAACAACAGCTATAGTGACAACAAAAACATGAACAACAACAACAGCAATAAGTGCTCTGTGTAGCTATCGAAGTAACAGCCGAAACAACGCCAGCTGCAGCAACGACAACAATAACAACAACACTAGCGTTCACTTAAATAAAAGCGGAAGTGACAGCTAGTTAAGGGAAATGTTCGCAGCATACAATGCAACACGCTCGTACAATGTGCAAAATATTTGCAGCGCCAGCCTTTTGTTATGTAACTGTATTTTTAATTTTTTTTTATGTTCAATTTATTACATTTTACTTACTCACGAAATATATGTGAGAAAGTTGGCATTTTATCTACTGCTGCAACAATGAGTCCATTACATTAATTAAATTAATTGTCGGTGGCACTTAATTACTTCGCGAAGTAATTAAAATAAGTAATCAGGAATTTCAACATGCATTGCCTGCACGATCTGCTTATATAGCAGATATAATAAGGGTTCAACTATATAAAAATTAAGATTATCGGTTGTTTGCTGCTCAAAATATAAAATATTAAAGCGATCGCGCTTTGATTAAAGAAAAAATCAATTTCCGTCACAGCTGAAGTGTAAGTTTCCGTATGGAAAGCATCTACCGAAGGTATAAAAATATCTTAATCTTGATTATGAACGGGCAGTTCTACGGCAGCTACATGCTATGGTACTCCGTTCTGATCAATTTCTCCGCAGATTGCACAATTAGATTGGGTTATAATCGCTGTCAAATTTCGGCGAGATATCTTGTCAAACTAAAAGGTTTTTCATACAGAGACTCAATTTTCTGCTGCTATATGCTATAATAGTCCGATCTTAGCAATTTATTCGAGGATTTTGCCGTTACTTTGAGTGATAGTTCATGCTCAAAATCTTGAAGATATCTGTCAAATAAAATAGTATTTCATACAAGGACTTGATTTTCATTGGTCATTTTGTGTAGCAACTATATGATATATTGGTTTGTTATGGATGATTTCGATATTATTATTATATTTTATTAGAAAAATATACAGAATATTAAACCTAATAGTAAGGAAGGAGTACAAGCTACTGTGGCCATCGCCTCCGATATAATTGTATAAAGTTACAAAGTTCATATTTTATTATAAAAATTACATTCTTTTAGAAAATTGCATATATTAACAATGTTTGCGAAAGATGGAGTATTTAACAATGTTTGGTATTTACTAGAATTAAAGTGTTTTTGCCTAATACTCTCTAGTGCTGGACAGATATTGATTATATGTTCCATGGATAATGTGCTGGGGCAGAAAGGGCAGGATGGTATAGGATTGCCGCCAAGAAGATGTTGGTGAGTGATTTGCGTGTGTCCGATCCTTAATCGAGTAAAAATTGTTGCTTGCTGTCTTGAGATGTTGTTGGGGTAGCATACCTTTTCGCGCAGTTTGTTTAGAATTGCGTATTTGTGTTTAAATTTCTTCCAGTCTGCAACTTTCTTTTCATATATGTGTCTGCTTAACATTTTACTGAGGTCATTTTGGTCTTGCACCTCGTTGAGAAAAGTGGGGACAGATTCGAAGAATCTTGCCGCGTTGTCCGCATATTCGTTCCCAGGAATGCCAACGTGACCTGGCACCCACAGAAGCGCTATTTTTCGTTTATGTTTAATGCAAATATCTCTAATTTTAGATATTACTATGGAATTATTTCGTATGTTGCGGATGGCGTTCAAGCAGGAAAAGCTGTCGGAGCAAATAAGGAATTTGCCTTTTTGTAAGATAGCATATTTTAATGCCATATATATTCCAATTGCCTCGGCGGTAAATACGGACGAATATGATGGAAGAATTCCGCCAGTAATAGTTGTCCCGTAAGCTGTGGTAACAGCATAGGCAGTGTTTGTTAATTTGGACGCATCTGTGAAAATTTCTTTAAACTTTTTATTCTTATAGATGTTGGTTAGTTCTAAGAAGTTTTGTTGAAAAACTGTGTTACTGGTGGCGGATTTTTTGAAATTATGTAGAGATGTATCTATTGAGACATCACTAATCAGCCATTCAGGTTGAGTGTTGGTTGTATAAAATTTAGATGGGATAGGAATGTTTAAAGTTTTTGCAAACTGAAGACAGCGGCGGAGGGTAGATTTAAGTTGAAAATTCCTTTTGTGTTTTGCTGCAAGCGTTATACATTTCTGAATGCCAGTGTTTGGAGAATTAAGTATTTTTGGAAGAAGTTGTATCGTTTTTTCGTAAACTCTTTCCTTTATTGACGGTAAGCCGCTTTCTCCTAAGATACATTTAGTTGGTGATGTAGGAAAAGCGTTTAAGCTACGACGAATCGCGGCGTGGTATGGAGCCTCCAACTGCTTAATGTTTGTGTTCGAGCACCAACCGTAAATCGGTAGGCCATAGTCAATTTTAGAGAGTATTATGGCTCTTGTAATATTAATAAGTGTATTTGTATGTATAAATGACCGTTTGCTAGATAAATACTTAATTATGTTTAGTCTACTGGAAAGCGATTTTCTAAGGTTAATACAGTGATACTTAAATGTAAACTTATTGTCAAAATATATTCCTAATATTTTTAAGTTATTTACACATGATATTAAAGTATTGTCAAAAATTAAATCTGGGTATGAACATCTCTTTTTTTTACAAATATGTAATAATTTACATTTAGAAGTTGAGATAGATGCTCCGGAAAGTGAACCCATTTTTGAATTTCGTAAGTACTTCATTGAAAACATCATTAGTTGCATGCGGATCTTTCAAATTAGTGTAAATAAAAGCATCATCGGCATACATAGTTATTTTAATATTTTTTATATTTAGGCAGATATCGGTGAGTTTATCAAACGCTATAATGAATAGTACTACGGATAGGGGGGAGCCTTGGGGTATACCGTTGTTAAGAGGGTTTACCTCGGAAAAAGTATTGTTAACACGAACTCGGAACTGTCGGTGGATCATAAACGCTTTTATTATCATAAAAGTTTTTGAACCAACCTTCCAGTCTGCAAGTTGGCTCAGTACTGCGTGAACGCCAACGCGATCAAAGGCTTTCTCGAAGTCGGTAGCCAAGATTGTGGCGTGGTTTTTTGTGGCTATCGAGTCGGATACAAAATGTTGCAGTTGCAAAAGTGAGTCGGTTGTACTTTGTCTGCTTCTAAAAGCAGTTTGATTATGTTTGATACGATTATTTTTTGTAACGAACCAAATTAGTCGCTTCGCAATAGTTTTTTCAAACGTTTTGCTGAGACAAGAAAGCAAAGAAATAGGTCTATAAGAAGAAACCAAGTTGGACGGCTTATGTGGTTTGATTATTGGAATGACTGCGGCAGTTTTCCAAGCATGAGGATAGTAGCCTTTCGCAAAGATAATGTTGTAGAGGGATAGTAATCTTTGTTTGGCAATTAGAGGTAGATTTGATAGCATCGGATAAGATATACGATCGATGCCAGGTGTTTTGCCTTTGGCATGTACGAGTGCGGATTCCAGTTCACAGTATGTTATCATATTGTCTAAGTGAATTGCCGATAAGGAAAGATTTGTAGGAGCGTAGTGCATGGAAAGCCAACGATGTTTTTCCTGGATGTATTCTTCAGAAAAGTTGCCGTCAACTGAATATTGAGACCAATGTTGTGCAAAAGCTGTTCCAATATCTGTGGAGTCGCATAGAACTGTTCCCTCGGATTGAATAAATGCTATATGGGGGTGTGGGATACTGGTTAGAAATTTGATGTCATGCCAAATTTTTTTGGAGGTTGATGAAGGAGAAATATGCGAGGTAAAAGTTTCAAAATTCTTTCTCTTGGCTGCTTTGGCCGCCCTTTTGAAATGAGCATTCGATTTTTTGAAGTTCATTATATTTGCATCCGTTATAGAGTTTCTTAGAGTTTTCCAGCATTCAATTTTTTGGGTGCGAAGGTTTTGAAGTTCTTTATTCCACCAAATGGGAGAGTCTTTGGAAATTTTTCTTGTACTTTGGGAATTGATTTGTTAGCTGCCGAGCGTATAGTTGTTGTAATAAAAGAGGTTTCTTGGTTTATATTGCCTGTAGGCGAGCCTTTCATACTATTTAATATTTCTGCTTGAAATTTGTCCCAGTTAGCTAAGTCTATCTTAAATCGGGGGAGGTAAGTGTATTTTGTAGGATGTAGGACAGTAGCAATATTGATTGAAATTGGGAAGTGGTCACTACCTTTGAGTTCGGAAAAAACACTCCACTCGATTCTCGGAGACAGTTCGGGAGAAGAAAAGGAGAGGTCTACATTGGTGAACGTTGAATGAGTTGAAAAGTGGGTGGGAGCGCCATTATTAAGTAATGATAATTGGTGGTTTGTTAAAAAGTTTTCAATTATTAAGCCCCTTGGATTTGATTTGGGAGAGCCCCAAAGTGGGTTCCAAGCATTGAAGTCGCCAACCCATAGGAAAGGTTTGGTAAGCTGATGATATATACACTTTAGGTCGGATTCGTTAAAGATTTGCTGGGGGGGAATGTAAGTATTAACAACACAAATTGGATGGCTGAGTTTTAATTTGATTGATATGGTAGACAACGTTGAAGTAATATTAAAAATTTCATGAGGTATATGTCTTTTAACTAATATACCAACTCCTTGTTTGTTAGTTTGTATGTTGTTTAAATTAAAAAAGTAGCCAGTGTATTGTTTGGGAAAGTATGTTTTTTGGATATTTGTTATTGGGATGTGAGTTTCCTGAATACATATCACATCTGGGTTCTTTTCTTTAATAAGTAATTGTAGCTCATGGTAATTGTTCCAATATCCATTCATGTTCCATTGGATTATTTTTAATACCATTGATAAAAATGAGAGGGAAGCAGAACGTGAGAATATGTATTCATGTGAATAGTCGTGTATGAAGTGTTTCGTTAATCTAGCATTTCGTTTTCAGATGTGTTTTGTTCTTGAGTAACGAGAACTTGAGAGAGAGTTGGAAGAGGTTGATAATATGATTGGAGTTGAGAGAAAGAGTATGGTGAGTTTGATTGAAGAGGTGGATTTATATTATAGTTTGTTTCTATTTCGTTTTGATCTGTGATTGGATGTGAGATTTCCAAAACCGGAGAGTTGGAAGAGTTATTTTGTTTGTTTATGTTGATAGTTGATGGAATGTTCTTATTTGTTGTTATTGCTGTATAAGATTCTACTTTCGGGGAGTCTGGTATGTTGGCTTGTTTACTAGGAGTACTGGATATGTGGGAAAGGTCTAAGTTGTCAATATTGGTTTGTGTTTTATTTAAGTTGTTTTTATTAGCATTATTGTTGTTTTCGTAAATTGTTGTGTTGGTGGAGTTGATTGTGTTGTTTGTTGTGACTGTGCTATAGTTTCTACTGGTTTTGCTTGCGTTTGCAGTGGATGCAATGTCGGCATATGAGCTATTGGAAGAGTTTATTACGTTTGCTTGTTGTTTGTATATTTTTGTAGCTTCCCGCATTGAGCACTTGTTCGTAGTTTTGATTTTTAAAATTTCTTTAGCTTGTACAAATTTTGGGCATTCCTTGGAAGAGGACGGGTGTGCTTGGAAACAATTAGCGCAAAACGTGCGTTCACAGTCGGAAGGAGAATGAGGAGGGAGTGAACAGTTTTCGCAAAGAGGAGAGCGTTGGCATTTATTCTTTGTATGCCCAAGAATCTGACAAGATTTGCAACGCATGGGGAGGGGTATATATTGGCGAACAAATACTTTGCACCAGGCGATATCGATTTTATTGGGTAAATTATAAAGATTAAAAGTGAGCAAAACCACTCCCGATGGTAATAATTTCCCATCAATATATTTTTTAAATTTATAAACTTCGACCACTCCTTGGGGGATAATTCTTGAATAATTTCCTCCTCTGCCACATTGTTGAGAAAAGGAGCGTATACGGTACCTTTCACTTGGTTGAGTGATGCGTGTAGCGTGGCTAATATGGGACACACTCCTACCAATTGTTTCGCCCTTAGAAATTTGTCGGCTATTTTGTTATTCTTTACCAGAAGCAACAGCTTTCCATCACGAAGAGTGGATATGTTATGCACTTCACTGCTAATTTGCTTGATGGCATGATGTATTGCGAAACATGAGTAAGATGCAACAGGTCTGGACGAATCAGTAGCTTCAATCACAATAAATTTTGGGTCGTCTGCTTTATTTTCGGGAAGACATGGGAAATCTTCTAATTGAACAGTTATTGGAGGTTTGAGTTTTTTTCTTTTAGGTGCCGTGTCAAGTATAGAGAAGCGATTCTCCCTGATGTTTGATGGCATTGGAGCCATCGTACACGTGTAAAAATTATGTTTTTGAGGTTGGATTGCTAGTGAGCAATGTAAACACGAATAATGAAAGGAATAGAGCACTCGCGAGCGGTGAAAAGCGAATTAGGTAGTCGATGAAATTAAGAAAAATACTGAGTAAGCGAAAAACAAAAGACCTGTGAGCATTTTCAAATTCATATCTCAAATTCTGAAGCTAGTACTCGTATATGTAATACAGAAGGACATGGCCAAATAAACTCAACTTGTCAAGCTGATAATATCTATATGTTTATATAATAAACTATTCAAATACAGTAAAAATATTATTTACGAATAAAGGCGAAAACGTTTTTGACGTTTTGATCTCCAAGGGATTGTACTTGAGATTTAATTTTGAATATGTTCATACAAATAAATTCCAGTGGAAAAAATAACGAATTTAAGACTGCTTTTTCAACGTCTGGTTACCACTCTTTCTGTCCAGTTAATAGAGTTGTCCGCTTAATAGATTGTACTTAATAAACATCAACAAATTGTGGGACTGGCCAATGTGCATGGTTAATGGAGATGTCCGCTTAATAGAGCATCCATTTAATACAGCTTTCACTGTATTTTTATACTCTCGCAACAAAGTTGCTAAGGAGAGTATTATAGTTTTGTTCACATAACGGTTGTTTGTAAGTCCTAAAACTAAAAGAGTCAGATGTAGGGTTATATATACCAAAGTGATCAGGGTGACGAGTAGAGTTGAAATCCGGATCTCTGTCTGTCCGTCCGTCCGTCTGTCCATCCGTGCAAGCTGTAACTTGAGCTAAAATTGAGATATCATGATGAAACTTGGTACACGTATTCCTTGGCTCCATAAGAAGGTTAAGTTCGAAGATGGGCAAAATGGGCCCACTGCCACGCCCACAAAATGGCGGAAACCGAAAACCTATAAAGTGTCATAACTAAGCCAAAAATAAAGATATTAAAGTGAAATTTGGCACAAAGGATCGCATTAGAGAGGGGCATATTTCGACGTAATTTTTTTGGAAAAGTGGGCGTGGCCCCGCCCCCTACTAAGTTTTTTGTACGTATCTCGGAAACTACTATAGCTATGTCAACCAAACCCTATAGAGTAGTTTCCTTCAGGCATTTCCATATATAGTTCAAAAATGCAAGAAATCGGATAATAACCACGCCCACCTCCCATACAAAGGTTATGTTGGAAATCACTAAAAGTGCGTCAGAAACTCTAAATTTTACGGAAGAAATGGCAAAAACATTATCTCAGGAAATACTCGACCGATTTCAATGAAATGACATATACGAAATATGGGTGAAATCGGTTCACAACCACGCCTTCTTCCAATATAACGCTATTTTGAATTCCATCTGATGCCTTCTCTGTATAATATATGTATACATTAGGAACCAATGATGATAGCGGAATAAAACTTTACACAAATACGGTATTTGAAAAATATGTAAATGACGGATAATGAAATCTCGATTATCACTTTATCGTGCGAGAGTATAAAATGTTCGGTGACACCCGAACTTAGCCCTTCCTTACTTGTTTTATTTATGAATTGTTTAAAGTATCCTATCTTCTAAGTTGGTTCGAAATGTACACTGTGTGCTAAATTTTACTAAGATCGGTTCAGTAGTTTAGGAGTTTGTCGCGGACAAACAACGTGACATGTACTTTTTATAAATAAATTGTATACAAATTATATAATAGTACTTAACTAAATGAATATTTATAGAAAAGGCCAAAAAGTCATTTTCAACGGATGCTATAGATATTAAGTTGAATATGAGAGCCTGTGCGTAACTTCGGGGTAATTAGAGTGCTTATTTTCGAAAGGGTTGAAAATATAGTCACCTATAGGCTACTGATAATGTATCTGACGGATCTTTGAACGATCTTTGAAATTTTTTTACACGGCGCATCAGAATATACATTTGGAGTTTTCATATAAAATATTAGGAGTTTATTTATAAGAGTTAAGACCGCATTTGTTTCGAGTTAAATCATATAAAATAGTTTTTGTTGTTGTATATGTGTTGTATACCATATGAAAGTAGAAAGCCTAGTGACTTGTAAAAAAATTGATATTTTGACATGAGATTTTTTGTTCGAAAATTAGGTTTTTTTTTCGATAATACATCAATATAAGCAGAAAAATAAATATTTTAAGTTAAAAAAATACTGTTTTTGTGGTACATAAGAAGATAAGTTTCTACTAAATTTCGTTCAAGAAACAAAGTTTTTGTAGAAGATAAAAATAAAAAAATCCAAAAATTCAATTAGGTGAACTTTCAAACAAAATTTTAAGTTATGTGAAAAAAGTCTTTACACAAAAGTTATAGACCTTTTTATTACCTAAAATATTGCCATATAACTTTTTTCTGTAGTACCATAGTTTCACTGAAAACCGAGATAAACCATTACTAAATCTTGAAAATTCAAATATACAGCCACCCCTCTCCCTTTTTTTCGAACGCTGATCTTCTGCAAATTATTTTTTCCTTAATGTGTGTTTTTTCATCTTTGGTGTGCGTTGAGTTCCAACTCACCCTTTTTCTATTTTTCAAAATGTAATTTACCCTTGTCTGTGGAAAATTTTACTTCCACCAATAAAGAAATTCTAAGCACCAACCAAGCCATATTATTTCAATTGTCATTACACTTATACGTATTAACAATCTAGAGCAATATTTAAAGTTTTCCATTTAATTCCATTTTGCTAATTGTTTGTGAAAATTTCATTTTGTCTAAAATTCATTGCACTGCACATGCTTATCTTTGCACCTTTAAATGTGTATTTATGGTTTCGCTGCACAAAATGAAAGCGATCTAATCAAATGAAAACATACTACATGCACTAAGCAAGTTTATTATGCATATGCTCGCACTAATTTAATTGAAATATTTGGAAAAGCAAAATTTTGCTGATTATCACTTTTAACAATGCTCACCAACATGTCTTTAGTATGTGTCTTTGAATGTGTGGGTATGTTTGTGTGCATGTGTGTATCTAGGTTAGTATGTAGGTGTGCTGCTATATATTTTGTATTTCGACGAATAGAAGTGCAGACAATTAATTATTTGCTAACCGAACAATGGGAATCTGTATCTGATATGCATGCATACATAAGTAGCTATAGAATTTGAAAACATATTAGCTCAAAGCTGGATGAAATTATTGCAAGAAATGGAAATATAACATAGAAAGGTAAAATCGGAAATTTAACAGCAAAACAAAGAGTAAATTTAATTTATGAATATGAAGAGAATGTATTTAATAGGGTAAAAGATAGCAAGCGGCTAAAAATGTAATGTAAAGAAAATGTTCAAAATGTTTTGCTTTTCTACAAATAAATTGCACTTGTTCAGTATAATAGAAATACTTATTGTAAAAGTGAAAAGGTGCTCATTTGACAACTTTTAAACACGATTTAAAAAAGCACATCGCTTTCTGCTGTCCATGTCCGTTATGAATATATATTTCCTGGTATTCAATTTTGTAAAACAAATAAAATATTTCGCTCAATTTATACTGCGAAGAGTTCGCAAAGGCCTCGCAAATCTTGAGCATTAATAAATTTATAAAATGTGTTATTTGAGGCCAGCAAAACAATGAATTACGAAAGATAGGTGTGTGTCCTCACTAAGTGACGCCTAAATGTAGGTAACTTGTTTCTTATATGTATTTCGACAAGACCAGCGACGGTGGCTGAAACAGGTTATTCAAAAATATTGATAAAGAAAGAACATAAAAAATCAGAAAAGGAATATTTCAAATACTTAAGGGGAATAATATACTTTGTTTATAGCTAGGTGTATATTACGAATTTCTTGAATAATATTCGAACTAATTCTCCAAGAGTGTCAATTGTTTTGCCAACTGCTTAATTTCTTCTAAATTTGTTATGCCGTTTCATAATGAATAGCATTACTCCGGAACAACTTTTGCAAATCGACCAAATTTTTTACTAAAATTATCGAGCCATAGATCGTCCTCACAGACGTCATACAGTGCCCATCAAAGACACTATTTGCGAAGCAAACCCGAATGGGTTCATTCGCCATCTCGCTCAACAATTGCCGCTGTGCCCACGGAAGAATACTGGTTCGTGGGCCTACAAAACCAAATTCGTGCAAAAATTGAAGTCGAGCGACCATCAAACGTGTCTCAAAACGGGATCATCACCGATCGTGATTTTCAGAAGTAAACTTTGTTTTGCTATGAGGCTCACTTTTGGTTTGGTAAGCGCATTGCCTCTCGTTGTAGGCCTTTGGTATAACCTCCAGATCGACGATTTTACACGTTTGGACTATTTTTTGTGAAGTCATTTGAAGACGCTTGTTAACGCAGATAAGCCTGAGACGGTTGCTACCTAGGAAAATAATATGCGGCAGGCTATTGCTGACATATGGCACCAATTGCTATAAAAGTGGTCGAAAATTCTATCCTTAAGATGGAGGTTTTTCGAAACAACGGTTACTTGTTCGAAATCATTTGTAAAACGTATTGGCAAACCCTCATCTTTATTATTAAGCCAAATCCTGGATTAAATTATAATTATATCATAATTTATAATGAGCAAAAAACGAACTATGAAATATCGGTGTGTGTCTTTACTAAGTGATGCCTGAATGTAGACAACGATTTATATTATTTATAATAAGCGGATCAACGAACTATGAAAGATGGGTGGGTGTCTTCACTGAGTCATGCCTAAGTGTAGGTAACGATTTTTTCATATATTTCAAATGACTTGATTGTCAACTTCGGTGCACGTTTTTAATAAGTTTTTATGGTATTTATTAAAAGATGTTATTCAAAAATCTTAAAAAAAACTTAAAAAAAGCGTAAAATAAAGTTTAAAAATTTGACTAAAACTTCGCAAGGCTATAGCCATATTTTGTTGGAAATAATTTTCATAAAGTGTCTACGGAAATTATATACTTTGATAATCCAAAATTGGTTATAATTATATAAAATAGAAGATAGGAAAATATGATAAAAAATATACTAATTCGTTATAAAGAATTTTATAAAGAATAAAAAATGGTTGAAGCATTAAGCCTGAGTGGGCCTCTTCAATGCTTTTTAATGGTTTTAGTGGTATATATAGACAATTTCGAGAAAATAGATATTATTGAAGGCCTCCAAGGATTAAAGCAACCACTTGCAAGACAAATTTTAAGTTTTCATATTTATGGTGGCAACTGAACCAATATTTTCTAAAACATTTCGCGCTACATAGCAACAGTGTCATCTAAGCATGTAAATTATATTTACAAGAAAATATAAAATTCCACAAAAATACCTTCCATCATTTATATTCATCTCCACGCAAGTAAGTCAGCTTATTTGCACCTTGTAACGGCTAATCTAATAAACGTGTAATAAATAAGAGGAATATACTTTGCAAGAGCATTTTTTATAGCCAGCTTTGCAAAGTTGTTCGCTGCCGCCAGCAACTGATAGCGGTAAATGTGGGTATGCACTTGTATATAGATAAATCTGCATAAGTTCTCACGGGCGCACTCTTACATGTTTTACCGTAATTTATATATGCTGGCATGTGCATAAGTTAGAGCGATCGTGTTGCCCGCGCCGCGGTGGCACACTTTAAAATGCATTAAAGGATTTACCACGCCGTCAGAAGTTTTATGAACAGGATATACCTTCTTTGTTTCAACATGGATTGTATACTTTTACAATGTTACAATGTTGCAATTATTGTTCGTGTAACGTTGAGCCGTTGTCGGGCGGTGATGTTGCGCGCACAAGTGTCAGGAACCAACACATACACACACACACATGCGTGGTACATACACTGATATAGAAATATACATATAAGCAGCGAGCACGTTAAACTTTCCGCCAAGTGCAAGCGTGTTGCACTTTTTAAGCCGCTTTTGTTGCAATAACGTGTGTCGACCGAAAGTTTTGTGTAAGCGCGTCGGTTACACGCGCACTTGCTTCGCGTTTTTCATTCGCGCTCAGCATTTTATTTAGTGTTGCAAGCCTTATTATTGCGTCAAAGCTTGTTATAAGTTTCATTTAAAATGCCACATATTTATTTGGTTGAATTTTTATATAATTTTTTTTGTTTTTTAAGTGATTTATTGGTTCAGCATATGAAAAATATTGCAACTTTAGTTATTGGCGGTAAGTAAAAAATGTCCTGAAATTTATTTTTGTACTCAAATATTTTTATATAAAGGAAAACTAGCAGTAAAATAAAATATAGATTAAATCTTGTATAACTCTTATTTTTTCTTGCATAAATAAAGTTGTTTTGGCTATATTTTTTGAAAAATTCAGCTGTAAGAAGACCCATTCATACTTAAATTTTCAACATGAAACTTTCTTACACAAAATTATAGAAAAGGTCCAAGGTTAAGTCTGTAAATCTACTTTTCTGTTTTTCCTTAATTACTGTGTAAGACTACTTCCATTTGACTGTCTTAATCTCTGTAGTCTTTCCTTCTTTGAGTCTAATTCTACTTTATAATACCTTAACTTCTACAACAACTTCCATATTTCCTTGTTTTATTAAGTTCTATCGCCTCTTTCATTTTCCTTCTATATTTAGAAAGCCTTTCGTCTAACATTTGCCTTATAATACATACATATACATATGTATGGTAGGCCGGGTCGATTTGTGGGGAGGCAAAAAAATCGCCCATTGCTCTATGAAAATCATATTCTAGGGATCAAAATAAGAAACTTTGCCGAAGGAACCATACTTCTGAAACGAATTCTGATGTCCCCCAATTTGGGTCGAACTTTTGGGTAGGGGCAAATTTTGAAAAGGAATTGAAATTACCATTTCATTCTTATTGTATGGGTACTTAGATGCGTGCCCTAAACGTCTTCATTATTCATCATTACCATCACTCAATTTAATTACTTAAGCATTGTTAGTACTGTATATCGCGTCAGCATAACAGAGATGATTTTATTTAAATTATAATGTGCTATACCATGTTATAATGGTTTATTTTATTTTATTTGTTGCTATTTCCATGCTATATTTTATTATCGTGCCTTGAATTAAGTTATGTTATGCCATGTTAAGTTAAGTTATGGTAAGTCATTAATCTAGATTTGTTGTAATTTAGAAGATATGGCTACTATGCTGCGTTATGTTAAGTTATGTTATGCTATGTTAAGTTATGGTAAGATATTTATCTTTCCGGTTGTAATTTTTTTGATATATTTTATTATGCCGCATACATATGTTAGGTTAAGTAAAGTTATGTAATGTTAAGTTAAATTATTGAAAGTCATAAACTTAGTTTTTTTCATTTTCATGTTATGTTTTATTATAAAGTTTTATGTTAAGTTAAGTTATGCTAAATCATGTTAATTTAAGCTATTTAATCTTATTTGTTGCTTCTTTAATGCTATACATACATACATACATATGTCTTGTGTCATGTTATAATAAGTTAAGTTAACTTATGCTACGTGAAGTTAAGTTATGCTATGTTAAGTCAAATTAAGTTAAGTCATTGAATCCTATTTTTTACTTTTTTGATGCTACACGTTTTATTTTGCTGTGGTATGTTAAGTTAAGTTGTGCTATGTTAAGTTGGGTAATGGTAAGTATTTTCCTTACTTGTCATTTTGATGATAAGTTTCATTATACTGTGTTACGTAAAGCTAAGCTATGTTATGCTTAAGTTAAGTTATGTTAAATCATTTAATCTTATTTGTTGCCACTCATGTGTTTTATTATGTTATGTTAAGTTAAGTTGTGCGAATTTATTTATGCTACTTGTCATTGGGATGATATGGTTTATTTTTTTGTATTTTGTTAAGTTATGTTATTTTAATTTTGGTTATGACAAGTCATTTACGATACTTGTCAATTTGATGATATGTTTTATTATACTGAGTTATGTCAAGTAACGTTAAGTTATGTTACGTTATATTAAGTTAAGTTACTTTAAATAAGTTAATATTTTTTGTGTGGCTAATTTCATACTAAAGATATGTTTTATTTGTTGTGTTGTACATATAATGTTAGCGTAATGTTAAGTTAAGATTATTTGCATATTATATGTTATGTAAAGTTATTGTTTGTTAAGTAAAGTAAAAAATTCTTGATCCAAAACAATTTATCATAAATATTCTGGAAATTAGAACAAGAAGTCGTTACGAAGCTTTCTCTTCTATTATACATTTTTATTTAATTTTTAGACCCGCGGTTTCGCTAATTATTTATTACTAATAAGGCATCCTCCTCAAATTTGACAACTATTCTTCAGTATAAGAGCTTGACATATTCATATGTCCCGCTAAACAATATACAAATGTATCTATATACACATATGAAGTATACACTAACCCATATAAAATTTATGTCAGTCACTGTTTTTGTGTAGCAACATACTTGCATGCTAATTGGAATTTGGTGTTCATCATACGCCATGACAAACACTCACATGTGGTTCACATAAGTGTATGCAGTGGAACTTGCATAACTGTGCGTAGAATTTTTCTCATATTGATGAAGTATTTGCATCAATGAGCATAGCTTGATTTAGCAACTTAATGGAATTTCTATGTTATGTCATATTTGTCTATGTCACAAATGCCACGAGATGTACAAGTGTTGTTTGTGGAAGTTGATTTGCTGCACGGAGTGGGATACAATGATACGAAATACCACTTGAATAAAGGAATCTGAGTTAGAATTTACTAATTAATGAAAAATTATTTAGATATTTGATGGCTGATGTTGAATGTATTTTCTAGAGTTGTCAGCTGGCTTGAAAATAAAAATAAAAAAAAAATTAATATAACATAAAGCCTAAAATTTACATTCGAATGCTGAAAAACATTTTGCATGGTTTAAAAGTCATAATAAGGGTTGCCACCCGGGTAGAATTACTGATTAGGCTGCATATAAATATTGCATAATAAAAGATTTTGCTAAATTAAATTTTCTTACTATTGCAATGTAGGAATGTACTTGAATTAAATAAAAAATTATTAAAATATTACATGAGTGATGCTGACTTTTTTATAGAGTTGCCAACTAACTTGAAATGCATACAAAAACGAATATTTGCCATCGAATGCTGGAAATAAACATATATGTATGGCTTCAAAATCATAAATTTATACATACATATATAAGCTGAAAAAGCGTTGCCACCCTTTGCTGAATTTCCGTTTAGACTGCATGTAAATATTGAACAATCAAATAAGCTTTATTGATTACTGAATATAAGTTATATTGTATTAGTTAATAAACAGTTATTTATATATTTTATGAGTGATGCTGATTTTTTACAGAGTTGCCAACTATTTTGAATTAATGAAAGTAACAAAAAAGTCGAAATTTCCAACTGAATTCTAATAAAAGAGTTTTAAATGACTTAAAATCACAATTTTTTTCTAAGCTGTATTAGGGTTGTCACTCTGGGAAACTCCTGATTAGGTAGCTTATAAATATTGAGGAATAAAATATAGCTGTATAAAAAGTGCTATTTAGTTTTAACAATCAAAATCATAAATTTACATCTAAGATGGATAAGAGTTGCCACCCGTGTTGAATTTCTAATAACACTTTATACAAATATTGCCACCGATGTTGAATTTCTGTTTTCGCTGCTTACAAATAGTGAAGAACAGCCATATAGTTTTAGAACGAGTGCTATGTAGTACTGATATTGAAAATATTATATAAAACGTATAAGGGTTGCCAATTGTATGAAGTTTCTAATTATACTGCATATAGTAAATATTTAACAATAAAATATAGTTGTGGAAGATGCGTTATTTAGATTTTACTGTCAGAATCATAAATTAACACCTAACTTAGGGTTGCCACCACTGTTGAAAATCTGATTAGACTGCATTTTTCTTCAAAGTAAGCGATAAAATATAGCAAAAAGGAGTGGTAATATTGGCATTCAAAATCATGAATTTAGATGTAAGATGGATAAAGGTAGCCACCCTTATCGAATTTCAGTTTAGGCAATAAATATGAAAAAGTTGAATCACAGAATATAGCCATGGAAAGTGTGCTATTTAAGATATCACTCATTTTAAAAATTTAAATAACGATGTTGCCACCCTATTTGAAAAAACGAAATTGTAAAATATTTAGAAAAGTATTATTGAACCGAACTACATTGAAAGCACGCAAAAAGGTACAATGACTTTGAGGAAAATAAATTTGTTTACCTCAACGGGCTTCCAAGGGCACTAGAGTAAAAAAATATTATTTTTGTATATTTTTAATATATTTACACATATACATATATTTATACATGTAAATACAATATCTTGCAAAATAAATATCTAAGTGCTGGAAAATATTCACTTCGCCCTTGGCACATTTTTCGTTACAGTTACTTTTTGTTGGCATCACTTTACGCCGGATATTACCAGCTTAGTATAACAAGTGCGCGTAAACGGATTTCACAATTACGAAGCTAAAGCCGGATTAAGTTTATGATTTCTTTTTTACTCGTCGCAAATTTGTAACACCTGCGTCTGGCAGACTCTCTTTCATGCCGGTCGAACGTCTCACCGACTGACTAAGCAGCCAAGTCATATGAGTTATTAATTCAATATCACATTTTTTGTCAAAGCATGCTTTTAGGGGCCATAAGCAGTTGCTCGTTTACTTGCTGCCAAGATGCTAAGTTTCTCAAGGTAAATAGACGTGTATGGAATAAGTGTGTTTGTGTAGCAGCTGTTTTACAAGCGCTCACTTAGCTGTTGGCGGCTGCACGCTCAAAAACTGGCGAGTAGGGGGGAGCGGCGTATCACATGTGGCTGGGTATGCGCCTGAAAATTGCTGTAAGTGTTGCCGCCAGTATCCACTTGAAAATTAATTTTATTTCTCATATTTTTAATATCAACGTAATGGCTCAAGCACAATGTGTTACATAGTTTCAGGCGCTCAGGTGTAATTTTTGAGTGTTTTTTGTTTGTGCTTTTGTTACGGAACTTATACACTTTAAAGCGTAAAGAAATTTGGGCAAAAGTTTTGTGTGGATCATAATATATATATGTGTGCATATATATATATATATATACCTATATATAAGTTCAAGCTGTTAAGCATGTGTTTGCAGCAAGTACACGCTCGTCTAGTAGTATGCTCCTCTGTAGTGGTTCGTTGGTAAAGCGTTGAAGGACTTACTTTTTAATGTTGCTTTTGTTATTAAACTTTAATGGCTGTGTGCAGTTTTCTTCAGTTCGCCACGCTGGCAGAGCAAAAGTAGCAGAAAAATAGAAATTTCAACTTCAATGAAGCAATAAAGCCCGCATGTGAGCACTCGACATACTCAAACACATGCACACACACATACACATACATATATAGATGAGTACCCGCATAACGGTATATATTATGTACATATATAATTGAACAAGTTTGCTTCATTTTTTCTACTTGAATGGCTGTTTGTTGAACTTTTCGAAAAATATTTAACTTTGACTTTGTATGCGCTCGCACACACGCTCATACACATGCACACACACTTAAACAAGCGTCCTCAGCAACTGTAGAAAATTCCTGTTTAAAAAGTGCGCATGTGTGTGTTGCTTTTGTGAGGTCGTAAAAGCGGAAAAACTATACTTTGAACTCGGCTCATCATGTTGCGCACGCAGGACCTGCTAGCCAAGCGGAGTAGAGTATTATTTGATGAATTGTACGTTGCAACGGTAAAGGTCATGAAGGTCAGGGTGGGCAGGCGCACGGTGGCAGTGAGGCTAGAAGTTAAGCAGACTTTAATTTTGCGCTTAAACCGGCGTAATTCTTGTTCAAAGTTTCTGTAGGAAATATATTAAAACGGAAATTGCTAAAAGGATTAAAACGAAGAGAGAAAAAATGTTGACTTCAGCTGCACCGAAGCTACAATACTTTTCACAGGTGCAATTGTTGGAGCATAAAAGTGTATAAAATAAGAAAAAAAACTTTAACTTCAACTGGACTTAAGGTGTAATACCCTTCACAAATAGAGAAGTCATACCAGAACTTGTTTTTGAGCATTCAGTTTGTATGGCAGCTATATTTTAAAGTATGCCGATCCGAAAAAGTTTTCCGGATTTCGTAGCATCTAATTCAAAAGCAATTTGTGCCAAGTTTCATGAAGATATCACGACAAATAAAAAAGTTGTCCACACAAGACCTTGATTATGCTTGAACAGTTTGTATGACAGCTATATGCTATAAAGTTCCCATTGGACAAATTTCTTTAGAGTTTGTGGCATTGTTTTCGAAAGCAGTGTATGTCTAATTTCGTTAAGATATCTCAACAAATAAAAAAGTTTTCCATACAAGAATTTGATTTTGAATCAGTTTGTATGGCAGCTATATGCTATATTATACCGATATGAAAAATTTCTTCAGAATTTGTAGAATTCTATACGAAAGCAGTGTGTGCCGAATTTCATGAAGATATCAGGACAAATAAAAAAGTTGTCCATACAAGAACTTGATTTTGCTCGATCAGTTTGTATGGCAGCTATATGCTATAGTATTCCGATATGAAAAATTTCTGCAGATTTCGTAGCATTTTATTAAAAAGTACTGTATGTCAAATTTGGTGAACATATCTCAACAAATAAAAAAGTTTTCCATACTAGAATTTGATTTTGGTAGTTCAGTTTATATGGCAGCTATATGCTATAATGGCTCGACATAGACGGTTCCCACATATCAACAAGTTCTGAAGACGAAACAAACGTATGCATAATGTCAAATCGATATTCCGAAAATTGAGGGACCAACGGATATAGTTAAATGGCCTGAAGGTATAATAACTTCTATGGCGTTGAGGGAAAATAATTTATTGATATTGCCACGAGTGCAATGAATATTACTTCCCCTCATATACCAAAACTTTCGTTGTTTTATTACATAAATGCCTTTCTTTACACATACACCCACACTTCCCTTAAACGCCGGAAATTTTAAAGGGTTCCTTTGCGCTCATTCAAGTGTCAATAAGTGATAAGCTGGCAAGCGTGGCCAAGAAAAGTAATAAAATGTTATTGTCCGCAATTAAACTCGCACAGTGAAATTTAAACTTTTCAGCAAGCCCACAAAATTTCCGTTAGATAATACGCACATTGGTTCAGATAGCCGTACAAATTTCCCATACGCGCACAACTACAGTCACATAAATATAATATGTGTAAGATGTGTGTGTGCATCTTCAAGGAAACTGATTACTTATGGATATGCTCGAAGTTTTGTCCATAGCCATTCAATACATGGCTTCACAAGACGTTTTACGCATGAAATTTTATCGCAGTAATGAAGAAAAGTTTCTCGCCACAATCACGAGAAGAAATCGCCATGCACGGGGCACACATACTACATATACATATATATTTATATAATAGCAGCGATATAATCATTTTAGTTGCAAAACTTTAAGATTATTTGTGAGTTGCTTAGTTTCCATGAAGTTAAATAGCTTGGCAGTGGGTTGATGCAGAAGATGTTGTGTAAGCTTGGCCGTCTTTCGTTTAAGTTTTCTGATTTGTCAGAGATAAAATTATTTATTGTTTAAGTTCATTTGCTGGAATTTCCAATAATTTCGCGAATTCTAAAAGAAGCCTTTAGTAACGATTTTTCTTTGCATTTCATTAATTTTTCCATTGTTAGCCTAAATGCATGCTATGATTTGTAGGGAATGTAAAATACTAATGTCAATAATATTATGTTGCTTTCTTTCTGATGAAATCCTAATGCAATTTTTAACAGAGTGAAAATATACATATGATAACCAAATTAAAATTCGCTTTAGCTTAGTTCTGTGGAAGGCTCAGTAAAACTTAAATAATTTAAAAATTCCATTTATATACGCTAAGTTTCTTTAAGTAATGAACGTTTTCAAAATTTAAAAGAGTTGTCAACCGGCATTAACTAAGTATTTACTTATTTATACAGAGAGATCCATGAAAAGCCGAAAAAATTTTATTTCTAAAAAATGTATTTTGCTGAGTTGGTAGATGTCCTTAATTACCATGCCAAATATGAGCGCGTTTGTCAACCAGTTTGTTTACAGCAGCTACTTCAGTCGGTACAGCCCAGTAATGGGTTGCGATTTTTAAAATTAATAAAAATATCGAACAAGAATTTGTCTCAAATTTTGTATTTCTAATCAAATTTCCTGTAATCGTTGCGAATGTTAGAAAGGCTAAGGTGATTCAGTTTTATCAAAAACACAAGCCTACAAAGCCTTCAAAAACGGTCGAGAGATCGTTGAAGCCATGCCTCGTCCTGGACAACATTCGACCTCTTCAACTGATGAAAATATTGAAGACGTGATTGTATTGCAAATCGTCATGTAAGTATAAGAGAGATGGCAAGAGAGCTCGGCATCTATCGAGACCGCGTTCGAATGATTTTGGTGAATATTTTGGGTATGAAACACGTTTTGCACGGCTGTTGCCTATAAAGCTGACTTTTTTTCAAAAATATTATTGTAAAAAGATCTTTTTGGTTATGCTTTATCATACGAATTCCGATCCCTCATTCTCGGAGAGCATTATAACTGCCACTGAGACAAGAATTTATAAGTGCAAACAAGTCAACAATCACCGGAATGGAGGGAAAAAACGCACACCAAAGCCGCCCAATAATCGAGGTGACGCTCATTGCTTTACGATCTTCGTTGTTTGGTGCATCATGAATTTCTTTCGGAGAGACAGAAAGTCAATAAAGAGTTCTAATTGGCCGTAGTGAGGCATTTGCGTCAGAGCATCCGTCAACATCCGAACATCCGTTCAATGATATTACACGATGATAATGCACCATCGCATCGAGTTACTTGTGACCGAACGTAAAGTCAAAAATTATATGAGTACTAGGGTGATCAAAAAAAATTTTTTTTTTTTTCAATTGGTAAAGTGATAAATAGGTTTCCTTACACCGTCATAAGATTTTCTCAAATATGAGTTTTTAATTGTAAAGTTTTAGGTCCTCCGCTAACGGTTTTCTATTTTTTCTTATTATCAGATATAAAAATGTATATCTCGCTTCCACCTACTTTTGAAAAATATATGGTCTCTTATGATTTTTTCGTAAACCCAACCGTTTAAAAGATATTAACGGTTGAAATTTGACTATTTTTGGAAAAAATTCTTTTTTTCTTATTAATTTTATAACTCAATGAAAAAAAATTATTATGAATGATGATACACATTTGTTTTGTAAAATTTACTGTCTATAAAAATGGTCTACTTACGATTTTCGTGATTTTCAACATAAGATATATTCATTATTATCCGATATTCATCGTCAAACATCAATGCATATTAGAATCAAAAAAAAACTTTTTTTTTTGTATTTTAGTAGTTTCTGAAAAATTAGTTGGGACACCCAAGCCCCTTTCCAAAAAAAATTCATAATATTTTTTTCATTGAGTTATAAAATTCATAAGAAATAAAAAATGTTCCCAAAAATAATCAAATTTCAACCGTTAATATCTGTGAAACGGTTGGGTTAACGAAAAAATCATAAGAGACCATATTTTAGAGCATTCAATTTCCTTTTTATGGAAAAAATATTTTTTCAAGTTTCATCAGATATAAATTTTTCTATCTGATAATAAGAAAAAATAGAAAACCGTTAGGCGGAGGACCTTTCCGTTACAATTAAAAACTCATATTTGGAGAGGCTTTCTTAGAGGTGTCTAGGAACCTATTTTTGCGAGCACCAATTGAAAAAAAAAAAAAAAAAAAAATTTTTGAATCACCCTAATGAGTACCATCGATCAACCACCGTACACGCCACATTTGGTTCCACGTGATATTTTCTTACCCCCAATAGATATTGCCGCTCTGTGGAACCCGCTTTCTGTCGATCAAAGAGATAAAACAAACTTTGCTGAATGAGCTGAAAGCCATCCCAAAAAGTGCTTACAAAAAGTACTTCGTGTTCCGGAAAAATCATTATTTTGAAGTCGACAAAATTAATATTGTTGAATAATTAAATATTTTGCGTTTTATTTACAATTTCGGAGTACTTTTTTGTCACAAATCTTAATATTTAATAATGAAAACGTATTATTTTCAAAGTTAACAAAACTAGCTTCTGATCCTTGTAAATAATGTTAAAAACGACAATGGAACAAATTATCAGAACTATACTTCTAACCTTTAAGTGATATAATATTTTCATATGGTTGAGTCAGCAGAATTTTAGAAAATCGTAGCCCACTTTTCAGGATTTTTAAAGATCACATTTGCAAGCTTTTTCATAATATTTACTGAGCAATATTTTCCCAATTTTCGGTCTCAAATTTTCTAAAAATTATATTCTTTCACTGCCTGCTTTGCTTTTGCTACTCCAATGTGCCATTAGTATGAAAGGAATATCATTTTCCAATCGCTGGTGGATGAAAATGCTACTTTTTGATAACAGTTTAGGATCAGCTGATCAAACAATAACCTATTTTTAAATATTTAAGAAAAAAAATTCATAAAATCTCGAAACTATAGTACAGTATCTCATGGAGTAGAATATTTTCATGAACTTTCGTATCGGATCGAACCAGACACTCAAGGTTATATAATTATATTTAACCTATATCTGGATTGGTATTGCAAAGCAGTAGAAATATAACTGCTCAGATACGTCGTATGATGTTGAAAGCATAGTAACATTATTTGAAAAACGAGTTTATCAACAAATATTGTGTGCTCATAAATTAGTTATTAATGTCGACTTTATCTTAATGTCTAGGTGCGAGACCAAATTACACTTTGATTGTTCGTTTGTGAAGCATTCGAAGATTTCAGTTTATAAATTCGATATTAAGCTCAGTTAAACGATACAAACAGGTCGTGGTTCATAGCAATAACTTCATAGAATCAGAAGATCCGCATTATCGCCTGGCGAATAAGATTTAGCTTTAGTTTTAGTGCTATTGAAAGAGTCGATGTTTTTATTTGTATGATTAGCTATATATCTAATCCATTTACAAAAGCCCATAAAACTTATTTTTTTTTGTACAAGATAAAAATAGAAGTCCCAATATTTCAAATTTTCCCATAAATTTTGAGATAATGTGAAAGAAGTCTGTATATAAAAGTTAAAGATCCTTTCCCTACCTACTATATTGCCATATACATTTTTTTATAAGACTCATCAGTTTGCTGAAATTCGAGATAAATCGTTTTTCGTTCTTAAAAATTCAACCATGTCCCCTCACCTTAATCTTACCGACCTCAGCTTGCACGTAAATATTTTGTCTACCATTTTTGTTACTTCAGATTTCGTTTTTAATAGGTTTCATTCCACTATGCAA
The DNA here is from genome assembly GCF_024586455.1 of Bactrocera neohumeralis. Lineage (NCBI taxonomy): Eukaryota > Metazoa > Arthropoda > Insecta > Diptera > Tephritidae > Bactrocera > Bactrocera neohumeralis. The sequence continues at coordinate 24,732,354 of NC_065922.1, forward strand.
TTTTTTGCTTTAAATAAATATCAATCCTGGTCTAAATTGCAATTTAAATATCTAAATAAAACAGCTGTACTCGTTCATATTATTCACAGTTGGCCAACCTCACTTTTACTTTTTGCACTAATTTTGTCCGTGCACTTCATTCTTTCACTTGTAGAGACGCTGCCTGCTCATTACTTAATACCCGACAATCCATTAACTCCTCGACACACAATCGACACGACAGCAGACCGCTCGATGTACGCTATTTACCGAATTCTAGGTCGAGTTCAGGCCGTCAAGTTTAATCAAGCACCCAAACGAGACAGACGAAGCAGACAGAATGACGTTAAAACGGAGGAGTAACAAAAGGAAGATTAAAAAACAAAACAAAAAAAAAAAATGAAAAAGCAAAAATAAAGCCAAAACAGACAGTAATAAAAAACAGCATTAAAAAAGCCAGAAACTCAAAGCGGCTTTAAAAAGGTTGAAGTAAGGCTAGAAGGTAGCAGCAACAGGCTTGACTGCGCTCAACGTCGGCCTATACCACCTTTCGGGTAGTGGCACGAGCTTGAGAGGAGAGCAGAGCGCTGGTTTTGTATGTGTGCTTAAGGATAACGGCATTACGTAGGGTTGACCGGTCGAGCGCATTTTATATTTACTTGGCGTACTGCTATTTTAGCTTTTACAGTTAGTCAACGCAACAGCACGGAATTATTGGCGGTCGGCTATTTGTGGTGCAAATGTGGCTAGTTAACGGCGCTAAGCGCTTGCAGATAAACAAATAACGGGAGCTAATATATATAAGAAGGAGTGTGGATTAAGGAAAAGGCAACCTAAAAATAGCATTTATATTTCCTTTTCTCGCATTAACTGACGAAGGTCTGTATTTTATGCCACAAACACAATTAACGCACGCCAAGCACACTTAAACACGCACAGGGGGATACACAAATAATGACAATAAAAGCCAACTGTGCAAGTGGCAACATGTGAAATGCCGGCCATAAGCCGACTGATTCACTTATGGCTGGTTGTGGCAAGGTGTGAAGGATAAGTAGCATCTCGGCTAAGCTTGCTACAACTATGTTTGCATGCGTGTGTGTGTGTGGTGATATTTGCCTGTGTCTGGCTTTTAATGCAAACACGATTTCGTAATTAATCGCAAATGTGTTTACGCCTGCTGCGAGTGTGGGCGTGCCAAACTGCTGATAAATGCTCAAAATTAATTTGCAACTTGAAATTCGTATTTAATTCACTTACAAGCGTTGCCACAGCATTAGCACACGCACACACACGCACTTGCACACGTGTTGAAGTAACTCACTGAGCCAAAGCAATCAATTAAGTAACAGATAAGCAGCATTTCGAGTGCTTTAACAATCAAGGCGCCACATTAAAGTTGCACAAATTGAATTGGAAGCTTTTCTTCTTCGCTTTTGCTAATGAATTATTTACTTGTGAATTATGGCTAAATTATTATGTTAATCTATCATTTAATGTTAATATTTCTATGTGTGTTAGTATGTGTGTGCGTTTTAATACAGTGGCAAGTTCACTTTCGCATTTGCTACCATTTGCTGCGGTTGCTAAAGTGGCATTAGAGATGAAAAGGCTGGGGCACTGTGCGACAGCATTAAAATTCAATTCTCCGTTGCTTTCAATTAATTTCAATTTTGCTTTTAAATGAAGTGTTCGACGCTTTCTACACTCATTTGGACTTTAATTTAGACATTTATTATGCAAATATGATATGGTTATTAAGTCTCAACATTTGAGATATATTGATATACATATCCATCTGGATACATAAATATATATATGTATGCACTTATTAAATATTTGCTTTGAGTTTCCATATCATTAGCTGAGACAGCTGGTATCAGCACTAATTTATTGAATTTAAAATTAATTTGGACTAATTATCTATGATTCATTATGTAATGTTTTTTCTATTTGAGCTTTTGGGGTTTAAGTATAACATTATTAACTAAATATTGCTTCTTAAGCCACTACCTTGAATTGAGTTAACAGTTAGGGCTCAGTACAGACTACTTTTTGATCTTGAAACCAATATTGTCTGATCTTTTCTTTTCTTTCGCTAATTTTCTATTTCAAAGCTTACATACTCTCTTCAGCGTTTAACATAGATCCTTTATGAATGGAAATCATTATCTTACCTGAAACGAAAAAAGAAATAAATGTTATAAAAAGTCATAAATAGGAATTTTTTCATACAAAAGATGTATTAAAATTGGAAAACTGAAAAATCTTAAGAGGTTAAATGTAGTGGTGGACATGAACAACAAACAATTTATAACCATTTTTTTTTGTAAGCAAATATCGGGTTTTTCAATAGACACGCTACAAAAGTAGACTGATAGGGTCAGCAAACGACGCTTTTTTTTTTCTTTCCACTCTTTTGACATTTCTCTTCAGTAAGATTTGCTATTTCATCATGAAAATATATACGATCCAACAATGAGTAGAAAAAATTAAAATTTAATACCTAAACTCGGAGTCAGTGGTCTCAACTTTAAAAGCGCTACGTCCAATTTATGGTCTTCATAATTGTCCTGTCAGATCAACAATTGAGCATCTAGTGGAAAAATTTCAATCCTCAGGCACAGTACAAAATGTTCCCGTACCAGTGAGACAAAGAAGTGTCCGCAGTGTCGAGAATATTGCTGACGCTAGCACATCAATTGAGGAAGACCTAAATGAGTCTATCACACATCGTTCTCACGCGTTGGGCATATCTGTGCCGTTATTGTGGCGAACTTTGTGAAAAGATCTTGGCCTACATCCTAACAAAATCAAATTGACGCAAGAACTGAAGTCGCTTGACCACCAAGATCGTCCTATATTCGTGAATTGGGCTGTGCAACAGCTTCAAAGTGATCCGGATTTTCATCGAAAAATCATCTTCAGCAATGAGGCTCATTTCTGGCTGAATTGCTTCGTCAATAAGAAAAATATCCGTTATTAGTCAGGCAGCAATCCTCATGTACCCCAGGTGTCACCATTCCATCCTGAAAAAATTACGGTTTGGTGCGGTTTATGGGCCGGCGGCGTCATTGGACCGTACTTCTTCCGTGATGGCCAAGACCGGCACATTACTCTGAATGGGAATCGCTATCCCTCAATGATAACCAAATATTTTTGGTCCGAATTAGATGATATGGACTTGAACAGTGTGTGATTCCAACAGGATGATTCCACTAAACCAAGTTCGTTGAATATCTGTCTGCTATCTCACGAAATGCCCCAGTCAATTGGCCGCCTCGGTCGTGCGATTTGACGCTGTTACACTATTTCTTGTGTTGCTATGCTAACTAGCCAGCGACGATTGATGAGCCTCGTACGAATATCGAACTTGAAATTACAGTATCGACCGATTCATGCTTGAACTCCGTTTTAAATTGGGTTCATCGTCTGGACTCCTGCGAGCGTGCCCGTGGTGGCCATGCAAAGGAAATGGAGTTTCATACATAATGTCATCGAATAAACTTTCACAATACTATCTCAGTCAGACCAATCTGCTATGCTTTATTTCCACTTTTCTGTATTATTGCTCTTGCTATTAAGTATGATTTAAGATTCTTCTCTTAAATCCATAATACTTTTAGGTTTTCTTCCATTTCTTCTTTCACCAAATTCATGTCCTTCGCCTTACATACATACATTTTCACATTAAGCCGGTCAAGTTCTTTCGAGTGAAAGTGTTTAGCTATGCAAATAGTTATTAGCATGCCTGTAATATGAAAGAATTGAGGTTTTGCTACATTGAAGTATTTGTTCGACCTTAGAGAGACGTCTTCGCCAGCTCTGCGATATTGAAATCAAAATTTTTGCTGTAATCTGCTCCAAGCTCATTGAAAATTTAACATGAGGGATTTTATATATATGTATTCTATGAGGGCGCACATACTCATATACATACGCGTTTATATATTTATATATCAATATCTAGAAAGCATCAAGAGCCTGAAATAAATTTGCTCACCATTTTTCTCAGAATTTAAGTTTCAATCTTTACATTTCTTATCCACTATTTCCAATTTTCATTATTCTCTCAGTTATTACTCAGATTCTTATTTGATTTGATGCAAATATTGAAGTCTCACTTAGATTCGAACAAATATTTGCTGCAGCTCATCTTGTACTCGACACGTACCTACACACTTGCATACTTCAGTGGAATACTCAAATGAGAAATGAAGTCAATCGAAAAGGTGTACAAGCAGTGCGATAAAGTAATCGTCAAAAACATTGCAAAAAAAAAAAAATAGTAGAATTGCTCAGCTGTATTCGTCGCTGCTGCATTTATGCTTCTTCTCCGCAAATCAAAGGAATTGGCTTTGCAAACGCTTGCTTTTCATTTCGAGTAGTGTTGGTGTTCTGCGAGTGCTTCTAAACTTCACATTTGTCACTCTTTCAATTGCACATTTGTTGACGAGCATTTTTATGTGTTGCTGTGAGTGGCTGTGTGTGTGTGTGTGTGTGCGTGATTGCAGCTGCTATTAAACATAAGCGCACTGTGCATAAATAAGCGGGTTATTTTGTGGCACTTAAATGTGACTTTATTTCTTAGTGTCTGTGAAGTAGGATTTCTGCATGCGCTTGCTTGTGGCTGTATGTGTGTGTTCATGATGGATTATTTTATGACTGTAGCAGAGATTGAAAGCGATTTGCAGCTGATTGCTTGTGCATAAAATGCTCATGAAAGCTAGCTTTAAAACGGACATGGAAAGATGAGCTTTCGAAAAAATTGGATTTTTTTTAAACATATAAAAAGTTTGCTTTTAATTTAATATATTATTAAATAAAGGCAACATATATTATTGAATGTGGTCACAGGTAAAGCTCAGGTCAGGTTTTCTTACAATTTTATATTAATTTTTATTGAGAGAAATTGATTTATTTTTTTCATTTTGCTCCTTCACTTTTAAGGGGGGTCTGCCTTAGTCTTAAAAAATCGATTTTTTTGATAATTTTTTGGGAGAGAAATAAATAATTGATTTCAGAGAAATTTCTAGGGCTTATAGTTATATATTTAAACATCATTCGCAAATTTTTGGAAACGAAATCTTTCATATTCTGCCTTTGGTAAGCAATTGCCTGATGCATCTCGCATGTGCTTTTGTCGGACGGAGGGCAGGATGCAGTCACAATTTCTATCGGAAACAGAAAATTCAAAGAGATTCCTTTTTTTTAATAATTTATCTTCTAGTTAAACTAAAAATTTCTAAAAAAGTGTAAAATTTTACAAATGTTTTTTGACCAAATTTACTTTATGTTGTTTAAAAATATGTTCAAGCTTGACTTTTCTTAGTTTTTTTTTGTTTAAATAGAAGATAATTTAACGCTAAAGATAAAAAAATCTTTGCCCCAATTCCACGCGACGTTCAGTTTTTTCTATCCTGCCCGCCAATTAAGAAAAATCGTAAAAATGAAAAACCGAGAAATCGCTCGATAAAGTTTTCGCTTTCTGCCCAACGCTCGGGCACTATTTCCTTTCTAGCTTCGACAATATTTCGAATTCCCATCTATAATTTTGGGAACATATTTTTAGATAATTTTTAAAGACATTTAAGCAAAAAAAACCATCGATTTTTTGAAGCTTCTAAAGCAAGCTCCCCCCTTAATAAAGTTCAACACAGCGTATGAGTGATATTTTGCTTTTCATGCTAAGAAGTTGGCAAATTATATTATGAAATAAAAAAGAATACGTAATTTCATAGGGATATCCTGATGGAATACAACTCCTCTCGTATTGGCAAAAGCAGACGGTCCAATTGTTTACAGTAAAAAGATTATGCACGTTGGGAAGCAGTTCATAGGCAATCATAATCCAAGTCAAACCCACCAAACCTGGATTGGACACCGTTTGCACAAGCTCACCGTGATTCGATGAAGACCATTTTCTTTGTTATTTTGGTGAACATTTTTCTAATCCTTAACTTTTATATACGCCATGCCTTCCACAGCTGGCTGATGTTGTTGCAGCAAATATGTGTGCAGCAAATATGTATTCTTTTAATATTTGAGGTTAAATGTTTCTAATATTTAGGAATTTCTACACGAAATACGCTTTTCATGCTTTATAACCATTTTTATACCTGATAGCATAAGCTCTTGCTTGAATGCTATCACTAAAAGATTTTTGTATGGCTGAATGACCTGATGAACAAACCAGAGCTGTAGATATACGCATTTAGTTATGCTAGAGATTTGTTAAAAATGTGCATGGTACGAGTACATACATACTTATGTAAACACATATGTATATATTTGTATACATTTATATAATAATAATATATATAGATTAATGCTTATATGAATGCAAGTTTGGTTTATCAGAACTGATGACTAGATGCATATAGATTATCAAACGTCTGTGTATGTATGTATCAGTTAGCTTTTCTGTACCGAGACGCATTTTAAGTTTACTTATATATACATATATAGATATACATATATGTGTGTTTTTCCGCATGCCTGCATTTGATGTCCGCAATAGCTGTGGCAAGCGCTGTTGGGGATCTCTTAGAACATAATACATGCACTTAACGTGCCAAGTCGAATTGCAAATAACCGACACATGCGAGCGCACAGCGCATGGAAGATTTATTCGTTAGGGTCATGCCGAAAGTTTTTAAAGCTACATTTAACATATATGTATACACGGTATGCTGTGAGCTACCCTCGTAGGTCACGACTTTATATGACACACTTTAGTTTAAAACACCAAAGGTTTAGTTTTACTTTTCAGTTTTTATTAATTTTTGCTAGACACTTAAAATTGCAGTTAAGAAAACTAAATTCCATGGACTGCAACGAAATGGCGTTACGCAACAAAACTCCGTCACATTTTTTACAAAATGAAAAATGTTATTTGTTGAAACATTAAAAAACTCGAATAAAAAAACAAAAGGTTGCCACCTGACTGAAAAAATAATATAATGTAACTTTCAATTAAAAAATAGTAGCGTAGGCTTGGCAACTGGCTTAAAAGTTTTTGTTTAATTGAATGGAAAATATTGGTTGTCAAAAAAGGCTTGCGGTATTTTCGCTAGTTGGCGCTGAAAGCGCGTAGTTCTAGTTTTATTCGTCGCATCGGGTCATGCTATACCTTTTTGGAAAGCTCATTTCACGCGCTAACATCTGTTTGATTGATTGGCGTTTCTTTTAAGTCGTTCGTGAGTTATAGCGTCGCAAACATGAAGCAAAATAAAGAGAAAATACGGCATATTTTACAGTACTACTACGATAAAGGCAAAAATGCATCTCAAGCGCCAATAAAATTTTTGCAGTTTACGGACCCGATACAGTTTCCATTTCCACCGCACAACGATGATTTCAACGTTTTCATTCTGGTGTAGAGGTGGTCGAAGATGCGCCACGCTCCGGAAGGGCTGTCGTCGAAAATTGCGATAAAATCGCTGAATTGGTCGAAAGAGACCGACATAGTAGCAGCCGTAGCATCGGTCAAGAGCTGGGCATGAGTCATAAAAATTCATTTCAATTTCAATAAAAAAAAAAAAATCAATAAAAATACCGCAAGACATTTTTGACAACCCATTATTAAATAATTATTGCCTAAAAGCATTAAACTCAAAAAATTTTAAACTCCAAAAATAAAAAAATTATTTCTGTATAAAATATATATGTACATATATATATACTGCTTCGTTCCGGTTTCCTTTGATTGACTGCCGTGGAAACATTGCTGGCTTATTAGTAAATGTGAGTGAACATTATATACAAAGTAATTTACATTCAAAAACATTTTTTTTTTAATTTTAATGTTTGGAGTTACAATTTCCGATTGATTTTTTCCTTCCAGTGTAGTCTAATCTATTTAATATTCGATTGTAATTTCTTTTCGAAATTAAAAAAAAAAAAAACCTTCAAATCCCTACAGCACCCTTCCAATTGCCCTTGCACTCCACTGCTGAATCCTATGCGAGGGTTTGCGGCGAGACTTGCAGTGGCCTGCATGACAGCATTAAGTTAGGACACAAAAGGCGCTCAAACACACAGAGCTGCAATGCCAAGTTCCTTATAGAAACAAGATCACACACACATATATATTTAACGGCACACATCCAAAAACGCATGAATTCAGTCTAACACTGTCACACACACACACAATCAAAGCAGCATTTGCATATACATTCAACGCCTTAAAGCACAGGATGCGCCCGTCTTCTTAGCGCTGCAGTACTTGCCAGCATGTCAGCCACACACACACACACATGACAATGCGCCAAAATACATGACATATGCCAGCCAGCAGCGTGCTGTGGTGGGCATGTAAGCGCATCAGTTCCTACTTGTATGCGCGTCTCTGTGCTTGTGTTCGAGCGTCTGTGCGTTTGGTGCTTGAATGACACATGCAAAAATGTTATTTCAACATTATTCTGTTGTGTCCGGCACAGTGCGGTTTGATGTGTGTGTGTGTGTGTGACTACTTGGCATTTTGTAATATCAAGTGAAAATAAAACTTTATTTCTTCATTTTTCTTCATCGCAAAGTTTTCCTTACAAACATAAGCCAGTGTTGTTTTACTAGTGCGTTTTTGTTGTTGCTTTTTTTATTTGTTCTAAGTAGGTTTCTACAAATGACAGGAACAACGAGCAGTGACAGATCGCACGTTAGCGTGTCCGCACAACTGCTGCTGCTCAACAAATCTATCTTCTACAACTGTATCTGTGTACATATGTGGGTGTGAGTGAGTGTGCCTGTGTGTGGTTATTGTTTGCTTCTGCCAAGCGCTTTCTATACCACATGCATGCTTGTATTGCTGTTGATATCTAAAACTGCTGCAATATTTCGCTCATATCTCTGGAAAATAAATTTGCTGCAGATTTAAAAGCTTGTCCGGTGCATAAATTTTACTTTTATACCCTAAACATAATTTAATGTCTTCCCTAGGTAAGTTATGACTCTCTAGATCTATAGTACTTAGAGGGAAAGTCGGAGATCATATAAAATGTATATATAAGTTATCAGCGTGACAACCTTTGCCGATTCAGTCTAAATGGAAATCAGTACTTCAGTTTTTGAGATACCGCTCTGAAATTTAACACACGTTCTTTTCTTCTCAAAAAAGTACTTATTTGTCGGATTCGTGAATATCGGACAACTATAACATATAGCTGCCATACAAACTGAACGATCAAACTCAAGTCTTTGTATCAAAACTTTTCCATTTGACAAGATATTTTCAAGAAATTTGGCAGAAGTCATTATAGTAGAAATTATTCAGATCGGACAACTATAGCATATAGCTGCCATACAAACTTAGCAATCAAAACATAGTTTTTGTATGGAAAAATTGTTTATTTGATGAGATATAACTATCGAAATCGGGCATAAATTGTTGCTCATAACACCGTTATAATAACTGGACAAAAACTTGCAGATCGGACTACTATATCATATAGCTGCCATATAAAGTGAGCGGTCGAAATCAATATAAACATATTTGTATACCCTTTTATGATATAAAAAATGCATCCGTGAAGGGTATTACAGCTTCATTCCATATTTTGTTTTGTTTTTATATAAATTTATGCTTACACACACCAATATACAAAATATATCTACTTTATGGCAGCACATAAATAGTTGTTGCATGAAACAGCTGTTTCTGAACAGTTTTGCTTTATACATAAATTCTCAGAAACACACATATACACATACACAGACACAAGAAGGACATACACACATAAGCACATACATATACACCTGCCTTCAGTTGCCTCTGCATTTCGCCTAGTAATCTCCGTTATTTTCAATTTTCCTATTTCGCAATTTTCTTAAAGTTTTTGTTGTGCTGTTGACACCTTTCATGTTCTTACTTTCCATTTCCACTGCATGTCCTGGAACAGAACACAACCTGACACTTGCCTCATATTGCTTTTCCAAAGTCACAGATTTTGCACAACCAGCCACCCCTCCGCGCCTCGTTTGTGTCTGTGCGCACACTTGCTGGCATTCGTTTCTGGTCTAACCTCATTTTTATTACTTTTATTTGTTGGCTACTTTCTAATTTCCACACTTCATTTGCATAACGGTTTCGCTTTCGTTGCTGTTTATTTGTGTTGGCCGGCGCACTTTGGCTGTCACTTGCTTTGACTTTACGGTTGTGTTCTTTAAATTCTTTGGAAAAGTTTTGCATTCAACATCTTTTGTGGCTTTGTGTTTGCGGTTTAAGGAAATTATAGTTTTACTGCGTCATTTTCTCTTTCACTTTTCCCACTTTGAAATGAAATTCTATATGCAAGTAGAATTTCGTAGTTATGCTTTTGAGCTTTAGCGTGAAATTTTCGAATTAAATAAATTGTCAAATGCAATTGGGCTGCTGGTTTTTGGTCTTTTCTTGGTATTGGAGAGGAATATTTTTTTAATTATGGAAATACTAATTTTTTTTTCAAATGTATATTAAATTATATTTTAAATTTTAATAAAAAATACATAAAGTTGAGAGCATGAGAAAAATTTTGCAATATCTAGTTCAAAGTGTAATAAAAAGAATTGTGTGTCTGGGTGGGCTTGCTACCTTAATAATGAATTCATATAAACAAGAGATCCTTAAGAAAATATTGAGCTTAAGAGGTTAAGTTTTCAATTGAGAAATAAAAGAAAGCCGACGAGATTTTTTTCATAAAAGAGTACCCATATTTTTTGTTCGATTGAAATACTCGTAAGTTACTGGTAGACAAAAATAAAAAAATAATTGAAAATTACTGATATTCAATCTAACATAACTGTGAATTATGCTCCTGTACCGAGCTGGGTTACCACCCTAATTATGAACTCATAGATATAATAAAATACTTAAAATAGATTCGGATCGGAACAGAATATTTCGGAAATAAAACCAAAAACAATGATTTTTTTAAATTCATAAAAGAATTGGTCATTTTTTTTGAATTATAAAAAATAAATGGCTTATGATCATAAGTTTCAGGTTATCCAAAATAAAAGTATATTAATAAAGACAAGTAAGGAGGGCTAAGTTCGGGTGCAACCGAACATTTGATACTCTTGCAACGTGCAAGAATCAAAGGGAAATACTTTCAGGGTTAAAACCAATCATATGGAGTAAAGTCGGCCGAATGTTCGAAAATCCTGATATTAGTTATATGGGGCTAGACCAAGTTTTCCCTCAAATTTATCTATTTTAGGCACATATGTAGATACACTGTGAACAAAATACGCTATCTTATTTTCATTGTGATAACTCACATGCTGACCAATATATGCGGTACAAAGTCATCCGGAAGCTCGAAAATTTTTATATTAAGCGTATGGGGCTAAAGGAACTATTGGTCCGATTCAAACCATTTTTGACATACATTCATACTATCATAAGAGAAGGATTATCCTTTATTTCAGTTATATATATCACGCATTGACCGATATTTTCGACCAAAAGTCAACTATAGGTACTGGCTCCAAATATTCGATACCTATGGGCTTGTACAGTTTTTATTGGATTTAAGGTGGCAATGCTACTTAGTAAATTTTGTCGAAATCGATTGGTCGGGTCCCGAGATATGGAATTTCACCAAAAAGTAGGCGGTGCCACGCCTATCGTCCGATTTTCACACCGGCTCTCATTAAGCTCCCTCATACTTTATATGTTTTCGGTTAATGATGATTTATGGGCGTGGCAGTGGTCCGATTACGCTCATCTACGAAATCGAACTTTTTTTTTGTACTAAGAAACCCACATACCAAGGTTTGTCGAGATATCTAAATTGTTACTCAAGTTACAGCTTGTACAGACGGACGGGCATACAAACAGTCAACAGATTTCCACTTTTCTCGTCACCTTGATTATTTATATATATGTACATAACCCTATATCTATCTCGATTAGTTTTAGATGATACGTACAACCGTTAGGTGAACAAAACTATAATACTCTGTAGCTACTGGTTGCAAGAGTATAAAAAGTAGAAGCAGAAACTTTTAAGCCAGTGGTAGCCTTATAATATAAAATTTTTACTAAACTCTAAAACTAAAATTTCTATGAAACTTTCATAACAAACTCAATTAGATTAAAAACGTGCAAACTCTTGATTCGAACATGTACTGTTAACAAGTGGACAATCCAAAGATAGCAATCGCCCAGAAGCGGCAATTTATGGTCAACAGGAGAGAAACTGTGTTCCATCAGAACAATTCCAGGCCAGACATATAGATATTGATCTGTCAGAAGCTATGGGACCTGGATTGAGAGGTTCTTATGCATCCACCTTGTAGTCCGAACTTAACACCAAGTGATTCTTTACTTTCAAAGTAGCCACAAGTTATGGAACAAAAAGGGGATATATTTGACCTAAATCGGATCATTTTAACTATACCAAAGAAAACCTTAAATTTCCTTACCTAGACCTAAAATTTTCAAATATTTTCAAATATTTTGAAAGGGGAAAAGATGAAAAATATTTTAAAAACTTTAAAATAATTTTTTTTTTTAGCTTTGAACAGTAGTAATAAACAAAAATATGTAATTTGATAGCAGTAAATTAAACATAGAATTCGTTGATTTAAAATTCAATTGATTTGGCAGTATCAAGGGAAATGAGGGACTACTCCGCGTGTATACAGACAGACGACTCGGCATGCTGTTCACTTATTTTCATATTTTATATGGTGTCCAACACTTTTCTGGTGTTAAAAACTTCGTGATCATCTTAATATACTCTGTTCATAATTACTCGATAGCTTACAAAAGCGCTAATTGTTTAATCTTCAATTTCAGTATCTTCAGCGAAAATTGTGGCAATTAATGGAAAACCGAACGAAAACCCACATTTCCGTAATAAATCCATAATACATAGATTGAAAACCCTGTGGCAATGGAAAAGTTTAAGTGTAAATTTGCTGAATGAAACTCAAGCAACCACAATAACGGCAACGCAAACAACCAAATCGGAAATAACAACAGTGAAATAACTGTAAATCGAAATTGTTTGGTTACATTGCGATTTCAATCAAAGCAAGAATCGAAAACTCAGTGATACAGAAGTAAAGACCACAGAAGGGGTAAGTAATTGAGACAGCAGAAAGCTTTCATTTATCAAGCTATTCGCAGCTAGCTAATTAAGGGGTGGCATGGAAAATGTAGTGAGCAGCAGAAAAACACAAAACAGAATAAAATATGGAGATAAGTAAATTCATTTCGCAGTGAATAGAAATATTTAAGATAAAGGTAAGGATATTATTGATGAACAAATAACTCGGATATGTTTTCTTAAAGGCACCAGCAAAAATTGTTAACATTTGAACGCCAGAGATATGTATATGAGTTAAGCTATAAACAGGAAATCAGACCCCCAAAAAGCTAAAAAAGTCAACATAATTAAAATAAGAGGCTCCTGGTATATCTAGGTCAAAATACTAGCATACTTTCAGGCGCTTTGGCGTATCAGCTTTGAAAACTGCCCGTACATTAATTGCATTCAGCTTGCAACACTTGTAAGCAAGTATTACCGTTAGATTGCTCCCAACAGCGTTTGATATCCATCAGCGAGAGCGGAGATAACTTCAAAGGTATATGAAGAAAGCAGATAGGCTCTGCACTGCAAACTTTTCTATTAGCTCACTAATACGAGAACGATTACGTGCATCATAAACAACCACACATAACGGAAATTTGCCGATGCGATGGAAATTGGCAAGCGGCCAGCCCACCTCGCTTTGACGATGAAAAGTTTGCAGGAATTTTTCTGCTATTAAAGTCACAGGAATGTGAGTGCTTAGACGAGCTGTGTGCAGGGGGTGAAAGCGTTGTTGTTATTGAATGCCTTTGGCAGAAATAATATCTGCTGATAAGCTCACATTTCACAAAGCATCAAAGTAAGCGAATATTTGTGAGGGGAGTGGTTGACTGTAACCCTAATCATATCCGCCCATTCCGGTTGACATTGCTGGCTGATTGTGCTCGTAAGCTTGCTGATTCTTGGTGTAGCGTAAAGCTTTGAGTTGTGGAAGATTGATATTTGCTTTGTTTTTTGATTTGTGCTCAAAAAGATAGCAAGAGAAAAAGGGCGTGCAATTTCAATGAGAAAGACAGTTTCTGGTGAAAAGGGTTGAATTGTAATTGGTGGGGGAACAGCTACATTGAAATTGTTTCAAGCACGGTTCAAATGTGGGGTAAATAAATATAAACTTTTCTTCTTTTTCAATACTATTTTGCTAACAAAATTTTTTATTTATTTTTCACAGATATCTATTTTTGTATGAGATGATACAAAAAAAAAATTGTTCAACTTACATATCGCAAGATTTTATCATGAAAATAGCACTAAAGTGAATTCATTTGTTACCATATTAGCACATTTATATGTTCCTTAAATAAAAATTCAATTAAAATTCCTAAGTGATTAAAGTTCTTGCTATAAGGGTTGGTATTCTTTTCAAAACATAATAAAAATAAAGTAAAAATTTTAATTTTTTAAACTACTCAAAGCCTTCAATATTCCAATTATGTATACCTTGGTTGACATTTCGTACAAAAATCGTGCGCAGCTCAACACGAGATAACCAAACGCTAATGACGCTTTTTGTCTGCCTCATAATTAGCTTTACGAAATAAATGTTTCAGGTTTTTTCACGAAGTAACTTATAGTTAGTAGACAGAAGAAAACCAACACCATCTACGTTCTAATTTCTAGACAAATTTTCAATTATATTTATAGGAAAATCATACTTTCATCCGAAAAACGTCCTTACATGTTACATTGAATCCACAATGTGCATAGACTTCTAGATCAGCAGCCAGCTTTCCAATAGACACAAAGAAAATTTATTTCAAGCGTGGATATATGGTAATGATTTTTGTTCAATTTTGAAAAGAAAAAGAAGTTTTGTCTATTAAAAGAGGTTATGGTTCAGCAAATATGTTGTTGAAGGTGTCGCCTTATATATAAGCACCGCTAAAACGGGAAACAAAGTGGAATAGAACAACTCGCAAAATAGGATATTAAATACGTGTGGCTATTTTTTTTATATGGTTACACTAGCGTGGTTCTAGTATACCCTACAGTTACATCAATTATTTAATCCAAATATGAAAGATCGCTAACTCATTTATTATGTTCATAAATAACTATTTATATTCTGAAACTTTGTACTGAGCTATTATTATCTATTAGTGTATCCTTTGAGCTCTCATTAACAACATCCAAACTGAAAATTTAGTGAAAGAAGTTTAGTTGAGAGTAATTGTACAGAGAACTATCATATGTTCAGTTGACATCAAATAAAACTCGTTTAAGTGTTAAAGGTTTTTATTATCACTTAGCGATATCTGGAAATGATCCTTGTCATAGCGAACACCAAAAGAACAAGCTTTTCATGAAGAAAAACTGTATATTTCCTCATTTGCTAAAAAAAAACACAGACATTACACCGGAAATAAAAAAAAAGCTCATTCAAGTAGTAGCAATATTATCATTATAGACTTATATTGTTAAATTAGCAAAGTTCGGAAACAACTATAAACAATTTTGAACTGCAAATCGCCACCTAAAATGCAAAACAAAGTAACATCACCTTTCATATCGAAAGAAAATGTGGGTTTTGGTTATATATTGGCTATATCTGAGAGCGGAAGCTGAAAATTTTATGCTACATACATACATATATGAATCGTAAGCAATAAACAACTCATTCAAATTCTTTTTTATGATACGTTGTTTTTCATTTAAGGTGTCTAATTACTTTTAGTAATGCAAAAGTGCGCAAAAGATATAAAGTTTATTATGAACTACAATATTTTGGATACTACGGGAGCTTCATTAACTAACTTGAAAATAATGTATTTAGCAAGCAAAGTTTGCAAGTCAATTTCTTTAATTTTTGAAACTAAATTTACTGAGTTTTTTTTTTTTTTTGTTAACATACATATATAGAATTAATTGAAGGTTCAATGATATTTGATATCAGGTACATTACCTTGCAAAAATAAAAGCTCAGATAAAATTTTAAGTGATGTAAATAATTAACATACCTGGAAAGAGAAGAGAAAATATAATAAAATTTTGTTAATATCATAATTCAACTTCGTAATGTATAAGTAATTTAGAAATAAATTTAAGAAAATGTATAATACACCTTATTTATTTTTATTTTAATTCAACACTATAAGAGGCAAGTTTCATTCAGGCCCCAAAACTACAAATTTTATATTTTTCAGAGGATCTAAAACTCCTTTGAAACAAATTAGTTTAAAAAAGTTTATTTTTTAGTTAAAGAAATAGTAAAAAAAATACACTTTTTGACTATTTATAAATTTAGATTAACTTCAGAATTCTCTTCAGTACTGCTTTAAAATATATTTTGTACACTGAGTAGGTTATAGTAAGTTTGCCTTGTTATTTGCAACACCCAGAAAAACTGTCGTACATCCCATGAAGTATATTAGTATATATAGTTGAACTTCCCTAACTCGAAACACCATATTACACAAAAAATTTCGAATTAGAGAGACTTCGAGCTATGGCAAGAAATTTGTATGAAATTTGACTTCTATTGCCAATTCAAGAGTCGCAGTTATTGAGAACTTCGAGTTACAGAATTTTGAGTTATGAAATTTCAACTGTATATACAAATGATCAACGTGACGAACTGAGTCGATGTGTCCACCTGCCTGTATATACGCGAGCCAGTCTCACAGTTTTTGAGATATTGATCTGAAATTTTTAGACACTCTTATTTCTCCAAGAAACTGTTCATTTGCCTGAATCGTCAAAATTGGACGACCATAGCGTATAGCTGCCATACAGACTGAATCATCAAGCTGAAGGCCTTGAAGAAAAACTTTTTATATTTTAAGATATCTGGAAGAAATTGGACACACGTTATTGCTCTATAATCTCCGAAGAAATTGTTCAGATCGAACTATTATATTATATAGCTCCTATACAAGCTGACTGATCAAAACCATGAAAAATATTGTTTTATACATTTTTACGCCTAAAAAAGTACTGAAAAGGTTAGGAAAAGAGGTCATTTAGTGCAGTCGAAGTTAACGTTTTTGCCTGTCACATTTAATTTAAATTAATATAAAATATTGTTTATGTCTTAAAGTAATTTAACTCAGAACTAGTTACTACAGTTTAACAAATCTCTAGCATATTAATAAAAATGCAAATGAAAATGAAACTGCTCTCAGACAACTGTGCATGGCTCCCTTCCAAACAAATATTCAATATTTTGTAGCAACAAATGCAACACAGCAGTCTAAGCAACGCACAAAACTGGCAGTAACCGAAGAAGTTGAAAGATATTGTGTAGTTTTTCGCAATAAGAAACAATGAGCTTGGCAAAATGCATACAAAATTTACCACGCACACTCACACATGAGTTAGAGTAACAGAGAGCAAAGGTTACGTATACGCCACAGCACACTTGAAGCAAAAGCTGTCGAACAGATGTAAACAAACCGAACTACAATGCATACAGAGCCGGCTGTTTACCAAATAACTTGCGCACACACGTAGGCTAGGGCTGCAACGTCTACCCCTCGCCGCGCTGAGCCACCGCACGGCGCTCATTATGCGCAGCAACGGCAGGCAGCATTTAAATGCTTGAAATTCCATTCACATCATTTCCGTTTCATTTTCTGTGTAAACCATAAACAGACGGGCGGACAAACAGCCTCAGTGCGAGTGTGTGTTTGCGTACTTGCGTACTTACGCATGCCGCACGTAATGCAAGCTCGCAGGCACTAAATGCGCACGTGGTGGTGGAGTGTTTGTTTGTGTGCGTGTGAGCGAAGAAAAGACCATTAACCTGTGCACACCACAATACAAGCGCAGCAAACACAATGAATGCAAAGAGGCGAGAAAGTACACAAACTCACACGCACACAAACACACGAAGTAAGCATGACTCTTCGAATGCAATCACCTTCCTGCTCGTGGGCATGAGTGCAGTTTTCTTCAGCACTTCGGAGTTTCTCGCCTAAATGCCACCGGCTGTGGCATGCTGTTTACATGCTGCTTGCATACTTACTACGGTAATAACAATAACAACAACCGGCAGTACTGCAACCGAACTAAAGATACCTCGAATGAGGGGAGCGCTGGCGAAAAGAAACACTTACCACTTGGAGATTTGCTGGCGTTTAAGCAGAAATAAACTTCTGTCGCACACCATTTTGAGCTCAAAAAACACCATAAGACACAACAACACTCGCATATGCTTGACTGTGTGTGTGCGTGTGGCTGTATGAGTGACTACTTGCATTTATTTTTCATAGCCATGGACTACAAGTGGCAACATGAGGTGACACAAATCCTGAGTTACGCCTGCCTACCAAACAATCCACTTGCAGTCACACATTAAATTTACCAACACACATACACACGAATACGAACGAGCTCCGAAATTGGTCTCTTGCTCCATTGCTTTTAGCTTTTAAGTGCTGCGTTTTGGGTGGGTAGCTGCTTCCCTGCTCACTCGAGCATGTGGAGTGCGCTGCAGAGTGGTCAGCACTCAGTAGTAACAGCAACAACAAAAACAATAAAGCAAAAATCTGAATGCTTTTTGTTTGTGCGCCGCAACCCAAAATACAAAGTACTTGGAGTTAGTGGAAACTATGAAAACAAATTGTTGTTTGTTGCATGCACCTTTGACGCGACACAACAATAAAGCGTGCAATAGAGGAGAAAATGAGTGACGCTACGTGTGTGAAGTGTAGCAGAGTGAAATGTCTTTTTTCTAGTGAAAAGGTTGAGTTAAGCGTTAAGGGAGAGAGAGCGAGTGAGGAGCACTTGTCAGATTTACCGATTAACTAACGGTGGTTTTTGCAAACAATTTTGGAATTGCTATTGTGATAAGAATTTATTTATTGAAGTTTTAATTTTGAAAATTATATCTGAAATTTTACATTTTTGTCAGAGTTTGAGAAAAAGAAAAAATCGAAAAATTTTCTCTACATACAATTTTTTTAATTACGAAGAATAAAAATACTTGTTCGAATTTTGCGATATTACAACAGTACAAGAGTTATTCAAAAAAAAATATTCTGATTATATTTTTTTCATTTCTAGATCACGCTAAGTATTAAACCCAATCCCATGAAGACCATAGGAATCACATTGCGACAGTGGTTATTTGAGATAACATAAAGACAAAAATTTTTCAGTAGAAAACAACACTGTTTGGAATATATTTAGCTTTCGAAGTGTTCCAATTTGTTTAATATTTCAAATTGTTGTTCTGATTTTGAAAAATTTCCAACGCCCAAATTTTTTTAATTGCATAACTGCAATTTTTTTTTCGAATTGTTTATTTGTTGTTCTGAAAAAATTTTATTTTTTTTCATAACGAATTTTCGATTTGTTTGTTGTTCTGATTTTGAAAAAATGCCAACTTTTAAATTTTTTTCATAACTGCACTTTTTGCGAATTGTTTCGAAATTTTATTTTTTTCGAATTTCGACTTGTTTGTTGTTCTGATTTCGAAAATTTGCCAAGTTTTACATTTTTTTCATAACTGCAATTTTCGAATTATAAAAAATATTTTTTTCGTACTGAAATTAAAAAAGGCATCACTACCACAACTATGTATAAAGCATACATACATACATATATTTTTTCGAAGTAAATTGGAAAAATTATTTTTTTTTGATAAATTTATTTTTTTTAATATTGATCAATTTCACTTATAATTACGTAAAATATTTTTTTTGAAATTGCTTAAAGGCAGTTATTTTTTGATTTTTCAGTATTAGAAGTTATAGATTATTTTCGAAATTAGTGCGAAATGTCTTCAAAAGCATTTTTGGATTACTTTGAATTATTATTTCGAAAACTTTTTATTCATTTCACTTTTATGGTGAATGGAACAAAACTTTGTACATATATTATATTTTTCCAAGTCATTACTTTAATTTTTGTGTACAACAAATTATAAAAGTATGTAATTTTTTTTTGAAAAACTGTTTTCGAAATTAGTTCGAAATTCTTTCAAACGCAGTTTTGACCATTTTATTCCGAAATCTTTTATTTTCCTTTCAGTCATATGGTGAATGGAGCAGAACTTTTTGATTATATTATTCCAAATACTTGCTTACGTTTTTATGTGGAACAAATTATAAAACTGTATAATATTTTTTGTGTAACAGCTCTCGAAATCATTTTCGAAAAAATTTTGAAAATGTTTCCAAATTGTTATTTTTATATTTTTAAATATTTTAAACTATATTTTTTCGAACTTAATTGAAAATTAAAAATATTAAAAGTTTGAATTTCGAAAACTATTAAGTTAATTTAAATTGTAAGGAACTGAAATTGTTTCTCAACTATTCGAATTATTTCCGAAGATCTTATTTTAATTTTTTTGTAAGCTAACTTATAAAAATTTATATTATATTTAGTCGAATTAAATTCGAAAATACTTGCTATGCAATTTTTTTAACATCTGATGTTTTTTATACCTCAAAGAAAATTCGAAACTCCTTAAAGTGTATTCTTGGAATACATATTTTTGTATTTTTAACTCGAAACTTTATAATATTAAATAAATTCAAACCTTTTTTTGGTAAATGAAACATGTTTTAGAAGTAAAAGTTAAAATTAGTTAAATTCTTCTGAAAATATTTAACTCAAATAATTATGCACTAAAATTGAAAGAAAAAAATTACAATATTCCCCCTTCATAATTCAAATCTCATATCTGATGCCTTCCAGTAGCCCCGCAAACCTAAACACTGCTTTTTGTTGTTGTAAAACACGAAAATCATGTCACCCAAAGTGGCAGCGGTAAATATTTTATTTCATACCATGCCGGTTAACAGCAGCACCGCCATTCAGCGCCGCAGTTTACAAAAGGAAATTTGGTATTTTCCGCACGCTTTTAAGCCATTCAAATGAAGTACGTAAAAACTATGCACTAACTACAATAAAAGCAACAACAAAGCCAGTAAGAAAACAAACGCGCTCCGCAAGTGAAGTTATTCCATACAAAACAGGCATAAATATATATAAGATTTGTTTATTTGTGATGGCGCTTTGGTTGTAGTTGCTTTTAAACACTCAGCATTCATAATACACAGCATACATTAAGGCGCATTTAGCGCATATTTCCAAAAACACTCACATGTGCACATGCATAGGTATTTGTGTGTCACGCATATAATCACACTTGAATGATATTCTCATTTATTGTTGTTTTTGCAATTAAAATACTTTCATGCTATTTTTTTTTTGCTCATTTCCTTTTTGTTGCTGCAAGGAGCCGCCATTCGTTGGCAGCGCATTTGAATGCTCCACTCAAAAGTTGCAACGAACTGTAAGCGCAGGGGAAAGTTTAGGCGAGAGAGTGAGAGAGGGCGGGAGCTGCGAAAACTGTGCTGGCATTCTGGGTTGTGGACATGAAAAAATTCTTGAAGTTGGCAGGGTGACCAAACAAACCCCAACCCTGCCACGCACCGCCGTTGCAAGCTACGATTGCGGTTTGGCACGTGAGCTGAGAGCGGGGGGGCTGTGCGAGCGCGATGAAGTGTGTGTATTATAGTGTAATATTAAAAGCGGAGAACAGGAAAAATCGCATGTAAATGTTTACTAAAAAGCGAACAATGGCGGTAATGTTAATTACGTCGCACTCTTTTGTTGCATGCCACCCTTTTTTGTGCTGCTTTTTTATGGACACCCATTGTGGCCGCCGCTATTTATGCCACTCGTTACTGCACATTATTTCGTGTAATTAGAACAACATTTCGTTTCACACTTTTAGTTTGGCATACAGTTTTTCTGCTGCTTCGTCCTTTGTCCAGTTGGACGGCGGGGAGTGGTGCGCTTGAGTAATGGGCGGATGGGTGCAGGGTGTTGTTGCGGTTGCTGAGTGTGGAGTTATTTAAATATGTTAATGCTCAACGCCAACTTTGGTGAGCAAATGGAATAGTTAAGATCGTGCATGCTAAAAACAATATTAAAATATTTTTTAATGAGAGAAGCAAAGCAAGTGTAGAGGATTTATTTTGGCAGTTATTCCAGCATTTATTAATCCAGAGTTAATAATTCCAGTTAATCGTATAAAATTGTTCATTCTATATAGCAAGGAAACTACAGGATATGAGCATAGAACTATTAACATAAAATAAGCGCCATAAGTAATATCTATTTGATATCGTATTGAAGCTTTCATCAATCCAAATCTGACATTAGTTATAGATAACGTTGGGGGGTATATGGCTAAATATAGTAAACGTCGTCCACATCTACCGTGTAGTATAACTGTAGGCAAAAACAGTCAAAAATTTCTGAAACATCACTGTGAAGCCCTAAGTTTGAAAAATGTGTATAAGTAGCTCTAGCACACTTTAAGCAAACTCCAGGCGAATCAGATGACTCTTTCTCAACCGTTTCCACGACAGTCGATTCAAAGTAATCGGAGAACGGATCCGGCTTTTCATCCGGCCAAGGACTGTTAACTCAGCACCATTCCTCCAAATGAATACAGGAATGATTTCTGCAGTTACAACAACAACAACAATAAGGACTCTGGAGGTTCCAAATTTTTCAAAGCGGTATAGAGGTATTTTTCATTGTAGGTATTGTTTCGACAAAAAGTCTTTATCATTATTAAGAGAAAACGAGTTCCACACCTTGCTTAAAACCATATTCATATTTTTTGTCAGTTCCTCGCCAAGTGGCTTCGTCCTTTGTCAGGAATCAGCCGATTTTACATCGGCTTCAGCAGACTTTTTTCAGTTATTCTTTATACTTCACATATCGCTATGTAATGGAACGTCGAGAAGAGAAACAGGAACTTCGAATACAGGATCTGCTGACAAGAGCCCGCATTAACTATTTCCAAATTTGTATTCGACTATCGGAATATGTCTTCTAACAAAATAGAGAATACCCTCAATCGCCCTTTGTGACTTCTGATTTTGAGATTCCCAGGTTCAAAGCGAACTTAGTTTTTATGTGTAAGTTGGGTAACCAAATTTTTGTACTGAAATCTTAAAGTCACTCATGCTTTGTTCATAGTAGAAAGACATTAATTCCAGTTCCTAAATGAAATTTCCGTTAAGAACTCAAACTCTGTTAGTGGGATCAAAGATAGTAATATGGCTGATGCCAGTAATCACAGCAGCAAACATAAAGGATATCAACTAAAGTACCCGAAACTTAAATATAAAACCGTCCTCCACCAAAGCAGCCAAGATTATCAATCAGGATGCACTGGGAGCCAAAGTAAAGGCACAGCGCAAGGAGAGGAAAACATTTCAAAATCAAGTGAGGAAAAGCTGGCTTCAGAACGCAGTCTTTGTATATGAGAAGATAGGCAAAGCTCCCGTGGAAACCACCAATAAAGCGGCGCCCAGAAAAGGAATCGCTCCACAAGCTAACGTTGGAAACTCTGCGCAAAACACGCAAGAAAGGGGAACTGCAAATCAATAGCAAAATATTTTAGTGATGAAGCCTATGGGAGCCTCCAAGTGTCTATAAAACATGAAGACTTCTTCTCATCTAGCACCATTCAGTAGATTCAGTGGAGATTGATGCCAGATTGTCGGTTCTACTGAATCTACTAAGCAATCTGGCAGGTCCTCATCCTAACTTTGTCTCCTTGAAAATCGAGATCAATATCAAACTGAACTGGAAAATGAATATTGAGAAACGAATTATGATATTTTATATGACGCATCACATGTGGAAGAGAATATTCAGCAGGAACTGTGGCCTAAAACTGAATATAGTTTTGTGGATGTATACGGTAGTCATAAGACCAATTCGTACATATGCAGCACGGGTTTGGTAGTCAGAATTAATTAGAGAATATACCATAATCTCAAAAAATTAAACAAAATACAGAGAGTAACCGGTGGAGGAGTTACCGAGGCTATTAAGTGCAAATGAAAAGCTTAATGTGCTCCAGCATCAACTGCCTGCAGACATTTTCATACTGAAATAGTAACTTATCCGCAGCAAGAATAAAGGTTTACTAAGTTCTTTTAAATTTAGCTGTACCTTAACTGCGCTGCATACTACGACTTAAGAAAATGCATTAGAACGCAAAAACTTTGTATAACGAAAGTAACACCACTCACTCATAAAATACAGAAAACAAATAAAATAATATATATAGTATATACCCCTACAGGGCACACATGTAGCTTAATGCTTCTTATCTCACAGCAGCTCGGAGCTGAACTTGATATCATGACACCGAAAAACGATTCGCCGAAATGTCAAAAGTATCGCAGAACAATAGCGCGAGCGCACAGAGGCGAGCTGGTAAATACGCCAGTCGTTTACTACAGATAATTTCGTGTAATTAAATGAAATCGTAGGTAACTCCGCTCGCTCATTATCTTCATTATTTCGCAAACAAAAGTGGAGGAAAGTTGAAAAAAGTGAGAAAAAAATTCCAGTGAAATTAAGGAAAGTTGCTGGCGGAAGATTTACAATGGGAGGGTGCAGCGAAACACACACAGCTAAATACATATGTATGTATATACAAAAACAAAGCGAGTGATAACAATGAGGTAACCTTAAACTTGCAATTTCCCACGGCAGCCAAAGGGGAGATGATTTACTACAATGGGGAAATGGTAACAAATATAATTATAAGTGTATGTGTGTGCATTTGTTTGTATATAGAAAAAAATTAATGCGAAAAAGACAGTGTAATAAATGGAACATAATGTGGAGCAGAGGTGAGGCAAATGCAGCAAAATGAACTGCGCGCTGGCATGTGAGCTTGGGTGTGTGTGTGGAGAAAAGAACTGCGCAAAAAACATTGTCAACTGCATGATGCTACGTTTCTCAGTGGAGAGCGTAGTGGTAAGCATGGAGAGTGGCAGCAAAAAAACAAAACGCACCGTGACAATGTGCAACATAATGAGGCAACTCTGTTTCAGCTATCTCGCCTTTCGCTGACAATGTGTGGGTGCGAAACTGAGTGCGAACAAATTATGCACAAAGCAAAAAGTTACAAAAAAAAATTAAGAAATAAAAACGGTAAAAAAAGCAAGAAAGAAGTTAACTTTGGCTGCAGCGAAGCTATAATACCCTTCACAAGGAAGTAAGTTTTCTATACAAGAAATTTATTTTCTTTGGTAAGCTTGTATGGCAGCTATATGCTATAGTAGTCCGATCTGAAAAAATTTTGGGTGATTGCAGTGTTATCTTAGGCAATCATCTGTGCCGCATTTTGTAAAGAAATCTCATGAAATGGAAAAGTTTTCCATACAAGCACTCAATCAAGATCGTTCAGTTTGTATGACAACTGTGTGCTATAGTGATCCGATCTTATAAATTTGTTCACAACATAAGCAGTTGCTTTGAGTAATAACCCATGCCAAATTTGGTAAAAAAATCTCTTCAAGTAAAAAAGTTTACCATACAAGCACTTGATTAAGAACGTTCAGTTTGTATGACAGCTATATGCTATAGTAGACCGATCTGAAAAATTTTTACTGAGATTATAACGTTTGCTTTGAAAAGTAGCCTATCCTGAATTTTGTGAAGGTTTCTTGTCAAGCAAAAAACTTTTTCATACACGGTCTTGATTTTGATCGATCAGGTTGTATGGTGGCTATATGCTAAAATGGTCCCATCTGAAAAATTTCTTTGGAAATTATAGCATTGCCTTAGACAATAACATAAGCGAAATTTCCTGAAGATATCTTGTCAAATAAAAATTTTTTCCATACAAGGTCTTGAGTTTGGTCGATCAGTTTATATGGCAGCTATATGTTATAGTGGTCCGATATAAACGATTCCGACAAGTGAGCGGCTTCTTGATGAGAAAATGTCATGTGCACAATGTCAGTTGGATATCTCAAAAATTAAGGGACTAAATCCGCATATACAGCCCGTCATGTTGATCATTTACTTACTATATAGGCTCATCGATGCTTCCATCTCGGTCTTACAAACTTCATGGCAAACTTAATCTACCTGTTCAGGGTATAACAAAAAGCAACTATGAAAATTGTATGAAAAAGCGCGCGCTGAAATTGCGCTTTAATCTGTGGTGCACTTGTCTCCGCGCGCGCTTATGTATATGTGAGTGTATGTGTGGATGGAAATGGAAATTTCATTGCAGCAGACAGTTATACCCACAGCTGTTTAAATAGTAATGACTATGAAAACAAAAATAATATTATAATGAAGAAAAGAAAAACTCGCACACACACACATACAAACAGGTGTGTAAAAATGTGTGGCAGCATTGCAACAGTAGACGCTTGCACTTTTATTAAAAACAATGGGTGCAAATTACGTTTGCATTCATTTTTGCTACACTCACATGCTTTTTGCTTTTGATTTATGCACTTGCCACAACTTGGAAAGCTATCTCACAGTTGCAAGCTTAAAAAGTATTTATATGTAGATATGGAAATTTCCAGCTTCGCGCAACTATAAAGTCAGAAAGAAGTTGCCACAGAGCTACAAAAGTGATACGATAAAAATACATAAAAAAATGTTTTCAATGCCTGTTCATAAAAAGCGAAAGCTTTTTTTAAAAAGCGCCGGTCAACAGCAGCGACAAATGGCAAGTGGCAAGCAGCAAAAACAACCGACTGGCGCCGCAAACTTCAAGTAATTCACTTTTGGTCGGCCACTGCAGCAATGCAACGGAAAAACAACAGCAACAACCTTATACGAAACCGCAGTTAGCACTGACAACAACAACAACGATTGCAGCAGAGATTTTTCATCTCTCAATTGCATTAACGCGATTGCGCGGCTTAGTGGCGGAGTTACACATAAAGGGTGTGTTTTTAGCTGCAGTGATATGTCAATTTGAAATTCGAAATGTGATAACAATATAAATATAATTTTATTAGTTTTTTAAGACTTTGAAGATCAAATTTTTTTCATAGTCGCCCGCAAAGTCGTGATTATCAAGCCATGGTCACAACTTACTGGCTTCACATGCGAGCCGAACGAACACTAGTAATGACAATACTTGCAAAAAGCACAGGAAAGTAGGCATAATAGAGGTACTAGAACAGCTGCTACGCTTCTGTCCAGTTTTATTTAGAAGCCGTCTGTGATATTTTTAAGCTTCGCAGTTCAAGATACTAACGACGTAACAAAATTATATTGCTTAGATCGGTCTTAAAGTTCGCAAAAATACAATTTTGAATCCTTACCTGGCACTACTAAGGATCAGTATGTCTATGTATGGCGTGACGGCAGTCCAGTATAACCTTCTACAAAGTATTATTCTCTACAAAGTATTAGCCTTCTGCTGAACTCATTACATTTTGAGAGTTGAAGAACTGAGACATATACTGGCCCATTCATTTTACGTAGTCTAGACTATTTTTTCAGTCCTCGAAACACTTTTCATAAGCACTTTTTAAGATAGCCTTCAGCTCCTTCAGCGAATTTCGTTTTATCTCTTAGATCGACTGAAAACGAGTTTCACGGAGCGGTAATTTCAGTTTGGGGAATAAGAAAAAAACACACGAAGCCAAGTCTGGTGAGAACGGTGATTGCTCGATGGTACCCATTGAGTTTTTGCCTTTAAATATGGTCACAACCTTAATCTTTTTGCTCAGAATTTATTTAGCTTTATCGGGACGAGTAGAGCGAAAGTGCGTTTCTTACCCAAAATATTCACCAAAATCATTCAAGTGGACCCGCGAGAAATGTCGAGCCCTCTTTAACACTTGTCTGCTGATTTTCAAGCACCATACCGTTAACTTTTCTACTATTTTCCTTAGTTGAAGAAGTCGACGGTCTTCATCGATCTCTCGACCGTCTTTGAAGGCTTTGTACCACGCGAGGCTGTGTTTTTGATAAAACTGAACCATCGTAAGCATTTTCCAACATTCGCAACGATTCTCAATGTATATTTAGCTTTGCCTGGAGCTTCCATAATAAACATTTTCTATAAACTGTTCGAAGAACTCCCCCAAAATATAATCGCAAAAGTCAAGGTAAAGGTTTAGCTAGGAAATTTGAGTAAGTTATCTGTTTCGCTCTTGATTTTAAAGTGATTGTTGGCAGGCATCCACCTGAATTGAGGAATGGAAACAAAATGCCTTATTTATAAAGGGCAAACTGAGCTATACCGATAATTAAATTCTAATTACTGGAATTCTTTTTCTGAGCTTGCGATGGGCTGATTATAATCAGTTTAAGTCGGATCTGCTCTTAGGTTCAGTCATATAGCCTAACCGAAGTGAGTTTAATAGAGACTAATCTTTCGAAACTTCTTCAGTATTTTAACTCAAATTACACTAATTAAACAAGAATAATATGTATTAAACACAGTTTTGTATAATTATCTAATTTCTAGAGTCTTTATAGCTCAAAAAAATGTTGCTCTTCGAAATTTCAAAAAAAGTTCAAGATGTCTATTTCCACTAATAAGAGTGGTACAACATATATATTTATATTTATGAACAGACGTAGGTAGCCTTGCCACCAGACAAGTTTGTTATGGTTTCATCAAGATTAGAGAAAGCATGCCTTGATCTTTTAGTGGACCTTCTATTTATTTCACGATAACTCTACAATGGGTTTGAGGATATGGTTTTACTACTGGTAACTGTGAAGCAGATGAACTTCCGAAAAAGAGGCCGTTGCCTCTGGCGCCTTATGGATATTTAATCGACAAACATTTGAAAGATCTAGCCGAGTCTCAGTGGAATCAATCCTTAACTTGCTGAATAAGTTGGCAAACGTGGTACCTAAAGACTATTAAAATTCAAAAGGAATGAGATAAGGACACTAGGCGGAGTTCCGCTGTTTTATTGGTAATATCAACAACGATTATTGTATTTGTATAGGAAAATGTTCACAACTATAGGTCGAGGGTTTCTTGACAGCAAATTGGAGACAAAGCAAAACTTTTGGAATGATCAACTTCACAGGAGCACAGGATGGTTCAAAGAGGACATAATAGAGTGAGGAGATTTTCCATAAGAGGCTTTCTAAAGGCTTAGGTGCCTTGTCGTACATCCGTACTACCCACCTAACTTAACTCCAGTGACTAATACACTAGCGGCACTCTTTTATAAAGGTAACGCATTAAACTTCTCGATTTCCATTCTTCTCTTAATAGGCCATTTGTCTCATCTCAAGCCGCAGGGATATAAGTATTTGCGGTTGCCACCGAATTTCTACTCTCTAACTCGCTATTGTTTTCTCTTGCCTCCTAAAGCTGCGCAAACTTTGTTTATGTTTAACTTGCAATATAAAAAAGCGAAATAGTTTCTAACATTCCTTGTCATAAATTAGCCGAAATACTTCGCTAATAAACGAAAATAACTTCAGGCTTCAGCGAGTCTTTGCTTTTAATTATAACTTAAAGAAAATATTGTTTTAGTGAAACTGTGAAAATTTGCGCGTCGTAAACCGCAGAGGCATGCCACAATGCCACATGCGCACAGTGCCGAATTTAGGAAAATGCCAACTTAAATATGCAACAACAAGGCCGAAAGTTTATAAATATGAAGATAAATATATGTATGATATACATATTATAAATATGCAGTTATGTATATATATAAGCTTGCATATACATATGTATATTGATGTTTATTTTGAGCGCAAATTCGCACGAAGCGCAACGAAATTATTTAATTAACTTGTGTGGAAAGTTATCACCAATTGACAGCAGCAGCGGCGGCGTAGCGGCATGAAGCAACAATGTCTGGGAAGACATAAAAATAGCAGAGGAAATAATCAAATAATAGCGAAGACAATAACAATGAAAACGCCAAAGCACTGAATGGGCGTGGCGTAAGACGAGCAAACCAGGCAGTCGCGCAGCAATGTTGCAGCAAATGAGAAATTTGAGAAATACAAAATTCGGAAAAAATGTGGCAGACAGCAAATAAGTGGCAACTAAAAGGCAGCTAGAAAGCGCAATGAAGCACAGCGGGCAGCAGATTGTGGCGCTGCAGCGTGGTCATTCACATTGCGAACGCCGCCAACCAGTGCTGTTGTTGCTGGCGGTTTTGTTATTGTTTTCCAGCTGTTACTTTCTTGCGATTCACTGACATTTGGCTGGCCATTATCGTCACGCTTGCCGTAGTCTGCACGCTCGCCGGCGAAAAACGCAAAGCATACGCTTTACAAACATACACACATACAATCAAACATACATACATACAAAAAAGATGTTCATGTTGCGCTTAAAGTTGCTGAAACAATTACTGTTGCTGCATATATTTGGTTTTTTATTTCCCGCCGTTGCTGCGCAGAAATGCCGAAGATGCCAATCGTCGGCAGCTGAGACGCAACTTTGCGCATGAAAAACCAACACAGACAGCTGGGCGGTCCACCAGCGGCGGAAGCAGAGACAAGAAAAAGCAACAGCAATTGCGGATTTGTTTACCTACGCGCAGACAGTTGGGAAAATGTTGAGAACACGGACTAGCATTTCAGCCGTCTGCGGTTCGCATGACCACAATGAAGCCGGAGGTTTTTAGTTTGCTTTTACTTGGAAGTTTTTGTGGACTAGCTGTCTTAGAAGGACAGTGGTTTTAAGTTTACAGTTGCGTGGAACTTTTTTGTATGCTTTCTGAATTAAGTGACAAAAAATAATGTCTTGATGGTCTAGATATTTATATTGAAGCTTAATTGGTAGTGTATCCACTATTTGAGACTGTTAATATTTTCGAAAAAATCTTTAACTGTATCTCTGATCTCTACCGGAACTATATATAACTATATATGCCTGATGCTTCACTTATATTGGCTTATGACCTTTATTTAGACTACTGGTTCTGAGAAAATATGGTTTGGTCATATGAACATGTTGTTTACTAATCAGCTTAGACAGTTTTTGAAGAATAGCTATGGCCCTAAAAAGGTGAGACAAAGCGCAGGATCATAACTTTGCAATAAAAAACAAGAAAAATCCTTAACCTCGGCAACACCGAAGTTATAATATCCTCACAGCTGTATTTTGTATAGCATAAATGGTATAAACAGAGATTTTTCTTGGTTTTGATCAGTCAGTTGGTATGAAAGCTATATGCTATAGTAGTCCGATCATAACAATTTCTTCGGATAATTTAGTGCTGCTTGTGATAACAATCTCTGCGAAGTAACGTGAAGATATCTCGTCAATATGAAGAGTTCTCCTTACAAGGACTTGAGTTCGGTCATTCAGTTTGTACGAGACCTATGTGGTATAGTTGTCCGATCTAGAAAATTTTGTTCGATGCTTGGACATATGCCAAATTTCCTCAAAATATTTTGTCAAATAAAACTGTTTTCTATATAAGAACTTGAGTTGGATCCTCCAGTTTGTATGGCAGCTGTATACTATAGTTATCTGATATCGACGATTCCGGCAAATAAGTAGTATCTTGGTGAGAAAACGTGGTGTATAGAGTTTCAGGTCAATATTTCAGAACATAAGTGGTATATACAGACGGAGTCATGTGTAGAAGTTCACGCAAGTAAGGAAAGTTCTGTGATCGCCATTCACTTGGGAGTGGCCAAAAACGATTCTTTTACATATGGCTCAAGCAGCTCACGACTTCCGGTCTTAGACCAAGTATCCTCTGGGTAGCCAAAGAACATCCGTTGGAAGGCGTTAAAGTGAGAAAGCGAACCATCCCTCCTTAGGGTTGTGCGTTGGGTTTGGGATTCGCCACATAAAAAACGCCTCCAATGAAAGGAACAAACATCCTCGGATGAGAAACCCCCTTTTAATGACGATCAAGGCAAACGCATTAATGATAACGATTTAATTGCATGCACCTGGAACGTCCGTTACTTAATTGGGAAGGTACCTGATTGAAGTCTTCGTAAAAATAAAGGCTGACATCACCGTCGTTCAAAGAGTGCGATGGACGGGACAAGGGCGGATACGAGGTAGGTCTTTCGGTATTTCTGCACTAAAAATGTATAAATTTCCCTGGAGCGCAAATTCGGTGTGGGATTCTGATAATCAGAGAGATCCCAACTCGCCGAGTCCTGAGAACATTTCAATTTTTCACCAAAATGAGTTTGGCCACTAGTTTGAGTCTGAGCTCAGCTCTCGTCCGCAATATTCTGTAAAATGCTAATAATCAAGTCATAATCTCTTTGGCGGAGAACTGCGCTTCCAAATATACTTCTCATATGGGAAATTAACCTTTCCTGAATACCCATCTGATATTCGAATAATGCATTGTTAACAGCATCATTAATTTTCGATATCAAAAATTTGAGAGCAATCAAATCATGTGTACAGAGAGAAGACAAAACCACATACATATACATATGTAAATGAGACATTGGGCTATTTAAATCAACTGTAAAGTTTTCGAATTTTTACTTATAACCAGATATCTAGCACATATGATTGGCCATGGGTATAGGTTGGTCAATATACTCGATGATTTCAAAATAAACTGTACTAATCTTTCAAAAGATAAACACATGAAAAAGGACATTTTTATAAAATCGGTAAAAATTCTGAATCGATGAAATATATTAATATATTAACAACATGACGGACACACGTGTTATTTTCAATGGAAGTTCAAATCGATATTTTTATGTAGCAATATTTTGCGATTTTCAAACTAAAAAATTAGTTTGCTTAAAAAAAAAGCTTTTTATTTTCAATAGAAATACAAATACGGAATCAATGAAAATGTTGCAGAAGTACTTTGAGAAATGAACACAAGTATTTTAGAGGCTTAAGTATTCAGTGAAGTTAGTGAAGTCGTTGAAAGCTTGTCTCATGCGAGTCGTCCTTCCACATCTCATAATGACGATAAAATCGAAAACATTAATGAAACAATGCTTAGAAAGAAATTTTCGTGTTCACATAAGAGAGGTATCAGAACAGCTTAGAAGTCACCTCAGAAATTTCATAATTACTGGTGACAAGGCGTGGGTTTGTGAATACGATGTCGAAACGGCACAACCATTTAGCAGATTAGATAAAAGGATGAGAATTGCACCGCGACTTTAGTTCTATTGTGCCCTTTCCTAAATCAGAAAGACTCGCCTAGCCCCAGCATATAGATATGGTTCAATATTCTGCTGGGTGCTAGTGAAGCGATGTGATCCCTATTTGGAAGCATGGATCCAAGGACCTTTAACCTGCATCTGCAGACTGCTATACAGACAATTAGCAGGTGTTCTGGAGTTTTGGGTTCCTTGCAGCTAGCAACTTGGGATCTAAAAATTAGCCGAAACTAAAAAACCAAAATTCGCTAAAGGCTCTAAAGGTCATGCCAAATTTTATAATTATAATATATTTTATAAAAATATATGGAAAATTGGATAAAGCGTTGGCATGCTTAAATTGGGTCAGAAACCTATTTTGAAGGAGATAATAAAGGCAATTTTTTATTATAATACGTGAAAATGTACAGATTTTTTCCCCAGTCCGTGCCCAAAATTGTTAGATGGCATGCCAATTTCAGCTCTTTAATTACAATTTATTGGCGAATTTGTAGAATGTCCAACAAGTTTAGCTGGAATTTCTGAATATTCGAAACTATGATCCTTATAAGGTTTATATTGAGTTTTACAAACCCTTAAAGCCTTATCTCGAATATTGTGATAAAAATTTGACACCATTCTCTTGCTATACATTATATATTAATCACTAACTTGTAAGCATAACTTTATGTACGAGGGGTATATATTTAAAAAATAAACATTGCAAATTGTAAGTGATATGTCAGGTTCTGCTTGGCTAATGGCTACCGACTACCGAAGGAGAATAACAATGCGACATGGAAAAAATGACAAAACATATGGATTCCATGAGCAAAAGCGTGTGAAACTAATGCATTTTTAATGTAAAGCACAACAAAAACAAACGCATAATGACATCAGCACAAGAAAAATAAAGAAATCTTCAAATAATATATACTTATACATATCTACATATGCCAATCTAGGAAAACACGAAACAAGAAAAGAACTGAAACACAGCAAATCATAATTTATGAATGACGAAAGTTTAGTCAACTGTAAACTGTTGTCTGCTGAATTACTCATGAAAAATGCGCAAAAACGCAACAACTATTCAAATGGAAAATAAAAGGCAGGGTATAAAAGGGCGAACGAGTGCAGACGAAATGATTGAGTGAATGAGAGTGCATGAAATGCGAGCAAATGAGTGATTGAAGTGAAACAGATTCGCCACATTTGCACGCATTAAAAGATCTTGTCGCAAGAAATGAGAAGAAAACTTACGTTGAAACTGGCAATTACAACAACAGCACTGAGCATGAAAACAAGCGTAAACACATGTATGTATATGCACAAGTGAATGTGTGCCACTGCAGTCGCATGCGTTCAAAGACAGTTCAAGGCAACTGAATGTCAACACAGAAGGCGACAATGTCAGCTGGAAAAAATTCAAAAATAAATACAAACAACAACAAAATACTGTGCAAGAAAACAACAATTAGGCAAACAAGCCAGCAAATAAATTCAAAAGAAATTTTGCAAAAACATGAGTGGCAAGGCAATTTTTTCAATTTCATTGCACGTTCCGTATAATTTTTGCTATTGACACATTTTTGTGGCGGTGCAGAGTTCCAGCGCCTAGGCTGCTGCAGCTGAGCGTTTGCTTTTTGCTTGTTTTGAATGCCTTGAGTAAACTGCAATGAAAATAAAATCGTGCAAACAGCTAACGAAAATGAGTGACAGTTAATTCAATATGGGCGAAGTTACCCAGTAGGAAAATTTGAGGTGACTTGCTGAAAGTACCGTTATTAAATTGAAAATTTAATTATTTGATGATGAGGTGAGGGCCAACCAAAGAAAAGGGGTCAACAAACCCATAATATGTACATACGTATACGTATGTATATCCTTTGTATTATTTGGAAAAAAAGCTAAATTAGACCGGTTTTAGGGTTACCGTCTCACTTAAAATTATAATATTTTAAATTTTGAAAAATCATATATAAATAAATTACAAATTATAAATTATTAAAAATACCTTGTTTTTGTGTTAGAGTTGCCACTTAAAAATTTTGTTATACCGACATAACAGACACAGCAATATTTATGGGATTTTATCTACTGCAGAATTAGAAAAACTTTTATTTTTGGCATATATGGTACGTACATATGTATATCGAATTTGAGTGCATTCGGGTGGGCCAAAAAGGGTTAGGGTTACCAACTAACTAAAAATTATATTTCTTTTTTTATTTTGAAAAATTATATAAAAATAAATTACAAATTATAAGCACAAAAATAAATATTTTTGTGTTAGAGTTGTCACTTAAAAATAACACTTTTTTCACAATATTTTTTAAAGTTTGTATACTGACATAAAAGAGGGCGGACCCTGAATGCAATATTTAAAGGGTTTTATCCACTCGAATTACATTTTTGTTTGGCATATATATCGAATGTAACTACATTAGGGTAGGTCAAAAAAAAAATTTTTTTTTGTTTGTTGTTTAAAAACTTGGTTCATAGATCCTCTCCAAGTATGATTTCTTAAATGTAACAGAAAGTAACAGTATTCTATGTTTTTTATTATCATATATTATATAAAAATATATACCTTACTTGCAACTATTTAAAAAATAACCCCGAGTTGTCCGCGCTTAAAAATATGACTGTAGAAGCCCACGAATGCCTACAAGTCAGCTTGAAACCTAAAAAATTGTAAAATTGTCGACTCATGCAATTTTCCATAACTGAATGCCATAACATACAGATGTGCTAATGCCTAAACTAATGCATATACATACATATGTTTGTAGACATATCTGCCACATATTACGAAAAAGTTGAATCTATCCTACATATGAATGGTTGTAATGTGAAAAAATCACAGCAGCAGACATGGAGGCTAGCAAACAAGCACACAGCTGGCTTTCGCCTTTGCACTGCCCTCAACGCTGTCAAACACTTGAAATGAATCTTTTGAAAATGTGGAAATGCATCTGCTGTTAGCTGTTACTACGAGCATTGCCTATTGCTGGCAGACAGCACAACATAATGGCAATCCGGTCAATGCACAAAAAGTGACAGTTTACACGAGGAAATAAAAAATTAAAATGAAACTAGAAAAAGTTTGTAGAAAAAAAACACAAAAGCAAATTGCTACATTGACAATAAAACAAGGAACAAATTTTATCAGCTGAAGTTGGCTGTGACAGTGATAACTTGTCATAACTGTGAACGTACGTAACCTTAGTCGTTTCGTTATGGCTTTATCTGAGTTAAATAGGTTTTCACTTCACATGCGGTTCGTTTGGGTCGTAACTGGATAGTTGCTCAATTATGCAGTTATTTTTTACTGCAAGGGAACATAGTTATATTCAGAAATATAATAATTGGATATAATTTCTATGGCATTTAATCTCAATTGACTCAATTAGAATACCTCAGAGTCACAGAAGTTATAACTTGAGTCATACAGAAAGGAAGAGACCTTTTTTTAGAACCACATTAATTCAAAGTACACTAAGAACTATGACTGGCAGTATCTTTCTGCGAAGTCCAATAGGTTAAGTTAGGTTAAGCTAGTAGGCCAATAAGTCACGCATAGCCTATTTTGGTCCTTTGCGATACCAGATGTAGTTGACTTGCTAAGTCCAAGAGGAGTAGTCATCGTTTAGAATTCCTGCGCTCATTGTCGATACCTCCTCCAGTGTATCATACTCTGGGCACCCCAGATCCAATAACTTCCAACGATAATTTTTCTTGCAACAAGCGCTTCTCAAATGACTTCAAATAGAACATCCACAGTGCTTGAGATTAGTTGGCCCTTTGAACTCAAAATTTACCATTTCTGGACAACATATGGCTGTAAGCCCTGGACAGTAGAAGAGCAAATACTTTAGCTTTCTTTTGTAGGCAATTATTGAAGAAAGAAATTAAAGAAAGAATGAATTATTGATTATATTTTATCGCCATTCACATATATTTTTTTCCACAATGCCAAGATGGATCAAGGGGTCTCAACAAGCTATATATGCTATTTAATCGCATTTATTTATCGGTAGGAATTTGATTTCTTCCAACGAATGACCTGCCCTACTGCTTCGACTTCCCGACATAAATTGGATCGTATCCTGTGCCCTCGAATTTTTGAAGGAACACTTAAATTGGGAAAATAATGTTGGTTGTGCGCAGACGTTACCTAAATCTGCCAAATGTAAGCGTCACCTTCCCGCGACGAACGAGCTAAGGCAGTATAACCTTATCATCAGACAGAAGAAAACATATAGGCCCTCGCCTGCATAGTAGCATTACCGCCAGCTCCAAACCTAAGCTCAGGCCAATCACTTACTCTGCTTAACTCATCTTGAGATCCAGCATTCATTATTAGATAATAGACCACGTCCAGCACGCAGTTTAGAAAATATAGCAGCCGCTGCTGAGAGTCTACACGAAGACGTAGAGAGTTGACCCGGCACCGTTTGCAGACTTGGCGCATTTTACGTCGTGATCTTAGATTTAAAGCGTACAAAGTACAGTCTGTGCAAGAACTGAAGCAGCGTGACATTCCCAAGCGACTTTGCTTTGCTCTACGGCCTTTTGAGTTCCAAGAAGATCTCAAGTTTTCGAGCCAAATTTTGTTCAACGGTGAGTTCCATTTCTGGCTCAATGGGTTCGTAGACAAGCAAAATTGACGCATTTGGAACAAAGAGCAACCTGAAGAGATTCAAGAACTGCTATTTCATTCAGAAAAAACAACGGTTTGGTGTGATTTGTGAGCCGGTAGAATCATCGGTGTATATTTTTTCACAAAATATGCCATTGAAAATGTAACCGCATTGGCGACCGTTATCGCGCCATGATAACCGACTACTTGATGCCTGAAAGTGAAACTCGTGATCTCGGCGACACTCGGTTTCAACAAGACGGCGCCACTTCCCACACATCGCATCCATCAATGGATTTATTGATTTCCATGAGCAGATAATTTCAAGGTCGATTAGCCACCAGGATCGTGTCAATTATTCTTGTGGGTATATAAAGTCTAAAGTTTATAATCCCGCTTCGATTCTGATCTTGAAGTAAAACATCACGCGTGTCATTCCCCAGTTACCAGTCGAAATGCTTGAATGAGTCATCGAAAATTGGACTCAACGGATGAACATTTGAGACGTAGCCGCGGCCAACATTTGAAAGAGATAATCTTTAAAAAATAAATCACAAAGAATATTTTTTCGATTGACGATAAACATTTCTCATTAAATATGAAGTTTCTGTGTCCTTTTTTTTAAAAAGTAGGGAACCTTGAAATGGATCACCTTTATCAGCTCAGTAATTTTTACTTATCATTTCATTGATACGTTGAAGCAATTGTAAACTTCTCAAACGGGTCTACAAATGCTGAAAATCTATTTATATGTACGTTCTATAGCTGAGTCTATAATATACAGTCTGAAATTGTCTAATACTTAAATAACTTCATATTTATCATTCGTAATTATACAGAGAAAAATGTCTAATTTGCGGTTTAACTTAAACGTTTTTATCACTTCCGACCACAACACAACATCTCGTGAGTAACTATTAATTATTTATAGTATACAATATTTAGCTGAGTTTAACGCGAAGTGCAACAACCTAAGCTAAGGTGAAACAAGCGACAAAGTCACTAAATCATTTATCATAAATGAATGTATTTTAAATTTCATTAAGCAATTCGACTAATTTTCCCGACAATGTCAACAAACTTTACCGCAAACAAAAGCACAAGTTGCAGACACATACATACATATAAATATATTAATATATGCACGAGTACATGTCTTTACAACTAAGTTGTGCCGATAAGTTGAAATTGATTACCACGGATTGATTGATTGATTTTATGAATGTGTGTGTGCGTGTGTTTGTTGGGCAACTGTAACAAATTACAGTTTCGCAAACTTGGCCAACTTGTTCCTGTGCGCCGCCAATGCAACAACCGAGCGCGAATGGCAAAGTTATGGTGCGAACAATAATCGCAACAACAACAATTAAATGTTGCCACTTCGCAGCAGCCGCCATAAGTGTTGCAAGAAACAATTGCGGGCGCCAGCAGCTTGCAACGCTGCGAACTTGTTCAAACGGAAATTGTTAATTTTAAACAACAGCGCACAAATAAATGCCAATAAAACGTAAACAACAACAGCAAAACACACCAGCAATTGGCACCTAAAAAGTGACTTAATTAAAGTTCAAAGTGTTCGCAATGAAATTAACTAGAAATGAGAGCAGTCAGGGAAAGTGTGATATTGAATGTGTAGGCTTTTCAATTCTGTCTGACTTATAAATAAAGTATAACATAAATAATTAAAAAAAAGGTAGATATAGATTCGTTCCATAACAAAGGTCTCTGAGTTTGCAGAAAATAAATTATTGTGAAACTCTGAGAGGTAGCTAAACATGTAACGAATATTCATCTTCCCTTAAGCAATTAGTCTCTGAACTTGAATACTCAGCAGCTTAACAAAAAATAATTAAACTTCTTTAAATTAATGAAGAGTTACTCAAAATTCAACCAGTTTTTTCTCAGTCAAGATAAAACTCCTACTGTGGGATGAATACGCATTTTTTTACATATAGAGTGTGTCAAGTCTATTCGACAGACCCTTATTATTATGATTGACTGACCCAACAACCGACTTATCGCAATGAAACTCATTCAAAACTAGGTATCCAATCGTATTAAATTTTAAACGAATTTTGCAGCTAAATGCTTAGAAACTAAATTTAACGATGAGAACAATAGCCGAGTGCACTCAAGATCAATTTTGACTGGGACTGGTCTATATACAGATACAAGAGTCAACTGAAAGTATGATAGTTGCTATTCATTGGATTCAAATTGCTGCCATCATAGTAAGCTGCTACTATCACTGTCTAAATAGTTGAACGAAAGACTACAATCCACACTCGACTGGTGTTTATTGGATATATTTTATGTTTACTGGCCATACTAAGTAGAAAAGAGAGCTTACAAAACAATTCTGTTTTTTTTTCTCAAAAACACAAACTGCTT
Organism: Bactrocera neohumeralis; assembly: GCF_024586455.1. Lineage (NCBI taxonomy): Eukaryota > Metazoa > Arthropoda > Insecta > Diptera > Tephritidae > Bactrocera > Bactrocera neohumeralis. Next base: position 24,772,269 of record NC_065922.1, read on the forward strand.
AATAAAAGTTTGTTAGGCGAAAAACTTGAGTTTACTAGGCATTTGGATGTGCATAGGATATATTCACAAACGGTATTTCTTAGGTGACCATTGAGTTGCTCCTAAACGTGAAAGCCTGGAGACCAGTTTATTGCTCGATAAGCTCAACGTTATCAAACAAAGAGTATTTCTTAAATATACGGTGAGATCACTTCAGAGCTATTTTGAAAAAAAAATTTAAAAACAAAAAGATGTGTTTGAGTTGGCTAAAGGAAGATAAAACTCTAGTTTGAAAGATATTTCATTTCATGAAAATCATGCATCTCTAAGCCTAAGCGGTGTTTCGAAAATACTTTAGCATAGGGCTACTGAATCTCATGAGAGATGGAAAAACAGTTGCATATATTTAAAACTTTGGATGGAAAATGTTATAATAGTTCTCATAAAAATTTTGGAAACTTTTACTTTGCTTTGAGTATGGTATATATTTTGAGTAAGGTTTTCTCGACTTGAAAGAAAATATTCAGAGAGCGCTCATGAGATAAATAAAACTTTTCAACAATATAAACTAATTATTTTTGTGAAGATAAATTGATAGAAAAATAATTATCTGATATTTTAACTTCTTCAGTTGCTATTATAGTACAGTGACTGACTTTTTTATGATTGAAATGACACTAAATGAAGATTGCCCGCTAAAGTTGGGTCAGATACCATAACAAGCTTTTGGCGCAAAAATCACAAAAACTTCCTGCAAAATGAAGTTTTCAGTTAAGTTTATTTTATCATTCATTGGCCTTGCAATGATCTACGCTTGAAATAAAACTAAAATTGACAAAACTGTGGCGTCTTTAAAAATAAATTTTATTCTAACCAAAATTTTGAATGTTTTGGTCTGTCGAAATTCAAATTTTGAACACATTAGTGGTAAATCATTGCATGGAAAATGACAAAAAGAAAATACAGAAAATTTGATAACTATTTGATCATTTGTATTCAACTCAAGCAAATTGGAAAAATGCTGTTTAAGAAAAATGCATTAAAAGATGAACTGATGTAGCTGATGGAACTGAGCGGCTAAATTTTATAACTTAATTTAGGTATTGTTTTAGAATTTTATTTCTGATCTATAAACTACCATAATATGAAAAAAAAAGTTTATGTAAGTTTCACACTAGTTGTGTTCTTTAAATACTGTTTCTAACAACCCTACTCCACTAGTTTTTTATTTTCGTCTGAAAGTCGTTATTACAGAAGCAAGTGAACAACTATTCGCATCCAGCTCGTTCTCTTTCAGTTTGAAGTGGCTAACAGCTACTTGTTTCTTGGAAATCGACAGATTATTATTGCAGGATTATGATAAAAACTGAAATTGAGTTTTTTTATTGTTTACGATTCTCTACATCATATTTAATATGTAAATGTGGCATAAAATTTTCAGCTTCCTCTGTTAGATATAACCAATATATAATCATTTTATAACCAAAACTAAAATTTTGTTCCAATATGAGTGGTTTCTATTATATTGTTTTTCCTTCGCCTGTAAACTTATGAAAAGTTATGTTACGTTATTTTGCATTTTAGGTAACGATATATCATACATACAAATTATGCATATACATACATACACTTGGCTAAGCGTGTGAATAAACTCACACACAATAAATTTCAGGTGAAATAAACTTTTTCGGGCAAAAAATTCAAATGAAAGCCAAATACAAAAGTCAATTAACAGTTGAAATCTCAAAAAACTACAAAAACAACAACAACAAAAATAAAACAAATTAACTATGCCACATTCTGTATGGAAATGTGTAAACAGAAAGCAAAGCGCTGAAAGGCAATCGAGCGGCAGTGAGGCCTATGAAGTCCACGCGCGACTAATATAGAAATATACATACATACAATAAATGTTATATATATTTACATAAGCTGGACATAGTATGTATATATGTATATTATAGTTATATATGTATACATATGTAGTTATACAAACATATATATAGTTCTATAAATAAATACATATGTGTGCGCATATTTTGCTCTTAAATTTAACAAACTAAAGTAACAACAACAAAAATGCGTATTGCTCCCAATATGCATATTTTTTCTCGATAAATAATTGTACAAATCAACTATAACAGCAACAGCGCAAAGAGCAACATTTTAAGCGAAAAATCGTGCGAATTTCGAGCCAAAGTGTAATAAAAAGAATCAACTTTACTGAATTGAGTTAAAGTTAAATGAACTCTGGGCAGCGGAAAAAGCAGCGAAACACCAAAAAATCAAACAAATTTGTGTATGTAAAGTCACACACACACAAATAGCTAAACAAACTAAGCATAAATTATCAATAACAACCGTATGGTGGAGGCAGCTTTTAGGCGAAACGCGCCACGTGGTGGCAGCGGCCAAGGGGAGTGGCGTAAAAACGTGGCGCAATCATGTGGTTGCTTAGTTGGTTGGCCATGGGGCAGCTGCTGCACTGGCGGCGAGCAGCAGTTAGCGGTTCAGAGGTGTGACGACGCCGCCGCGGATGACACAGTTAAAGGCGCAGTTGTGTTAGTGTGTATGAGTGTGAGGCGGCGGTTGCTGTGCTGTTGTTGCTACCGCGAACGCCTGTACGTATGTTTGTGTGAGTGTTTGCGTAACTGATTTTGGTTATGTGAAGAAGAGTTATTGTGGTTATCGGCATACAACTGCGCGCATGTGCACATGGCACCCATACAAATGCATTTGCATAAACACGCATGCATTTATATATTTTTACCATGTGTGTGTGTTTATTTGCTCAGCGTCATGCACGTTTTAGCACAAAATCGTGTTTTTTGGTGAATTTTCGCACATTTTTTGTTCACACACACAGGCCGCAGCGCAAATTGCCGATTGCTATCGAAAATCGCACCACAATTACAAAAGATGGATGTTGTTAATTTTTGGCAAAGCGCTGTTCGTTTTATTCGAAACTAATGAGCACAAATTGCAAAGCCTCTATGCTGCGGTTTTTTCTAATGAACACTAATTTATGAGTGTATATAGTTGGAAGTGCTCAAAAAATGCGGGTTTTAATGATTAACTGGTTTATATCTGAATACAAATTCAGGTGCGTAAGTTCGTGCTAATTTAAATTTTTTTTCTAATACAAAAACAAACATATCGCAGGCATACAAAAAATAGATCTCCTTTAGGGTACAAGAACTTCCCAAATTAAAAAGTTTTCCATACAAGAGCCGGATTTTGATTGCTCAGTTTGAATGGCAACTGTATGACAATGTACGCAAGATTTGGGAGCGATATCTCATAAACTGTTCGCGTATATACAGACGGACATGGCTAAATGGACTCATCTTATCTTGCTGATCATTTGTGCACATATACATATATGTCATAGAGTCTCCGGCGTTTACTTCTACGTGTTCAGTGTATAACAAGACTTCAGTGGTATGATAAAAGTACTTTTTTTCAACTCATCAAAGTGGGCAAACATATTCAAGGCTCTGTACGACATACGCGCTCCTCAATATCTTATAGAAATTATTATGAGTTATTTTTAAAACAGGCGACTATTATTCGATACTGATGAAGGCACCAAGAGCTACTCTATTTCGAGTGGAGTATTGCAAGGCTTGGTAATAGGACACCTTCTATCGAGCCTAATGTATGATGGGGTGCTAAGGAGACACCAACCAAAAGCATACGTTAATTTGAATACCTTATTGTGGTAGCAGTGGCTAAACACCTCTATGACCTCCGGAGCAAATGCAATGAGTGCATAAATGGCTTACGCCAATGGTTCTCCACAATGAGTTTAGAACTGGCTGAGCAAAAGAAAGAAGTCTTGCTCATAAGTACTAGAAAAATGGAGGAAAGTCTCTATCGCTTACCATAGGGGAGTGCGAGATTCGTTCACAGCCACAACTAAAATATCTGGAGTAATAATAGACGCAAGGCTCAAATTTAGGGATCCCCTAGAATACACTGCAAATAAAGCGAATAAAATCCTGAACGGCTTATCAAAAATGATGAAAATAAAAGCTGCGTGTGTTCCAGCCGGTGTTTTTTACTCGCAAAGGTAATGAGATCAGTTATGTTATATGCGGCTACAATATGGATCCAGGCGCTAGGCATCAAAGCATATGCCAAACAAATAAGCACAGTACACAGGCTGTCGGCATTAAGAGTTATCAGTGCTTTCCGAACAATATCAAGTTATGCTGCTGAATAATAACCAGATGATGCCCATTGACATCCAGGGTGACGAATACGAGCGAGTATACAAGTCCGCCTATTGGAGCCAACTTAGAGATAGAGTCAAAAGCTTATAAATTTGGCAGCAGCGGTGGCAAACCTTACTCAAAGGAGGTGAAGGTGGATCGACAAGCGACATGGAGACCTGGAATTCCACCTAAACCAAATACTAAGTGAACATGGGTGCATTAAAGCTACCTGTAAAGATTCCAGCACGACATTAGTCCGAATTTTCCGACGTGTTTAGAGTGCTTTGAAGACTCTGAGCATGTATACTTTTATTGTCCTCACTTTTTACAAGGAAAAACTTAAACTATATGTTTAAAATTTGACGACACTCATCTGTCAGTCGACTGAGAACTGGAGAGCTGTCAGCGAAGCGGCAGCCGCAATCATAACAAAACTGGGACATATAAACCAAAGTAGGCATCCGTTAGTCTGTGTCATAGAGGAGTCTTAAATGTCTTATCACTTTCACGAAGTAATTCTTAATCAGGTGGTTTCGTGGGAGAGTCTAGAGTTGGGAGTAGGTTAGGTTTAGCGAATTAAAGTTCCGCACTCCGGCCGTTGATGCTTCTCCTACTTAATAAAAAAGAAAAATCGAATCCAAAAAGAAAAAAATAGCAGCATGAAACCCATTGGAAACGAATGATAAATATATAAAAATAATTACGGGCGACTTGAGGTCGGGAGAACGAAAGACAGGGTCATAGTTGAATTTTAAATGTTAAAAACGACTAATCTCTTAACTAATTTCCGGCAAAACTACGAATTTTACGGCAAAAGGTTATATAATAAAATTGTTGGTAATGAAAGTATTTTTTCATATCGACACATTTTTCACATAAACTCAATATTTATGTGTAAAATTCAAATAGCGAAGTTTTTGGTGTAGAATTTTTTCAGAAAATACAAAAAAAAACCTTCGCAATATATTTTTATTATACCCTGAACAGGGTATATTAAGTTTGTCACGATGTTTGTAACACCCAGAAAGAAGCGTCGGAGACCCTATAAAGTATATATATAAATGATCAGTATGCTGAGCTGAGTCGATTTAGCCATGTCCGTCCGTCTGTCTGTCCGTCCATCCGTCCGTCTGTGTATATACGAACTAGTCCCTCAGTTTTTAAGATATCCTTTTGAAATTTTGCAAACGTCATTTTCTCTTCAAGAAGCTGCTCATTTGTCGGACCGGCCGATATCGGACCACTATAACATATAGCTGCCATATAAACTGAACGATCGGAATCAAGTTCTTGTATGGAAAACTTTCACATTTGACAATTTATCTTCACCAAATTTGGCACAGTTTATTTTCTAAGATAATAAGGTAATATACGAAAAAATTGTTCAGATCGGATTACTAATCAAGTTTTTGTATGGAAAACTTTCGCATTTGACAATATATCTTCAAAAAATTTCGTATAGATTATTTTCTAAGGCAACAATGTAATCTCCGAAAAAATTGTTCAGATCGGATTACTATAGCATATAGCTGCCATACAAACCGAACGATCGGAATCAAGTTCTTGTATGGAAAACTTTCGCATTTGACAATGTATCTTCACCAAATTTGGTATAGATTATTTTCTAAGGCAACAATGTGATCTCCGAAAAAATTGTTCAGATCGGATTACTATAGCATATAGCTTCCATACAAACTGAACACATAGTTACTATAATTAAATGCAACTGTGAAAGGCTACATTAGCTTCGGTGCAGCCGAAGTTAACGTTTTTTCTTGTTTTTCATATCTGTTAATAAATAAAGCAAAATGTTATATTAAATGGAGCTTACCAAAGGATTAAGGTATAAGTTGATCTTTTAACCGAATTTTTATTATTTTTATAAAAGGCCAATGACAGCAATATTTACCTGAAAAGAGAAAACAAGTTATTATATTTCAAAAAATATTTTTTTTTACACATATATGTACATATACTATACGTATACTAGTAAATATAGTACTAAATAATATTACATACTATTTTCAATTTTGACTGCTCGTTGTTTGTTTGGGTGACATAAAGGTCAGACCTTGCTGCAGTTGCTAATACATGCAGCAAAATTAATTGTATGAAGAAGTAAAATCAACACCAGTTTTCTAAGCTTTTAAGCAATTCTCACCTAAAAACCTGGTATCATATCCAAACAAAATAATTTTTCATTTAACATAATACCGAATCGAGAAAATAAAACCAAAGAGATATGTTCCAAACTGTAAAAATATCTTTTAGTATACAAAAATTTTAACTCACAGGCCAAGGTAAAGTCTGCACTTTAGTGATTCAACGTTATTTGAAACCGAAGTCTTTACATATTTATATCCCTATAAATAAACACATATCTATATATTTGCATATACGAATATAAGTAGTGTTATATGCATGTAATCCCTAAAATGAAGTTTATTGCAGTATAACTGTTACCACTGTATTTAATCTTTCCCTCAAGTCACTCACTCACTCACACACTCACATTTACAATTTGATGTTGATGGATTAAATGTTCTCAAGGCTGATAGACGGACAGTGCTGTTGGTGAGCTATTGCTGTTTATTTGAATTTATTATTTTGCTTTTACTGTTATTTGCCACAATTTTAGTGAGAGATTAGTGGCAGTGTTGAAATGTATTGTGACTTTTATGAATTTCGAAGATGAATACATTTTGTAACTTTTTCAGAAACCCTCGAATATACATAGATACGTTAAGTTATTGCAGGCGGTGTACTTGTCTACTTAACGCCTGCAATAATTTGCGGTGTATGCCATCAAGCATGCAACAAAACCACAAATTGCGGCAACTGCGGTATATCTTATTACGACACTCATTAAAATGCAAATATTTATATAAAAAACAAAAAAAATATTTTTACTAAATAAATTTGCATTATATATGCAAGGCACAACATTTCAATAAACATTAAAGTATTTAAAAATTACAAAAAAACATGTTTCATTATAAAGCCACTTAATTACATTTTTTCAACTGAAAATGCGTGTTTTAACGAAATCCTTTAATTGGAAACTTGCTTTTCACGTTTTTTGCTTGAATTCGCTTTTAATTTCTATTAACTGGGAACAAAACTGTCTCTTTTTTTACGCGCTGCGGTCTTTTTAATCAATTTGGCTTTATATTATCCTCTAATTACCGTTACCATTAATTTTTACAACAAATTCGACGATTGGCAGTGCGCTGATTAAATTAGTTCGAAGAAAAAAAATATTGTGCAAAAAAATTTTTGTTTGAGCTTGTCACCAGCAATTCATTATTTTATCGCCGTAAATTTTAAAAGCCAATTAATCGATATCTGCACATGTTCACATAAATAACTGCATGAACTGTGACATTATTGTATATTTTAAGTTTTTTTATGCTTTAAAGCGATTTATATTATAATATATGCAATGACATTTACGTATATGATTATCCTTTCAGTGGTTTCAGAAAATAAAAATTACATTGCAGGTTGTGTCATCGATGTAGTCCTGAAATATCGATACGCCGAAAAATAGTATACATATAAGTGAATAGAAGCGTCTACAAAAATTGTCCATTCAATATTTGAGGCAAAGCTGGTAGTCTAATTTCCTCAGCTACAACAACAATTTGTTTAGGAGCTTTAGAAGTTCACACCTGTATAGAAATCAGATAATTATTCACCACTCAAATGGTCCATTATTAATATGACGAAAATTCATAAACGGGTATGATCGGATAAAATTGGATACGATTGGATAAGACAGCAAACCATATTTTCTGATATTGCATTGCCCCACCATAGCATAGAGAAATACCAAAGAGAATACTATATGAACGGATAAAATTGGATAAAGCTGGATAAACTAGGACAAGATCGATTTCGTTTCTACAGATTCCGTGGTAGCCTAAAACAGCAAAAAACGCTTTAAGTATGAATCGGATAAAATTGCATAAGTTCAAATATTACAGGAAACGTTTGTTTCTTATATTGCATGGTCCCACTACAGCATAGAGAAATATCAAAGAGAATAGTACAGAACGGATAAAATTGGATAGATTTGGATACACTGGAAAATAATCTATTTCGTTTCTACAGTATTCCATGGTAGTCTGAAACAGCACAATACGCTTTAGGTAATGATCGGATAAAATTGGATAAGATGAAATAATACAAAAAATTGGATAAACTAGAAAAGGATCGATTTCGTTTCTACGATATTCTACGCTAGCTTAAAACAACACAAAATGCTTTCAGTAATGATCGGAAAAAATGGATAAGATTGGATAAACAAGCAAACAGTCGGTAATGATAGTAAACACTTAATAATAGCGTGAGATAGTATAAAAGAGCATAGGTCATGATCGGATAAAAATGGATAAGGTGAAATAAAGCATATATTTAGTACCACGGCATACATATTACAATAACTTTGATATATATGAAAAGGTTAAGAACATGTTCGGATAAAATTAGATAAGGTAGTAAAAAGCAGGAAACGATCTGTTTTGATATAATAAAATATATAGTATAGAATAATGCAGAATGAGATTGGATTTGATTTAAATAAGCAACTCCATACCAAAAAATTAAAATGTTAGGGTACGGTCGGATAAAATGAGGTAGGATATACCAGGAAATTACAGATTTTTATAGTACAGCTCTTCAAAATAATATATAATTAAAAACAGACAGATTTAATTTCAACGGATAAACTTGGATAAGATGTTTAGTTTTGCAATGATCGGATAAAATTGGATAACGTAGTATTAACTGCATATAATGATTTTAAAAATTGTGGTATGATAGATATGTGGTATGATGATAACATATAATAATATACAGACAAATATGATTTCAACGGATAAACTCGGATAAGTTGGAATAAACCAGAAAACGATCAATTTTGACGTTTTAGTATATCAGCCAGAAAAAAAACAGCAAACATTAGTTAGGCAATGAACAGATAAAATTGCATAAGTTAGGATTAACTGCATACAAAAATGTTGATAACAGGCTACAAAATAATAATATATAACAGTCTAAAAGTAGTATATTATGGCCGGATAAAATTGGATAAGGTAAGCAAACCGAGGATAGGACAGTTTACTAGAATAGAAAAACAAAAGATCTTTAAAAAGATAAGATAAACCCATAGTTATGGTTATAACGACTGTTTTCATACTGCAACTTATTACAATAGCTTTGAACGCTAAGAAAGGATATTATCGGATAAAGTGGGATAAGGTTAAATAATGTAGAATGCAATTGAAATTTATATGAAACTCAATTTCTATATATCTGTTATGGTAACTTTTATTACATATTTTAGGATAACATATCCTTGGCAAGAACAAAATAAGTTCATATGGGATATTGTTTATGGAGATCCTGTGAAGTATATCTATAAATAATCAGCATGAAAAGCTGAGTCTACTAAGTCATTTCCAACCGTCCGTCTATATAAACGAGAACTGGTCTTGCAGGTTTTGATCTATTGATCTGCAATTTTGCACTCGGACTACTATGTATAGGATATAGCTGCTACACAAACTGGCCCATCAAAATCAAATTCTTATAAAGGATTTTTTTTTTATTTTTACACGAAATTAAGCACAGACTATTGACCAAGGCAAAGCTACAATCTCCGAAATTATTGCTCATATCGGACCACTATAGCATATAGCTGTCATACAAACCCGATTTATATCAAGGAAAGGCTCTTTTTATACCTTTTTAAGCTATAATATTAAAGTATTAAAGCTTCAGTGCAGTCAAAGTTAATGCTTTTCGCTTGTTCCTGTAAGCCGTTGTGCTACTGTTTGCATTACATAACTGTTACGTTAACTGTTGTTGCATGTTACCAAAATCGTTGCAATTTTATTCAGAACAACGGTCCACACCAGCTAAATGGTAATAATCACAGCGATTGCAGGATGATTTTCCACTGCTGTTGTTGTAAACCAATAAAACCGTGTTGCTGCTGTTGTTGTTTTTTAATATTCAGTATAGTGTAAGCTGGAAAAGCTTTTGTTATAATTTCGCGTTGCCTTACACAGCCGAAAAGTGTTTGTTGCAAGCAAGCGCTGGTGGTCTTTACGCATGGATATATATGTATGTATATGTGTATGTGTATGTGTTTACAAATGTATTTGCATGTGCAACATTTATATTTGCCAACAACTGTGCTGTGCTGTTTGATGTAAATTATAATTGACATTATCATAACAGCATTTTCATTACATGTAGTGCCTTCAGCCGTACACACGCACACACGCACACATACATGTATGCATTCATAAATTCGAGTGGATGTTCGAAAACCATGTCCGCGGTTTAAAAATTGTACAATCAATACATTTACAAGTGCGCGGACAGACATTTGTATATTGAATTATGTTTGTTTGCAAGTGTGTGTATATTGTTGTTGCAGCTGCATATAAGTCGCAGCTCGTCGCCATTACTTTATAATATCAGCGCTGATGAGCGTGTAATTTACAAGTGATGTGGCAAGTAACATTATTAATTAAAATCAACTCAAAATTAATTTAAAACTACAAAGAAAGAATGACATTTTGTTGAGAAAATCAATTAAAGTCCGTTTAAATAATATTTAATTATATTTCTCCTCACGCTTTTTAACTTTACTTATTTATATTTATTTAATAAATCGGTTGACAATCGCAAAGCGTTTACGTAGTACAATCACAGTAGAAATTCGAGTGGAGATTTCATGTTTATGAATAACTGCCATGAGTACCCACAGTAGTGTTTAAGAAACCCTGTGGCAATTTTTAATACGTTGGCGAGCTGATAAATCAGTCAAAAGTATAGCAGAAGTGTTACCTTCTACAAAATTTTTAAATTTTGCCTGCCAACATTTTTGTCTAACTAGCAGCAACCGCTTCCAAGGGAGCCAACCAATGATGCCTAAACCGTATACTGTATTATGTTGCAGCCTAGCCGAGCGTCACGCGCATCATTTATGTGGGCAAAAAATAGTAAGATTTTTTAAATTCAAATTTCGCGTGAAAATCCATCCTTCGAAGATAATTGTTTGTCGCGAGCAAGTGTTTTTGATTGCTACAAATTACTCAAAGAGGGTCGAGAACGCAGAGATGACGAACCACGATGAGGACGACCTTCAACATCAACTGATGATCAACACATCATTAAAATAAAGAGATTGGTTGGCTTTATAATCAACGATATCTTACTGGCATCGTTCGAATATCAGAAGGATCACTGCAAGCCATTTTGAAAGCTCATTTGGGTCTAAGGAAAGTGAAAGCACAATTGGTTTCAAAATCATTAAATTTTTCGAAAAACAGCGTCGCGTTAACGTCTGTAAAACAATAATTTCCGACTACCAGAATGTCATGAAACGTATCATTAATGAGACGGTTAACCTTAGACCTATGCCTACGACCCGGAAACAGACGATCAATCTGCGAATATCGTGACAAAGGTGAGCCGAAGTCGAAAAAACAACGTAAAAGCAGGTCAAAAATCGATCTTACGTTGACGGTTTTATTCGATTATCGAGTGATGGTGCACTTCGAATTGCTTCCGATCGACCAAACTGCCAACCAGGAATATTATTTGAGTGTTATGTGCTGTTTGCGCGAAGCTATTCGTAAACCGACAGTTTCAGGGAAACGGACTTGAGTCAATTGACGACATTAAATGTGAATCGCCACGCGCATTGAAGGCTAATCCGGAAACTGACTCTAACAACTGTTTCAAGGACTGAAAAAAACGTTGCCAAAAGTGAACTTGGGCCAAGGGGAATTACTTTGAGGGAACGACATAGATTTTGAAAAATAAAATAAGAATTTTGAAATTATGAACAAAGTCTTACTATTTTCTGCTCACAGTAGTATTCCAGGTACTATATATCGGTATGAAGTGAGGGTTAACGTTTGTTGTGAACGAGCCTAATTTTTTTCTGTTTGATTGGCATAACATCTGTCAAACATATTCAAAAAACTTACAGTCAACAAACAACATCATTTTTTTCATGTTGAAAATTATTTGTTTCCATTTGAACAAAAGCGCCCCACAGTTGCCTCGAATGCTTGTCGAGGCACATGGTGAAAAATGGTAACAACGTTTCAGAGGTAATGATTTTGATGTGAGAAATGAAGAACGTGGAAGACCAATAAAAAAGTTTGACGACGTCGAACTGCAAAAACAGAGCAATATTGTGTATTAAAAAGGGTGATGATAAAACCTTGAGTCAAAAGCACAATGTCAGATCGAAAAATCACTGGCAATGGCAAAAATTAATTTAATTTAAGAATTATAAGCACTGGAGAAAATCATGGGTTAATCCAGGGCAACAATCAAGAGCGACTGCAAAAGCAGATCAATTCGGTGAGAAGGCAATGCTCTGTGTTTGGTGGGATCAAAAGGGTGTGGAATATCACGAGTTTCTAAAACCTGCTGAAACTGTAAATATTAATTGTTACAGACAACAAATGATCAATTTGAATCATGCATTGATCGAAAAATTATCATAATGAGCCAGAACACATGGCAAAGTAATTTTGTTACACGACAATGCACCTGCACACAAAGCAAAATCGGTTCAGGATACAATCAAAGCACTTGGCAGGGAGCTGCTACCACATCCGCCGTATTCACTGTACTTGGCGCCTTGCGATTAACACTTTGTTCATCGACGGGCTACGCATTTGCTGAGCAGCACTGCAATTCCTATGCAGAAGTTGAAAATTCGGTGCCTGGTTGTAAAAGCTTCTAGTTTTAGACAAGAAAGAACTCGACGTCTTTTACTATGGGTCAATACCAGAATTTTTTGCGACATACCCATTAAGCCGAAAAAGGATCATTGGTTTGCTTCAGAAGACGAATATTTCTATTGGCATGATATCTACATATTGATAGAAAGGAGGTCGAAATGTTAAAAAAGCCATAATCAATACTTTGAATACATTTTTCTATTTTCGCAATCATAATTAGTATTTAATTTTCACAAAAAAAAGGCTCTTTCCATTGGCCTCCGGCGTCCCTTCTGGATTTTACAAACTTCGAAAAAAAATATATTATAACCTGTTCAGGGTATACAAATAAGTAGACATAGCTCCAGCTCCTTCCTCAGTACAGGACTTTGAATGTGTTAGAGTTGTAAATTCCATAGAATATATAAATATAAATTTTAACATGAAGGTCTATTCACAAACGCACACTTAACTTTGAAAACAAAACTGTTTAATCCTAGAATAATTAAAGTTGCATGAAACTCTTTTTAAAACCTCAGTTTCTGAGCTATCAATCTGAAATTCGACACACGTCTTTTTCTACTCAAGAAGCTGCTCATTTGTCAGAATTAGCATTATCGAACCACTATAGCATATAGCTGTCATATGAGCTAATCGGTCAAAATCAAATCTTTGTATGGAAACATTTTTTTATTTGGCGAGATATCTTCACCAAATTTTGCATGGACTGTTTTTTAAAGACAACGCTACAATCTCCGAATATATCGTTGCGATCGGACCACTATGGCTTATAGCTGCCATACAAACTGAACGATTAAAATTGAGATAAAGGTAAGTTTATACGCTTTCATGCTATAAGATATGTTGCTATGAAGGGTATTATACCACGAAGCTATAACTGAGGCACCTGTGAAGGGCATTTTGGCTTCATTGCAGCTGAAGTAGACGCTTTTCCTTGCTTTTGTCTAAATCGAAGTGATTTTTTGAGTGTCATTACCTCCGGGAGTAGAGACAAAAGCTACAGCTTTGTTTAATTAATATATTTTATTAAATATGCTAAAAATTCTTGAAAAAATGTTATGTCATAATTCTACAATACAAAATCTAACCTCAAAATTCTAAACACTTTTGCTTTTCCACGCATTCAGCTTTTATTATATTATTAATTATAGAATTTTTATGGTGTTTGTTTGCGGGTAGCCGTGTCTGCTGCGGTTTAAAACAGCCCCTGACCGCATTTGTGTGTCACTCGCGACGACAACAAATTAGGTTTTATAATTATGCAACTTGGGCGCGTGGCAGACACAAATACACACACAAGTGTACGCTTTTATTTAGCAATAATTGTACACATGTAATAGTGCCCACTAGTATGCAGTCACAACACGCTGTTATCGGCGCATTTGTATCGCTCAATTGCCAGCGATAATTAGACAGCAAAGCGCCACTTAATCCACCAAGTTGCAATTTAGGTTTTGCCGCCCGCCTCCACCCGCCTCCGCCCGCTATTTGCGGTATAAATTTTCCGGCATTTACTCCGCCTCTTCCTTTAACTACAAATATGTTGTTGTTATTGTTGTACGCTGTAGTTATATTTACCTAGTAAACAATTTTAGCAACATGTATGTATGTATGTATATACAGTGTAAACATATTTACACATTTGCTGATGAATATGTTTGCCTTCCCGTGCTCAGCGCTAGTAATTATCGTTTGTTAGCCCCAAAACCGCCGCAAACTGGTATATGTAAGTATATATGTACTACACAAATATATGTATATGTTTATACATATGCATATAAAATTGTATATGGCATTGTACACAGCAGCACCCTTTAGCAAATGGCGCATGCAGTCTAATTAATAGTTGTCCGAATTGGCGGTTTACAATGCGTCAATGGCGATTGTGCCATTGGTGGTGTAATTATGTAGTATATAGTAACAGTACACATAACTACATATCTCTATTTACCTATAAGAATATAGAAATACAAAGCAGTAGTGAAAGAGCAGTTCGAAAGCGAAGGATCGCAAGTGACTGCCGCCTACGTCATCAAAGCGCTCACAGTTCTCTCATCTGAGCACCAACTAAGCATCATTTAATAAATCGCTGTCTTCTTCTTTTTTTTCTTATAATCGAAAATAATGAGCCGAGAAAAATATATATCACGCTTCCAACGATTGAAGGTAAGGCCTTCGCAAAGTTAAAATTCTAAGTTATCGTCATCTTCCGAGCATGCCTTGTATTTGGTCAAGTCCACTTTGTCACTTTTCTGAATGCCAGATAGCAGACAAGTGTCCATTGCACTCGTATTCAATTTTCTCGCTCCTAAAAATAAAAGCTTTTTGAAGTCTCCACCGTTCATGGTACCCCAAAATAATTTTGTGGTCGCCTAGTATTGATAGCTCTTTCAGATCTCTTCAAATTCTTTAAATATTAGACAACAACGATTCGAAAAAACTATACTAACTGTTTAAATACAGCAGCACTTGTGGAGAAACCCTCTACTTAACTCTTTTCAAATCAAACTCAGAGTGGCATTGAAGGCTGTATTTACAACCTCACTTGTTGTAGAGGAATGACGAATCGAAGACGACTATTGTCATTTTAGCGAGTATCTTTTCGCTGGCATAAGAGAGTGTGGCTATTAACAGTATATGTATTTAAGAGAGCAGTATACACAGACTAGTTATACTATATATAATACATATTTTTTTTTTAATAGAAAATGAGTATCGACTTGATCTACAAAAATTTATCACACCCAGATTTCAGTTTAATCAAGTCGTATAAGTACATATACATACATGTTACACATAGACTTACAACAAATTTGTAATTTAGATGTCTGTGGGTATGTTTGCTGTTGAGATATTAGCGGTAAGGTTGGCATTTGGTTGCCTATGACTGTATCAAGGGCGCCACTAATGAGACTGCTAATTTGTGGTTGAGTGTAATACTTGCAAGTCCGAGTACACATACACATTCTATTGGAATTATATCACTATTAACATATTGCTAAGCTCAAGAGGAAGATGGTACGTAGATATATTAGAGATAAGTTTAAAATGAGATATTTCTGAACAAAGGCGAGACTCTATAAAGATATTTCGATCTCTATGATCTTCTACCTTCTAAGGAATAAAAAAAACGTTTACTTGGAGCGAAAATAGAGTTCATCATGTATCAGCGGCACAATACGATGCATTTGAAGTAACCTATGATTCATTTATGAACTCTTTGGAATTTTTTCATGTCATTTCATAGAAAATGCATTTTAAACTTGTGCTTACTAATATGTAGTTATCAAAAGCTACAATGCAAATGTTCAACTTTTTTTGATGAATTACGCAGAGATCAATTATGCATTTTCAGTTCCAAAACAGTTCATACGGGCAATAATGTCCCTATTGGAATGGATGTCTGATTATAATAATATGAGCAAAAAAAAAGACTTTATTCATAATTAAAATTATTTTAATTTATTCTTAAAATTCTACGCTCTCCCCCTTAAAGTAATCTTCCTCTAATTCTTCGAAACAGTTGTTTAAGTCCATTTTCAGAATAGCGTTCAATACGCGTAACGATTCATGTTTGACTTAAACGGTTTCCCTGGAGTTACCTACTAGTTTCGATTACAAGGAATCCGTTCCTTAACTTCGTAGCAGTCGTTTGAGTTTGCTCAATAGCCAGAAATAGCTAAATCGGGCAAATGCGGTGGTTGCGGCACGATATTGGTTGAAAATTTGACGAAAAACTCACGAAGAATCGATGCAGTATGTGACGATGCATTATCGTGGTGACATTATGAGTCGTCAGCCTCTTTTTACAAATAGCTTAGCTCCACGCAAACAACGCATATCACTCAAATAGTATTACTTGTTAACAGTATAACCGTTCGGAAGGATTCAGAGTGCACCACTCCTCGATAATCAATTTCCTGAACGATAATCGAAAAAAGCTGTCAACATAACTTTCATTTTTGACCTGCTTTGACGTGGTTTTTTGGCTTTGGTTCACTTTTGCCACGATATTCGGCCGACTGAACCCACATATGTTTCCGGACATGCGTTTTTTTCGAAAAATAAGAGTAATTTTGGAACTAATCGTGCTTTCACTTTTCTTAAGCCCAAATTATCTCTCAAAATGTCTTTCATTGATCTTTTAAGTCAGAATAGCAGCTGAAAAAAAATATATTTTAAAGCTCCCTGGTCTGTTTTATTAAATTCCACAGCAAGGTGCTATTTAGCTTTGTTTATTACACATATGAACTCCAACTATAAGACCCTAATTATATCGATTAATCGGTAATATAACGATTTAGGTGGAACTTATTTTAAGCCTGGAATTTTTTTTTAATTTTCCAATTTTTTTTATTTATAATAATTTGAATTATATTTCAACATTTCCTAATTCAAATTATTATAAAAAAAGAAAAAAAATTGGAATAATAAAAAAATTTATATTTATTTCATAAAACTTTTCAGACAAGATTAAACACTTTAATCACATAAAAAATACTACCGAGCTTCACAGATGGCATTAGCACCTATTCAAGTATTCTTATCTTGCTTACCATGAGGCTTAGAGCAACACAATAAAATTGTATTTACTTTCTTGTTCAAATATATAAACATATATTTTATGGCTATTTGCATATTTGAAAGCACACTGAACTTGAAAAATTCGCAAAGAAGTCAAGGTTAGCTTAATATAAGCCAAGTGCTTCAATAAAGAGACTGCTGCTGTCTACAAAGAGACAAAGAGTGCAATACAACAACTCAAATAGTCATGAGAACACCCTAAACAAATTATAAAATACTTTTCTTAAAAAAGTCTATATTTTGTTAGCATTGTTGTTATTAAACACTTGTGTAAACAACTTTTTCCTATCAAATATTTTAAATTAATTTATTGAATCTTTGAAGCATTGTAAGCTGGCAAATATCGTCATAGAATGACAGCTTAACCAACAAACTCTTATTTTCGTATTTCTTTGGGTTAAAAATTAAAGAAAGGCAAGAAAAACAAAGCACTTGAATGCCACAAAGAGACCTGCAATTCTAATGCATATTTGTGTGATAACCGCATTTGCATATCAGCTATTGACTCTTCGCTACAGAAACTTCGCGAATATTCTTTCGCGAAACTTTCAATGCATCTTTCTTTATCATTTGTAGGCATTTCGACAGGGGAACGCTCAGGTTGTGTAAATATTTGCCACTTGTTGATTTTTTTTATTGTTGTTTTTATTTTTACTGTTGATTTATTTCATATACTATACGTTTAACTGTTTATCTGACTGCAACTTAAGCGCAATTTAAGTCAAATTTTCATGATTAAAATATTACTTTTTGAAATGACTCTCTTGCTGCCTTACTCCAAGCGCTGGATTATATTATAAATGTTTTTGAGTACTTAAGTACCAGCCATATGTGTAAATATTTGCAACAACCGTTTATTTAAATATTTGCCGTTATTTGACTGTTGAGCGCGAAAAAGAGTTAAGCAAAATTTAGTTTATTTTTTTGTTAATGATAAAGAGTTCACTAGAATTGCGGCTTCAGTAAGTCTGAATAACTTTTTGCTTTTAGTTTCGCGAAGTGCCATTCTCTGTATTTATAGCCGCTGAAATGCATGCAAAATATTTGTAAATAAATATTATTATAATGATATAGTCTGTATGTAATTAGCTGTAGTGATAAAGCCAACTTGTTTTGAACTTTAAAGAGATTTATAGCAAATAAGTGATAATAAAGATTTTAAATAAAATATTTAAGACTGAATAGTGTTGAAAACCACCCCCGAATTTTATACTTTCCCGATTGGTTTCTGTAGGTCTACGAAAAAATATATATTGATCACAAAGTCTTTACAATATTATTTTGATATTTTTTTTCGTTGAAAATTACATTCTCAATTAAGTTACTTTTAAAATTTTATTCAAAAGTTATTTTAAACATGATTTTTGAAATATTACCCTAAATGTAGATTTGGTTTCATCTATAAATTAGCTACAGATTATGAAGAAACATTGCCTACATTTAGGCATATTTTATCAAAGTCGCACACCTAACACTTTAGAGCTCATACTAAACTAACCTATATGGTATAATTATTTTAGATGAACTTATTGGTCGAATTTTCCGCGTATGTATCTTTTCAAGTCTGTATCTTCGTTAGTTAATAATATGAGAATGTATATAAAGCACTTTAAGTCTCAGTCTCACTCGCCTTCTTATAGGAAAAAATGGTTCGGTAATGGGATTTTTAAAGGAAGACATCTAGAAAAATATAAAGAATATATTTCCACATTGGTCGGATAGATGACCAAGTATAGCAATCAACGATATTGATATTCACCATGGGCACAGAAAAGTAGTACTTCTCCTACAGTCACTGTATAAATAGTTTCTTTGTCAAAAAATTTGATTTTTTTCCTTCGATAAATTACTAGATTTAATATTACTTTAACCAAATCTGTTGGGTTTTTGAATTTCAGAGGATCCAGTTCAGAGTCTCTTTTTGAGAGAAGCTCCCGGAGATCAGCGGTTCCTTTCAAAATAAATATTTTTATTAATACTTAGTCTTAAAATACAGTTAAAAAATACCAGTAATATGTGAAAAAAATTTTTGGATCAAAGAATTTAAAAGTTTTCTAAGAAAAATTCTGCAAACTTTAGTTTTTTCGGCCTTCTAACCTCTTAGAGCAGCACTTGAATAGGACATTCACCACGATTATTTCGGAGTAATTTGGGTGGTCACCAGGACAAAAACTTCTAATTTTAGGCAAGAAAGAACTTAGAATTCTAATAAGGGTCATCAGCATACTTCTGGGATCTGATTTCAAGAAGATAGGTAATGCAAAACTGAGAGGATATAAGGAATGCGATGAAAACGACGAAACGTTGAATCATTTAGCTCATAGCAGGCGCAGCCCCTTCTCATAACTCCTGATTTCCCTATCAAAAAGTAAGGATTATATATAAAATTGATTACAAATACTATTCTCTCACTCTTCATTTAACCCTAAAAAAATATCCCACATATAGTTCTCGCTGAATACGGTCTGATATCTTTGATGAGCTCAATTCAACAAGGTTAAAGACATTGTAAACAACCACAATTTTACTCAGTAATCACAATTAAAGAGAATTTACTTAATTCACTCACCATTAAGTAACTCCAAACTTTCACAGTTCACATATGCATTAACAAACCTGCACTTAAATATTTATCATGAACTCTAATTTGATTGGACTCATATGTAATGTGTAATTATTTATTTGAATATCCAAAAGATAAAACTATAACCAATATTTGTTCGGGACACGTGTATCTCGCCAGGCACGCGGTGGGCATAAGCAAATGTCTGTTGTAATTCATTTCAATTATTCAAGCCGCGCATGTGGCAACGCTTGTGCGCTGCTGAGCAAATAGTTCGGTACACATTAGAGGCGGCAATTGTCAGCCAACATGCGAGTGGACGTCTAAAACATGCCACAAATATAGAGCTATATTATAGATAAACCAATTTCGAGCAACCAAAATGTGTGTATGAGGGCTGGAGCGCATAGTTGCTTTACATTTGAATTTCAACTCGCGCTCAAAGATAACTGTAATGCGTTGAATTGAAGGTAGGTGAGGTTTTGTTGAAATATGGGAGGGTCGTTTGATAAGGCTGTTTAAATGGAAGCAAAAGAAACTTTGCTGTGGTAATGTTGGCGCTTTTTATTAAATCGAGACTGAATTTTAAATAAACTCCTTAACTGGTTTGAGAATTTTCATCGATACAAAAGAGAATATGTAGTTCGAAAATGTAGGCAAACATTATTTCGAGACGTACTAAACTACAATACTAACTCCACGAATCGCTCTCGTGTAGAGATATTTACGTGAAATTTCGTTAAGAGTTACGTACATCGGATATAGAGGAAAGAAAGCCTCGAAAATTTGAGGAAAAGTTAATTCGAGGGAATTTCTGTAACAGTTTTCGAACTCAAAAACATCTTAGTAACCCTGGAAAGTGAAAACAAAAACTACTGAGGCACTTTACATTGCTAATAACTTCTCGAACCGCGCTCGTAAAGACATATTTACTTGAAAATATATAAAATGTTACATTCATCGGACATAAGGAAGATAAGATCTTTAAAACTTTGGAAAATTTAATACGGGGGAATTTTGAAAATAGTTTTTGAACTCCAAATGAACATTGTGACCCTAGACAATATACATATATAAACAAACTGGGGTACTTCACACGGCTTCATAAAGTCATATTTGCATGAAATTACGATAAATGTAACATACATCGATGATAGCGAAGTTAAAATCTCGAAAATTTTGGGGAAGATTTAATTCTAAAGCATTTCGGTAACAGTTTTCGAACTCAAAAAGATCTTATCAACCCTGAAAAGTGGAAATAAAAACTACTGGGTAACTTTAAAGTGCTACTAACA
The DNA here is from genome assembly GCF_024586455.1 of Bactrocera neohumeralis. Classification (NCBI taxonomy): domain Eukaryota; kingdom Metazoa; phylum Arthropoda; class Insecta; order Diptera; family Tephritidae; genus Bactrocera; species Bactrocera neohumeralis. The sequence goes on from NC_065922.1 coordinate 24,793,684, forward strand.
TCTCGAACCGCCTTCGTAAGGACATATTTACGTGAAATGACGTTAAATGTTACGTACATATCGCAGATAAGCTCATACCATATGAAGCTAAGCACAAATGGATCCAAGTACATGTCATTGGCATTCAGGCGTGGAGCACACAAGTTAACATGCCCACCATTACACACACTTACACCTCCAACGCATTCGTATTATCGTCAGTGTTATATCCCTGTTTAGTGTCCAGCAATGACATTCCAACTATGCGCGCACATCGAGATCACACACCCACAACTACACAGTTACATATGTATTCATAAACGTTCGTTACATATCTCCCCCGCCATGCAGACAGCATAAACATGTTGCATATATGTTTGTATATGATTATTTAAAGGCATTCCCGATGTTCGCTGGATAATCAAATATTTGCCAAAGCAGTGAAAAGTCAAATGTAAATACCCAAATGCGTACATATTTATGTGCATAGGTATGTATGTAGTTGTTTACGGACTCATATCGCTACGGCATAGTACGAGCATTAGCAAATAGTGGAGTATCACAAGCAAATGTCGCTGTCAGGTATTAGCTAGACAGCTGAGGGGCGCCTCCACGACGTGTACCAGAGGTTGTCGTATGCCAGTTTTGTGAGTTGTATGGGCTTATCGCAGCTGCCAGTATGTATTACACGTTATTTCGTAGATAGAGTTATAGGAGAAAGCATATAGGAAAAATGTGGCTTAAATAAATTGTACATAACTAATATACATACATTAAAGGTTTTCAAACTTAAAAAATAATATATATATATATTATTACTCTAGGGAATGCTTCCTCAAAGCGAGTCGAAAACGATCGGAAAGTGAAACAATTATTTCACATAAAAATTCTATACCCACAGATGGCTGATGTAGTTGTTATGGCTTTTGAAGACAAACTTGCTTTATTTTTGGTATATTTTAGGTAATAGAAAATAAAAAAAAATTTGAAACCGTTCTGCTGCTCTTTATGGGACCAAAAACAACTATGCAAAAAATTTACTCACATAATATCGCCTTGGTCTGCCGCTAACTAGTAACATAGTATTCTCTGAGAAAAATATCATTTAAAAATTTTGAATTTCCTACTGGGTGCTTCTGTTCGCCAAAGTTTTTCGAATGCTAATTTAAAGTGACGGAAATAAGCGTAAAATTTTATATTCAGTCTGGTCCGTGCAAAAATGTGTTTCGGTTAAATTGCCAATAAGCAGAACTGGGTCAAAAAAGTTGTAAAAAATTCAACATATTTTTTTAAGGACTACAATACACTACTTGTGAAAGTAGACCGTTTTACTGACACTCTCACATTATTGTTATGTGATAAGCTTTATTTGAAATTACAGGGTTAATTTGAAAAATAAATTGTCAATTACTTTACCGTTAAAACGATTATCGTATCCTGTTGTTTAGCATATTCAATTCAGCTATATTTAAAACTCCGAAACTCCATCGTAATATTGTTTTCGAAATTGAGCGATCTATAAGGTTTAAGTCGGCACGGAGTGAATGATGGATTTGTTATGGTGGAAGTATCGTAAATTTCTTGCTGAAAAGCAGCTGCTTCAGAAGTTTTTTTTATGTTTGACAAAACCGGAATCCGATTCAATTTGAATAATATTCATGGATGAATAATATTTTTATACTGAAACTCTTATATCAGTTATCAGATAATGAAATATAGCATTTGAGGACTTCTATGGGGGAATTTTCGAAATAAATGGCAACCTCCTTACCTCTGTCTAACATTTTTATATGATTGAATTTTTGGAAACAGCTTTCATTTAGCTCAAATTCGTTAAGTATTTCTTCAAATATTTTTGACAAGTCCGCAGCCAAAAGCGAATTGGCAACTATATGAGAGAATACGAGTATAATGTGTATGTTATAACTGTATTCAAGCTACATAAACCTATGATGATATTGTTGTTGTTGCAGCGGCAGAATTCTGCCGAGTTTACAGTCTTGCCCGAAAAAAAATTCGGTTCCATTTTGGTTTCATAGATCCGACTGCCCTGTTAACGTGATTATCATCTGCTAAGGCTAGAGAACCGATAAAAATTTAATATCATTGGCAACTCTAATCAATGTTTCGGAGTATTTCAATTTGTAATACGTATTATGGATGGGTGACACCCAGCAAAAATTACTGACGACTTGATCTCGCAGTTCCTTTCTACTACATATGAAGACTGTCGAGAATTCGCAACGCTCGCGCATATTATAGTGTGCATACATCAATTTGAATGAGTTTGAAGGGGTGGCCATAATATTTTCGAATGAAAATTGACAAAATTGTATAGAAGAAGATGAGGTGCAAAAATCTAATCACTAATCAGGTTCTGCAAGACTATTCTTGAAACACCTCGATAGTAAGATTCTTCTCGTGAATCAGGGTTGCCTGGAATTCATATTTACCGCCTTCGCAAAGTTGTGTTAGGCTCAGATCGCTTTGTGGATATATGAAAGTATTAATGAACGATACTTATTTGACATCACAAAGGACCGGCGTTTTCACTTTTCCAAGTGGAATTGTCCGCGTCGTTGCAGCAATGGATCAGCTTCTAATAGTATTATAGTATATGGCAGATCTAATCAAAAAATATTAAATCGAAATCAAAAAATCTCACTGAAATGATTTCTATAGCCTTTTTTTAAACAGGGTGTATTAAGTTTGCAACGAAATAACAATCAGAAGGAAACGTTGAAGACCTTATAAAGTATATAACGGGCGATCCAAGTAGAGGTAATTTTTTCCATAGCTTTTTTTGACAGATCACGGAGCCGCTCGACATTCCCAAGCTATATAGCTTCGCTCTAAGGGCCCCTGAAAAGTTCCAAGAAAATCCGTCGTTTCAGGCCCAGAATTTGTTCAGCGATGAGACCTATCTCTGGTTCAATGGGTACGTTTGATGTTGTATGGGTTTATATTTCTTCAAAAATGATGCCAGTGAGAACGTAAAAGTCAAAGGGGACCATTATCGAGCCATGACAACCGACTATTTGTGCGGACAATCCCGTTTCGATTCAAGCCTTGTAGCAAAACCTCATGCATTGTCATGTCGAAATGTTCGAACGAGTCATCGAAAATTGGACTCAACGGATGGACCATCTGAGTCGCAGCCGCGGCAACATTTGAAAGAGATAATCTTTGAAAATGTAATGCCAAGGAATGTTCTTTCGAATGATAATAAACATTTCCCATCAAATTTGAAGTTTCTGCCTGTTTTCTTAAAAAAGTAGCGATTTTAAAAATGGGTCACTCTTTAAATGATCAGCGCGATGAACAATGTCGATTTAGTCATATTCTTATATTTGTTCGTATGTTTGTCAGTATATACGCGAACTGGTCCCTCAGTTTTCGAGATATCGATAAGAAATTTTGCACACGTTCTTCTCTCACTAATGTTCTGCTCATTTGTCGGAATGGCCGATATCGGATCACTACAGCATATAGCTGCCATACCATCTGTACGATCGGAATAAAGTGATTGTACGAAAAAGTTTTTTGTTTGATAAGCTACCGTCACAAACTTCGGCACAGATTATTACCTTAAGCAACGCTACAATCTGTGAAAAAATTGTTCAGATCGGACACCTATAATACATAAATACCATACACACTGAGGGATCAAAATCAACATTAAGATCTTTTTATACCATTTTATGCTATAACACATGCTGTGAAGAGTATTATAGCTTTAGAGCAGTCGGAGTAAACTTTTTTTCTTGCTTCTGTAGTTTTCTGAGTAACCGTTTCATTCTCTTTTTTCCGTTTTTTCAATTTCTCTTGTTTACTCGTATTCATAATTGAATTTACGCTGCCTTAATGACTTTTTACAACACACGAACACGAACGGTAAACACACAAATTTCATTGTACAAATTGGCACCCGAAAGTCATGCGGTCAATCGATATGTCACTCAAGCTGTCAGTTAGCTAAATCAAGTGAAATTACGAAATAAAAGCAATGCTGAATGCCGAAACGGTAAGCAAATGTCACATGAGGCCGGCCAAAGACACGCGATTTGACGAATTTCGATTGACAACTACGAGCCTGTGTGCGTGCATATATTTGAAACAATTAATATCGAGAGGAGGAGAGGGGAGTGGATAAATTTAAACGACACAAATATATTTATACATAGATAAAATTGTTTGTGTTTTTGTGTATTAAAGCTATAATTAAATAATTGAAATTGGCATTTAAAAATAGTCTCACAACAACAAATCAAATCACAACAATTACAATGTTGCATGTATTAATTAGCTGCAAAGTTGTATGATGGAAATTTAAAACAATTAAACGACATATAGTCTGTCCGTTCGTGCGCCGTTAGATACTTAATAGTTAATTATTAATTGAATTGTAGAAAATAATTACAAAGCTGATAATTTCAAGTGCTGACGCTGAACCGCAATTCAATTGCCGGAAATTGCTTTGCTGAGCGCAATGGCAATGCGAAAAAATATTTACAAATTCAAACGATTGTGCACCTAAGTGCATGCATGTGTGTGTGTGCGCGCGTGTGTGTGTATGTATGTAGGCAAATATATGCGCGACAATAGACAACAAGCAATTGAGCTGGTGTTAGAGGTTCAGCGGCGGGTGAAAAAGTGGCATGCGGCGACACACACATATACATATGTGTATATGGGAGCACATGTAGATGCCAGCAATTTGATTGCACTTTTAATTGCTTAATTAAAATTCACGGCTATGCAAATAAATGCGAACAATAAAGATTTGTTCGGTTGGAATTTTGCTGCTTTGCAAATAGAGGCGGACAATGCGGCGCAAGCAAGGAGCGATGTGTGTGAGCACGGCATGCATGAGTGTGGCTAAGCGCTTGCATACAAACACAAGCACACTAATACACACACATATATGTATATATACAAAAGCACTTTGCCAAGCACGCAGCGAATTTTCAAAACTTTTATTTTTATTTATTTTTATTTTTCATCATATTTTATGTTCGTTTTGCCGTCTGGCAGCGCTGTGTTAATAACATGCCTTTGTGTGTTGGCAAGTGCGCGTGCGTGTGTGTGTGCGTGGTGTCGCATAGTTGCGCTTGTCTGTGTTAATTGATTTCGACGCCTCATCACTGCTGGCGCAGACAGACAAACAAATAGAGCCACAAGCGCTCTATAACAATTCAACTGTTTTGCAAAGCGAACTAGCAGCGTGAGTGGGAAGCTGGTGGGGTGCAGGAATGAGTGGTTTATGTCGGAAAAGCACTTTCGCATAATAGAGTTTTAAGTTTGTGTTACTTTCCGCACTTCAGTCGATAAGCCTCGATTTTTGCAGCATTTTATTGTTACTGAAATACAACAACAAAAATGGCTGTTGCTTTGTCAACGAAGTGGTCTACTTGAAAGTTTGAATTTTGTTTATTTATTTTTAGTTTTCTCTAATCTGAGTATAAAAGTCGGCTTTTGACTACTGAATGAGTTTTAATTGGTGTGCTTCAAATTTAAGGAGACATGTTGATATCTAATTCTCTCGGAAGTGAATTTTAGAATCTCACCACCACCAATATCACCGGAAATGAATGAAATTTTGCATAAGTACTTTTCTCCATTAATTGCTGCTCTTTTGTTGAAATGGCTGATGTCGGACCACTATAGCATATAGCTGCCATACAAAGTGAACAATCAGAATTCAATTTTTGTATGAAAACTTTCACAATTTAATAGATATCTTTACAGAATTTGGTATAGGTTTTTATCTACGACAACGGTAAAAGTTCTGCATAAATTTTTCAAATCGAACTACTATAGCATATAGCTGCCATACAAACTGATCGTTCAAGTTAAAATTCATGTATGGAAAACTTCCCCATTTGAAAAGATATCTTTATAAAATTTTGCATAGGTTATTATCCAAAGCAACGGTACAATCTTCGAAGAAATTGTTCAGATCGGTTCACTATAGCATATAGCTGCCATACAAACTGATCGTTCAAGTTATAATTCATGTATGGAAAACTTCCTCATTTGATAAGACATCTTTACAGAATTTGGCATAGATTTTTATCTAAGGAACCGGTAAAAGCTCCGAAGAAATTTTTCAAATCGGAGCACTATAGCATATAGCTGCCATACAAATTTATCGATCAAAATCCAGAAAATGAACTTTGTATGCCCTTTCATGCTATGTGAAAGGCAACTGTCAAGGGTATTATAGCTTTAGTGCAGCCTAAGGGAACGGTTTTTCTTGTTTCCTTTTACTTTTATCATTATTTCTTAATTTTATTAAAATTCGTTTATGAACCTGACGCTTAAGTAATGGTTAAATATTAATTTTAATGTTTTAAGAAGAAAATGGTTTGGAAAAGGTTCGAAATTTTTTTTATTTATTTTAACTAAATACACTTAGAAACGATTTTTCCACATATTGCAACAAAAATACAAAATCAAAAAATACAAAAATCACAACTTCATATCAATGCAATAAACTTTCGTCTGACAGTGCGTATGAGCAACCTACCTATGAGCCGCGGTACCTCCACAAACATGTCCGTATGCTTTCAGTTCCACAAAAACTTACATTTACGCGCTCATAAATTGAGTTAAGCACCTGCCTTGGCAACTTTTAATTATCATGTTTCTATTTTATTTCTTCAAATTTCATACGATTTGCCAATTAGCGGCGCGCACAGACTTGCGTGTGAACAAAAAATTTCGATTTTTTACTCACCATTATTTGTTTTTACAAATATCTTTGTTTGATTTTTTAATTTAACAGTAATTTGCGCGCACAAGGCACGCTCGCTATGCGTTTGACTTTAATTAGCAACTCAACGGCGCGTACACGCCCACTGCAAACTCCTAATACTGTATATAAATATGTGTTCATTTGTATGTATGTTTTTAGGTGTGTTTGGCTTGCTATTTGTTTTTCGTTATATTATGGTTTTACTTGTATCATTGCTGAGTGCTCAGTTAATTTATTAATGTTAACGCTTTTAAATGCTTATTATGAAGTGCATGATTTTCGGCTCGTTTTTCATTTTTTTCTATCATGATATTGCCGCAAATGGCATGCGATTTTACTTTTTGCCTGTTATCAGAGTGAAAAAATTGCAAAATTAAGCTACTTTTCCGGCTTTTAATTATCTTTTTAATTAAATTCTTTGTTGTGTGTCGCGATACAAAAAACTGGCTTCAATATTTCTCTTTGTTTATGTTGAAAAAAAGTCATTTTCGTGCTAATCCCTCCATTAGAGAATTGCCAGAATTATTTGCGTTACAAACAAAAACTCAAACAAAGGAATTTAGTTAATCGTTTAATGGAACTGATATTTGTTGGAAAGCTTAAATTGTTGGATTATGTTCATGTTTTTTGGAGCTGCCGATTTTTTCGACTTTGGTGCATGTTTTTTATTATTTTTTTTTTTAATATAATTCATTACCAATTATATATTATATTTTCATAAATTTCAATTATTATTTGCTGGGGCATAATGTGGACCTAATGTGTTGATTAATCTGCCTAAATTATTTATTATGTTATTCAAATATTTAAACTGTACCAAAAACAATGAAATTCTAGTAAAATTATTTCGAACTCTTACCCTTTGCGTTTATTAAAGTTATTTGAAAGGAATGACAGAAAATGTTGGAACATACCTGCAATGAAAAATGAAGAGACAAATTAGTTATGTTATCCTCAAAAATGATATTTAAATAATTAAAAGAAAATAATAATAAAATAAAAAAAATATTGATAAATATTGACAATGCAATGTGACATTGAAATCGACCCCATTTCTACGGAGGTAGTAGGTGCTGAAGGCGGATCGTGGACCGAGGTATTAATGTTGGTGCGGAACTCACAGTACTGGAAAAGACTCTGAAGGATAAAGGTTCAACAGATTGGTCTGCATCACAAAGAAGCGGCTTCCCTCAATCTCTTGCTTAGTCTTCGACTTTTCTCGGAGTCCACGCTGTCTTTATTCTGGAGCCGTGGTTGAATAGCAGTGGCACCTCTGGATTAAAAACAAAGAGCTACAGGCAGGCTGGAGAATGTCGTCACCGGCAGGTTGGAGGACGCCGTCGGAGTAGAGGTTAGACAAAGTAGAACCAACGTAATAATTACTTCGGACGAAAACTCGACATGTCACTTTTTTACAAAGATCTATTTACTTGTAAAAGGGATACTCCCCCACTTTTGTAACTGCAGACGTGGTGGAAGACCTCACACTAACCTTAAACCTAGCACTCTTGATCTCAGACTGAAGGGTTCTGAGCGACCTCTCTTTCTCTGATCATGTGTTTTTTAGCTTCAATTTGGACGGAGTACGTCCAGTTAGTAAATTCAACAGCAACTTTAGAAACACAGATTGGGAACTGTTCTGCAGATTCTCACAGACAGTAAGCTCAAAGCTAGTTTGGGAGTGCATTACCTCACTTGCATAAGCAACAAATGGATTCCATATTAAATTTGCGAATTTGGAAAAAAATGCACCCTCCCTAAATTCATTAGGTTGGAAACAAGATTTCTGCAGTATTGTTCCTACTTGACGGCCTCATATCCATCAGCATCCGTTACAGCTGTTAAAAATGTGTATTGCTCCTGTTAAATCACTGTCAGAGCGCAACTGTCATATATTTGTCAGGTGCCTTCCATCAGCTAGAAGTCTGGTCTTATAGAAATGTGGTCAACGAGTAGAAGTAATATTCATTTTTGAGACTCTCTGCTAAAAAGATGTTAGATCGCTGCTGTCAAGTGGCTGCAGACTGAAGCTGTCAAATAGTTGTCAAATGTCATCAATGAGCTCTTAACTAACATGTGATCCAAATAGACGTACTTTTTTCAATAGCCTTTTTTTGGCAGATCAGGTGCCAATCGTGGCAAGGTGTCATGCCATTTTCGTTTAGTATAGATTGGCATTTCTTTATGGAAAAACCTACGCCTGAACAAAGTTTACAAATCATTCAACTTGATTATGAAAGTTCACGTTCTTCAAAGAATATGCTCGTGCTTCGCTTAACTAATAGTCAACATAGTTTCATCAAGACGGCGCTACTTCCCACACATCACATCAATCAATGGATTTATTGTGAGAATACTGCGACGAGGCGATAATTACTCGTTTTGGGCCGGTCGATTGGCCACCAAGAGCGTGTGATATCATACCGCTAAAAATTTCCATGTGGGGATATGTAAAGTTTATGCGGACAATCCCGCTTCGATTCAGACCTTGGAGTAAAACACCACGTGTGTCATTCGCCAGTTACTAGTCGAAATACACGAACGATTCATCGAAAATTGCACTGAACGAATGGACCATCTGAGACGTAGCCGCGGCCAACATTTGAAAGAAATAATATTCAAAAAATAAATGCCAAAGAATATTCTTTCGAATAATAATAAACAATTCCAATTAAATTTGAATTTTTTTTATACAAAAGTAAGGAGCCTCGAAATGGAGTTAAGGGTAATTCAATTTAATCCAACTACAAGAATCTGCCAAAATTAAAAAAAAAGTTATTTTTTTATGTTTTTTCTTGACTAGATAGCCCAAAAAATAGGTTTGTAAATCTTATAAGCTGTCACACAATTTAGATTATTTAATTTTCAAATTTTCTATTCCAAACTTAATCACTTAAAACAACAAAAATTATTACAAAATTGCAACATAACTGAATAATTTATGAAATACAATTTGGTATAGGAATTTCTAATTTATAGTAGGCTTTCTGCGCTTGCTTATGTCATTTATTCGCACATTAATTAATAAAACTGAAACTATTTTATTATTTCTCTTGCCATCACCTCAGTTGATAAAAATTTAGACATTTTTGGTAAAATAAAAATTTTTAATGAAATAATAAATTTCGATTAAACTGGAAATATTTCCTAATAATAAATAAACGAGCAAGTTCAACGCTTTTGAAAGTGACACACAATTTGTTTCAATGGCATTTCAGGCACTCGCCTGTGGCTAAGTTTAGACAAAGCAGCATACTCATACACACACATATATCTAACTATATAATGAGAGCGTGTGAAAGCTTTGTTGATTTGATGCCAGTGGCAAGGACTTTTCCAGCACACACACATATGTACATATACAAATGTATTTATATGGAGATGTTGCTACTATCACAGCATACACACGCACATTTGCCTGAGTTGTTGCCAATTTAATTGCCGATGAATTGTTCATAAATATTAAATTATCAATATTAGCAATAACCACAATCAGTGCTTAGTGCCGCACACACACGCGCATACACGCACATATTTGTATTGAAATTAATGTTATGTGCTGTAATGGTTTGCAATGCGATTGCATTACTCAACAAATTATATTTTGTTTAATTTAAGTAACAAATTGAGCGAAATTGTAATTATGTGTTTACTATAAATTAGAGCTTATGCAGTTAGTTGCTGAGCGCTAGTGGTGAGTGAGGCAAGGGTGAGCGTTTATTGTATTGTTAGTGGAAGAGTGTGTCATATACATATGAGTATTTCAGATGGAATAATTTATTTATACACCGATAAAATTAAGTTGACAAATATGTTTATTTTACATTTTTTTGAAAGCGAAAATATTGGCGCAAAATGTCCATCACATTAATATCCCTTCAGACCCTTACTTTAAAAATTTTCACAAAACAATTTATGAAATTGCTGGAAAACTAAAAACTTTCAGAAAACTATACAATCAAAAATTTCTCTAATGATTTTTCAATTAACTTATTTCGTAGAAAAAATTGAGGTCGTTAAAGAACTAAAATATTTCAGAAATGTGTACTTCGAAAAATTCGACGATATTGACATAATTCAGCCAATTAAGAGACAGGGGATTCGCTGATTAGGTCATAACGTCCGTATGGATGAAAAGACTCCAGCTCTGAGAGTATTCGACGCAGTTCCCGCCGGGAGAAGCTGAGAAAGAGGAAGATCTCGACTCTGTTAGAAAGACCAGGTGGAGAAGCACTTGGCTACACTTGGAATCTCCAATTGGCGCCAAACAGGGAAAAGGAGGATCGACTAGCACGCTGTTGTAAGCTCGGGCTATAACGACGTAAGCGGTCCTAATAAAGCCATGTAAGCAGTGCCACAAGGGCAAACAAATATTATTAAGAAACCAAAAAATCTATACCAAGAAAAGATATGAACAAAGACGAGCCGGGTTTAATTACCACAAGGAGTGAGTGAGAGAGGGGGCAATTCGTGGACACTGTTTTTCAACAATTTTTGGTAGGTTTTTTCTGCAATATTTCAGTATAATAATCCATGGGCCTTGGTTTTCTCTTTAAGGTTCTTACTGCAACTAGGTATATGCGGTTCCACAAAAGTGCAGTTTCTTGAAGAGAGACGCAAATTTAATATACCTTGTTTCAAGTATAAAGAGAGAGAGAGACAATGAGAGAGACGTCAGAGTCGGAGTAAGAGTGTTCAAAACTATACGTCACGTTGGATATGATGCAAGAAGATAGAGAGAGAGAGAGGTATATATATGTTTTGTATGGCAATTATTATACGAAACAGTGAAATCGAACTTTTGTAAGAAAGGTTATTAAACCCTTTGTAAAAAATAGTAAAGAGAGAGAGGGAATTAGAGATGGAAAATAGAAAGAACAAACAGCAAGAGATATGGAAAGGGTAAGAGAGAGAGGGAGAGGAGGGAGTGGAAAGAAGAAAGAGTAGAGCAACTGTAAAATTGTACATCAGATTTTTTGAAAATTTTTAGGAATTTCTTGCTTGGAGAATTTTATTGTACAGTGAAAAGATTATGAGATAAAAGATCGACAAAGTCGAGAATTTTTTTAAAATTCAGTGACTGTAAAGAATCTAACTTTTATTTATGTAGAAATGATTATTTTTGATTTGTAACATTTCTATAAATATACAGTTATGATATGTTTCGAAAAATGTATCCATGGAGAGAAATATGAATTTTGGGGATACGACCCATCGACAATCTGTTTGCTATACATTTTGTTCTGTTCAACACGATATTCTGTACTATCAAAAGATCTTTTGATCTCCTCTTCGACACGATAATCGTTTCTTTACATAATTTTTGGAGAACAAATGGGATTGTACATTTTTATTAAAACGTCTTTTAAATGAGAACGTCATTTAATTAATTTTTTTTTCTTTAATTTTTTTCGCGCAGTGTAATCAAAATGCAATTATGCTACTAGCAGCCGAATTAAATTGCAATTTGTAAACAATTTCCAATCGGCAAAGAGAAAAATGCTGTAAATTGTTGTTCTAACCGCACAACAGCATTACAAAGTGCCAACAAATTTGCAGTGTTGTAAAGCGCCAATAGTTATTTACACAAATGAACAATAACTGTTAACACACACAAGTACAGCAGGGCAGAGAATTTCTCTTATTGACCGATAATTTCCAATGAAATGGCGAATTGACAAAACTAGGCCAACTGTATAAAGGTTCCATAATCAAATTTCAAATGCGCAAATTGCAGGCATATTAAATAACAATTTAAATTCTCAATAAAGTATCAATCGAAAAAAGCAATCCACGCTTGGGCAGTATGTATGGAGAACGAGTGAACAGAAAGCTTCAAATTTTGCTAAATTTCGGCAGCTAAATAGGTCGAACTGATCACAAATAAAAAGTTATAAATTTTAATTTTAAAAGTAAAAAATTAAACGAAACTAAAAATAGTGCAATAACAAATAGAAATATGTAAATTACTACTCGGAAAAAGTTGAGGCTATGTCAAATGAGAGTAAAATTGACGAGCGGTGATGCAAAGTGAAGGCAAACTCAATTCATTTGATGGACCCAATGGAAAAAATAGCAATATATGGCAAAATATGGAATTGAAATGAGCAATCGATCGGCAAAGTAACGTTATGTGGTTTGTATGTGTGTGTGTATTTGTAGTGCCGAGTGGCTGGTCGTAAATTAAAATTTGCTACAATGTAGCAGCTAGAAAATAAATAAGAATGAAATGCCTGTGTCAACAAATAGAGACAGAGGTACCGCGGACTGCAGTGGTGTGCGAAATAGTGGCAATAATTTTACTTTCACTTAAAATATTTACTATTTTTTATTTTGTAATTAGTTGAAATTTCATTTAAGAAAAAAGCAGCCGCTAGATGGCGCAGTATAGTTTATAAATTATTACGTAATTTAGATATTAATTAAGCTGCTTACTTCTATGTAAAGAATAGAAAGATAGTAAGAATATTATAGTGAAAAAGTTCTCGTTAGGTCGCGCTGAAATCAGATGACAAAAAACCTTCGAAAAAGCTTAATTTATGGCAAGATATTGAGGGTCCAAACAAATTGAAAAAATTTATTTAAAAAATCTATTATAATACCCGACGAATCGCTGCAAACGAAACAAATATATACACAGAATAGTTCAAAGACGTCGCTTTTTCTGCAAGACAAGTTGAGGTACTCGTGTCGTTAGATGTTTGGGGTTTTCCTAAAGCTTTAATATTTTAGAGAATACCCTAGCCAAACAATGATCAAAATATTTAATAATTGGTATATAAATGTATTTATATTTAGTTCGAGAATGCTCCTTGAGTCACTGTAAATAGTTCGTGCAATTTACCAAATTGAGCTTTAATCTCAGTTTCTACAATAATGTGTGTTATGCGGAAAATGTGGAAATATTTTCCATTATTTGTGACCGGAAAGTTTCGTGAAGCTCTTATAGTAGATTCAAAACTTCTAAGGCTAATACAAAGCTCAACCGAGAGCTTTCCAAAAAGCTTTTTGCACATGAAACCACAAAACGGCTGATAACTCGTTGCTGAAACGAGTTAAATTCAATTAAAACAACGCTTTATGCGCGATTCTTAGTGATTCTAGTCAAGGCGAAAGAAAGAGAGAGAGAAAGGAGAGTTAAATCAAAGAGAGAAAGTGAGTTTTGTTAATCAAATAATTTTACCGTAATTTCGGTGTATTACAAAGAATGTTTTGTTACAAAAATGATGTGGCACTGAAATCACATTTCATGAAAGCTCCGAAAGAGCTTTTTTAGCAGCGTATTGAGGCTAAAAACAGCTTTGAAAAGTATACAAAGCATTTCGGAAAAATTCAAAAAAATTCTGTCTGCTTCTAAAGTATTTGAGAACTGGTCCATATAGTGTTTTCTGTTTTTCCTACAGCTTTTACAGGTTAGAGATTAGCCTAACCAAACACTTGATAACACTACTAACAAGGATATTGTCATTTTTTGTTTGTTTGTTTTTTTTTATTGAAACCAGAAAGACTCGTCGACTTCAGATTATTCAAGATTTAGAAGTGGAAAGAATAGTTTAAGCTCCATAAGAATGAAGCTTTCTCTAGAGAGAGATTTTGAATTCTGACAAAAAGAGGCGCTTTGAGTTCGACTTCAGATTATTCAGTTCGGAAAGAATATTTTCGGGTAGAGAGATTTTGAATTCTGACATCAAGTCTTTCATTCAAAAAATTTATCAGGGCCCAAAAGTCACTAACAAATATTTTTTCAAATGATGACTATCAGCGGAAAAATTCTATAAAAAATTAAAACAATTTTTCGATATGGCTCCGCCGCCTCAACCACAATCAACTTCATTACACTTATAATTTCATATACATAGTGCAGTTGCTAAACATTTTCACAACACTGTAGTCACGCAGTGAGGCTGTTGTGCCTTGGTTCATTCGCATGGAACGAGAACGAAAGTTATTCTGGCATAAATCACATAAAAGCAACGCAAAATTGTACAGCAAATAGAAATAAATGCGAGAGTAACCGCAAATACACACACACACACCAACACTACTGTGTATGTATTAAAACAAATTTACAAAATGTATATGCCCAATGTAGTTATGAGCACGTATTATTTGTGTCAGTTGTGCCCATTTCACCGAAGCGCTCAATTATACTACACACACACACAGGCATACTTATGTGTGTATGCAAACATGCTTCCATTTCGTACTTTAGAAGCATGAACGGAAGCTGTAGGCGCATGACTACATATATGTGAGCGTATGTATTGCTGTGTGTGTGTGTTATTAACATTTAAGTAATGCATTCACTTTTAATTGAATTGAAATTGAACTTGTAAAATATACACTAGTACTGCGGCGAAAATGAATATCACACATGCAAACACACACATATACAAACATAATGATGAGCCCACACGAGCTCTTCGCATTAATGACATTGACACGCTGTGACAGGCCATTTGCGTGTTGATGTCATCCGATGTTTTACTCGGCATACACGGCAACCGAAAGCGTGTGTAACTGTAATACTATTACCTCGTACAAAAAAATGGCAGAAATTCGGAGAATGGATTGGAAGTGTAATATTCTCAAATGAAATCTGGATTGAAAAGTCGTTGCTGTTTACGATATGGAATTGGAGATATAGAAATAGATATATGTATAAAGATGTATATATGTAAGACAAGGAGTTTAATTTCAGAATTCTATAGACAAGTTATTAGCAATAATGAAATCGAGCCTGGGAATGGATTTATACTTTATGCACATACAAACAATATACGTATATTTAAAAGCACTCAGACACAAATATTTCTCATTTTTCCTAATAAGTTTGCGGTAATGGCAACTTTGGCAAACAAAAATATAATAGAAAACCATAAAAGTAGGCTATATTAGTTTTCAGTATTCACTTACATACAATAAACTCCTAAAGGTAGGCCATATTATTTCTCAGTATTTATATATAAAGTTGAAAAAATTTTGCCTACAATTAGGCGCATTAATATAAAAAACTCAACAAATATTTGAAAAACCACATAGAATTCTGTTGATGTACAGGAGTCACCTTAATTCTATTTTTTCGAAAAATTAAAAATTTTTATATTTTAAATCTATTGGCAACGTCATACAAATACATGACTCTAATACTCTAAATCTAATAATATTGTTAAAAGGCCTATAATCCTGGTGACATTTAGACCTATTATTCTTTTTTCAAAATTAGCTATTTTTATATTCCCAATCAGGTGGCATTAAAAAGAAGAATCAGGTGGCAACTTTATACAAATCCATTTTTGTAATGTCTCGTTTCTAATTTACACACATTGTATATTATTACATTTTAGTACTTTGATTTTCAGATTAATATCTTTTCAATAATTAGGTAAGGATGGCAACCCTTAACAAATTCATATTTAGCAAAAGCATTTGCAAGCGTGGTAGTATTATACGAAAAAATTGAGCTTATATGTAAATATTCTCACACTTTTATTTAGTAAACAGGTGGCAACTCTAAGAAGATAAATATCTTAACATTTTAAAAATCTTATTTGCAATACCATTTTCTTTAATGATACTCAATGTATACACATATTTCAATATCTAAATTTTTGATTTAACTTCTTTTAAAGAATTGGGCAATGGTGGCAACCCTTAACAAATTTATATTAAGCAAAAGCTTTGCAAACATTGTAAATTTATACAAAAGCTTAACTCATGTATGTGTAAATATTTTCACACAAGTTTTATTAGTAACCAGGTGGCAACTCCAACAAAATAATAATATGACATCTTATAAATCCATACTTGCATTGCCACTTTCTTCAATCAGACCAATTTTATGCTCATTTTAATACTTTCATTTTTAGATTAAGGTTTTTTGAAACAATTATGTAAGGGTGGCGGCTACTTGAAAATTTATATTAAGCGAAAGTATTTGAAAACGAACAAAATTTTAACTTATGTATGTGAAAATATTTTGACACAATTTTTATTTGTGACCAGGTGGCAACTGTAAAGAATAATATTAACTCTACTCTAATATAAGTAAGAATTAATTCACTCTAGAGTTTAAAGAACTAATTTGCCATTGCAAAAATTAATTTTTTAACTAATTTTCTTTACGATCGCACGGGATCCGTAAATCAGTGGATCCTTTGTTTATTGAAAAATTTAGAAACCAGTAAACTCGTTTGGAGCTAACGTGAAGCAATTTTTTGGCGGTGAACCTACTACTGAAAATGGAAATGATTCTATTGGTTTAGTAACCTTTATTTCCGTGGCCAGAAATCCCCCAACCCATTTTCTTTTACATCTCTTTAACTAAAGACTCAATGATATGGGAAAGATCGCGCAATAAGCTATTAAGCATATGTTAATGAGATCAGGTTATTACCGAAATTTTCTGCATAGCGACTAATAATGAAGTCCACTGAGGAAAGCATAGGTTGGGATTTCCTCGTTTTTGAACCAGTCGGTTGAAAGGGTTTAACTGCTGGCAGCAAAGGTGGAAGGAAGTGTACTCTGTAGTGGAAAAACTTAGAAAACGAACAAATCATGGTTTAGAGCTTTATTGACGTCTCTTTTGTAATCGTGTAATTGGTTACCAATCATGGAGCTTGTCGATTTATAGATAGATACGTAGATAAAGCGGCTCTATGACGACCCTCATAAGCCTTTACGAACCATATTGTATTAGTAATGGGACAAACATCCCCTCACTCTATTTTCTCCTCTCTGAACAACCCCGAGATTCTGACTAAATTCATCCGTACTAAAACTTTTATCTGTTAAACCTCCGGAACTTCACAAAACATCGACCGATAGCTACGATTTTTTAATAAAGAGCTTTACAATCGCATAGAAGACTTTTGATAGTCTCTTTCTCTTCTATTTCCTACCAGGTTCTACAATGGTCATTAAATATCGCCTCCTTGTATCTAATTGTAGTATAGAAACCGTTCTGGCTAGTTCATCTGTTTCACAGTTACCAGAAATATGACTATGATCTGGAACCCATTGCAGGCTTATCGTGAAATGTGATGTTAGATTCAATAAGAGATCAAGGCATTATTTCACTATATTTGAGGAAACCCTAAGAAACTGTAACTTGGCTATTTGCATGTATACATTTAATTAAACGACTGGCTAAAGGTGCGTCAGCAGGACTGATATTACTGTATAGTCCACTCATGAAATATAAACGCAGTTGCAAATGGTCGATAGACTTCCAACGTCTATATTAATTTCAGTTAATGCATCAGAACTTCGAACATCCAAATCTTTTTTAACAGAACTACATATATCATAAAATGGCTGTGGACTCAAAGAAAATCCAGAACTCTATATATGTATTTTGATTTGATAATTCAGAAACTGCATAAATTCAATAACATTTTGGCCCATGAGACCAAAAACCCCATTTCGTCTACTTATTAAAGATACAGCTGGCACCGGGTTTCTTTAATTCCTGCAGAAAAAACCCCAAAGCCTCAATTTAATTATCAGTTTTATGTATATTTATTACAAAAGAAGTGAACAACAATAACACTCATTGAATGGACAAGCCCACCAGACGAAAAAGGAAGACAACGCCACAATCCATACGGTCGATGACTGACTGGCGCAAGCCAAAGGTCGATTGTCGACATTAAACTTTAAAACTAACAGCACATTGAGCTGGCGGCTGGTTAACGGACGGACGAAGCAATTTAATGCAACCGATGAACGGCATAACAATACAAACGCCGACTGACATCTCACTCAGACGCAGACACTAAGAATTTAAAATTGATTTTATTCCTCTCCACTTCTTCGCCATCTTTCGTTTTCTTCGCGCGCGAGCCTGTTAAGATGAGGGTCAAATATTAGTCAGTCACTCAA
This sequence comes from Bactrocera neohumeralis, assembly GCF_024586455.1. Lineage (NCBI taxonomy): Eukaryota > Metazoa > Arthropoda > Insecta > Diptera > Tephritidae > Bactrocera > Bactrocera neohumeralis. Next base: position 24,812,303 of record NC_065922.1, read on the forward strand.
CCAGAAGATGAAGTTATTGGCGATGATGCGTTCACTGCGTGCACAGAGCAAAGGGGGCAGCTGCAGGTGGCCTGAGTGGAAGTCAAGGAGTAATAAATTTTTTCGACACAAGCGCGAAAATTGACGCAAATGGCACAGAAATTAATGAGGGCATACACTACGAGTCAGCGAAAGTCACTGGCGACAGGCAATTTGTAACTGAAATGTGGCAAAAAGAAGCAGAAGCAGGCATAACGGAATCATGGTGTAACAATAACGGCGCTCCGTTTTCTTAGGGGGCCGAGAGAAGAGTTTAATAATTGAAAGCTGCAAGATGCTTCATATTGAATCGCTACAATATTAATCATCTGCTTTTGAGTGACGCTGATTGAGCTCTCCAATAAGGACCCTTTGGTGCGCACGGCGATGTGGCAAGTAGAAAAAAATACTTTAAATAATACTTATGCGCTTAACTTGCGATACCACAAAGGGTGAAAGCGGAAATTAAAATTTAGGAGAATATTTTTTTTAATTTTTCGCTTGTTTACACTATACCCGACAGCAACAACAAGCCGAGGTGTGTTTAGGATTTTAATTAAGCTTGAGCGGAAGCACTAAAAAGTTTCAGAGGCAAATTGGACAGCAATAAATTGTTATTGAACAATAAAATGTGATGACCAGCAAAGTCAACAAGCGAGTTTCATGTTTTTGGCTTAATTTATTTATTTAATTTTATATTGTAACTGAACCCAGTAGTAAATTCTAAAGACTGTACCTAACTTGTGTCCCTTAGCAAAAATTTCGGTAAATTTGAAATATTCCAGTGGGCTGATTTAAACAATTTGATGACTACTGAGAAAGTTTTAGAAGTTTTGTACTAAAAATTTAAAATATTTTTTAGCAGCGTTGCCACCTGTTCTGCACTTTTTCTTCAACTTTTTAAGTAAAAATTTGTTTAAGAATTTTTTAATCAATAACGTTTAACGTCAGAATTCATAGACGTCGGCTTACAAAAAATAATTTCGGCAGGGTTACCGCCTTTTTCAAATATTTTAAAGAAAGTTTTATCGAAAATATTTTTGAGTAAGTTTGACACTGTTTTTATATTTAAAACTAAAAGGAATAATTAATTTCAGCAGAGTTGCCACCTTTTTTACATTTATTTTTATCTTGAAACCAAAATGATAAATACAGAGAAATTTTAAGAATTTATATACTTAAAGTTGAAAATATTTTTAAGCAAGGTTGTCACTAGTTATAAAATTTTTTTTTCAACTTGTTTAGGAAAAATTTGTCTGAAAATTTTGTAAAATTCAATATTTAACGCCAGAATTCTAAAACAACGGTTTACGGAAGAAAATATTTTCGGCAGAGTTGCCACTTTTTTCAGATTTTTTAAAGAAGATTTTTCGAAAATATTTTTGAGTAAACTTAACACCGTTGAAATATTTAAAACTAAAAGGAATAATTAATTTCAGCAGAGTTGCCACCTTTTTTAAATTCACTTTTATCTTTACACCAAATTGATAAATCTGAGAAAGTTTAAGAAGTAATATATGTACATACATACATACATATGTATGTATAATATAAAGGTGGAAAATATTTTTTAGCAGGAATGCCACTTGTTCAGAACTTTTTTTTTTCAATTTATTTAGGAAAAATTCTAAGAATTCTTTAAAATTCAATATTTAATGTCAGAATTCTAAGACAAAGGCTTACGACAGGAAAAATTTTCGGCAGAGTTACCACATTTTTTAAACTTTTTAAAGATGATTTTTTCGGAAATATGTTTGAGTATTTTTGACACTGTTTCAGTATTTAAAGCTGAAAAGAAGAATTAATTTCAGCAGAGTTGCCACCTTTTTCAACTTATTCTTATCTTTAAACTAGATTTATAAATACTGAGGAAATTTAATAACTTATATACACAATTTGAAAATATTTTTTAGCAGAGTTACCACTTTTTCTGAATTTTTTCTTCGTCTTGCTAAGGAAAAATTTGTCGTAGAATTTTTAAAGTTCAATATTTAAAGTCAGAATTCTAAGACATCGGTTTACGAAATAAAATATTTTCGGCAGAGATGCCACCTTTTTTAATTTTTTTTAAGTTTTCGGTAATATTTTTGAGTAAGCTTGACACTATTTCAATATTTAAAGCTGGAAATAAGAATAAGTTTCAGCAGAGTTGCCACCTGTTTTAATTTTTTTTAACAAGAAATCTGTTTAAAGAATATAATAAGAGTTCTGAAATGAATAGGTTGCTCAATTAAGAAAACAACAGTCCACTCTCTTTGATATCATTAGTAGATATAAAATAAATACCGGAATTCTGGTTTCAGGAATGCAGAAGATCTGTTAAACTAAGTGCAGATAGTACACCAGAAGCATATCACAGCATAACTGACTTCTAAGCCATATAGATGAGGAAAATAATTTCGATATAAAAGTTCAAAAATCAAACTGTTTGTACTTTCCACACTCTTCATATTCCACGAGTCAGTCTGTTTGGCAAACACCAAAGCATGATTTTTCTAGAAATCGAGATCTTACATGCAGGACCACGGGAGATAATCCAGCTTGGAAAAAGTAGCGACAAAAACAAGTTTTTTTTCGGAGGAAACTGATGGATGGTCTAGGTGGGCTTACATTTATTTGAAAGGAAAGAACTGTCAGTACGACACTTCTCACAATTGTAAGGTCTAGGAAACCGGAATGATCCCTAGTTCTTATGAGAATGGCAACTGTCAGTTTGAAACATATTTTGTCAAGTAAAAATTTTGCTCTACAAGGACCTGATTTTGTTTGATTAATTTGTATAGCAACTCTGTCTTAAAGTGGTCCCATATTAGCGGTTCCGACAAATGAGCAACCACTCGGGTAGAAAAGGACATGTACCAAATTTCAGAGAGACATCTCAAAAACTGCACCTTAGTTTACGTTGTAAGTACATAATATTTTGTAACAATGCAGCAACCCTTTTTACTTTTCAATCCATACTGTCCCCTTTACTCAACCAACAGCTTAATGCAATTATTGTGAATATACTATACACACATATATATGTCTGTTTGTAAGTACATATAGCGCAAAAATATGCCCTTGAGCGATAATTAAAAGTAAACAGCCATGAAAAAACTTTCGCGCTGCCCAGACATGCCATTCAACAGATATTTCATACATTTTTACACGCTCAGAAATTATTTCAGTTTGTTTCTACAGTGTCTACTTATTTACATGTATATGTCTCGTATTTGTATTTATTTGCGTTTACAGTTTTTCCAGCTAGCCGCTGCTCATTTAAACAATTGCTCAAGCGTTGCCTTTGGCGTTTTATTACCTTTTTTCCATTAACAAAGCTGCTGGTGCCCAACTGATGGACGGATGTCCCTACGCTTAGACAGCTTCTTTTTTACTATATAGTATATGTATATAGTAGTTGTTGTTTTCTGTTTTTCCTTTTCCTTTCACCATTTAATGGAATGGTCGGTTGGTGAAAAGGTTTAGTTAGAGATAGCATGCGGCGGTGAAAGGGCAACTTTGCTTATTTTGCCTTCATTAAAAATCCGCGATTTTGCTATTACAGCCCTTTTAAGCTTTTTGTGTGTTTTTTTTGTCTAACCCTTGCTATGATTTAAAGCACCGTTAGCGCACAACTGCGTTTAAATGAAAGAAATGAAAGATGCTTAACGGGACCTCAAGTGGCGATTTAAAAAAGCCGGCGAAATAGCATAAAAGTATTCAATAGCGGCAGCTGAGACCAGTCCTCTCCTCATTGTAACAAACATATTTACGTATGTATAAATAGTGCCCGCCATTTTTAATGTTCCAACCACTGCTCGCCGCCCACTTGTCATAATTTCTCTCGCGCTTCACCCGCCCTCACAGGTAGCGCTTTTAATTTGCACCATTTCGTGCATTTACTCCTGTCTAGATTTTTCTACCATCTTTTGCTCCTTGTTCGCTTTGTTCGCCTTGGCGTATTGCAATTTTTAATTTTCGGGATTTATGTGACAACTTTATGGCACCGTCATTAAGACGTTATAAAGCTTTATGCAAAAAGTTTTATAATGAAAGTTTCGCTCACACACACGAGCGCATTCGGTTTTGTGTTAACATTTAAAATATGTGAGCAACTTTGTCGATAAAGAAACAGCAAAAAGGTGTTGTGGTCAACAATTTTTCGGGCACTTTGCGGTGGTTGTTTTTGAGTTGGTTGTAGGTAATTTTCAAGTACATGTTGGGAGGGCATTACGTAGCTCAAAAAAAAAACTTATTTTTCATGAAGTACGGAGTTTTACTAAAACAAAAAGGGGCAGAGGTAACGAAACAGAATTCTTGCATAAATAGTATTTTGAAAATTATAATTGTAAATTTTTCAGAAAATGATTAAAACGAACAAAATGTCCTTTAACACATTTTTGTATCACATAAAAGCGTTAAGAAGCAGAAGAGAGGCTCAGCAACTCAACTGCGCCCATACTGTCAATCAACTTTCGGCTTTCCTTTTCGGATAGAAATCTTTGAACGATTTCAGGTTGAAGAAATCTCTGGAGTTGGTAACATAAAAAATGCTTTATTCTAATTTAAAACGAACTCTATCACACAATGCTAAGTCAGTCAGAATGTTATCCTAAAATTAGCAACTCTTCCGTTGGATCTATAGAATGTTATCATTTCGAAACATTCCGAGTGGAACAGTAAAGATTCTTTGAACATTTTCTTTTAGCGGGGTTCATCTCGTCTCAATGGTATGTGCTCAGACCGGATACTGATTCATACTAAATATCTTATCACATACGCCCTGCAATTTCACTGTGTCCTGCTTTTGTCAGACCAAGGTTAAAGCATCTCGGTAGACATACCTTCAGTGGACCCAACGAAGTAAAAGGAATGGAAACTTGCTTCGTGGAAATATAAGGGTCTATTGATTCATATCCAAGAGTTATGGAAATCACAAAACATCAGCGTTCACAGCTGTTCAGGTTAGATCCTGTGTTAAATTTGGTGCGGGGATCTGCTTTACGACCTGCCCTAATAAAGCCATACAACATCATCTATTTTATTTATTTTTCTATTTTAATTAAATATGACCTATAAATAAATTAATATACAGACTAGGAAACTAAGCGAACTGGCTAGTTAGGCCTTTATCCAAAACACATCTTAAAAGTTGGCTTTATGCTGCTTTAAGTTTCTCAGTGAAAAAAACTTGTTCCGTACTTTTCGACTCATCTACTAATCCGGGCGCCCATTATTCACATATAATCGGAAATTCATAAAAATAAAACGGTTTTATTAGTATGAAACCTACAATAGGTTTTCAGCATTTTCTGTTAAAATTAATGGCAAAAATTTAACGTCAGGCAAGTCGTATAGTATGAACTATTTGCAAGCACTGGCAGATTATAATGCCAATCAGGGTTGATATTTGAAATTTCGTTAAGCTTCAAATCCACTTAAATGTTGCTCACTGACCTCTGATAAAAACTCATCGTCACTATGTAAGATAATGCTTTGATTTAATTTAGTAAATTAAGATTATAATTGAGAAAACAACTCGATTAACGATAGACTTGCTTAAAGATTAGCTATTATACTTCTTTGTGCTCTTCATTTTGTAATTTATAGCCTGGACAACAACCCGCTGAGTAAAACCCAGCCAAATTTACAGTTTGAACAACAACCCGCAGATTCAATTCGATTAAGAATTAATGTAATAAAATAAAATTTTTAATTTGTATGGTAAGTCGATCTAAATTAGCACTTTAATCGATCAAAGGCCGTTTAATTGATCAATTAATAATTTTACGAAAATACTATTAGGTAGCTTCGACGTACTACGCAGTACTCATTCACAACAACAAGTTATCCTTCTAAAAAATAACGGCTAATCCAAGTAGACCCTTTTCAATAGCCTTTTTATTGATAGTCATTCGCAGCAACTCGGACTGACGTATGGAACGTTTTGGCGCATTTAAGGTCGAGATCTTAAAATTAAAGCGTACAAAATACAGCTTATACAGGAACTGAAGCCGCTTGGCCTTTCCGTACGGCACCGCTTATCTCTATGGGCTTTTGAAAAGTTCCAAGAGGATACGACGTTTTCGAGCCAAATTTTATTCAGTGATAAGACCTATTTATGTCTCAATGGGTGTGTAAACAGGCAAAACCGCCGCATTTGGGACGAAGAGCAATTTGACGAGATTCAAGAGCTGGAATTTTCTTTCAAAATAATGCCGATGAAAACGTGACCATCAATGGGGGGGACCATTAACGTGTCATGATAACCGACTATTTGATGCCTGAAACTGAAGCTCGTGATCTTGGCGATATTTGGTTTCAGCTAGACGGCGCCACTTCCCACACATCGCATCAATCAATCGATTTATTGAGAGAACACTACGGTGCGCACATAATTTCACGTTTTGGGCCGGTCGATAGACTTTTTTCTGTTGGGATATGGAAAGTCTAAAGTCTATGCGGACAATCCCGCTTCCTTTCAGGCCCTCGAACAAAACATCACGCGTGTCATTCGAAATCACTTAAAGCATTTAGTTTTTCATGTAAGAGAGGAGTTCGCAGTGAGCTGAGAGACGACATACTTGTGTGTAGGAGCTCTAGATCGACCGTGGCTAATCTATACAGTCTTCTGCTATAGTCTGAAGTTATTATAATATCTAAAAGGTTTGCGCCAAAGATGGAACAAATAAATATATTTGAGCTACAGGCGAAATAAACTTCCAACCTCTTATGGAATGAGACAATAGAGTAATTAGACTTTAATTTTTTTTATCTATCTAAGCCTGCATGAAACTTTTGCAGTTTTCCCTGTAGTCCAAGGGATCTTCTAGTCTCATCTTTACTGCAAGAAAGTTGCTTAACTCTTCGATTAGGCATTGCATCACCTTTCATTCAACTTTCCTGCACTTTACGTCGTCCTAATCCCCACAAGTTTTATTATCATCATTTCTAAGCGTGTTAAATGTATTTATGCAATCTCATACGTCTCCTATATCTTCTTCGTTAAAGGTGAAAAATGCATTTTATGTTTGATATTAGCATTTTTTCCACTTTATTTGAGCATGCAACATTTCATTTGCGTATAAAATTCAGTGCAGCGCAACAATTTGTTACTCCAATTTTTAACCAAAAGCTATGCCATCATTTGCCACAACCTTGCCACCTGTTTTTGCGCGCATACGGCAACGGAAAACATAATGGCTATAACGCTGCCTTTTAACATCTCACATTTACCGTTTTAACCTGAGCTAAAAACGACAACAAACGACGGGCGGCAAGTATGAAGAAAAAAAGTGGAAGAGAAGTGGAAAAATGAAAGAAAGAAAGCAGAAAAGCTGTTGAAGAAATGTAGCGGCAAATGTGTCGAGAAAGCTGCTCGAGCAGCAAATTAAGCTGACACACTCACTCGTTTTCCTTAGCCCGGCAACACTTGCCACACACAAGCAAACATACACACAGTGTTGCATGTTGCGCTCAGCCGTTGATGCAATTCAGAGCTGACGCTTTCGTTTTAAACTCTGCCGCTGTGTGGCATTTTAAATGTTGCCATTTAGTGCGGTTTATGCAACTTCTTGCGACTGCCGCGCGCCGGCTGCACGAACGGCTGACAGCCTGACTGACTGCACGGCTTTGCCATTTGGCTTAAGCCATTTTCCTTTTTCACTTTTCACACGCTTCGCTCCTCATCGGCGCCCCCTTTACCACGCTGCTTTTCTACTTTCAGCCGAGTCACAAGCGCTTTTCTTCTGCTGACAACTCTTTGCACACACTTGAAGCGTGGAAAAGTGTTTCGAAATTAAAATTAATATTTGCTCAGTTGTAACGCATTGCGAAAAAGAGCGAAAGCAAAAAACCGGAAGTGCAACTGCAGCGGCAGCAAGGCGAGGTGGGTTGGATTTGTGCATGTGAAATGCGCTCGCATTTACACAATTATTCTTTTTTCCCAGCAATTTTGCTATTTTGCGACTTTTACTTAACTTTCGCTGTCAGAATGCTACCTTTCATGTGGTTGAAATAGTTTTCCTAGTAAATCGTTTGTCGTCTGAGCTGTTAGAGCGCTGCGGCTTTGTGAATTACTGATGCCGTACTGAGTGTATTTTTGAAGCATATACACATGTGTGTGTGTGTATGTGAGTTTGACTGCAACTACACACAATTGCTTGCGTGTAGGTGTTAGTGTGAAACACACACACATAAAAATATCTAAGCTTCATAGCTTCATATTGAAGTGTGTGTGCCTGTTTGCATTGCTGCATTTGTTGGCTTAGCCTATCTTCAGGCGCTTACCCGCCTTTAGCTTCTGTACACTTATCTCATGCGTTTATAATGAAAAACAGGTTTCACAAGCAATTTGTTGTTGTTGCGTGTATAAATGAAAATTAGCTAGGTATCAAAGGGGGCTGACACACATAGAAAGTAAAGTAAATATACGCGCATTAAGGTGAGGCACGAGGGGGATCTTATAATTTTCGTTAAAACACAAAAATAAATATTTGTGAATGAAAGTTTACAACAACAAATATTTCATACGAGTTCGTTGTTGGAAAAGCACGTGAAGCGATTCGAAACAAGCAGAAGGCTAAAGGTCATAATATTAAATATGGAGTCCATGAACAAAGGTATTCACTGTTTGCAACCAATTATGAAATTACTAACTAAAATATACTCTGAAATATATTTCTGTTATTTTTCCATTCATATAACTCACAAATTTCCAAATATGTTTGGCATAAGGTTAAATAGCATCAGAAAATTGCACATTGTCGGCTTTATTGTAACTTAAGGACCATTTTCAATTCACTTTGACTGTCAGTATATATACAACCGTTAGTTTTTGAGATATCTAACTGAAATTTCACACACGCCCTTTCTCCATCAAAAAGCTGCTCATTTGTCGGAACCGGGGATATCGAACCACTATAGGGTATAACCATCATATAAACTGACCTATACAAAATAAAGCCTTTGTATGGAAAACTTTTGTATTTCACAAAATATTTTCAAGATATTTTACAGGGATTATTTTTCTATAATCTACGAACAAATTGCGTAGATCGAACAACTATAGCATATAGCTGCCATACAAACTGAACGATCGGAATCAAGTACTTGTAAGAAAAACTTTTTTAATTGTCGAGTTATCTTCACAAAATTAGGCACGGGTTATTGCCCAAAGCAATAGTATAATCTCAGAAAAAATAGTTCAGATCGGACTACTATAGCATATAGCTACCACATAACCATACTGTTTAAAACCAAGTTCGTGTATGGAGTCTTTTCTATTTTGTGGTATTACAGCTTCAGTGCAAACGAAGTTAACGTTTGTTATTTTGTTTTTATAAAATCCAACCGGCAAGTAATGGATAAGGTGAACCGACTTTATGAAAACCATAATTTAGGTACGAGATATAGGGAGTAAAAGCAGTTCTTAGTTGATGAATAGTATTTTTGTGAAGTGAAAAAACACTTTAGAGTCTGTCATGAATCTAATAATCAGTAGTTAGGTCTGGAAAATCTTTAATACGATTCCAATACTTTAAAGTTAAAAATAATCTCAGACTTCTGATAAGTTTCAGTCTTATATATTCAATTTATGTTTGATTTATCAATTAAAAGGTGAAAGAACCAGCCAATACATATGTATTTGACTAAGAAAGTAAAGATATTCGGTTATCATTGAGCGGTGGTTGGCGATTCCCATTCACAGTAACGTGCCGGTCTTGATCATCATGGAAGAAGGTCAGCCCAATGACTCCGCCGGCCCATAGACCGCACCAAACCGTAATTTTTTCTGGATACAATGGTGACTCATGGAGTACGTGTGAATTGCTGCTTGACCAATAACGCATATTTTGAAGATGATTTTCCGATGAAAATCCGGATCATTTTGAAGTTGTTGCTTAGCACAATTCACGAACATGCGAGGATTCTGGTGGTCAGATCTTGCGTCAATTTGATCTTGTAAGGATGTAAGCCAATATATTTTCGCAAAGTTCGCCACAATGACGTCTCAGAGATGCTCGGCACTACGGGCACTTCTTTGTCACACTGACACGGCTTTTACTTTTGTAGCGTCCCTTTTAAAACCCCGTTAGTAGTAATTAAAATTACTTGAACTTGTGGAACGGAAGATTACTCATGTGATGTACTCGAGATAGCAGGCTTTAAGGAATCGAAACTGAACTACATATGTACTCGACTAAGAAAGTAAAGATTCCGGCCAAACAACCCAATGAAAAAACAAACTTTTACAAAAAATTGTTTAAGAAATTATCTATATTATACTCAGCACTATACAAATCTCTCTCCATCATATGTAGATTATGAACACAACTATAAACGTAATTAAATCAAGAATATTTAATTTTTATCCAGGTCAATAAATAAAATGAGATCTATATTAAAATTTTTTGGTCCTCATTATAAGGTTTGCTTTTTTAAATCCATATCAGGAAGCTTTTAAGCTAAGTCTCACAACGTTGAAGTCATTTTCTATTTTCTTGAAGTCACTTTAGGTGCTTTAAATTTCGACTTCTTCTAGTTCTTCTTTCCAAAACTGAATTTTAAAATCATAATCACAACTAAAGTCGGATCACCCTAACTTTAACACACCTCAATCAGACGCTCGACCGCATTTTCCTACAACTCTCTTTATCATCTCTTTATATATGCACTCACTTTATTTTTCATTGTAAAATAACTGCATATTTACGCAAATGCGGCGCCAGTAAAACGCTAGAAATGTAACCATTTATGCTTAGCAGTTTTTCTCTCATATCGCCCAAGTCATTTCCCTCCCTAACAGCACTAGTACTCCGCCAACACATCTGCCATTCAGCAAACTCAGGTATTTTCTGTTGCTTTTATCTGCTTTGAGCATTTGCCTTTGCCACATTTATGCGAGCGTGTGTTTGTATATGTACTATATGTACATATGTATGTATGTGTTGCATGTTTGTAGAGTTTAGACAAGTTTATCATGTTGCTATCATAAATTTTCTTAGTTTTTCCTGTGGACAAGTTGCAATTAATTGCATATGCGTATTTTACACCACACACTCACACTCTCTCACTTTATCTTCGCTCTATTCGCTGTTTCGTTCGTCTTTTACCTTTACCTTTCGCTTTGGATTTTTGCATTTTGCCTTAGTTAACCGTGTTGGCAATGTGGAGATAAATGATTCTTGCGCATCGTTTATGGAAATTAAATGCATGTTGGCAAAATGTTTCCTCTGCATCCATGTGAGTGGCTCTAAGCTCTAGCGCAAAAGTGCATAAATGAAAATAAATTGTTGTTATATGCTAATTTCAAATTATCCACGTGAAAATAAGTGTGGTTAAGGAGAGAAGGAAAGACTACATATGCAAGTCTGTTGAGAGAATTTTTAAAAGTTGTCCAAAGGGTTATAGGCACTCACCCTAGCTTACTTTAAAATATCTTTTTCTGGGTTTCAGAGACTAGAGATAGTTTTTGGAAAGGAAAGTGAAATTTTTTTAAAACTTAGTCTCTTCTTAATATCGAATGATGGTTATCTTGGACTAAGGTTAATCCAAACCTCAGAGTTTCAATATGATCAGGGCGATTGGTTTCCTGTCGAAAACAATATGGTAGTGTCCGCAGAAAAATTTATTTTGTCCATCCGTCGTGATATTATTTTCCATTTAAATATATTGATCAACCCTTTCAGACCTTTTGCAATAGCGACTTGTATAAAATAACTAACAAACTAATAAGGTCTGTAGCGACTAAACTCACTAACGTGAACACGGCTATTTGCTGTAAAGAAACCACTAGCTTACTGAGGACTCAGTTTATCTTAGAGATAAATCTCCTTTGGCATCAAACGACTTTGAGCACTTTCGGAATAAAATTGCAAATCTTAGTACGGTAAACTTCGAGAAGGGTATCAGAGATTTTAAACAGTGGAAATGTGTTAGAATAAAGCGTGTTTAATGCTTAAAAATTCAATCACGCCTCTCCTCGTCCTCTTCCCCACCTCAAATCGCTCGCAAACTATTTTTCCTTCTATACTTGTAATTCTATCTTGTCTTTGCAATGGGTTTTAACCTACTACAAGTATAACCTTGTCCTTTCAAGAATTATCAAACCTAGTCTACAACTAAAAGAGCCGATAAAAAATTATTAAATCTTTAAATGTTGAGAATTTTTAATTTAGACATTAAATTTGAAATTTAAAAATTGGAGACATATTTAGATTTGGAGAAATTTTGGAAATTTGATAGTTTTTAATTGGGTCTTAAGTTAAATTGCTGTAATTTTTAATTTTCAATTTAGGAAATTTTAAAATCGGAGATATTTTAAAAAATGGAGACTTTTTGAAATTTTGAAAACTTAGTAGTTTTAAATAGGTCTTAGTTTAATTGCTGTAATTTTGCAATTACAATTTAAAAATTATCAATCTGGAGACATTTTTAAAATTGGAGACATTTTGGAACATGAATTAAGTAGTTTTTAAATGGGTTTTAAGTTACATTGCTGTAACTTTTAATTTACAATTAAAGAAATGTTCAATTTGGAGACATTTTTAAAATTGGAGAGATTTTGAAATTTTTGAAATTTAGTAGTTTTTAAATAGATCTTAAGTTAAATTGCTGTAATTTTCAAATTACGATTAAAGAAATTTTAAAATTGAAGACATTTTGAAATTTTGGAAATTTAGTAGTTTTTAAATGGAATGTAAGTTGAATTGCTGTAACTGTTGTTTTTGTCGAGAAAAGCATACTTTTTTAAGCTGGAGCATATAAAATTATTTGCAAAACGTTAAGTTATCATGTTAATTACATATATACGAAACTGAAGTAATAACTAGAGACCTCTTAGATTTAAGTAATGCGGCTCATGTTTAGCAACGATTTTTTTTCACCAAATAGAAACATTCAAAAAGGTAAGTGTTTGAACAAAAAAATTCTAAAATTTTATAGCACTCTGACGTATATACAAATGCACTTAATAGCTAATACCTGTGAGTCATTCTTTTGATTTTCCGTTTTAAATGAATATGAGAATATGTGAAAATAGCGAAACATACCTGAAATAAAAAGAGAAAAAATGTTGCTTTAGTCATGAAAAATTTAAAAATATGTAAGAGCAATGTATTTTACAGATGTATGAAATCAACACAGCAAAATCAATCAGCTAAAACGCTTTAAAAACTAACAAATCGGCCATCGTGCGCCACTAATCCAATAGTAGCAGCAATTAAGAGGCAAAGTAAATATTTTCAAATATATACACATTTATATTTATACGCACAACATTTCATATATATGAGTACATAAACGTCAATGTATATGTAAAAACTCGAAATTTATGAAAAAATTTCAAGAATTTCTTTTCCATTAATTTTTTTAATATTTCTTTTTCATTTACAAAAACATGCACTTAATTGTAACAGTGCGCGGAAACTTTGCAACCGCAGTGCAGATTTGGTTGCGCGCCATTTGACCTCACAACACTCTGGCAACAAGTAAACCAAATGGAGGGAGGTGCTTAAACCCTCGAAATATGCAAAAATTTTAATGAAAATATGTTTGAGAACGCTGGCATGAAAGCGGTGGCGTTAAATAGCTGTCGTTTTTCTTAAACCAAATTTTTTGCACAAGCTAGCCGCCAACTCTAGACCAATAATGTATTTGCGGTTTTTTACTAAATATTTATTTCAAAAAAATATTTTGCGGGTCGCAGTGACAATGGTGAGCGCAGCTGTAAAAACAAGCCAGTGCCACACCGAAATGAAGTGAGCGAAATAATCCAGTGAAAATGCCAACGCAATTTAATACAACGGCATATACATACATATGTAAATATATTTGAGCATACAAGCCAGTGTATTACCAGATTTTTTTATTATAGAAGCTATATATTTTTTAAATTTTTTTAATATTTTTTTTATTAATTTTTTTTTTAATATTTTTATTTTTTATATTTTTTTATTTTTTATATTTTTTTCAACTCACATAGTCATATTCATACCGCTTACTGCTTTTCTATTTTTTCTATTTCTCCTTTTTCTTTACCCTTGCATATTCGCGCTCTAGCCACGTATTCCACATTTCTATTAGAATTCCCCGCCGCGCATTTTGCATGCCAGCACCTGTGCACATAGCTGAAATCGCCCCGCGTGGTTGCTGCAGTTGCCGTAGGCGTTCTGAGCATTTTTCACTGCAAATCCGCACGCGTCACGTCAGCTTTTCTAACTGTTTATATAAATGCAGTTGGCTGTTTACTGTTATTTTTCGGTTTTCGTTTTGCAAGCTTCTATTTACAACGCTCCCACCGGTGCTGTGCTTTTCGGGTAGTTGTGGCACACACACAAACGCACACATGAGTACAAATAATACCTTATTGTATATGGTGTATGCTCAAGTATGCTCAAGGGTATATCTGATTTTGTTGGTTTTGGTTGGAGTTTTAAAAATATTGATAAATATTTTCGTCTATGCTAGTTAGGAATGGTTTCAAGGGTATATCTGATTTTTTTGGTTTTGGTTGGAGTTTTAAAAATATTGATAAATATTTTCGCTCTATGCTAGTTAGGAATGGTTTCTGTTAAAAAATGCAAAATATTCAAATTGAGGTGTGGGGAGTTGGCCACAAAAATTCAGCAAAATGTGAATATTGAGAAAAATGCTTGAGTTTAAAGACTGTTGAGGTAAGCTATGCATAGATTAGTATCATGTAGTAGTAGTGACATCTGAAAGTTTGCATTGTTTTAGTGTACAATAAGAATTTTTTCGGAAGCTGGCCGGCCGATGCTCTTTATTAAATGATATAGTGTATGATGTTTCAGTAAATTAATTAAATACTATACATTCATATTTGGTAAAACAGTTCCCATGCTATTCCAATTTATCTATCTAAAAAAATCTAAACAAAGAAACACTTAAAATTGATAACATCTGATACCTAAATCCAACTCCAGTAATAATATAAAAGACTTGCTATAATTTTGAATTTTCTGAGACGAAATTGGCGCACCGCTTAAGTTTTTGAAGGGTCCTGTGAGTTTTAAAATTTCAAAAAAGATGTTTTGATATTTTTATTTCTTTTTTGTAATATAAATGTCTAAAATGTTTCCCCAAAGTTTCAAGGTAATAAAAGTGTAAGATATATAACCTTAGGGGGAGCGGGCCGTTAGCCAAACCGGTTGGTACTTCAATCTTTGATTGTATTTTTCTCGAAACATTGTTTTCAAAGTCGGTGGTCAAGATTTCTCAGAAACTAGTGAAGCGACCTTATTGAAATTTTTTACAGTTCTTCTAAATAGGATGACTTCATAGTTGATCAAAGATTTTTTTTTCAATTTTAACCAATTTTTTTAAGACATTTTTTGGTGAAAATGAGTCCTAAAATCGGTATTTTGTTGCAATTTTGTATAAAACAATTTTTTTTCTAAGTTCTTCGATTAGTCACGACCTAAGCTTATCTAAGAGATGAATTATGTTGTTTTGATATCACATGAATGCTTTGTTTGTTATGCTAACCGCCGCGAGAAGACGCTTTTGCGTGTGATCTCCGGAAACCTCCGGAATTATTTGAAAGAAGACCTTGTAAATATATTTTAAAGCTTTGTGCAAAATTTCATTGAGCAGATCGCGAGAAATCTTGAAAACTTACTTTGAAAACACAAGTTTTAAGTGCAGCATTACAGTCACTTAAAACTTTAAAAGCGGGTATGCACATTTCCAAAACTATAACATAGATTACGCTTGATAATCTAGTACAACCTTCCAGATATCTTATACAATTAAATAAGACTATACAGTTTTTGTGAACCCGTGATACATGGGTTTCCACTAAAAGAAGTTCCACAATATAATCAACTGCTCAAGGACATAATTAATAATGTAGCCAAATTAGAAAATCGATTTTAAAGCAGGAAAAGAACTAGATACTCAAGGAGCTCCAACGTAACATAGATATATATGTATATCAGTGTATAAATATTTAACCATATTCAGAATGAAATCAAAAATATATAATATTTCCATCTGAAAGAAGTACCCGCAACGATTGAAACTAACAAATGAAATGGAGGGTTGAATTGGTGGTTGTGAAACAAAAACTTAGCAAATTGAATAAGATAGTGTCTAACGTCAATTCAATGGATTCGCCATGATTTCAATCTCACAATAGGTACAACAGGACAACCATGGTAACGGACACATAAATTGTTAATATAACTCATCGATGTTCTGTCTTATACGAATAATTTTGATCTTTCTTTTAACGATGTTAAAATCCAGATCAAACCCAGTTTCAGTTTTACACATTTCTACATCAAGCTTTGGTATACAGTCGCTTTTCTTTAGCCAAACCTTCATCTGAATAAGACATACTGGTTCCACTGCAGCTGTGTTACGTTAGGTTAAAAGGTTGATTCTTTGCGACAAGAACCACGAAGGACCCCAGTTGGTTCACAAGCCACTCTTAATTCGAGAAATCTTCTTTAAACGAGAAACTATTTTGAGTGCATCACGAATTTGTGGAGGCGGTTAACATCAAATTTACTATCGAAATTCGGAGTCAGTGGCCTTAACTTTAAAAGCGCTACGTCCAATTTATGGTCGTCATAATCGTCCTGCCAGATCAACAATTGAGCATCTAGTGAAAAAATTCGAACCACAGGCACAGGATTTTCATCGAAAAATCATATTCAACGATAACGCACATTTCTGGCTGAATAGCTTCGTCAATAAGCAAAATGTGCCTTATTGGGCAGGCAGCAATCCAGCAGCAAGAATCGCTACCGCTCAATGATAATCGCATGTTTTAGACCCGAATTGGTTGATATGGACTGAGACATATGTGGTTCTAACAGGACGGCGCCACAAGCCACACGGGGAATTACACAATTGATTTATTGAAAACCAAGTTTGTTGAACGTGTTATCTCACGAAATGGCCCAGTCAATTGACCACCTTGGTCGTGTGATTTGACGCCGTTAGACTATTTCCTGTGGGGCTACCTCAAGTCTATGATCTATACCAACAAGCCAGCTACGATTGATGAACTTTTTGAGGTTCAACTAAAAAAGAAAAATTTTTGAACATCTTTTAACATTTTTGCCACAATTTCCATACCAAACTAACTCCATTTATTAAAACTAAAAAAGTATACCAAACATTTTCATGCCACATTGACTTGACCGTTGGCTTTGTAAAGCCGCGCTTCTAATACGTCCAAACTAAAGCTATCAACTAACTAACGTGGGCAAAACAAACCCAAAAAAATCCGCAATATATAACAACAAAATCTTGACATATGCGGCACGTTACAAGTCAATGCTTGGCGCGCTAACAGCCAAAGCTGTTGTTGAGCGAGCAAATATTTTTTATGGCACCAGCGAGCCGGTAGCATTTTTTCCCCGTTATGTGCGAAGCTGGTAGCCTGACGGTGTTGTTTGATTTTGGCCTTTAGCAGAGGTGCTTTATTTTACTTAAATAACGGTCACTTTTTGGTAGTCGCGCGCTGCTCATTTTTCTATTTTTTGCCGCCTTGCTGGCAAGCAGTTGCGTGCGTTCAGTGTGCGAAAGCGCATGCAACTCCATTGGAATTTGAGAGCTTTAGGTTTTTTGTATTTAAATATTTTTTTGTTCAATATTTGTAAACATTTTTGCTTTGCTTTTTTGCTATTACGAAGTTTATTTTTGTTTTTCTAGCTTTTTTTCAGTTTTGGCTTTTGTTAAGTGCCATACTTTCTTTTGTTTGCAACATACTTGCATTCATTCAACCATACATACATACGTATAAGAGTATGTAACTCTATCCGCTGGCAATATTTCATTGAGTGCCTTTTATGCAATTTTAGGTTTTTTTTTTCAGATTGGTCACTTCAACCGGCCAACGGAAACACTGAACCAGCTCGGCATTAACGTTACATACGCTTACATATATTCATGCACTTTTTTCGGAGCAGCCAACTCGATATCCGTTTTCAGCAAAAAACGATATTTCAGTACATAGAAGCAGTTCCAGTTGTTGATATGTGGGTATTTATAATTACCCTGTAGGGAACTTGATGCGCCAAAATTATTCATATGATATTATTAAGTATTAAAGGGGAAAGAGAGAGATGGATAGAAATAGGAAGGGGGAACGTTAGAGAGAGAGAGATACATAGATAGCTAAATATATAAATATTTATATGAAGAGGGAAAGAGCAGACAAATAGGGAGAGAGTGAGCAATGAAACAATAAGTTTAATATAGAGAGGGATATATAAAAAAGAGTGAGAAAACTACAGAGACAAAGAAATAGAGAAACATAAAATGAGAAAGAAAATAAATCACAGTGTTATAAGAGAAAAAAACAAAGGGAAAGATGGAAAAAGAGAAAGAGAACGACAAGGAGAAAAAGAGATATACTTAGACAGAAAACAATATATACATATATATAGAGAGAGAAAGGAAGTGAGATAAATAGATATAGATAGGTGTGAAAGAAATTAATCCAATTATTTGAAAAGAAAAAAGGTAGCAAAACATAGAAAAAGGGAAAAAGATAATAGAGATAATAGAGAGAAAAATAGAGATAAATAAATATCGAGTGCAAAAATGTATGCAGGCATAAAGCGAATGAGATAGAGTGTGAGAGAAATAAAAATAAATAAATAGCGGGAAAAAATGTGTAGTATATGAGAAAGAGAGAGAGAGAGAGAGGGAAATAACAAGGGAAAAAATAGCGAGAGAAAAAATGTATTCAGGGATGAAGAGAGTTATTGATAGAGTGAGAAAAACATAAATAAATACAAAAACGGAGAGAGAGAAAAAGAGTGAGTGATAAATCCCAAAATGTTAAAATACATTTTGGTTCGCAAGGGTTATAAAGAGTACAGATTTCAACTCAATATAAAGCTAAATAACAGCATAGAATCAAGTCAATACAGCGGTTTTCAAGATTACGGTTTCGAAGAATGATAGACTTAAAAGAAAGGGAGATATTTGCTCATTAGTGGAAAAGGAGAAAATGCAACATAAAAATAAAAAAGACAGTATCTCCGACCGACTTTTCTTCAATATATCGGTATGGATGGAAGACATCGGAATAAAATTAAGGGAAAATATTATCAGAAAATTTCTGTATGTATATCCTAGGATCCCGAGAAAGTTTGAAATAAAATCTTTAATATCTCGAGTCAGTGAGAGTAATAATGTGACGGCAAGTCTCCGTTCTGTTTTCTCCCCCTAATTCGGTATTTATCTAGCCTTATAAATGTAATCACTAAATTGAGATTACCAAACGACAAAAAGTGTTTCTGACCCTCTGTCCCTGTTTTAAAGATAGGTTTATCTGATATCTGAACCATTTCAATAATTTATCAATAGTGTCCACTTTAATCGCATGTACTTTTTTCCCTCACACTAATACGAAATGAGAGCAATGTTAACGCTACTTGTAATCCTTTTTGTCAATTTAAGAGAACACACAAAACACGACATATCCATATGCCATTGCGTAATAACTTTTACTCATCCGAAACACTGCCCATAGCATTATGTAAGGCGATTGGGCCACTATAAATTTTTTTTGAATATTTCAGACTAAAGAGCTTGCCACTTTTATATAAAATGGCTGTGTTTTTCGAATATCCTTTTTTCTATGCTTTGGTTCAAATTTTTTACACTACGCCCTCTATCTACACTGGACCCGCCGGCGCTTTGGCAGCGATGCGGCGCTACACAACACCGCCGCCGCGTACAATGCGCTCCCACGTTAGTGTTTCAATGAAATTGGCTTATAGCGATTGCTCGCACTCAAACTGGTTATTTTCCCACACTTTTTCGTCGATCCACAATGCACAGCAGCGTGCACAATGCGCTTACAGAGGCATGTACCTATGTAAGTAAGTGAATTCCCATAGTGTTACTCTATATATATATGTATGCGAGTGTATATCGGAGCATATATGGATTTGTTTGGGCAGGCTGGCGATACAAATATGTACAATATAAACTCAAGCGCATGAAATTTATGCAAAAAATGCACTAATACCTTTTGCGCGCGAATGCCCAATTTTATTTTATTTTTATTTGCATTTTTTTTAGCAAATATGGCAACTATATGTAGTGAAATATTTGGTGTTGAGAATTTCCTTTAAGCATTTGCCTTATTTTAAATGAGTTAACACATTTTCTCTCACAGCAAAATGCTTCGAAGTCACTCGTTTTGCTGTTTACAGAAGTTCATGTGTTTTTCGGAAAAGTTTTTGGAGTGCTATTTTTGACCACTTTTTTCTCCAAATTGTTGCTGGATTACCTTAGATGTGATTTCAACGAACTTTAAAGGCTAAACTGCTCAGGAGAAGTAAACAACTGCATAAAACATTATACAGTTTTGGCGAAAATGAAATCGATTTGAGAATTTTTCATCGAATATATTTTTGGAAACAGAGTTGCCACTTGTTTTAAGAGTACGAAGTAAGCTAAACATTGCTGTAACACACATATAAAGTATTTTAGACGATTTGAGAACTTTTCAAAATTTTTTTAACAGTGTTGCCACTTGTTTAAAAAATATGAAATGATTTGAACATTGCTGTATCATTTTTAAAAGTTTCATATGAAGTAAAAGTTATTAAAAAATGTACTATTTTTGCACTGAGTGTGAACAGAGTCACCAGCCTTGTACACGGAAACAGAGTTGCCACATATTTAAACATACTAAATAAGTTAAATATTGCTATAATTTCTCTCAACACTTGATTTCAAACCAAATATTTTAAATATGTGCCATTTTCGCTATGATTTGAATATGAAAACAGAGTTGCCACATTTAAAAAAATAAAATCTAATATATATTGTGATATTGCTTCAATGTATTTGGAATTAAACCAATTTAATTAAAATATGTGATATTTTTGTTCTGATTCGGGCAGTGTTATCACCCGCACACAGAGAGCAGGGTTACCACGCATTAAAAAGTATTAAATGTTAAAAATTGAAACATAATATTTCTATATAAAATTGATATGGAACCAAATTTATTTAAAATTGTGTTTTTTGCTGGGGTTCGAAATAGAGTTACCACCTTATGCACATTTATTATAAAAATATATAATTGAAAAATAAGAATTTTTTGCTATAAAGCAGCACTAACATCAAATGAAAGTTAAAAGAGATAGATCACGCTGAGAGGCATACCTGCTTACAAGGTTGCCATATTTTTGAAAAATGTATATTAAATTAAAATAAAATATGTTTTGTTCCAATGAAAACTGGAATAAGCTGTTCTGAAATTTACATAGAGTTGCCATATTTCGTTCTGGCGTTGCCATATTTCTGTACAATTTTTATATTAAAACTAAAAATTGAAACCAAATATTCTGTGGTAACAAAAGCAGGAATAAAGAAATGCTCCCTACAAGCAACATTGAATTTTTGCTTGCAACAAAAAAAATATTTTAGCAAATTTCTGCACCGTCGTTCACAGCAGAGCGACAATTTAATTGGCTATTTCACTAGGAAACCGTGTCATCCAAAGTCACAACAAGCTTAAAAGTGCAACTATGTTGCAGAGGAGCTGTCAACAACGGCCGCCATTGCATGCAACACATTAATTTATATTCCATGCAATTAGCCATGCGATTAAAGCTGCAAGTTTGTGTCGCCACCAGCAAACACAATGCGGCAACGGAGCTGTGAATTCTTGTAGGAGCCATCATATATAAATAAATACCACACAACAGATATATATATATGTATATATATTATATGCATATAATATATATGCCACAGCATAATAAAAAAAACACACACACGCTTGCAAACACAGCTTATATGACGCAAGTTAAGTTGCATGCATGCTTGACCGGCTTCCAGCATTCTTTGGAATTCGCCGCGTTGCTGCACAGCACTGCACCGCAGTGATTGTTCTCGTGTATGCCCAGCGGTGCTGCAAAGTGTCGCAATCCAGCAATTGATCTCCAAATATATTACTATACATGTGTGTGTTTTTATTGTATTGGTGTGCTTTGACATGCATATAAGATTAATAACTATTTAAATGATCGCGTAGCAATTGAAGAAAACCAGTTCAGCAGCCTGTGGAAGCACATAAACAAAGTCGACAACGCTGGCATAAAATATTCTAATGACTCGATGGGGGCTTAAAAGGTTTTGATTTCACGGTGCGCTATTTATTTTATTTTTATGCAGAAACTTGATTGCTTTGAGTATTCGCTGCTCATATGCAGAGAAGTTGGTGTGAGATAAAATGGAATTTTCAGTAGCGGCAAATACTACGCAATAAATTATAAATAATTTATAATTTTGTAATATTTTTTATAGGTCAGTTTAGGATAGGAGCATAGTGAAACGCGGCACGAAGAAAAAATTTAACAATTTTAGGATTTTTCATGGGTTAGTTTATGGTATATTTTATTTTTTAGCTTATAGGTTAGTTTATGTGTTACTTTAGGATAGGAGCACAATGAATGACGAGAGAAGAAAAAAATATACAAACTTGTAGTATCTTTTATGGGTTAGTTTGAGTTGGATGCATAATGAATCTAGATTAAAGATAAATCTAAGCTTAATAAAGGGTTTTACATAAAATAATTACAAATTTGTAATATATTTTGGGTTAGTTTAGGCTGTCACCTGCTAGTCTAGTATGATAGCAGGGGGCCAGGCAATATCTGTTTAACAAGTAATCTCTTAAATGTTTGTTTTCTATGAAATACAACTTGTTTACGTATAATTCAATATGTACTTAGCCTTATAGGATATTAGAATTAACAAATTTCTGACACATAATTTAGACACCTAGCCTTTTTCAGATCGCTTTTCTTATGATATGTTTTATTGTTTAACACTTCAGCTAAGAATCGTAACAAGAGTTTTTAAGAAACTTGTTGTTGTAACGTTCAAAACTTGAGCAAAACCAACTTCCAAAGTTGTTATCTAAAGCTGATATTGGCTATTTCACTAGGAAACCGTGAAAATCTTAGCTGCAGTTTTTTTGTTGTACACTAAATTACCAAGATCCTTATTGATTCTAAGGTTATTCATATAGACTATATATTGAAAGATACATCAACGTATTTTCCACATGGAACATTAGGAATATTACCATAATAAGTTAAGCTACTTATTTACTGTACTTTTTCAGATAAAGAGTAGATAAAATAGTGCATAGAAGTTTATGATAACTCTAAAATAGAATCAAAAGAAGTTTCGTTCATGCCTTTGAGGTAAACAATTACTACTAATGAAAGCATCGGACTGTTTCAATAGGCACTATAGTCTCAGTAATGGTTATTATACCCCGAATTATGCTTAAAAATATAGAATATTTTAATTTAAAGCGATATATAGATTAGATTAGTCTTGAAGGCTCTAATTTCAATAGGCCTCACTATCGCTACCTCTTCCAGTGTCCGTGGGTCGCTCCAATGTTGTTTGAAGCAATACCTTGCTAGTGCGAGACAAGTGTAGAAGAGATGCTCCATTGTTTCCCTAGTGCACTATCCTACAATCAACTCGATTTGGATATGTACTTAATATGAGTAAATGGATTTTGTACGAAATTTAGATCTCGAAAAGTGCTACAATTCAATGAAGATTGATCTCCAACTCAAATATTTCAGCTTCAATTAAGGAGTTAGAGAAGAAGGCTCGGCATTTTCTTTTTTAGTTCGATATCTTATGCCTTGTTTGAAACCTTGATAGAACTTTTAAAGCGTTAATAAGTTTAAGACTTTTATCTCGAAGATTATGTGCTAAAAACAAAGATATATACGAGAGTACTCTTAAATTCGACGTCAACAGAAAATATTTGCTTCCATGTTATTTTTTATTTCTTTTTTTTCAGAACAGTAAAATAAGTGAAATCAACCAACAAAACAAGATATTCATGGCCAAACTCTTTTCTAGTAAATGAGTAGAAAACATTCGAAAAGAAAAATCACAAATTTAGCATCAGAATATCTGCACCAAAATCACTCCACAACGCCCGAGTAACCTCCCAGCTCTCCCACACTGCTATTATAATGAACAATACTGTATTATTGGCGCTGCGGCAGCTCGTCTCGCTTGGATCAGCACAGCTTAATTCATTTCTTGCGCTCATACGCTGGTTAGCACCGAAGCACCGGCTAGGCAGGTTGTATGGTATATGAATCTCAAACTCATATACATACATATGTACCTACAAGTATACATGTATACGAAGCACCACTAGCAGCGATCTGGCGCGCGGCATGTTGGGAGGAATGCGCTTGCTGATCTGGCTGTATGACAAAGCTGCATGTCTCACATGTGAGTGTGTATGTTGTTGCCGTGCTTGCCGGTATTTTATTATTATGATGCTGTTGCTTTTTCTTTATTCAATTCACAATGCCCATACAACGAGGAATGGCGCGCCGTGCAGCTTGGAGGTGATCATGATGATGATGTTGTTGTTGTTTAGTTGGTTGTGTTGTTTATCTATTATTTTCATTGTACAAATACTAGTACCCCATTTATATAGTGTACATATATACATATATATGTAGATATATACGTAATGTGCGCGTTTTTGTTTTTTGTTTTGGGCTTTTGTTTGGTGGAGCGCGTAACGTCGCCGTGCCTGGCACGGATAGCACCGTTTCAAGTTGCGCTGGCAGTTTAACGCTGTAATGCGCATAGCTCATCGCGGCACTCCAAGTGTTTACGGTGTTGCGCGCGTCAGCTCAGCGCTCCCCTTAGCGTCCCCTGCGGTCGGGTTTACTTAACAACTTGTGGCGCTGTCGGTGGTGGTGGCGGCAGCGAAGTTTGTGTTGTTTGGCATTGTAGCGTGATTAAGGTGCAGCATTGTTGCTGTTGTTTTATAGTTTTTTATACATTTTCTTCTCCTTTTTCTATCACATTTCTGTTGCTTCGTACGCTGCTTACGTTATTCTGCTCTGTATGCACCGGCTGTTTGTTTTGTTTGTTGTTCTACTAGCCTGCCTTTGAATTTTTGCTTTGCCTGCGTGTGTGTGTATGTGTGTGAGTGGCATGAATGACTCTGGCAAACGTAATGCAACAGTCGTAGCTGGCGTCATGTGGCATGCGGTATGCAAACAAACTTTGTCAACATGTTGCTAAGCGGTGTTTCACCATTATTTAAAAGTATTTGAAATTCGCTGATTTTTTATTTAATTTTTTTCCTAATTTTACTGCTGTTTCTTTAATAGTTCGCTTAATTATGTGTTAATTTTTATTTAATTTTGGAGTTTTTTATCCTTAACAGGTTTTTTTTTATAACATGAATGGATATAAAAATTCCTTTAGCTTCATTTTGATCGGGCAGTTTGTCTGTAAACTCTATGGTATGGTGGCGCGATCGGAACAATTTCCTTGGAGTTTATATGTTTACCTTATGCAACAATATATGCCAAATTTCGTACAGATATCCCCTGATACAAAAAAGTTTTCCATACAAGAACTTCGTTTTGTTCGGAAATTGGGATAATTTGTTAATTAAGTTTCTTATAATAAGCGACATCTGTAAATTAGTATTACATTTTCTGCTAGTTTTGAATACTTTAAATTTTTAAATACTTATATACACAAAAACGGAATTTAGTGAACCGAGAGTTGTGAATCGAACATACAACTGGCATAACCAAATGCTAAGTGTCTTTAATTTGCTAGAACTTAGAAATTGAAAAAATATACAACCAACAACTGTCGCCAAATGATTATTGTGTTCGAAGAGAGCGACGTAACGAACAAATAACTGGCATAAACTGGTATAATCAGGTAATTTGCATTGCTGATATAGTTAAATAATTATTATAGTCAATTCAACCAAACTAGGAAAGTGGTGAAACGAACAAAAAACTGGTATAAACTGGTATAATTAAGTATATTGCATAGCCTGCTCACTCTTTTATGTGAAAATTAACTAGATAACTTTCTATATTCAATACACCAAAACTAGGAAAGTGGCGAAACTAGTAAAGAACTGGTCTAAACTGGTATAATAATGAATATTGCACAGTTTGCTCACTCTCTTGTATGCAGTTTAGCTGCATAACTTCCTCTTTGCTTTCAAGCATATTTTGTAACACAAAAGAAATATACTCTAAAACTCAGCTAGTGGAAAGTGTTCAATCGAAAGCGTTTAGCGATAAAATATGAGGCAGTTATGCCATTATAAAGTAGTCTTGACATATATTCTTGACTTAATTTTCTCCCGTATATTGTCGGTATAACATAATAGGATTTTTCTTTTAATGCTTAACTATATCTTACACAAAACAATCTCGAAAAAACACACAAGCAACTTTGATTTTCCCGTTCAATTGCAGGCACAATTATCGTTAGAAAATATACCTAAATTTACAAGCCATAAAAGTGATTGGCATTATTAAGGAGGAAGCTAAGTCCATAAACAAAAAAATCTGGTTATTTTTAATTGTATAACTTGTCCAATTAAGGGGGATTCCAGCAATTTAACGAGCTGCTCGCTTAACAGTGCTTGAGTTATTTGCACTTTAATTAAGCGGAGAGTATCGTAAATATGTAGACAATATTTGGATATCATTGGCTTGTTTTCTAACACACTTTAATTAAACGAACATTTGAACTTGAGAACAATTTTTTATATTCCAATTTAATTTTTTATGTTTTTTTGCTAATTCAACAATGTTTCACCTTAATTTTGTGGTTATTTATTCACTGATATTTTTACTTTATTGTTATTCCTCTGCGAAACAAAACATGACGTAAGTAAAAGTAATTGCAAAGCTTTGTTTTTGTTGGTAATTAAATTATTAGATTTTTGTGGTTTTCCAAATTTCTTGGAATTATTCGGAAATATAATGGATACTGATTGTTTGTTTCGTGAGTAAAAAATAATAAACATTTTAATAAATGATTTCAAAACAATAATATACAATTAGATAGCAACTTGGTTATAATTAAAAGTTCAAAGTTTCCGTCAATAAATGAAAAATTATTGGATTTCCATCCATAGTTAAGCTTAGTATAACAATACAAAATTTAGGAAAATGTTATAGAACTTTTTTCTTATCAGTTTGTATGGCAGTTATATGCTATAAGGGTCTGATCTTTGAAAATGGTTGCCTTGGAAAATAATCCATGCCAATTTTCGCGCAGATATTTTGCTCGACTGGTTTGTATGACGGCTATATGCTATAGTGATCCGATCTGAAATATTTTTTCGGAGATTATAGTATTGTTCTTGGAAATATTCTATGTCAAATTTTAAGAAAATATCTTTGCAAATTAATAATTTTTTCACACAAAAACTTGATTTTGATCGGTTAGTTTGTATGACAGCTATGTGTTATACAAGCCTTCTTCAGAGATTATAGTATTGCTTTAGATAATAATCCATGTAAAATTTTGTGAAGAAATTTTGCCAAATAAAATAAAGGACTTGATTTTGAGCGGTCAGTTTGTATGACAGCCATATGCTATAGAAACCCGATATGCACAATTTCTTCGGAGATTATAGCGTTGTCTTAAATAATAATTTACGACAAATTTCGTGAAGAAATCTTGTGAAATAAAAAAGTTTTCCATACAAGGACTTGAGTTTCATCGATCAGTTTATATGACAACTATGAGCTATAGTGACCCTATTTAAATAATTTTTTCGGAGATTATTGTGTGGCCTTGGAAAATAATCCGTGTTAAATTTTGTAACGATACATTGTGAAACAAAAAAGCTTTCCATACAAGGACTTGATTTGTATCGTTCAGTTTGCATGACAGCTATATTTAAGCTAAAGTGGCAAGTATTAGAACCTATAATTTTCAGTTAACTTCACAAATTCATTGAAACTGAAACCCACATACATATGTATATGAAGTATGCACCACACGCCATAATATTTTCAACTTATCATAACTCACCGCCCCACAACACAGAATTCAATTACATTTCGTCTCTTACCAACTAGTATTGAACCTAGTACTCATTAAATATATAAATATACATATATATATGCCGCATATAAATAAATAAATGTACCGTAATTAGCATAACTATTTGCCATGGCACTTTGATTAATCAAAAAGGGACGTTTTTGTGCAAATAACCTATGCTGTATAGTTAATAAACCGGCAGCAGCGCCACCAACACAGAGGTGTTTGTGTATATATGAGTTAAGCACGCCGTTAACCCTCTTTGGCATTAACATTTTAATTGCAAATTTTATATAAAGCGTATTTAATAAATGAGTCGAGTGCGCGTCAACACCAGCACCAACATCGAGTCAGTCACAAGCACACACACACATGTGTATAACTGAACTGAACTCAATGAAAAGTGGCATTGCAGCCGCTGGGCATCCAGTATGGGAAGTGGTTGACCGATGGCCAGTGAATGCGCTTGACATGCCATCAGCCATCAGAGGCGTGCAGAGGATTTAATGTGCAACTTCAACTGCATGCAACAACATGCCTACAGCAGCCACAAGTTGATAGTGGAAAGTATGCAAGTTGTAGGAGAGCGGTGGCATTATATACGTATGTATGTGTGCACCCCTTGGTGTTCACAAATTAATTATTTAAAAACAATTAACTTGGTCAACATAAATAAAGCTGAAACATTTTTGTTTATTGTTGGGTACGAAAGCTACATAGTTGGGAACTGCCGGTTGATTTGAGGGGGAAGCCATTGGAGAAGGGTTATACATGCATGTATATAAAGAGTGATCAATTTCGAGGTATTTTTTTTAAGAAAAAACACAGAATTTTCAAATTTAGAAAAATTCTATTGAAAAAAGTTCCTCTACTTCGATGACCCGTTACTACTGGTTGAACTTGGCTAAATTTATTTAGAATAGTTGTTGATAGCAGTAATTTCTATGATCATAAAAATCCAATACCTATGTACATATATGCTTCTTTTTATAGGGAAACATTAACTTACTGCCGCATATTGAACGATGTACCATATACAGTTATTTCTCACTTTTTTGTGGGTAATTATTCTGGCAGTTCATAAAATGATAGAAAATTCTGGTCTCTAAACAAAAATAATAAGCATTTGTCCCGAAACTGTTTTCCGATTTAGTTTTATTTTACTAGGTTTTAGTTTAAAACTATGGGCGGCAACTCTGTTTTTTTAACTTAACTTATTAATATCTATATTATAAAAAAAACATAGTTGGCAACCCTATTTATTTATTTTATTTAAAATATTCATTACAAAAAGTCTGTTTTGTAACCGCTTTTCAAATTATTTCTATTTAGCTCGTTCAAAATAAATAACCATCATTGGCAACTCTATTCAACTAAAGCAAAACTTTTCTAATTTTTGGTAATAAAAAAGATTAACGCAATATAATAAAAACTACATTTTCGTTTAATTATTTTGAAGTGTTGGCAACTCTATTCATCGCAAATTAAAGTGTTTTGAATTTTTAAAAATAAAAAAATAACGCAATACAAATAAAAGCTAAATTTTTGTATTTCGAATCGTTGGCAACTTTGTCGAATATTTTCTTAAGCATCATTAAATGAGAAATATCTGTTTTTTGTTATTCTGATATACTTTTTTCCGATTTGAAAATATCGTTGGCAACTCTGTTACAAAAATTATAAATATTCAATATTTTCTAAGTGTAAATCAAAATTTGCACACTGCAAAAGTAAAATCAAGTTTTTTCGAAATTAATTTCTAAGAGACGTTGGCAACTCTATTTACTTTTTTATTGAACGCCTTTCATTGAAAAATGTCTATTTTAAATTTTCGATTTATTTCAGTTAAGCAAGTTAATGTTCATTGAATTTTTAAATGAATATGGTTGTCAACGCTATCGGCGAACTTCATAAGCTCAATATTTTTTAAGTAAATTATTAATTTATTCACAGTTATTATTAATTATCGGTGTTAACGACTTAAGGTGTACAAAATTCTACAAAAAATAATATTATAATTTTGGATTTGAAATTAATGTTGGTAAGCATTGCACTTAAGTTAACCGTTATGAGTTTTGAAAACAGAGTAAGCCCAGTTTCTGAAAAAGAATGACAGCATTTTAGAACCTAAAGAGTCTTTTGAGCTGTTCATTAGGGTTTCAGGGTAAAGTATGGAACTATAAAAGTGAAGTATAATTCCCTTTTACCTAAGTTATTATTTGAAAACATAAATCAAAAAATTTGATATTTTATAAAAAAACGAGTTGGCAACTTTTACTGAATTTTTAAGGAATATTATTTGCTGTTTTTAACTTTTCGTCCAAATATCAGTTTCCATTTCAAAATTTAACTCACTTAAAAATAAATAAAAAGTTGGCAACTCTAATTTAATTTTAAAAAAATGTTTCATGTTTTTAATTTTCATCAACAGTTCAGTTTTAATTAATCACATTTCGTTCAAATATCGCTTTCCATTTCAAAATTCAATTTATTTAATAATAAAGTTGGCAACTCTAATTTAATTTTTAACTGTTTTACATTTTCTAATGTTCGTCAACAGTTCGTTTTGATTCCTAAATTTAATTTATTTTAGTTACATAATTGCAAAACAACTTTTATAGTCTGTAGCGTGGTTGGCAACTCTGCTAACAAAAACCAAAAAATATGTCGAAGTCATTGGTTTATTGTAAGCTAAATCTATTATGAAAACGAAAAAATGTAGAATACAAAAAACAAAAAAAAATTATATATTTTTTGTAGATTTGTGACATGGTGGCAACACTTTCAATAAAAATACGGACCTAAAAATAATATGCCAAAAAAGTTAGCAGGAAAGTATGTTAATAAGTAAGCATTAATCCAAAAAAATGTTTCGATAGAATAATTTGGTAAAAGAAAAATTAACGGTGATTCTGTTAATCTCTACTTATGCTGAAATTCAACATGCCGAATTAGCATATTTCTGTTTTTATTAGTTAATAGAATGAAAACTCTAACTAAAATTAAAACATAGCATAGCAAGATTTCAACCTCTAAAATAACACGAAAATTGTAGTCAGTAGTTATACATGCATATATACATATATATACATACATTTATGTGTGTGTGAGTATGTAAGAGCATAAAAATTAAAGCAGCTTAATAAAACATTCACCACGCGCAAATACCGCGGCTGGCATCAAAAGCGCGTCTGACATTGTGCTCAACTGCCATACATAAGCAGACACACGCACACAAACATACAAATATATACATACATGCCTGTGTTTAAATTCAGGTAGAATTCCATCAATAACATAAACATTTTTACAACTCAGTTGCCGGATTAATGAGAACGCCAAGTTTACATTGAAGTTTAATTGACACTTGGGTGGCTAAAGCAAACACACACACACATATACACCTACACGAATACACTTGCATGTGTAAATAAAATTCGATCCACCTGTAATTATGCATGTACACTGTTTATATGTATGTATGTGCGGATGTTTTTACATGTACTTTGCATTTTTATGCTGAATAAATTAACTAGAACGCAGAAACAAGCATAAATTTACAACTCAGTTGTTGAATATCGCAACAAGATAAATCGATGTACTCGCTCACAAACAAGTACACATATATAAAATTACTTTAGCACACATTAAAAAAATTAATGTGTATGTATGTTAGTGTGTTTATGGGCGTAAATACAATTTATATGGCTTTTTGGTATTAATTTATATGCCAAAGGCAAATTGAAAACTCTAACATGGTAAAAGCCGTAAAATTTGACATTTGCATTTAGTGAAATTACTGAACAAAATAAAAATCTTCATTAAAGCGGTAAAAGGAAGAACACAGTGACCAACATTTAGTTGCATAAAAAATATATAATCCAATATATTATAATAAAAAAAGTTAAAATTAAAAAAAATACAAAAATTAACAAAAAAGTTCAAACAACAGCTAACCTCTGTTCGGATTAATAAAAGATAAAAAGCAATTTGAGATTTCTATGAACCGAAATAAAACTTCTTAAATTGTTTGAGATGCTCGTTTATTCACAATTTAACCCTTAAGGGGCCATACCAGTGTGACAATTTCAAAAAAAAAATTTTTTTATTTGCTTTTTCGATAACTTATATTTCCATAAATAACCAGTTAAATCGGGAAGGTCGTATCTTGAATAGTTTTTGGAACCTATATAAGTGAAACTTTAAACGCGTTTTTCCCGAAACGACATTTTTCAAAATTGTTGGCATCATAAATCAACGAGAAATTAACCGATCGACTTCAAATTAAAACTGAGTATTTTTGAATACATTTACTATACAGTGACCTACGATCTTTTTGATTTGTTGAAAATTGTCAGTTTGGCATTAAAAAACTACAATTTTTTACATAAAAAAACGTTTTTTTTTTTTCAAAATTACGATATTTTGTTAATTTTTGATATTTTTAAAGATCGTAGGTCATTGCATAGGAAATATCTTTAAGTTTAATAAACTTTTAAAATTTTTTTGTTTCAGCGACTCATTCTGCCGGAATCACGCCCGCAGTTGGGGCACTTTTTTTTTGTTACATCCGAAGACAGCCCATAACTCCGTTATTTTTCAACATTATTGTAAAATTTTTTTTTAATATAGCTTTAAATATACCTTATTACGGTTAAAGAAGTTCGAAATATTTAATCGCGTACTTTCTCTTAAAAAAAATCACGAAAATCGCCTAATTTTTCATGCGTCACACTGGTATAGCCCCTTAAGAAGACTTTTTGCCTTGGTTAAGCGAAGTTACTGATTTATCATCAGTGAAACATTTAACCTTAGCTGTATATTTTTGACGTTAGTTCTTAATACAGGCAGATCTTTCCCAAAACAACCCCAGAGAGATTTGTTTCTCACTTTTGGAGAGATATTGTCCAAATACTTGTGGTAAAGTGAAAAAATACGTTTCGGCACAGCTAGCCTCGAACGCACAAGTACTCAAGGCTGTATCTCCGAAACTTTTACTCGATTTTTTGAAACTCGTAAGCCCATGCAACCCCTTAAGGAACTTCTTCAATAGCGACTATTTTGCTCATTTTTCACTAGAACAATCAAAGCAAGGAGAGCAATTTAATACATTAGTACCACTGGATATTCAATATACATAATATCAAAACACCGATCACCACATTTCCACTCACTGAGAACTTTACAAGGGCAATTCAACCCTATTTTGTATGTGCTACTATAAGATGTGCATATTTTGGGTATTGACTCTAACACATTTACTTCCAATATTTTTCGTTATGAAAACAACGATGAAATCAGGTGCGGAACTTTACAAAGAATAAGGAAACATTGCTATTTTATATTGCGCTTAAAGGTAGGCAACGTTTTATTATATCATCTCATAAACTTATTTTTTCGAAAGGTCCACAGAAACTGTAATTTTTTTTTGTTTTTAAAACTACGACGAAAGTAGGTGTGGATGTTCGCTAAGTATACAGAGGACAGTACTATGCTACAATATGCTGAATTTCCAATCGAATATAACTCGGACTACGCGCGAATTAATAAAAATGTTTGTCATAGCTTGGTAAAATGTATTTTATTTTAAGTTCGAGCAAAATTTTATCTTTTATCTCAATGAGTGTGTATTTGGCAGCTCTTTGTTCACGACGCTTAACAGTTTTCAGATGATTTTTACCATACAAACGTCATTGAACAACGAGTGCCTTTGAAATTATGTATTTCTAATGACTTAATGCGAACTGTCTATCCCTCTGTTACTAACTATATAATGGAAAAAATTACAGAAATCGAACTTGTGAACTAACGTGTTGGCATAAAAAAACAGCAAAGGATTTCAATGTATCTTTTGGATTGGCTCAACATATTTTGGTCAATGTTTTGGGAATATAGTAAATCGTATCAACGATACACTCGTACCAATTGATCTGAATGCGCCGTTAAATTCTAGCGTAATTGTGACTCAAATATGAAAGGATATTTATCGCTAAGCAACCTTTTTCGATAGATTTGGCTTCCTGGAAATTTTTTCTCTTTTCAAAATTGAAAAATCCACTTCCGGAAACATGATGTGAGTCCATTGAAAGCATTAAAACTCACTCGCTGAAGACCATTTCAGCCGAGGCTTATAACAAACTTGTTTTGGCGTAATTGAAGTCCGAAAAGGACAAGGCTTTCATAAATATTTATGTTAAAATTCGTGAAATTAATTTTTTGTGCCAATCCGGATAAAATTTGATCAGATGATGATGAGGATGTAATTAGTTATTTTCAGGTATTCACACCAACTTTTCCGGTTTAGAATTCCTTAGAAATCTATATAATTCTTTTGATCTATGGAAATCTCAACAAAATTTTTCGTCAGCCCAAACACAGACAAAAGTTTTTTATCAGATCAGATCAGATCCTTTAGTTTATTGAAAAGGAATTGAAGGAAACGAGATTACCAATTATCGATTCCGCTGAAAAATATATGAAATTGAGGGTTTCTTGAAGACGTCTCGGAAGTTGCGCAGATAAAACTTTTCGTACTGTTGAACTTTACCAGAAGCACGTGATGGTTCAGAGAAGTGCCAAGATATTGAAAGAATATTAGTCCCAGTGGTATAACAATGGGCCTTCTAAAGGCCTAGGTGCATCGTTAGAAAGGCGCTCTATCATCTAGCTTTGATAAAAAGCCGCAAGAGTTCGTAGATCTTAAAATTAAATTAATAAGTTTACCTGTAGGCATTTTTTTCTTTATAAAAACTTTGATATTTTACTATACAACAACGACAGGCGTTTATCTTTAAAACTCCGTTTTGGTGTGAAACTTCACTAAATATTATTAATTTATATGCAATGCGCTTGAATGTAGGCAACGCTTTATTATACTACAAGATATTAGCGAAGCCATAACTAAAAAATATAAGTCTTCATTTAGGATGATGGGGTTAAAAAACTGAGAGGTGAGACAAAATTCAGTTCAATTTTGGACATAAAACATATTTTTATTACAAATCATACTAAGTTGTGAGCATATAATTAAAAGTACGAAAATTTTAATAAGTAATTGCTTTAATACAATTACTTTAAGTATAAAATTCAGATGCCATCGTAGCTCTTGCCACCCTAACTTTCACTTTCATTAAAATTACATAAATAAAATAAGTAAATATTTATTTATTGTATTCAAAATCCTGTATACATAGACCTCAGACTGCCATTATTTACATTCTAACATTTCTTTCTCAAAATTCTCTAACCCCATTCCGCTTGTACTTCTAGTAAATGGCATGAAGTATACACTCAAGTTCGCCAAATGCAATTTACACCGCGACACAAATAAGCGACATTAAATTGCAATAAAAACAACAATGCGTGACAAAGTTGCATACGGAACATACAAAATGGCGGTCAACAAGTTGTCGCCGCAAAAGCCGTAAACAACTTAAAATTGTTGTAAAAGAATAAATCGACGATAATATGAATACAAGAAACGAGCAAAGAAACACCAGCACAATAGCAAATGCAATAAAGAGAGGAAAAACAAAGCTGAAGAATTGATAGCGCGACAAAAAGAAACCATAAAGTCATTAAGACTGCGGCACAGAAGCAGAAGCAGTGAAAAACTGGCAAATCTGGTATGGAAATTGCAACAACTAAAAAAGCAGCATAAATAAAATAGCAATAAAAGTAAAAATAAAACAAGAACTACAAAAGAAAACAACAAAAACAATAGTAATATGAGCAGCAAGTGGCGTTATGAGGCGAGAAAAACTTGAATTCTGCTTGCTGTTGTTGTTTGTTGGCAACACTACCGGCAAGCGAGTGACAGCCGCAAGTGCAATTGCACTCAACGCAGCAGCAGGCAACAATAGCAATAACAACAACAGTTTACAGTACGCATATTTAGTTGGTTGCTGTGTATGTGTGTGTTTGAGTGTGTGTGTATGTGTCGGTGCGTCTATTCCACGCAGCTCAATTGTGTGCTAGTTACGGCATGGCACTCATTTATGCTTGCCACACAACACCCTTGCCCCGCCGCACAACACACACACACTCGCCTTGACTTGGCGCTCCACAGAGCTACGCACTCACACACACAGGCAAAGGCGCCTCGCTTACGCACTGCGAAATCAAATTTCATTCCAACGAGCAGTGACATTTACTAATACATGGAAAGGTTCTTTTCTCATTTTTTTCAATTTTATTTTTGTTTTTAATTTTTTCCATTCATTTTTCTATTTTTTTTTATTTTTTCCGTTTTTTGTTTAGTTTCGTCTGCTCATTGCCACTTGCCACGTTGTGCCGTTACGCTGTTTGCTGTTTATTGGCGAAAATGTAATGAGAAAATTTATGCTTATGACTTTATGATGATTGCAAATGCGATCGAATGTCAGCGCTTTACACATGAATTGTGCAATTCACTAGAATGCTCTTTAAGTGATTTTTTTCTTGTTGTTGTTGTTTTGGTGTTGTAAACTGTGCCCATTTTATTGCTTGCTGGCAAACGTTTCGTTTCTCACAATGTGCTCTGCGACAAACAGCTGCGTTAGAGTTATCAGCGGATTGATTGCACTTTTAATTAAGTTTTCTATGACAAGTGTTGTTGTTGTACAATGGTTGTTTAGCCGGAATACCATGCTATCGTATACAACACATTCATATTTGAGGCGGCATCCATTAAACTTTTCCTAGAGCCGCTAGGAAACTCACAATGTTGCACAAAAGATCCTCAAAGGCCACACTGCGGCTGTCAGCTGTCAGCTGTCTATAGACAACAGTGAAATTTTGAGAAAAATGCAATATTTTATTAGCAATAGTCCGTGCCCTTGATACCAGTTAGTACGAGTACGAAACAAGTTGCCTCACTGCTTGAATTCTAGCTGTCAACTGTCAGCTGTCAATAGACAACCGTCATATTTTTGGCAAATCGCAATTATTTTTATCAATAGTTGGTGTTTTCTACACTTGATACCAGTTAGTCGTAGTAAGAACAAGTAAGGAAGAGCTAAGTTCGGGTGTCACCGAACATTTTATACTCTCGCATGGTAAAAGTGATAATCGAGATTTCATTATCCGTCATTTACATATTTTTCAAATACCGTATTTTGTAAAGTTTTATTCCACTATCATCATTGGTTCCTCATGTATATACTCGTATTATACAGAAAGGGCATCAGATGGAATTCAAAATAGCGTTATATTGGAAGAAGGCGTGCTTGTGAACCGATTTCACCCATATTTCGTACATGTCATCAGGGTGTTAAGAAAATATTATATACCGAATTTCATTGAAATCGGGCTAGTAGTTCCTGAGATATGGTTTTTGGTCCATAAGTGGGCGAGGCCACTCCCATTTTCAATTTAAAAAAAGAGCCTGGGTGCAGCCTCCTTCTGCAATTTCTTCCGTAAAATTTAGTGTTTCTGACGTTTTTTGTTAGTCGGTTAACGCACTTTTAGTGATTTTCAACATAACCTTTGTATGGGAGGTGGGCGTGGTTATTATCCGATTTCTTCCATTTTTGAACTGTATATGGAAATGCCTGAAGAAAACGACTGCGTAGAGTTTGGTTGACATAGCTATAGTAGTTTCCGAGATATGTATAAAAAACTTAGTAGGGGGC
The DNA here is from genome assembly GCF_024586455.1 of Bactrocera neohumeralis. Lineage (NCBI taxonomy): Eukaryota > Metazoa > Arthropoda > Insecta > Diptera > Tephritidae > Bactrocera > Bactrocera neohumeralis. The sequence goes on from NC_065922.1 coordinate 24,849,799, forward strand.
GGGGCCACGCCCACTTTTCCAAAAAAATTACGTCCAAATATGCCCCTCCCTAATGCGATTCTTTGTGCCAAATTTCACTTTAATATCTTTATTTATGGCTTAGTTATGACACTTTATAGGTTTTCGGTTTCCGCCATTTTGTGGGCGTGGCAGTATGCCGATTTTGCCCATCTTCGAACTTAACCTTCTTATGGAGCCAAGGAATACGTGTACCAAGTTTCATCATGATATCTCAATTTTTACTCAAGTTACAGCTTGCACGGACGGACGGACGGACGGACGGACAGACAGACAGACATCCGGATTTCGATTCTACTCGTCACCCTGATCACTTTGGTATATATAACCCTATATCTGACTCTTTTAGTTTTAGGACTTACAAACAACCGTTATGTGAACAAAACTATAATACTCCCCTTAGCAACATTGTTGCGAGAGTATAAAAAGGCTGCTTGACTGCCTGAATTCCAGCTGTCAACTGTCAGCTGTCAATAGACAACTATAAAAATTTGTGACAAATCACAACATATTACTATCAACGGTTAGTGTACTTAATTCATGGCAAAATATATATTTTGTTTGTAAAACATTTCTAAATTTTAATTAAAATTAATTTCATAGGCTCTACAAACTTTATTTTTTATGATAATCTAGTCAGCGTTGAGTCCAAGACTCAGTTGAGAAGCATTATAAACTCACTATGAGATTCAAAAAGATGTAAATATTGCCTAACTACTTCTCTTGACACCAGTTAGTCAGAGTACTGAACAAGCTGTCTTATTTCTACAATTTCAGCTGTCAATTGTCAGCTGTCAAAAAAATCGTCGAAAATCGATCAATTTTACGCAAAATTTTTAAATAAGTCGAGGAATATAGAGACAAAACTGAGGTGGAATAACTATTCAAGCAGGAATTTCCTCTGTGAAGCAATGAACCAAGTCGAGTTGGTTAGATATCCCATACATCAGTTGGATTTAGTTTACATTTTTATTGAAAGAAGAGATTGATTATTTGTCATAGCAAGTTACTTTCTGGTATAAGAAAAAAGCTGTGAAATAAGATAGAGATCTAGGTGTAAACTCATTTTGGGGAAAAAAATTCTATAGGGGATAGAATTAATGAAAGTTTCAAGTACGCTATATTGGTTCTAAGTAGAAGATGCCATACCCCCATTTGTAGTGGATGCCGATGCTTTTCCTTGTCTGGTCCTTAACCCGCTCAACCTAAACCAAAATTAAATTCGATAAAACATTAAGGGAATTTCAGGTAAATTTTTTTGCCCTTTCTAATTTTATATGATTCAGCTAAGATTTTTAAAACAAATGAGGTCGGAACTTTTCAGAACAAGTGGCTCTTTTGTAAAAAAGTTCAGGGAAATAGGACAGAGATGTAAACACTAACTTTTGCTCAGCAAACAAATTTATTTAGTACATAAAAATTATTGCAGATTTCAAATATGTAAGATCGGTTCTCGGAGTAAAAGATTTTATAGCGGACGTTGATGTTTTTTCTTGCTCAGTTTTTAACCAGTTCAACCTAAACCAAAACCAGCCTCGATACAAATTTAAAAGTCCTTCCATCTTCACCTTTATTTTTTAGCTATCAAGGCAATTTTTAGCAGCTCCAAGGATGAGCTTTTAGTCTCAAGCTTGCCGAAGACGAAAAAAGAAGAAATGTTTAAAGATTATACCTAAGGGCAACAAGGGGTTGACAACCATTTTTTTGGAAACACAACATTTTCGATTTTGCAGAGTCTCCATATAAGAAATGTTTGCTAAGAAGCAACTGAATATCGCAGTAAATGTCGAAGAAGAATGTCAGAGATTATATATGATGTAACATAGCCATGAATCATATTTGATATAGTCAGTAAAAAGGCATCAATAATCCAAGTATTATATGAGATGCTCTGCCTCGGCATGTCTTTCCAACTGAACATTGACTTTTTCTCGTTAATGTATATACATAAGTATCAAATCATCGTCTTTTTAATTTTCGTGACGGAAGCAGTGAGCTTGCTTCCGCGCTGTTCTATGACAGCTCTTGATACACAATTCATCCAATGTAACCAAGTAGCTATTTATAGTCTCATTCTTCAGTTAAATTGATTTAAATTATCAGCGTTTAAATCTTAGAGAGTAGAATGCTAACACATAACTGTCGTGAAAGCTGCTATATGACACAGATGAACGGTTTTTTGTATAATGAATGAAAGTATATTTTATATAAGCAAACATACAATAAATATACATATAGTCTGCAGTCCAAAACATTGTCGCAAGAAAAATTTTATTTCACATATTGAAAACATTAGCTCACATACTAAAAATCTCAGATTATTCTAGCAGTGTAAGCTTACGAGTTCAAGAATGAAAATAGTAAGATTTTTAAATTCGTACCCTTCTAATAAGTAGATGAATTACCCAGCAAGAAATCGCTGCAATACTGATAAAAACGATAGATCGGCACACCTGATCTCTATTTCCACTCTTTCTCTCTCTCAAAGAGTTTCTGCTCAATATGATAACAGTAAATACATCAGTATAACTCCAAAAAACCCTAACTTACATCATTTATCCATTATAAAAAGCCCTTAACGCATTTCCTACCGACACTACTTTCACTATTAGGAGCACACTAACACACCGAAAATATTCACTAAAAAATATATTACATTTTAACTGAGCAGGCGACAGTCTCGGTGAGCTTCAATGTCATCGTACGAACTATCAGCACAGCCAGCCGCTTTCGGTAGCGGTGTGGTTTTAGAGTACTAAGTCAACTGCTGCTAAGTGCCCGCATTTTCTTTCACCCGCCTCACAGACTGACAGGCGGAAAGACAAGCAGACAGACAGCCAGTGAAAGAGACGATCTCGCAAGGAAATTGACGATGGCACCACTTAATGACTAAATCTCACTGACTGACTGTCATTTTTTCACAACGCTACATAAACATATATGAATGTGTGTGTGTGTGGATGTTGATTTTTCTGCTGGCATCCCCTTGAATGAAAGCGGCTGCTGCTGCTGCTCAGCGCAGGCAACAATGTAGACGCAGCAGCTCTCGACGACTAACGATCCGAAATTGCGCTTATTAAGACTTCCTGATGCCTAACTATAGCCGTCATCATTATAAGCAATAAACACATCGTACAGCAACAACAACAACAGCCCGATTACTGCTATATTACTGCCGCTGCTGTCATTAAGTGAAAAGTAACATCAGCACTAATGATTGTAACGTATTGCCGTAGTTGTATGTACGTGTATGTGCATTATATAAATGCGAGGGCGTGTAGGAAAATTATTGCGTACAAAACTTTTAATTTGTTTGAATGTGTTAAATGTAACGGGTGATTTAAGTAGAGGTACTATTTTCAATGCCCTTTTTTTGACAGATCATGCGTGAGTCGTACCAAGCTGTCATGTTATTTTGGATTATGTCCAGTAAGCAGTAAAGAAAGTATAGCAGCAACTCGGACTGATGTGAAGATCTTAAATTGAAAACGTACAAAATACAGCTTGTTCAAGAAGTGAAGCCGCTAGACCTTCCCAAGCGACATCCGACATTGCTTCGCACTATAAATTCTTGAAAAGTTCCAAAAAGATCCGACGTTTTCAAGACAAATTTTTTCAGTGAGTTTCAGTGACATCCATTTCTAGCTTAATAGGTATGTGAACAAGCAAAATTGCCACATTTGGAACGAAGAGCAACCTGAAGAGATTCAAGAGCTGCCATTTCATCCAGAAAAAACAACGGTTTGTTGTGGTTTGTGGGCCGATGGAATCATCGGTCCATATTCCTTCAAAAATGATTCCGGCGTGAACGTAACCGACAATGGCGACCGTTATTGCGCCATGATAACCGACTATTTGTTGTCGGAAATTGAAGTTCGTGAACTCAGCGACATTTGGTTTCAACAAGACGGCGGCACCTCCCACAAAACTGTTGGTTTTTACCCGAAAATGTGAAAAAAAATTTGTGGACATCGCCACTGCGTTAATTTCAAAAAGGTCTTCGATCAAAGTACTGCATTATCTATCAATAAAACCATTTTTTTTAACCTTTGATTTTAGTTGAATGTGAAGAATGTGAGAGTTACCGCAAGGAGTTTCGGTTGGCACTGAACAAACAGCAAAAAAATACTATTTCGGATCTACCAAATTTTTTTTTAAACTTACAATACCTACTGGGCACCTATGCACAACCTTTTTATGTATGTATGTATTTTGACAGTATTGAAGTCATTATGGCTTCCACTAGATTCTCGCTGTGGTGACCGATTATTTTACTGGTTTCTTCCACACTTTGTTTGCATCATCTTTATGAGATTTAGTTTTATTAACACAATTTTTACTAACAATGATTTTCACTTTTTTGTGTTTTTAGCTAAACATTCCCTTTTACAGCTTTGCCTGTTGCAAAAAAGAAAAAACACAAAAAAAAAATTAATTGTGAATTATTCGGATTATTCGTTTTATCATGTTGTTGTCATCAGCAGATTATTTCATTATTTATTGTGTTTATTAGAGATGAGCAAGCTTTTACTATGTTGATTAATTTGATTTCAAATTTTTGGTATTATTAAGGTTTGGTATAAAAATTGTAGATTAGATGGCAAATAGTGTGGAATACAGTTAGAAATTTCTAGGTATTCGAAAACGTTTCACGAAGATCATGCCAGCTCTTTCAATTGTAGTTATTGCTTATACTCGCAGGTCTCTATGCCAAATGTAGGCAAACAAGTTAGTGAGTCGTGTGGTTCTGGAAACTTTCCGTTCAATCCAACAAGCTAGAAATCTCTTGCTGGATTACCAATGTAAATGGCAACTATTTTTCAGTCTTGAAATATAATCACTGAAGTGAACAACAAACAATGTTGAGAAAAAGTTTTAAGCAAACAAGAAAATATTAAGTTATACTCTGAATTGGTTCCAAGACCTTTTTTGTATAATAAAAAAAATTATGTACAGAAAAACATAATATAAACATATGTAGTTGATTCGTGGTGTCAGATATTCTTGGAAACTTTTATTCTGCCAATGAAAATCCTTCGGTTATTGTGATAAAATATTTTAAGAAATATGCCGAGATCTTTGGAATATTCTTGCATCTTAATAGCGATCGAGAGATCTTTGGTATATTTTTAGTATCTTAAATAGCAGTTTTAGAAATTGTTTACTTTCAGAGAACATATTTATATGGCCAAGATGTGTGCTGTCTGAGATTTTATGTTAACTTTCCGACTGCGAAAGTACTGAAAATTAGTTTTCCACAAATTTTGATGTAAATAATGGAAAGAAAGAATACACTACTCTGATTTTATTTGTTATTTGTTTTGAGGAGATCATAAACCCGTGTATACTACTCAATCTAATAGAACTAAAGAAGAGCCATCATCACTCACATCCCTTTACATAATTTTTAACATATACTCAACCAAAGTAAAATTTAAATTCGTAGACCAAAATCAGGATGAAAGAAATAAATCCCAAAAATGCTAGAACACACCGCATATATTCACATATAACAGTATTAAAACAAAAAAAAGAACATAAAAATTCGTACATCCATATGTATATTATACCAACCCATTTGTACCCCTAAAAACCTACAAAAAATTGCAATGTATACAATTTCCGTCAAAAAAAGCTTTAGTACTCCCATTAAATCAATACGTCAGAGAAGTAATGCTTAACGTCAAACGGAATGACAATCAATCTCCAGCACACGATTGCTGTCACATATTTTTACTTGACGCTGTCAGAGTTTAAGTGACACATATTTATTCAGATATATTGTACAACATGTAGCTTTATGTCTTTTTTATGCGCTGAACATATTATATTACGTATTGCTCCTAGACGAAAACGTAGGAAGCTCTAAAAAGTATGTTTATTATATAAACGAGCGGCGATGCAAACTGAGTTGATTTAAACATGTTTGTCCGTATCTATACGATTTGAAAATTTACACATGTTATTTGCTTCTAAAGAAGCTGCACGTTTGGCAGGGCCACCGATATTGGACTACTATAGCAAATAGCTGCCATACAAATTGAACGATCCCAATTCAAGTCCTTGTATGGAAAACTTTTTAAACTTAAAAGGTTTCTTCACGAAATTTGGTATGCATAATTGACTCAAAGTATTGCCACAGTATTGGAAGAAATTGTTCTCTCACTATAACATATAGCGACCGATCCGAATTTAACTCAAAAGTATCTTCATAATTACCCAAATCATTGCTACAATATCTGAAGAAATTGTTCAGATCGGATCATTATAGCATATAGCTGCCATATAAACTGAGCAAACAAAATCAAGAAGAAAGAATTTTTATACACCTTTATGCCTTAAAATATGCTATCAAAAGCACACTTTGAAGTACGAGTATATTATTTGATGGAATCGAAGCTCACATTTTTTTTTAAATTTTTTTGTTCAACTTCGTTCACCTTTGAACTTTAACTTTTTGATATATGGCCATGTGGTTTCAGATGCTACCACGGGATGTCTTTCAGATACAAAAAAAAATTCTATTTAGTAAACTCTCCTCTCAGAAATAACTTACAACTATTGATTAATCAAAATTTAACTTTTTGAAAAGAAATTGTAAAGTGCCATTTGGTCAGTCAGATCGCGCAAAAGTTAACTCGCGAGAATGTAAGTTTACCGATTTTGAGCGTCCAGATACAAAAAAAATTTGTTTGGCAAACTCTCCTCTCAGAAATAACTTTCTACAAAAAATATTGATTAATACATACAAAGTGTGTCATGAGCGTTTAAACTTGCGAGTTGTTTATGGTTAGTGTGTTAAAAAATGCCAACAAAGCAGAGAAAATCATTGCAAATCAGATTAAATTTGCATCAAAAAGCTGAGATTTTAAGAAAACTCGATGAAGGTATTCATGGAAATCGATTGGCGTTGGATTATAATGTATCTAAGGCGGCCATCTCAATAATATATAAAATTTTGGAGGCAGTAAACACACATGAAGTTGCAACCAAGAAAACTTTACATAAATCGGAATATTCCGTTCTTGAGGCAAGGTCGTATAAATGGTTCTTAAGCCAAAGACAGCGTAATTGTGCAATGAGTGGTCCAATTTTAAAGGCAAGAGCTAAGCTCGAATTTGCCAAATTGCACATAGGAAAACAATTTCATGCAAGTAATGGATGGCTTGCAAATTTCAAGAAAAGATTCGGTATTCGCCACTTAAAAATTTGTGGGGAAATCCTCTCAAGCGACAAGTCAGGAATAACATCGTTCATTCATAATTTGCGGGCAAAAATGAATGAAATGGAAATTTCGGACATGCAGCTTTATAACGCAGATGAATCAGGATTATTTTATCGTTTCCCGCCTGATAAAACATTTGTCGCGGCAAACGAAATTAACTTATTAAAAAATATATAAAATCCATATATGTTGTGTGCGAACGCAGATAGTTCGCATAAGTTGAAACCATTGATAATTGGTAAATCCACAAACCCCCGTTGCTTCAAGCTAACTCGCAAAAGTCTTGGATGAATTCAGAGCTATTCTTCCGCTGGTTCCATCATTCCTTTATTAAGCAGGTAAATTTATTTTTTCTATCCTTTAAAATTTTTAAGTGTGCCAAAGTATTTGTCAGGTTCGCAAATTTTCTGCTGAAAATAATTTACCACCAAGGGCATTATTTTGATTGACAACTGTACTGCACATAAGCCAATTGACAAGTTACAGTTAGATGATGGAAAGATTGTGACAATGCTTTTACCACCTAACGTGACAGCTGTTTTGCAGCCCATGGATCAAAATCCCATAAGACTGGTCAAGTTAGAATACCGTGTTATGGAACATTGTAGCCCAAGAAAACATTCCTATTCATCATTCATATTTTGAAAGGACATTCAATTCGTGATGCCATCTTGCTGCTTAAATTAGCATGGGATGAATTGCCAAGGGCTGTGCTCATAAAAGCCTGGAAAAATATAAAACAGTGAGACGATGATCAATAAGACAGTGAAGACGAAATTCCATTGCTTACATTGATGAGATCAAATAGTACTCACGGTGATACACTTCGAGAGGTACAATCGTTATTGTCCAAGGTGGGTGGTGTTGACGTCAGCAGTGAAGACATCGAAAATTGGAACGACGATCAAAATACGGAAGATGATGAAGATTTCGAAGTGTCTGACAATGTAGATGAAGAACCAGTTGTCGAGGAAGATATGCAACAACAGAAAGTCAGTTTTTCCGAAGCAGTTGAATGCATCAATACTTTGATAAAGTGGTATGAAAACAATAATGATGCAAATCGGGAACTATTTCACAAACACAAAAGAAAAGAAACAAACAAGTCTCGACCGCTTCTTTAAACCAGCCCTTACAAATTAATATGTACATATGTATGTATGTATAATGTGAAAAAGTACAAACTAAATCTAAGTTTCTGTTTTGTTACGAGTAAAAGTGAGTTCTGCAAATAAATTGAACGTATTATATCACCAAAATTATGTTTATTTCCGTGTTTTTTTTTCAAAATCGAAACCCCTTTGGAAAAGTTAATATTTCGGAAAAGTAAAACACCCTTGGGACATTTTGGTTAACTTTTTCGCGATTCTTGTATATGCAATGACCAATATATATACAAATGTATAAGTAACTACATACTGACTTTTTGCCGTCTGTATTGAGTATCGATTACAACTGAGTTGGAAAACAGACAGTGCAACGGAGCATTCACAAATAAATGAGCAAAGTAATGCCAATTACAACTAATGAACTTTGGTTGTAGCTATTTTCTATAAATATACCTTGCGAAGTGAGTATATACACATATACATATTAATATATTCTAAATACACAACGTATTTACCTGCAGTATTATTGGACTGCGCAAATTAGTATACCATATATTATAAATACCTTTCTATAGACAACACCGCATCGTTGGCATCAGAATTGCAGCACACGCTGGCCAAGTATGAGACGTCAAAGCAGGAAGCGTAGCGAAGTGCATAAGTATGCAACAAGCTTTAGGCTGTAACCAGAAGCGAATTCAGATACTCACAAGGCAAACTTTTCAAGCGGCAGAAGCACACACACGCACAAACATGCATATTTGCAGCAATATATTTACACTTCAAATTTACACCTCATAAAATAGCAACAACACAAAGCGGGAGTTAACTACACAACCTTTTCTACAACACACACAACAACTTTCAAGCGGATACAAGGTTGACTTGAATGCCTGCACTGCGTGGGAGGCGAACATTGATGAGGAAATCGAAAGCTGTGCGATGTGCTGGCGAAGCGCACACGCTCCATTTCGCACGAAATGTTCAAATATTCAAATTTAATGAACACACAAGTGAAAGTCACGCATGGACATATACATATGTGTGTGTGTGTGTGTATTTACGTGAGACTGTATAACGGTCCCAGCACTTGCGTGCACCCAAACACGCCCGCTTGAGTGGGTGACACTGCAACGATGCGCTGCTCTGTGACAATTTTCGTAATAATATCAGCAGCAACAATAACAACTAAGCAGAAGGAAAGTTTTAGTGACTGATGCTTCGAGAGCGACAGCATGCAATTGGAAGAGCATTAAAACTAACGCAATGAGAGTGACGTGAAAACACCTCGGTGCATATCTGTAGAGTGTGAGGACGAGCATAAATTTATAAACAATGACAGAGACTCAAGCATCAGTGTCTAATGCCAGTGTGTGTGTGTTATATTAGGTCTGTAGTTATGTTGGGAGTTACCCAGTGAGAACTACTACTAGAATACGGTAGGATTTGTAATATGATATGTAATTATGAAAGTGCTTTAAATTAACATTTGTTTAGGAAGCAGAAATTTACTAATTATTAGTAAAATTATTTATTATTGGTATTGCACTGGTAAATAATTATGCAATTAATTTTATAGAGTAATTTATTTAGCATATCGATAATACAGGATAAAAATGTATAGATATCCGATAAATTATCGATATACATTACTTATTACTGGTAAAACTATTATTGGGTTAAATGTCACAAGTAATTTTTCTAATTTATCGATAACAAACGATAAATTTTATTGCTGTGTATATCTCGATTTGCGTTAATCGATATTTACGAAAATTTATCGATATTTATTATTTACTACTATTGCACTGGAAAAAATTATTATGGAGTTAATTGTCTCGAGTTATTTATCGATAACAATTGATAAATTATCTGATATGTATCGATTTACATTAGTTGATATTTTCATAAAAATAAATAAACAAATAAATTTAAATTCTTTTGTATATTTTAATGTTTCCCATGAGTTTAAAAATGTTAACTAAATTCCAGGTTATTGATAAAGTCTATAATATTTTCACAAGCTACAAAAGAAGCAAGCAGTTAACATATTTTGGATCAAATTTAACACATATTTTATTTCCTTCAACTGTTTTGATGATAAACATGAATGTTTTGCAAATGCAAATTTTTTTTATCGATAATTTTTATAATAATTTTTGTCGAAAACTATTAACGCAAATAAGTGGTAATTTCAAAATCGGTGAAAAAGCAATGTGGCATGTGGCATGTCGCAAAGGTACGATTTTGATGCGACTTTTATACGTTATCGATAACTTTTATAAAAAATTTTACCAAAACACATCCATAAAAACAGTGACCCCAAAACTATCCGTACTTTTCTGAAACTCAAAGGCGTTTTCTTTGCTTAAGTCATATATTTGGACTTAAAATAAGTACTAATATTCAAAATCGATAAACGACCTTCAAAAATTATTAAAACCAAGGAAATTTAAAAATGTTGTTTCTTTAAAATATTTCTATTTTGAAGTAATCACAATTTAACACCGGAAAAAGTGAATCATTTAATACGTACATATATCGATAAAATAAAATATCGATTATTTTATATTATTTTATTAGAAAGCTTGCATATAAATTATATGTGATGTGAAAATGGAAATCGAGTAATATCGATAACAACTTATCGATAAATAATATAGCGATTAATATAAAACTTCACATTCAAATAATAATATATGGACTATAAAAACTAGTTGTTATTAGAACATAGGAATCGGTTAATATCGATAACAACATATCGATAAAAATTATATCGACTTTTCTATTTAATTTTCATATTAATTTGATACTATATAGGATAAAAAAATTATTTGTTAATTGAAATTAGCAATCGATTAATATCGATAAATTTAAACCCTAAGATAACTTTGAATTTTATGTTTCAACTATATATCGGAACGAACCTTCCATAACAGATCAACAACCTATCAACAAATTGTGTACTATGTTCCATAAACGTCAGTTTTCAGTTAAGTTCAACTGGGTACATTCATGCGTTGAGATAAGTATATTTAAGTATACGTACTTTTGTGCTATATTTAAGTCTAGCGTGGCTTCAAGTGTCATGACGCGTGGTGTGCGAAAAACAATACGACAATTTCATTCACAGACACACACACACACGCGTTTCATCACAGAAGTGCTCATATCAACATACATATGTATATAAACCGTTATACATAATACATGCCCCTGCAAGCATGCTTGGTACGTGTAAGTACCTGCTGCAGTTCACAAATGTATTCGCACGTGATTGTTGGTTGGTGACTAACGGCATTGCATTGCGACTCACGTGTTGCTGCTGCTGCACATATGTGCACATAGACGCAAACCCCTTACAGAGTGGCAGCATTGCGAAATTCATCGAAAACATATGGTATAAAAAAGCACAGATTTGTAACTTGAACTAGAAAAAGTTCCAATAACTGGGCAGAGATTTCGCATTAAAAGCAATTGGAGCAGAAGTCATGATTATTTGCAGAGAAATAATAATAAAGGAAAAGTACTGATATTATGTTTATGCGTTTAACTGTGTGGCAGTGTTGGAAAACGAGTTTTTTTAAGTATGTAAATAAAAAAAGAATAAAAAATAATAGGATGTTGGGTGACCTTAGAAATAGAGGTTAAGCGTGAACTTTGCAGTGAAGGTATTCGCGTGGCAGTAATTGAGATATGTATTATATATGAAGTTTTTAAAAGAGATGCCTTTGCAATAAGTTTTCATGCAAAAATAATAGGGTGGATTCATATTTTTTCTTTTAATCCAAACTCGTATCCATAAGCTCATTGCTTCCTTATACTGTTTTAAAAATTTCCAAATATTCCTACTGGATCACTTTTGAAACCTCAATTTATTTGTATTTATGCAACAGTAACTGTGCGTCAAATACATGTGCATAATATATATTTTGCTTGGCGTACAAGCTCGTTTTAGTAAGCCGGTTAAACACACATTTAAATTCTAAGCCGAAAGCACTTAGATGCTTGACGGTACAAATTGTCTCAGTTGTCAGGGTTGACAATATTTCATTGTTGACAATTAAAATTGTATGTGGCATGTGGCACAGATGTAAACCTAATGTGAAGACGCATGAGTAAGACCAATAGAATCGTTTATAAGCAGAATTATGATCATTTGAGTAAATAGAGACCCAAAATGCTTTAATTTACTTAAACTTTTTTTTTTGGAAAATGTAATATTTTATAAGAAATTTTAATTAAAAACATTTCATATAAACAGAAGTGCTGTGAATCAAAGATTTATTTATAGAATTTATTTAAATCAAAATAAAAATAAAATGCTTTTGTCTTCCTAAAATGCAAAAAAAAAAACGTTTAAAAAAATTATGTACCTTTTCGGACCAGTCTGAAACTAGTCCAAATAATTTTAAATTTGAACTGTTACTCAAAAAAAAATGCTTAGTTTTAAATAGAACTTTGCACGTTTTTGGACCAGTCCAGCACTAGTTCAAATAATTCAACATTTTAACCGTTACACATTAACAATGTAAGTTTACGCGCATCCATAATGAGCTTTTAATTATTCAGTTTCTTTCCCACTTACCTTCTGGCAATGGCAGCACTCGCATATTTTCCCGTTGCTGGGCAGCCGTTGTTGTTGTCAGCAGACAGCCGAAATTATTCAAGGCGACAATGGCGACGAAGCACACCAAAACACTCAGTTGACGGCAATGATTGCCGAATGTTTTCGTTGCAACTTTTGCTGTTGTTGTGGTGGCTGTCGCCGCATTTGCCGCTGTGTTGTTCTTGCTGCTCCTTCGACTTTCCGTCATCATTGTAGCTCCGTTGTTGTTGTTGCTGTTGGTTTCGTTGGCGTCGCTAATTTGCCGGCATCGCTTGCCCGTGGGCGGATGCATTTTGGCGGCGTACGAAACGTCCGCGAAGTGATTTGCGCACGCGCCCGAGAACGCTACGCAATTTTTGCGAACTTTAAGCACACTCGCGTTGTGGACTTCGATCGGGGATGAGAAAGCACACGCGCTCCAAAAATTTAACGAACAAAAAATTAATTGATATTGCGATTTTATTTGGACAAAAGCGACACTGAGCGATTTTTTATTTTTGTTATTTATTATAAATATTTCACACGCGACAAAAACGATAGAACACGAACACGCACTCACAGAACCGACGCGTAGCCGACCGTTTGATTTTTGATATAAATGCCTTTTTTCTTGTTGTTGGGCGATAGATTTTGATTTTAAAAATGCATTTGTGCACTTTTTGGGTTTAAACTTATTTTTTTTTTATAAAAAATTAGATATTTGCTTCGTGCTTGCACTGATTAAAACTTATTTGCTAAAATTGCACTGCACTGAAAGAAATAAAAAGGAGATTAATTAGAATTAATAATTATAGAAATTTAACAAATATTTTTTTTTTTTTGTTAAAAATATTATTTAATATGTGAAATTAAGCTCTAAAAGTGGAATTATTTTGCATGATTGACTTAATATATTTTTTTCTGATAAACATTTCGAATAGAGAATTTCGAATTGTGCTAAAAAATTGTTTGTTTGTTTGCTTTTGGTGGCATTTTATATAGATCTCGGGTTGAGTTGCCAATATTCGGTATTTTTTGTGGAATTGGTGAAAGGTTTGTTGAGAAAAAATCTGAAAAGAGAATAAATGGTTTAAGTTTTATTAAAAACACGTAAAATATGTTAATATTTAATTATTATACTTGTTAACTAGTACATAAAGTATTACTTACACGTAAAAATAATTTTAAAATTTAATGAAAAAAGTGTTATTCAATTAAAAAATATGGAATTAAAATTAAAAAAAAAATTAAAATTATTTTAATAAACGAAAAATTAATTAAAACAAATTTTTAATTAAACAAATTTTTAAAATAATTCTACTAATATTATACTAACTATCCTAAATATAATGAAATATAAGGCAATTCCCAAAAACGTGTTCTCGACAACCACAAGAGTATCAAAGAAGTAAAAATAAATACAGTTCTGAATATTTATGATATTATTTGAAGTAAGCAACCAAAAATATGAAATTAAAAATAATAAAAAAATGTTAATTTTTCATTTTATGCAAAAAATTAGACATTCTAAAATTACACTGAAAAAAAAATTCACAAAAAATAGGAGATTCTAAAATAACACTGAAAGAAAATTCAGCAAAATTTTAAATTCGCATTTTGTTAACTAAATGAAAAATTCTAATATCATATTGATATACGAATACCGCAATTTTCGGGATCCCGATTCTGAAACTTTGTTTTTTTATTTTCGTCCGAAAGTAACATATTTAATAGGAACTGTATCAAATCTTTAAAAGACCATTTTGAACAAAACTTAAAAAATTGCAAACAACTAGAATCCTGAAATTTTCGTTGTCCCGAGTTTACATTTTTTTTTAATTTTCAAAAAAAAAAAAAATCACAAAAATTATGTAGTTTTGCATTTTGTACATAAATTAAAGAAAATTTTTAGATAATATTGCAAAAAACTAGAGTCCCGAAATTTTCGGGATCCCGATTTTGAAAAAAATATATATTTACATCAAAATGCAACATATTTAAAAGAGTTTAGCGATTTTAAATTGGCATAATATACAATAAATTAAAGATTCAAACGTAATATTGCACGAAATACGAATACCGAACTTTTCGGGATGCCGATTTAAATTTCTTTTAATTACACCAAAATATAGCATATTTAAGAGAAATTGGGTAATTAGATGTTTCAAGTGTTCGGAAGTGAAGAAAATTTCAAAACGATTGAATTGCGTTTTTTAGTTGTTTTTATCTTAAAAGCTTTTTCAACTCAAAAATTTCGTTAAAAGTGAAATTGGCAAAAGGAACTTTTTTTAAGCGCAAATTAAAAAACAAAACAAAATATAAAGTTATGCAATAATCTTGCTTTGCTTTGCTTGAATAGAGAGGAAAACTCATATTTCGGGATTAATTGCAGGATTACCATGCATGAGCATTTATTGCAGACAATCGGTGCTTTTGTTATTGTTAGTTGATAAAGTAATAGTTTTTTAAAACACAAATCCCGAAAATTTCGGGATCCCGATTTTTATAATAGGCTACATTAAAAAAAATATATCGCTTTCCCACCTAAAAGAAGTCTATATTAATGAATGTATCCAACTATAATTATCCAAGTGGCAGGAGTACTCCAAAAACGAGAAAAACGATATTTTTTTTGCAGAATAAATTGCTGCAAATATGTATATGCAAAAAAATTACTGTCAATAATGTTTAAATTTGCGTACATCTGCGCATATATTTTATCTAATGAATTTAACATTGAAATCGCATTATCCACACATCACTCAAACTTTCATGGCGCCACCAGGCAAGGCGCTCAATTACTTATGAGAAATTTAAATTTCATACAATAAAATCTAATAAATCATAACTGTCCGTATTGAGTGCCTTCTCCAACGAGATTAACCGCCAACAATTCGCCTCGCTTAACATTGACTTATGAGCAACATAACGCACAACTCAAACGCTAAGCCAGGCACACTCGAGCAATCTGCCAGGCTTTTCCCCTACACAACTTTTGTTTGCCATGGCGTATGAGCAACATACACACCCAAAATGGCATATGCGTCTTTGGAGTTGTGTAAAAGTTTTGGCAGAAAATATGCAACATAATAATAATAATATATTATAACGGCATCAGCAAAAATATCGAAACAAAATGATAAAGCTGCAACGGAGCATAATGTGAAGCGAATACTCGAAAATAAATGTGTGACAGAAAGAGGGAAGAAGATATATTCGAGTACTGGCAGCGTGGGTGAGTACAAAACTTTTTGACGGTTTATGCATGTGGCAGCAACGCTAAGCTGAAGTATCACACAGTATGAGCATATACTGTATACATACAATAAGGAATGCTTTTACATATTTCTTGTCAGGAAAAATAAAAAAAAAAATTCCACGAAACTGCAAATTCAATTCAAAAGCGATTTTTCGCTTGCAGCTGCAAATCCAAAGAAAGCTTGTATAAATTTCCACACTTGGTAAGGAGGTTTTTAGCCTGTGTGTAGCGCCTGTGGATATGTTATAGATAAATCAAAAAATTTCAAGCGTGTAAAAGAACATAACAAATTGACAATGGAGGAAGCAGCAAAGCAGAAACAGGAAAAAAATTACAACAAAAAAATATTTGTTGAAAAATTACACGCCACAAAGAATGGAGGCACGCCAATATATGAGAAGCATATTTTCTTCAGACATAACGCAGAAATGAGCGGGAGTTTGAGAGGGTACTTATGCAAAGAGGCAGGATTTTAGCAGAAGAAACATAGCAGCGGCTGTAAATAATGTCGTAGCCGGAAGAATCCACAAACAAGCTGTTGCCATTTGCAATGGCTTTGGGGCGTCAAAAAATATTTACATAAACACACATTTACCTATGGTAAGTACACATACATATAGTGGAAATATGTGTGTATATATGTGGGATAGGAGGAGCAGCAACAAGTGGAGCGTATCGCGTCATCAGAGAGCAAAGAAAATTTATTAGTTGGGCTCAGCTTTGTTTGAGAATCAGACACTTCCCTAAGTACAGTAAAGTACCAAGCTCGCAGCTGTTGTTAGAAATGGTGAAATCGTGTGGTAAATCTACATAAACACGTGTTGTGGAAAAATTTTGCTAAGAGATAAAAAAAAACATAAAAAAATACGAAAAAAAGTTATAAAAAATACAAAAAAAATTTTAAGCGTGTAATAAAAAATAATCAGATGTAAATATGAGTAAAATGAAAATTTGAAAGAATTCCAACTACCAAAACCAAAATGCTGCGCCAACAGAAGGCGGCAAAGCACAATTTCTTTTTATTTGTCATATCCATTCACTGATCCTTGACGCGTAATTTGGCAAAAATTTTATTTTCTGCTATTTTTTTGTTTTGTTTGAACAAAAATACTGACAAATTTCGCGCGTGTGTATTTACGTGCAAAACAATAAGGGATACCTGCGGGTTATAATTTTTCGTGAACCTAACACCATCTGATAACAATCTAAAGTGCGTTTACTTGGAGCTGCATATATGCGAGTAGACACAAATTACCGCAAGCGATACAATAAGCACCTGGCTTAATCAAACACACTCGAGTAAAGTGAACCAAAATAATATCAAGAAAAGTGGTGTGTGAATTACACTGTATATAAAATGCGTGAAAATTTCACCACAGTGGTTAATGCAAGAATACTAGTGCCCAAAAATGTTGTTTAAATAATAAATTTTACAATAAAACCAACTTAGGCAAAAAACTGTCAAAAGACAGAAACTCACCACTCTAGGTCAGTTTCAGACTTGTGACAAATAAGCTAGTAAGTTGGTAGCATGAAATGTTAATCCTCAGAAATTAACATCTGAGATGAATATAACAAATTTCATATTCACCACATCAGTATTGAATTTTATACATTCAACACAAAATTAAAGCTAGCAAAAATTATCGAAATTTTAGAAAATAATAATTTGTGAATAATACATTAAAAATGTAAACAGAAATAACTTACGTAAATACTGGCAAAAAACAAAAATTCACCACTCTGTGGTTAGTTCCATACTTGCGCGAATAAGCTAGTAATTCAGTAGCATGAAAAGTCAAATTTTAGAGAATATTTTCGGAGATATATAAAAAATGTGTATTCCCCTCATCAGTGGTGAATTGTATACATTCCGTAAAAACTAGTAGCTTGGTGGCATGAACATTAGAAAATAACAATTTGTTAGTAATACCTTAAAAATGTAAATGTAAAACTCACCACTTTATAGTTAGTTTTAGGGTTTCAACAAATAAACTATTAAGTTCTTAGCATGAAATATCAAAACTTAAAAATTTCTACACTGTGGTGAATAAAAAATTTGTGCATTGTCCACCTCAGTGGTGAATTTTATGCAATCGACCAGAATTTACTAATTACTTCGCAGGAATGATCTAAACTTTACAGAATAATCTTTATGGTGAATATATATTTGTATACTCCCCACATCTGTAGTGAATTTAATGCGCACGGCAAAAAACTAGAATGATAACGGTGAATGATGCAATGAGTTGACAGTCTCAGAAATCGATATATTAAAATAATTATTTTTTAGATAAAAACCTAAAATCACCATATGGCGAATTCAGCGTTGTGACGGAATAAAAAACTACCTCAAATTTTTTTGGTGAATGGTTCATTTTTTTAATATTAATCGACATACTTAAGACTTAATGTCAAACAATCATAAATGTTTCCCTAAATTCCAATTACTTAAACCATTTAACATACATAGATATTTACACAGCAATGGAATACTATTGTCATTATAGGCGTTTAAAGCCTGATATCAAGAAAAACTCGATAAAAATGTTGCCTCTTTCAGCGTGTCACCAATCAAAAATGAGAAGAATATCTCAATCTTCTGATTTGTGACTCTGCAATGTGAAAAAAATTTGAAAAAAAATGTTGAATTATGAATACCGAAAATTCCGCATTTTATTTTGGAGGTCTATTATAAAATAATTAATAGTTTTGGAAAATTATGTCAAGTGAGTTTCTCTCTATATGTTACCACATAATTCTAAAACATATTTTTTTTTTTCAGTGTAATAACATAATTGTTTGTGACACGTGTACAAGTACTTTTATTTATTTATGAAAATAGACAAGACTAAAGGCAATAACATATAGCTTAGCGCCTTCTTTAACGTGAAAACGAGCCACTTAACTGTAACAGAAAATGGCCTAAAGTGTGGTGATTGAATAAAGTGGATGTTAAAGTAAAGGGGGCGAGGTCGCTGATGGAAAAGTAGACAAAATCTGATCGCATGTCAATAATGAGCTGTGATATTATGATTGTGAGAAAGTGCGAAGAACAGCAATAAAAGATAAGAAATAAATAAAAATAGCAAAGAAAGGTAATAGCAAATAAGAAATAAAAATTTGGAAAAAATAAAATTTTTTTGATATAAACATTTTTGTTTTGTACAATACTGTGTGTGAAAATAAGCATATAATTAATTAAAGAAATGAATAAAAAGTTCCCACTTACAAGAACGGGTGAGTACTGTTGACCACCCGTTGTGTCTAACAAATAGTTACAAAATTAACAACAGCAATAGGCCTTTCGAACTTTCCCACCATGTTTTTAATTACGGTTATAAAAAGAAGAAAAAGCAGAAAATGACGTAAAAATACTTTTTTTAAGCGCTTTGGTAAGATTAATTTGTTAGCTGTCGGAAGAGTACAAAATTTAGGATTTCAGCATTTCAAGCTTAATTCAAGCGGTTGGTTATAAAGAGCGGCAAATGGTAGCTAAGAAAAACTTTCGTTTTTGGGATGTTCCAATTATGCTTAACAGTAAATGTTAACCTAAGTAAAGTTTTTTGACAATTTAATTTTTATGAGATAACTGTAGTTACAAAAATTGATTTTTTTTTGTAAACAAGCATTGATTTTGTAAACAAGCATAAAAATTTTCAAATATTATTCCCAAATTCCAATAGAAATTTGTTTGTATTCAATCAAAGATCAGTCAAAGAAAAGCCAACGCTTTTGGCAACCACCTAATACTAATACTTTTAAATAAGAAAAAGTTTAAAAAAAAACTTCCAAAGTAATTCTGTGTTAAAGAAGTCTCTAAGTGTTAACTACTATCTCATCTCATAAAATGCGGTTCAGCGCTCTCACTTCCTTTAACATTTGTTAGTTCATATGTCCACATTCCCAATGACCAAACAACCACTTATTAAATAACCGGAAAGCCAAAAATGTCACATATGTATACACCTATAGAAATGTATTTATATTTTTTCAAATAAGTGTGCTCTCTTCTATTGGCAAAATTTAAACTGCTGTCACATTGGCTTTACAGAATTTCATTTCATTTTCGAAAACCCCGAAACCGCCAGTTGACGCAATTCTGGCATTCTCCAGCACACACGCACGCTCCCACCGGCAACCGGCGCCGCAACCACATGCCAAGCGACGAATTTAGTTTCAAAAACTCGCGCAACGCGGTTTGTAATTTCAGTTATTGTCGCAGCGATTGCAACCCTTTTAATTGCCCTTACTTTTAGCAATTGCTGGGTGTTTTGTTTTTGTGATTTTGATTTGCATGCTTTTTCTAAATTTTTTATGCAATTGCCTTTTTTTGTCGGTGTTTTGCTATTTGGCCAGTTTAGCTTCCGCAGTTTTTTATGCGTTGTAAAAATTTAATTTTTTTTATTTTTATTTTTTGCTTTTGCGGCTTTCGACCGCTTTTTACTTTGCTTGCTGGCAGTTTTGCAGCCAAAGTCACCAACGTCTGTGTTTGACCACTTTTTCCGTCGTTGTTTTGCTTTGTTTTTGCATTCTCATGCTGTTCCGCTTACAGCGTGCATTTGACCGGCGTTCCCCCCGGTCCACTTGGCGCCCCGTGCAGTCTGTCTGTTCCCATTGGCGCTACGCGAAATTTGGGTTAAATGTGCATAGTTGCTTCTTTCGTTTTGTGTCATGCTGCTTGTTGCCTTTTCTACATACACACATACATACATGCATGTGTATATGTGCGTTTGTGTGTGTGGGCTTGTCCAGCACATAAACAGCTGCGAAAGTGTGTTAATAGGTGAAGTTTATTTTGGTTACAGTTTTAATACTTCTTTCACCCATTTTTGGCGGCTCTTTTTAGGTTGTTGCTTTTGTTGTTCTCCGTTCGCCCTTGTTCTTTTGGTGCCTCGATATTTTTATGTGACTCTATTTTGTGTTATTCTCTCTTTTTATTTCTTGTTTTTGTGATATTCTTGTCAGCTTTGTTATTGGTTTTAGTTGGCATTTTATTTTTTCTGCAATTTGTAGCTCACTTTTATAAGCCGATTTAGGTTTTTTTATTACTTTTTTTAATGAATTTTTAGTATTCCAGTTCAGATCGGTAATTAAGTTGCTTCAATTAACCCCAAAGTGTGTGTTTGGTTGTGAATAGGAAGGTAGGTTGTTGTTTTTTGTGGTTATGTTCGAAAGCTAAAAACTACAACCAAAAAGCGATTTTTACTTGTGGTCTTTGAGAGCTTTTCGTTATCGATTTCAATAAGAAAAAAGTTCACGAAATATATTTTGCATCTCTGGTGCACTGCGGACTACACCAACAATAGAACTTAACGCTTTTTTACACCCGTGGACATATCGGACAGTTGCATTGCTGCGAAGTGCACTCTAAGACTCAAGGAAGCTGGATATATGAAGGCTATATATACAAATGGTCCGAACAAGGACACGCTGAAATTATCTCCAACCCCTACTGTCTCCTATTTTCGATACTAATATTTAACTGTAGTTTTAGGTAACCACTTTCATACGCAATGAAATTGCGCCAAAATTATGATGATTAAAAAGCCAAGCAAGAACGAGAACGAAATATCCGCTTACAGAGAAATAAGTTTGATGATGATATTATACAAAATATTTGAAAGAATATTCCCTCGATGATTAGTGTCAGTTCCAGAATACCTATCCGTCATCCCCGACCAGCAATTTGGATTCAGACAACAATATGGAACCCCTAAACAGTGACAAAGAATCGTTAAAAGTATATTATCTGAAATTCTCTCAAACTTCAACTGCATACTTGAAAACTTGGATCAAAGCGTCGCAAAGGCTACACGAGGTAGCTTTTTTTCTGTAGATGCGGAAGAGTCCCTGAAGCAGAGACCCAGTGAGGTTTTTCACGTTATCACCGAGCTTGAGTTTTAGCTTTAAGCTATCGGACCAACGTGGTGTTTTTCAGGCAGAAAACTACTATTAAGATAGCTGTAGACGTACAGGGTTTATCCGAAAAGAAAGGGCCTGACTTTCTTACTCTGCCTGACTTTCTTCCGCTGCGACTGTACTTCGAAGCGTGTGCGCACCAAGGGATTCGGTAGATGGCGTTCCTAGCTAACGAACGAGCTGCTGGTCAGTTGTCTCTGAGCACCTGGAGAGCCAGAAAACAAATTTTCGCGTGACGTGTTTCTGTGAGTGGTGCAAACCGAAAATGCAGCGGTCATTAGAGCAGAGATACGCGATTAAATTCTGTGTAAAACTTGGTAAATCCGCGACAGAGAAGTTTGGTAAGATCAAGCAGACTTACCCAAATGTAGCTTTAGCAAGAAGTGGTGTGTTTCGGTGGCACCAGACCTGATCGCTGATAAAGATCGAAGGAATGAGCAAACCCAAAGTGAAAACGGTGCTCATTGTTGTCTTTGACATCGACGGCATCGTCTACCATGAAATTGTTCGTCCTGGACGAACCAACGCCAAGTTTTACGTGGAAGTCCTCAAGCGACTCAAACGAAGGGTCAAACGGGTCCGACAAGACATCGCAGCTGAAGAAGTTACACCACGACAACGCCCAGGCTCACACCGCCTTTCCTGTGAACAGCTACCAGACCAAGGCCGGTATCCTCACGCTTCCGCGGCCCAGATGTGAGTTGGAAACATCCAAGCACTTTCCCTTCGTAGAGCCTTTGCAAGACTGAGTTAGAAATCTAGACAGTCTTACCTTCGGCAAAATTTGTGTAAGTCTCAAAACGGTTGCACTTAATGAATATTTCAAGTTTAAATTTCTAATTTTATACTATTCTTAATTATATTAATTAAATATTTCAAGATTTAAAATCCTTTAAGTTCAATATAAGCATCCATACAAGCATGAATGTGATACGCCTACAAAGTTTTCCTTTTTTTAAAGATTTTTTTCGTATTTTTACTTCTTTTCAGTCGCAAATTTCTCGCTTTATTTTCTTTTCTTTTTGCGCATTATTCGCTTTGTGAACTTAACGCCTTATTGAACAAAGGCATACCACAAATTTACGTTTAAATATCAGCAAAATAAGCAGAGAAACCCAATGCCATAAAGCGAAAAGCAAACAAAGCACACAAGCAAACATACATACCTGCAGGCATATATACAAATAAACATTACTTATATATATACATATATGTATGTATATATGGCAAAGTAAACACAAAGGACCCAATGAGCGCGCACTTGTGAGAAAGCACAACTCAACACTTGAGCGCGTAACTAAATTCTTGAAAATCTAATTATAACACAACCGCTTAACGCTGTCATTTCCTCACGCACTTCCTGCCTTCCTGATTTCCTTCCTCCCAGGCAGCCCGCCACAAACGTCTTCCACAGCTTTTCCACGCAACTACTTCCCTTTATTATTATATATTTACTATTCGTGGATGTATGTGTGTGTATGTATGGGTGTGCGTGCATATTATATTTATATATAGAAACTCATTTCCGCTGATTTTGCGGTGGCAAGTTGCCGGCAGGTGTGGTGGCAAGTTCACACCACGTCACATTTGTCACATCGACTCTATGTCTGTGTGTGTGTGTGTGTGTTTGAGATTCTATTTTCGGCAAATTCAACAATTTACAATAGTTTATTAAATTACAGATTTATCGTTGTTGGTGTGTGTGTAGTATGTTTGACTGCCTTACGGGATGTCAAAGCAAATAGGAGTGCACACACACACACACACTCAAACAAATAATCAGTTTCCCTTAAATAACGCCGATATTGTGCTTTTCTTTTCCTCCCTATTCCTTCGTCTTCGCCTCCGCTTTCCAATTTCCTCATTTCACAGTCACATTTACCGTTATATGTTCTTACTCTTCACCTGCAGGCCGTGTATTCAATTTCATTTCGCTTAACAAGCGTATAAATAGGCAAAAATTAATGAAATTCCAGCTTATTTGTACACAAAATAAATAACGGTGTTAGGGCGAGTATGAAAGGTACGGAAGCTACGAGCTACATACACACACATAACTGTAAATACAATGCCTGCATTTCACAGTCAAAGCCGAAAAGGTCACTTTCCCTGCTGACCCTCGCTGGGTCTGTGCAACAAAAAGTCAACCTTGAATTCTCACACCACTGCGGAATTCTCTACTACACTTTTACGGCTATGCTCAGTGCCGCCGCATAACTGCACGTTACACCTTTTGTCTTTTGCCCCGATTATTATCTCATGTTTCACTTTCGTTTTAATTGTTTGCTTATCGCCGTTTGTTGTTTGTCCTTGCTCTTTCGCACGTCATTTTTCAGTTTCAGTTCACCGGCTACTTAATGGCTCTTCCTCTTCCTTCCTTCCTTACGTCTTTTCTTTTCATATGCTAACGTTGGCTTTTGTTGTTTTGTTATTGCTCTTTAGTTGTTATTTAAACATTGGCTTTAAGCCTATTATTTGCTATCTGTGCTCTCATAAATCATGCTTTTATTTCGAACCAGAAAAAGGCAAACTTTGTGAAACTCAACAGGAAATAATACGACGGCACAGTGCTGCCAATCGAATGTGGAGGTTGCAAATAATGAATATGCAGATGTTGGAATGAAGTCTAAGTTCTAAGAATTTTTTTCGAAAATTAATTTCAAAATGTTATATTATTTCCTTCTAATGTTATTTCTTCTTGAGTTAACACCGATGAGGCAGCTCTTGAAGCACTCAAGATGATACTTAAACCATTCAAGGATTTATAAAGTCTTATTTAGTTTAAGAGGATACATTTATCTAAAAGAAATTTGGCATAAATTATTGCTCAAAGCAATGGTCTACTCTGCGAAGAAATGGTTCAGATCGGATCACTATAAAACTATCATACAAACTGATCGATTAAAATCCAGCCATTTTATGAAAAACTTTTTTATGTAACAAAAAACTGTGCGAGAATCGGCAGAGTTACTATTCAATTCAACTATATCATCTCCCAGGAAATTACTCAGATCGAACCAGTATATCATATAGCTGTCATTGACCGATGAAAGTCAAGTTTTTGCATGGAAACTTTTTTATATTTAAAAGTTTTTTTATCTTAAGAATTGGTACAGTTTTAGAGAAAGGAAAGAATATGCCTAAATTCTATAGCTCGACCAAAGGGAAAGGCTATTTCTGTGCCTCGAACGCAACAAACTTCAGACATGCTCTGACCGCCATTCACAGTGGAGCCATTAGCACCTTTACCGACTCCATCTCAGTGAATGGCGTACTTGGAGTCAAACCACAACT
Source organism: Bactrocera neohumeralis (assembly GCF_024586455.1). Lineage (NCBI taxonomy): Eukaryota > Metazoa > Arthropoda > Insecta > Diptera > Tephritidae > Bactrocera > Bactrocera neohumeralis. Next base: position 24,875,214 of record NC_065922.1, read on the forward strand.
TATTGCAGACGAAGAGCTCGAATTACCGCGAGAATCAAGAGTGAACCTTGCGCAGTTTCGTTCTGTATACTGAATTAGATTAAACTCTTACTTATCCAGAATCAACGCTGACATATTCCCACATGGCTACCTAACCACCTCTTTGCATGCTCTAATAATCCCACACTTCTCGGTTCGACCCGTCGAAATAGCACGTTTCCTGGGCCTACCTTTGGATGATCTCGATGTCAACTTATCTAATTCTTACATACTGACGGGATTAGGTACTCGTTACAATAAAATAACTATTTCTGTGCCATTCCGGTTACGTTACCGAAATTGAATTTGTTGACTGTTGGAGATCTAATCATGTTTGGATCGGTAAGTAGAAGAATGCATTTTTCTGAAAGTAAACGAATACTCGGCAGATTTCGGAACAAAGAATTTGGGGAAAATTAAAACTTGTTATCAAAAATATATTTTTGGAGTAAGCACGACTAGTTTCAACAAACTCTTTCTATAATGAACATAACCTATATAAACTTAATATTAAACTTAGTGCTTGAGCGAACTTTTTCTCTTTTAACAATTGGCCTAAGAGACTTATAACAATTTATTTCGGCCGCTATGAAGTTCGCAGATATTTCGTAATAAAGTGGGGCTGGTATCGTTAGTAATCGAAAAGCTCATTGTGAGGCTGAGTTGATAAAATATATTACTTGGGTAGAATCCATGTTTCGAACTATCATACTTATTAGATTTCGTTTACATATTAAATTTTTTTCTCCTTAAAAAGAGCAATATTAAAATTTGTATTCTTTTAGAACATTCTGCTATAACCAACGTATCGGTTACCATATTTTATAGCAAGGATAGGTAGTCTAAAGGCATTATTTTGTTTGGGACGATGCAAACTCTGAGTTATTGTTATTATCTCTGCGAAGTTGACGGTTCAAAAGGCTGACATTATATCAATAATTTTAAATAATATAATTTACATAAAGATTTCTACATAATTATGAAATATAAACAGCTTTTTTTCTGTTAAAAATCACATTTTTGAAAAAAATCAACGTTCTTTTATGAGCAAATTTCTTCGACAGTGAAAAGCGTCTGTCGCTCAACATTCAAAATTATTAAATAAGAGTCAGGTTATGTTAGGTGGTAGGCTAGATCCGAAATCGATGGATCGCTTTTCAGTGCGATTGGTTCTTTTTATTATCCAGTGGATCCAGATCCTCAAAAATCGACGAAGCGTTTTGAGCTTACCATAAAACTATTAAGACGACCAATATCAATCCCAGCCGCTAAGAGTAAACGGCAGTCTGTTCTAAATAAGGGAACAGGATCCGCTTATTTATTCCAACAAATACTATCAACTCGATAATATTTTACCATATAATTTGGGCACACCATATACATACATAACATATGGTCATATACATCTTAAACTTTTTCCTCTTTCTTTTAAAAAACTTCTGAGTGAAAAATATTTTGGTCATGGAATCTACGAATGCACTCAAAAGAGACATTTACTAATCTTAATACAATGCGAACAACCTAAAAATATTAGAAATACTATCTGTATCGTTAGCACACAATATTATGCCAAAAAATGTCCAAAAAAAATGATTTTTACTTCCGAAAAATTGTAAATACATTTTCGATTCAAAATTCAAATTCAATCAAGCTTGCACCACTGTCCATCGCTCATGTTCTCGAGCACTCATTCATCAAGCAACTGTCCAACTATCAGTTCACCTGTGCGATTGTTTGTTCACTTTTTAACGGATTATTCTGTGTGTGTGTGTGTGTGTGTGTGTGTATGACTGGGTGTGCGAATTTTGCCATCTTCTGTGTGCGCCTACCCTTCTGGGTGTCCATTCAGCGGCCGCGTGTCAGTCAAGTCTGGCTGTCAGTCTACCACATGCCTTTGGAGCCTTCTTTCATTTATTTATGCTCACATATAGTTGTTGCTGTTGCAGGATTTCAGTGTTTCAATGATATGTCGGAGCATAATTTGTTAGTGGCCCCGCCTTGATAGTTACCTGATATATGCCAGTAAGTATGGGTGTGTGCATGTATGTTTGTGTGTGAGCAACTTGTTCTCTTGTTGACCCCAGTGTTCTGTTTTTCTGTTGCAATTGTAATGTGATCTCTGGCGTACACGACCGATGTCAGCCTTCACCATTTATCTCGCCTTTGCTTTTGTTTATTTGCTTGTAAAATTTTGAGCTTGTTGCCTTGCTGATCCTTCTTGTTTTGGCTTCGTTTCATTTTGTTTTTTTTTTTGTATTATTTTTGTTGTTTTTTGTATTATTTCTGCCTTCAGCCGCTTTGTGGTTGCATTCACTTTCTTCAAGCCCAGAACTTGACCTGTGTCAGCATGAATTGAATTGGTTTGTATAAATATTTGTATACAAGCAGGCTTATATATATACCATATACATATATATATTTCTTCATCTTACCGCCGCTGCTGGCTCGCTTATCGGATTTGCAGCTCGTACTCGTTTGCTTCTTTTTCGGCAACTTTCATTTTTTTCTCTTTTCGGTCGCTTTGCCGCTACCAATTGCCGGTCCTCTCCGCACAGTTTCCTTTGAGACCTTCGCTCACATTTGTTCCACATCAATTTCCATAAAGTTTAACGCATTAAACTTCAACCTACAACAGCAACACCCGTACGAAGCTTGCTGCCAGCTCCCTATTTCCTTCGACGAGCTACATTATAGTCGTCTCTTTGTAGTTGTTTTGCTGCATTCGTCCGGAATTTTCGACAAGTTTTTGCTTATTTACTTTTACTATCGTTTACGTATCTGTTTACATAGCTTTAGCTTGGGTTTTGAATGCTTTCTAGCCTACTTTTAGGGGCTCATATTCACAGGCTCATTGTGCGGCATTCTTATTGTGGTCACATACTCCTTGCACACACGCATGAACCGATTCATTTTCATTTGCTAACGACTAATATGGCAAATATAAATTCCTGCACACGTACGACCCAACGAGGCATACACACAGGCGCACAGGCTAACATTCGCTTCGCAAAAAAGTTGTGTTTGCTTACTTATCGGTTGCCTGCCTTCACATGCACGCACAGCTGCCTTGCTGCCGCTTTCTATTTGAGGTGATTTTCAGATTTCAATGTAATTTGTTGAAAATTCACAAACAAATTGCTTTGACTATCTGACATATTGATAAGCCTTTAAAGCGGAGGGATTACAATTTTTTTGCGCACATGTCTCTAATACATATATCCTCTCTAATGTGTAAATAACTTTTTGATAGTCAAAAGAAAATATATATATATTTTTTTGGTAATTTAGGGTCACACACATTTCCAGTTTGGTATATTTGTATACAAAAAGGGCTTGTTTGCATAAATCATTGTTCAAAAGAATAAAAAAAATATATAAATAAATTACAAGCTCGCACTTTTTGCTTAAAAAGATATATCTAACATATATATTTACATAGCTGTCATGCCTTTATTTGCTGTCAGGGGTCACTAGTTGACTCTGAATGCGCTTACCCTTACCCTCAACGTTTATAGCTGGGTTAAATGCTTAGCAATCACTCAAGCAAAAAAGGAAAGTAAAAATTTTCGTATGAAAACAAACAAAGTGGTGAATGAAATGTCGAAGGTATTTGCGAAAATTTTCAATTTTTTCAGCATACGTGTGTGCTAAATTGATTATTTATAAACTATATGTGCAAAATATATTGAAGTGCTGTGAAAGCTATTTATTTAGAGGAGATTGAAACCTGGTTAAAGTTCAAATAGTAAATGTATGGATTTTTCTTGAAACTCGAAAAGTTTTTTTATTCCTTTTTCACCAAAAAAACTTAAACAATTCACAGAATATTGGATGATGCTAAAGTGAATTTTGTTTCTATGTACAATCAGAACAGCGTTTTTCAGTTTCTGTCACTAGAAATTTCCAAATAAATTTTTCATTCAAATTTTTGAACTATTTTAACTAGCAATTTTTGAGAAAAGCTTATTAAAGGATTTTCTTCGGAAATTTTCAAGCCAAAAAGCAATAAAAATAGAAAAGGAATATTATTTTCTTCTTCTTTGAAATTTTCAATTATAAAATAGAACAAGTAAGGAAAGGCTAAGTTCGGGTGTCACCGAACATTTTACACTCTCGCATGATAAAGTGATAATCGAGATTTCATTATCCGTCATTTACATATTTTTCAAATACCGTATTTGTGTAAAGTTTTATTCCGCTATCATCATTGGTTCCTAATGTAAATATTATACAGAGAAGGCATCAGATTGAATTCAAAATAGCGTTATATTGGAAGAAGGCGTGGATGTAAACCGATTTCACCCATATTTCGTACATGTCATCAGGGTGTTAAGAAAATATTATAAACCGAATTTCATTGAAATCGGTCGAGTATTTCCTGAGATAATGTTTTTGCCATTTCTTCCGTAACATTTAGAGTTTCTGACGCACTTTTAGTGATTTTCAATATAACCTTTGTATGGGAGGTGGGCGTGGTTATTATCCGATTTCATTTCCATTTTTGAACTGCATATGGAAATGCTTGAAGGAAACGACTCTATAGAGTTTGGTTGACATAGCTATAGTAGTTTCCGAGATATGTACAAAAAACTTAGTAGGGGGCGGGACCACGCCCACTTTTCCAAAAAAATTGCGTCCAAATATGCCCCTCCCTAATGCGATCCTTTGTGCCAAATTTCACTTTTCGGTTTTCGGGCCATTTTGTGGGCGTGGCAGTGGGCCGATTTTGCCAATCTTCGAACTTAACCTCCTTATGGAGCCAAGAAATACGTGCAGTAAGTTTCATCATGATATCTCAATTTTTACACAAGTTACAGCTTGCACGGATGGACGGACAGACAGACATCCGGATTTCAACTCTACTCGTCACCCTGATCACTTTGGTATGTATAACTTTATATCTGACTCTTTTAGTTTAGGACTTACAAACAACCGTTATGTGAACAAAACTATAATACTCTCCTTAGCAACTTTGTTGCGAGTGTATAAAAATATCAACAAAGTGATTCTAAATTCTTTACAAAAAAATGTTTGTATATCCCTCATAAGCATTTAATATCCCTTTGTAGGTATAACTGGAATAAATGGTGGTCAGAATTTTCCAAAGCTCCACTTTAAATGCAAATTAAAGCAAATACAGCAAAACTGGATTATAACTTTACACAACAAAAGTGAAGATATTGTAAATTTAATGAAAACGTAAATACAATAGAGCCTTTCTTATCTCGCTCGCATATTTAAAACAACAAACAAAATATATATTTCTGCGAGTAAGCCAAGTTGGAATGTATTCTATTGAATTTCGCTTTTATTAAATACACCACCACGATAGCAATGTTTATGCCGTGCGACAGCATAAATCGCAAGCTGTCCGAAAGCAAAACGAATTCAAGACGAAGGCGAATGCCGTGCAATGATATTGCCTGGCTGCATTTTATTGACACCGCAAATACGGTTTGTAAGCACCTACGAGTATAATAGCAGATTTATTGATTTAAGGAAATGACTATTAAAAATTTAATGCAGGAAATAAGTACACAAGAGACGCAATAAATATTTATAGCATTGAAGATACAGTGTCTATTTTGAGCACGCACACACACACACACAAAGACACTCACGCACAGAAGTCATTTGAGCGTCTTATGCTCCAGTTTTGTGTGTGGCATGCTGTGGTCAATGCTTTTGTCTTTATGACAATTTTATTCCTTCCTTGGCGATAATTTACACTTCACTTTCCACCATTATCGCCAATCGCCAGCTTGTTTGTTCATGCGCACAATCGTACAGCTATGTGTGTGCGTGTGTCGGTGAAAATTTATACTTTATTGCAACATAAATTGTGCGGAGAATGCATCGGTAATTTTGCATAAAAGCAGAGTTAAGAAACACATGAATAATTTTACTACACTCGGCGGTAATTCAAGGTGTACGAAGATGTGCCACTGAGTGATAAGAAATGTTCAGGAATGCTTGTAGATTTTTGGAGCGGTATAAGTATATGGGAGAATATTGACAGTAACTAGTAAAATTTTTTAGATTTTTTTTAGATTTTATGTGTTTCTTGGTGAATGAGAAACAAAATTATAAATATTATTATATGACAACCCTGCTTATTTTAATTTTTTTAAGCATTCAAAACTTCCTTTGTAGCCGACAAATTAGTCTTAGTTTCGTAAAGATTTATATATTTTTCAACCGTAATATTTTTTTTTAATAAACGTACTCTAGTATTTTTGCAAGTATGTATGTACTAAATTTGGCTACAAGATTTTTAGTAAATTCCATTCATTTATTTTTAAATTTTTTATATATCAACCCCATTATTTACTGTTTTTTAATTAACAAATTCCACATATTTGATTTTGTACCCTCGCCAAATTAGTTTTTGTTAAGTCTAGATATTTGTTTCATTCAAAACCATCTTTATATATGGCAACCATATTTTTTTTCCATAAATATACTAGTATTTTTTGCTAGCATCTACTAAAAACTTTGAAGTACATTTTTTTAGTAAATTAAACCTTTCATCAAAGTTAAAATTTTTTATAGACAATTTTCAAAATATCGCAATTTTTTTTAGCAGTCGGTATTTTTAGTCATGCAACAAACAGTAGATTTTTGTTTAGTTAATTTTTTTCTCAATCCATCGCATGTTCAATATATGTATACATATATGGCAACCCTACTTTTGTAATATTACTTTTCTAACATATAGTATAAATGTAGTAAAAATTTAAAAAAAATTAATTTTAAATTTTTTATATGTGGCAACCTACTACAAAATTTTCAAGATGTCGTTTACGTTTTTTAAAAAAACGCACTCTAGTATTTTTTTTTGTAGCATCTACTAAAAAATTTTTTGTAAATTAAACCTTTCATTTAATGATAAATTTCTTACATCTGGCAACCTTGCATAAAATGTTTATGATATCGTAATTTTATTGAGCCGTAGGTATTTTAAAAAATACAACATACTATAGAACTTATATAACATATTTAATTTAGGATTAACTAAAATTATTAAATAATGGTAACCCTACATTTTTTAATTATCAGTGTTTTCGTGATAATTTCATAAGTAAACTTATAAAAAATGTAAGTATTTTAAGAATAAAGGTCTTAGAAAGCGCACACCTGCCATGTAGCAACAACCACATTAAAATAAAGTGGCAACCCTAATTGAACTTGTACAATATGTAGAGTATGTTCTCAACAATTTCGCAGTTTATAAAAATTTCGTAATTCTGAGATATTAGCACATTTTCCTTACACAAAATTTCCATTAAGTGGCAACTCTATTAAAGACATATATGATGTATGTATTTACTTAACCGACATGCTTTATTCAATTATAACTGTTTAGTTAGGCTTTACTTACAGTTGTGAAATATTATTAAAAGCTTCAAAAAGGTTGTTTCTGTAAAAATTGTAATATTTTACGAATGTTTAATCAAATTTAAAGGGAGCTTCATTATATCTTTTATAAAACAAAAAATATTTATATCATTGTATAAAAACTTTGTCAAACTTTTTTCGTTCAAGTCTAAGCGATATTTTTAATTTATATCGCGTTAATGCAAAAATTATTTTTTAACTAAGTGGCAACCTTAAGCAAAAATGTGCTATATATTTGATGCGATTGGAAAATAAGTTGCCTTTGAGTTTATCAAAAGAAAATTAATGTAATTTCCGGGGTAATTTATATTTAATCGAAATTTGGATTAAATGGCAACTCCATATAAAAAATAAAAAATATGCTATAAATTTAATGCGATTGTAAAAAAAGTTGCTTTTGAGAATCAGCAAAAAATGTGTGTCAATTCCGAAATTTAGTTATATGGCAACTCTATATAAATATAAATATGTATATTTTGAAATATTTCTCTGTTTGCTCACGAAAACAAATAATTCATCTGAAAATTTAAATAGCTCAAAAAGTTTTTAATTTTTATATTTCAAATATGTGGCAACCCTGTTTAAAAAATATACAGTTTCTCTAAAGCATAAATATGAAAATATTTAGCAAAAGTAAAGTGTTTCGTGCTATTAAAGTAATTTATACAAATTTTTAACTGAAAAATGGCAACCCTAAATACAAACTTTTTTTTGAAATTCTGCTTTAATTGATATAAATTGCAATAAAATAGTAAAATATGCACAAAATTCTCTAAAATTACTTTCTATATTTAAAAATTAAAAAAAATTGCTGACTCTACTCTTATTTCCGGTTGCAAGCAATCCCTTATTCAAAAATATATTTTTCCACATTATTTATTTATTTTAAATAATTACTCGCGTCAACTCTACAAGGCCAACAACACCATAATTCAATGCGATTTTTCTAAGCAATAATTTTAATAAATTATTTTCAAGCACTGCTTTCAATATCCATTATAACGGTTTATGAGCGACAATTGACAGCAGCTACACACACAAATGTTGCCAGCGGCAATGATCACAAATAAATATAAATAAACTGTAAATATTAGAATAACGATGCACTTGAGGCGCATTTAGAGACGAGCGAACAAAAAATAATTAAATGTTTTCCGCCCGGAAGCATGCCACAAGTGGACGGACACTATGCAATTATAATAGAACAAACTTAAAAGAATAGAAAAAATTATAGTTTGAATATTTTGGTATGAGAAATTGAAATTGATAGCTTCCTGCTTTAGGCAACTGATTAGTATATTTATGTGAGTATAATTTCAAAGCAATTTCGGGGAGTGTGTTGCATGATCAGCCGAGCGCTGCCGGCGAGAGAAAGTCGCAAAGGAAATGTCAGTAATGATTGTAATCTGTGTTAGAGTCACAGCGGCAGAATGTATTAACGGCAAAGAAAGAAGTCGAACAGAATCACAACAAATACAAAACAACAAACACACGCGCCCTAAAAACACACCCTGAAAAGTGCCGGTGAAGACAGCGAAGAGTAAAATACGAGCAAAGAACACATAAACAACTGCAAAGAAATGCCAAATCGCAATTAAACCATCAGCAGCCGACAGCCGAGCTGAGTGGCTGAAGCTCATGTGACCCAGCAGCGAAATAAAGTTGAATTAAATCACAAAAGTGAAACGCAGCGGAGATGAGAGCGCGTCTGGCGGCACAAATAAATATTTGAAGGCGACACATGCACACACATACACATAAAATACATGCACATACGTGTATTGGTGTATTTACTGGCGACAGTAATTGACTTCACAGTGTGTGGCATTTGCGCATGCGCAACACGCCCTAAAAGTGTTTGGCGAAAGCAAAAACGAATTCGCTCGCTCATGTGTGTGTGCTTGTGCGTGCAAAGTGGCAAGGCGCGCGGCGCAGAGCTGATTTGCAGCATTTTGCATGAAGAGCTGTACAAGTATTTGCAAAACGAAAACGAAACAGACACGAGCAGTAATATGCTGCAATTATCTGAAACGCCAGCAAAAGCAACAACAACAAGCAATATTGAGTAGCAACAACAGCAAGTAATCAGCGATGAAGCATAGCTACAACAGCCGCACCTAGGTTCGCAAACTTCATATATGTATATGTGTGTGCGTGAGTATGTAAGTCCATGACAGATCAACAGGGAGCGCACAGTGTGACAAATTAATGAAATGAATAGGTAAAATTGTAGAGTAAGTACCAAAAAAATACTAATGGAAACGCATATATATACGCACTTATATAACGGGTGATCCAAGTATAAGTACTTTCTTCAATAGCCCCTTTTTGTTCAGTATTCTTCGACATTTCATCATGCAAAGATTTACGCCTCAACAACTTTTACAAATCATTGAACTTCATTGCGAAAATTCGCGTTCTGTAAAGAATTTGTTTCGCTCAATTTATGGTCAACATAATCGGCCTGCTAGCCGTATTATTCGCAACCTCATCACCCAACCTGAGACCCAGGATTCATTATTGGATAATATTCGACCGAAAAGACCACGTTCAGCACGCAGTGAAGAAAATATAGCAGCCGTAGCTGAGAGTATATACGAAGACCGTGGAAAGTCGATTCGGCGCCGTTCGCAGCAACTCGGACCGACATATGGAACGGCTGAGCGCATTTTACATCGAGATCTTAAATTGCAATGGTACAAAACACAGCTCGACCTTATCAAGCGTCATCCGACGTTTTCGAGCAAAATTGCCGCATTTGGGATGAAGAGCAACCTGAAGAGATTCTGCCATTTCATTCAGAGAAAACAACGGTTTAGTGTGATTTATGAGGCGGTGGAATCATCGATATTTCTTGAAAATGATGCTGATGAATGAAGAGAACATAACCACCAATAGCCACTATTATAGCGCCAATATAACCAACTATTTAATGCCTGAAATCGAAGCTCGTGATCTCGGCGATAATTTGGTTATAACAAGACGGCGCCACTTCTCACACATTGCATCAATCAATGGATTTATTGAGAGAACACTTCGGTGATCAGATAATATCACATTTTAGGTCGGTCGATTGGCCACCAAGATGACGTGATATCACACCTTTAGACTTTTTCCTGTGGGGATATGTAAAATCTAAAGTCTATGCGGACAATCCCGTTTCGATTCAAGCCTTGAAGCAAAACATCAAGCGTGTCATTCGCCAGTTACCAGTCGAAATGCTCGAAAGAGTCATTGAAAATTGGACTCAACAGATGCACCATCTGAGACGTAGCTGTGGCTAACATTTGAAAGAGATAATCCTCAAAAAATAAATGCCAAAGAATTTTCTTTTGAACTATAATAAACTACACATAAAGTTTAAAGTTTCTGTGTTTTCTTTAAAAAAACAACCATAATTGTATGAAAACTAATAGACCAGGGTAAGTAATTTTAAAGCACAAAAAATCATAAAAATGTCAAATTTTTTGAAGACAAACAATTTCTGACGTCGAGACAGCAAGGAATTTTGCTTGAATTTTTAAAGGTTTATCTCAAGTTTTGGCAAAACTACGAGTCCTATAGAAAAAAGTCGTATGACAGAGTTGTAGGTAATAAAGAGGTTTACAACTTTTAAATTAAAACTTTTACGGCATTACTTCAAACTTTATGTAAAAAAATCAAATAATCAGGTTTTTTGGCTTTTTAATTTTTATTTGGTACACAAATTTATTTTCCTTCACGAAATTTGGTTTAAAATTGCTTTATTTTATGCCAAACACGCAAAAATAAGAAGGAAGCTTTATATCGACTTAAAATTGAAAAAATTAAGCCCAATTTTCAATCAACTATTCTGACGTCAATATATTAAAATATTTTTCAAAATCAGTAGGCTCTACGTTTCTCGAGATCTCTACTTTCTTATGATAAGAAATATTTATATGTACATCAGTAAGAAAAATTATTATAAAAAATGCCAAAAAGAAAAACAAAACACTTAAAAACGATTAAAAACTATTTTTTTATTTTATCTACCCCTTATTTCGTAGTAGCAGTTATGAATTTCTTTGACTTATGGCATTTTCAAAGGCTTCTGCAATGGTCTAAAATATTCTGTGAGCTTTACTAAAGTTTGAGCTGTTCAACAAAGGCACTTTCCAAAAGTCAATTAAATAATAAATAATACGTATTATGATAGTGTATTGAAGAGATATTCCCAAAGCAGAGTAAATCTTCACATAGAGTTACTAAGACTAAAATCCAAACTAGGACATCTAAAGTTAAGGATACCTGAAACTATTAGATAATATAAAATGTAAATGGAAAATATTGGAAGTACCCAAATTGTCCTTAACTTTTTGAAACAACTGCAATCAACAAAGTCTCCGGAAGCATTTTTAGAATTCATGCACACTAATCTCAAGTCAAGTGTGAGATTTATATTACTAGAAATAGTAGGCAACTATGCTTAAGCTTCGGATTGCTTTCGACTTAACTCAACTCGTCAAATATATGAGTCCAAGTGATTTATAAAAGATTACAGAAACAGTAGAAACTGCATAACTTCTCGCTCTTTCTGACACATAAAAAATATAATGGCTTGTCAAAAAAGTCTTGCGGTATTTTTATTGATTTTTTTTTTTTTTATTGAAATTGAAATGAATTTTTGACGACTCATGCCCAGATCTTGACCGATGCTACGGCTGCTACTATTCCGGTCTCTTTCGACCAATTCAGCGATTTTATCGCAATTTTCGACGACAGGCCTTCCGGAGCGTGGCGCATCTTCGACCACCTCTACACCAGAACGAAAACGTTGAAATCATCGTTGTGCGGTGGAAATGGAAACTGTATCGGGTCCATAAACTGCACAAATTTTATTGGCGGCTTGAGATGCATTTTGCCTTTATCGTAGTAGTACTGTAAAATATGCCGTATTTTATCTTTATTTTGCTCCATGTTTGCGACGCTATAACTCACGAACGACTTAAAAGAAAGAACAATCAATCAAACACACGTGTTAGCGCGTGAAATGAGCTTTCCAAAAAGGTATAGCATGACCCGATGCGACGAATAAAACTAGAACTACGCGCTTTCAGCGCCAACTAGCGAAAATACCGCAAGACTTTTTTGACAACCTATTATGTAACTGTTTCTTTACATATTTTACAATGACTGAAAATTCACCTTACAATTTATAACAGTTTTAATTTTTGGGGTTTCTTGGGGAGTAAATAAACCCTTTCCTGAGTTAAGATGATCCTTGTGAAATGCTTCATAATTCAAACAACAAGTTATTTTCACATTAGAAAAGTTCCTTTAAACATAGCGCTCGTTTAAGCAAAGATATAATTGTGTTCCTTACTTCTCCTAAATAATCTAGTAAGACAGTTAGTTCTTTTTGATTGCGTCATAATTAAATTACGTAGAATTCTTCAAAGAATCACCTGATGCCATAAGAAAAATCCCTACAGCTTCTTTAAATTAATTCGACTGAAATATAAAGTATTTTTGCACGATTTCTTGGAATTTTACAAATACATATGTGACGTTGAATACTCAAGCCAAATATAGAGCCAACATTTACATACATTTCTTTGGAGTTTTTTCATTTTGGGATTAAAACAAATTGCGTTCAAATTAAATGAAAAAAGTGAAGCACAGGACTGCGGTGAAACAAGTAATCACAATACGAGTATACAGCCATACAAACTTGAATAACTGAATTCACATAAGCACACACACACACAAAAGTGTGCTATCTGCGGATTTTTCTTTTTCTTGCATCAATTACTCCGATGAGCAGCAGAAATGCCTGACACGACCGACCTGGCGCACCTACATCACCAAACAATCACACATGCGCTCCCATAAACATACATACACACACACACACATTTACATTTCAACATTTGATGCGAAATTCCCAGTGCGAGTGTGCATTCAAATTGGGTGTGCGTTATTGTTCAGCGAAATGTGGCAACTACAACGTCAACAAGAACAACAACAAGAACAGCAGCAAAAACAATGGCGAGCAACGACGTGAGCAATTGCGAGATCGATGACGGCGATGAAGATGGCGATTACGAGGATTTGTGCGATTTATGGCAACATTGAACTTGTTAGCTGTCCATTACGCATTTCTCGCACGCACACGCACACGCCCGCCCTGACAGACGGCACTCGCAGGCGGCCGTGAGTGTTTGGTGATGGGTGTTTTGCACTAACTCGATTTTGGAGTTAATTTATTTTCCACTTAATCAGATTGTTAGGAAAATTCTTTTAGGGAAAATAAATTAGTCATGCCTGACAATATGTTCGTAAATATTTTGGAAAATTTATTAGGCTAAATTAGGCGCTAGTTCACGCGTGATGGATGCCGAATAGGCGTGAAAAGATTTAATTATTGAACTATATTAATTTCAGAATGGAAAGTTTGTAAAGTATAAACCGTTTTGTACTGAAATATATAGAGGTCTGTAGAGGAGCTTAAGAAACTGCTGAAATTTAAGAGGTGGCAGCAGCTTCAAGCTTAAAATTTTTATTATATTTCTTGTTATTTAGGTTAGTTTTTTGATTTTGGAGCATTATATTGGCAAATATGCAACTGAACAGATTTGCCCTCTACAGTAACTTATCCCATTGAAGACGTATTCACGTAACCTGAAAGAACCAGAATTTATATACTCGTCAGTATAGCTCAACATTTTCTAGAGTATAATACTTTCACAGCATGTGTGCCATGATACCGACTCAAGAATAAAATTCAGTTGAGCACGAGTTCTGGCTGTCTGAACATGGCTTAATTTCAAGTACTGCTCACTACAAACGGTTAACCTCTCATATTTTTTCCTCAATATAGTTCATTAAAAATCCATAATTTAGACTCAATAATACGTCAATATAAAACTTACTAAGTTCAAGGTCTCCAAACATGGATATATCTCAACATTTCTTCAAAAAGGAAAGTACAGAATCGACATTAGGGTAGTTAGGAAAACAGAGAAGTCAGATTAGCCTGTACTGTTTCAGGATTATGATAGAAATACTCTTATACTGACATAACGGCAGTATTGGACAAGGTAGTATGCCCGTCCGTTGTGGTAACTACATCTCCTACATAATAGAACATTAGATCCTTACAAATCAACAAACATTTTTGAAGCAATCACTAATTTGTTAAAATAGCTACTGCTTGGAAGACAAATAACTTTCTAGGCGATCAAAATAATTTGAACTGGAACTTGAGGAACTGGAAGCATTACTCCATGGAAATTGTTGACAAACACAGGAAGAACTTGCAGAATATTTGAGAGTCGGTCTAGCTATTTTAAAATATTCAAAAGCAACCGAATACAACTAAAAACAAAGAAGTTGGAATGATAGGGTATTACAGCCAAGAGACATTGATAAACGATTTTGCATGTCAAAAATGCTGCATTTGATGATCTTGCAGTTGCACCGAAGCAGATCATCGGCCAGTGCTTGCAAAGCGCATGTGGAATACACTGCTTCAGCGCTAGAACGCAAGACACCAATGGAGATCCAACCCGATCCCATTCCGATGTGAGCGAGGCAAGGGGGACTCTTCTGGCTGCTTCAACGATTTTGCAGTTGCCAGCGTTTACGCTATGATCCGCATTGTTGCTGAATGAAGTTATTGAAAATCGGTCCTCCCGTTGCAACAAAGCATTTTCCGAGTTCCTTTCATTATATGACAATATACAGACTTTGGACTTATTTCATCGCCACAAAGCACAAACTTCGAAAATATTCGAACATCGAATTTTTCCAGACTTCGAAATTTTTCGAACATCTAGTTTAAGCAAAATTCGATATTTTTCAAACATCTATGTAAATTTTCAAAACATTGAACTTCTTCGAACTTCGAATTTTTCCAAATATCCAACATTGGAAATTTAAAAATCTAGAGTTTTTTGTAACTAAGATTTGTTTAACTTCAAATTATTTTAACACCACTTGTTTATGAATCATAATCCCAAGTATCACTGTGGGTGGTATACTACTACTGATGAGTAAGAACATTTTTCGGACACGCTTTAAGTGGTATTCTTGCTGAATGAAGTTTTTGAAAATCACTATATCCCCTATAAAATTTATATGTATTTATATAAATGATCAGCATGATTGCTGAATTGATCTAGCTACATATGTTCGCCTGTCTGCACAGATGCCTGTATAATCACGAACTTTTTGAGATATTCCCCGAAATTTCGCACATGTATTTCTCATTGCTCATTTTTCGAAACCTTTGATATCGGACCACTATAGCATATAACTGTCATACATACGAAATTACCGACCAAAATGTAGTTACTGTAAGGTATCCTTGGTTTTTGTATTTGTGAAGTGTATTACGTCTTCGGTGCAACCAAAGTTAACATTTTTTCTTGTTTATCATTAAACTGACTAGCAGTGTGCGGCCAAGCCCGGCTTAATTAGCATAAATTTAATTCTAAAAATATAGTTTTTAACATATTTAAAACTCCCTGCTGACGTCAAATATGCAAGAAGTCAGCTGCGGTCAGAACAAATTCAAAAATTTAGTTATTAATAAAGTTTATCATACCAAACCAAGTTGAAAATGAAATTCATTGAATGAGTCATAGCCAATAACACAAAGCAAAGTTGTACAAATAATAGTAAATTAACGCTTAGCAATCAATATTTTGATTATTCGCGAGAATACATATACAAATGTACATATATATGTACCTAGCAATGAAATTGTGAATAACAAGTAAGGAAGGGCTAAGTTCGGGTGTCACCGAACATTTTATACTCTCGCACGATAAAGTGATAATCGAGATTTCATTATCAGTCATTTACATATTTTTCAAATACTGTATTTTTGTAAAGTTTTATTCCGCTATCATCATTGGTTCCTAATGTATGTACTCGTATTATACAGAAAAGGCATCAGATGGAATTCAAAATAGCGATATATTGGAAGAAGGCGTGGTTGTGAACCGATTTCACCCATATTTCGTACATGTCATCAGGGTGTTAAGAAAATATAATATACCGAATTTCATTGAAATCGGTCTAGTAGTTCCCGAGATATGGTTTTTGGTCCATAAGTGGGCGACGCCACACCCATTTTCAATTTTTAATAAAAGCCTGGGTGCAGCTTCCTTCTGCCATTTCTTCCGTAAAATTTAGTGTTTCTGACGTTTTTTGTTAGTCGGTTAACGCACCTTTAGTGATTTTCAACATAACTTTTGTATTGGAGGTGGGCGAGGTTATTATCCGATTTCTTCCATTTTTGAACTGTATATGGAAATACCTGAAGGAAACGACTCTATAGAATTTGGTTGACATAGCTATAGTAGTTTCCGAGATTTGTACAAAAAACTTAGTAGGGGGCGGGGCCACACCCACTTTTCCAAAAAAATTACGTCCAAATATGCCCCTCCCTAATGCGATCCTTTGTGCCAAATTTCACTTTAATATCTTTATCTATGGCTTAGTTATGACACTTTATAGGTTTTCGGTTTCCGCCATTTTGTGGGCGTGGCAGTGGGCCGATTTTGCCCATCTTAGAACTTAACCTTCTTATGGAGCCAAGAAATACGTGTACCAAGTTCATCATGATATCTCAATTTTTACTCAAGTTACAGCTTGCGCGGACGGACGGACGACGGACGGGACAGACAGACATCCGGATTTCAACTCTACTCGTCATCCTGATCACTTTGGTATATATAACCCTATATCTAACTTTTTTAGTTTTAGGACTTACAAACAACCGTTATGTGAACAAAACTATAATACTCTCCTGAGCAACTTTGTTGCGAGAGTATAAAAAGTAGCCGGCTATAAATATTGGAAAGTACACTAACCACATAACTTTTGTCAAAACAGCGGTGGAAACAATACAAACTTAATTATTTTTAATTTTATCGCTCGCCATACATACATATATCAGCTTATAAAATTGAAATTGAAATGAAGGAAGGGAAATTTCCAGATTTGCATAACAAAACAGCAACGAAAAGATATTATATAAAATAAAGCCAAAAAGCAAAGCAACTTCAAACGAATTTTTACGGAAAATTTATGCAGAACACGTACAAACGTATGCATGAAAATGGCAAGAAAGGCGCGCAAAACTACATTTACACAAAAATGCGAATAAACTTCGAAAGAACCGTATGTATGCGAGTGTATGTAGGCAAGCAACAATATCCTCATTGGCAGCAAAAGTTTACAAAAGCACAAAGGTAATCATCATTACAAGCATTTTACCTTTCTTTTGTTTTTGCTGTTGTTTTGTGCGCCAAATTGCGCGCACAAGAAGTTATTGGCCTGGCGGACGCGCGCACTCGCGCCGCTCGCCTTGCAAAAACGTCAAAGCGCAGTCGCGTTCGCGTCGGCAACAAATGTGAAGCGAAGGCAATTGAAATAATTTAATTTATTGAATAGCACATTTGTCGCTAACACAGACTTATTTATAAATGCATGTGCTTAAAATAATATATAACAACGGCTAACAGCCGCCATATTGCAGCGACATGCGACATGCTTTTCGGTTTGTGTGTGGGTGTGTGTTTAAATTGTTTGTCGCCGCCATGCGCGCCAACACAAGAGTGTCGTGCAGGTGACAGCTCAGCAGCCGCATGTAAGCCGCTCGAATATGTCTGTGTGTGTGAGTGTTTGTGCAACACTAAATATATTTTCACGACTTGTTATTTGCATGTGTTTGTGTGTTGGTGTGTGTTTATGTCGGCGCGTTCTTTTTCGTTTGTGGCATTTGTACGTGCAACTACTCAACAATTTCCAGTCACGTTCGCGTACTTATTGTTCCAGCAATTTGTCTTCGTTCGCCACACACACACGTACACCACCCAACACAGGGACGGTCGGCCGACAATCAACCGCAAACCCCACTAAGTTGAGTTTAAACAAAACAATGCCAAATGGAAAAGAAGAAGGTGAAAGAAAGGCGACCGGATTCTGACAAGCCGACAGCAAAACCAAAAGCGTTTAAGTAAGTCTTTCGAATGGCAAGCGAATGGCGAATCGAAAGAAACGCGCACGAAGCGACAATATATGAATCACTGATAGACATTGCGCGGCGGCGGGGGCGTAGGTCATGTCGCAGTTCACCAGCTAGCGTGGATGGTATGAGAAGATTTTCTGAGGCGCCGTTGCAATTTGACTGTAGATTTGCCTCCCACTAATGGCGAACGCACCGGTTGTCAATGTCACGGTGTATCTACATTCCAACAAACATAAATTTAACCGTGTAATTCCTTTAGCGAAAGGCGGTCAAAGCATAATGACCATAATAATATTAAACAAACGCAATTCGAACGTTTATGAAAGGAAAGAATGAAGCGCAAATTGCTTACTAACAAAGTTGTGGTTGGAAAATGTTGAGAGAGTGGGAGTAAAAGTAAAAGGAAAACAAGAAAAATATGTATATTCAATGTTAATATTTTTTCAAAGCAAATTAAAGAGTTGTCGTAATACTATACGAGTTTTCCGGCAGAAACAATGAAATGTTTACTGCCACTTTACATTGATTTCGAAGCTAAGTTTATTATAACATTAAATTCCTGTAAAATTTTATAATTCGATTTTGCCAAACTTTGAATTTTTGAAACTTCGAACTTTTTCGAACTTTAAAATTTGGTCAACTTTTTACTCTTTCGAACATAGAAACTTTCCGAACATCGACCTTTCTTTAACATCGAGTTTTTCCATTCTTCTAACTTTTCGAAATTCGAAATTTTTCGAACATTGAAATTTCTCAAACTTCGAAAATCGAATTTTAACAAAATTCGATAATTTTCGAATATCTATATATATTTTCAAAACTTCGCCCTTTTTTCGAAACTTCGAAGTTGGAAAGCTTAAAAATCGGCAGTATTTTGGAACGTAGATTTATTTTGTGTTAAATATTTTAAAAAGCTTTTCTAAGCATTTCTCATTCATTTTGAATTCGTAGAAAATTTAATTATTGAAAAGGAACGCAAATAAGTCTAATTGAATTTTTTAAATTTTCTGCAAAAAATATAAATTTTTCTTGCCAGCGCTCACTTCAGCTCTTCGTGTTTTGTTTATTCCAACAACAACTTATCGATTGCTTTTATCTTGCATCGACGAAAATGCCGCTTGCCACTGCTTGTGTTTTCGGCGCTGCAGTTGCTCCATATTCTGCACACCTCTTCTATATTTTATTTTACATTTGCTTGTGCTACAAACTAGAACAAGAGTTCAAAGTTAATTCCATTGCGCCCACGAACAATTTCCGGTTCCGGTTTCTAAGTTGCGCCAATGCAAGGCTAAAGCGGAAAAAGTAAATTTCGGGGCCAGCAAACTTTTGACTTGTGAAGTGAGAAAGTTAGACGAAGGCTAAGTACAAATGGCGGAAGTAATACAAAGAAAGTAAAAAAATATAAGCAAAAAATAGCGTACACGATGTTTTTATGAACATAAAGATAAGCTCAGTTCTCAAACTAGACTTTTTGCAGCGTGAGTGTTACACCAGTAGCAGACATTGACCAAGGAGACGCTAGTTTTTTCAGGCAGTGTTTGAGGCAGCCATTTTATAGAATAAACTTTTTATATTTAAACTTGTGCTATATTTTGTAGATATGCTCCGCTATTCTGAATTGACTTTTTTATACCCTGAATGGGATGTATTAAGTTTGCTAGGAAGTTTCTTGTCAGTATAAAGTATACGCGAACTAGTCCCTCAGTTTTCGAGATATCGAGCTGAAATTTTGCACACGTATTTTTCTCACAAACAAGCGGCTCATTTGTTAGAAAGACTGATATCGGACAACTATAGTATATAGCTGTCATACAAACTGAACGATTGGAATCAAGTACTTGTATGGAAAACTTTTCCATTTGACTAGATATCTCAACGAATTTTGGTGCGGGCTATTGCTTGAAACAACAAAGTATTATCCGAAGAAATCGTTCAGATCGGACCACTATAGCATATAGCTGCCATACAAACTGACCTATCGAAATCAAGCTCTTCTAAGGAAACTTGTTTATTTGTGAAGGGTATTATAGCAAACGAAGTTACCAGGTCTTTTTTTCGTTTTTTTTAAATCTCGAAGTTGTGTAGGTATACCTTTTTAAGTATAAATAATTCTTGTAGCCACTTTTCGCCCGCCATTCGATACACTATAAATAATTTAGTTGCTAAAGCGGCGACTAAATTTGGCTGCTGAAACAAATTTTTTCGCTACTGCGACTATAATACTGTATACCCATATGTATATATAATATACATATATATAGTACATATTTACTTAATGTATACATATATATGTATTTAGAGGTAGATATTTGCATTTTTATATCGGCAACTGAACTGTGTTGAACTTATGTATGCCACAGTGGCAACCAACAGCCACCACAACAGCATAAACCGGTCAGCAAGAAAATTGTTGTTGCTGTTGTTGTTGTTGCCACCAACATCTAACTAACTATTGACTATTTTTTCCACAATCGACGCTTCGTGCAGAGTCTGAAGTTGGTCATTACCTGTGGCTGCTGCTGGCGAGCCAACGTCTTCTCAACAGCCACCGCCTTCTATACTTCTGGCAGTCATGTTACATGTATGTATGTATTATATATGCAAAGTTACAACAACAGAACAACAACAATGCTTACATATTCAGCTACTACATTGCCACAGCAGCTAACATCGCTCGTATGAAACGGAAGCAGAAACCGGAGTATGCGTGATTGAAAAAGAAATGAAAAGAAGAGAGCAGCGATTAAGAGAGGGCAGAGAGGGGGAATAGCAAAGCCAACATTAAGCCACAATCAAATATGCATATAAACTAGCGGCAATAGCAACAAACTGTAATTGGTGGTGGCGGCGACGGCAGCAACCGGTGATGGTAACCGCTGCAGCAGCAACAACAACAAGTACAAAAACAACAACAAGAGAGCAACAATGTAGTAACAGCAGAGATTAGTAAGCTAGCCAACGCGCTAGCTTGGCATTAGCGTTTAAACAATAACAAAAGCAAGCAACAATAGCCGGCAAACTCGCCAGCCAAACACGTACGCCGACACACTTAAACAAACCCACCAACACACACACACACAAATTCATGTTTGCAGTGCATGTGTACAGCACACCGGTCCGAACCAAGCAGCGCGCGGACGCGTCAATGTGAATGACCTCAAACCAACCCGATGACGACGACGACGACGACGACACCGTAATTTCCACATACATTTTACATCTTTTTCGCCGCTGCGCGCCAGCAACAGCAACAACAATGTAACTGCTTTGCATTTTCTTCGTTTTTGATATTTATTTTTCAGTTTTAAGTTTTTTTGTGCTTCCTTTTTCATTTCTTTCTTTTCCTTTCGCTGGCTTTTGGCTGCTAACTCGCCACAAGTCGCTAATAACTAGCTGGCGTTGGTTTGTAGTTGTTGTTGTGTTGTTGTTACTACTATAGCTGGCTACTGCCATGTTTGTGCTTGTTGTGTTTGCGGCTATGTGGACTGAGGCGTGTAAATTGTTGCTGCCATTGGCGTAGACGGCGCGAAAGACGACGTTGAAGAAAGTCATGTGGCACAAACCCATACATACAAATCCACTTGTGTGTGTGTATGTATTGCTCTCCAGTTGGTACCTTCGACAGCGGTGTTTTAGTTAGTGCTGGTTTTCGATTTTGATTTTCTAGACAGCAATAAATTTATTTTTATTAGCATTTCGATATTAATTTTCTTCTTTTGGATCTCTAACGGCTTCTTTTAATCATAGCGAAAGCATGGCTTTATATTATATTTGCGAACGGGATTGCTCATTATAAATTTGGCAATGCTTTCACATAAAAATTTAATACGAGCATAATTAATTTTTTGCTTTTTTTTAAGTAGAGTTGCCATATTGGTAAAAGAGTAAAAATAAAAACAATAAGATTTATCAAATGAATATTATTAATAATATTTTCAAACACAGCAAGAGACTTGTAGTATGCGCCGTTTTTAAGAAAAGGGTTATAATAGATAAAATATAGAGTTGCCACCTCTTAAGTAAACTAAAACTCTAGGATGTGCATAAAAAAGACGTAAATTACGAGAACCTACGGAAGGAATTCAGAGATTATACAATTTAGATATATTTGGAACAGGGTTGCCACCTAACAAAAAAACTAAAAGCGGCGTAAATGTTATTAAACGCATGCGCATCGTAAAACTTTAACGATGAAGTTTGCTAATCGTTTATTACCAAAAATAAATTCAAAACATTTTGACTAAATTTATTATAGTATTTAAAGAAATTTTTAAGATAGTAAGTTTTCTGTATGAATTATTATCTGTAGTAATCGGGTTACGTAATATAGAGTAAGAAAAATAAAATTTCATGCTAAAAAATATGCTGAGACAGTTTTCCGATTTCTCGACTCAGTATTATTTAAACACGACTCAAAGGTGGACAACAATGGCATATTTTACGGTTATCTTCGATAAATGCAAAAATACAAGTCAAGTGGCTGAAAAAGTGAAAAGTATTTGTGGTCCTTTGTAGAGGTTTATTATGCGGAATTTTGGTTTCGCCGATTCCGTTGCGGCAATTTCGATGTCAAATGACGCTCTGGAAGATCAAATGCCGAGAACATCGATCAAGTAATGGAAGTTGTCGAGTCCGACCATTCGGCATGCATCGCTTCGATTGACCAAGACCTAAGTATGGCACAAAACATCATTTAGCATAGTCTCTTGCCCAAACCGGTTGTCGGTTTTGCGACGTGAAACAGTAAGCTACAGAACACTTGATTTTATATTGCACAGGGATGTGTAGAAGCCGGCTCAAGGCCCTAGGATTCGTCTATGCTGACAGGGATCACATCACTTCAGACGCGCCCAGCAAACTCCTGGAATTGTCCAGGACCTTTGACACAAAGCTCGATGTTTGGGTGCTGCACGAGTTAAGGCAAAAAAAAACTTAATGGACCGAATTTCCATCTGCAAATTTCTGCGGTACCGCGGCGAAATCGATCTATTTCAGAAGCAGATGTTTACTGGTAATGAAAAGTGGGCCACTTACGACAACGTCAAGCCTAAACCATGACGGTCAAATCGGGTTGAGACGGTGCAAGCGATAGCTAAGCCAGGTTTGACGGTCAGGAAAATGTAGCTTTGTTTTTGGTGGGAATAACAGAGCAATATTTACTTTGAGCTACTGCGCTATGTCCTTGGTATTAATTCGGACCTGTACTCTCAACAATTGCATAGTCTGAAAGAAGACCAGAAGCGACCAGCGTTGGATAATAGGAAATTCATCAGGGCAACGCCAGACCACACACATCGATAATGATGCGCCACAAGCTAAGAGAGCTTTCTTGGCATGTTTTTATACATCCACTATATAGTTTGGAGCTAGTCTAGCTATTTGCTAGCAGTTCCTGTGTATTACGAATGATTTTGCTCGTGAAATAGTCGCCACAAGAGAAGCTTACAAAATTCGACTGTGTCAGTTTTTTGCCAATAATGAGTAGGGTTTCTATGAGATTGGCATTTTTCAAAATTTCAAAATGTTATCTTATATAAGTAATAATAGTACTAAATAAACCCTCTAATTTATTGCATAAATAATGAATTTCCTATTACTAGAACTTATGCAAAAAAATAATAACAATAATAATACTACTAATAATTGTTTAACCATTTATTATTACATTTCATTTAAAAAATAATTTTTACTCACTTCATTCCATTTTGAAGCCAAGACTCCAAATAAATTTTCACTTTTTGCGGAAATAACCTGAAAGAGAAAAAAATAGTAAATATTAGTATCAATATGTACACATTCTCATGCATTATTAATTAATAGTTAGTAAAGCAAAAAATTCTATTCAATATATTCTAATAACTGCATGAATTTCAAGTCTCAACATATGTAAAAATAAAAATTAATTAAAAAAAATACGAAAATTCTAATAATAGAAATATCCACACTCAACCATATAGAACAATTTCAATTCCTCATACACGTATACATACATATCCACATATACTAAAACAAAACTTCGAATTCGCTAGCACTTTCTCATACTTATATAATACATATAGTATGTACCTACTACCTGCATGTAAATCAATAAAGCAATCAGAATATTAAATTTTGAGTACTGCAAGAATTTCATTGTAAAGAAATTGTGAAAAAATCAGTTCCCCTACGAATTGTAAGTACATACTAAACTCCATATATGGACACAGCCATATAAAAATATCTATAACTCTGTATATATTCGCATGTGTGTATACTTCTTAATAAAATGCTGCCACTACGAGCGAACAAAAGCTCTCAAATTGCATATATACATACATACATATGTATATATATATGTATGTATTTATTTACATCCGTACACTACCTGTGTACCTATTTGTGCTGATTTATTATGCTTTTGCGTGTGTGTCGTTTTGCTTCCTTCTTCATAATTCAAGAAGTTTTATTTGCAAAATTGTAGGCAAAGTGGGTGCAAAGTACTCTACGTGACAGAACTTTGAAGCCGAAGCAAATATGGGGGCATGTTAATTGTTTTGGAATTGTTACACATGTGATATTAAATTAAAATATGTATGTACTCTCTTTAATTTTTAACCTGAAACCAATTTTTTGCAATATTCATCATTTTTCTGTTTTTTTTTCTTTTTTTTTTTTTAAGAAAATTTACATTACTTTATTTTTATATCCTGTTTTTTATATTATAACATTTTTATTTAATTTCATTTTGTTTATTTGCTTTTAATTTTAACTTTATTTTTTAACTACTTTTTTAGTTTTTATTTTAATTTTTATTTTAGTTTTTATTTTCATTTTAATTTTTAGAATATTTTTATCTTTGTAACATATTTATGTTTTAATTTTAAATTTAATATGATTTTAATTGTAATTATAATTTTAATTTAACTTTAAATTTTAAGTCTCAATTTCAATTTTGGTTTTAAATTTTCACTTTAATTTCAACTTTTATTTTATTTTTAATTTAATTAAATTTTTTTATTATTTATGCCAATTTTGATTTTAGTATTAATTTTAATTTCATTTCATTTCTTAATATATAATAATAAAATAATTTTTTGTAAAAAATTACTACTTATTTGTATAAAATTACTATTTTTTATATTTAAATTTTTATTATAATTTTAAATTTAATTTTAATTCTAATAATAACAAAAAATTATTTGATTTTAATTTTAAAGTTAATTTTAGTTTTATTTTTTATTTAGTTTTAATTTTAACTACATATATTTGTAATTTTACATTTACTTTTAATTTCAATTTTTATTTTATTTTTGAATTAATTTAATTTTTTTTAACAATTTTTGTTTATATAATTTTGATTTTAGTTCTTATTTAATATCACTATAAATTATAATTTAAATTTTTTGTTTAATATTAGTTTTACTTTAATTTAATTTTGTTTACTATTTTAAGATTATTTTATTTATTTGGAATTTATTTTAATTTTGTATTATTTCTAATGTTCATTTAAATTCTAAATTTGATTTATGTTTTAATTTTAATATTAATTTGAATTTAGTTTTAAGTTTATATTAAACATAAGTTGTAATTTTAAAATTAATTTTAATTCCATTTAATTTTTGATATTTACCTTTTTAATTTTATTTGAATTTTAATTCTGGTTTTTAAATTAATTTTAATTAAAAATAATTAATATATATATATATATATATTAATTTAAATTTTAATAATATTTTTAATTTTAATTCTATTTTTTTTTCATTTTAATAGTAATAATACTTTTAATTTTATTTTTATTTAACTTCTATTTAATTTTTTTAAATTTTTTTTTAAATATTAATTTTTTTATTTAAAATTTTATTGTTAATTTAATTTTTTTAATTAAAACTAAAATTATACTTTTAATTTATTTGTTTTCTTTGAATGAATCTATCTTATAGTATTCTAAAAACTTAAGATGGAAACACGAATTCATACAAAAAAAAATTACGTTAAAAATATAATAAAAATTAAAATAAAAAAATATTAATATTAAAAATTAAATGCAAAATAAAACTTTAATTTAAATTAAAAAAATTAATATAAAAACTAAATTAAAATTGAAATAAAATTAACAAAATTAAATAAAAGAAAAATAAAATCATTTTCTTAAAATTTCGTTTCACTTGAGTATTTATTTTTTGTGTATTTTTCAATTATCCGCAAGCGTTGGAACCTGTTACAAATTCATATTTTCTTGAGGTACCCGACTATTACTAGCAATTTACCTCGGTTGTGTTATTGTTATTGTAATTGTATTGAAAAATGCAAGTTGTCTGTATAACTGCAAACAACGTCGAGAACTATCAAGTAAATATTCAATACTACCTACACATACACTGACAAAAACACTTGCCCACTCAACACTGAATTTCTTCTAACTTTTATTGTGACCAATAACACTAACCATAAGGAAAATGTGAACGAAAATGTTTTAAAAAATATATCTATGGTGGTATGAAGTTATTCAGCCTAGCCCCAGTTATTTTTTCTATACTCGATCACTAACTTCCAAGCACTATCACCATTCTAAGAAAAATAACAGATTTATATAATTTAGATTAACAGAAACAAGAATAACAGATTTATAGATTTACAGAACAACTTGTCAAAATCATCGTCTTCGACCCATAAGCTCAATCTTTCAGAATATATAAATTATCTGTCGTGGTTTTAGAAAAGTTTTTACCAATATCCGATAAATTTAGAATAAAAAACTAAAGTTGAATCAATATCTAGTGGTACTCTTACTGTAAAAAGAACGTTGGAAATAAAACTTGCAACAATTTTTATCGCATATTGAATGATTTAAGAGTTTTAGTAAGAAGTTCACCATTTTTTACCATTTCAACATATCTATATGCTCTTAAGATTACAACAACTACACATGAAACACTTCAAAATATTTTATAGTGCGCATAACGAGCATATTATTTACTTCCTTCCAATCACATGCCACTACAGAAGCCAACCAGTTGCTATAAATATGGATACCTTAGACAATTTGACAATCATTTGCAACATATTACGAAAAATGCGCTTGAGAAGACGACAAAGTAGCAGAGGGAGAGGGAGGGAGCATGTAGGTCATGCTGACAAAGGATACCACTACCAGCTCCGCCTCCAAAGAGCATATGGGCAAAGCATTTCAAATGTGTTTATTTTTCAGCTTGTTTGCTGGTATTATTAGTAAATATAGCAGTTCACTTTGTTGTTGCACAATGGAAGTTGTAACGACACACACATAGGTATACACGCACACAAGCTCATTTTTGCACTATTATGAGAGTCGTTGTGCTCATTTGTTGCGCTAATTTTATTTGATTCGCCATTGTAAGGGAACGAAAAATGACAATGTATGTACATTAGGGTGGTACTGAAATGTGGGGAATATTTTTGATTCCATTTTCTTAATATTCGATTTTCTTGAACTCAAAAATTCCAAAAAAAAATATAAACAGATTGCTGATTCTCGGTTCGTACTGGACTACGGTATGCAGTCCTTTGTGAAGCATTAAAAAACAAGTAGCTGTATCCGATCTTATAAGTCGATGAAACCCCTTGGAGCCTCAGCAAATTTGGCTATGCGTTTAATTTCTATTCCTACGCGGCTCCACTTAGTCCTCTTCCATACAATTTCTGGCAATATAGCCCTCCAACCACCTTCTCCTCAAGTTTTGATCCATCCGTAAAAAAGCTTACTGTCCCTCTCCTTCAACGGCTACTTATTATTCTTCTTTATTGGCGTAGACGCTGCTTACGCGTTTATAGCCGATTTTACAACAGCGCGCCAGTCGTTTTTCCTTTTCGTTGCTTGGCGCGAATTAGAGATTCCAAGCCAAGTCCTTCTCCACTTGGTCTTTCCAACGGAGTAGAGTTCTTCCTCTTTCTATGCTTTCCCCGACGTGAGGACGGAGTCATGCGTAGAAATTCACGCAAGTGAGGAAAGTTCTCTGATTGCCATTCACTTGGGGTTGGTCAGAATGATTCTTTTACATATGGCTTAAGCAGCTCACGACTTCCGGTCTTAGACCAAGTATCCTCTGGGTAGGCAAAGAACATCCGTTAGAAGGCGAGCTAAAATGAGAAGGCGAACCATCCCTCCCCAGGATTCTGCGCTGGGTGTGGGAAGCACCACGTAAACAACACCCCGAATGAAAAGGAACAACAGCAAATCCGGACGAGAGACCCCCCTCCAACAGCTTATATCCACCCACAATTCCCTCCCAGGTATTTCCACAAAGAAAAAGCCGCCAGAGTTCGGTTAGTCGACTCCATGATGCAAAAGATCCGTTATGAAGTCAAAAACTGCGAAGATTTCCGAATGTTCAAACAAATGTTTATTTAGCAACCCAGATTCTCTAATTGTAAGGCCACCCTTCCCTACTATTTGCTTCAAACTCTCTTAATATTAGTTTGTGCATTATGTGCATGCTTTTTACTGCTATTTTTTCCATCCTGTTGCACTATTTCGCTATTATGTCGCAGCAGCAGCGTGATTTTCTATCGGAATGTGCTGTGAAATTTCACTTCGCCTCTTTTTAGTTACAACGAGCACTTTTTGTGCGCATTTATTGTCGCTCCAGATTTGTTGGGTTCAAAACAGTTATGTGAGCCATTTTTTTTGCACTCCGCACATGTACCCATGTCTGGTAGTTGAAGGTATTGTTCGCTTATTCTGTGCCAATGATACCCCAGGCCTTAGTGGCGATACCGAAATGGAGCAACAACGTGAGACGCTGGCGATGGAGTTAGTCAGCGGCTCATAAGCGCTGTGCGGCCATAAAGGTTTGAATTTTTGTAGCTGGCAACTAAGCAGCCATCGTGCGCTATTGGTTAGTGTTCACCAAACTACAGCCAACAGCATTGACATAACCATTCGGTGGCTGCTTAGTCAATTTGAACGCTCAACTCTTTACCCCTTTTTGCCTTTGTGTGGCATAACTTTAATACGCTTTCGAGCCAGCGGCTTATCGGCATGGCAGTACTTAGATCGTTAACTACATAGTAAAATAGTGTTTATGGTAGGGAGCTCGTATGGGTGCGCTTAGGCCGTAATAATTTGTAGCAAAGCCGGCCCAGTAGGATGAAAATATACAATGTATGTAATGGGAAATATTCACGCTCTCACTTTTTCAAAACTTTTATGGGAAATTTTAGGGTAGCACATAAATGGTATAATTTTCATGCCCTAAAGTCCTGGCATACAAAACAGAGGCATCTAAAACTTTTCTTTCACAAAGACCTTCTTAACATTATAAGGCTTCATTATTAAAAAATTACGCCTTATGGAAACATAAAAGAAGTATTTCAAAGTCAAATTTTGTAGTTCTACCCTCAAAGGTTCAAGGTTCCTTAACTGATAATTTTGAAAATAGTTTTGGGGTCTTAGATTATGTTTATGAACGTTTTATGATAATTTTCTAAAAATTTTTATTGTTTTTTATGACTGCTGAAAAAATTATAAACTTTATGCCTCTGATCAAATATGACCCGGACTGACCAAAAAACATATTTTCATAAATCTTTATTATCGCCTTCAAAACAGGCTGTTTTTGAGCCAATATAATCAACGCTGAATCTAACCTACTATATACTTGGCCATGGGATGGTCCTCAGTGAAAATTGGTTTTTCGATTTCGGTTCCATATACTTTGATTATTATTTTGATTATAGGGTTCTCCGATTCCGGTTCATTTTTAAGTGTCAATAGCTAGATTGTTAAACAGTTTCGGCATCATATTCATAAGTAAGAAAGAATAATTATGATGAATAAAGGGTTATCGGCAAAGTTGTCTAATATCTCTTTTATAGAGCTTGGTGGATTATGTTTTTCTTGGTAAACATTAGCAAAACACCCTTTTGCGTCGTAAAAAACAAATGGCAAACACAAACTAATGGACATATGGAAGTCAAAGTGCACGCGAGCTTAAAAAAAGTTGTACCAAATTAGAAAAAATAATTGTATTGTTGTCCGGGTCAAATTTGATCAAATTATTTATAACGTTTTTCAAGTGAAAAACTTGTTTCGTTAGGGTTAGACCATAGTAAGAGTGGATTTAGATGGAGGTACTGGATGATATTCTCAATTTCTGGCTTAAGTTTAAGATACGAGGACTACCGTTACAAGATCCAGAGCGCAATTATTTCCACTGCAACTGTTCTACGGTACTCAATATTGATTTTGTTTCATCAATATATGATCTGATCCCTTTTGGAACTGTAAATTTTCGACTGTTCTCGTTTCGAGCTAAGAACATCGCTAATCTAACGTCATCAAAGGTAGAAAGTTACTAATTGAAGCTAGTTTAAAAATATTAACAGTTTAAAAGATCCTAAATCACGATCGATACATCGCTGGCATATATGTATTTATGCTTCGAAAGACTGTAGTATACCATATAGGTAATGCCGTAACGTCTTTCCTACAGGGCATTCCATACAATGCAAATAATTTCAGAAATAAATATATTTGTGTAAATATTTGTTGCCATTTGCTAATACTTTTAACTTTCGCATTGTAAATCGTTAAAGTTCGTTGTAAATCTGTTTTTATTTTGACTTGTCATTTTTACTTAACTGCCATTTGTTGAGCGCATACTTTTCGCTTGTTTTTTATTGTGTATTATTTTCTTTTTCTCTTTAGTTCAGATTTTTTTGCCATTGTTACTAATATTTCGTTGTTTGCTGTTTCTTTTTGCAATATTTTTGTCAACCCTTCGGCTGTAACGGTAGTTTTCTTTACATTCGTTGTTAGTTTTCGTTGTTTTTCTTCTTCGCCGCCTATGCCGTAATCTCTTTTATTTTAACGTGCCTTCGCCTCCTTTAGCCTGAAGTACTTATTTGTCATTTTCATTTTTCTTTTTTTTTTTTTTTTTGAAATTTACTTCAACTGCGCTCCAGTTGGGTTACTTTGATGTAGTCGAGCTGAACTTTAGTTCATCTTGGCGCTGGTTCAGCGCTGCAGCCGGCTTGCACAGTTAAGTTTAGTTTAACTTGGTCTTTTAGTTCTCTGCTCTGCACTTCACTTCGTCATCACTCGCATGGCTAACATAATTTTGTTGTTATTTTATTTAGTTTCTTGTTTTTACTTTTCTATTATTGTTCGTAATTTTGCTATTACTCGCCTGTCATTGCCTTTGTACCACAGTACATGCGATCCCATGCAGTAAACTACAGTGCTGGCAACAAAATTTAACAACAACATCACATATTTTGTTGTTATTGCAACAATTCTCTTATTTTGCGCAATGAACAGACAAAAGTTTCCTAAACAAGCGGAAGTACTTAAGCAACTAACTAGTTTTCCTTTTCTTATTGTATTTTCTGATGTTCATTTTACTTTTCATAATGTTTTTTTTTTTCATTTTGCATGTTGTTGTATTATTAGTTTTTTTTTCTTACAACGTATTTTCTTTGTGTTTTACAGTACAAAAATACCCGGTGTACTCACTGCAGTAGTGCTCTTTTGTTCATTCATTGTACTCACTAACGAGCTATTGAATATTTGAATGTATTAATGGGCGCTCATGTGCGTAATTTGTCCGTTTTTTACAAAGCTTACATATGAATAAAAAATTTCGTATATTTTTTATAGAAATTCTGTATATGAATAGTAATCAGTATATTACTATATGACCATACATTATCTGTATTAAATGCATTACTTTTATGTTGTTCGTGTCGAAGCGCCATAAGTTAGCTTATTTTATAGATTTCCTCTGAAGTTTGCACCCTGCCACTTTATTCAGTTCACTTTTGTATTAACGTCTATTAAACTATTGTTATTCTCGTATTATCTATACTAATGATATCCCGTTTTGTTCATAAAAAGCCTAATTTATTACATTTATTTGTTTAAGCTACTCTAAAAATGGATTAACTGAGCGGTTCATTCTTTGAAGCCGCATGTGATCATTAGTGAATTCGAAAAAATTAGGTTTTTCAGCAGAAGAAGAGATGAAAAGCGGCTCGCAATTATATACAAAATCAACAACACAGCTCTATGAAAACAACATTTTTTTCTTCCCTTGAATATCTCAGCATATTTTGATGCTTTCAAGTGTCCAGATCACGGCCTTGTTCATGAAAATATTGGATGTGTTCTTGGTTTTAAGACAATTGCAAATAAAATGTTTTGATAAATAGCGGCTTGTTTTTAATAAAAGTTTTGATTTAGGGTTTTGCGCAGCTTTTTCGCGCATGCAGACATCCAGGCCCTTATCGAAAATATGTGAAAAATTAGCTGGAAGTTCTTAAGGGTTTGCTAAAAATCATAGCTAGAATTACAGACTACAAAAAGTACTGTTTCGTTCAAAAGAAATTTCACTTTCGTTTCGCCTGAGTTGTCTAAGACACATTGACGTTCCCAAATACCCAGATATATACCAATGTCTGGCAATGGATGTGAATAAGAAAGTGCTACATCTACACCAAAGTTATTTCCTCAAAATGAATTCAGTGATTTCAAGTTTAGAATGGTAAAAAAACGTGCAAAGTGTTGGACGTGAAAGGATATTGTTCTAAGGAAAAGGCTTACGGTGATTCAGTTTTATTAAAAACACAAGCCTACAAAGTGGTACAAAGCCTTTTGAAGCGGTCAAAGCATCGTTGAAGACATGCCTTGTTCTGGACGAGCTTCGAACTCTTCAACTTCGGAAAATATTACAAAAGTCAAGGAGATAGTGCTTGAAAATCGTCAGGCAAGTGTTAGAGAGACACCTCTCGCGATTCCGTATGATAATGGTGGATATTTTGGGTATGAAAGGTTTCTTGCTCAACTCGTCCCGATAAAGCTGATTTTTTTTCAAAAAGAGTACCGTAAACAGGTCTCTTTGAACATACTTTGTGATTGTGGGAATTCCGACCCCACATTCAAGGAGAGCATTAGATTTGTCATGGGTTTATGAGTTTGACATGCATAAAAGTCTACAATGAGCGGAATGGAAATATTAAGTAGTTCTTTCTGGCCGTATTGATCCCCTTGCGTAAGAACATCCGTCGAAAATTGCCGGAATTGTGGAAGAATAATTCATGGATTTTACACGATAATAATGCGCCATTTCAACGAGCAACGATTGTGGACAAAAACGCAATGAATACCATCGATCAACCACAGTATTCACCAAATTTGGCTGCGTATGATTTTTTTTGTTCCCCAAACTGAAATTGCCGCTCGGTGGAACCCGTTTCAGTCGATCGAAGAGATAAAACAAAATTCGCTGAAGACCATACCATAAAGTTCTAATGAAAATAGTTTCGAGGACTGGAAAAATATTTGGCATAAGTGTGTTACATGTAATTGGGTTTAATTTGAAGGCCACAAAATAAGTATTGATGAATAAATAAATGTTTTGCGTTTAATTTACAATTTCCGGGTACTTTTTTGTTAACTAAAAACATTTGAAATCCAGATTCACATAATGGATATATATTTTTAATAATATTTCACAATATTCATTACTATATTTTCTTCCCAAACTAATAATCGAACACTATTTTAACTCAGATGACGTAATAACTCAATAAAAATCGCTTATGAACCAGTCAGGTGTAAAAGCGATAAACAACAGATTTTGTTTATGCAAGTTAAGTTTATAGTTGTCGTGGAATCAGCATAAAAAACGTTTAAAGAATGAGAATTGAAAGCAAAAATATGGATGGAAAACACAGCTTAGCAAATGAAATGACCTCGATTAAGTAATTGAATTAGTCATAACTCAAGTGCGCGTAATGAAATTATGCCGAGCAAAGAAAAAGGAGGTAAGAGAGTGTTGCTTCATAAAAGAGTGAGACAAGAAGAGTAAAAAATGAGAAATGCTAAATTGAGAGTGTAAAAAAAACATGTTGAAGTAAATAATATTATATAGTTAAATAATGTAAGATGTAAACAAATCAGTTACTACTAAAACTACAAAGATACTTATATATTATTCTACTGCCATTTACATAAATTTGACTAAACAATCATACTGTTATACCTAAAAAACTTGTTTTGCTGCGTGAGGAATTTTGAATAACAGTTTTTAATTAAGTTGTTTATTAGTTAAGCCGCAAAGCCTCAAATTGATTGTTGGAGTGATTATCGGGTTTATTCATAAATTTGTGTATTAAGTAATTTTAATGTTAATTAATTGTAATTATATTTGTTCATTATCAATAAATTAGGGTATTTGCTTTATCGTCAAATCACTTAATTAATATGTTTTGCATGCGATTGGAAAAACCAAGTAAACACTTAATGAGCCGACTGTCAAGCCAAATGCAAATCAATTTAATAATTGCTTTTGTAGCAATCGAACATATTCTGGAAAGTACGCCTTTTAATTAGTAAAACGTCGGAAATTGTTTAAGTTGTGCTGTAAGACAGAAATTTTCGATGAGATTCGAAAATTATTTCAAAAGAGGTGTTTATTAGACAGCAGAAAAAAGTATTCATAACTACTACTTTCAAAAAATAGTACAACTTTACACACATATCGATTAACGTTTTAGTTAAAAAGTATGTCAAAGACTGGTACCAAAAAACCTGAATCTTTTGCATAGACGACATTCCTCAAACGCGCCATTGCTCGTGATGAGACGTGGATGTACGAGTATGAATATGAATAAAATTGCTGAAGTCACTGTCGGACATCCCAACTGAGGCTTTTGACAATTGTATGGAAAATTAATTTAGATGTGAACATGCTCATGAGCCTACTGTGAAGGCGATAACAAAGATTTGTATAACAATATGTAAAAATGTCAGTCCGGGTCAAATTTGATCGGATGGTATAGTGAAGTCGCCTATCAACTATACCCACATTTTTAAGGCGATAATAAAAAGTTGTATTGAAATACGTGATATTGTAATTTTTTTTGTCAGTCCGGGTCAAATTTGATCAGATGGTATATGACCATAGCATTTAAATGTGAACATGCTCAGAAGCTTACTGTAAAGGCAATAATAAAGATTTATATAAAAACATGTGATAATGTCAGTCCGGGTCAAATTTGATCAGATGGTATATGACCATAGCATTTAAATGTGAACATGCTCAGAAGCTTACTGTGAAGGCGATAATGAAGATATGTATAAAAATATGTAAAAATGTCAGTCCGGGTCAAATTTGATCAGATAGTATATGACCATGACATTTAAACGCGAACATGTTCAGGAGCCTACTGTGAAGGCGATAACAAAGATTTGTATAAAAATATGTAAAAATGTCAGTCCGGGTCAAATTTGATCAGATGATGTATGACCATAACATTTAAATGTGAACATGGCAAGAAGCTTACTGTGAAGGCGATAATAAAGATTTCTATAAAAATATGTAAAAATGTCAGTCCGGGTCAAATTTACAGCATCATTATAAAATAAATTTTATTTCATAAGATTTTTTGTTAAAAGCGTCGTACTTTGTGAAAAGTTAGCTTTGACAGGGATAGCTTTAGCTGTCAAGTTTCCTTAAGTAAGTCAAATGGTCAGACTTGACGTGCAAACAACATTGAAAAGCCTTTTCAACGTATTGCATCCAGGAAAAGCAGTCGATAGTAAGTTTTACATAGTGTTGACTTGTGTAAGACCAGAACCTGGAACACTATCGTCTTCGTAAGAAGTAGTTATAGTGGCTATATGCATAAAATTATGTACAGCCTCTAAATGTCATAAAACCAATATACTGACGACTTCAAAAACCACGTTTTCGAAAAAAATTCTAACCTACTTAAGGAACACCTAGCTTTACTTATCTACTGTATTTTCAATATTTCACTGAACTGAAATATTAGTTATACCTCTTCTACATACAGATCTACATCACATTTGTATGTATGAATTTGCTTTTAAAATACGGGATGATGTCATTTTCAATAGCAATATTGTACAAAAATCACCACAAAACTAATAAACAAACCGCGAGACGTGAAAAAAATGAAATTCGCAGAATTAAGAGAAATGAGCCGCAAAAAATAACTGTGAAAACAAATAAAAAATTAAACAAGTTTATATGCATATAAACATATCCAGGTAAACATTGCAAATTGATGTTAAAATAAATTAGAAAAAATATATAAAAACGAAATAATTTATGTTGAAAAAGCTGCAATGAATTAATGAGCGTTTGTATATAAATAAAAAAATAACAAAACTTTGAAAAACGTAACAACAACTGGTAATTAGAAAAGCAAACATGTAAATAAATATGAATAAATGTTATGTTAGATCACTACACGGCAAGAAATGTTGTGTAGTCGAAAAGAAGTGAGGTTATGAACTGGTGAATTTTTCTTAAATAGATACATCTACAAACTTCGAATGTACAAGTATTTACAGAATGGAGTCTGAATATTTCATTTATTTTATTTTTATATTATTAGTAATTAAAAAAATGTAGAATTTTTCTTAAAATTTTCGAAAGAAGCGTATTGCACTTATGAATCCCTTAATTGAGGTACAAAATTTAGTGACATTTTTTTATCCATTATTTGGCGAAAATCAGGTTAATATCACACTAGCTAGCAAAAATTTTTACACGAAAGCTATTCATAGAACTACAACTTATAAAAACCCACTTAAACTCGAAAAAAATGAAAAAAAAAAATGCAACAAGTACCCCCTTAAAAGTCAGGGCCGCACTTGTACACACTACGATCCACACAGATTTTTTATTTCTTACATTTTTTGCACACCTCTAACTGTACAACAAAAGCACTTCAAAATATCAAGCACTACAACTTTTTCTCTGCATTTACGTCACCTCACACAAAAAACTTCAAGCACTTCTCGCTTACTTTATCTGAAACTCGACAAATAGTGGGTATGTATGAGCCTCAGTCAGCCAGCAAGCAGCTCAGCACAAGAGCTTAACTTCAGCTTTGACTTAGTCAACTGCAGTGAGCATTTGAGAAACTGGCGAAAGATTGTGTACAAAAAAATATTTATCGCGACATGCAAAGCTTTGTATAGGGTTTTACAATAGGACACCACAAAAGTATACCGATAAAGACGGTAGTTAGTGGCTTCAACTTTAAGAGCAAGTACAAAATTGTAAATATATATTTATACATATAAGTATATGGTATGAAAAATATATTTTTAGTTTGTATTCCAGATTTAGATGTCCTCCATTATATGGTTCCAGCAAACTCTTTTTTTTCTACTAAGTTCAGGTTTATTAGTTGAAGTCATATATCTGATATTAGCAAATAATTAATGAATCTGAAAACTGGAAATTTTTCCATTAAATAAAATATTTTCAATCTAAAGAAAAGAAAGAAAAATTTTCACTTCGACTGTATGTGACAGAAATGCTTTGGCTGCAAATCAGGAATTTGTAAAATTGTTCTTCAAAACTTGGAAAGTTTGTCTAAATTAGTATTGTAATTGGGGCTCAATTGAGCTTGGGAGATAAAGTTGGTTCCACGTAAGGCGTGACGCTAGATTCTTAAATAGAGTATTCAGAATTTGACAGTGTATAGTAAATAATAATAATTGAATAATAAGGTAAATAGTATAGATTGACTTGACAAATAGTTCAAAGTGCTTAAAGCCCTAAATGCACAATGGGTTTCTACTAGAGAGTATTGTGGAATATATGCAACATAGTGGAGCCCAATTAAAAATCATATTTTGTGAACTAGTATCAGGTCTTAAATATTGTTATTAGTATCAAGTTGTCCTATAAAATACATTACATGCTTATTTCACCAAAAGGTGGGTTCCTGAAATGGTTCAGTCACTTAATAACCCGAAAAACTAAATTTGTTTCTCAAAATTGTAATGCAATGTCAGTGTTCCACAAGTTCATATATCGCAAATTGATAATGCTCATTGACTTTATATCCAAATATCCGATCATATCTTAAGTAGAATTTGTAGACATGCAAATAACAATATATTAATTCATAGGTAAAATAAACGGACCCTCTGGTGGTACTACAATCAAGAGGAAAACATTATCAGTCAGTAGACACTATATCCCCATATGGTGAAATTATTTAACTATTCGGCGTCCACTGCTACGCAAAGCTTCTAAATTAAATTATTTTGGCATCGAAGCTACAACATTCTTTTATGTGATTTACCCTCTAACCACACTCTGTAGTAGATCTCGTTTGAATCGAAGAACTTTTGGTTGTCGCAGGTGACATGCGGTTTCCTCTGAAATAAATTACCTCTCACATGACTGTCACATACTCGTATACGGTTGACCATAATCAAAATAAAGTTCTCTAAACCGAAAGCCTGCTAGCTTAAGTCTTTCAACACTGGTTTGAATTCTTATGAGATATTGTCGATGGAGCTAATATCAAACAGTAGTTTTGATGACGATGTGGTGTTATAAACTCATTATTTATTATATCAATTGGACGCTTAGGTCAGTAGTAGACTTTTACAAACTCTTTTAGAAGGACTGAAGTATCAGTATTCGGCACTCGATGTTCTGGAAATGAGTTTAGCCGTGAACCAGCTCTTTCTTTTAACACCGTACTATGCCTACTTATATCATTTTTATAACACATGGTCGTATCCCTGTTTCAACGGTTCAACTTAACCTTCAAACCTTTACTTCTCTATTTGGAACTTAAGTTTTTCGTTTTTTTTTTAGCATTGACTTGCGAGATTATTCTAAGACAGATCTATATAAATATATTTTATTCTAATACCTTCGGGTACCGAATACCTTTCAGTACCGATTACTTTTGGTACCGGGTACTTACAAATCCTTTTAAGAAATTTTCATTTTTGTGAAGTAAATAAGCACATTGCGGTGTTCCATATAAAAATTTTCAATCTATACTTTGGAGTATAGAGTTCGGACCACTTTTGGTACTGCCACTGCCCAGCACCAATAAAAACCGGTAGAAGATAATTAACAAATTTTCACGAAAAAGGTAAATTCCATTTGTGTTGTGCAAACAAAGCTGGCATTTCAATGCCAAATTACAACAAGAACAACAGTGATTGCAATAGCAATAACAGCAGCAACAACAATACTTAACTTTCAAAGCAATTCGGTAGCGAAGAGCCGATGATGCTGCTGCGGCGTCTGATGATGTTATTAGCATGCTTGTTGCTGTTTGTTTTTGTTGCTGTACTTATTGCTTTGTTGAGGGAAAACCACATTTTCTGTGCCGTAAAATGCCAGAGCATTTCAATTAAATGCATACCGAGTATAATTAACAATTTCGTACGCGTCCGCTTGTGGGCACAAATTCACACATACATACGTACACCCATACACACACACGAACATACATGAATGTACATATTTGCCACTAAGAGCAGCATTTATGGCTGCCTCTATTGTTGCTGTTGCTGCTGCTGCTGGTGCATGGTACTGCATGGCGACAACAATAGCAATAATTAAATGTGTCTTAGTGTTGGGCAATTACAAAAGCAACAACTCAGGCAGCGCTTTACAGCAAATGCAAATGAGCAACGAAAAACATGCGAAGAACACAACAAGCTGGTTCAACAAGCGGCCAAGAGGCGGCGACTGGACATATTAGCAGCGGCGTCTAAAGTGATTGTAGGCAAGCAATTATGCATCACTCACCGACATATTCAAGCATGTGTAATTGCAAGAGCGGCATATGTATTCGTATTTATATACATACATAGAATAATGCAGCCAATACTGGTCTAGCGAGTTTGGGCCGAGCTTTTCTAAAATGATGTGAACATCTCTAAGTTTTCGAAATATCGATCGGAAATTTGGGACACAGTCTGTTCTTTCCAAGAAGCTGATCATTTGTCGGAACCGCCGTTATCAGACCACTATATGCTATAGCTGTCATACTGAACGATCGGAAACAATTTCTTGTATGGAAAACTATTTCATTTGACGAGATATCTTCACGAAATTTGACATCGGTTATTGTCTGAACAGAGATGTCTTTATACCATATGAAAAACTTTTTTTGACGAGATATCTTCACGAAATTTGATATAGATGATTTTCCAAGGCATCGCTAGAAGCCCGGAAGAAATCGTTCAGTGTGGAACACCATAGCTAATAGCAACCATACAAACTACAAGATCCGCATACCAATCTTAGTGCTGTTTCTTCTTCTTCCTCATTTCAAACAATCTCTCTCGCTCATTGGTAGCACACAAATGGGAGCCTCATCATCAAAAGCTTTTAAGCCATGTCAGCAGATGCAAAACTTGTTGTATTTGTACGAATATGTTTGTATATCTATAATTTCTACACAAAACTCTCCTACAATTATTCTCGTTTATATTTGCTGAATTCTGTTGCTATCTGGCATGCAGTTGCTGCCGAAATTGCTGCTCTGATGTGAATCGGCACGCAAAACCACTGCAACTGTAGGGCAACAAACAAAGAAACAACAACACCAAATGCGAAATTCGGCTTCAATGCAGGCATTTATGACGGCCAGTACAATGCTAATTAAATGGGTTGCCACTTGTAAAAAACTATTTGAAATTATAATAAATAATTATGCAAAATTCAATGTTTTTGCACAGAGTTGCCAACAATTTTTTTAAAGTTTGTTTTAATTTTCCTTAAAAATCGTTTTTAAGTGCAATTTTTTTGGTGTAGAGTTGCCAACAATTTTCAATATTTTTTTTACATTTTTTTAAATTAAAATTAGATAAGGTCATTCTTAATTCGGGGTTTTTTATGCAGAATTGCCAAAAAATATATATATTTTTTAACTTTGACTTGAGTACTAACAAATTCTATATTTTTGTGCAGAGTTGTCAACAAATTTTTTCGTTTATTTTTTTTCTAGATTTTTAAAATTGAAATTGGATTACATATGTACGTAATTCCCGACTCTCCATTTTTTAAGCAGAATTGCCAATTTTGAGTACTAAAACATTCTTTTTCGCAATAATAATGCAAATAAATTGTTATAAAAAGTATTGTATTTTTTCTAAAATGAAAAAAAACTAACAATTATTTTATTCCATTTTTTTAATTGTTCTTAATTGAATGTGATATTAGACC
Organism: Bactrocera neohumeralis; assembly: GCF_024586455.1. NCBI lineage: Eukaryota > Metazoa > Arthropoda > Insecta > Diptera > Tephritidae > Bactrocera > Bactrocera neohumeralis. The sequence goes on from NC_065922.1 coordinate 24,916,617, forward strand.
ATTTTAAGTTCAAATTTTTTGTGTAGAGTTGCCAACATTTTTTTTTTAATTTTTGTTTTACATTTTTTAAATTGAAATTAGATAAGGTCATTCTTAATTCTAAATTTTTGAAGCAGAGTTGCCGACATTGTTCATATTTTTTTGAATTTTTTTTAACATAATTTGTTGTACTAAGAAAGTTATTTTTTAATGCGAAAAAATTGTTGTTTTATTGTCTATTTCAAAAATAAAAAATATGTTAGAAAAAGTAAAAAAATCACAGAGTTGCCAAGAAGTTTTTAATTTCAATTTTAATTTTAATTTCGCTATAATTTCTTTAATACTAGTAAATAAATTATACAAACAAAATTACAAAATAACAACTTTCAACATAAATTTTTTTTGTAGTATGTGAAATAGAGATGCCATAAGTTTTTGTGAAATTTTCTTAAATGTTACTCAACAATATTTCAATTTAATAAATAAATTTTACAAAAATAAACACAAAATAAAAATTTTAAATATAAATTTATCATGTAGTAATTGGAATAGAGTTGCCATAAGTTTTAAGGAATTTTCTTAAATGTTGCTAAATAATATTTCATTTTGTCTATAAGGACATTATAATCACGGCATTAAAAAATTATTTAGTATACGAAATATTTCTTTAGAGTTGCCAGCTGAAATCAATTATTTACTGTCTTTACTTATTGGATGCATTTACTTTAAAAAGGTTAGCTGAGCAAATTGTATGTGTATTGCGCATCCGCTCACGCTGAAATTATTAAAAAATTTGGTAACAAATAAAAAAAATTAAAAAGATCAACATTATTACCAAGAAATATGTATGTATACATGTGTATATGAAATATATAATATGGTTTTCATTTCACAATAAAAACAGAAAGTAAAATATAAAATAGAATAATTAATTAAAACTGTCGAATAGCCAGTTTTTGATGTTTTTCTGTACTCATAAACAATTCTTTTCACCGATCTGGCAACTTGCTAATGTAAGTTAAAGTGAATAGTGCATCACTTTGACACGGAAATTGAAAGCATATAAAAATATATTATTATAAACCTCTAGGCAACAATTAGGCTGTACAGCACTCTGCTGGTCATTGGTCCAAACCAATTTTTTCGAGCGAAGTTAGCCTACACAATTCAAACATTTGCCTTCCAATTTGGAAAGGAACTAACAGAAAATATTATTACTCATAATAGTAAGTTCTTAAGAAAGATAAAATGTGAGTCTCATACACATTTTTTTCTCAACACAGTAGTGTCTAACATTTTTCGATCAGGCATATATGACGGATGCTATAAGGTTTCAAAGTGGAATCCTCAAAAATAATAAAAATTTTATATTTCTATAATTATTGCAGCCAAAAGTGAATATATCAGAGAGTGCACTTGAACTTTTACAATTATTGTCTGCCATGAAATCAGAATTTATATATACCTACATATCTTTATGAGTAAAATTCTTCCTTGGCATAATAGCCGTTGAAGTATTCTCATTAAAACACAAATAAAAGTCTGGCAGCAATTACGCTCAATTGTCAGGGGCAATGCATAACGGTAATGTAAGCATGAATATCAACAACTGCAATGGCATTACGCCAACCGCACACTGTCATAAATCAAATTTTGACATTTCCCTACTGGCTTCAGTCACTTGGCCAAGATGCTGGAACCTTCGAAAGCGCCAAAATGGCAAATAAACAAGCATGTATATGTACGTATACATATGTGTATACATGTGTGAATGCGTGTTTATAGGAATATGTTGCCAGATAACTGCATATGTTAGGAATTTAATAGCCAAGCTATATGCCTCTGCAAATGTTGGTTGCATTCGAAGCATCGGATGGTATTTACTGCCCAGCGTTGAGGCATCAGCGCGGAATTAGAAAGGAAGAATCTATATACATTAGTAATATATTTAAAGTTATTTGACTGATATACATTCACACACACATATATAGTATATATAGGAGTTCCCAGATGCTTGTCTATACCACATATACGATATGTATGTATACGCTTTATGTGTGCTTGCACCACCATTATGCCGTACCTAAGTTTTCCGCATTCTAATCTTCTGCTTAGCCAACTATATTGTGCATCATTAGTATGCTTTGAAATAATTATGCAGGCAGTATAAATTGCAAACAAATTTAATTGCAGTCACGATGCTTTTGTGCGAATAACAGCAACAGCAACATCAACAACAACTGGCATTACAGCAGTGGCGCTGAGTGCCGCAGCGACAGGTCAGCAGTTAAGTAGTTGCCAGCGAAATGAAATAATGATTGTTAAATCTGTATACCTGTGCATTTCATTTCATATTTTAAGTAATATTAATGATTTGTTGTTGTTGGTATTGTTTGACGACTTCTTTCCGATTAAGTGTCAGTCAGAATGATAAATTATACAGTTATTTAATTGATAAATTTCAAATTCAAATGAAGAAGGTCTTCAACTTGGGAATAATGAACAAATTTATTTGTGTAAGCATTTAGTTTCTGAAAAGGAATTAACCGTTTGACAGCGGAAGTCATTAATTTTCAGATTAATAAGTTTGCATCAAGTGACATTAGTGAGTTTTTAAATGATAAAGTTTGTTTTTGTTAAAGTTAAAATAGAAGTTAAAATAGATGTATATATGTATAAATATTTGATATTGTTATAACTAAATCTGAAAACGTTAACGGCAACAATTCACCAGTTGTTTCCAGTCACATTGTTTGATGTAAAGGTGACCTTAATCGATCAATTTGTATGACAGCTATGTATATGTTATAGTGGGCCGATATGAACGATTTGTTTGTGGACTGTGCCATTGATTTTGAAAATAATCTATGCCAAATTGTACGAAGATTCATCGTCAACTTGAAAAGATTTCTATACACACACTTGACCTTGAGCGATCAGCTTGTATAGCAGCTATATGCTATAGTAGTCTGATCTCAACAATATCTTCGGAAACTGTAGCTTAGCCTTGAATAATAGTCTGGACCAAATTTCGTTAAAATATCTTGTCAATTAAAACATATTTCCATGCAAGGACTTGATTTTGATCAGTTTGTATGGCAGCTACTTGCATATGCTATAGAAGTCCGATATCGGCGCTTTTGACAAATAAGCAGTTTCCGGAGCAAAAACGGACATCTGCAAAATTTCAGATCGATAACTTAAAAATTGAGGGTACACTATTCAATGATCGAAGAAAAAAGGAGAAAATCAATCCTCTCTAATGGTTCATAGTAATCGTATGCGAATATAAATTTTGGAATATTTTTAAATTTTTCCTTTAAAATGAAGTAAGTAACAGTCCGCCATCGGACTTCGTGCCCTGTTTTTTAATTTCATATTTTTTTTATACATTTAAGGAATATGGCAACTCTTGCATTTTGCAATTTGTAACTAAAGTTGGCAACTCTTACAAATTTTCAATTTAACAACTAAACTCATGACTTACTTTGAAATTGTTTGAAATTTCTTACTTACTTGTTTTGCATTCCTTATTGATTTCTTTCCAAAAACAGGTGGCAACTCTTGGAAGTGATATTTTTATAATAAAAATTACTTAAACACTTCTTTACACATATTGGATAATTTTACTATAATATAGTTGATTTATTTAATAAAAATAATAATGTGGCAACCCTATTTTTGAAAAATCCGCTTAATTTAAAAGCATTACATTTTTAGAATTAGGGTAAAAAATTATATTATTTAATTTTTTAGTTAGCGCGATGGATTCTGTTTGAACTTTATTTGTTAAAATCAGGTGGCAACTCTTGGTAGTGATATTTTTGTTATAATGCTTACTAATACACTTTATTACACATTTTAGACAATTTTAATAAAATATTATATAATTGTTTTATTGGCTAAATATAATGATATGGCAACCTTAATTTTGATTATTTTTATTAAGAGGCATTAAATTTTTGGAATTAGATAAAAAAAATTATATTACTTAATTTTTGTTTAACGCCATGGATAAAACTTTCTTTCAAATGTATTTGTTAAGACTCTCTGTTTTTGGGTTCGTAATCTACCGATAGCACCCAATAAGATTTCAAACAACTTTATATAGCTTTTCATAATGAATAATTAATCTTTTTTTCTGAACAATAAAACACGGTTTTCCGTGTGAGAAGTGAGTGGAAAAGAGAGTGAGGAAAGAGCGGGAAGTTAAGAGTAGATATAGAGGCAGAGAAAGAGAGTGAGTGAGAGAGCTGGAAGGATAAGAAATTGAGTCAATTCAATGAAATCGTTTTGAACAGCATTGTCAGGAAGTAAGAATGTTTGGATCAAATAAGATCTTCACTTCCTAAAATTAGGGATCGTTTACTTAAGGGTTTACTCCGTCGGATTAATTAATTATAAATTTATCCGAACATGTTGCTTTGAGAATACTATATGTCTAACAAGAGTTCGTCCACTGTAAAGTTGCGGATATTGAAAGCACTATCATCAAAAAAAGTAGCGTTATTAAAGAAATTATGATTATTAGCAATTATAGTAGAGATCCTTTGAAGAAACGAAAGCTTCGTATATCAAATTACTTCATATAGTATTTATATGTCCTAATCGCGAATTGAAGCATCTCTGCCTAAGAGTAACTATAGATACGCGAGATGTTAGGAAGTCATTCTGGTAAGCACGCCAAGCTACGATTATCTCCCTTCTCCAAAGAAACCTATCTAGCATATATATATATTTTTTCTACTAATCTCGCTAAATTTACATTTTGAGCAGCTTCTTTACAATATTGTAAATTAGTTAAATCATAATTTGTACAAGTATGTTATACTCATAAGAAACAGGTTGCCATAAAACTGAACAGAGCAAACATATCTACATAGCATAAAACTACTAAACGTAAAATACGTGACTTGAAATTGTTCTTTAAATTAAGCATAAAACACAAGCAAACGTTATTGGCTAATTAATATGCAGACATTATAACACATAACTTTATATGATACCACATTCCAAGAGTTAGTTTTAAATTGCTCATTTTTAATATGAGTGAGATAGTGCAAGGAATGATGTTGTGCTATATATGTATGTATGTTTTTAAGAGTGGCATAAATTTGGAGGGAAAATGCAAGAATACCCAGCAGGAAAAGTTGCTTATAAAAAATATATGAAATTCATTTATGGATCAAACATAAAATTCTATTCCTACTGTGCAAGTTAAGCCATCTTCGCTTATTGTAAAAATATTAAGATTACAGGGTGTATGGTTTTATTTCTTCTTGAAATGTTGCCATAGATTTTTTAACATTTTTCTTAAATGATTCCTATTGATTCAATAATAATATGTTTACCGGGTTAATAGAATCATTGGAAACTACTTGGATGAAATCTGATTATCACTTTGACTCGCTTTTCTTTAGTCATACCAAATAATCCAAGTTTTTTGATTTAGTAAATTGGGAATAGGCTCAAGATGTTGATAGTATAGGTATTTCTTTCGTTTGATAAATTGTGGGATCGAGGAAAGCATTGTTAAAATTGGTTAAGTGTGATACTGTGTTATGAAATTAGTTGCAATAATCTTACGTAACCTAAATTTCTTACATTTTTTAATGAAAAATGTTCGTTGCCAAAAATATGAACTTTTGTCAACTTATTTACTACATAGTGTTACAACTTACCGTTAAAAATTCAGTTCAAGATATATATTTTTTTTGAATTTGAGAAAATATTTACCTGAAAGGGAAAAAATCAAAATTATAAATTTAAGGTCTAAGATGAAACAATATTTTGAATATAAATATATTTTATAAATATTTTTTTATATATATTTAAAAAGATAACAGCAAACTAATAACACAGGCTTACGTTTTAACGTAAAGTCATTAAATTAACATTGTCTTGAATTCTCAAGAACTCAATTAGTATGCAGTGATAAAAATAAATTTCAAACCACAACAGAAAATTAAAAAAAAATATTTTCAAAAAAATTTTCAGACTAAAAAAATTTCAAGAGTAAAAAACTTTTCGAAGTAAAATTTTTTTATTATGTATGTATATATTTATATATTGAAAATTTAGAAAAATATTTTCAAAGAAAAAATTTTTCGGAGTAAAAAAAGTTTTTCGGAGTAAAAAACTTTTTCGGGATAAAAAATTCGTAGTAAATTTTTTTTATTATATACATATGTACATATTTAAAAAAATTATTTCCAATAAAAAACTATTTTTCGGAGCAAAAAAATATTTTACCAGCAAGTTCTTAAGCCTCGAACGGCCACCAGTGGCGGTCTTTATGACCCGTTTTACAAAAACTATTTAAAAGTAAAAACCATTACAAAGTGATAAAAAATTTGATTTTGAAAAACCAATTTTACCAAAAATATTTTGTAATAGAGAAATCTCTAAGAGCTTGTAGCTACATAAACAAAAAATTTCGCTTTAGCCTCTAAATGTACATATATTAAAATTACAAAAATGCAAATTCAAATATCTTAACACGGCTTTCTTTAATTTTTAAATATATGATATAATAGTTTTTGAAGTATCTGACTGTTAAAAAAATATGACTTCTTTGTAATCGGCTAAATGTATACTAAGGCAGAAACACAAAACAAAATTCAAATGCTTTGGTTATGATAGCATACATTTTATTTTATTTTTGTAAGTATTATGATTTGGGCAAATAAAAAGATAAATTTTGTTTTGGCGCCTAAATGTATACCAAAACTGTCAAAAAATTAAAATTCAAATATCTATATGCACTTTTTTTAAATTCAAATATTATGATTTTTGTTTTTTTTTTAAGTATCCGACCACTCAAACAATATTACTTCCGTTTAATCGCCTAAATGTATACTAAAGCAGAAAAAACAATTTAAATACCTGGATTAGGATAGAATGCATTTTATTTTATTTTGAAGGCATTATGATTAATTTAGAGCACGGTATCACTCGTAATAGAAATAAAAATTCTGTTTTAGCGCCTAAATGTATGCTAATACCACAAAAAAAAAACGAAATACTTCAAATATAATATCAAAAATTCAGTAACTAATGTAGGTCCTGCACTAATACTACAAAATTTGCATGCTTTTTATGCTTACAGATTTCATCATTAAATGACATGATTTAATATTCGTTTCAGCCTAAAGTCAAATTTACTGCTAAGTGAACACAGCTGCAAAAGTCGTGCAAAATAAAAGCTTAACGCCAAAAATCAACCGGCATTTCAACACAGCAATAAAATATTTTAGCTAAAAACACAAAGTCTAAGCAATGGCTTTTCAACATTTAAATACATAAATTGAAATTAAAGTGCAGCCGCTCTGGTGCTCACGCTGCCAAATTGACTAAGACAATGCGCCACGGCCTGAGTTTGAATTAAAAGTTTGCTTTAGTAATTTAAGTTAAGTTGTATTTATTTCATTTCCATGACAGGCCAATCATTTAGCCACACATTTCAGTTATTTACGGCGAAAGCTATAATTTGGTAAATTGAGCTTTTTCGCAATAAATACATTTAAGAGTCAAAAACAGCAAAACCCAAAAAGCAAAAAGCAAACAAAAGCAGCCGTAATACCTAAGTATAATAATTTGTTATGCACAGCAGCAGCATTTTGGCTACCAAACCTATTCATTGTCGAGATAATCACGTAATAGCGCAGCAACGGAGGCAGCCACAGCAACAACAACAGTGGAAGAAACATCCAAACATCGCCAAAACGCCACATAAGCGCTTTCTGCCACAATGGCAGCTGCAAAATTGGCAGTGACAGCGAGCGATGGTCAGTAAATTCGTCGACGGCCACATGGAGCACGCTGCAAGCGGCAAGCGGCAAAGCCAACCAGCGAAGCCTAAACGTTTGCGGCGAGCGGCCGGTGCATGGGCAAGCGCATGGAGCAGGGGGCGTGTGTTGACCTCAAAATAACGCAAAATATGGCTATCGCAATAATGAACAACAACACAAAACAAAGCAAACAAAACCAACAACAACAGAACATGATATGAAATAAATACGGTAAAAAAGATTCATGAACGTAAAAAAAGTAAAAATGCATATAAAGAGTGGACTCAGCCAACGACTGCTGGCGTTGCAATTTTATTTCACATATTTGCAGATTTTTTTTATTTGTTTCTATTTTTTATTTCAATATTGCCACTCGCAATAATAAGCAGTATTGCAGCTACTTTCACTCCCTCAAAAAAATCTAACTACAAATTTGTTGGCAAACACACAAAAGCAGCGAGTGTGTATGTGCAGCCAAAAGTGTGTTTACGCTTTCATGTCGGTGTATTTGGAAGTGTTGCACCTGTGTGTGTGTGTGTGAAGTTATTTGAATATTTTGCACAAATTTTTGCAATTGCTACTTTGCAGACGCCTCTTTTGGCTGGCAGCGTAGTGTGTTGGCTGACAACGGTGCCTTTGCGAAATATGGCTACGAGTGGCCCAAATTTTGTGTGTGAAGTGCCCCATAAATGGTGGAGATCTCAATTACACAAGTAATTTTGATGAAGTAACCCTTCTTAAATAAAGACTAAACTCAACTTTAACCCAAAAAGCTCCGAATTTCTTAAAAAAAAATAGCAGATATGAAAAGTCGTCATATGGTCAAATTTGACCCGGACTGGCTGACCATTATTTAATAAAGGCTACACTGCATTTTGCTCAAAAAATCTCTGAATTTCTTAAAAAAAAATAAATATATATGAAAAAACGCGTATGATCAAATATGACCCGGACTGGTTAACCATTATTTAATAACTCAACAACTCAATAAACTCAACTTTGAACCAAAAAGCTCTGAATTTCTCCAAAAAAAATATTTAACATAAAAAAAACTCATATGATCAAATTTGATCCGGACTGAGTTATAGAAACAGAATTTCAAAATCTTGATGTTGATATCAGAGAGAAAGTAGAGGGCCTCAACATTTCTTATGGATCGATTAAACACATTTTGGTTAATGTTTTGGATATACAGCGTGTCAATGCTTGACTCGTACCAAGCGACTAGAAACTTTTGCAAAAAGGACGTCGAGGAGACAACGTAGTAGAGAACCCTACACTCACCACAATTATCATTTCTGGTCACGAGATATGAAGTTATGAACATAACGTCGAAAATGTACAACAATCCAGCGGATGGCGCGCTAAAAATGAGCCGAAAACAAAAAATTCAAAATACACGATGGTCTCTGAAAGCAAACCTTGGCTCTTAATAAATTATGGTAAATTGGTCTACGCGTTGGCATGCTTGTACTGGCCAAGAGGCCTATTTTGAAGACGATAATAAAGATTTGTAATAAAATTCGTGAAAATGTAGTTCTTTTTGTCAGTCCGGGTCAAATTTGATCACCTTAATTTTTTTTATTAATTTCTTTCGCGGTACAATTCTACAATACTTGCCAGCGGTATTCGTTCAAGATTAGTTTTTTTTCATTTACTGCCAATATTTTTGTACCTCAAGGTCTTCTTTGATGAAACTATTAACCTTGCGGAAACCTTTAAATTCTTCGCAAAAAGTTTCAACCGGAAGTTCGATTAGTTTTTTTATTTACTGCCAATATTTTTGTACAAAGGTCTTCTTTGATGAAACTATTAACCTTGCGGAAACCGATTTATAGACCTGAGATGGTATACCTTAAAGGCACTATTGGTGTAAAATTTTATCCGAATATATTCATTATTGCTTGATTTGTGTACTGGCAAATGAATTTAAAATTGTGTTGCATGGAAAGTAGGTGTGTTTATATCCGGATTTTACCCATTTTCACAAAGTAACATAACAATGTCAGCATACTGTTATGTACTGAATTTGGAGGAAATTGGTCGAGTAGGTGATGAGGTATGTGATTTCTTCTACCGGTGGGTGGGTGTCTATTTAAGAGCAAACCTCCCCATATATTTGAGGATGTTCTCTTAAATAATCACAGTTATTTTCATTGCTATACTCAGAGCTCTAGATCTTTTAGTTAATTAAAAGCATTAAAAATATATTTTACTTGGCAGCAGAAATGCTCAGGGGATCTCTATTAAATTGAGCTTGTACAAAGAGATTCAAGTTTAAATATTTTTTAACCTCAAACTTCATTACAGTTTTTCAATACATTTCGCTCCAAAAACCGGGCCCACATCAATACTTTACCAATGCGCTCCTGCTCTCACACACGCCGCTACAAGCAGCATTGCAGATGTAACACAAGCAACAACAACTGCAATAGCATAACAGCAACAAGCAATAGCAACATAGATTGGCAGCGGAGAATTGTATTATGAACATTTCATTGCATTTGTACGAATTGCTGGAAAGTTTATCGTAACTACATACATATATAAATATATATACATATATATATGCTTGTGTGGTTGTTTGCTTTTTGTTGTATGGTAAAAAAGTTGTGCAAAAGTTGCAGAGCAAAATTTATTACACAACACTTTCTATGTTTTCGCATTTCGTTTGCTATTTATGTATGTTATTGCAGTTGTTGCCGCTACGTTGCTCAGTTGCTTCTTGCAACAATTGTAACGTTTTGCCGCTTACAAAAAGCTTACAAATACAATATTATGTTGCCGATCTGTCGATTGTCGCCAGGCATTAAAACAAAGCGTGCTGTAATTGGCGTGAGTTTGTCGTGGTTTTCGGTCGAAGGGGGAAAAAAGGAAAACTTTTCGCTTTTCGTTTGTGCGCCGGCACATACTCGTTTTAAATAAACTAAGCGAATGTCAACTAAATTACTGTTAGTTTTTTTATTTTGCTATTTGTGTTTTCACATTTCAAATTTCTGAATTTCTGCTTGGCAAAGTTTAAATTAATCGGTTAATCGGATACAAAAGTTTCACAATTATTTCTGTATTTATTTTTACTGACAGAAAGCAAAAATAATATTTCTGACGCTCACATAATGAGTTATGAGCTGGATGGTTGACCATATGAGAAAGTAAAATTTATGCGATTTGCATTTGTAAAACACTTTTTTGCATCGCATATGTTTTATGTAACATTTTTGTTGCGGAAGATTATAGTTTTGATGATTATAAATTATTTATTATAATTATTTGATATTTGGGCTTATATTTATGTAAATAAAAACAAATTAAAATCAAAAGCTTACATGTCATAAATACTTGTAAATCAACATTTATTTTTAAATTTTGATAGCAGAAATGCTTCCTGATCGATAGTTATTCATGGCTTTGATATAATTTGTTTTTATCTAGTCTATGTATATTCGTGCTTTAATATGAAGGAAATCACAGTCAACAGTCATGATGATGATTTCATCGAATTAAAAGTGGTGATTTTGGCATGGAAGACGAGCAATTTCTTGGAGCGTAAAAAGCAGTGAACGCCCAAAAGAGGTTACTGCCGACGAAAACATAAAAAAAAAAATCCGCCAAATAATTTTGGATGAACGTAAAGCGAAGTTGTTCGAGAAAGTTGACACTCTAAAGATATCAGCTGAAAATATATCAACTAAATACATCAACTGAATATGTACATCACACCATTAACGAATATTTGGGTACAAGAAAGCTCAGTGGAGCCATGAACACCTTCACCGACTTCTTCTCAGTGAATGGCTTATTTGGAGTCAAACCCCCACCCATTGCAGAACACAAGCTCGAGTTGCCGCGAGAGTGTCCTTTGGGAAGCTTTGTTCTGGATAATGTAGGAGGTTAAGCTCCTACTTATCCAAAATCGACCCCAACATACCAAATATATGTCCAGCATACAACGAGTCCCCGCATGACTCTAACCACCTCTTTGCATTCCCAGCTAACCCTATACATCTGACATCTTCTCAATACACTGTAGAACATTTTTGGGATTATTGTCTGGGGGGTGAGAAATTCCAAGTCAGGGTGATGGTACTAGGTCAGTATAGTAAAACCCTCAAAGAGTTTGGCGTTCGTATGTGTCAGTTTTTTCTATGACCTTTTAAATTTTTTCTTATCCTTGTGGTGTCCAGATATTGGAAGGTCGCTGTAGTTTATCACCCTTGAAGAAATCTACATATGTTGAATAAAACAAAACGAATTTTGCGAAAAAATGTGTTTTGGTATGCTAGTTCGGAGACTTTTCTATGACCTCTTATGTCAGGTTAGGTTAGTCTGGTAGACTAATAAGTCACGCATAGTTTCATTTTGGTGCTTTTCGATTGCAGATGTAGCCTCCATTGCCTCTCTCATAACACGCATTCCACTTTCTCATAACGTGAGGTCACCAAATGTTTAAAGCGTTGTCTTGCCAGTGCGAGACAAGTACGCAAGGGATGCTTCATTGTTTCCCTGTTACCTTGCTTTTGACATTTCCTGCAGTCTACTCGATGTGTCAGCCCCATTCTGCAGGCGTGTGCCACCGCCAGACTGTGACCAGTGACTGTTCTAATCATGGAAGCATAGCTCGATAAAGATTGCTACCAAATAAGCTCACAGAATTTTTGAGTCACTCAAGCAGCTATTTGAAAACGTTTCAAAGCAGCCGAATACATTCAAAAGCAAGCAAATTGGGTATCATAGAATTGGAGCCAAGAAACTTCGAAAGAAGATTTAGTATGTCAGAAATGCTGCTTGAAATCCACAAACAAAAGTAGCTTTTGCGGCGGACTATGACTATGACTGCTAATAAAAAATTAATCCGTTACGACAACTTTTAAGGCAAAAAATTTTATGTGAAACCGGACGGACATATCACATGAAGGGTAAAGCCGAATATCCACGACATCCCAATAATACACTGTGGTTTGATCAGCACAACATGTCGTATTATAAGCTTTTAAAACCGTATAAAACCAGCAATGGGAAACGCTACCGCTAATAACTCAGCAAATTGAAGCAAACGATTGCTGAAAAACGCTCGGAATATCCGCCTATATACGAGACATTAATATTTCATCATGGCAACACTCGGCGTGTTGTCAGAAGACTAGTTTTTACTATTCGAAAAACAGCGACTGGTAAACTATGTTTCACTCTTCTTATAGCCTAGACCTTACCCTTTCTGACTAACATTTTATCCGGTCGATCAGAACAGGGTGTCTGAAACACCTCGATTCACATCAGAACAAAGTGTCTAAATTTGCTTTGAAGCCGAAACCGCACAGTTCTTTTGCGTTGGTATCCACAGATTTTCAGAAAAATAATCACAATTCACCATAAAAGCTGTATGATCCAAATACCTTGAATAATTACTGAGTAAGATATTTATTAATAGGTTATGTCATGAAGAGTGAGTTCATCTCTAATCTCAAGCACAGATTAATATTTTTTTTTTTTTTCAGAAAAACTGATAACCTTAAAGAACTGCACCGTATACAATATTTTTATCTATATTTAGTATTACTGTGTTATATAAACGACAAGCTTTATATTCATGCTATAAATATTCATGTATAAAGTAGTCCAAATATTTACACTTTAAACACACAAACATAAGTCATAATAAAAATATGCCAAGCAAATTTTGCTGAAATCAGCAGAAACTCACACACTTTATTGCTGACGCTAGCTGGCAAACAGCTCACCTGCGCGTTGATAAAATCATTAAAAATATATATTCTCTATTTAACTTGACTCTTATTATGTGTAATATGTGTGTGTCTGTGTGTGCTTTCATTTAAACTTGACTTTGTACTTAAGCTTTTTGCAGCGCACTAAATGTGCACAGCGCTTAAAACAAATAAATACTTTTTTCGACATTGAATTCTTAACTAAATAAAAATGCTAAGCTGCCGTATACATACACGCACACAAACACATGCACGTACGTGCGCAGCAGTGTTAAGGCAGCATGCAGGTGATATGCATACTTCTCAGTTTGGTCACGTTCACAAAGCTGTGCTTTGTTTGCCGTGCATGTTTCACAAAACACAGTGGCTTATAATCATTTTATCGCATGCGATAAAAAATATACAAAATATATAAAAACAAATGAAATGTAGCAAAACTATTGAGTTGCCGTTTGGCACCTGACTATTTTGCATATTTTGCGTTGAAATAATAAATATTTTCAATTTATATACAAATATAAACAGTTTAAAGCACGAACAGAGATGCTTGTATGGATGATTTTTGAACATTGATAAATATTGAAATTAACTTTGTTGCATACACACATACATCGAGTTGTAATTTGCAAGTTTCTTTACTGCTAATTTTTGTTAAAAAATTTAAAAATAGGAAAAAACGTTAGCTTCGTTTGCTTTAAAGCTTTAATACCCTGCACAAATTAAAATAATTTTATTTTGATGGGTTAGTTTGTATGGCAGCTATATGCTATAGTTGTCCGATCTGAACAATTCTTTGGGAGATTATACAGCTGCCTCATGCAATAATCCGAAATCTATATCTCAACAATTAAAAAAAAAAAAAACAAACAAAAAAAATTTGTTTTTCATACAAAAACTTAGTTCTGATCGGTCAGTTTATATGGCAACTATGTGCTATAATTGTCCGATCTCCGATCTGAACGATTTTTTCGGAAATAGTAGCCAGGTCTTGGGTAACAAGTTTTGTCAAATTTCTTTAAGATACCTCATCAAATAAATAAGTTTTTCATACAAAGATTAGATTTTGATCGCCCATTTTGTATGGCAGCTATATACTAAAGTTGTCCGATCTGAAAAATTTGTTGGAAAATTATACTGTTTCTTTGAAAAATAATCCATGAAAAATTTCGTGAAGATATCTTCTCAAACAAAAAAGTTTTACATACAAAGACTTGTTTTTGATCGTTTAGTTTGTATGACAGCTATATGTTTTAGTAATCTGATCTAAAAAATTTGCTCGGAATTATATACTGTTGCTTCGAAAAATAATCTAGGAAAAATTTCGTGAAAATATTTCTTTAAACAAAAAAGTTTTCCATACAAAGACTTGTTTTTGAATGATCAAATTGTATGGCAGCTATATGCTATAGTTGTCCGATATCAGTGATTTCAACAAATAACCAGCTCCTTATAGAGGAAAGAGTGTGAGCAAAATTTCAGATCGATATCTCAAAAATTGTCATGTATATACAGACATACAAGGCCAAATCGACTCAGCTTGATCAGTAGATATATATGTATAGTATACATTGTATACTATATGTACATATGTATACAATACACCCCGTTCAGGGCATATAACTTTTCATAGCAAAACCGCTCAGCGTTTTAAGTAACAGTAAATTGCTTTAACAACAAAAACAATTGAAGCGAAATTGCTAGCACAGCACATTGCAATTGTTTAATTTTTTCTTGATATATTTCATTATACACATTTATTTATTATTATTGTTTTTGTTGTTATATTGTATGCATTTAATTCACCTGCATATGTGGTCGTTATCAATTTGGTAAAATCATTTTTGTGAAATGTTGCACATCCGGTGAATGTCAACACGCAGCCAATTGTTATATGACATAATAAGATTATATATATGAAAAAAGATAACAGTAAAATTTAAACAAGCAGTAAATTGGCTATAACATGCAGTTAATAACGCGGCAATGAAATTCAAATATGAAATAAATATTTCCATTTGGCCAACAAAAACTGTTTATGCAACATCGGCAATTATCTGAACAGCTACCTGAATATTTCAAGGTTGTCAGAACACACATACATATGTATATACTACACATACACATGTATAGTGTTGTGGAACAATTTGCGAATAATTAAAATAATAGTTAGGGGATTTTTGATGAAATTTTACTGATAACTGTATAAATGTTGCACGCATAACTATTTACTTTGAAAACCATAGAGAGTGAGGGAATGCTAGCGTAATGGGTTCTGAACGGCCAACTGCTGTCAAAAAGTAAGCTTTGAAGCAATTTCGGATGAAAGATTTTACAGTTAAGAACTAAGGTCTTCTGAAATACTACGACGATTTAAAAGAAGCTTTGCCACAATAACTAATATATTACTTGATTTTTGATGAATTCTTTAACTTTACGAAAGAGCCGCTTTTACAAGTAAAATTAAAGTTTTTAAACTATGCAAAGCTTAGAGCTTTCGACAATATATCATCAAACTGGATAGAAGTTCCAACAACGAAAAGAAGGACATACCTAACAAATATCTGTTATTATTTTATAAGAGCTTTAATGCATCTTTTACTTTTTTAGCAAAAGCTTTAAAGCTTTCCACAATATATTATCAAACCGGATTGAATTTTTTCTGCTTTTTCAGAAAAAACAACAAAACGAACGACATATTTTAAAAAATATTTGTAATTTGTTATAAGAGCTTTAATGCAACTTTTTCTTTTTAACAAAATCTTGAAAGCTTAAGTAGATAATTTTTCGCTAAAAGCAATTTTTTCAAACGATGAACACAGCATCTTGTATTAATATCTTATAAAAAACTGTTTCAATTTTCTTGACGGTGTAATTTAAATATAACATGAGCGCAGCTTACACCAACTTTCTTAAAGCTAAAAGCTTTTGAGTAACCAATAATTTATGAACGATTACTCCTAAAATCGGAGAACACAACAACCAACATACGTGCAAAATACTCAAAACCAAGTTTGTAAGACATTTTTTGCAGTGCGGTACAATACGCTTTTACTATTTTCTGACTTGAGCTTTCACCATTCTTCTAAAAAGTTCTTTTACATACTAATTTATTAAGTACATACAATTTTTAAAAACTTTAAAGCTTTAACATATTTTTGGTTACGAAACGTATGTGCAATTCGATTTCCTTAAATTTTCATACATAATTATTATAATAAAGAAGTAGTTAAAATTTCTGAACAAAAGCTGAGCTTTTGATATATATAAAAAATAAAAAGTGTATAGCTTTTTCTCATGTTTTTATTATTAAGCTATTATATTTAAGCTTGAGCAGAACTTTTAGCATTTTTCTAAAAGTTTTGAAGCTTTATTATAAAATTCGAAATTTGGGTGCTTTACAATTATAGTTTAATATTTTATAAGTAATTACTAGCACTTATGTGTAAAACAAATTGAGTTTTCAAAGAAGCTTTTATCTTTCGTATAAGCTTAAAGCTTCATTTGTGCTTTGCGATTAGTGTTTAATATTTTTGAATTCATTATTAGTGTTTTTGTATAAAATAAACTTAGTTTTGAAGAAGCTTTCCTGTAAGAAAAAACGCTTTGAGCTTCAAATGCGTTTGGCGATTGAATTTCAATATTTTATAATTAATTATTAGTTATTTTCTGTTAAATAAAACTAGTTTTTTATAAAAAATGTGAAGGTATCATATTTTGAAAAAAGCTTTTAAGCTTTGATCTTCAAATGCGTTTGGCGATTAGAATTTTATATTTTATAATTCATTACTAGTACATTTATATAAAATATAATTACTTTCAGAATTACATTTTTCACAAAAGCTTTAAGTTTCATTTGAGCTTTACGATTAGAGTTTATTATTTACGAATTCATTAATAATATTTTAGTGTAAAATTAATTTAGTTTTGAAGAAGCTTTAATATTTAAAAAAAAATGTGTTAATGTTTTCAAGGAGTTTGACACTTTAAAATTCATCACTCTTACTTCTGTGTAAAATAAAATTGGTTTTGAAAGAAGCTTTCATATTTCAAAAAGCTTCAAACTCCAAAAGCGTTTTGATATTGCAGTTTATTGATTCATGATTAATTTCTAATACTATATTGTAAGATAAAATTGGTTTTGAAAGAAGCTTTCATATTTCAAAAAAGCTTTAAGCTTCAAGTTTATTAGTTAAATATTTATGCAGCTTAATAGAAACTTATGAAAATGAAACGTATAGTACTTAAAAGTATTAACTAGAGCAGGTTGCCAACATTTCAGAAATTATTTTCTCTTTACCCTTAATTTGAACAAAGCTTTCTTCATAAAAGACGTTTGAATATGAAAATTTCATCTTAATGTTAATGGTTAGGATAATAATCCTTTCTTTTGGGTTCTTTCAAAGAATTTATCTCTTTTATTACAATTTATTTGAATTAACTTTGAAAGCTTTTAATAAGCTTTCATCATTTTTCTGGTTCGCTTTAAATTTGCTTAAGTAAATATTACTTTGTGACAAGCTGTCTTCAATTTTTCTTTACTTTGCAACAAAAAAATACTAAAGGGGCAGATACTGTTACTTTGGCACAAAAAAAGAATACTAAAAGAGGCAATTACTGTTGATTCAAGCTAAAAGAATCCAATTATTATAAATACAGCGAAGGAATTTGCGACGATTAATTAATTTTAATTCGCTTTGTTATGCAATGGCATAATTGAAGGGAACGAAAATGAGGAAAAATGGATTAGAAGAAACGAAAAAAAGTATTTTCACATAAAGACATCAAAAGACAGAAAGTGAGTGACATGGCTTAAACAATTCATAAAAATTGCATAAAAATATTTTAGAAAAAAAAAACAGTTGTAGACATTATTAATAAATTCTAACAACAAATTTAAATCAAGTGTGAAACCATTTTCGAACATTAACCATTTCATTACCAGATGTGCATATGCTATGTCTGAATACCTTTCGTCAACACAAAAATCAGTGATAACTGCGAAATCCAATTAAATTTTTACTAAGCAATTAGCCACTTGCAATTAGCAGCAACGACAACTACGGCAAAAGACCAGAGCTATTAGCAGCTTACAAGCTTTCGTGGCATCCTAGTTAGTACCATACAACAGCGTGCGAGTGCGAGAGACGAGAAGCGCAGCGGATTAGAATACACATTTTAATTGTGGCGCGAACTGCGCGGAAAACAAGAAACGCCAAATCGACCAGGTAATTGCCGGAGAACCCGACAAATGTTACCGCAAGCAAGGCGAAGGCAAGTCATGTGATTGAGGTGTCAAACGCGGCAAACGGCAGTAAAAGCGATGGAGGCAATAGCGGCACCGACAATAACAACACCAACAAGCACAAGCAAGAAAAGAACCGACGACCACAAATTGAGACATGTCAATGTGGTAAAAAGCCATTATTGCAACTGGCATGTGAATTTGAATTTGAATTTCACTCACAAGTGCAGGCGCACTCACCCACACACACACATACATCCGTAGAAAACAACGATTGCCTTGACAAATTTACACACAAATAGTCGCATGTGTGTGGTTGTTTGGTTGTGTTTGTGAATTTTGGATGTGATTGAAATTGGTTAGCCGCTGTGCGCATTGTCTTCGCGCGCGCTTAGGGAGCTTACATGCCCCGCGCCACAGCCTGAGTGACTGTCAAAGCGAAAAACACCGACAGATGCTACAAACACATACACACATGTGCTACACACTATATATGAGCAGCGAAGAAGACAAGCCAGATAATCGCTGCAGTGCAAAAACAATTCCTTTGCCATCACCAACGGCACTGCCGCGCACCGTCGCGCCCTCGCGCTAATGAAATATGCATGTAAATATGCTTGCGACAAGCAATTTGCAAGAAACTCAAGCGTTCGTATGTATGCGTGTGTGTGTAAGTTAGTTGGTTTTGCACCAACTCAGTTAGTCTCTCGCTCATTCATATACGGAAACATTTGTTACAACCACTAATGATGCTGTCGATTGACAGCCGAGGTGCATATGCAAGTGAGCGATTGAGCGCGTCGTCGGCAGGTGGGCGGCACGGCCGGCGGTGAGGAAATTTGAATGGTGAATGGTACCGCATGTTACGGCTCTGAGTGTGACGACTACTTCAATGCATTGGCGTGCATAAATATTTACAATGTCTCTATGTGTGTGTGTGTGTGTGTGTGTGTGTGTGTGTATAAGCAGTGCATGATGCACGAAAATTGTGATGGAGTAGAAGCAAATGACTTTTAAAGTGAAAAAGGGGGTTTTCAGAGATTGTAATATCATTATTCGAATAATGGGCGATTGAAATGATAAAACTGATGGCAATGAGGATATATAATGCATCTTTTTCTTACTTGTATTCATATCAATGGCCTTAAAAACCGATTAATCGACAGTTTATCGACATTTGTATTAAAATTAAAATAATATTATATAATAATAATAATATTAAATCGTAAGAGCTTTAAGCTTTTTCAATTGATTTATCGACTTTCCATCGATTGCTTATGTTAAGCAATATTGTGTATAAAAGATTTCGTGGATGAAAAGCTATAAACGATTGAAAGATATACATCTTCCTCTCTTAATTTCAAACGATTTTTCGACTAACACTCGATTATTTATGAAAAATAACTTATATCGCAAAGGATTTATCATTAATCGAATTTTTATCGATATTTTTCTGAGATTGAATTTATGGCCTTCAGTAGATTTTTCATATTAAGTATTATAATATCGTGAATAATTTATGATCATCTAATAATTTTCATATCATATAAGAAAACGATTTCGATTGTCAATGATTTTCATCGATTATTTAAACAAAAATTTATTACAGTGTGAAATTATTAAGTTTTCTAAGGCGATCAAAGATCGATTTCTTTTCTATAATTATCGATTATTTACAAAAATATTAATCGATTATTTATAAGAATATGATTTTGATTGCTACTGATTTTCATCGATTATTTAAACAAAACTTTAACACAATGTAAAATTATTATGTTTCCTAAACCGATTAATCGAAATTTGATGGATTATTTTTGCGATTATTATCGATTATTTATAAAAAAACTTTAATTCTGAAAAATAGTTGACAGAAACCACAATACCCCCTTTTTCCCTGTATACTGACGCCTCTTGGAGTGCTTGAGTAATGAGTATATGTATACTTTTGTAGAGGCGTGCACTGGTATAAGCCTGCGCACCTTCACACAATTAATAATTTGCATATGAGCGTGGCATATGCGATTGTGTTTGTTCTTTCGCGTGAAACCAAAATAATGTCATACAATTTAAAGCTCTCGCATGCAATTGCCATGGCATTTGTATCAACAACAGTACGCATTGTATACACACGTGTATATGTATATATGCATGAATATTTTATATGAAAATATATATATTTAAATATATACTATATATGTGTATGTAAGAGTATATAATCATTTGTTTGCTTAAGAGTTGGCGGCACTCCGCTTGCAACAGGTAAGCAAGCTGCTGAGTGCATGTGTGCGTCGGATAAAAGAAAATTTGCGCGCTTGAGCCCATTACCGTTAAATTAAATTGACACAAAAAACATTTGGCATACAGTGGCAAAGAAAAGTGTGGTGTTTTTTATTTTGTGTGGAGCTTTTGATTTGGATGCCGAAGCTAGTAAAAGCATTTTCTTAGCTCGCCAAATTTTGTTAACTCTTTAAATTTACTTCAAAAACATTTTACAAGTTTTCAAAATGAAAGCTTTCGTCCTGTGAAAGCTGATGAGCTTTTCGAAAAACTTTCGAACGTTTAATCTATTCGTAGCTTTATGTATTATTAGTTCAATTCTTAAGTGAATGTGAAATGAAAACTCAAGGTAAAAGCTTTCATTCATAGAAACACTAAAATGAAATTATATGGAACAGATATTTCAAGCAATGAATCAATTCTTAAAATGAAAGCTTTCAGTCATAAAATCAGTAATTTTTGGTGATGAATCCACTCTTAAAGTGAAAGCTTTCACTCAATCACTTCCTAAAGTGAAAGCTTTTACTGATATCGTCGAAATTACCGTTAAACCTTTTACTCATAGAACAACCAAACTGAATTTTATGAAAACACCAGAGATTTTGGTTGATGAATCAGTTCTTAAAAGAAAAGCTTTCACTCTCAGCATCAAAATTAATTTCAGAACTCAGCAAAACTTCCAAATATAAAAAGTAAAACCTCTTAAATAAAAAAATCAGAGATTTCCAATGCTGAATTAAATCTTAAAGTGAAAGCTTTGCCTGGTAGTACCAAAAAGGTGAAAGCTTTCAAAAATAGTTTCAAAATTATTTCATAACTCAAAAAAAACTTACTATATGTACAAATTTTTAAAGCTACCAAATTTTTCTCTCAGTGCACTCAATTTGGGCACATTCACTTGCTCCGCTTAATTTTTCGCAGCAGGAGTGTCATTAAGTATCTCATACTGCTCCACTCACAATTTGACTACATGTGTTATTGCCTGTTAAAATTCATATTATCGTCGCGTTAGAAAAAAAAAACGCCACGCGCCGCCAAAGCTGGAAGGACGACAAATAGCTATCATGAGTAAAATTACATGTGCTTGAATGGAGTT
Source organism: Bactrocera neohumeralis (assembly GCF_024586455.1). Taxonomy (NCBI): domain Eukaryota; kingdom Metazoa; phylum Arthropoda; class Insecta; order Diptera; family Tephritidae; genus Bactrocera; species Bactrocera neohumeralis. The sequence goes on from NC_065922.1 coordinate 24,938,724, forward strand.
GGTGAATTTCACGTCATTTTCTGCTACACAAGCTGCCAAGACAGACATCAACTGTTAGCATAATAAAAAATAAGCAACAACAACAAGCACTGAAGACTGGCAAAAACCAACAAATGAGTGAAGGACAGGTTGAAAATTGATTAGAGGCACGACGACAATGAAACACTACAACAATAATCGTCACCCAAGCAGCCACGCAGACATGATACCAAACAAGTTGTTGTCAAAGGAAGACACAGAGAGATGACTGTTCGGCGCAACGGCCTTTGAGGCATTAAAAACAAGAGAAGGAGAATTTGGAGGCACAGCTGTGTTGTGTTTGTAAGTAGCTGTTAGTATTTTTCATTAAGTGATGAACGGAATATGAGCGTTTGAGGGCGCAAATCATAATATTGCCTGATTTACGGATCATTAGGGTGGAGCGGTAGGTCTACAATTTCGTAGAGATTGATTTAAAGGATTTAAATTTGTATCATGTTGCATAAAATTATATTTTCATGTGATATTTAAATTTAATTTTATATAATTTTCGCAAAAAATTCTACTCTTTGCAAAAATCCATCCCCTCTAATGCACGCCTTTTCGTCCCGGAATACTGTAGTAATTCAGCATTTACTCCTTACAAGTGGCGCCTGAGCACAATACCAACAAACAAAACGTCCTTTGAACATATGTAGACAAGGAACACTCTTAATTTGGCAGAGTATTGCGGCACATGTGTTTCTGTGTAAAGGGTATATATATAAATTCAATTGTATGTGAAATTTTCATAATTAATTCATAACATAATAAAGGTAAGAATAAAGTTGGAATTAACAAGCGGTACAAAATGCCACAAAGCGAGCTTGTAATAATTGATAAAAGCTAGCACTTGGGTGCAGGATACACACACTCACATGCACACATAACGGATGTGGAAAGCTTTACTTTCATTGCCTAGGCAAAGTTTTAGACAAACCGTAAGCTGTGGTTAAGCGAATACATACAAAGAGTATACCATACTGTGTGGAATTCTAAAATATTATATATATGTATATATGTACTTATGTATATATAGAAATATATAAATGCAGATTTTACCGAGAGAAAAACTAGTTTTTATTTTTTGACGTGTCAAATTAATAATTTCTAACCTTCAATTTAGAAGAAATAGTGTCGTTAATTTATATTAAAACCTCATCTTAGGCTGTGCATATAGTGGCCCAAGCCCTACTCGCCAGTGATAAAAATTACTTCGAACCATCTGCTGAAATAATTCTAACAAACTTTAGAAATAATTCCGGCAAATTTCAATATTTCCAATATACTAAATGCAAATTAAGGGGTTTGTGTCTGATTTGTGTTTAAGCAAGAACAGCTGTTATTAGGCCTCTCGCTTAGCGAATTATTGCTTGAGAAACCACTGATGGTTCCACTAAACTGTCAATTTAGGCGAGTGTAATGGTCTTCGCACCAGAATCGACAATTTTATTTATTTACCGCACAACTCAGATGAAAGTGAGCATCATCGAAAAAGATTCTTAAGAAAATCGTAATCGTTTTCTAGTTGTTCTAAGACAAAATCAGCAAATTCATGACGGTTACGGTGGTCCAAAGGCTTCAGCTCCTGAGTGAGAACAATTTTTTAGAGATGCAAGCCCAAATCCTTTCTCAAAAACCGCCAGATTGTGGTTTGAGACCGTCTCAATTCTTGTGCACCTCATGGAATCGACAAATTGTGGTCTTCAGCAACACTTGTCTGAACGGCAGCAATATTTTCATATCTTAGAGCGGTTCTTTGTCTTATTGGCACTCGAATATTATGTAAAGAAATTGTACGCTAAAAGTTTTCAACAATTCTTCGAATGTGGAACACAGCTGGATGATCATTACGACCATAAAAAAGCATAAGCGACAAAAGGTTGCAATTGGAGAACGATTATTTTGCTAATAAAATCGAATAGTTTGTAAAAATTGTTCGTGCGTATATCTTTCCTTGATGAAATTGTAAGCATTACTGAACACAAAAAAAATTATAGTTCATGACATATTAAAAATGGCTGAAGTGACACTTAGAATTCATATCACACCTACTGGAAAACCTGAAACTAACCGATAACTATATAAACTAACCGATCTACATTTTTGTAAGGAAACTTTTGTATGTATTTCTAAGGATATTATAGTTGCAACTGAAGTTAACATTTTTCCTAATTTTTACATCATATTATTACTATTTATAAAAATAAATAAATGTACTTATATTTATATTCTTTTTGAAGCAAAAACTAAATTAAATATTCGATTAATTTTTGAGCTCCTCGTCTTCAAAAAAGTAATGCACTTCACACATAATAACTTAGAATAACTTTCAGCAATGAATATTTAAATATTTAAATAATGCTCTCTTCACTCTTTTAATTCCATTATCCATATTTAATTTCCTACTACACTCAACTCAACTCAACTCGGTTATTACCCACATCGACTACTGCGGCGCTACCAAAACTTTATTTGACTTCCTAAGCTTCAACAATTTTAATTGGATTCGTCTGCCTTCAATAGAGGCACGACGACGACGGCGAGTGCAGCAATAACATTAATGACAACTACAACAATAACAATGAAAACGTATAGTTAACCAAGTGAAAACTGCTTTTTCATGCAACACGATTTTATATGAGCGAGATTTTTTTTTGATTTTACATTTGCTTTTCTTCGTGTTTTTGTAATTTTCTTTTTTTGTTTTTGTTTTTACATTTTCCTTCCTTCTTGTTTTAAAATTTCTTTTTCCCTTGTTTTTGTAATTTTCCTTTCTTATTGTTTTTTTAATTTTTTTTCTCCTTGTTTTTGTAATATTTTTTCTCTGTATTTGCTTTATCCAGCATTTCAGTTATGCGCTTCGAACAAATCTAACGATCTTAAGTAAAGATACAACAATAACAAACGAAAAAAAATATGCTTAGCGCTTTGGAAATGGGAAAAGGTGGCTATTTGAAGAATAAAAGAAGAAGAAAAGGCTCTCAATCGGAAAAATGGAAAATGGAAGGTGGATTAGTTGCTTCAATGGAGAGCAAGGGGAATGAAATGGAATGTCTTTAGAGTTGACGATAAAATGGAAATGGAAAATAAAAAAATTACAACAAAAACTACAACAAAAATATCGCTGCAACGCCAACCTTTTGAAATCTTACAAGGAATGACAACGCCGTAAAATGAGAATGAAGCGTGAAGCGAGAGCGCAGCAAAAACTAAACTTCTATTAGACATCAACAAAAGACACGGTAATGGCACAGGATGTAAGCACAAACAACAACAGCGCCAAGCAAGCGCTGGCTTGTGCTAACTGGCAGATAAAATAAGTGGGAGTTGCAAACACAGGCGCACAAACACATACATACAATACATGCATACGTATATAGAGCAATATATAATGTATATGTATGTGTGTGTGTGTCGCTAAACAACAATGCTCAACAACAAACAACTCCATTACATTGCTGTGTATTGTCAAAGTGTCAGAATGTTGTGTGGCATGTGGAGCGATAAATACGTGTGCGGTGCAACAGCCAAGACAAAATGCCGAACAAAAGGACGGAAGAGCAACAGCAGCGCAGCAAAATCCAACCTGATGCGCGGATACTCTGCTGTCACTGTGGAAGAGAAACAGGTTCGCTGGCTGACGGACGGACTGACTAACTGACTGGTTGTTATGTTAGTCGACTGACTGGCTATCAATATCAGAAAACCACACATACACTCAAATACATATACACAAACACACCAAAACCCAACAAGTCCATCTGCTTGGCAGTGGAACTGTCATGCCCGAGTGAAGAATGCCATCAATACCTTGGCAGCTAGCATTCAGCTATTTATAGCGAGTCTGTGCAATATTTAGTTGTTGTGTTTTTGTTTATAGTAGCGGCAAGTTACCTGCCTCACCCAAGATATGGATATGGATCTATCTGGCCCATAACAACACTATCAGTTGCAGCAACAATTTTATGGGCCCACAGCAGCACCGAAAGCAACAACAACAAAGGTAGCGAAATGCCATTTTTTATGGAAGCTCAGTGAATGAGCGCTCTGCGTTGGACATTTCTATTTGAAAACAATGCATGTCCTTATTTCGTTATTTTTTCATACATTGTAAGCATAAATATACATATGTATTTATGGGAAGGTGTATATGTGTACTTTGAACAAACAGGAAATTTTGTTGTTATAATGCATAATTTAAGCCGGGGAAGAGATCTAGCTAAGAACACATTCAGGGTTTTTGCAAAGCTTTCTAAAAATTTTGAAACATAAAATCTAAAAATCTCGTTCAAGGAGTTTCGAGAGGTCATCTCTTACATAGAAAAATCAGATCTTATTACATCAGATCAAATATGACCCGGACAAATCCATATAAACTGCATGTAAAAACCGGCTTGATAAAAAAATCTAGATTTGTAAAAGCTTTTTTCGTGTAAAGATTTATCTCCATATGCCACTCAGTGTTAGTTTTACAATTGATTTTTAACGACTATTGCCTTACTTAAGAAAATTGAACAACGAATTTGCTTAAAATTTTGTTTTTTTCAATTTAATTGGTGCTACGGACTCGTTGAAGGTGTTGCAGAAGTGTTTTGGGAAGTCACGAAGGCAATCATTTGAGTGCCACAAAGCATGGGATGAGTTCGCGAAGTCAATGTAAACTTGCTTCACGTCCCATCCACATCTGTCTTAACGATAACATCGGAAAAGCTCAAGAAGGCTTGAAAATAATCGTATTGAAATCAAAGGATAGCACAGAATCTCTTATGGATCGATTTCGTAGATTTTGATTAATTTTTTTAGGTATAAAACGTGTTAATGCTAGACTGGTACCAAAAACCTGAGTAGTGGTCACGAAAGAGATGTTTGAAAACATAGTTGAGGAACCTACATTCATCCAACGTATCATAACTGATGACAAGAAATAGGTTTATGAATATATCATAGAAACACAGCACAATCGAGCCCATATAAACCATAACAAATAATAACAAGTAAGGAAGGGCTAAGTTCGGGTGTCACCGAACATTTTATACTCTCGCATGGTAAAGTGATAATCGAGATTTCATTATCCGTCATTTACATATTTTTCAAATACCGTATTTGTGTAAAGTTTTATTCCGCTATCATCATTGGTTCCTAATGTTTATACTCGTATTATACAAAGAAGGCATCAGATGGAATTCAAAATAGCTTTATATTGGAAGAAGACGTGGTTGTGAACCGATTTCAGCCATATTTCGTACATGTCATCAGGGTGTTAAGAAAACATTATATACCGAATTTCATTGAAATCAGTCTAGTAGCTCCTGAGATATGCTTCTTGGTCCATAAGTGGGCGGCGCCACGCCCATTTTCAATTTCTAAAAAAGACCTGGGTGCAGCTTCCTTCTGCCATATCTTCCGTAAAATTTAGTGTTTCTGACGTTTTTTGTTAGTCGGTTAACGCACTTTTAGTGATTTTGAACATAACCTTTGTATGGGAGGTGGGCGTGGTTATTATCCGATTTCTTTCATTTTTGAACTGTATATGGAAATACCTGAAGAAAACGACTCTGTAGAGTTTGGTTGACATAGCCATAATAGTTTCCGAGATATGTACAAAAAACTTAGTAGGGGGCGGGGCCACGCCCACTTTTCCAAAAAAATTACTTCCAAATATGTCCCTCCCTAATGCGATCCTTTGTGCCAAATTTCACTTTAATATCTTTATTTATGGCTTAGTTATGACACTTTATAGGTTTTCGGTTTCCGCCATTTTGTGGGCGTGGCAGTTGGCCGATTTTGCCCATCTTCGAACTTAACCTTCTTATGGAGCCAAGGAATACGTGTACCAAGTTTCATCATGATATCTCAATTTTTACTCAAGTTACAGCTTGCACGGACGGACGGACAGACGGACGGACAGACGGACAGACGGACGGACAGACAGACATCCGGATTTCGACTCTACTCGTCGCCCTGATCACTTTGGTATATATAACCCTATATCTGACTCTTTTAGTTTTAGGACTTACAAACAACCGTTATGTGAACAAAACTATAATACTCTCGTTAGCAACATTGTTGCGAGAGTATAAAAAAACGTAATTTGCTGAATGCCCTGGAGACCATTCCCGCCTGAATTGCGTTGTCTATTGTGAAGACCATAATAAAGGTTTTAATTGAAATTCGTGAAAATTTAGTTTTTTTAACAATCCGGACCAAATTTGTTCTTCAATTAAACAAGAAGCTTCAGTTTATCCGTTTTTGTAATGCACGTAGCTATTTTCTAAAAACCTGAAATTTTTATGTATGCCATTTATCTAAACTTTGGAAAATTTGAAAACCTTAAGAGTCGATTATGATCTTTGAGGTACTTATACCATATTTTTTTGATTGATAAATAGTATTTTTGTAGGGGATCTCGTTTTTTCCATGAAATACAGTAGAGTTAATTTTTTTTAGACTGTTCCACATAAGTATATATTATAAAACTTTGTTTCTTCCTATCTATGTATCTTATCATTCAGAAAGGGCAAGACGAGAACTATCTAGGGGATTGAAAGTATGCAACCAAAACCCCTCGAGTAAACATGTTCCTCAAGTCCGGAGGAAAATTTAGTTACATTGCAAAATACGGATATTTTGGGATACATTGAAAAAGTTTTGGACTTTGCTGTATTACTTAAATGGGGAATAATTATTTATTTATTTCTACTTATTTCTAAGGATTTAGATAAGCAATGTCGAAAGTTTCTACTCTGAGGTCTGCCAGAAACGTATGTCACAGTTAGTTTTTTAGATATCGAGATGGAAACTTCACACGACATGTTCTTGAAAGCGTGAAAAAAAGTATGAAAGATGAAACACCATTTGCCCGAACCGCTATTATCGGAGCAGTATAACATAGCATGCAGCTGTCAGACAAACTGAATAATCAAAAACCGCGTCCTTATATGGAAAACTTTTTTATTCGACAAGATATATTCAAGAAATTTGGCACGGATTTTCTACAAAGGTAATTGTATAATCTCCAAATATATTGTTAAGATCGAACTACTACAGCACATAGCTGCCATACAAACCGAACGATCGGAATCAAGTGCTTGCATGTGAAACTTCCTCATTTAACGATATATCTTCACGAAATTTAGTATGCGTTATTTTTAATAGAAATAATGCAATATAGAAAGAAATTGTTCAGATCGGCTTACTATAGCATATAGCTGCCATACAAACCGAACGATCGAAATCAAGGGCTTGTATGGAAAACTTTCGCATTTAAAGTTGTATCTTCACGAAATTTGATATAGATTATTTTCTAAGCCAATAATGTAATCTCCGAAGAAATAGCTGTCATACAAACTGAACGATCGGAATCAAATGCTTGCATGGAAAACTTTCGCATTTGACAAGATATATTCACGAAATTTGGTATGGATTATTTTCTAAGCCAACAATGTAATTTCCGAAGAAATTGTTCAGATCGGTTAATTATAGCATATAGCTGCCATACAAACTCAACGATCGGAATCAAATGCTTTCATGGGAAAATTCCTAATTTAACGATATATCTTCACGAAATTTAGTATGAGTTATTGTTTATAGAAATAATGCAATATAGAAAGAAATTGTTCAGATCGGCTTACTATAGCATATAGCTGCCATACAAACCGAACAATCGGAATCAAGGGCTTGTATGGAAAACTTTCGCATTTGACGTGGTATTTTCACGAAATTTGGCATGGATTACTGCTTAAGATAATAATATAATCTCCGAAAAAATTTTTCAGATCGGATTACTATAGCATATAGCTACTATACAAACTGGACACATATTTACTAAAAGAAATGCACCTGTGAAGGGTGTATTAGCATCGGTGCAGCCGAAGTTAACGTTTTTTCTGGTTTTTTTTACATTCAACTCGATAGATTACAAATAATTTTTTATCTAGAAACACATAAAAATAATAAAAAATCTGGCAACCACCATACCCGAAAAGTTTTATACACAAATACAATATTTTAACTCCACAATAATTAAGCACTATTACAAAATTGTACAAATATGTTATCTTTTTATTTTAATTTTAATTAATATTCCAATTTTATGATTTTACTCACCTTTTTACATATATGTATATGTATACATATGTAAGTACGTAACCATGCATTTGTTGTTGTCCAAAATCCTTATATCCATAAATCTGCCACAATTTCAGCTAACGCCGCTAAGCCGCTTAACTAGCTGACTTACCGACTAATCAGCCAGTCTGTTAGTCAAGTCGTCTCGCCGAACACACTCGCGCTTTCCGCCTGATTGCCAGCGCTCGGAGCGCTTCAAATGCGGACGATAAGCGTTTGCACAAAAGCTTAGATGATGCGAAGTGACGAATTTGTCGGCAAGTGGTTGCGGATTAGAAATGTGCAATGGCGAGCGGGCGAAGAGGGTAAAAGCAGCAACACTTAATTGCACAAACACATGCACACAAACCGATTAAATCAATGCACCAATGCGCAGCCAAAAACAAACAAAAAACATCAAAGCAGGTCAACAGGTTTCAGGAAAAGGCAAACACAAGTGAATATTTATTTCAACGCAGACAAGTAAATTTGGCTGTCCTGCGCATGTATGTATGTATGTGTGTGTAATATGTTTTGGCAGGTAGCTGAGTGCAGCGCTGCGTCTAAACACCTGTGTAGCCTGCACTTAACAGGCGGCGAGGCCTGACAATCACACACTTGTTGCTGCTGCGGCGCAAAGGATGAAAAATATTCGAAATTAAAGGCAAAACACTTTGCGCGCGTGTATGTATGTATGTATTTAGCACCAACTTGTTACACTGCCAGCATTAAATAAATAAAAAAATAAATATTTTCACCTCTTTAGTAAAGCACTGATGCACTTGCAACACTTGGTGGCAAAATTTTCTCCACTGCTTTTTGTAGCAAACAAAAACGGTATTTCTGCACTGGTTTTATAAGAAATTATTATTAAATTATTCAAAAAATTAAAAATTTCAGAGAATAAACGACAAAACGTACGCACAAACGGAATTTAATAGGAGAAATGCAGCGCCCAAACGCACACACACGTCTTTTAAACACTGTCTCGCTTTGTTGTTGTTTTTTCCTTTTTTAATTTTTTTGTTGTTGCCGTGGACCGAACACTGTCTACACCGACAAGTCTGCTCACCAACTAAAGTTGCCTCGGCTCAGTGTTGAGCTGGCAACCCACCATTTGCTTGATTTCAGCGGCTACAAAAGTAAGCGCGCTTTCATGTGTGTGTGTGTATGCGTTTAAATATACATGCATGTATTTGTGTGTTGGCAGCGCATGTGTGCGTTGCTTTCTTGGTTGCTTAGTTGGCTAAAACTGCCCGCAATGCCTTTCACACAGCACACACACACACTCACATGCACACAGCTGCTGAGATTCATGACGCTAACAGCGCCGTCAACGTTACAGTGGACGTTAACGTCGCCGTTACATTGAAGTCTTTCGTTTATGGCAGCGCTGAGCTGCTGTATAAATACACATACTTGGCGGCTTGCGCTAATTTATGCTCATGCAACTTTTCACTCAAAGCAGCGGCCACTGCGCGGATATTTTGTCGCTTTTAAGGCGGTTTGTTGTTTTGAAAGATTTGTTTTAGTTTTTTAAGAGAAAAGAAAGGATGGCTGATGGCGCAAAATGTTGCAATTTTCTTTTTGTTGGAAGTAAGTAAATATAAATAACGGCAAAAGAGCGCGCAAATTAGTTAAAAATATAACAGTCGGCCGCTGATAATTGAATATGATGAATCACTGAGTCTAAATTGTGCCGGAATATTGAGTGAAAATTATTGCGCGAAAGTTATTGAAAGAATTGTTGTAAAAGTAAGAAAACACGTTAAATTTGGTGGCGCCAAAGTTAGAACGTCCTTCACTTCCTACAAGAATTTGATTACCATCAGTTTGTATGGCAGCTATATGCTATAGCCGTCCGGTCTGAAAATTTTTTTCGGACATTATAGCGCTGCCTTGGAAAATTATCTATACCAAATATTGTGAAGATATCTAGTCAAATGGAAACGCTTTCTGTAGAAGCACTTGATTCCAAAAGTTTAGTTTGTATTGCAGCAATATGCTATAGAGATCCGATCTGAACGATTTCTTCGCAGATTGCGTGATTACCTTAGGCAATAAATTGTGCCAAAATTCGTGGAAATATCTCTTCAAATGAAAACTGATCCGATTTCAGCGTTCCGACAAATAAGTAGCTATTTGGGTTGAAAAATATGTATGAAAAATTTCAGATCGATATCTAGTTCGCATATTTACAGACAAAATCGACTCAGCTCGTCGCGCTGACCATTTATACTTATATATACTTTATAAGAGAAATCTGCTGGCATTTTCTTCTAGATATTACAAAGTTCGTCGCGAACCAAGTATACCCTATTCAGGGAATAATAAACCAATTATACTTTTCATTAAGAGGTTCATAAAAGAGGTTATATTGATCAAGTTAATTTTCATAGAGCTATTTTGTAGGTTCAGATGAGACGAACAACTCACATCGAAAGTAATATTTCACCTAAGCATTCACAATTCTGGTGAGATTTCTTGTAATTAATTGAAGGATTCTGAAATACCTTTGAGCGCCTGAAAGCACTCTAAATAAACTGAATGAGCAAACAAATATGCTATTTATTATTATTTGGATATTTTTGTAAGACTTCATACAGCATTTTTGGCTGGTGAATCACTAAGAATTTTCCTGAATTTTGGTTTGGTTAGGTTGTAGAACAGATTCTCACACCAAAAGTACCGAAGAATAGCGATAGGACAGCAGTGGGCGCGGATCTTTTGTGATTTCCGAAAATACTATAAGTAGCCTGAAACCTCGAGCGAAATATTTGTATTTTGAGAGTTGATTTCTTTGAAGGACTCGAAGTCAATAAGGCCAGCTTTTCACAACTGAGAAAAATATCAAATATTTTGGAAAACGCTGTTATGTGTTTTCTTTTTATGTTATTGCAGCACTAAGGTTCTGCCTGAGTACTTTTGGAGAAAACTCCACTCCAAAGGTATAAATCTTGAAGAATCCAACATATGAAGCGTTTTATAAATATTAAGCAGTCTCTGAAAGTTTGATGAATTTGAAATGAGCAAACTTAAAAAGATTAAAAGAATAAATCATATGAAAAATTTTAGTTTAATGTCTGACTATGGTTATTAACAATGTCGATACGACATCTAATTCATTGAAAAAATCTTCAAAATCAAAAAAATTTTGAGCTTATGGATCGATTATTATGAGAAGATACCAAGAAAGGTTAGCAAAGTTAAGAGCACAGCTTTCTAGCTTTCTATTCAATGAAAACAACACCCTTATAAATTATCTTTTAGTTGAGATATTCTAAAACTTACGGCTTTTTTTTGCATATTTAAAGAAATGAACGGCTGGTTAAGAAATTAGTCGATTAATACACAACATTTGTGGTTACGATTCCAACTCAAAACTTAAAAAATTAGTACCTTGAAACACTTACAATAATAATATCTTTCTTCTTCTTTTTGGAAAAGTTTCCGTGTATCAACAGAGCTCTCTTCTATGCTTTTTTGTGTCCCTAACTCTTATTATAACACGAAAATACTTCAAATATAAATTTAAAAGGAGCGACAAATGAAAATATTTATATTATATAATATTTATTACTCCGATCGTATATGTAAGTATATATAAGAAAATATGAAAACCCTTAAAACTTCTTGATTGTTCTTGAAAGCGAAAAAAACCAAAAATTCGTGGTTTTAGATCTCAATTGTAACTCAACTCAAATTTTGCTTCTCATCATAAGTTACCGCTCTCGTTAATCAATTGAAATACATGTGTTTAATGCTCTCATTCTCTTTTCGCTCTCCTAAAACAACCACTCTCGCTTCGCACTCAATTAACAATTATTTTACTCCTGATTGTGCTATGCGCGCCCGGCGAACCGGCAACCGTCGGTAACAGACGCCGATTTCAGCTGTTGCGCTGCCAGCAACAAGTAGCCGACTCACTCTTGAGTCAACGTTTGCGCATGCGCTCAGCGTATACCGTAAATGATTTACCTGTTTACTTAAGGTTGGCAACGTCAATTGGCTGCGCGCCCTACCCCACCGCTCCCCATCTACATACATAGGCAACATAAGTCTCGCGCGAACGCCGCCGCCGCCGCCAACCAAATTCGTTGTGCCTGACTTGGCATTTAAATTCTAGTCAGCAACATTTTTCTCTTCAAGCGCATTCTACGCCATTCCACAACTACATAGACAGTTTTTTCTGTCTCTGGTTTGAATATTCTATTTTTACAGACAATCGTACAAATGTATGTATGTATGACATTTCTATTCATATTTAGTTAATATATAAATAAATATTTTTGCCTTGGTATTGTCGTTTTTGCAGCGTTGGCGACTTTTTTGTTTGCCATGGCCCTCATTCTTCTTAACCGGCGCTTGTATTCTTTTTGCTTGTCTTTTACGGTTTTTTCACAAATTGATTTTACAGCCAACTATCATTGCTGCTGACGGTCAATGTATTCGTTCTTTACCCCGGTATGGTTTCACCATTGTGTATTTAGTGGAGTGATCCAAATTCATTAATTTAGTATCAGCCAAAGATCGTCTAGAGTAAGCAGACTTTGTTACAACCACATCGAAAGCAAAAATGATTTACAGGGGTATGTTGACATACAGTTCTTAGAACCGGGTAACTGACGTAGCATAACATGTTACCCTGGTTGTTTCCAAAAGTTTTTGAAAAAAAGAAATTTTTATTGGAGCTTGACGGCATAAACGTTTTAAGTCTCTTAAACCAAATTCGAACAGAGAGTTTTGGAAGTATTTTGTAGTGAATAAAACATTATGAAGAATTTTTTCGAACTGAACACAAACCTCTAGTAACCGATGCCCAGAGCATACTAAATTTATGGAAGGAACACTCCCCCAGCTTGCTGAATGACAGTGAAAGCATAACGCCAGGAGAAGGAGAACCCAATTCCCCAATCGATGACGATGGAGCAGACGTTCAATTGCCCGACTATGAGGACGTTCGAATAGCAATTACCCGTCTTAAGAACAACAAAGCGGCGGGGCCGATGGATTGCCGGCCGAGCTATTCAAACACGGCGGCGAAGAATTGATAAGGAGCATGCATCAGCTTCTTTGTAGAATGTGGTCGGACGAAAGCAAGCCCGACGATTGGAATTTTAGTGTGCTCTGTCCAATCCGCAAAAAGGGAGACCCTACGATCTGCGCCAACTACCGTGGGATAAGCCTCCTAAACATCGCATATTTGTACAAGGTTCTATCGAGCGCATTTTGTGAAAGACTAAAGCTCACCGTCAACAAACTGATTGAACCTTATCAGTGTGGCTTTAAGCCTGGAAAATCTACAACTGACCAGATATTCACCATACGCCAAATCATGGAAGGTGGTGCCGACCGCGATATCTAAATGTGATATCCCCGCAAAACTAGTACGGCAATGTAAACTGACGTTTAGCAATGCCAAAAGGTTCGTCAGAATCGAGAAGGACCAAACGAGGTTTCTGCCAAGCCGACTTTCTTTGATGCAACTACTTCACCTACTTTTGGAGAAAATAATTCGAGCTGCTGAGAAGAATAGAGAATATACAATCTTCTACGAGAGTATACAACTGTAGGCTTTCGCCGATGACATCGATATCATTGACCATAGCAACCATGCCGTTAGTTCTGCTTTCTCTAGATTGACAAAGAAATGAAGTAAATTAATCCGGTAGTGAACGAGGGTAAGGCGAAACATCTTCTGTCATCAAACAAACAGTCGTCACACTCGCGACTTGGCTCCCACGTCACTTCTGACAGTCATAACTTCGACGTCGTAGATAGTTTCGTCTATCTTAGAACCAGTGTTAACACCAACAAAGATGTCAGCCTCGAAATCCAACGCAAAAAACTCTTGCGATAGGTGCTACTTTGTACTGAGTAGGCAATTGAGAAATAAAGTCCTCTCTCGACAAACAAATACCAAACTCTAGAAGGCACTCATCATCCCCGTCCTGCTATATACTACAGAGGCATGGATGATGACAACATCTGATAAGTCGACGTTGCGAGTTTTTCAGAGAAAGGTTCTGCGAATGATTTATAGTCCTTTGCGCATTGGCCACGGCGAATATCGCATTCGATGGAACGGTGAAATGTACGACGACATTGGCATACCTGTAATTCAGCAATTTAAAAGACAGCGCTGGCTAGGTCATGTGGTCCGTATGGACGAAAATACTACAGCTCTGAAAGTATTCAACGCAATACCCACCGGGGGGAAGCAGAGAAAGAGGAAGACCTCCACTCCCTTGGAAAGACCAGGTGGAGAAGGACCTGGCTGCATTTCATATTCCAAATTGGCGCCAAATAGCGAAAACAATAGCGTTAGTGCTGTTCACTCCAGTAAAGCAGAAGAAGATATGATATACATATGTATGTATAATCAAATAGACAATTTTGCGCCATATAAAAACGTAGGTATTTCTCCAGCGTGAGCTGCACGTACCTATAATTCTTGTCTGAAACTCTAAACATTCATTAACTGCACTCACTTTCCTCAAAAACTGCTTATCACATTTTCAGCGCAAAGCGAAAGCAAAAAAAAAATTGAGTAAAGAGGAAGTCATAAAATCAGTTGACTGACTAAAGAACTGAGTGATTGACGGACTTACGAAGCGAGCACGTTGGCTAACAACAGATTTAAAACTTTTGATAAGCGGAAGAAAATGACTTTCGAAGAAAGAAAATCACGAAACGCACAAACTAAAAAAGCGAAACGGAAGCGAGCGAGTGGCAGACGCTGGTGCGAACGGGGCTCGCACATTCAACTAAAAACAGTTTTCCGATTTCCACAGCTTTAATTATTTGTTGCGTACTTAAAATATGCACTAGCTGTTGTTGCTGTTGTAGTCGTTGACACGCTGAAGCTTTGGTTTTTGCTTGCAACGAACGTGCCAAAAGCACATAATTTCGCTCGTGGAAGCGTCAGGCAATATGTAAAACGCGCATAGCGAGCGGATTTCGACCAGATTTTCGCACGCAACTTGAGATGCTGTGAAGATGCGCCAAGCAAAAACTGGCGGTGGAGGGGGGATAGGGTGTAAATTGCGAGAATACTTAAAAGCGCTATAAAACATGTTTAGCAAAATGTCTGAGACGTGCGCACTTCAAGTTCTGAATGATGCGGCGCTGCTATGCAACAAGGCTGTGAACGGCAACGGCAACAACTATCAGAATAACAACAGTAACAACGCTGCAAATAGTTATTTATAAGTAAACAAGATGGCAGCGGCGTAAACAGTGAAATGTTGCAGTGGAAAAAAGTGGCAACAGCAGCAGTTAGAATCGCTCATTTGAATGCCAACCAGTGCTGACATAATTTATGTATCTGCAACCGTATGTCTATTTGTATATATGTATCCTAGTTATGTTGGCGACATCATTTGCACAATAATGCATAAAAAATATCGCAAGCAATCGTGAAATGCTTGGCAAAGTTTATGAGGATGAAACTATTCACTAATAATGGAGTTGTTGTTGGTGTTGTTGGCGAAATCGTAGAAGTTTTTAATGCGCTCTGTAGTCGGTCGGTTGTCCGCTTCGAAATAGCTCGAAAGCGTAGAGTTGAGTTATAGAGATTTTCTCACTTTATTGCCATTGCTAAGTTCAACTTTTGGGCTAAGAAGGGAGTCTGCTAAGTAATTGCAATTTTAAAGTGAACAGAACTTGAATAAAGTATGAAATGTATATGAATTTTAAATGACATTTAAAAACTAATTACGTTATATTACCAAAAATTAAAAAAAAGTATACTATTTGATCAAATTTGACTGAAAAAAACTACATTACATAACGTAATTAATTAATTTATATTACCAAAAATTAAACAAAAAATTATATCATCTGATCAAATTTGACCCGGACTGGAAAGAAACTACATTTTCATGTATTTTAGAACGTATCATCGTCCTCAAAATAAAAATCTTCTGAGCCAGATGCTTGTTAGTTTTAGTTTTCTCGGTTTCATACAGCATGCTGTATTATGAACACATAAATCCGAATGAAACCATTCACGGTGAACGCTATTGACTACAAACTGAAGCAAGCAATTGCTAAAAAATGCCAAATTCATTCACAAACCCGAGGCAATAATTTTCCAATAATGTCTCATGTTGACCGATAGATATTAAATATTATTAGTGAGGTATTGCACCGCGACCTAGGTTCTATTGTGCCGATTAAAAACTGTTTAAAAAACAGACTGAGCAGTTTTACCCTACTTGCCTTATAAATCAGACCTTATCCCTTCTAATTAACATTTGTTCCGGACGAAGCTTAACGCTCTCACTGGAATACGGATCACAACAGAAAAGGGTATCCAAAATTATCTTGTATCATTCTTGGCCGCCAAGCCATCGCAGTTCATAAGGAAGAAAATTCATAAATTGCCAGAAAGATTGGAAATAGTATAGCTTCAGATGGGAAATACTTTGAATAATATTAGTTTTTCTTAAATAAATGTTCGAATTAAAAAAAAAGAAATAATTACGAACCAAATAAGTTATTGTATTACTTCAGACGAATCTCATATTACAATCAGAGTTATGAACTCGACCATGACACTTATCAAACTAAAAAAAGATCCTACTGTGCTGAATTCGAAAAAAAAGTCACTCAATATCACAAAGCCTTACCAAATAGAAGACTTGAGGTTAAGCATCGAGAGATCTTGACTCTCAAAATCAGCTATCAAGGTAACAGTACAAGCACACTGAGGGTACTGAAGCACGCAGTAAAGAAAATATAGCAGCCATAGCTCAAAGTGTACACGAAGACAGTGGAAAGTCGATTCGACGCCGTTCGCAGCCGCTCGGACTGACCGTGGCCTTAAAATGAAAGCGTACAGAATACAGTGCAAGAACTGAGGCCGCTCGACCTACCGAAGCGACATCGTTTCACTCTATGGACTCTTGAAAAGTTCTAAGGAGATCCGACGTTTTCGAGCCAAATTTTGTTCGGCGATTTCTGTCTCAATGGGGATATAGACAAGCAAACTTGCCGCATTTGGGACCAAGAGCAATCTGAAGAGATTCAAGAGCTGCTATTTCAAAAGAGCTAAAAGAAAAAGCAACGGTTTGGTGTGGTTTGTGGGCTGGTGGACTCATCGGTACATATTTCTTCAAAAATGATGCCGGTGAGAACATTTTTGGCCACTCAATTGGCCACCAAGATCGTGTGATATCACACCGTCAACCTTTTTCCTGTAGGGATATGTGAAGTCTAAAGTCTATGCAGAATATTCTGCTTCGATTCAGGCCTTTAAACAAAACATCGCAAAACATCACGCGTGTCATTCGCCACTTATCAGTCGAAATACTTGAACAAGTCAACCAAAATTGGACTCATTGAATGGACCATCTGAGACGTAGTCGCGGTCAATATTGGAAAGAGAAAATTTTCAACAAATAAATGCCAAAGAATGTTCTTTCGAATGATAATAAACACTCCCAGTCAAATTTGAAGACTCTACTTAGAAGTTATGTTGAAATTCTTGATTTTGCTTAAAACTTCCAACTGTAATTCATTCAAAAAAGCATGAATTCCTAAAAATTAGTAGTGTTTTATAAAGAACATTCATTTTGCATACTTAAACCAAAATTCTTTGTAAAAACACCAAATTAATAAAACTTTTACATTACAAAATATAAATTCGTCTAGAAAATAGCACAACCGGCTTTTGGGAACCAGTTCTTCACAATATCTCATCTCGTTGAAGATAAAAAATTAGCACATTTGAAAAAAAAAAAAACAAAAACTAAAAAATTTCAATACTGAAAGCAGCTCTTACTCATATTCTAATCACATGCAAAGCAACGAAAGAACTTCGAATAAAGAGATGACACAGATAAAATTTACACTTCTTCAAATTTATCACAATTTTTATGCATTTTGTTGTTTTCATGTGTTTTTAGCACAAAAACCAGTTGCTAATCACTTGACTAACTCACGCAAAAGCGCTAGGCACCTACGCCGCACCAAATCTTGGCGCTTCCACAAATGTGTTGAAACAAAAAGCAAATCGCCAATTCGCTGGTTATCAGCGCCATCGCACACGTCAGTGACAGCGGACAAATGCGAAAGTAAGAAAGTTAAGAAGACATGAAATGAAGTTGGCAGAAAAATCGGGAATAAGATAGAAAAAGATCAAGCAGATATGTGCTTGTATACATGAGGCAAATGGAAGCAGTCAATAGGTTTGGGCAGCGGCACACAAAACAACACGAAACTGGTTTTCAAAGACAGGACCGGGGCTGGGGGCTGAGGCTGCGACTGCGGCTGAGTTGGCTTAAACGAGTTAGCTGCTTGATATTTGAAGTTTGCTGGTGGATTGCACAGCTTGGCCTCATTGTGCGGCGACAATTTACATATAGCTCTATATGAATATGCGTGTGTGTGTGTGTGTATGTAAACTGGTATGTATATGCTCATAATTCTAACGCTTTTGCTTGAGCACACAGAAAGAAGTTTCTAAAATATCGAACTGAAGGGTATTGCGTCTAACGCGCAATTTTGAAGCGGTTCTGAAGCTGCGCGACAGCCCATGACAGCGTTGAAGCATAGAATCTTTTTCTAATTTAAGCTCTGCGTCAAGCTTAGTTAAGAAATTTATATGTAAGCGGTGCTCTGTTGCCTTAAGCACTTTAACGCCGCAGGCAGGCTGCTGCTTGTGGCAGCTGGAGGCCAGCTTGTGTAACTTTTTTTCTCAACAGCCACGTAAAAAATCATTAAGAATCACTGGCATTGTTGGTACAGCACAGCACAGTTGAGAATTTGTTGTGCTTTTGTGGCGTCGTTAATTTTATTGTATTTTAACTTTCACCTTGCGTGCTAGCAACAGCGTTAGCAGTAAGCAAAAAAGCACAACAACAATAATAGCAAAAAAATAAATTGATGCTGACAATGGCGAAAGACAATGGGCTAGTATATGGGCTAAATGCAGCGGAACATACATACATACGTCGAATATATGTACATACATATAGATAATATACATTATATGGTATATAGCACAAGCATATAACAATTAAATATAAGTGTTGTGCTCTCACAATTTTTAATTTGAGTTTTTAAGCGCAAATGACGATAATTGCTTTTTCCGCTTTGTATATATATTTATTTCAACTAGTTGTACGAGCGTTATAGATAACGGTTATTTGTAAAAATAAAATTCTGATTTTGTTTGCATTTTTTTTTTGTTTACCGTTATTTTATTTTATTTTCATTTTTTATATTATTTTTATTTATTTATTTTTTTTAATTCTTTCAAATTTTATTTTCGCTTTTAAAATTTGTTAATTCTTTCGATTTTTATTTTTTGTTTAAATTTTTTAATTATTTGTAAAATTTTTGCTGCCCAAATAAACTCATGAAAAAACCAAAATCATCGCACATTTCTGAACCGCCAAACGCTTGCCGACAAATATCGTAAACAAAAACAACGCTGCATCCTTTCGCCGTACTTTTTGCACAACAACAAAGCAAACAAACAATTTTTTCATTGCGCACAAACTCACATGTAATATTTACATTTTAAATATTTTCCACTTTTATCACTTTCGCACACGCCCGTACACACCTAAGCTGCACACTTACTTTATTTCGCACAATTTTTACCTCGAAATCATCCTGTTCCCCTGGTTTTTTGCACACAAAAAAAAATCGCACATTCGTTTGCATGAATTTTTGTAAATATTTTTTTTCCTTTCTTTCTTTCTTACAGTTGGCGAAAGCGCTGCTTTGTGGCGTCCGCTTTCTTTTCCGCTTCCTTTTTCGTCAGCGGCATTTACTTACACACAAACACACGCGCGCAAGCACTTTGTGTATTTTTGTTACTATTTTCCCACTTTTTATTTTTTTATTTTAACTTTTCTGTGTTTCGCACTATCACACTACACGCGTATGTTTGTATGTGTGTGGTTATTGCAAGCATGAATCCCCACTTGCTTTTGGGTACGCACTAAATTCCAGTGTAAAACCGCTTTTTCTGCACACCGTCACTCAAGTTTTGTTTTGCTTGCGTTTCAACGTCACTTCTAACTTTTATCCGCTTCGCACTCCATCACCTTCGGCGGTTTTCCGGCGACTGTGATTGCATTACTGACTTTCGTTGGCAGTTACTAATGTGCCACCGGTGTCGTTGAGCTCCAACAATTTTCCCACATTTCCACCTTTCGAATTCGCCGCACGAACATGTTGCGTATCGGCCGGTCGAACTTGTTGCGCTGTTTGTGCCGACAGTGTTGCGTGTTTCGGTAGTGGTTTTTGAAGCTTTACTGAGTAATGTGATTTCTGTGTAAATATTTTTCCTCGATATATTTTTTGATTGTACTAAATTATTTAAATTTTGTTTTATAGATATTATTTCATCGAATCGACAAGTAAGGAAAAACCCACTATCTTTGCATTTATTGCATTTAAGCAAATATTGTAGTCACTTGATCCAATTGGGAAAGAACACAGTTCTATGTAGGAATACGACATACGAGTTAGAAACTCAAGCGCTAAACGCTTCGAACTTGCAATATAATGGGTTGTCAAAAAAGTCTTGCGGTATTTTTATTGAATTTTTTTTTATTGTTTTATATTCATGCCCAGCTCTTGACCGATGCTACGGCTGCTACTTTGCCGGTCTCTTTCGACCAATTCAGCGATTTTATCGCAATTTTCGAAGACAGGCCTTCCGGAGCGTGGCGCATCTTCGACCACCTCTACACCAGAACGAAAACGTTGAAACCATCGCTGTGCGGTGGAAATGGAAACTGTATCGGGTCCATAAACTGCACAAATTTTATTGGCTTCTTGAGATGCATTTTTGCCTTCATCGTAGTAGTACTGTAAAATATGCCGTATTTTCTCTTTATTTTGCTCCATGTTTGCGACGCTATAACTCACGAACGACTTAAAAAAAACGACAATCAATCAAACACGTGTTAGCGCGTGAAATGAGCTTTCCAAAAAGGTATAGCATGATCCGATGCGACGAATAAAACTAGAACTACGCGCTTTCAGCGCGAACTAGCGAAAATACCGCAAGACTTTTTTGACAACCTAATAAAATAAAAATATGAAACAAATTGACGGAATATTCGTAAATTTCATTAATTAGAAAATATCTTCGAACATCACCAATAATTGCCATCTCCTTACTTTAATCAGCAATTTTCTTCATTTTTGAAGAAAACTTACACCATGACAATTCATATGAAAAATAGTAAAAAAAGAAAAAAGTAAGGAAGGCTTTGGGTGTATTCGAAAATCTTATACTTTATACTAAACAATATAGCGAAGGAATTAAACATCCATTATTCGTTGAAATTATGAATAAATTACAATCAAATTTGGTATCTTCAAGATTTACATTGAAGGTCATACGCTTGGACTTAATTTTATTGCCATATTTTAGTTCGCGACCGCCAAAATTATATTAAAAACATTCGGATACTAGTTATATGGAGGCTGGTTCAAGTTTTCGCCCAACTTTTTCTACTTTAGGCGCAAATATACTGCTATAAGTAAAACAGCTACTCTCATTCATTGGGATAGCTCACATATTGGCCGATATATGCGGTATAAAGTCACCCGGAAGTGCGAAATCATTTTTATTAGGTATATTGGAGATAAGAGAAGTGTGGACCCGATTCAACCCCATTTTGATACACAGGTATACTATGAATTTCAATGGTATATTACATACATTAACTGATATTTTCGGTCAAAAATAAACTAAAAGTACTGTGGACAACATATTCGGTACCTAGGGGCTTAAACAGTTTTGGTCCCATTTGGATTATTATTAATTGCTGCTTGATTTGTAAAGCGAAAGCGAAAGAATGAAATGGATGGGTGAGAACTCGCATTGTCATGGTGAAGTGTGGTCCTCTTCGGCGAAACACTATTGTTAAATTTAGCTCATCTTGAAATACACACAGACTGTTGTTTACTCTCATACGATAAATCCCCGATTATGTCCTGCCACGTTGTCATAGACGTGTTTTGAAGCACACCTCTCGACGAATCTACACGAGCCTTTTTTGAACGATTGACAATTATGTAGCATCCAATATGACAAAACCAAATGTTCATGCAATATTGGATGCCTGCTGGTCCCACTGGTCTCAATCTCGCGATAGATTAAATGACGTCCTTGCAATAGCACTTTGCGCACAGCATCGAGGGGCAACAACTGATTTTGGACGACCATCTGCATCATCGCCAAAAATTTAGTTAAGTTCAGCTATGCACTGTTGTTGAGATAATCCAAAGTCATAAAAAATAATTGACCGAAAATGTTCGCGATTAAATACCATTTTTGACCGAGATGAATATTTTAAGTTACTCTAAACAACACAAATAGCGCTCGTATGTCAAAACGTTCTAAGTATGTAAAACATCAAAAATGTCAAAATATAAAATGCTATACACATTTGTAGAGTCAGCAGACTTAGAGAAATGCTTTGAAAAGCTGAAGTGGAGTCCGATTCGGCCTCAATCGGTATAAATATATAATTATCGGCGATTTACGAATCAACTGAAAAATGTAATCTCAGCCAAAATTGCTTGCTTCACTGTAGCGATAATAAAGAAAAGGAACAATAAGTCATAACTAAGGTCAAACCGACATTTCCTGTAAGAATTGGAAAGAATGATCTCGAGATTACAGTACAAACCCAAATGGAGTTTTATTGATACTCCTCAGAGACAAAAATAAACATTTCGAAGTCCTGATGCATATACATACATTGGAATTAATAAAAAATACCGAACATTGGCTTTGAGCTTTAGTATTGAGGCAGAGAACATAAAACCAAATGGTTTATGAGGGATCTCTCCGTCCATTTACAAATATGAAAAAGAATCACATCACCATCGAACATGCTCGAAGCGAGCACTCATCAACCCGAGTTTTGACGCAACACAACAATTGTTGCTGCTGCTGCTTTTGCCTGTCGGTATTTTGCCTCGTTGCCGCATTACCGCTCGTATTGTTGTCATTATTTTTGTTGGCATATCGGTTGTTGTGGTTCATTTTTGGCGGCACGCAAACACTTGTTGCTGATTTACCCTTCTACGCCTTCGCCTGCGCCAGCGTCGTCTTATGCTTTATTGAGGCCATATAAAATGGCAGACTACTTGCCGGTGCGCATAAGAGCTGGTTGTTAATGTTGTTGTTTTGTTTTTTCTTTGTGGGGAGAAGATGGTAAGGGCGTTGCATTGATGGTTGTTGTGGTGAGGATAAAGTTCTCTATGCGAAGCGGCGAATTGATGGAATGCAAAGAATATAACCGAGCGGTGAGTGGTGTTTAGAGGATAAGTAAATACACAAGAGGGTTATGCGGAAGTGCAATTTTTAACGCCGACCATATTAAAAGAATGCACTCAATTTATGGACGTGCGAGCATGTGCGGCAGAGGCCGACGGTAATGCTCGCTTAAAGGCAACAAATTCACTTGATAATAGGATACAGTGCCGCCGGATGGGCTATGTCAGGATAACAAACAACCTTGCTGATTGCTTGGTGAATGATGATTTCAGGCCTTAGGAGAGCTAACAGCAAGTGGTTGGGGGTATGCTTGTGGGTGTATGCTATATTTTGATAGCGTTGGGATCGAGGAGGTAATTAGCAGATATAAAAAATTTATTTCTTAAAAGTCTTTGCCTGGTTAAGGGTTTTGATAAAGCATATTTCCAAAAACAATATAAAAAATAATTAAACAAAATTTCTAGGTAAAGACATGTATTTGTACATATGTATGTACAAATATCGTACAGTTGTACTTAGCAAAAAGTGTTAAACGGGTAAAAACCCATCACATGTTCTCGTATAGCAATGTTATTAAGTAAATATCTGATATATATGTAAATATCTGTATGTATATAAATACTGTATACATATATATTTGCATTTTATTGTTCTTTATATTTTCTCGCTTCACACAATATCGATCGGAGATTCGCGATATTTTAGAAAAATTCACGTTCACTCAATTCTCACTTTAAAGTTGATTTATTGCCACATTCTGGCAAGCGCCTTGTCGTGCTTGGTTAAGTTTCCGTAGAATTAACAGTTTACGTGACTTGATGATTTTTTATTTTCAAAAGCGGAAAAAAACAGAAAAAAAGTAAAAAACAAGCATTAAGATGCTGACGTCCATACTTGTTGCAATATCGTATATTTCTTATAATTTCAATTTGATTACAATAATTAACGAGAGTAATAATATTGTATATTGAGAAAGTAATTCAAAACCTTTTATGGAGAAAAAGGTTGAAATCACGCAAAATTTATAAGAAGCTACCAATGTTTAGAATTTTAGAAAATAAAATTTTAACAATCAGACCGCAGATGGTCTGGGTTTGCGAATGGCAAGCACCTTGGCGTGGTGCTGGGGCTTAATCACAACGTCATTCGGTCTCTCCCAACCGGTCCGAGTACTCTTATGGAGCACTTTTTCGACGGTAAATTCAGCTGTATTCGAAGAGAGAATTCCCCACACATGGCCGAATTAAATATTTCAACAAACATAAAGCCTAATGACTTTTTGAAAAAAAATGTGACTTGAGAATTTTTTACTGAAAATTATAGTTTTTTTGGTATCTCGCCAATATAAGAAAAAAAAATATTTTAGAGACATAAGAAGGAAAGTTTCCATTGAATTTCATAAAAAAAAACAAATTTTTTCTATGTACAAGATAAAAATAAAATAGTCCAAAACCTAAATTTTGAGGTTATGTAAAAAAAAGTTTAAAACAAAAGAACCTCTCATTATCTATAACATTGCCACATCACTTTTTTATATAGGAGTCGTAGTTTTGCTTGTAATCTAGAAAAACCACTCAGAACCCTTGAAAATTCGTCCACACCTCTTCGCTTCCTATCCCGCGATCGCCCGTAAATAAAAAACAGTGGGTGTCCGGTTATGAAGAATTTTAATGTATATATTATACTTAATTCTATAAAAGTACCTGAAAGGTTCCAAATGTGTTTCTGGTTTTTTAAATCTGCTAAGAAAAATTACTCCTAAAAATTCTTCGAATATTGAAAGAATCATCTTTTAAAACCTAAAATATTTTTTCAAAAAATATATTAAATCACAAAAGTCCATATCAATCAAAACGATCAATGAAGCGAATCTTAATATTTTTTCCTTTTAATCCTATAGAAATTTCCTGATATTCAAATACACACAAGATAAGCACAAAACACCCACACATCATTGACAATTAATTATTATTTTTTTAGACTTTACTTTTTCTTTTTAAGTTTGCTTCGTTCACATTCATTATTAAATGTTTCTTTGTAAATGATATTATACCAAAGTTTGTTTAATTTTTTTCTATTTAATAACTTCGCCTTTCATTAAGTTTTTTTATTACTTTTATTTTTCGATGTCTCTTATTTTATCGTTCTCTTAATGATAAATCAGTTTCGTTAATTGTCATGTGATCCGAGCGTTATAACTTTATATTTGTTATTTTCGCTGTTCGTTATTATTTGATGGGTAATTTAGCATTTTTTATTTTAATTGCACTTTCATAGTCTAATGACATTATATCATGGAAGCACCACAATATACATAAGTAAACTCGAAAAAGGAATATACATAATATATACGTGATAAAAATCTTTAAAGCTATCCCATCACACATATGTACATATGTATGTATGTATTTATAAAGAGTTGTCAGAATCAAATTCGGATTGAACCTCGGATGGACTGAAATGGTTGGGGCATTATTCACGTTTCAGATGAAAATGTTTATCTAAGAAGCCCACCATGTTTTAGTTGTAGCGATTCCCATAAATACAAATTTTCATATTGAATGAATTTCTGGGTTTCTGTATTAGGGAAGGCAATTAAATAAGCTTTATATATTTGTGCGATCATTATCTGAACAAGAAAAAACGTTAACTTCGGCTGCACCGAAGCTAATACACCCTTCACAGGTGCATTTCTTTTAGTAACTATGTGTCCAGTTTGTATGGCAGCTATATGCCATATTTAACCGATCTGAACAATTTTTTCGGAGATTATGTTATTACCTTAAGCAGTAAACTTTGTCAAATTTCGTGAAGATACCACGTCAAATGCGAAAGTTTTCCATACAAGCCCTTGATTCTGATCGTTCGGTTTGTATGGCAGCTATATGCTATAGTAAGCCGATCTAAATAATTTCTTCGGAGATTACATTGTTACCTTAGAAAATAATCTATACCAAATTTCGTGAAGATACCACCTCAAATGCAAAAGTTTACCATACAAGAACTTTTTTCCGATCGTTCAGTTTGTATGGTAGCTATGTATATGCTATAGTTAACCGATCTGAACAATTTCTTCGGAGATTACATTGTTGCCTTAGAAAATAACCTGTGCCTCCTTTGTGAAGATATATTGTCAAATTCAAAAGTTTTTCATACAAGAACTTGATTCCGATCGTTCAGTTTGTATGGCAAACTTCGTGACAAACTTAATATACCCTGCTCAGTTTGTTACCTATAGTGTATTTTTTTCTTTATATTAACACTTCAAGTCAATTAGAAAAACAAATAAACGACAACCATGCTTAGAAATATTTTTAGTTGAAAAGTTTGTTAAATCCTTCAATACCCATATAACAATAATTATTTTAAAGTAATTTCAAACTGGTGGTAACCCCATAACTAAGCTTATCTATTACTTCAAAATTGTTTAAAATGCTCAACCCCTTCACAACCAATGATCAAAATATTACCAAAAAATGTATTTCATGTTTTCAAACATTAAAATTTTCATTAAATAATTTTAATTCATTTCCTAAAGACTTCACCATTATTTTTATTTTTGCATTCAAACTTTTTCTCATTATAGTTTTGATATTCCATACACATATTATACAAATGTAAATATACTCAAGCAAATATAAAAAATTTTAAGCCCCCTGTTAAATTTCCTGTCAAATCAAGAATTTAACTGCGAGTTATAAAATTTTCGTAATTCACTTAAACTTCGGCAACGAGGGGCCATTTGGCATTAAAACAAAACCAAATTTGCTTCTGCATACTTACATACATATGTATGTACTTACCACAAACCACTTCCACTCATTCGGCTGTCCTAGCCATTGGAAATTAAGCTGCGCACGACATTGCACACACACACTTACTCACACATACACTACACACTTTTTATTTTGCTTAATAAACACACGAAAAACATAGCCCGCACTGATTTTTCATTTAATTTCAATAGAACACAAGCTCGAACTTTTGATTTTTTTATAAAACACTTCACTATCACTTATATATATTATGAAATTAACATTTTTATTTCACAAAAGCAGTAAGCGCAAAACTTTCAATCGCGACGGGAAGGAAACCGGTGCAAAACTGACAAATAGCAGCGGAATTTTGCGCGTGCACAGGGTTACATTTTTGCAAGAGAAATTTTACAAATTTTATAAATCAGAAAACAGAATAATTTAATAATTTGTTTAGAAATTATTACTGATGATGATTTTATAGCTGGTATTTTTACAATTTAATAGCTTTGCCTAGCATTTGCTGTCGTTTTTTAGTGATAAATCAGTTTCGTTAATTGCCATGTTATCCGAGCGCCATAACTTTATATATGTTATTTTCGCTGTTTGTTATTATTTGATGGATAATTCATAATAAATTCTATCGAATGACTTGAGCTTTATATATGTATTTCTGCGACAATTATATAGAAAATATAATGTCTTTTGTGAAAACATATTAAGAAGACGTGGATTACTTTTCTTAATAAAAATGTTATTTTACAGTAAATTAAAAAAAGGCGAGTAGCAACTCTGCTGAAAAATAAATACGGAAAAATATATTTAAAATCGTTATAGTTTGGCCACTATATTGTTATATTTCTTTTTGTTCATCCATTTAATTTTATTAAGAAATAAACAAATGGCAAACCCTTTATAATACAGTTTTCCTTAACTTTTTACTTTGTAGTGCCTTTTACCCCCTCAATTGTTTTTATTTATAAATGTCATACATTTAAGGAGTTGCTACTTAATAAAAAAATGTAATAAAATTACATTGTAAGCTTTTAATTAAATCTGATAAATTTTATCGAATTAAAATTAAATTCTTAATGAAGTGGTTAACCCTCTCAAAAATGTCCTGTATAGATTTTCCATTTTATTAAAAATTAAAAAAAAGATATATCAGCCGGCAATCCTTTCATTAAATATTGTCAATTATATGTACCTAAGCTTTTCGATATATGTATGTATCTTTACAACCATATTTTAATAATTCGTTCAGTTGTATAGAATATTTTTTTTAAATAGGTGGTAACCCTTTTGAAAGACATTTGCTATAAAACGCTTCAATAAAACTAGTTCAATTTGATACTTATTGCGTATTTTTTTAAATTTAGAAAAAATAGTAAATAGGTGGCAACCCCACTCCAAAATATTTTTTTATTTCACTTCAAGCTTATTTAGTTTAATATCCGTATTTAAATAAAAACGCAACTAACTTCCTCAATTTTATTTACTGAATATTTTTAAGCAAGTGGTAACCCTTCTCAAAAACAAATATCAGTTTGATACCTACATATGTATGTATGTATATTGAAATTTTTCTTTTATTTTCACACTTTAAGTTAATGGAAAAATAAATATTCGACAATTTGGGTAAAATTTAGAATAGCATCCCCGGATTTCAGGGATAAAATGGAATACTGTTGAATACTCCTTTTTACTTTAATACACATATTGTAAAAATTCGTTGTTTAAATAATTTTTTTCAAATAAAATTTTTTAAGCATATGGTAAACCTGTCAAAAATATTACATATAGAATATATCGAACAAACTAGTTAATTTTTGTGACAATAGTACATATTTTTTCTTTTTTAACAATTTAATGTAGTAAAAATATAAACAACCGGCAGCCATTCTCTGCAATATTTTCAGTTGAAAACTTTGTTAAATAATCCATATTGCAATAATTCGTCTATTTAATATTTTTAATCACATAATAAATTTAAACAGGTGGTGATCTCATATTAAGCTTTTCTATGATTTCAAAATTATTAAAAATTATCTCTTCTCAAAATATTACCAAAAATGTCTTTTATTTTTTCAAGCATTAAAATTTTCATTAAATAATTTTAATTCATTTTAAATAGGCTGGGGTGAAAAGTTCTTATTTTCCTCAATCAAACTTTGTCAAATTATAGTTTTGGAATTGCATACACATATTACACAAATGTAGATATCTCAAGCAAATACAAATTAAAAAATCTGGAACTCCCTGTTAAATTTCCAGTCAAATCAAGAATGTAACTGCGAATTATAAAATTTTCGCAAATCACTTAAACATCGGCAACGAACGGCCATTTAGCATAAAAACAAAACCAAATTTGCTTCTGCATACTTGTACATGTATGTATATACATGCATACATATGTATGTATGTGTGTTGCGTGTGCATATCTGCATATAAGTGCCGCATCAGACATTAAACATTTTGCTAAGCAATGCTTAAATAGTTCTTATCTCAATTATTAAGTGCTTAGGAAGCGATAAAAATTCTACAACAATGCAAAATAAACTTACCACGAACTACTTCCACTCATTCGGCTGCCCTAGCCATTGGAAATTAAGCTGCGCACGACATTCCACACACACACTTACTCACACATACACTACACACTTTTTCTTTTGCTTAATAAACACACGAAAAACATAGCCCGCACTGATTTTTCATTTAATTTCAATAGAACACAAGCTGAACTTTTGATTTTTCTATAAAACACTTCACTATCACTTATATATATTATGAAATTAACATTTTTAATTCACAGAAGCACTAAGCGCAAAACTTTCAATCGCGACGGGAAGGAAACCGGTGCAAAACTGACAAATAGCGGCGGAATTTTGCGCGTGCACAGGGTTACATTTTTGAAAAAGAAATTTTACAAATCTTAAAAATCCGAAAACAATATAATTTGAAAATTTGTTTAAAAATTATTACTGATGATATTAGTTACTATTGTAATGGTCGAAATTCATTAATTTAACGATGTAATTTATATTATTTTGATTAATATATTTTATTAAAATGTAAAAAAATGCAGAAATCTTCAGCTTCGTGGCTTTCACGTTAGATGTCACTCAAAATCACCATGGCTTGTTACAATTTATTCATTTGTTTTATAGTGAGTAATGAAATATTTCTAAATTAATGCAAAAAAATAAACCTTTTAAACTGTCGGCTGTACAAAAATGTGTTTTTAAATTAAGTTAAGTTTGATAATTATATAGCCCTACATGTTAGTTGTATTTTGCAAGAAATAAATATAAAAACATTAAATCAAATTTTCTGTTTGACCACCTTGTACTAACTTATATCCGACTGAAAAACATAACTGTACACTGTTCTTAAAATATTATATTATTAATATTTTACGAAGAATATTTGCTTATAATAATTTAATAAATAATTACATATTGTCAATTGTTGTATATATTTAAAATATTCAGCTGGCAATGCCTCAATTGTATTTGACATTTTGTCGGCTTGTCATATTGGAAATTTCTTGGGCGTTTTGCCACGACCACGTATATAAAGTTGTTTAAATGAAAATCTTTGCTGTTTTAAACAATAATACTGAAATAAAATAATTGTAAGTGCATACCCCTAATGCTATTCCATACAATAGCGCATAAAGTGTAAAACCATTTTGTGTTTTTATAGCAAAACTATTGTGCGAAAAAATTGCTTTGCGCCATAGACGCTTCCTACAACCGGCTTTTTTGTGGCGAGTTTTTATTTTTCGGATTTTGTGTGGGAGTTGCTTTCTAGCTTGAGATCGAAAAAATAGCCAATTTTTGTGCTATTGAATTGTGCCGACATGACCTTGGACGCAGCTACCGCGACTGCTAGCCGGTCGAGGATAACGTTGACCTGGGAAAAGCAAGAACATCTCATAAAATTAGCTATATTAATTATAGCAGCTGTGCTTTGTAAGTACTTATGAAAATCCTAAAATTAATATGAACTTTTTTTTACTTGTTATGTCCATATATAGCTTACAATTTAAACAAAACACATATCTGTTTCGTTCGAGTTCTTAACAAAACATATTAATTCTGTGGCTAAAAATCGCACTCAACTCACGTTAGCTGTCAAATGTAATTCTCACTCAAAATATTTTTTTCACTCATTTGCTCACTCGTTGATGTTTTGCCCAGCTTGTCGTTCATTTGAAATTGTTCTTTCCAGCATTTGCCACGCGTTTATTTTCGGTGCTGCGTTTTGAAAGTGTTATCCATGAATTTGATCCATACTTCAATTACCGTACCACGCGGTTCCTTGCTGAGCAAGGATTCTACCAGTTCCATAATTGGTTTGATGATCGAGCATGGTATCCACTAGGCCGTATTATTGGCGGTACCATCTATCCTGGGTTGATGGTGACTGCCGCAGCTCTTTACAGACTCATGTGGTTGCTGAATATTACCATTGAGATTAGGAATGTGTGTGTATTTTTGGCACCATTCTTCTCCTCACTAACCACATTGGTAACATATGCGCTGACAAAGGAGATTCACGTAAGTACCAGGTACTCTTGAATATGTTGTTATAGGTTATGTGAACACGTGGTTGTAAGTATTCAACAATATTCTATATAAATATTTTTTTTTTTTACTTTTTACAGAGTACCGGCGCCGGTTTGGTTGCAGCTGCTCTCATTTCTATTGTACCCGGCTACATATCGCGTTCGGTTGCAGGCTCCTATGACAATGAGGGCATTGCTATCTTCTGTATGCTGCTCACATACTATTTGTGGATTAAGGCAGTGAAAAGTGGCGCCATTTTCTGGTCGACCATGTCGGCACTGGCCTACTTTTACATGGTTTCTTCGTGGGGTGGTTATGTGTTCCTCATCAATTTAATACCACTGCATGTTTTGGCGTTAATGATCACAGGCCGCTTTTCGCATCGCATTTATGTGGCGTATAGCACATTGTATTGCATTGGCACAATACTCTCGATGCAGATTTCATTTGTCGGTTTTCAACCAATACAAAGCTCGGAACACATGCTGGTAAGTTCGAAGAAATATTACAAATATTTTTATTTCATTATTAATTGTAATATCAATGATGATTACTGTGATTTCTTGATAGGAAGAGTATGAAACACACATGAGTACTAAACACTAAGCTGAAAAATTATATTGTTAAAAAGATAAATATATTTTAAATTTTCAATGCTTTATAGTAATTTGTCACTTTTTTTCCTGTTGCAGGCGCTTGGCACCTTCGGTCTATGTCAAATACACGCGTTTGTTGATTATCTACGCGCTCGTTTGTCCAAAGAAAATTTCGAAATTCTTTTCAAAGCCTTAGTGTCTGGCATACTGACTACAGTGCTCGTGATAGGTACTGTGCTGACGATTACTGGCAAAGTCTCGCCCTGGACGGGCCGTTTTTATTCCTTGCTTGATCCTTCATACGCGAAGAATCACATTCCCATCATCGCATCTGTGTCGGAACATCAACCTACATCATGGTCGTCGTTCTACTTTGACTTGCAGGTATGTTGTCGTTGATTTATTGTTTATTAATAATACATTTCATTTGATGACAATTTGTTGTATGAGTGCGCTTTAATGTCCGTAAATATGCGGCGGTGAGTTTTCATTCATTTGCCGCTATTTATCACAAATTGATTACTTCACACTTTGATCGCTGACTTCCAGTGACAACTGGAAAGTGAAACTACTGTTATAAATTTAAATCTCTATTTTTCTTATTGCAGATCTTGGTATTCCTATTCCCAGCTGGCTTGTACTTCTGCTTCTCGAAATTAACCGACTCGAATATTTTTATCATCCTTTATGGTGTAACCAGTATTTATTTTGCGGTAAATATTATTTTATTTTTTTTTTTTAATAAAATTGGCGTCATATTTGTATCTATTTGCAAAGGGTGTCATGGTACGTTTAATGCTCGTGCTAGCGCCGGTTATGTGTGTCTTATCTGGCATTGCCACATCGCATCTGCTCTCCAAGTATATAAAATGTATAGATGCCGGTCCGTCGAAACCCGTTGAAAGTAAACGTCAGTACAAGAAACTTGAACAGCAGAGTAGCGGTGTTAAGAGTGAAGTTGCTATCGGTTTTGTGGGCATTATTACATTCATGCTTATTGTTTATACCTTCCATTGTACTTGGGTGACATCGGAAGCATATTCGTCGCCAAGCATTGTACTTAGTGCGCGCTCACATGACGGGGGACGCATCATATTCGATGATTTTCGAGAGGCTTACTATTGGCTGCAAATGAATACACCAGAGGTGAGTGCGATATATGTATGTTTTTAGTTGCACAGTAAATTTCACATGATGAATACTTCAAATTCTTGATAGGAAGAGTATGAAACACACATGAGTACTATAAAACTAGCTGACAGAAAAACTTATTTTATTTTAATAAATATTTTCTTATTTTATGCAACTAAACTTTATTTTTCTTCTTTTGTAGGATGCGCGCATCATGTCTTGGTGGGATTATGGCTACCAGATAACTGCTATGGCTAATCGCACTATATTGGTGGACAATAACACTTGGAATAATACGCATATATCACGTGTTGGACAAGCGATGGCTTCATCTGAGGAGAAAGCTTATGAAATCATGCGTGAACTGGACGTTGATTATGTACTTGTAATCTTCGGCGGTTTAACTGGATATTCTTCTGATGATATTAATAAATTCTTATGGATGGTACGCATTGGTGGTAGCACAGATCGTGGCGCACACATTAAGGAGCGCGATTATTACGCACCCAATGGCGAGTTCCGTGTGGACAAAGAAGGTTCACCGACGCTACTAAATTGTCTCATGTACAAAATGTGCTACTATCGCTTTGGTCAAGTGTACACCGAGGGTGGTAAACCACCGGGTTATGATCGCGTACGTTCTGCTGAAATTGGTAATAAAGACTTTGAGCTGGATGTTTTGGAAGAGGCCTACACAACCGAGCATTGGTTGGTGCGTATTTACAAAGTGAAGGATTTACGAAATCGCGGCGTATAAAAGCAGTATCTACTTATGCTAGACGCTAACAAACAGCAGTAAACTACCAGTGCAGTACATTTGAAAGTATTGGGGAGACTAGAAATAAAGAATCTTGAGTTTTGCGAATGTGTAACTGTTTCGAAATTAAAGTTACTAAAAGCGGTGCTTTTTATAATTTGTAAAAATAGTATATTCTTGTTCATTTTTGGTTGCCTATAATGTATTGCTTTCGTTAGACAATTGAAATTGTTAAGTTAAAAGTTGAAACGCTCAAATCGCAGCGTAGCAAACATTTGCATTTTCGAATAATTAAAATATCATGTGAATTAAACATTACTATGTAATACTTATTATTGCCTTCTGTTGAAATATAAATTGGATTTCATAAACGATATAATAAATTGAAATAAGTACAATGTCACGCGGCTCTCTATGTATATTTAAGTTTATTTCTTTTATAACATGCATTTAAAAACACGCTATATATAAACAAACAAAAAAGCTCGTTAAAACAAATTACGCTAAAAAGGGCTCAGAAACGGCAATATGTCAAATGATGGCTGAAATAAAAATTAAATTTTTTAAGACAAATTGAAAAAATCACTTGATTGTTTTTTGTTGCTGTCAGTTGTTTTATATGTAAATAACTTAGCACTTTCCAGGCAAATGGCGGAGTTGTCACAAATATGCATTTGTGTATATGTATGTATATGCATATATACACATTAAATTGCAAAATATTTATTTTTGACGTGTGCTCAAATATTTGCTACTTTTTTCTCTTTAAAACTGGCAACTCTTTAATTGTTGCTACTTTCCCGTACACATCTGTAAATTTCCACGCATCCGCCGTTATACAAATGTCAAACGTCAACTTCCTTCTTTTCGTGGAAAAGTATAAAATATCAACTATTGGACTGCGGCGAATTTTAAAATTCTTAAATTCTTATAAAATAAAGCTAATATTGAAGTTTTTTCTACAAAAGTGAAGAGTAGATGTTGCATTTAATTGAAATTAAGTGAAAAAGTAACGCGGGCTATGTTATTTAAATGCAAACTGTGCAAGAGAAAAAAATTGTAAAGGAGGTGCGAGCGTCATTGGAAAGTTCAGTCAATCAAATGTGAAATTATTAAATATGTGCAAATATTTTGAATAAGTGAAATCATTTGTTTGTAAATGCAAATTAGAAGTTGCATTTTATAGAAATAAAGTGAAAAATTAAAAGTTTCTTTGCTAATTTAATGTTAAATTCGAAATTGAAAATATGCTAGGCAGCTGTGTTGGAAGGTGCAGTGAGTGAAATAATGTTAGAGATGGAAATCAAATCAAATGTTATTAAATATTATAAAATATGAAAAGGTTTGTTAATAAATGCAGAGTTGAAGTTCAATGCCATTGAAATGAAAGGAAAAATTTGTGTGGGCTACATGATAGAAGAGCTAATACGCATTTGGAAATATGCAAAGCAGCTATGTTGGAAGGTACAGTGAATGAAATAATATTAGTGAAGGAAATCAAATCATTTTGTTATTAAATATTGAAAATTATAAATACTTTAAAATACAAAGTGAGTATTTTATGGAAATAAAGTAAAAAATAAAAGCTGTTTTCATTATTTATATATTAAATATGTACATAAATGAAGAAATATATGTACATACAAGTGAGGGCCCTTAAGAATAAATTATTTAAAATTTAGCAAAAGTGAAGCTTTTTATTTGTAAGTGCATAGTTCAAGGCTAAGAATATAATATAAAATTATTAAAATATACCAAAGGTGATGTGTTTTTTGTTTATTAATTAAATTTGCTTTAATGAAGTGCAGTGTGTAAATTCTGCTTATCTATTGGTCAAGTGCTAAATATGCAAATGAAAATAAAAGTGATATACATATAAGTAAATATAAAAAAAGTGAAAATGTGAAATTTTTATATGTTTCCAAAGGGGAAGTATTTTGTTGATAAATCCAATGTTAAGATTGAGAAGAAAGAAAAGAAAAAGAAAAGAAGAAAAGTGAAATTGGGTTTTATATGTGCATAATAGTAGTGGCAATCTATTTTAATATTTGGAAAAAGTATTCAATTAAATTATTATATGTTTCCAAAGTGTTTTGTTAATAAATCCAATGTTGAAATTGGGGAAAAAAATAGAAGAAGAAAAGTTAAGTGATAAATATGTAAATTTAATTTACAAGGTCAATCATAAAGAAATGTGTAATGCTGCTACCACTCACCAACAATATGGAGATCCAAAGCGTCCAAGTTAGTAATTTTATTTTTAATAATTTTTCTTACAAGGGAGGTTAAGAAAATAATTTTGTATTTTAATTTTTATTTTATTAAAAACTTTTCAAATTGAATATAAAGTATTGAATATTAATGCGTTACTTTATCATTGTGTTGTCTTAAATTTATATATCTTAAAAATTAGACCATTAATTTTTTAGAGATTTCGAATTAATTACAAGTGATGCTTGCATAGTCTCTTAGTCATGGATTTGTAAATGTAAACTTTTAAAAGCAATTGCATTGTCCGCACGACTTACAGGATCTCATCAAGTCAACTTCAATGAACCAACAATAATCAGCTAACGGAACTGATAAAAGTTTCATTAAAAGAATTGCTGCATATCATAAGATACTATTGACCATTGGTGCCATTTGTATGTGGGGCACCACTTGCGACGAAGGCGAGCACATCCAGTTTCGTGGCAATTCCCTTAACGACTTCTTTCTCGTCTGCACAAAAAAATGTTTAAATTAGTTATTGAAACTTAAATTTGCCTAATGCCGGCGAAACTCACCTTCATTATCCACAATTAACACACAAGGATCAAGTTCCAAAATGCGCGCCAATTTACCGAGAATAGCATTGGAAGGCAAACGTATAATACGTTGGTTGACAGCCTTGACCACAGGTTCATCCGTTTTACGATTCATGCTCACGATTTGATTGATAAGTGTTTCTTGCAGGACAGCGCCCAAAAGTGTGCTAAGCAAGACAAACGAAAACAAAAATTATAATAGATTTATACTGGTTTTAGACTGGCATACACTCACCTATCATCGGCGTCTGTGAGCGCCACTTGTGTCACATTGTGTTCCTTGAGCGTCTCGATCGCTTTGGCAAAGCTCACATCTGATTTGAGCACCAACGGCGCTTTTAAGTTCAAAGCGCTCACCGGTGTATCCCACCACCAGTGGTTGTGTTCGTTTACTACTGGCTTAAAGTCACGTGCTTCCATCCAGTTATCCGAAACGAATTTCGTCATATAATTTCTTATGCCATCGGGCAAAATGACCACACAGCGTTGACCCTCCTTCAGGTCTTTGGCAACTTTTAGTGCAGCACACATTGCAGCGCCACTTGATCCACCGCTTAGCAATGCTTCTTCGGCATTCAAACGCTTCGCTATGGGGAAGCTTTGTTTGTCATCGACTTTAATCCACGAATCTATCACGTTGTAATCATTTACCGTAGGCGTAAAATCATAACCAATGCCCTCCACCTCATAAAACTGTACGTCTGACTTATTCAGCGCTTCCGGGCGTGCCAATGCCGAACCGTATGGATCAACAGCTATTACTTTACAGCTCGGTAGTTCTTCTTTGATTTTGCGGCCAATGCCGGTGACTGTGCCGCAAGTGCCAGCACAAACGACCACCATATCGACTTTGTTATCTGTCTGCCATAAGATTTCGGCTGCCGTGCCATCGTAATGCGCCAGTGGATTTCCCGAATTGCGATACTGATCCAAGACTATGGCGTTTGGTAGTTCCTTTTGCAAACGTTGTGCCACACAAATCAAACCTTCAGGGCTGTCGTAGGGCGCTTCGGTGGGTGTGCGTATGATTTTGGCACCCAAGGCGCGTAGTGCCGATACCTTTTCATTTGACATTTTCTCAGGCATTACGATTATGCACTTGTAGCCTTTAACGGCAGACGCCATGGCAATACCGATGCCGGTGTTACCTGAGGTGGGCTCGATTATCGTGCAGCCCGGTTTGAGCAGACCCTTTTCCTCGGCATCTTGCACCATGCGATAACCAATGCGGTCCTTTACGGAACCACCGGGATTGAGAAACTCGCATTTTGCATCTGAAGAGGAGATTTTATATTAATCTATAGGGTTAGGTGCATAAATACACTGCGTAACTTACACATCTCACACTTGATACCCTCAGCTTGGGGTATATGATTCAACTTGACTAAGGGTGTGCAGCCAATAACCTCCAATATATCGGGTGTAAGCTTTTGACGGTGAGCTCTGTAATATGTTATAAATATGTAAAGAATCGCATATTGTGTAAGGTGAAAGTTGACTTACATGGGGCGTTTAATATGTGGTGTCTTCTCTTTCGTGCCCAAATGCCATGTACATTTTGAAGGCAGACCAGGATCGATGAAGTCCTTCGGGCGCTCATAGGGTTTGTTGGCAGGCATTATAAATTAACTGAAAGAAGGCAAAAGTAGTTGCGGATGTTTGTTGTTAGAAGTGAAATTTTGATTGCGAAGGGAGTAAAGATTACAAAACTTTTACCGGACTAGACGTAATCTTCAACCTTGGAACCTAAACTATACCTGAACTTGAAATTGATAAGATTTAATCCCACTAATATCCCTTTCATAATTCATTTTAATCTTTATTTTTTTATTTCTTATAATAAATGTTTAATTAGAAATGCGTCACTTATTTAATGTTTGGCTGATTATCATATACTATAGCTTGAAATGATCTTCCGGGGTTCACACGCTTCGAACCCCAAGTAAAATAAAATATATATATATATATATATATATATAGCAAGATTGAAAAACATTTTTAATATTGAGGTTTATACACAGAATCTAAAAATGTTGGACATATGTAACATTATGTATATAATTTGAAGTAGTATATCAATAAGATTCAATTTTTTTTTGAAACAGATGTGTATATATATATATGTATATTCCTTTACGGTATATAAATGTCACCAAGACATTCGTTTAAACTCTTTATCAACAAACGTGTATCAATACATAAAACTGATAACGTATTACTTATGTTACCCATTTAAACCTTGTGCGGAAACCCAGGTACAGTAAATTCAGAATGTCATGATATCCCTACATAATATTTTTGTAATTTATTACCTTTAGGCCTGGAATTACTAGGATTACCAGGTCACCGAGCCTGGCCCCGACTGTCAGTTCCTTACTCATATACCTTCGAGTGGGGCCTTGCTGTAGGAGACGGGCGATGAGCTTTTTTAAGGAATGGTTAAAATTGTGGAGAGTGTTGGTGGGGTAGTATACTATCGGGAGCTTCTTATCAGCTCCAGATTTAGGCTTCTTAACCACTGCAGCGTCTTCCTAGTGGCTGCCAAAAAGGTAGCAGTAGGTCTTCTGCTTCGAAGCCCAGTCTCTTTCAGAGTAGCGACTAACCACTCCCGTAGTAGGGCCGCAATATTAGCCTTGAGTTCGCTGACTGTGCATCAGCAAGTGTAGGGACGTCAAGTCTCCCTATCTCTAGCATCGAATTATTCTAAGATTAGGCTGATTTAGGTGACTGATCACAGCAATATTGGTGGAAACTGTAAGGCTGGTGAGCTTGCTAGGACAGGTACTTTAGTCTCAATAACTGGGGAATGAAAACTATTTTTTATTGTGGTTTACTACTGGATTGTTTTGCCTCAGTCCAATAGCGTAGTGTTGGTCAACTACCAGCAGGTAGGCAGTCGAAAGGTTCATCTCGCCCCGGGGTACATCGGAAGAGGTCTATGCTCTCAGCAAGGTTCAGTTTTCAATGGTTGTAGGAGTTCTAACCGGACATTGTCCAATCGAGATTCATTCAATAGAACTGGACATCTTACCGGATGCCAGTCTCATTAGCTCTTTGGAAGAATATGAGATGAAGCTTCTGATACGGAATATGAGGGAGTATTGCAAATTGGTGTAGACAATGTTATAACTGACATGACAAAATGGCGGAAGTTGTCGAAAAAGCTACTCGAGTCGGGGTCTAATGCGGCTAGATAACTAAAAATTAGACAAAATAACATGATAATCTTGTCGGATTTAGTATATACATAGGAGTGCGGTAACTAAAACATTAAACCAAATCAAGTTACTCTCCAATCTTTCCACGAAAGGTCTTCTAAAAACGTAATCATTAGCAGTCTTTTATAAAATTATTGATGTGGCTTGTTTTGTTGATTATTATTGGTTTTTGGTACCCGCACAAGGGTTAAAAAATGTAATAACTGAAAGAAACAAGTAGGAAAGGCATAGAAATGTAATTTAGAACATAATAACCGGGCTTCAGGTGATATGGAAAAGACAATAATGTCAATTTTATTATATCTATGTTTGTCTCATCGAAAACAAATAAAAAACATTGTTGTTTACTTTCGGTTTTAATGCAATCAATCACAGAAAGTTAATTAGAGATTTTATGTGCATGAACTCGTACATACTTATATATTATAGTACATATACATTAGAGCGAATTGATTTACAGGAACATAAAAAAATAGGAAAATCGCGTTTGCGGGAAATGTTGTACGACTCATCCTGAACAACTTTGC
This sequence comes from Bactrocera neohumeralis, assembly GCF_024586455.1. Taxonomy (NCBI): domain Eukaryota; kingdom Metazoa; phylum Arthropoda; class Insecta; order Diptera; family Tephritidae; genus Bactrocera; species Bactrocera neohumeralis. The sequence goes on from NC_065922.1 coordinate 24,979,472, forward strand.
TAAGAGACTATGGGTCCAAAACCGATTTCGTGTGAGCGATTTTAAGGCGGAGTTTTTTAGGGATTATAAAAATTTGTTCGTCAGTTTTTGAGATATTCCAGTTAAATTTAATTCGTATGGGCATTATGATATTCTATTGATCATTTGTTGGATTCGCTAGGATCGAACACATATCTCCCACACAATCGGTTATTCAGATTTTTTAAACGTCACCTTAAAAATCGTCAGCTCGAAACCGGTTCTAGACTCAAAATTTCTTAGGCAAAGATATTTTCAAAAGAGTTGACGTACTATATACCTAGTCATGAAAGTTTCTGCTGATAAGAACCCATGCGGTCAAAAATTATTGCTTAGACACTAATTTTGAATTTCAAATTCGCATTTTTCTAATATTCACTTAACATTCGACGCTGAGAAATTGCTACATTTTTAAGAAGTTAACGAATGTCAGGTGAATTGAAAATATTAAAATAGTTATCACATATGAAAGAATTAATAGCTTTATAAATAAATGCTAAATTCAAAAATGTTTACCCAATATCTACTAAACTTTCAACATAATGAAGATAACACGAATGAAGATACAATCGTGCTCGAACTACTGATAAATTTATGACAAAAATATTTTCGTTAAGTGATACCAAAACTTAGCGCATCCGTTGTGAAACATTTATTTTTCATATTTCTGATTTTGTCGAGAATTTTGAGCTAGCGGGATTGGTAACGTAAACGTTTGATTGTTTGAAAGAAATCAAGAATCAGAAAAACATATTTTTAATTTCTTATCTTTTCATCTCCTTTTCTATACGATATAGTTGTATAGGTAATATGACCTTACTTATCTCACAAAAAGTGCTGGTTTGGCCCCCAAGGTTTTTACCGATTGGTTATAAAATAAATTTTATTATCTGCGAAGATTATAAGCACCAATACCTATATAAATTGCTAATATTATTTAATTTATGCTTTTATAATTTTATACAAATAAGCTAAACCGTGCTTAAACAATTTTAAAAAGTTGAAAATGTGCTAAAGAATCACGTGAGATATATTTAGATATATATTATCTATTTTTAACGTAGCTACAGTTTGTACGCCGGTTAGAAAGTGGGTTTCACACCTAAGTTCAAAAAGGTATTTAAATGTCAATTAACAAAGTTAATTCCTAACCAATTAATTTCACACCTCAGTCCCAAAAGTTATTTAAATCAATTAACAATGTTAGTCGTTACCAAATTTTGACGTTATTGGGACTAAATTGTTTACATAAAAGCTTGTCGTTAATTAATGGACTCTTAGTATTTGATCGCCAGTAATTTTGAGTTGAATTCGCTACACAGTTTTGAGGGTTAGAGATAAGGCAGGAAATGTTAGGCAAAGTAAATACAATACAACTAAGAAGACAACTTCCACAAACACTTCCTAGCAATCTATTCTTAGAAAGTACATTAGAGTTTATCGCCTTGAAATTGCAAAGATCACTTAGGCAAAATTAGTGCGATTTTCATAATTTGCAGATGAATATACATAGGTACATATATTATATATAAATTGTAAAGAAAAATTTATTTCAGTTAAAACTAGTTTTGATGTTAACTTCTTCTCTAAATTCTCACTAACCAAAATATAATAACACTGTAACTTTAATTGAGTTTGCATGGACAATAAAATCTTTGCAATTGTTTAATGAAACATTCTAAAGTTTATTTGTGTTTTTCTCGTAAATAATTAATTTTAATTAACTACTACATAATAATTTTCGAAGTATTTTCGAATATTATCTTAATTGAATGAATTGTTCGTTAATTAACTCAATTAAGACACCACCTACAACGTCTAGCAGCTAATCGAACAATCCTTCTACCTATTCATTTATAAAATTATTTGAAAATTTTAAGCAGCTTTGACAATTCAAGTGAAACTTTAATAATTTTTATCATCACTGCCTACAACTTTCACTAGTTAATCGAACAACTCTTATACCCATTCATTTTTAAAACTCATTCAAAATTCTAATAATTTTGGAGCTTAAAGTAGAGCTTTAATAATTTTTATCGGTATTATCCTAATTGAGTAAATTATTCGTTAATTGACTCAATTAAGACACCGCCTACAACGTCTACCAGCTAATCGAACAAGCCTTCTACCCACTCATTTATAAAATTCATTCAAAAGTTTTAAGCCGCTTTAACACTCCAAGCAGAGCTTTGTAATTCTTATCAAGAGTTTCTATAGAAAACACATACATACAAATATTAAGTGCGATAATTTTACGTGAGCAATTAGTTTATTTCTAATGCTTATTTGTATTTGGTTATGTCTCGAAGTACATAATACAAATTGTCACGTAATAAATGAAACCACACACGTTCCAAATATTATATGCCAATAGTTTCTAAACACCCCTTTGGAAAATTGAAGCTCATAGTTTCAGTGTGAAAACTGCGAGACCTTTTAATTATTTTTAATCGAAATCTTGAAATGATATTCAATTTTTTACTAAAATAAAAAGAAACTGTAAAAATTTGTACCTTCACATTGTTGAATTTGCTAGTTTGGTTCCTACTGAATACATTGTATTTGCTGATAGCTTTGTAATGAGCTTTCAGCATTTTTTCTAGCCTTAATTTATTAGCAACAAACTATGAAAATACCTATTTGTATAAGGTTATGTTCATGTCTTACTAGACGTTAATTAAATTATATGAGTAATGATAATTGTCTTGACTTCCGGCAAAATATTCATACAATGTAAAGTTTATAGAATTTATAATAAATATTTAATATGTATTAATATACTATCAAATTGATGGGATGGGAATTTGTATATAAGATTCCTTCTTATTACATGTGGATATTATCTCTTCCAATGTCAGTAATATTTTTGTCATCTTCATATAACCATTTCATCATAAATCGAAATTAAGCTTCACTAAAATTTGTCAACCCTTTTTGGGAAGTAAAATACTTCATCCACGACAGACATTTTGAGGCTGGAGCGCTTAGCACCTAACCTACTAAAACCTAAAATTTTAAAACAAAAGTATCACTTAAAACAGTAATGCTAATATATTAGAACTTGGGATGAATTGAAAACTGTCTTCGTATAGAATTTAGATTAAGGAATAGAGAAAATGATAGGTATAGAAAACAGGGTGTAGTACCGCCCACTCTAAATGAAATTTCCATGTCTCTTATCTCTGGAACCGCTATTGGTACTAGGCTGAGAATCGATAACATGACCATGTCCATTATCCAAGCAATATATATTGTGAATTGTAAGGCTTTCTTTTCCAATTTTCTAAACTTATAAGAAACTTTAAACTAATTTATTGTACATTAAAAAATTATTTTGCAATTAACCAAACGACCTATTGTATGACAAATTGAAAACAATTAGGGTTGAATTTGCTCAAATTCTCTTAATTACACAATCTAGAGTTTATTATGCTATCAAATTCCGGTTATACCTTCACAACTTTCCCAGTTTTGCTTATGCAAAATAAGTTTTTACAGTTTATTAACTATGATTCGATGATCTCAGAGGAGTTCCATATAACAATAATATTATTTCGGGACCAGAAATGCAAAATAAGGTAACATCACTTTTCAAAATAAAATGGTTATGATAATGGTTATATATAGTTAAACCTGATAACGGAAGCTTATAATTTGGTTTTGCGTTGTTTTGCATTTTAGGTGACGGTCGTCAACTCAAAAAGTATGTCTTATATTATTTTCCCTACTTTTTTGATAATTTCTTTTCAAACAGATGGTTAGAGATTTAAGCTTATTGCCCTATTTCTTTGGCTTTTCTTACATGTATAAGCGCTAAAATAAGTCTTTTGACACATTGCCTGTCATGTCGGACGAAATCTTCAGGGGTTGCTTGACATTCAACGTTTAAAGGGGTTTTTATGCCACACAAAAAGTAGGTTGATAATGTTGATAATCTTTTCTGGGCACGCTGAAATCTGCAGAAACAAACATATGTTTAAATTTTCAAGGCGGTTGTCAAATCCGCTTGGCAGCCAATGTGTTAGTACCTGAAGATATGTATATTTCCGCATTTCACATAGTTTTGTCTTGCTTTTACACTTGTTTAAATTTTTTAATTGTATACATAGTTTTAAAATCGAATTCAAGTGTAGGTTTGATAAAGTTGATAACTTTTTTAGACAACATCAAAAAGTACTTAAAGTTGAGCTATGGCCAAACGAAGTAATTGACACATCGTGATTGTGCAAAAATGTTGGGAATAGAATATTAAAAAGGAAACTTTAGATATAGATAGTAAAAATATAGCACACTGATTTTTTTTATATAAGAACGAGGCCCCAAGAACTCTGCATTACCCCAAACATACTAACAGTTGTGAGATTTAGACGTGTCTGCTGAAGATTAGGTCTGACTAAAAAATATTTGAATTTGACTGTAGTGTCATCTTCTCAAAGAAATAATATATACCTGAATTTTTTCTCTAAAACTGAACTTGTTTCTTATGTATATCATGTCGATGTTTTTGGATCATTATATATTATATTATATCATGATATATGTATTTCTATATTACCGTGATATCAATTCAGTACAAATTGAAACTATATAGTTCAGTTAAACCTCTTTCTTAATTTCGATGCTGTAAAAGTTTGTCGTAGTTGTTCAGGAAATGTACCAATTGTCAAATAATTGGTACTAGTCGAATGTCATTTTTTTGACTAGTTAGATTTTGTTCCTAACTTTGCAGTTCTGGTGTCGTTTATTTCTAACTTGTCTAATATTTTACTTAGAGGAATAACAGTCAGTGTCTAAATTGCGACGTAATGAAGCTGTGACTACATTATCACATCTTTTTCTCAACTTTTTCCACATAACTTTTCAGCTAAATAAAAGCTGAAGTACACACTTTGAAACTACTCAAAATCGAGTTAATCTGGTTTTAAGAATTAAAATTAAGTTAAAAATCTTTTTATATACTCTTATATCAGAAGAAATGCGCTCATGAAGGGTATTATCAAAGCTTCTGTACAACCAAAACTAACGTTTCTTCTTGTTCATACATAATTTTCGTTAGAAAAATTGTGAGCAAACTTTATCAATAAGTGAAGTTCAAAAATGAATACTATGTTGAGAACAACTAACACTTTCGAAGCCAATTTCACTGAAAACTTTAGTAGTGGGAATAAATTTATGTTCACCAAAGCGCTTGTGCTTTCGATAACTAGATTTTCCGGCAGGGCTTACTCGTATATATAAATATATTTAATGAAAAAAGTACTAGATATGCGTATACATTGATATGTATTTTATGTAAATAATTTTTTTTTTATGTTGAACTCATGACTCGCTGTTTAGGCACATGGGCGAATTTCACTATCAACTTTAACGCACGTGTTTGATTACATACAACATTTTGCAAAAAAACATATACAGTAAAATCTCTCATAAGCGGACACTGGCAGAATCAGCGGTGCCAACATTTCTGTCCGGTTGATGGAGATGTTCGCTTAATAGAGCGTCCGTTTAATAGAGCTTTCACTGTACATACATATTTATTAATATATCTGCACAGAAAGTATCTATATTATATATTTGTACATATGTAGACACTGTATATATGTATGTATATGTACTTATGGTAGATGCATAGGCACTCAACATGGAAATAGGTATACTCAAACATATGTAGTTCAATAAACCGGCCACGTTGTTTTGTTGTATATAGACAGCTTTTGGGGGGGCCGGATTAGTAGCGAGGTCGATGAAAGAACTTGTCTATGAAAAAATATTTAAATACCTTATCATTGTTCTGAAAATTAACTATTTTGCAGTAAAACTGATAATTTTTAACAAAAGCTGCATTAATTTTCAATTAGCATGAAAACAAAAGAAATTTGCATTCAAATTACAAATTAAGGATTTTAGACTCTTTTGTATGTTCTACTTCACATTCTCACATGTCTAAACAACTTTTGTTACAGTTTTCTCAACAATAACTGTTTGAATTTTCATTTGAAATGGAAATTTTTAACATAAAAGTGGTTGTAAATAATTGCCGCCCGGTTTGAGGCGCACTTTGCGGTCACAATTCACTTACAAAGGCTTGAAGTTCACAAAATAAACATTTCACTAAATACACAACCAAGAAAATTTTACTAAATTGTATTTTAAATATACAAAACCACTGACTATTTACTATATATTTACACTTTGTAGCAGCTATTGATATTTTTTTCTCACACTAACCTTTTACTAAAAAAATGCCGAGAAAAAAACGAATTCACTCTGGAGGCTGACGTCCAAATCAGCGATGTCTTCAATTGCGACTGACAAATGTTCTTACGAACGAAGTGTACAAAATCTGTTTTGGCCTGCACAGAAATTTATAGGCAGGTACAAGTCGCTTGCTGTTGTTTCTCTAATGTGCTCGTAAGTCTGTCGTGTTGGCTTGCTGAGCGAGTTAATGCGATGCGTGACTGTAGTGAGCTGGTTTCTTCAAAGGCAACAGGAGTCAAACAGTAGTCGGTACAGTGGAGAATGTTCATGTATGTTGGGGAGAGAAGTGTTAGTTTGGAGACTATGCGGGGTTTTTTTTTCATTTGAAAGCAAAAAAGAAATGCAAATATGTAGATGTGAGTATCTGTAAATGTGTTTTGTGTGAGCATAAAAGCACCAGTATAAGAGAGTATGCAATAAGTTAGTGAACGACCCAGTAAGAAATTTGGTACCAAAAAATATATTTGGAAAATTCGAATATTCAATTTCAATATTGAGTAATTGTTATGGAAGCATCTTTACTAATGAGAAATTTTTTCAAAATATTTAAATTTGTTTGGTCACATCAGCCTGTTTGTAGTTTCGGGTTCAAAACTCACAAAATATACTCAAATCTCAACCGAATGAAAATGTGACGTTCTGGCCATAACCGTTGCAAAATGTATGAATCTCTCTGGTTGAAGTGAACTATTTACTGCTTTTTTGCAACTTACAGAACTTAGTTAAAATAAAATAAAAAATCTGGTCTAGCAGGGATTGTGCAGCAGTACATACAAGATAATTACTGAGTTTCTTCCCTTAGTTCTACGAAAGGTCGACAATTTAAGTACCAGGTGGTATTTTGAAAGCGTTCGACATATTTGACTTTCCAATATATGTATATCTTGAATATCAACAAATATATCCAAATGAAACGTGTTATATTTTCTTATGATCTAAACAATATGTTCAAATCGAACCGTACGCGCACCCAACCCTAGTGCTACGTTTAGCTACGTCTCAGATAGTCCTTCCATTGGGTTCAATTTTCGATGAAGTGTTCTTTTAATAAATCCATTGAATGATGCGATGTGTGGGAAGTGGCGCGGTTTTGTTGAAACCAAATGTCGCAGAGATCACGAAATTAAATTTTAGCCAACCGTTGGCGGTTACGCTCTCACCGGCATAATTTTTGAAGAGATATGGACCGATGATTCCACTACAACTCTTGAATCTCTTCAGGTTGCTTTTCGTCCCAAATATAGTAATTTTGCTTGTTTACATATCCATTGAGCCAGAAATAGTCCTCATCGCTGAACAAAATTTGGCTCGAAAACGTTGGTAAAATTCACCGAATCGACTTTCCACGGTCTTCGTATATACTATCAACTACGGCTGCTATATTTTCTTCACTGCGTGCTGAACGTGGTCTATTTGATCGAATATTATGCAATAATGAATGCTGGGTCTCAAGATGGGTGATGGTATTGCGAATAGTACTCTCAGTAGGCCGATTACCTTGACCTTAAGTTGAGCGATTCTCGCGAAACACATTCTATACAAAACGTGAATTTTCGTAATAAAGTTGAACGATTCGTAAACGTTATTTAGGCGTTAGTCTTTCCCCGATGAAATGCCAAACAATACTCAATACAAACGACAGCTTGGCAGGACTCACACGCTGTCTGTCAAACAAAGTTTATTAAAAATGTACCTATATTTGAATCACCCGTTATTTTTATTTATACGCACCTCCCACACATAACATATAAAATTTTTCACAATTTGGAAAGAAAGTTTTTAAAATTTGCTAACAACCAAAAATTATTGTGATTTTTTTTTAATTAATTTAGTATACTTATTGTAATAATTACTCTTGATTTGGGTCTGAAATTTTGCACACGGCCTTTTCTCCCTACCAAAAGCTGCTAAATAGTAGTAATCGCCAATTGAGTATATCTAGCTGCCTCACAAACCAATATGTCAAGGTCAAGTGCTTGTATAGACAGCTTTTTTTTATTTCCATAAGATGTTTTCCTCGAAAGTGAAAATCATTGCTCAAAGTCCACAAGGCATTTTTACAAAGCGGCAATCACTACCTGGAAGCCCATGTAGATTGTTGCATTCAAACCAATCGAGTACGCTATTAAGCGACTGGGTTGTGGCATAACAACAACAGCATAGACAATTGTGTGTACAATACGCGCAATGCCAACAGCACGGAAGAGATTGATGGCCAGAGCCGGGGCTGGATCGATCAGCACATAGAGGAAACCAATCACGAAGAATGGCAAAAGGTTTTCCAGATCATTGAGATGTGCCCTGAATGTCGAAAAATAGTAAAGAGCGTTATGGTTTAAGGTTTATTTACTTACATACCTGCGCACGCGTTGTATATCGGGATTATCGAATCCCACTTTAAAACCTTTTTTAATCAAATCCTCGGGATTCTGAAAGGTCTATTAAGATACAAATGTTGTGTGAACGTTTAAGTTTTAAGGATAGTTAGTTTCATATGTAAACAATGCAGTGAACAATTTTTCCAAATGCTAAGCTTGAATACATTTTGTATTATTTAACACTCATTAATAGCCGAATAATAATTATTATATTCAGTTAGTCGAAAAAGTCTTTTCGTATTCCTAATCAAACTTCAACTTATTTTTCTTACATTGTAATGAACGAAATATGTACCATTTTGGTAGACCACTTTTCGCCATTTTTTCGGTTGAGACATTATTCCGTCAGTGTAAAACTTTCATCAGTATAAATCGAAATTTCGAAATTTCCAGAACGGAAGCGAGCGAACCATTGTGGCGCTACACGAATTGATACAGCATCGTATTCGTAAACTTAACAAATTTCATCGGGGAATTGCGTAACATTCTTTCCTTAAAAATAAAAAAATTTCAAAATATAGCGAATTTCTTCATTATTTTTGAACAGCTGTAACTTTTTTTTCACTTTTGACAAAATACGAAAATACTTTTTCGACTACCCAATACATATTTTATTAATATGAATTGTGTGTAGTGGCAACACTGCACAAGTGATAACTGCATTTAATACATTTTTTTTAATGTAATTTTTTTATAATAATGCAGAATTCTAAGTGAATATTACAGTTAACCATTTGCGTTTGGATTATCTTACTCAGTCAATTTCTATATACATATATATATAAGCGATTTAAATCGATTTTTTTGTAACTCTAATTGAATGAAAGCTACCAAAGTCCGAAAGTAAAAAAACAAAGCATGTAAAACATTAAATATACTATTTTATGGCTTAAGGTGTACAAATTCCTGTACATTATATAAGCGAGGTGTGTTCAAAATAACGGGAATTGTTGTTACAAAAAAAATATTTATTCATTCGTCTACGCGAATGTTGTTGTCTACAAAGTTGTTCCTATTCGTAATTATGCAAGCGCTTCTACCAATCGTCGAAACACTTTTCAAACTCAATTTTTGCGATAGCCCGAAAGGATTTTGCTTTTCCAGCCTCCATATTCGGCAGACATGGTTTCGTTTAGCTTTTTCCTGTTTCAAAAACAGCGATAACCTTAAAGAGCCGTTTCTTTACAAACTGACATGAAAAGCGCATATGTCCGCTTGTAAAGCAGCGGTCCTTTAAGGTTATATTTATTTTTGAAAGAAGAAAAAACAGATTATGGAGGCTTGGGTATCGTTACAATATTGGTTTTAGCCAAGAATTCACGAAAAAGCTGCGAAATTTTAGCATGCCCTCGTTATTTTTTGAACACACATTTTCCGAACACAGTACTTTTCGTTAGCACAATTGGTTGTCTGTCTATGTATGTATGTATGTCATTTAGTTACAATTTTCAGTGATTTACCCGTGTTTTGAAGCGGAGCCTACCCGTATGCAATGACATGAACAAAAGTTTCAAAACCAAAACAGCCGACCAGAAGACATAGGCGCTGAATACTTCATTATCAAATGATATCAAATCTTTTGCCACCATTGTCCTTTAACGAAACTTCTTTAATTTTCTAGAAAAATATAAAAAATTTTACTACCGGTAAAATTTACTGATCTACCGCGTTAGTCAATTGACCAACTAATTGTAGTAAGTTGACTCTGAAAGATTTGTCGTTGACTCGCTGAATCTGCAGTGAGATTTTGATAACATATTTATATAAGAATATAATTGTAATATAATAGAATGCAAGATTACAACAGCCGTTTACGTCATAAAACCATACTTGCATCTAGATGAAGTTGAAAAAAATGAATGAATTTAGTAATCGATAAGTATTTCCTTGTATACTGATACAAAAACGTTATCAATAACAACATATTATCCCAAGTGTTACTTTATATTAGGTTCCTCCTCTTTTGATTTGAAAAAGTCGTGCGAAATTTTAGTTAATCGATTTTTGAGCTCTGAACAGGGTGCATTATGTTCCCATAGAAAAAAGTTTAACGGTATGATATCACACGATCTTGCTGGCCAATCGACCGGCCCAAAACGTGAAATTATCTGCTCACCGAAGTGTTCTCTCAATAAATCCATTGATTGATGCGATGTGTGGGAAGTGGCGCCGTCTTGTTGAAGCCAAATGTCGCCGAGATAACGAACTTCAATTTCAGGCAAATAGTCGGTTATCCTAGGGCGATAACGGTCACCATTGACGGTTACGTCCTCACTGGCTTAATTTTTGAAGAAATAAGGACCGATGATTCCACAGGCCCACAAACTACACCAAACCGTTGTTTTTTCTGGATGGAATGGTAGTTCTTTAATATCTTCAGGTTGCTCTTCGTGCTATATTCGGCAATTTCGCTTGTTTACATACCCATTGAGCCAGAAATGTGATCTTCGGTGACCAAAATTTGGCTCGGATTTTTTGGAACTTTTCAAGAGCCCATAAGGCTAAGCGATGTCGCCTGGGAAGGTCGAGCGGCTTCAGTTCTTGCACAAACTGTATTTTGTACGCTCTCAATTTAAGATCTCGACCTTAAATGCGCCTATTCGTTCCATATGTCAGTTCGAATTTCAGCGAACGGCGCCGAATCGACTCTTCACGGTTTCGTGTGCACTCTTAGCTATGGCTGCTATATTTTTGATCACTGCGTGCTGGACGTCGTCTATTTGGTCGAATATTATCCAGTAATGAATGCTGGGTCTCAAGATGGGTGATGGCGTTGCGAATGGTATGCTCAGTAAGCCGATTATGTTGACCATAAGTTGAATGAAAGGCCGATTATTTACAGTTGACCATTTGTAAACGTTAAGTTGAATGAAAGGCTATCAAAAAAGTCTATTGAAACACATTATATATATATGTACAGAACTCGAATTTTCATAATAAAGTTGAACGATTTGTAAACGTTATTCAGGCGTAAGTCTTCTATGATGAAATACTAAACAAAAATGACATGACAGCTTGACACGACTCACGGGTGATCTGTCAAAAAAGTCTATTTAGAAACGAAAACACTCCAGCTCTGTAGCTGGAGAAGGACCTGGCTACTTGGAATATCCCATTGGATCACTGGCGCGCTGTTGTATTATATATATATATATATATATATTTATATATATATATATATAGCCGATTTAGCCATGCAGCGGTACCTGTCCATTCATCCATCCATCGTGAGATTGAGAAAACTATAGGCATTAGTGGGACCAGCAAACATTCAATATTGTATGAAAATTTGACTGTTAAAGAACTTCTTTCACGTTGGATCCCGAAAAAATGCTCGTGTTGATTGATTGATGTCAACATTGGTCGACACATGAAGAGGTTTTGAAGATACTTCAATCAGTGCCAAAACTGCTTCGATAATTGGTTCAAATGCATGAAAAAGTGTATATATCTTATTAAAAAATTAGCTGAAAGGCAACAAAGCGATTTTCGAATATTAATATTTCTTTTTGCTCAGTGATCCCGATATAAGAGGCAACCTTCGTATTTTTGCTAACAACAACCACTTCAGAAACGCACCAGATCTTATGAAAAAAATGTGTTCAAATCAGTTTTATTTTTCTTTCTTTTTTGTAATAATGCGCAAGTTCGTCCCACTGTAAGTAACTATGATAATGTGGTTATTTTTGGCGTCAAAGGTTGTGATAACCATTTATAATAATTCTTTTAAGTTTCATGTATATTTATTTAAATACACTTCTCATCAATATATGTGTATAATAATTTTTTATTATTTTGAAAGAAATTTTTTTTACAATTTTTTAACTACAAAAAATTATTGTACAAATTTCTTAATTTAATTAGTATTATGAAGTATTACAATAAACCCTCGACAGAGTGAAAATAATAGCTTAGAGTACAGAAGGCATTTTTACAAGGCGGCAATCACTACCTGGAAGCCCATGTAGACTGTTGCACCCAAAGCAACGAAGAATGCCAATGCGCGACTTGGTTGTGGTACAACAACAACAGCGTAGACAATTGTGTGCACAATGCGCGCAATACCCACAGCGCGGAAGAGATTGATGGCCAGACCAGGGGTTGGATCGATCAGCACGTAGAGGAAACCAATCACGAAGAATGGCAAAATGTTTTCCAGATCATTACGATGAGCTCTGAAGGTCAAAGTATACAAAAGCCGTTTATAGCATAAGATTAACAAATGCACTTATTTACATACCTGCGCACGCGTTCAACATCGGGATTATCGAATTTCACTTTAAGACGTTTGTCCATCAAATCCTCGGGGTTGGCGAAGGTCTGCAAAGACGAAAAATGTGTTTCGGATTGAGTGAGTGTTGCAAAATACTTATTTAGACTTCGGTTTTGTGGACAACTAGTTTCAGATATAAGCACTAACTCATATTAGCACTAAATTACAGTCAAAAATATTTCAGTAGTAAACAATTTAAATCGCTAACTACTAACGTTTTTTATGTTATTTCGTAATCCTCAATAGTCGGAAGTATAAATAACATGATTGCTCTATTTATCTCTGGAGAACGAGTGTTCTCGTAACTATTGTACTTCCACTTCTTCAGCCAACAGACTTAATTTTGTTGACGATTTCTTTTTTATTTCTCTTTCTAATCAATTTAATAAAATTTATATGGAAAATTTTAATCGATTGAGAGTGAACTATTGCCTACATTTAGGAGCGTTGTCGAATGATCAAACTTTATTAAATTTACGTTTCAGCTGAAATAATCTCTATTAAAATTTTAAAGTCAAGCTAACATGGCATCGTCTTAAGGAATTTCCGGTTAATTTTTAAAGAGACTTGGAAAACTCATATCGTATTTTTCGCGAACATTTTTCTGTTATTTGTACTTTTACATTCATAAATTGTTAGTGGTTTTTTTCATATTTTTTTAGCTGAGAATATCCATATTTTTTGGAGATATAAGCATAAGAATGAATAAGGTAAAGAAATATACTAAGAGAGATAGTTATTAAAGGCATTTATAATATCCAGAAGGAATTAGAAAAAAAAATTTATGAATAATAATTTTGATGGAAGTTTATTATGAATTAATAAAACCTAAATTGGAAATTGTTGCCATTTTTTATTTCATAATTATTATGTTTTATAAAAGATCTTATAAAAGACTATAAGCTGAGACTTTTTTATAATGAAATGTTTTGTTAAGGGGGTATTCTCATGTAATCACTTCGAAAAATCGATTTTTTTTATAGTTTGTGAAAAATTCAGACCGAAATTCATAAGTTACAGCTCATAGTCGCCGACGTGTCGTAAGCGACTGTCTACCAGGCGCCATGACAAGTCTGCAGCTGCTACGTTTCTAAACGCATTTTTCTCGAATCATCATTTTCTGAAACTGTCATGGTCCTAAAAAAAGTATTCAACCGATTGCTTTAAAATTTACATATGTTCTTCTACTCATTTATAGTTATCGTCCCTACCAGAATTGTTTATTTTCGAAAATATTTTCATATTTTTTTTAAACGATTTTTGACGAAAAAACAAGATTTCGTGACTTTTTTTTGAAGTTCGACAATTTTTTTTTAATGAAATTGATTATATTTGGTAGGAACGATAGCCGCAGAACTACTGAATAATAATCCATTCGATTTTTTTATTTCAGACAACATGAACAGCCGCTATCACCATTACCAGTGAACTACTTTTTTTTGTTGGGGACTACTTTTATTTAAAAAAAATATATATTAAAAATGTAAAAAACGAAAACAAAAAAAATTTTTTGTACATTTCAAAATACAAATAAAAATATTTTAAAAAATTAATATTATTGAATTTTGTTGTCGCATAAAAAAATTTTCCTAAAAAGTGGTAAAATGTATGCGTTCACATGAGAGTAAGAAATATTCTGTGCAATGGCAACTCTTTACATTTTTAACCTTTTTAAATTATATTTGATATATAAAGGAATTGACAAGTCTAAGTGAATAGCCTTTACTGTTAAATATTTGCTTTTGGCGTGCCTTATGCTGTAAATTGTATACGAGTACATATACTTATACATATGTACATACAAATATAGGTTATTGTATATCGTGTTTGTGAACAAAGCTTTCAAAGCCTAAGAGTAAAAAATGAGAGAGCGTGTAAAACAGTAAATGCATTTTTTAACTGAACGCGTACAAAGTCTTGCATATCATTAATATTTACACAGTACTTACATTTACATTTGCATTTGTTTATTGTACACATGAAAAGTCATAATGGATCATAAAAAAGTCTAAACAATTTATGACAAACTGCTTACCAACATTTGCTTATAGGTTAAGTCTCTACGCAAATATAATTGAAAATATTTTCAATTCGACTTTAACCTCATCGCTTTCTAACCGAGATGACGGTGCAGTATTTCTTTCAAGATAATGAATATTCATGTTTTTCGCTAAAAATTTACGTAAATTTCTGCTATATATCATACATACTTACATATAAGAGAAAATAACGTTAATTTATATCATACATACCTACATCTAACAGAAATCAATTAACTTTGATGAATATTTTTTGTAATACTTGCACTGATTTACGTACCTTTGTCCGGTAGCGTTGAATTGCCGTCAGCAATGACATGAACAAAAGTTTCAGAACCAAAACTGCCGACCAGAAGACATAAGCACTGAATACTTCATTATCAAACGATATCAAATCTTTTGCCGCCATTTTACTTTGACTAAACTTCTTTAATTTTCTGGAAAAATATAAAAATATTTACGACCGGTTAAATTTACTGATCTATTGCCTTAGGAATCAACTGTCCAACTAATTTTAAGTTGACTCTGAAAAATTTGTCGTTGACTTGCTGAATCTCCAGTGAGCTTTTGATAGTAGTTTATATGTACATACTACTGTATATATGAGTTGTAGGTATATTTACTAGCGGCATATTTACTATCTGCTTTGCTTGACTCCCGTAGAGCATAAGATGAGCAAGTTCTCAGAGTAATATTTGCCTAGTCATTGTACATTGTACATACATACAAGAATATTTATGAGTTTTATACAATAAATATTTATGTATTTTTCACAGTTTCTAATCAAAAAATCTATAAATATATGAATGTACTAACATAAGCTTTTAGGTGTAATCATATCGATATCAAATATCACCGAAAATTTGTCAATCGATTATAATATCGGCGTTCTCTTGACGAGATGACGGTGCAGTATTGGTCCCAAGTGGCATATTCATGATTTTAGATAAAGATGTTTGATGATTTCTGTACATAGTACATACATATATACATATGTATACTAATTATTATAATATTATAAAGATTTTTAAAACCAAAACTGCCGACCAGAAGTCATAGACACAAAATACTTAATTATTGTAGGTTATCAAATGATCTCGCGCAAAACATTGGGTAGTAAAAAAAGTCTTTTCGTAGTTTTAATCAAACTTCAACTTATTTTTTATATTTATAATGAACTTTAATGAACCAAATATGTACCACTTTGATCGACCACTTTTTGCTATTTTTCCGCTAGAGACATTATTCCATCAGTGTAAAACTTTTCTGGTTTCTCGCCGAAAAACTGGGACAAGTAATTTTTACTGACTTCTCTTGAAGCTAACTTTACTGCATTAAGGGAGTTCTGCACCGAAAGAAATGGTAGTCCGATGGTACAAAATCAGGGTTATATGGTGGATGCAACAAAACTTCCCAGCCAATCTCTCCCAGTTTTTATGAGTCATCAAAGATATGTGTGGTCTCACGTTGTCCTGATGGAAGACGAAGCCCTTTCTGTTGATCAGTTCTGGCCTTTTTTTCGATTGCTTGCTTCAATCTCATCAGTTGTTGACAGTAAAATGTAGAATCAATCGTTCGATCAGGCTGGAGCAGCTCATAGTGGATGATTCCTTTCCAATCCCACCAAACACTCAGCATAACCTTTCGAAGCGTCAATTCTGGCTTTGCGACCATTTGTTGAGCTTCACCACGCTTGGACCATGATCTTTTTCGCACATTATTGTCGTATTTGATCCACTTTTCGTCTCCTGTTACCATTCGATTCAGAAAGGGTTCGATTTCATTTCGTTTCAGCAAAGAATCGCAGATGTTAATTCGGCCCATTAAATTTTTCACAGACAATTCATGTGGTATCCAAACATCGAGCTTCTTTTTGTAGCCATCCTTTTTGAAATGGTTCAAAGCCATTTGATGATGAATGTTAAGTTCCTTAGCGATGTGTTGGCTGCTTATGTAACGGTTCTGGTCAATCTTATCCAGAGCGAGGTACATCTTTCACATCGAAATTTCCAGAACGGAAGCGAGTAAACCATTGTTGTCCTACATGAAGTGATACAGCATCGTCTCCGTAAACTTCACAAATTTCATTGATGGCTTGCGTGGCATTCTTCCCTTTTTTATACATAAATTTCAAAATTTAGCGAATTTTTTCATTATTTCCTCATTTTTGAATAGCTGTAACTTTTTTCGACTTCCCCGAATTTAAATTTTTTTAGTTAAATGAAGCTTAAAGTCTCACTGTTCACCGTTCCTGCTGTTCCTATAAAACTCGAATCTCAAAAATATTCAATTCCAAGTTTTTTTATATTTTTTTTATTAAAAATACACCTCTTTCCAAAAATGTTTGCATAAAAATGATCGAGTTTCTTATACTATATATTACAATCGACTACATGATTCCCGTTATTTGTCTAACTCTTACTTTAAGAAGAAAGCTTTGACGTCTTTGCCTCACATTGACGCTCCTAATACACGGCTCGAGCTACTTCACAAGCCATGTAGATGGTGACGAAGACGGTGACAAGAAAAGCTAAGAGTCGACTCGGTTGTGGCGCTGGAACAATGGCGTAAACACAGGTGTGTAAAATGCGTGAGATGCCCACGGCTCGGAACAAATTGATGGCCAAAGCAGCACTGGGATCTAGCAGCACATACAAGAAGCCAATGGTGAAAAACGGCAGAATGTTTTCCAAATCGTTGCGGTGTGCTCTAAAGAAGTGTTAAAACAAGTGAAAATTTCTCAAATAAAATCATATTTCAAGGGCTTACCGGCGTGCTCGCTCCACATCTGGATCGTTATACTTCACCTTGAGACGTTTGTTGAGTATATCCTCTTCGTTGATAAAGGTCTGTAAAGATATCAAGAGTTGAGCATTCAAATGAAATGAACGAAAGTCGCCTATTCGATTTTCTGATAGAGAAAGTACTTGTAAAATATGGGCTGAATAATATTTTATCTTTGGTAAGATCCCGACACATGACATTCCAACCAATCGTTCTATAATTAAGTGGTCGATAAAACAATCAATAAAGAATTGGTCCGAGGTATTTCTCTTCTAGGGAATCGAGCGCATCATGAGAGCTTTACTACACATCTCAAAAAACGAAAAAAATGAGAAGCTCTTCATTTCCAGAGGGTGAATTTTTCTCTTTCTTTAGTAGTTAGACGCAAGTTACCGACTTTATCTCGTTATGAACAAGAACAAAAATGGATAATAATAGATGTAGCTGTATATCGAGATTTGCAAACAAAGTTTCTTAGAACTATCATATACCCTTGGATACTGACTTCATTATTACTGCACTGACCCAGGGCGAGAGCAAAAGTCTATTCGTGGTCCATAGGGACTTATGCAGGGTTTGCAAACGCTTAGAAAAGGGCACCACTAGGGCAGTCACAGGGTCCATTAGTACCTCAGCTGCAGTACTTTGAATAAAATAAGGTGACAGGGAATCATCTTAGCACTTCTTTCTTTAATGTTTGTTTTGTGACACTAAAGCTGAAACACCATTTCTTAAACGACTTAAGTAAACTATCCGGTATCTTTATAGGTCGTCCTATTAGAATTGAGCTTGTGTGATCATTTATAAAATTGCTATACCACAAAGGACACGTTGGATATCAGAAGAATGAACTGCTCTATTCTAAATATCTCCAGTCTTAGTATCTTAACTTAATCTTACAGATCATGTGCTCAAACATGAAATCAGCTAGATCAGAAAGATTGTGGCTAAGTATGATTATTTGATGGAAACATCTTTGTTGACTTATTTTGGTGGCAAAAATCATATTTACGTGACTAACACCGACTAATCAATTGCAGTCCCTTACAAATATGTAAAACTTGCTAGAGAAACGACAAATGATTTTCTTTAAGTACATAAAAAAAATTCAACATATAATACATACACATACATACATATATGTATAATGCGTATATTTGTAGAAAGCTTTGCTGGTTTTTTTCATTTCTGAGTACGCCGGCCGGCATTTATGGTAGAAACGAACACCTGCTTTGATAACATATAAATATAATATACATAAATACACCCATACATCACTTAAAGCTCGGAAATATATACATTTTTTGTCGATAAGTGTAATCGCGTCGACACGAGAGAGCCAAGAAACGCGAGAAACACGAAACAAGAGAAACAAAGAAGGTGAGGTAGGCAAATCGGAAACTTCTCGCATATGGAAATGTAAATGCCGAGTAACAAACCATTAATGCTAAGTAAAAAATGTTGAATGTTGATAGTATATAAATATGTATATAATTGAATAATCATTACAATAATCACTGTGATTAGCTTGCGTATGAGCTGCAGTTGTGATAGCTTAATAAAAAAATTATAAAATATACATTTGAAAATATTAAATAATTATAGAATAAACGAGAGTAAAAGGCGGTTTGATTTGACAAAGCTTGTGTTAACTACAGTAGCAGAGATAAAGTTGTTATAAGGTCATATATACGTACATATATAAACGGCGGGATTATGATTGTGAAGAATGTAGTTCTAATAGACTTAAACGACGAATGCACTTTACGTACTTCAGAAAAACAAGAATATACTATACACTAATAATAATAAATAATTATAATTATTTGGCATAGAAAAAGTCTTACCACTTTTTGCCCATTGTAAATTCCTTATATTCTAAGAAATTTTAATGTTGTAATCATATGAAGAAATCTACCTATAATTTGGCTACAGAGGTCGTGGACTCGTTGGACTACTTTTTGTGGGTGTACATCTAGACAATAATCTAATCAGTCGTAAGCGAAAGACTGGCTGGAAAGTCTGACCAGATTGGATAATAAAAAATTATCACATTCCTAAATTTCATAAAATGAGACCAAGCGATTAGAATTTTTGTTATTTCATTAACTTTGCTGTTTTTCACCTTTGAAAAATACCTTCTACGTACCATTGTCCTGAAACGCATAAATCCCGTCAACAGCGACATGAATAACATTTTCAACACTAAAATTGCGGACCAGAAGAGATAAGCTTTGAAAACATTGTTTTCCAGTGTGAGAAGCTCGAGTGCTAGTTTAGCCATTTGTGATTTCTAAATTTTATGTACTTATGTATATTTACAGAAAAATGTTTCAGAACAAAATAGTAGAAAATATTTTCTGTAAATTTTTTATATAATGCTGTTCGTTCAAAATAATATTTATATAATCACACTTTGTCAACAAATCACGAATTCACTTTTGTTTCGCAAAATCAACAGTTTCGTTTGAAATCCGCAAATGCACTGATTGAATACTAATGAACAAATAGTTTTCCAGTAGTTAATCACAAAGTTGAGAGGAAAACTTGTTTTCATGCATTTCAGATTTCCGAAGCATTTATGGAAGCTTTGTAAATATTGCCTAGTAGTAAAAAAACTTGTTAGGTTATCACAGCTAAACTGTGGCTACATTCAATGCATTTTATAGAACACTTTAAGAACATTTTACGTATTTAATGATCCAGAGCTTTGAGCTTAAAGTACGAATATACCATGCTTTACAAAAAGTTAAAGTTCCAAAAGTTGTCGCCAAAGAGTTAAAACTAAAAGGCTGCAAGATACTCCAATGAAAGCTGGTACTACTTTCTTTCGGGAATATTCGACATAACCAGGTTTAAAATAAGGATTGTAATATATTTATTTTTTCATGAAGCCAGACCCCTTATTATTGATTATTTACTTGAGATACACCAACAGAAAGGTCTTTTTTAGTCCTTCAATATTGTGATCAATTTTCATATCCAATCAAATATTTTAAGCTGAATGGATAAGACAAGCGAAACTTTTCTAAAAGCTATGCAAATTGAGGATCTTATCAGCATTAATAAATAGCATGGATTGCAAATTGTCCCCAAAAAATATCGCTCAACATCTATTCTACCAAATGTCCATAAAGAGCACACGCACCCACCTATCGCTTTTTATAATTCATGACCTGCCCTCATATAACATAAAGTGTTGGCACTCTTATACATGTTAGCTACACAAATAAAGCTCAATGAACTTTTTTATTTAAGTATGCAGCTTTTCGTTGTATAAGAGCTTTAAGCTTGCTACACTGTAAATAATAAAGTTATATATAAACACCCACCCACCCATCACCCACAGTTGTCATAGATATGCTCAGAAAAGATTAGCAATTGAAAAGCTCGACCTGAAAATACACTATATGACCAGTTTCGTCTAATAACGTACTGTGTTAAATTTATGATATTTTACTTGCAATAAAATATCTCAAAGGATCTCTGATATTTACATTTAGCTCACAGGAAGGATGGAGTTCTTCTAAATCTTAGATAGATGGGTTTTAGAGGAGGGTACGGTTTGGTTTTGACTGATTTGGGGTCCGAAATCACGTATTTTAGGGACACTATTGATTTTAAGATTTTTTGATAATATTTTTTGATTCTTAAGTTATCTATAATAAAGTCATAGATGCTGATGGTATTCAAATAGAGTAGTTTGAAAGTTTTTCTGTTTGTGGGATGGTTTCGCCATTTCTCGAACCGAAAATTGTAAATGAAGAGTTTCATAATTTTTGTAGCAAAAATTTTTTAATTTCGGCTCAGTTTGGCATTTAAGGCTAATGTCAGAGTGGTAGCGAAAAGCGATGCTATAAGATGACGGTACTTCTAGCTACATGTGTCAGCTTATGTAAATCTCGGAAAATTACAGAGTGAAAGCGAACACAAAAGCGGCTTTCGGCGACCTCAAGAGGCAAAGCGATAAAGCAGGTTTTGCTGTTTTGCTGTTTTTTGTTTTCTTCTTTGATGTTTTGTGTTTTTTTTTTTGTTATTATTAATTTATCACGTTGAAGTAGAGTACTTAAAAAATTTGTGGAATTCTTTTTAGGATCTGGTGAAATTAAATTAAGAACTTAGTGTATAAAGTATTTTCATGTGTGGACATAAAATGTATCTGGATATTGGCGCAGTTCTAAAAATAAGATTTTTAATGCACTATTTACATTCATTTGTTCTTTAATTGGATGCATTCCAAGACATGTTAATCTCATCTTTCGAGATATTAAACTATTCATCTCAAAACACCGTGTAACAGCTCGCCTCGCTTTGTTGTTTCCACTCGGACATCAACCTAAGACTTTTTATCTAGAGTTGCCGATGACTTGCCCTTGAATTTATGGCAATTTTTCATATCAAAATATTTTGGTATTTAAAGATATCGATATTCCCTACTTTTTTAAAGATAATTCAAAGAAATTTCAAATTTATTGGGGAATGTTTGTCATCATTCGAAAGAACATTCTTTGGCATGTCGTTTTGAAAGTTTATCTCTTTCAAATGTTGGCCGCGGATACGTCTTAGATGGTCCATTAGTTGAGTCCAATTTTCGATGACTAGTTCGAGCATTTCGATTGGTAACTGGCGAATAACATGCGTGATGTTGGTAAA
Organism: Bactrocera neohumeralis; assembly: GCF_024586455.1. Classification (NCBI taxonomy): domain Eukaryota; kingdom Metazoa; phylum Arthropoda; class Insecta; order Diptera; family Tephritidae; genus Bactrocera; species Bactrocera neohumeralis. Next base: position 25,001,875 of record NC_065922.1, read on the forward strand.
CCTCCAAACATCTCTTATCGAACAAGGCAACTCTTAAGATGGTATAACCTCAATATTACTCTAATAAAAGTCAGTTGCTGAATACGTTCTTCCATTCAAAGTTAGCCCTACCCGCAATTATTTGACCTAATTTCATTTGCTTAGGTCATAATGCGCTTACATCACGGTCCTTAGGGCTATATTTCGAGCAAAGTTCTAATTCGTGTTCATATGACGAATAACTGACTCATTACCTATTTAAGCATAAGTACATACACTCATGCTCTCACATATAGGTATATATGTATGTATGTAATTATAAATGCAAAAAAGAGCTATTTACAGTATGTGTTCTGTTTGGAATTTTGAATCACATCATTTGCGCTGCGTAAACAAATTATAGAACCATAAATTAGCGCATTCACATGAAAGTCACATACGAGTCGCCTAGTGAGCCATGTGTCTACTGTGGATTCCTAAGGTACGCACAGCCATTAGCGGCACAACAAAAGCTGGCACAAATTCTAAACAAAAGTAGCTAAATAATTGTGCCATAGTTGTGTGTGTGTATGTTTGTTTGTATGTATGTATGTACAAACTGTGTCAAAAAACGGCATTTTAGAACGAATTAGTATCTACTTTGAGCATTGATCACTTTAGACTACTTTTTGCGCCCAATTTCGAAATCTTTTGCATTGGGAATAATTGTTCTTAGCTACTTAATCATGAAATTATTTTCTACATTAAAGTGTGGCAATCGCGTTGGGAAAACAAAAATATTTTTCTGTTGTTTTTTTTTTATTTGTTTTGATGTTCGACTCTTCTTCCTTCATATGCTTGAGACGCGCTGTCTGCCACTCATATTCCAAACCCAATTTGTTTTTTTGGTTTTTTTGCTGATTTCAAGTGCCTTCGTGTGCTCTTTTCTGCTTGCAGCTACCCCCTAAAATGCGCTTCTTCTTCTTATCTCTTTGTTTTTTACTCTAGCAGCGCTTCCACTCAACCCATCAAGCTATTCCATCGAAAGCCACATGCGGCTGCCTCGATCCACTGCGCACTCATATGAAAAGCGTATTTCCTTCCTAAAGTGTAATTAATTAATGCTGGCCACTATCATCATTGGTCCATCATCTGCCTGCTTCGTTCATTCCACTGCCTCATTACGGCCGTTGTAAATACTAAAAATGATTGTTTTCGTGTTGCAGTCGCAGATAAATAAGTGAATGGAATGTTTCGAGCATAATTCCATACATTTCCAATTGTAATTTGCCAATCTGTCGATTATGTGTAACGCCAAATGGTATTCGGGTACCTCGATTTACAGCTACGACTCTCAACAGTTCACTTTTTACCTTGGATACGCTCGTTTCGGTTCTCTCGTCGAGCTCGGTTTATTGGCGAATGGTGTAAAAGGATATGTGAACGGTTGAATTATTAGATTTGTTTTTACAAAATAGATTGTAGTAGCTTGCATTTCTGGCATTAGAACTCCGGCGTAGTGGCTCGAAGCGAGAAAAATGTCACACAATGAACGGAAAGCTCATTTGAGTGCGATTAAATTTATGGAATTGGTAATACATCCATATAAAATTTAAGTATAATATGTCTACAAGTGTTAAAATGCTGGAGGTGCTTTTGGAATCCTCTGTGGTGATGCTGAAAGTATTTTTTTCATAGTTCCAATACTGCTTTAAGAACAGAAATTTTGTGGACAGAATTAAAACGAAAATGAAAAGTGCGAGAATGAGGGATAAATAATATGTATGTATTCCAGAAAGCAGTTCATTGAATATTGTAATAGTTTCCCAGCTGCGACTGAGACCAGCTCAGCAAGCGTTTGCCAACTGCCAGCAGCTGTACAATCGCAAGCAACATTTACTTTTCAAAGGTTGTATGAGTTCTAAGTGAACTCTTTCGGAGCGAAATTCATGCAGCTAAATGGGACATCTTACCGGATGCCAGCTTCATCAGCTATTTAGAAGAGGCTGAGATAGTATCATATGAACACTTGCTCCTCGAATGTTCTGATTTTGTCAAATCAAGGCAAGAACACCTCCGATCTCATAGATTTAAGCATCCAAGGGAAATAGCGAAAATATGGCGAAAGCTAATATCCAACTACAGGAGTTTTTTTCGTGTGACTTCACAATGTACTAAGGAATAAGCTTCGCCATACTGACGGATCAATCATCTAACCTAATCTAATTTTCCTCTTCCTAATTAGTGGAGACTTTCAACACTATTAACATTAATTCCATTATATGGATCATACATATGACGAGGCCCGTGAAACTTGTTTCCGATTCAGATTCTAGGATTATAAGACAACTGTCTAACTGAATGCTGGTAAAAGACCTTGCAGAAAATAACGGAAAAAGTCTGGTGGTGAGGTTTTCCGTCTATGTAAACAGAACGAGTCCATAGTTTTTTTGATACAGTGAATAATAATTTGTCTAAATTATAAAATTGGCGGACAAGAAGAAACTCTTCTGGGATATTAAAGATCATGTCAATGTTCAAAACTCAGGTTTGTGGTCATCATGGAAAGACTTACGCCTTAACAATGTTTAGAAAAACTTTATTACGAAAATTCACGTTCTCACGTTCATCTTTTGTTCTGTGATTATGCCCATTTCTGGGTTAATAGATATGTAAGCAAGCTAAATTATCTCATTTGGAACGGAGAGCAGCCTGAAGAGATTCCAGAGCTCCCATTTCATTCAGAAAAAACAACGGTTTGCTGTGGTTTGTGAGCCAGTGGAATCATCGGTCCATATTTATAGATACAACGGTAAACCCAGATCTAAAACTACGCTGGAAAAAGACTTCACTGATGATAGTAAAAAGAAAGTGTTCTACAATCATATCTGTAGAACCAGGCGATCTTATACATAATGTGAAGTATTACAACATCGCCTAAGCAATACGAATTCATACCATAAGTCTATACAAAATACTGGAAAACTTGTTAAATATTCTTTAAAACTAATTTGCTAAAGTAAAACGTTCCGCATACACAAAATTTCAGCAAATCCTACCAGTTTTTCTGTCATCCCCAATTAATAAATCAAGACAAATTTTTTTTTGTTTCCCCAAACCCAACGCTCGACTAATCCCACCAGGCACACCTCTCGTTAATTAACGTTGAAACTTAATATGTAAAGTAAAAGTATACATACATATCTACCGTTATTTATATTTACTAGCAGTGTTTATCAACAATTTTACTCACACACCAACCGCATGACCCATTTCTTGTAGGGATTTTCCGCCGCCTGCCTGGCATTGCATTTCTACAGTTTCGACGACCGCGACATACTGACCTCATTCGTAGCGACGGGCACCTTTTCCGGCTATATAATCGTGGTTGTGGGTATTTTCGCAGGTGCGTCCAAGGACATACTATATAAAGTGTCGCCAACTTGAAATTATAAAAAAATCAACAACATAATTGAATGACTTTATAACTTTGTCAACAGGTGTCCTAATGCGTGCGCCCATTCACAGACGCATCGACATATTCTACAGCGTGCTCGGCTGTGGGCTGTTCATCGCCTCGGGTGTGTTCATAATCGAGGCATGGGAATTTTCATTTCGCACACGCACACGCGATTTGGCGCTCATTAAGGCATCGCTGGCCATTGTGAATGGGGTGTTGTTTGGTTTCGATGCGATTTTTACCTTTCGTGACAAATGAGAGCGTAACACAAGCGGACGTCGATGGACGGGAGCCGGTGGAGGGGGATTGCGATGATGCGTTTCCGGAATTGCCAGAATTTTATAGAGTTTTTTAAGTCATAAAGCGCATGCATACAAACTTACACACACGCGAAATACATTTTTCATTACAACAGTTTTATTTTTAGCTCTAGTTTGTACTCATACTAGTTTTTCTGCCATTTTTTAACTACTTTGTTGTTGTTTATTTAGATGCTTTTTGGCGTTAAATTTTTCAAGTCAAATAAAATTCAAATTTTTGTGCCATTAAATTACATACATATCTACTTATATACTAGTAGATATGTATTTCCTTATATCTTCTTTTTATTTCATCTGTGAGTCAAGAAATTCCTAATGTTCTCGTGTTATTGCTGGTTTTTAGCTTTTCACTTCGCAGACAACAGATGTTTTCTGCTTCAGTATGCACATAAATTTGGTGGAATCTTTCGGCAAAATACGCAATGTGCTAGAAACTGAAGTTTTGCAGCTTCAATCAACCAAAATCCAAGTAGCTTTAGCTGCTGGTTTCATAGGGAGGTTTTTGGTATTGTTTTTGTAGTGACTCTTTTGTATATTACACATATATGTATGTATGTATTTCTAAGCTCACAGACTGTATACACAACATATACACACCTAGTTGTAACGGGTTTAAGTATGTATTCAGATACTCTAAAACGGGATGTCGTCATTTCTGTTTTTTCTTCGTTTATCTTCGTTTAATGGCGAAAGCTGTGACTTCACAGGTGACTAATACGCAATAAAATGTTGCGCAACACATGTATATACAAAATGTTGATAATAAGTTCTCTGCAACTAATTCATGTTTTTTCATTGCTTCTATAACCCAAAACAATACTAAAAAGGTTTAAAATAACACTTTTTTACTTGGCAAATTGTTTCCAATTTGAAACCCAAGGTGAATCCCACATTTCGCTTGATCTATCCAATTGAGAAGTGGTTTCACTTTATTTTTGATACCATATTGAAAATGTTTTAAAGCTGAAAAGTTGAATTTCAAAGCTGGAATTGTTGAGAAAAAACACCACGGTTCCCATAAAGGAACCTTGGAGTTGTGGTCGCCATCCTATCAGAAATCCTATCGTCTAGCGAGGACACCACTAGTTCAAATTATTTATCAAACTCCGATGTAATGGCAATGATCCGACTTCGAAATCTTTCAACTCTGAGAATTCGTTGTGAATCCGCTGATGCAGTTTTTCAATGATTTTATGTATCTTGAAGTGGAGTAAGCTTCAATATCTCTTACACATAGTCCTTACTTTATGGGCATTATAAAAAATTCAAATCATTCAAATATAGTAGGCAAAGAGTTTTGGCTCACTCATTTTGTGAATTGTACGGTCCATATCCTACCAAACTTAAAAGGAGAAACATGAAGTCTCTAAATCTGCAACAGCTTAAGTAATTTAGACCACAGCGCATCCGCTTTAACTTAGTTTTCGCAACATATGCAATAATCAATATTTTTGAGACTTATAAAACTCGCTTATTTAGCGTTATTGTTCCTGGATAGATCAGGGATAAATGCAACGGCGTACTGAATGGCTCAATTAAACTCTACCAGATTTACTTGGGAGAGAAATCTTCTTAAATTCCGAAAGAGTTATCTTATCAGGTTAGGTTAAGTTAGGTTAGGATTGATGGCTGATCCAGAGATCGTACTTGAACCACAATATACAGTCCTTTGTGAAGCCATAAAAATATAATTCATTTAATTCGAACTTATAAGTCAGCAAACGGCCTTGTGTGTTATTAAAATTCGCTGAGGAATTTAATTGTTATTATTTTTTACAAGTTTGAGTCTTAATATTGCAAATGCAGGACTATCAGTGCTGGGATGGTTCTATCTTGTCATCTTCAATACAACCTCTGCTGCTGTAGACCGATTTAATGTGGCAAAAGATCTCACTGGATCTCTTGCGATCAATCTTGGGATAAAAGAATCATGCGACAGCGTATGAACCGATTGTAATTCAACGCTGGTCGAGCGCCCGCTATGCAGTAGTAGAACACACAGGAGAAGGGTTTTAGGTTTCTTTCTTGCCAACTCATCAACATAACAGTTACTTCCCCAACCTTTTCAGCAAACTTTAAACCATCTGTAACGAAACTTCCTGTTTCTCAACGGCTTCCAGCCACCCACAGCTTCCTCTCAGGTATGTGGGCAAAGAAAAAGCCGCCAAAGTTTGGTTTGGCTACTCCATGATACAAAAGATCTGGTATAAAGTCAGAGCGTGTGAGGATTTCCAAATGTTTAGACATGTATTCATTTAGGAGTCAAGAATCTCTGAGTCTGCCTTTTATCAATGGCTGCTCTCTGTAACACGGCTCGTAACCAACAAGATGAACCCTGGAAACACTTATGAAAGCTTAGTACACCGTCTGATCCCACTAAAGTTTCTTTGGTTTTATCTTAGAACTTTTTAAAATATCGGATGACTTGTTGAATAATTCCTCGAACGTCGGTGGCGCAACATATAAAATAAATAGGAAATCATTTTATTCTTTTTTTCAGGTTTTGTAAATTGACGATATATCTTTGAAAACTACCAAACCCTATTTAACTTTTTATGTATCTAAATTTTAAATTCTAAATAAATTTGCTTTTTTCTGGTAGCGCTCATTTTGAGCCACTGCATGTCAGTAAAGTTTAGCGTTTATAAAATTTATAGGTCAGCTCGTTAAAGCAACATGTTGTTGTGTCTCACATTCAAAAAGAGTTTCTAGCAATATTTTGAGAGCGCTTCAAAGCAACATGTAACTGTGATAGCAACAACGCGATTCAATGTCAACAATGCAAGTTGACAGCCGAAATGACGAAACCGGCGAAGCGCGTTGCTCCACCAACCAGTCAGCCGAACCCCAAACGAAGCGATGCTAAATTGGTGGCACAGACGAAACTAACAATCAGTACGTATTGAACGGTCGCGAAAGCAACGCGCTTGTTGTGAACAAATTGAATTTAATTAAAAATAAAATAATATACAGAAAATAAGCTGCTGTGTAAACAAGTGTTTCTGCTTGTGCGAAATATACATATAAAGGAATAAGAAAGTCATTTCAAAACAGAAAATAAAAATGGAGTTCAACAATCGTCTTTTGCTGAAAATCATTGAGCTGGTAAATTCACAACGCATCTGTTTTTATAATTAAATATTGCCGAAATATTCCGGCGCAATTTATGGACTTGATGATGACAATTGAATAATTGAAATAAAGCGCTAAAATTCGATTGCGTGATTGCATTCAAATTAAATTGTTGAAAGAAAAAAAATAGTTTTAATGTTTGAGCAAAGAAAAAAAATTAATTGATTAATTGGACAAGTAATTTAATTATTTAATTTTTGTGGTTAAAATTTAATCGTGCAATTAAAAAAGTATTTTTGAATTAAAGTTTTGATTGTAGTATATTTTTTATTAAAAAATACAGAAATTACACCTATCTAATGTCATATTTAGAAGTGTTTTCAATGACAATCTTAATATCGTTTTGATAATAATCTAATTTTTTTTGGTAAATCTGAATAAAAATATAATTTTTTTTCAATTTTTTTTGTTGTTCTGCAATTTAAGTAATTAAGAAATAATTTTTTCTAAATTTGTGTTGTCATAGTGTTTTCAAAACTGTTCATATATTACTATACTTTTATGGTGAAAATCGTCTACGTTGGCACATTTTCTGAAAAATTTAGCACGTTACAATAAGTGTAAAATAAATATTGTATAAGTCAAAAATCATTAAAAAATATGTGAGTAGAAAAATGCAGTTGTATCTAACCAGGTCTCGGAACCTGAGTCTCATTTATTATTATATACCTTAATTTTTAGATTTTAGAGTTCTGAAAATATGCTTTATGAGCATGTTCTGAGTTTCGCTATTTCCGCACGATGTAACAATAGCCATATGAACCCTGAAGTTATATATTAAAGTAAAGGAAGCATCGCGAGGGAGCTTATGATCTCTGGGTTGCCTATGCTCGATTTGTTGCTTGCTTCTCGTGGGTTGGTTATCCTTGATGCAACCTCGATGGGAGTTGTGGATTCCTTAGAAAAAACATCTGTCCATCTTTTCGCAGGAGGTTTCTTGGAAGCACGAGGCTTTTTGAGCCAAATCTTTTTCTTCTGTAACCTTGGGTAGGGACCTGCGTGTACTATAAGTACATTACTATTCGCAGCTAAGCCAGTTGGCATGGGTCTTCCACTATCCGACATCTTTAACTCCAGTATTAGGCTGAGCTCAGTCTTACCAAATAAAATAATAAAAAAATATTGAAATTAAATTAAATAAAATAAAATGAAATAAAATAAAATAAAATAAAATAAAATAAAATAAAATAAAATAAAAAAAAAAAAATAAAATAAAATAAAATAAAATAAAATAAAATAAAATAAAATAAAATAAAATAAAATAAAATAAAATAAAATAAAATAATATAAAATAATATAAAATAAACTAAAATAATTTAAAATAAAATTAAAAAAAAAAATTAAATAAAATAAAATGTAATTGAATTAAATTAAAAAATAATAAGAAAATACAAAAAAGCTTTTTTTTAAGTAAAAGATCAACAGTAGAATAAAATAAAATAGAATAAAATATTAAATTCTAGTAAATAAAATAAAACTAGAATTTTAAAAACATATATTTTTTCTGTTGTAATTGAACTATATTTTGATAAATATTACTAAACGTTTTTAACTATTTTTCAAATGAAATAAAAATAAATTAAAATAAAATAAAACAAAATTAAATAAAAAAAAATAATAATAAATATAAAAAAAATATTCTTAGGTTTAAATGATTAATAAGAAAAAAAAATTAAATTAAAGTGAATAATATAAAGTTAAAAGCTTAAAAAATCATTATTTTTAAGTTAATATTATTAAAAATTCAGTTTTAATAACATTGAGCAATACTTATATAAATTTTTTATATTTCGCTTTCTAATAATACCAAACAGACTAGAGTATAATGGTATTGGTCATTTATATGTATACTTGTATATGTATATACCATCAGACATATATAATTTACCATAATTGTGATGAATAGCAAACTTTTTTTGTTTTCAAAATCTGCTGCTTGCAGCTTATTTTATTATCATTTCATATATCACATTTAAATTTGCTTTTCAATACATAATTTGTGGGAAAAAATAGCTTTTTTAACCACAAAGTTGTCACTTGAAGTTGCTTGGCTTTAGCTATATGCAAACATACATACATACACATACATATATGTATATATAGCTCTACATTTACTTATGAATATCTTGTTATATTGCTTGATACATACTCTAGTCCATTGTCTGAGGACAATGCACAGTAATACGCATTACCGGTTGCTGTCTAATTCTACTTTTACCCTCCACACAAGTTTATAATCTACACAAATGTATGTACATATATATCGCATACATGCTTACATACGCACATTTCCTTGATGTCTACCCTCCAATCAATACCACGAAAATATCACATGATTTTGTTCTCCTGAATTTATACGCTGCGCCACTAAAATTCATCAAAGCAATTACTGTGGTTATTGTTGTTTTTACAACCGACTTTAATGCTATTTCATGCTATTGTCGTAAATGTTTTCTGGTTATCCTTGAAGCAAAATTGCACGATTTTTAATTTCACACAAACACACATACCTTTCAGCTGTGAAAGTAGCATAAAAAGGTTGCGCAACATGTTTATAAACATTTTGAGTATCTGGCATACTTTTATTTGTGTGTTGTGACATCACTGCCAGTTCTTGTTGTGTGTGTGTGTAGAATACAATGTCCGAATGGCTCACTTTATTATGGCGCGTAAAGTCAAGACAAGCCCGTAATGTTTAACGCGCACAAAGAGTAGAATACATGAAAGCGAAATAAGAATGAAGTCATTTGGAACAATTTAATTACGCCTGTCTGGTCGCACAACTATTTTTAACTATTTTTAGGCGGTGCGCTAATCTAAGCTTCAAATAATGCGTGTGATCTAGCTTTGTTGAAAATGTGCTTAAATTTTTTAATTTTTGTTTATAAATTTTTTTTATAATTTTTTGTATTTTTATTTTTTTTTCGTTACTATAATTTTCTATTTATTTTATTTTTTTATTAGTTTTATTATTTTTTTTTTAATTTTTTTAATTCTTTTTTTTTAATTTTTTAATTCTTTTTTTTTAATTTTTTAATTCTTTCATTCCTGAATTTATTATGTTGTTAAATGAAGGTAACTGTTGTTTTTTTTAGTTTTTCTGAATTATGCGTGAGCTACTTCTCTTTTGCTTCGTTTCCTTTTTCGCATTTTGTCTTCACATGCGTAATTCATTAACTTCGTCTTCGCAGGTAAACATTTTTGTTTGTAGCGTGTGAACTTATAAGGCTTCCTCAATTTATGGACACATACCAAATCGTTTGGTTTGGCGTACCTAACAACAATTACGGTTGTTTTGTTATTCATGCCGCAATACAAAAATTCAAAATAGTCGTTGCGTATACTTTCGGTGGTAACTTTTGCTTTCGGGAAGGCTTAGCTACGCATATTGAATTTCGCATTAAATTTCGGCAATTTGCTTTAATGTCTATAGCAATCAAAGGCACATCTTAAATTTACATACAAACATACATCTATTGTTGTCTGCTTTTGTTAAGCCGGTTTCAAAAGCAATTGGATTTATATGTACATACATACATATGTATGTATGGCATTGTTGTTTTCTCAAACTCTGTTTTGTTTCCGAAGTGATGTCATTTTGGTATTTTTTGGTACTTTTTCGGAGATAAATGCTGTCGAAGAATGAATCTCAGGTTAGAAATGATTTCTGAAGATTAATTCTAGGCATAGAAAATGTAAATGGAGGCATAAAGAGATATATACATATTTACGGAAATAGTTACATACACGACTCTTGTGTTTATGTATGTTAAGCAAAATGTACAACAATAAGAATAAAATTCTGAATTTGGTTATTATCGCCATAATTATGGTTTACAATTAACCTAGGACCATTATTAAGCAATAAAAGAACTAAAAAGAGTTTTTTTTTTTATAAAAAGTCCGTTTGACGTCTTTTGTGGATTATTCCATGAATTTCTGCTTCGTCAGGAATACAATTTTGATTTAGTTTTGGGTGTTTTTTTTAGACATGTGATTTTCAAAGAAGCACTAGTTTTTTTGCAGTTGTTCTTTTGACAACTGTTTATTGATTTATAATTTGGTTTGCTATTTCAAATCATTTTCGATCACTAGAAAACTTTAATCGCTCACTTTTGGTTGAATGAGTAGGCTAATAACTAAAATTGTCGCATTTGGTGTGACGATAATCCACAAGACAATGTTGGGAATCATTGGTTCATATTTCTTCAAAAATTAACGCTATAAGGCCATGATTAATGACTTTTTCGTATCTGAACTGGAGGATGTTGATGTGGTCGACCTTTGATTCCCCACAAGAGAAAGCTACTTGCCATATATCCAACGAAATAATCAATTTAATGAAAGAAACTTTTCGTGATCGCTTTATCTCGTGTCATGGGCCAGTGCGTGGCCTTCAAGTTCATGACATTTAACACCGCTGGACTGTTTTTTGCGGGGTTAAGTGAAGTCGCTTCTCTATGTAGCGCATTATTACAGACCTACAACCATTGCGCCAACAAGTGGTCGAAAATTGTGCATCTTGGCTGAAATTTAGTCAAGCAAACGCCGAATAACACTCAAATAGTATTCTTTGTTGACAGTTTGGCCGGTCGGAAGGATTTTGGAGTGCACCACACTTCGATAACCGATGAAAACGGACAACATAACCTTCATTTTTTACCTGCTTTGACGCGGGTTCTTGGTTTCAGCTCGCTTTTGCCACGATACTCGGCCGATTTATCGTTTGTTTTTGAGTCGTAAACGTTACTCTAAGACTCATTTCCAGTTATGACATCCTGGTAGTCGGAAAGTATCGTTACACAGACGCTAACGCGATGCTGTCTTTCGAAAATATTTAGCGCTTTAGGAACCAATTGTGATCTTTCAAAATGGTTTTCACTGATCCATCCGATACTCCAACTATCCCAATAAGATCTCTGATTGTTAATCATCGATTCTCATATTCCAATATCTATATTTTATTGACATGCTGCTCATCACTTGATGTTGATACTGCCTGGACGTGATTCGTCGTCAACGCGTTCTCGCCTCTCTTTGAAAGATTTGTACCAATCAAAAACACTTGCTCGCGACAAGAAATTATCACCGAAACCTTTTCCCAACATTCTGAACATTTCGGGACTAGAAATTTAATTCCGCACACAAAAAATTATGGAACTTGTTTTTTGAATAATTTCACTCATCGCAAAAATCGCCAAATGCACTTTATTTTCTCATAAAGACAAGCGTATACTAATGCTTGATGTGACATTTGGCATAGATGTCACTGAGTCATACCAACCTAGAAAAAAAAAAATTGGACGAATGGGAAATTTAAATTAATAATTCTTACTATTTCTTGCCTACAGTAGTATTTCAGATAAAACTCTCGTTATGGCTCTCGTCTTAGCTGTTGGTATTTTCCTTAGGACGACTGATAAAAGAACCAAATATAGTATTGATATATGGTTCAAAGTACTTTAAACCCAACTTTGCTGAATCCAAGGTCCATCAAATGATAATATATTTAATAATTACAATAATAACAATAAAAATCGAAGTTAAATCTCTATTTTAAAACCCGAGTGATTACAAATAATCTCTGCTCCATAAAAAAGTAAATTTTGTTTAATTTATGGGTCATTTGTCCAACACTCTGGTGTTTAATTAAATACGGCAAAGCTTTATTTTTATTATTTCAAATCAAAGTAATTTGCTTTTTACACACAAAAAAAATTTAATTTGTTTACTTTGTTTTGCCGACAGTTCTATGATGTCATGCTGCCAAATATCGCACATACGCGCACATATAAACATACAAACACAGAAGAAATGCTAATTTGAATATAATATATTTTTCGCAAACAACCACAATATATCTATATAGGTGTAGGTGTGTATGTACCTGTTGTGTGGACAAATAATGAATTGATAAAGCTTTTTTTGTGTCCATTTTCGTCTCGTTCCATTGTATTCCCAAGTTAAACGCACTTGAGTTCTGAACCCGATTTAGGCGTTACTTTCGGCGAGAAGACAGCTTTTTGTCATTTATTCTCATTTATTTCAGTACAGTTTAATTTCCACTAGCGCTTTGAATGCGAATTTTAATCAAATTTAATTGAGATAGATTAGTTAGGATGTATGCCTTAGGTATTAAAAGTCTTTGGAAGTAGACACGCTTATATAATATTTACATATATATTACAAACATAAAGTATATATAAATATTAAGAATAAATATATTCAAGGGAACTAAAATAAATGAACAAATGACTGTTAATTTTATAAAAATGATTACCGTAGTAATGTAATCTTAATTAAAACAAAAATTTAAAGTAATTTAATGAATGAGTGAATGCATTATTTACTACAATATTTATTTACCGTTACTCAGTGGGTGGCGTTATTTACAGGCACAGACTCAGTAGTGAATAAATTTGTGTATGAATCAGTACATCTGGTCAACGCCATTAATAAATGTACAGCCAATTTTATGTGGCAATAAAAATGATGTTTACCGTAAACTCATAATTCAAAGGCGAAGCGACAAGTAATAAAGCTTCTGTAGCAAAACTAGGTGTGAGAAAACTACTAAACTTTTAGATGTTTACCGGAAAATGAATAAACGTACTGTTAGTGAGTATTTTTCGAAACTTCTTAAAGTAAAAATTTTACAACTAAAAGAGACATTTTGAGTCATCAACTCGAGTTTAAGTTTTGGGGTACTGAGTGTGGTGTTTAAGAAACCCTGACTTTGATTATGAATTTTTTTGAAAATTATTTGCAAAAAAATTTCATATCTAAACGTTACTTTGAGTCATAAAATGGTCTTTAAAGTTTAGGGTACTTAGAGTGGTGTTTAAGAAATCCTTAGTTTTTTATAAATTTTTTTGAGAAATATTTGTAAAAAAAATTTCATATCTAAACGTTACTTTGAGTCTTAGAGTCATAAACTCGAGTTTAAAGTCATAAAACTTAAAGTCATAAATTCGAGTTTAGAATTTGGGGTGTTTTTAGTGGTGTTTTAGAAGCTCTGAGTTAAATAATATATATTTTCTAAAATTTAAGAAAAGACTACATTTGAAAGAAAACTGTTCAAACAAGAAACTCGAGTTAAAGGAATCGTGTACTCAAAGCGATATTTAAGAGACTTTGAATATAAATTTAGATTTTTTTGTGGTAGAGAAATCATCAAGAGCAAAAGTGCGAAGTTAAAAAGGGGTGTTTAAGACGAGTTAAAGCATCTTTTCTGTTCTAACAGAAACATTTAACCAAAATATTGGCAAATCAGTGTTGTACCACCATAAACTCCCAAAAGAAATGTTAGTTAAGATGAATTAAATGCATTTTTTTCTATTTTAAACTCTTTTTTTTTCCTACTGTAAACTCCGTGTTTATACTTAGTGTTTCATACAGAGGAAAGTGCGCTAAAATTTTGTCCTTGTCTCCAAAAACAACAATAAGCGCTGTTTCAACGAGTTAAAGAATATTTTTTTCTATAAATTTTTCTCATTTTTCCTCCATTTTTCTATAAATTTGAGTTTGCTTACTCAAAAACCAAAATCTTACATGCAGTAGACATTCAAATATTGCCACATTTAAAGCGATCATGCTGACTATTTTTCGATAGAAAATTTTCCGGTCACGTCGGCGTATGAGTAACCTACGCGTTCGCTTTGAAAGTCACCCGTAAGTTTCTAATACATTTTTGTGATAACTTACTTCATTCGCTAAGAATTTCCGCACTTATATCAGCATCCATAAAAAACACTTTTGCTCAGAATTCCCTTTATTACTTCACAAGCATATAAATTTTATATATTTATAGTTTAGATGTGTCGGTACATAATTACATATATAATTTATGTATAATATATATGAATTAATGAATCAACTGTGGCAAATATTTATATACTTAAATAAATTCCTCAACGCCTTTTATTTACTTATTCGTTTATATATAATTATGTACGCATATATGTTTATACGTATAAACAGTAGGGATGGACCAAAAAACGCGAATATCGTTTTTCGTTTCAATAGGTTCTTAGCTACCTCTTAAAACAACTCTCCTAAAATGAGTCTTTATTTTACAGCTATATTTTCTTATTATCAGAGAGAAAACTTCAAATCTCGCTTATAGCTTCTTGAAAAAATATCTCGTTTAATAAATATGGTAGGAAATTTAGTGCTCTACAAAAAGGTTCGAACGATTTTTTCAAAAACCTAACCCTTTAAAAGATATTAACGTTCGAAATTTGATTAATTTAAGGCACATTTTTTTTCTCACAGGTATAAAATTTATAACTCCATGAAACAAAAGCTTTTTATATTGCAAAACTCATATTTTGAAAATTTCATAAGAAATTTACTGCTCTACAAAAATGTTCGTGGAGGCGAAGGACCTTCCAGTTACAATTAAGATATCATTCTTGGAGAAATTTTCTTTGAGGTGTCTAACAACTTTTTTCAGAGTACAAAGCAAAAAATATATTCGTTTTCTTTGACCTACCCTAATATATGTATATATATATATATATAATTTATAGGCTCAGCGCTTATAATGACATCATTCGTTTATCACTAGATTAAAGAAATAAATAAAAAAAAACGCTATTTGCTCACTTATTATAATAACAAGGTCATAAACAAGCTATATAATCCGATCTGAACAATTTCTTCGGAGATTATATTATTTTAATAGAAAATGGGATTACTCATTATCACCGAGATTTCAATGTAAAATAAAAGCGCCTCTTTTCCAGCTTTACAGAATGCAAATTATTGATAATAAAAATGCACAAGAAATACATTAAGAATGTGATTACTCACTTGGAGAGCTTTTTTATGCATGAAAATGTGTGGGTGTGCGTGGATAGCATGCGTAAATGCAAGCGATCGCTATAGAGACATTCAAGATCACAATTAGCTGACCGTTTTCTGGAGAACATGTGTATGTGTACATTTATGTGTAGATAGATATTTATATGTAGACATGTATACTTAAAAACTTTGTATTCTCTTTGGGACGTTAAATTATATACACTTGCGTTGAATTTTTATTACAAATTCTTTTTTAATTTCACTTTTAATGTGTGTTCGATGAGGTCATACTTGAAAGAAATGGGTTGCAACAATCATATATATATACATTTTTTTTTATACTCTCGCAACAAAGTTGCTAAGGAGAGTATTATAGTTTTGTTCACATAACGGTTGTTTGTAAGTCCTAAAACTAAAAGAGTCAGATATAGGGTTATATATACCAAAGTGATCAGGGTGACGAGTAGAGTTGAAATCTGGTTGTCTGTCTGTCCGTCCGTCCGTCCGTGCAAGCTGTAACTTGAGTAAAAATTGAGATATCATGATGAAACTTGGTACACGTATTTCTTGGCTCCACAAGAAGGTTAAGTTCGAAGATGGGCAAAATCAGTTGACTGCCACGCCCACAAAATGTCGAAAACCGAAAACCTATAAAGTGTCATAACTAAGCCATAAATAAAGATATTAAAGTGAAATTTGGCACAAAGGATCGCATTAGGGAGGGGCATATTTGGACGTAATTTTTTTTTTTGGAAAAGTGGGCGTGGCCCCGCCCCCTACTAAGTTTTTTGTATATATCTCGGAAACTACTATAGCTATGTCAACTAAACTCTATAGAGTCGTTTCCTTCAGGCATTTCCATATACAGTACAAAATGGAAGAAATCGGATAATAACCACGCCCACCTCCCATACAAAGGTTATGTTGAAAATCACTAAAAGTGCGTTAACCGACTAACAAAAAACGTCAGAAACACTAAATTGTACTGAAGAAATTATAGAAGGAAGCTGCACCCAGGCTTTTTTTAAAAATTGAAAATGGGCGTGGCGTCGCCCACTTATGGACCAAAAACCATATCTCAGGAACTACTAGACCGATTTCAATGAAATTCGGTATATAATATTTTCTTAACACCCTGATGACATGTACGAAATATGGGTGAAATCGGTTCACAACCACGCCTTCTTCCAATATAACGCTATTTTGAATTCCATCTGATGCCTTCTCTGTATAATATATACATTAGGAACCAATGATGATAGCGGAATAAAACTTTACACAAATACGGTATTTGAAAAATATATAAATGACGGATAATGAAATATCGATTATCACTTTATCATGCGAGAGTATAAAATGTTCGGTAACACCCGAACTTAGCCCTTAATTACTTGTTACGAATAGCTTCGCATAGACGACGCATAATACTCAAAAAGTATTCCTTGTTGACAGTTTAGCCGATCGGAAGGAATTTGGAGTACATCACAATCCGATAATCGAATAAACTGTCAACATAATAATGCTTTTTGAACTGCTTTCACGTGGTTTTTTTGATTTCGGCTTACCTTTTCCACCGATTGATCGTCCGTTTTCGGGTCGTAAGCACAGATCAAAGACTCATCCGCTAGTAATAATATGTTTCATGACATCCTGGTAGTCCAAAAGCATTGTTTCACAGACGTTAACGCGACGATGTTTTTCGAAAAAATTTACTTTCTTCTTCTTTCAAAATGGTTTTCACTGATCCTTACGATATTCCAACGATGCCATCGTCGATCCTCAAGCACCAACGTGTTGATCATCAGTTGATGTTGATGGTCGTCGTGAACGTGGTTCGTCGTCAACGCGTTATCGGCTCTCTGTGAATAATTTTTACCCATCAAAAACACTTGTTCGTGACAAGCCATACCACTGAAGACCTTTTCTAACATTTCTTTGTTGAATAATGTTCATAATTCAACTAAAAATTTACTTGCTTAGTCATTGACACATTTTTGGTTCCAAATTTTATAGATATTGTTGACCGATTGAAATACACAACGAAATTCCCAGTAGCCTTACCAGGTGTCTCTCCATATTTAGTTTTATCTTGAGATAACTTTTTATCGAATCTTGGCATCGAAGCATATACTTAGATAACATACAAACAAATGATATACATACAATGGACTTTCCCAATAATAACAATTGACGTCTTAAACTGTCAACAGCACTACTTAGTATGTGACAAGTCTAAGCCTTCAGTTAATTACCACGTAGCTGTTAATTAATTGTGCGCATGTATATAGTACTTATAGATAGATATACATATAATATGTATACTCGTGTGTCATAAGCAAATTATGGGCGCCTAGACCACTTGCTGCTTTCTTAAAATACTTCAAAATTCAAGTGCAATCGAAAAAATTTAATACAGATTGATTATAAGTATTTTTATTATACATTAGCATAATTTAATATGGAAATATAAATTCTTTTTTATATTTACATACTTGAATAAAGCGTTTAAGCGCTAAATATACGGCGATAACGCTCGCCAACGGTCTGCCGCGATAACAGTTAAGTCGTAAACACCCTCAATTAATCATCTCAAGCTGTTTGCATTATCTATTTTTATATTCTTCCATTGCTTTAAATGTATTGAAGTCGTTATTAATATTAATTAAGTCTTGTGGAAATAAGTGGAGAACACTTGCGCTGCCAATATGTGATACCAAAGTCTTTTGATGATACTCACAATCAGTGAATTCGCTAAGAGTTATTTAAATATTTGTATTTATAATAGCAAGTGTTAGAATTGTCTACAATAGCTTGTAGAGAATTAGTAGGAGTTATGAGAATATAATGTTTTGGAGCCATGTGAGTCACTGAGCTTATTTTTGTTTCGACTGTTTGTTCGAAATAGAAGAAAATAGAAAGAGAAATCCTCCGCTAGATGGCACCAGATTCTATAAGTGCTATAATTGAGATTTTAATTGATAAGACAGCTTTGTTGGCAAACAATTTTTTAAGAAAAGGAAGCACAGAGGTGGTTTTGATGGGTATTTTTAGGTATCTTTCAAAAATATTGCCTACAATTAGGCGCAAAATGATATCTAAACATTGATTATCTTTATATATACATTTATATAACGTGTATTTTACAAATGCTACTGGATTAAGGAAAATTTGTGCTTTGACTTGAACAATTTACTTATTTGCATGAAATTGTTGCCTACTATTAGGCGCTTTGGCCAAAAAATATTTAGATGGACCTTCTTTCATACTGGGTTTAGGGCAATTTTGTGCTTTGCATTGAACAATTGACATATTTGTATCAAATCATTGCCTACTATTAGGCGCTTTGGCCAAAAAAGTATTCAGAGGGGCCTTCTTTCTTATTCTGTTTCGAAGAAATTTCTGTAAAATAGTTGTTGTTGTTATTGTAGCGACAGAAAACAGAAATCCGGGTCGGCTCCGGTTGCTTAGACCCGACTGTCGAAATGAATTTAAAATTCATAACCTACGATTTGGCTTATAAATCAATACAGATTTTTTAGTAAAAATTAATCTAAATTTAACTCTAGCCACTTACTGAAACTTTGAGATATACCATCTGATTTTACTTGGACTAACGAAAAAAGGTAAAATTTTCGGGTATTTTATTAAAAATCTTGACTATCGCCTTCAAGATACGCCGTTTTGGACCAACACAAGCATGTCTGTGCTTAATACAATTTTCCATACAGTTGTTAAAAGCCTCAGTTGCGATTGCCGAATTTTGTGTTTTTTCCTTTTTTGCCTCTTTTTCAAAGCATCATTCGCTATATTATTGGACACTTTCACAGTAATATAAAGAAAGAAAACAATTAAAAATAAGGAAATTAAAAAATTCGGTTTGCATGCGCAATTTGTATGCGGACCAGTCCGAATCAAATTTGATCAACTACACCCACATTCAAAAAACCGAATTTAATTTTTTGGAATAAACGTTCGTTATCTACTAGATAAAACTCGCATAAAATTCACATAACCTCACTTAACTGTGGTAAACAAAAAAAAAGCGCTGTCGCAAAATTCCTAAATTACCACTAATAGCCCATTAGTGTCCACTTAAATGCTACTTAAATTAATTGATTTATGACAGCAACTGTCAGTCAATAAAAATGACAGCAAGTTGACAATTACGCACCCATTTCAAGCGAATTTGACGTTCAAACGACACTGTTAGCTTAGTGAAGACGCCACATATTAAGACAGTTTGTATCAATATTGATGGAAAATAAAAAGTGATAAAATAAAACCATCATTTTATTAACTTTTGTGTGTCGTTGATATCTGCAACATCCTCTTTATCTATTTTTGTCCCATTTTATCATGAATTGTTATGTAAATATTACTGGTTTATATACTTATCCGTCAATATTGGCATTATTATTGAGCACCAGATAAATTGCAGTAGCACTTCAATAATATTGAAATTATGTTCAACAGTTGCTCAAAATTACAACGAAATTTACTTTATTCATTAGTGTTGGCAAACGTCATTGTAATATATATCTGTGATATAGACTATAAGCGTATCTACATTAATCTGCAGAAAATGCAAAAAAAAATTGCAGAAGGGTGTTGACTTACCACTTGAAGAAGGGAAATGACGTATTGAGTAATATAAATAATCGAAAAGAGGGAAATTAGCAGTACTCAGAGGTAATAAGGCAGTGATTATGGAACAATAATTCTGAGTTTAAGTTTTCCATCTCCGAAAGTTGTATGGATTTTATGGATGTTTATTTTTTATGGAGGGGTAAAGTTCAGGCCTTGGTCAGAGGTAGTGCACTTCTTTTTCAAAGTTCAAGTCCAGTGCCTTCATAAAAATTCAAAGATGTTATTGCTTTGATTTTTAAAATATTTTAAACTCGGCAATTGCGACGCCATATCCAGTAATCCCTCGGAAAAAAGATACGCCCGCTTTGGCAGGATAACTTTTTACAGGATCATCTAAAGTAAAAAAAGGTGTTTTAGTTAAAACCAGAAAAACCGAAAATTTGATTTTTGGCAGACGTTTTTACAAAAAAATTATAATTTCACTGAAATTTCGCGATATTTTTTTTTCAAATAGTTGTAATCGAAAAAAAAAAATAAAAATCCTTCGTCTAAGTCTTCAAAAATTGTGTTTAAAAGACCTGTGTAAAATGTTTTGAAATCGGTTGAATAGTTCTCGAGAAATCTTACCAACCGACTTCAAAAACACAGTTTCGAGAAAAGATTCGTTTAAAGACGGCGCACTTTGCCTAGCTAGCCTCGAGCGCCAGGTTCTCAAAGCTGTATCTCCGACACTATTACTCGGATCAACTTGAAAATTTACGACAATATTCTAGAGGTGTTGTAGAATTTAACCCCTTAGAATGTAACCCCTTATACAGCCTACGGTCATTGCTTTCAATAAGAATAATGAGCTCCAAATCACAACAAGATAAGCTCTGTAGGATTAAAACAAAACTGGCTGTCTATAGACTTGTGAATATACACATAGAATTCTGAATATATCACATAGCACTTCTAAATGCTCATCGTTCATAACAGTAGATTAAATAGAGCGCTAGGGATCTGGATATATTAAAGCTTTCGGGCTTAAAAAATTAATATTTTAATGAAATTATGTAGGTATAATTGAAAATTTTTGCGAGAGTAGAAATGCTGGTGCTTCTTCCAAGAAAACTATAGTCTAATAGAGGTCGCTTTGGAAGTCTAAATTTGTTATAACAGATCTTTGAAATAAATTGTAGTTTATATAAGCTGTCTTTATATGAAATCTCCCTTCTACCCTCTTTTTGACATATATTAAATTCTACTTAAAGCACTTAAATTCCGACTTATTTTATAATTTGTATTGTCATTAAATTTTGGCAGCAACACTAACCATTGTAACAGATTGTGATTCGAATTTTAATAGCACAATTTTATTATGCAAATGTTGCATTTGAAATAATAAATATTCATAACTTTTCACACTGTCTCTCCAAAATTTTGTCCAGCACAAAATTTGTCTTTGACGAAAGAGAAATTAAATAGAATTTTCGTCTGCCGAATATTTGCATAGTGACTTTATATATATGTATATATGTATACATATATATATCAGATATGTTGTAGGTAGTTTACTAGCAGAAGTGGCATAAATCAAAAATTAGAATATTTGGAAATTTCTGTAGAAAAATTCCAATTTAACAAAATTCTACCTAAACTCATTGTAAATGAAATGTTCCAGCTTAACGTCTTTAAAAGCTACCTTTATAATAATTTATATAAGGTAAAACATTCAAGTTGGGTAATTTTTGGGTACTCGGATGATTTTATTTCCCTTTTCGAGTTGTGTGATTCTTTTGGAAAATTAGTGCTAAGTACAGCAGCATTTTTTAGTTTTATTGTGAGCAGCAAATAATTTACATAGCAAAAATTGTTTCAAATTGCATGAAGTCAAGCATAAAATGAAAAAAGAGCAAATGTTATCATTGCTGAAATTTTACGCTTCAATGATTCACTAATTTGCATTTTGATTGATCGCTGACAATGCCGCAGGGAAGCTACGTACATATATGTATGTGTATAGTATGTGCTGGCATGAAATCAAGCGTTGATTGCAAGCGTATGATGTAATGCTATCGTAAAAGTGTTGTAACTTTAATTAGATAACAACAAAAATAATGTGACATTAAGCGTAATTTGAACACTTTAAATAATCGTGGATCCAAATCGACTATATGTATGTATAGTAGATGCATACTAATAAAGGGTAACCCATTTAGAGGTTACCGACTTGTTTAAAGAGAAAACACAGAAATTTCAAATTTAATGACGACCTTTACTTTGACATCGCAAAAGATTTAGGTATTTTGGTAGCATTAAAGTGCTTCATACCCAAAATATTACCTAAAATGTGTTGAGTCAATCCATTAGACATATCCTAAAACCTATGCTATCTCTCCGATAGCAACAAAACCAGTCCTATATTAATTTCTATTGTTCTACATTTTGTAACTTTGAAGAGTAAGACCTCATTCATTGTGTACTCGTACACTTTTTTCTTATGAATCACTAGGTTGCGTATCTTTATTTGTCTATACATACATGTATGTAAGTAAAATTTATATTAGCATATGAACTTGAATAAATATGTTCACACACTTGAATTTTAATAGTTTATGCATTAATAATAAATATATTTCAAGTTCAAAATAAATGTGTGCAATTGAAAACTCGCCGCGGAGTATTGTTATGGGAACATTAAAAAAAATTTATAGGTCTGCGAAAGACTGTTTTCATACTTGCTTAAAAAATATGTGTGTGGAATTTTAATTTGTTTTTGTTTATATTTGTTTACAATAATTTATACTGTAGCAGTATTGATTTTCAAACGCAAATCACGTTTTCCAAATGTTTTGTTATTGTTTGGGTTTTCTATTGCTGTTGTGTACAAATAAAGCAGTTATTATGAGACATTGTTTTTATAATTGACTAAGGACCAAATATGATTAACACACACAACTTCTAATAAATTTTTGGAGAATTTGGATTGAACCTTGCTTTTCTATGAAAGTAGATAAATGCGATTTTAGCTTCAGAGTCTATATAGTCACCTCCAAACAGCGAAAAAACTTTTTCGTGACAGAAGCACATTGACTAATTAGCAACGTAAGGTCTACAAAACCATTTGCAAACAGTGATCAATGCTGCAATAGGTTTTCAGACAATGTTTATGTAGTTCTTGAGCGGATCGGTGGATCATAGATTATACATTGTTCTGTAGTTCACTTCTTTAATGAGGTGAACATATGTATGTATTAAAAACAGCAATCAGTTCAAGCTTTTGATAGAAGGCATTGAAGGTAGCTGGGCTTACATAAGCACTTTAGAACCCCTCTTAAGGAGTTTCTATAGTGAAAAGTTAGTCTTCTTTTATCAAGTGTGCAAATTCAATACATTTAAACGCTAGTCTCCTTAGCTAATATATATAAAGTGAATTTAGTTCAACTTTCAAATTATTACTATACATTGTACAGGCTCAGTCATAGGTCAATTTAAGTTAAGGCACGAATTTATCTTTTGGCAAATAAAAATATATAACTTCTGCTCGTATAATCGAATGTTGTCTACAGTTTCTTTTGAATTGTTTATAAATACTTTTTTTTTCTTCTGTAAAATGTGTTTAATAGTTTCAAAATTTTTTTCCAATAACTGTAGACTTAAACTCACAGGTTTGGACCTGGTGCCTCCTATTGAGTTAACCTTCTCAAAATATATGATATTTTCCAGTCTATCACTGACTATTTATTATAGTCAAAATGGGCTTTAAATAACAATTTTTTGAAGTTTAGACTACAGCGCCACCTAGCGAAGTAATTTGGAATATACATTTGTTTTTTTCGAGATTGCTTTATTTTCGAATATGAGTCAAAGTCCAATAACAAATGCTATTTTTTAAATAACATAAAGACGGCGCCACCTATGAATAATTTATTGGCATAAACTATATACTTGCGTGACCACTATATCGTCACCTAAAATGCAAAACAAAAAATTCTCATAAAAAGAAATCGAAAATCGCTTTCAGCTATAATAACCTATAAGTAACCAATATATTAACTGATATAAAACCGATATACAACGAATATATAACCATATTATAACTAAAACTCCACTTTTGTCTCAATTTGAGTGGTTTTTATTACATTGTTTTTCCTTCGCCTGTAAACTTTTGAAAAGTTATGTTACGTTATTTCGCATTTTAACGACGACGACGAATTTTACTTTATGTATTTTTGGTAAAAAGTGAATCTGCCGAGTGTTTTCTCTTGGTTTCTTCTATTCTTCTAATGGGCTTTAAGAAAAATTATATTTAGCGCACTAAGTTTAGCTAAATTTGTATAATATATTGTTAAGATTTGGAATAGTAACAACACGTATTTACTCTTTCACAAAGCGTTAAATTGTCCTTACGTCACTCAAAGTTCATCGTTTTTCTAACTTTCTCAATTCGATTATCCAGTTCGTGTACTTTTATCTTCTCGCTCTTGTTGCTAAACCTCTCTGCGTAAAGTCTTTGCATCTTCAGTGTCCTATCCACTTGTGTGCATTTCAAAATATCGTTATTAAAAAAGTTGAGCTTGCTCTCTCTACCCACCTTCACTGTTGCAGGCTTTCATCACGAGCGCCATTGTCATGATCGAAATTATCAGCGACCATTCGTATACGAGTCAAGCGATGTTGGTCTGTGGCACTCTAACGGGTTATTTGATTATCTGCTGCACTTTGTTCCTCGGTAATTACCACTAATATAACTACCTAAAATAACTACCTAAATTCGAGTTACACCTACACCAGTTACTAATTAATCATTTGCTGATTACAAAGTCACACTTTACTATATGTTATAAACATTATAGACCGTTATGTTTTAGTTCAACATTGATAAAACATGACAAATTTATTTATTTTATCTCTTTTCTATTATTTTCGCTCTCGTTTTATGCCTTATTTGCATTGATTATTACTAACCCACGAACCCGGTTCTCCCTCCTTCTCACCGCTCAGGCCATCTACTCGGCGCTGTTATTGATAAGCGCATCGACTGCCTCTTCAGTATCGGCGCAATCATAATGTTTATCGCTTCCGGCGTCATTGTGCTAGACCGTTGGACCAATCAGTTACTACAGTCACAGGATCTTAATGCGTTAAAGGGTGCTGGCGCATTTATGTTAATAACTGCATTAATATTTTTTGCCGATACTTTTGTTATTGTACGCAGTTAAATAGTAATTAGTAGATAGCTAGATCTGTATTAAGTTCTTATAATAAATTTTGATAAAGTCTACAAATGTCTTTGTGGAAAATGTGCCAAAGTTGTGCTAAGTGCTTATAAAGTGTAATAATATAATAATAAATTATAATATACAAAATAAAAATTAAATTACAAGAAAATAAAATTTCCATAAATTAAAAAGGAAAAAGTCATCAAGTCATCAAGTCTTCGTTCGATAAGCTTTGTAAATAAATATTAATCAATGTTGTTGCCGAATTGTGTTTCTAGGGCATCGCGATCGCCTGTATTGTGCTTTGGGAGACCTCTGGCGCGTTGTCCTCGAGACCGCTGATCGTCTGCGGCACACTGGGTGGTTTCACTATCATCTGCGGTGTGCTGTTGATTGGTAAGTACATTTTATTTATATATTATATAAATTTGCATTATCTCGAAAATATGTCTACATATTTACTCAACTTTAAAAGTTAAAAAGTACAAAGAGAAGTACAGTGCTAATTTTAGTGAACAATTTTTGTTCCAAGACTTCACTTATTTTCCGTAAACTCTAAATTGTTACCTTATTGTTAATAGTTGCTAGTAAAAAATATATAATTGTGTAATCTACTCTTAGTTAATAAGTAGTGTTTAATACTAAGCTGTAAAATCCTAAATAGAATCTAGCTAATGGCTCGCAGAACGATGATGACACCGAATTTTTCTGATAAGAAAGCCAATATGATTAGCTCCCACGCCACAATAGAAATTTACTGGTTCCCTAGAATAAAAAAAGAGGTCGAAATTATCCTTTTGTCGTAAGCTATCTGTTAATACCCTGCACAGCTTGTCATGAAGGTTGTAAGGCCATAAATTAATATACATAGCTGCCAAATCAATCTAAATCAAGTCTTTGTGAAACTTTTTTATTTTATACGAGTTTTTTGACATAGTTTGTTATCCAAAACGTTACTACAATCTACGAAAAAATTGTTCAGATATATGTATGTAGGACTACTACGTAGGTTGCCTTTTATATTTCGGGATTTGGCAACACTAATGTGTTGCCATCTGGCAACTCACAATTTTATTGTAAAGTTAGACATTTTGACATACGAGCGCCATTTGTGTTTTTGACAGTAACTTAAAATATTCTTCTCGACAAAAAAACAGAATTTATTTTCGGGCGTTTATTTTTTAACAACTTTCGACATGGATTAGCTCAGCAACAGTGCATCGATGAATGTAATTCAAATTTTGACGATGAAGCTCCATTAAAGACCAGTGTTTAATGATGGTATGATGAATTCAATTGAGGTCGTAGATCACTCCAAGACGAATTTCGTGAAGGTTGTCAAAAATCAGTTGCTGTAGCGGAAACTATTGATACAGTGCGCAAACTGATATTGCTAGATCGTCATGTGATCTATCATGAGATTAAGACAACTATGGTCATTAGTGGCAACATTTGACTAAAAAAAATTTGTCCAAGTTGGATTCCACACAATTTGTCAATTTTTCAAAAAGACTCTTGTGGATTGGTAGAGAGAACTGTTAACAAAATACGGTAGCGGTGTTTCGAAACACGTCTATGACAAACAAACTTTTTGGAAAAAACTAGACATGTTGAAACCATACCATTAGAGAAATGCATATCAGTAAATTCTGAGTCGTATACAACCATTTATTTGCCAGTTGTTTTTCAAGAAACCAAGAAAACCAACCGGCGAAGACGGATCATTCTTCACCACGACAAGGCGAGCTCTCACACTTCGACTGAAACACCTGAATTTTTGAGTACTCAAAACATCGAATTGATGAGTCATCGTTCTTATAGTCCTGACTTGGCAAAGAATGACTTTTTTTATTCCCGTACGTAAAAAATAAAGCAAGAGGTTAGCGTTTCTTGACAACTGAAGAAGTGGGTGAAGCGTTCAGAAGACATGTTTTGGAAATACCTCAATCAGAATGGCAAAAACGCTTCAAAAATATGTTCAAATGACTGCGAAAGTGGAGTATATTGTGAAAAACACTTAAGCGGGTTTCGACGATTTAAATTGGTTTTTGTTCTTGAATCCCGAAATTGTTAAAGGCAACCTACATATTACATGCAGCTGTCATTATAACAGACCAATCGAAGATAAATTTATTTTTATCCTTATGCTTTGTTAAAGCACCCGTAAAGGGAAGGCATAGCCTCCATATAGACGAAGTTAACGTTATTTTGTGTTCTTTTTGGTTTTTTTTTATTTCTCACAACGAATAGGCTTATATCAAATATTTTGATTTAGAAGACCCTCAGTGACCTTTTTCCAATTTTTGATGTTAAAAATTTTGAGAAACATTACTCAGATATATATGTATATCCATCATTCCACATTACAAATTAGTATAGTATGTCAGCACAATTAATTGAAGACAGGTTCGACTTTTCGTATTCAAATGTTATAGTAATGGTATAGGTATAGTAAAGGTTAGTTTGTCTAACAAAATAATAGAAACTCGTGAGTAGACATCTGTTGACCAAAAGATAGGATCTTTTATTTTCAAATATGTGCCCAATACTAATAATGATATACAATTAAATAATTAAAAACTCTCTTTTCAACTTTTTTCATATTTATTCCAGGACACATACTCAACTCGATTGTAGAGAAGCGTCTGAATGCGCTCATCTCGATTTTGGGCTGCGTGCTCTTCGTCATCTCCGGCGCCCTGATCATCGATGAGTGGCATGATAACTCGAATTTCCTCTTCAAGGATCGCAAACGCAATGCCCTCGCTGCTGGTTCGTTGATGATCATCAACGGTGCCGTCTTTCTATTGGACACACTCTCCATTTGCAGAACGTAAATGAGAAAAAAAAAACAAATAATAATAATATTGAATAAAAAATAAATGTTGCATTTATGTATGTACTACATGTAAAGAAGCGAAACACACACACACACGCACACTCAAACGTATTTAAAGATCACAAACAAACGCATAAACTCTTCTTTAAACAAAGTTGCACTCAAATATACATACATACATACAAACATATAATATATTCATATTTTTAGAAATTTGTATTTTGCAAAAATTCTCATTGTTAAAACGAATTATAACTGTATTTGTACTGCTTTTGTCCCTGTCTTATTAGAATTAAATGTTTTTATATACATAAACATATATACAGATGCTTTTTGAATTAGTAAAGTGGGGAAGGATATGAGGTAAATGTTACACAGGTGAGTGAAGTAAGTAATTTGGAGGGTAAGATTGCCGTATCTATGGTACATATGTATATTCATTTATACGTTTGATATTTCTTATAATCATCATGTGCTCCATTAAGCAGACTATTATAATGACAGATATACTTATATATATAAATAATAAACATTTTATAATATGATTAAAAGTAATTTAAATAACTCATATGTCCGTATTTTTATGGTATTCTCGGTTTCAGGTTGTCACTGTTACTCATTTGAAACTTAGTGATCCGAATTTCACCTCTGTGTGTCTCTCTTTGTTCTTTCTGTGTGCTTTCCTCATCGCTCCGCTATTTTTGTTTCTCTCTTTTCGTTATATTTGATTTTTACTTTATTTAATAATTATATTATTAATTTATTTAATTACTCATTTGAAACTTAGTGATCCGAATTTCACCTCTGTGTGTCTCTCTTTGTTCTTTCTGTGTGCTTTCCTCATCGCTCCGCTATTTTTGTTTCTCTCTGTTCGTTACATTTGATTTTTACTTTATTTAATTTATTCTATTTTCATTGATTTCTTCTTCTCTACACCTACTACAGTCGCCGTGAAGTTCCGATAATTAAGGAAGTATCGAAAAATGCTTACGATTTGAATCGTTACTAGTAAATCTTTAACTGTAAGGACCATGTGTGTCTCTGATGGACTGGAAATGTTAAATATTTTTGTGATATTAGTTTAATCTTTACTTTAAGTAGTTAATAAATATTTATTATCCGAAAAGTCGATGAAATTTGTTTGATTATTTGGTGAGTTGTAGTTTCCCGAGGTTGTTTTATTCTATCCATTGGGGGTGTTTTTTACGTGGGGAATTCCAAACCCAGCGAACAACCCTGCGGAGGAGATGTTTCGCCTTCTCACTTTAGCTCGCCATCAAACGGGTGTTTTTTGGCTACCCAGAGGATACTTGGTCTAAGACCGGAAGTCGTGAGCTGCTTGAGCCACATGTAAAAGAATCGTTTCTGGTCACTCCCAAGTAAATGGCGCTTAGAGAACTTTCCTCACTTGCGTGAACTTCTACACATGGCTCCATCCTCCAATTTTCCTTCTTTTTCGGCTATACTCGCGTGAGCGGTGTCTACGCCAATAAAGAAGTTTTTTTATACAATTGGTCTAGGTTAACTAAAATTACACTGACTGTCTAACTGTCATGCTATATATAGACTTAAAGGTTCTTTCTAATGACGGTTGAAGGTTCATTATTAATTTGAGCTGAAGTATTCGTCATAAAGGACGTTAACGTTTTTTGCCAAGTTTAATAGATACTTGATATCTAATTCTGATACTTCATCGAGTTCTTTGAACAGTGGAGCTCCGACTAAGTAAGCCAAATTCTAGAAAAGGCCAGTCAGTAGCAGAGGAGGTGATTCCAGCGTGTCTCTCATTGCTACTTTTATTCACTTTCTACATGTGTCAAAGCCAACAACCGTCATGTAGTCTTCTTGAGACTGTGTGAGAAGTAGTTTGAGTAGAAAGCTTGCATGTTTTC
Organism: Bactrocera neohumeralis; assembly: GCF_024586455.1. Taxonomy (NCBI): domain Eukaryota; kingdom Metazoa; phylum Arthropoda; class Insecta; order Diptera; family Tephritidae; genus Bactrocera; species Bactrocera neohumeralis. The sequence goes on from NC_065922.1 coordinate 25,032,072, forward strand.
ATTTCACACCCATGCTTTTTTTAACTACGAACTGATCTTTCATCCGCTATTTCGTTTCTCGGAACGCCCATGTGATCTGGAACCCAGTATATATGCAACCGATTTCCAGCAACCCTTATATCTACCGTCTTCCTGTTGCTAAGAACATTCCTTTAAGAAATGCTTACCTCTCTACCTATACCTATATTGATATTCTTTATGCCATTTCATGCTTTGTTAGCTATCTCATCCGCTTTCCTGACCGTAAAGACTTCTACCTGAAAGATGCTGCGGTACAACGAGAGCTTGAATGGTCGCTTCAGATCTAGCTCAGGGCAATGGATCCCGGCGCCTCTCCATCAGTATTGAAACGTCTGTGGATATGTTCCGCTTTTCCGCTGTTGGGTCGCATGCAACTGGGTGATCAACATGAGAGTATGTGGTCTATTTTATCCACTGACCTCCTTTTATCGAGCTGTGTCCGAATGATCATGTGGTAAACTGACCTAGCGCTGCCAATTTTTCAGCACACTATACTGCCAAGCTTTCCACTGCAATGTCAATTGTTGGCAGGTTCAGTAACCATTCAAGTTAAAGTCATTTTTGTGTATGAGATTTTACTAACAGAGGTCCACCACACCACAGCACTGTAAAATAAGATAAGCTTGGATACTGATATGTAACACCAATGTACATATAACGGCAGATAATATGTTGACCCTAGCATCTGCATTGAGTTTCCACGTCAGTTTGGTATCCAAATTACTCCCAGGTACATGGCATGATCCTTAGTAGCTAACTCTGGCCCGTTGTGGCTCAGGAGTTGAAATGACGACATCTTGTACCTCCTTATAGAGAGTACAATATCCGTCTTACCGGTATTTCCCTCTAGGTTAGCTATTAATGCCCATTGGTGTATGATTGGTATATATGTATGTACTTAAAATCAAATTTGACCCATGCTGCTACATTCAAACTGCAAAAACACCACACCAAAGCGCTTCCAAAATCAAGATAATGATCAGATGGTCAATAAAGAGCTCTATTTGGCCATATTGAGGCGTTTGCGTGTGAATATCTGTCGAAAACGGGCAGAATTATAGAAGAACAATTAATGGATTTTACACGATGATAATGCACCATCGCATCGAGCCACGATTGTGACCAAATTTAATGCCAAAAACGCAGTGATTACCAACCACCGTATTCACCAGATTTGGCTTCGTGTGATTTTTTCTTGTTCCCCAAGCTGAAATTGCCGCACCATGAAACCCGTTTTCAGTCGATCGACGAAACCAAAAGATAAAAAAACGAGTAAGGAAGGGCTAAGTTCGGGTGTCACCGAACATTTTATACTCCCGCATGATAAAGTGATAATCGAGATTTCATTATACATCATTTACATATTTTTCAAATACCGTATTTGTGTAAAGTTTTATTCCGCTATCATCATTGGTTCCTAATGTATATATTATACAGAGAAGGCATCAGATGGAATTCAAAATAGCGTTATTTTGGAAGAAGGCGTGGTTGTGAACCGATTTCACCCATATTTCGTACATGTCATCAGGGTGTTAAGAAATATTATATACCGAATTTCATTGAAATCGGTCTAGTAGTTCCTGAGATATGATTTTTGGTCCATAAGTGGGCGAGGCCACGTCCATTTTCAATTTTTAAAAAAAGCCTGGGTGCAGCTTCCTTCTGCCATTTCTTTTGTAAAATTTAGTGTTTCTGACGTTTTTTGTTAGTCGGTTAACGGACTTTTCGTGATTTTCAACATAACCTTTGTATGGGAAGTGGGCGTCGTTATTATCCGATTTCTTCCGTTTTTGAACTGTATAAGGAAATGCCTGAAGGAAACGACTCTATAGAGTTTGGTTGACATAGCTATAGTAGTCTTCGAGATATGTACAATAAACTTAGTAGGGGGCGGGGCCACGCCCACTTTTCCAAAAAAACTGCTTCCAAATATGCCCCTCCCTAATGCGATTCTTTGTGCCAAATTTCACTTTAATATCTTTATTTATGGCTTAGTTATGACACTTTATATGTTTTCTGTATTCGCCATTTTGTGGGCGTGGCGAACTTAACCTTCGTGTGTTACGAGTACCAAGTTTCATCATGATATCTCAATTTTTACTCAAGTTACAGCTTGCACGGACGAACGGACAGACAGATATCCGGATTTTAACTCTACTCGTCACCCTGATCACTTTGGTATATATAACCCTATATCTGACTCTTTTAGTTTTAGGACTTACAAACAAATGTGACGAGAAGTGAATTTATGGTTATGACGTTAAAACCGGGACTACAAAAATGAGCCAAAGTTCGATGAACGGCATCCCAGCTCCTATTTACGTCAATAAAAATTGCGTTAAGTAGGCAGTAAGCGTGGTTCTGACCCACTTTCAAACCTTAACAAAAGAAGGTAAAGAGAATTTTATGTCCCGAATATATGTAGTTCAAAAGTTGCGGAGACATGGGATTTGTCCATTGTCCATATTTACTGTTAAAGGGAATTATTTTCGAAATTTTCGCTTGACAGTAGTCTCAGTTTTGGATACCATTTGATTTCCAGTTGTCCACTTTGTCGAATATTTTTTTACTTATAGTCTAAATCAAAATCTGAAAAATATCCAAAGAACAACTTGCGACTTGTTTGAGTAAAAGTACGAAAATAATTATTTATTTGCAAATATATCAGTACATTTATGTATGTATGTAAATAATTTACATTCTTTACAATTTGGAACTGCACGACTGATTCAATAGTCGAACAGACTCTCTTCTTCCGGACTTCATTCTGCATAAGAAAACAAATCTTACTTAGAGTTTTGTAACAAATAATTACATTATTTTAAATTAACTTTTCAATTCCATTATGAAATCGATTAAAAAGATTACGCCGTTAGCAATGAAGAGGCCAGTTGCAATAAAATAAGTCAACCTCCCATCGCCATGGTCCGGCAGATATGCAATGGTCAAACCACCACAGATGAGAGACAAAATGGCGCCAATGATCAAGTACACTGCCACCTGATTGAATTCCATGAACTCAACTGTAAACGTATACATGTTTTTGAGTAATAAAAATAAAAAATTTTATTTTTTAGCTTTGCTTACGTGCCACCAGCACCGCCGTTATTATGGTGAAACCGAAAATGGTGCCACATACGATCATAACCCGCGTCGCGTATTCGCTCAGCGCATACCAAAGGACCAAGAGCACGACACATATTACCTTCAAAGAAAAAAAATGTAAAGGTTATAATTGTATCCTAAGTTAGACTACTCTTGTTTTGGTTTAAATACCAGCTTACCAGCTCTACAATTCTGAAAATTGTCTTAAGCTCCATACCGTTATTTGCTCGAATATACGTAGAAGTATTGCGATAAAAATATTAATATAATATAAATGTAAATCTGAAAATCTGATTTGAAAATGCGATACTTCAAAGACGATGAAAAATGTCAAAAGAGAACAGTGTTGAGCATGTAAAAAAAAATTCGAACAAAAAACTTACAAATATGCCGATATTTTTAAAGTAAGTGGGCAGCACTGCTTTTGTATGTCAATGAAGTTTATTTTTTTGTTTCAAGATTTACATTTACAAATATTTTTGTTTTTTGTTTGGTAAAACTATAAGATTTCCCAAATTTGTAGAAAAATTCTTCCAAATTCTTGTACATGAAAGAGGTAGCGTCATGGAATTGCAGAAAATGTTTAGAATTGCGGAGCTGGTGAGCAAGTACTTCTATTACCCTGCCTACAAAGTATGCAATTTTTACATAGAAAAACAAAACTTTGACGTTTTTCAGGTCATCTGTATCGCGCTCTTAGTCCTTTGGTATGTGCTGAGCACGTACGCGACGCGAGTTATGATCGTGTGTGGTACAATTTTCGGTTTCACCATAATAACGGCTGTGCTGGTGGCGCGTAAGTGAGCAAAATTCCAGGCAGGTTGGAAAGTTCGTATTGACTTGAAGAAAAGTACATATTTTCGAAAAGTTTATCATCGGTTATAACTGTATTTCAATTTTTCAACGCCACTTTGTAGCAAGAGTTATCTTATGTTTCAAAATAGCATTCAGTGTTTATTATCCCTCTCTCCAGAGAGTAAGGAGGATGAGGTATAAACATTCAGACACATTCTGCAATCCAGCCTTTGCAAAACCAAGGTTGAAATCTCGGCAGTCTTACCTTCCGGGAACCAGTAGACATTAGCTATCTCAGAAACTTTGTAATAGGTTCAAAGTGCTTTGTCAATTTATGAGGGTCTTATATGTAATTATACAATATATCTAGAAGTTTTAGGTATCACAACGGAACGGTATTCTAAGCTGTCCCAGTGAGATCCCTACTAGCATCGACCTTTTGACAAAACCTAACCTTACCTTACCTTTTCAGTGAAATTCCTAAAATTTTAGCTTCGTTTCATTGAACTCTGTCACAATAAATAGGTCGGTTTTGAAATCAAGTGGCACCCACTTTGCATAGAGGCTTCAAATAACCGAATAATCATGACATCATGTCGAACTTGGATATAGTTTAAGGGTCAACTAATTAGAGCAACTTCATTTTAAAATCAACCGAAAGCACTTTGTAAAACTTTTCGTCCGATATACATTGGATGTTTATCATCTTCGATCCTCATTAGGTCCGCATGGTTATTAATGAAGGACAAATTTTTATATATTTTGTTTCCAAAATACCAAAACATTTATCACTCTGAATGCTGCATCTTACCATTCAGTTGTCCGACAGTCTTAGATTAGTTCCAACCATAAACCATATGGGCTCAATTTCAGTAATAATACAAACGTTTCAGCCTGCCTGGAGTAACTACGATATATAATCGATTTATTACATGTGTTTACCTTTCCAGTTTCGTTCCTATCGTTCAATGATGTGGCAGTCTATCTCATTCTTGGCGCTTTTTTATTTCTCATCTGTGGAGGTTTGTCGTTGGCCACATTGCCAAATGATACTGATGGAAAATTGGCCTATTTTATAGCAACTGGCTTTTTTATCGCTAATGGTGTCTTATTTTTAATCGATTTTGTTCTCGAAACGAAAAACAAGGAAGTTATATTAAATTAATCATCAAAGCAATTTGTGAACACTATGTTACCTGATCAAGTCATTTTAAAATTGACCTGGAATACTGAAAAAAACCTACATTTTTACGTATTTTAATACAAATCTTTATTATTGTGTTCAGAATAGGCACATTTTGAGATAATATAGCATGGCAACGTCTCATCCAGTTTTCCTTACACTTGTTATATGTAAGTCTATGCTGGGATGGCCTTCAATATCTTCAGTAAATTTTGGTTCTTCGGTTTCCGCTCATTTTTGGATCGCCGTTCGCTAGACTGTTGGACAGTTTCGCCATCATATTCATAAACCTACGAGTTTTTTTTATCAACTATCTTCTCTTAGAGGTTCGATGACTTCTGAAGCTTCACTTAATATTTTGTGTCACTCAAATACTTGTATTCGTGATAAAATAGACTCCTAAAACCCATCTGCAAGATCTGAACGATTGCGTAGACGTGTTCCATTGAAAACAGACAGTTTCAGGAGTCAGCTTGTTGCTAAATGTTTTCCAGGTTTAATTTTTTATCCATTCGGGTTGCGTGCGCAGTCTGCATGGACCAATCCATGTTAAATTTGTTGAGTTAGTAGTCAATATAGAAAAGTTTACCACTTGTAAGTAGTCGAAGTCGATTAAGAATCGATTCTTGAATTCGAAAAATCGATTATTTTACGAGAAAACTCGATTCTCGAGTAGAATCGGAATCGAGTTTACCATCCCTACTGGCACCCATCGCGTGCACATATAATAACCACCGCACAATAACCACAAAAAAATGATTTTTTTTCCATGTAATTTATATGGAAAACAGAAAATTTGAAACAGGCACCTCTTAATGTTAATAGTAAGAGCTCATCTTTTGAGTGACTTTCTTTTTACATTTTCAAAGTCTTTATCCTGTTTTAGCAAAAGCTTGAAAAAATTCCCTGATATACATATATACATATGTATATATATATATACAATATAACTGCATTAAGTTGAAAGCTCTATTTAAAATATTTTGCTACAAAAAGTATAATCGAACTTAGAAAGAGGAAGCATATGCCTCTACTAACTGTAAGTTACACAATATCATCTAAAGTAAGGCGGAAAAGTAAATATCGCGTCAATATATGATTTTGTGTACATAATATTTCGCAGCGCTGACAAGCTGACTCAGTAAGCAATTGTTGACGTCATAGTCAAAGTTCGTAAACACAAAGAATAAATGGTAAGAATAAAGATAAATTAAATGATATTTATAAGATAAAACGAACTTAATCAAGCAAGTGCTTCTGCTACTAAGCTAAAAATATAGACAATTGCTCAAAGGAATGCTATTTTTGGAGAAAGTGAATATTTTTTTTTCAACTATCACCAAGCGACTGATAAAGCTTCATGGGGTTATTCTATGCCTATCTATAGATTGGGATTCCCTTGTATGGTTAAATACAAAAAATTTTCTATCACTTATGATCAAAGCTGTTAAAATCTCTTTAGTATTTGGAATAAAAATTTCACAAATTTTTATTCATATGTGGCAACACCATTTTCGCTTTAAATAAAATTATATTATTTTTATTTGAAATATGTATGATAGTCTTAGCGCCAACATACACGCACGTAGATATGTCTAGCTTTTTCATGCGCTTATCAGGTGTTGGCTCTTGGCTGTCGCTCCATGTTTGGCTTTATCTACGAGCATTCTTTTTTGCACATCAATTCTCATTACTTTTTTCAGAAAAAACACCTAAGTAAATATTTGCGTTAATTTTTTACACTTGAAGTGCGCAAGTAAATACATCCTATGCATATCCATACATATGGGCACAAGTACATATTAACATTTATAAATATGTTAGTGGATTTATATAGAATGTTTCCATCTAGATATCCGTTAACTCTGCGATTGCGACTTTAGCAAAGAACTTTTTACGCAAGCACATAAAGGAATAAAAGAAACTTCGTATAGTCACAAATTGAAGAAACAACAAAATCGTTACTTTGATTATTAAAAAATATAATATGGATTTTTAACTACTTTCAGCTTTAAAAATCTATGAATTGACCGCCACAACCACAAAAAAGAAAAATAATAGTTTGAAGCATCATTCTAGGCGCTAGAAGGCTCTAACCATTTTAATATCTATTTTACATTGGTTGTCGAAGTCTGTAAAACAATTAAATATTCCCATAAACAATTAGTCCAACAGTAATGATGAATTACATTATGTAGTTGAAGATTAACTTTTCTTAATCCGATTGCGCATAGTTGTATGCAAGAAATATTTAAGTAAATAAATAGAAAAGTCTTTTGTCGTATATAGTATATTCAGACTTTTAAATCGTTGTGCTGGATATTACTAAAAAAAAATTTGTACCTTTCTAACTGAAAATTCAAATACAAAATCAACGTTTTGTCTTACCCACACACAAGTTCAAATCATATATACAATTGATTTGATGAAACAAGTTTCTTAATGGCGATGATTGCCTACGCCGGGCAGCTTTTCAATGCTTTTTATATAATTCTGAAACTTCATTCAGGACATTGACGATCAACATGTGTTCTCTCAATCAAATCCGTGATACGGATATAAACATCGAAACTGTGTCTCTCTTATGGGTACTTCATCAAAAATCAGCGAAAATTAGCATTGAAGTTCATGGATACCAGTGGTGATGACCTGTGACTAAAACATCGATTTATCGTATTTTGACCGAACATTTTGGGCTTACGAATGGTGTATGCACAGTTTATTCCACACAAATTGACTGACTACCAAAAATTGCTCAGAATCCAACATTCGAAGGACATCATTGTGACCGATTATTTGACCAAAAATCACATTTTAATCATTAACCACTCCCCGTATTCACCTGATATGAGTACCATGCGATTTCCTTCGAAAATTTCGCTAGCAAACTAATTTCTTCAGTACAAAGTCCAACAGTTAGCTAAAAACGAAATATCGGATAAAATGTGGTGGGAAAGGATTGATAGTCCAATTTAACCCTCCATATTTAGTATACGTGAAAGGTATAAACCGATTTCAACCATATTTAGATTACAGCTGCCACATGTCGGGAGTGCTACTTTCTATATATGTATCTATATCTGTCTATATCATTTGAGCGGAAATTTATATCTATATTTATGTCATCATCTTTCAATTTATAACATTGAACCTAGCTTCTATTAGGGCAAACTAGCTGGTTCTGTCGACATTAAGTTTCAATAAACACCTGCTAATTTATTGCACAGTTCTGTAGAAATAAGTGCCTTAGATCTAAGTCTCCAAATAGGGTTAGATTGGTTTATCAATATGCTTACCGGTCCTAAGTGAGTCGTTGTGATGGAAGTTTATTAAACCAGCTGAGTTCAGATACTATAGTGAATTTATAGGCGGCTTCGAGACTTTCTTGTGGAAATCCTGAAAACTTCAGATCGATATCTCAAAAATAGAGGGAATAGTTCGCGTATATACACGTGGTTAAAGTGCGGGCAAGGCCAATTTTCCCCACTTTAAACAGTCCGAGAGCTTGGTTATTACCGCAAATGTTAAATGTAAATAAATATTAAATGTCTATTGATTTTTTTGAAAAAAAAAAACGAGAGTGTATCGAATTCGGAGAAGTGCTACACAATTAGTTCTCTGTAAATGTATTTTTTCTCCCCTAACAAATTTCAGAACTTTGGCCCAAAATTATTCTCAATTAAAAAACAAGAAAAAACGGTAACTTCGGCTGCACCGAAGCTAATATACCCTTCACAGGTGGATTTCTTTTGGTATCTAACTATGTGTTCAGTTCATATATGCTATAGTAATCCGATCTGAACAATTTTTTCGGAGATTATATTATTACCTTAAGTAGTAATCCATGTAAAATTTCGTGAAGATACCACGTCAAATGTGAAAGTTTTCCATACAAGAATTTGATTCCGATCGTTCAGTTTGTATGGCAGCTATATGTTATAGTGGTCCGATATCGGCAGTTCCGACAAATGAGCAGCTTCTTGAAGAGAAAATGACGTTTGCAAAATTTCAAAACGATATCTTAAAAACTGAGGGACTAGTTCGTATATATACAGGCAGACGGACAGACGGACGGACAGACGGATGGACAGACAGACAGACGGACATGGCTAAATCGACTCAGCTCAACATACTGATCATTTATATATACTTTATAGGGTCTTTGACGATTCCTTTTGAGTGTTACAAACTTCGTGACAAACTTAATATACCCTGTTCAGGGCATAATAATGAGTAATTAGTTAATTGCCATTAATAGTTTCTTTAGTTATCTGAAATTAAAAACTAACTAAAATACTATGCTAATTCATAAATATTTCTAGCTATAAAGAGCTATTTTAATACATATTTTTGTTGATTATTAACCAACTTAAAGTTGGAACGTACGCTGAAAGCACTTCTAGATAAATATTATGAAATTTGTTAATAATAAATGATAATATACTAGTAATAACCACGTATTCCGGTAATTTGATTCAAATGCATTGTGAATAACTGAAAGTGGATACTTTATCTTTAATTAAGTATGTAGTTCAGTTTTTTATTTTTAGAAATCAAAAGGGGAAGCACCAGGTTCTTCCACTTCTCTAACATTTGTAACTATGAATACATAATCAAATGCAAATTTCTTTTCAAGTACTATGTGTTGAGAGAGCGTTATTATTACAATGGAAGTCCTCAACATTAGTTCTCTCTAAAGAGGTTGATAACATGTTCTGTTTAAGAGTACCACAGAATAAGAAAAAAAGAAGAGTATATTGAAAATAAATACAAATATTATTCTTTTTATTTATTGAAACGTGACTTTACATCATTCAAAAAATTCTTTCGTCACACCAACTTGTGCATAGTACAACATATAACACATTCCATGAACTTGAAAATGAAACCTCATATATTAAAGAAATCGAAGTTAGTGCCGATAATATTTACTCTTTCCTCAACAATTCTCAAACATTAAAGTCTCGTTTCAATAATTATCCAAATTGTCATCGATTAATCAAAACTGTCAGTCAATAAGTCACCGTAAGTCGGCAGACAAACACTATAAACTAACCAATAGCCCATTCATGTGGAAGGTATTAATTTTTTAATTTTTCTTCGCCAAGTTAATGTGAATGGTACCATAAATTAAAATTATCGAGCCAATAGTTGTTTTTTTGCAACCAGGCGGAGGCTAATAAATTTGTACATATGTTAATGTCATGGGGAAATATTGAAATTGGTAGTGCATTAAAATATGGAAGTAATATAAAATAAACCCTTTGTGGAGCATTATATGATAAGCAATCATATGACGCTACAATATGTACAGAAGAAGTTCGAAATGTCAGTATTTTTTTCGAAAGTCAAAGAGAATTTTGTTAGATTTGGTAATGACACCAAAAAGAATAAAAGAGAAGCGGGATAGTGAGAAAATGTTGCTAAAGAGAAGACGCTCTGAAAACGCTAAGAGAAGCTGGTTGAGCAAATTAAAAACCAGAATTTAAAACTTAGTGAGCTCTATATCTTTTCTAAAAGCTTTCAACTTTTCGTACTTCCATCGACAACCCGTGTTTTAGTTAAAACCTTAACTTAGAACTGGGACGAGGGAAAAAAATTGAAAATTAGATTTTTAGCAAATATTTTTACAAAAAGTTACAGCAGTTGTAATCGAAAAAATCCTTCCTCCAAGTTTTTAAGAATTGTAATTCCAAGACCTGTGCAAAATTTCGTAAAGATCGGTTGAGTAATTCTCGAGAAATCTTGCCATTCGACTTAAAAAACATAGTTTCGAGAAAACCGCTTTTAAAGACAGCGTACTTAGCCTAGCTAGCCTCGAGCGCACAAGTTCTCAACAATATATCTCCGAAACTATTACTCGGATGAACTAGAAAATTTAGGACAATATTGTAGATATATTGTAGAACCCATGTAACCTCTTAAAGAATAGCACAAGTGGTTACAGCAATCTCTAATAATAAAAATTTAGAAATTATGTAGCCGACGAATATAACTTCTAAGACTGCGAAGGTCATGAAACAACTCACTACTTTTTTTAATATTAAAAAATTAATGTTTGAAAAAGACAGGATTTCTAAGCCCAAAGTAATTCTTTTTTTATTATAAAATATTTTTCTTGCAAATAATATTTTTTTTTTTAAATCACTAACTTATCAGCTTGCCCTCGTATTTCAATCAATATCAGCTACTCACGCTGTTAGCGCTTCTGTTGCTGCCACTTCAACGGCTGCTCGCGTACTTATCGTCGATAGGGAGCCAACATTCGTCACACCCATATAATTTAATAAAAGCAAAAGCAGATAAACACCTTTTTTTCTTAATTTCATCAAATATTACAATACTTTTCCGAGCCAAAGCGATATGAATGAACTTCCATAAATGTGTTTTGTTATCGCCGACATGTGAAGTGTAAATACGAATATTTATATTTGCCGTTTAATCATACACATGTTTGTATGTGTCGATGGGTGAACGTTCTTCTTGGAAAAGATTTCACATGTTTATTTTCCGGAATGATTAAATTAAATTTGTTATAAATTTATTATATCTTTTGTTGCGATTTTTTATCTCATGGGAGTTTTTCATATTCTCCTTCCTGGGTTACTGGGATCTACATATGTAGATACATTTTGCTTGAAACTTAGTTGCTATTGGTTTGGAAAGACATCTCTTTCAAATTAATTCGGGCGTTTTTCTTTGAAAGTGAAACGAAAGTAGAGTAATAGTATACATTGTTTTTATTCCTCTTTTTATAGTTCTTTTTATACAAAACGTATTTTTATATGAAATTTTTTTTTTATTATTATTCTTTGTAGATCTGACAGAAATTACGGAAAATATTATGCCCCGTTGAGTAGAGTATGGTGGTAAGTTCACTTTTTAGTAAATTATATACTATATAGAATGTTGTGTTAAATAACCTCAACTTCGAAAACAAATATTTTCGGGCAAACTTAAAAAAATATAAACACTTCTTTTTTTGATGGTTGCATTTCTCGAAAAAATTCATTGGTTCAATACTCCAAAAATATCGTTTTTGCCGTATAGTGTAAATATTATTTTATTTTTTTTATTATTATTATTTTTTTATTATTTTTTTTTATTATTTTTTTTTTTATTATTTTATTTTATTTTTATTATTATTTTTTTGTTTTGTTTTGAAACCAAGACACCAATTGGGGTACAGAAATTTCGACAGATTTTTTCAATATGTTTTTCGATATCGAGTATTATGTCAAGAAATAAAATTTCCATATTTCGCTTCACACATCAGTTAACCTTTTGAAGATTGACGAAGACGAAGCTTTGTATACGTCTGAAATATTCTTTCTGATATTTTTAGGCTACCATGAAGTTGTACGAATCCAGCGAAATAGTAGAAGTAGTGGTACTACAGTTCACCAAGTGTCAATTTTCCTACAAGGCTTTATATAAATTCATGTATTTGTGAGACTGAATTGACTTTATATAAGCCTAAAAGTATGCAACTTTTTCCTAATTGCACATATTGACAACTTTTATACATTTGTTAACTTAAGTTGTTTGTTGGACAGTTCAAAAAATCAATAACAGTTGATATGAATAAATAAAAGCTTTCACTCAAGTTCTACGAATAGCTTAAAGCTTCCAGTTTTAGCTGTTTAACGGAAGATTGGATTCAAAAGACGCCAAAAAATTTCATTATGATATACAAGTATGATTTGTCATATGTTAGGTTAATTTTTTCGAGCTTATTCATTAGCTTGAATGTGCATTAGAATGGTTCAATATACGCTTAAATGCTATGGAAATCTCGCATACTGGTTTTAAAAGTCAGAGGAGTCTAATATAGCCTCAACATAAAAATGGTATACATATACATATGTATGTTTTATCCATATATGTATATGTACATATATGTATATTATGGAAGCGACCACGTCCACAATCAGTTCTTTTAGACTAACTCATATCTTTTCCACCATTTCTATCTGAGTCCCATTAAATTTTAATCTACGAGTTTTTATTAGAGAAGTGGCAAAGGACGCTGCTGTTACATACCAGTCAATCAAATTTAATTCGGATTGGTTCATTTATGCCCGGTTTCACAGTCCATACTTAAGTTGTGCCCAAATAAAATCTTAGCTAAGCATTGTTGCAGGTTGAGTAGTCGTTTGCGTTTCATAGTCAATGCTTCATTTCTATAAAATTTTATTATGATATATGGCAACGTTATGGGCAACATATGTATGTTTTACAAATGTCATCCATAAAATATGTCTGAAATATTTAAATTATAACAGACAATACATAAATTTGCGAGGAAAGTTATATCGAAAATGGATGAAAACAACAAAAGAACCCCGAATTTCACCGCTGCGAATCGAAGCACCTATTAGAACTAGTGGAAATCCTAATCTGATTCCATATTTTTTCACAAAAAATAATTCCTTATTTCTTATTATTCTTCTTTTGACAAATAAGTGAAAATTCAAAACAATTCAAAACAAAAATAAGCGGTTACCTAAGCACTGCTTAAGTCTCTCATTTTCAGTACTTAAGCATAATTTAAGTGTGAACTGTAAAACCGGGCATTAAACTTCGCGCGCAAGCTAAATCGATAAAAATGGGTGCTGAGTTTTTGGTACAACTCTGTTATGTTGCTTTTATCTCCATGTGTTCAATAGTATGTGCTTGGCAAATGTTGGCTTAATTAGCGGAAATTTCGTCTGACGATTTTTACGATAAAAAAAAATGAAAAACGAGTTGCGTAAAAAATTGAGAATTTGGATGAGGACTCTACATTCGTCAAACTTATGATTATTGATGACGAGATGCAGGTTTATAAATCTAGCGAATTGCGTTTCAAAAATGAGCCGAAATCGAAAAAACCAATATTCACTGAAAGCGCTGAAGACAATCCCAGCTGAGGCTTACAAAAATTATATGGAAATTTGGATTAAAGTTAAGCATATTGGCAAAATGAGCGTGAAAATGTTATCACATCGAGTCAATTTTGATGGTATATTTTCTCAGATGTTCTACTAACCCCTAATCTTTACAATGTCTGTTTGTTAGGTAAAAAAAATTGTGACCGAAAAATGGTCAACACTGGTAAACTTCAAAGCTATGCCAAAATGTATTTATTGTTTGGGGAATACAATGAAGTGGATAACATTAATTTACTGGGAATGTTCTCTAAATTTTCTTAAACCGTTTAAAGATAATAACTCGCAATTTTAGAAAATATAAGAAATAAGAACATTTTTTCCAAAAAGGTATTGCTATTTCCTTCCATTACTATGTAATACTTTAGTACTTGTACAACTATATGTATGCAGTTACATATTCATACATACAAGTATATTTCTATTTTCATTATTCACTTAGACCTACGCAGTTAGTATTTACCCCATGTCGATACCTACCCTCAATTACATTCGAGTCAATGAAAAATCAGGAAGCAATACGTTTCTTATCTCCACTCACTGTCATGTCAATTAAATTTCACGGCGCGCCGCATTTATTATCCATTTTAGAAAACCATAAACAATACGCACAACAACAAAGCCACACTAACGAAGCAGAAGTAAATATTTACCAAAGAATATTTGTTGTAAGTTTGTATTTATATCTGAAGGCTCACTTACATACCTTTAAGACTCAAATCGAGAGAGCCTTATCTCATTTCTTAATGAAAAACAAAAAAAAAAAAATACAAAAAATATCAATTTCCCATAAATTCATGATTTTTCGCTGCTATTTAATATTATTTCGTTACCCAAAAAATTTCTTATCACTTAAACCAATAAATAGTATTTGATTTCGTAGAAGGTAGCCTTGCGCGACAAAGTTTTTCATGGGAGAAATTGAATTTTAATTAAAATCAAATTGTAATTAAAAAAAAACAACTTTGGTTTCACTGAAGCCAGAAAACTATTCAAAACATTCGTTACAAGAACTGTGGTCAGTTCGTATGACAGTTAAATGCTATAAGATCCGATCTGAACAATTTCTTCCCATCATTGCATCATTGTCTGAAGCAATAACTCATCTCAAATTCATTGAAGATATCTCGTCAAATAAAAAAGTTTCCATACAAGCACTTTATCGATATCTCAAAGACTGAGGGACTAGAGTTTGTATATACCGACGTACAGCGGATCATTTACATATATACATTGTGAGAAAAAGTACCCGGTGATTTTAGTAAATGGTGGTGGTTTGACCCCTACCCCCTTTGACTGCAACACAAAAAATCCTGCTAGCCAGGTAATTTTACTATCATTTTCGGTTTTAGCAACCCAAAACTGTTGGCCCTTCCTTGATATTGAGGGGCTTTCAATAAAGTCCTGCCGAAAGCAGTCGTTATTGCTCTGGACGATTTTCGAGTTGAATCAAATTTCGAGCACCTCATTTTCAGTCTTCTGCTCGACGAAATGTGGTTAGGGGAACCCCGCAAGGTGGAGTTCTCTCTCTTCTTCTATGGATCCTGGTCGTTAAAGGCCTGCTAAAACTTGACTGCAGACAATGTAGCTCTTATGGTCAAAGGAAAGTTCCTGAGTACCGTGTATGGGTTGTCACAAGTTTATCTCAGCGTCGTAATGCAATAAATTGGGCAGTCGGAAGTGGTCTCGCCTTCAAGCCAAATAAAACTGAGATGGTTTTGTTTATTAGAAGATGTGATATCCCGGAGGCACCGCTGCCGCAAATGGGAGATATCCGTCTGCAACCGGCGGATACAGTGAATTATCTAGGGCTCATACTGGATAGGAAGCTTTCATGGAAGCCGAATATCGGAAAGAGAGAAAAAAGGTATTGATTCCCTCATACTGCTGTAGAGGATCCATTGGTAAAAGGTGGGGTCTCTCATCGAAAATGGTCCTCTGTCTCTACGACACCAAAGTCAAGCACATAATGTTCTATGGTGTTTAAGTGGTCGAGAGCTCAAGAAAAGACCAGACTGTAAAGAAACTCGAAAGCTTTCAACGGGCGGCGGTCATCAGCATGTGTGGTGCACTAAAGTTTACTCCAACCATGGCATTCAACGTCATCTTGCACATAGTACCAGTAGACATCGTCGGAAAAAGTATGTCTGCGAAAGTTGCAGAAATCCTAAAGGAACACGTGTCTGAACACACAGAAATCCTCACATACTTTGACTTCATACCGGATCACTTGAATCGTGGAATAGCCAAACCGAACTGGCGGGGTAGCTAAAGATGGCATGGATAGTTTTTTTTGAAGTTTTTATATTGGGAAAGAATAGCATCCTGTCTAGACCAGGGGTGCTAATTTTTTATACCTAAAAATAGTAGAAAGATGAAACTCACTGGAAAAGCAAAAAACTAAAGAAAGATAAAATAATTTACGGGAAAAATGTTTGATCTTCATTTCAGAAAAAATTATAGGTCCTATGGAAGACGTTAAATGACAAGACTCTAGATAATAAAATTATAATTTTTCTGTTGAAACTTATTTTTTCAAATCCACAAAATGTATGGGAAAAATTCGAATTTGTATTGAAATTTATTGGTACATCTTTCTATATAACCCGCTCTCAGCTGATTTCATTCATAAATTGTACCCATTTTACTCCAATAAGATTGAGTTAAAGATCTGCTCAATGCAAACTGTCTACTCTCAATTCTTTGAGTCAACTTCAACGTCAATGCGAACTGCGTATGTTGAGCGTAGCTTCATTTAAGCACGACTTGAAAGTGGAGCTTTTGCCATTGTTACCAACAACAACACACTTCTTTCACTACACTCCAATTCGACTCCAATTCGTGGCCGTTCATTGCTACTGCAGATCAGAGTCGTGCAGTTGGTTGAGTTGCGGCGGTTGAATTCGTTTCGCGGCTTTGTAACAACGCCAGTCAGTTGTTGGCGATCACCGAGAACAGAAGTTGTTGCGAACGCGTCGTGAATACGAAACGAATCATAGACAAATATGTAGAAGTGTAATGAAGAGCGATGTGTTAAAAATAGTAAACGACAAAGTGAACGTTGTGTTTGAATTTCAGTTACGAAAAACGAAAATTGTTGTGCGTCGAGAGATTACGGCAAAAAGGATGAAAATGAAAACACACCCGCACGCGTGACTATGCGAACAAAACAAAGTCGAGTGAAGTGGATTTGAAAGTGATGAAATTAATATCGAAATGAACGGTAATTGAAGGATTTTTATGCGCAAAAACAACCTGACTTGTCAATTGAGTGTGGAGAGAATCGATTGTCTAAAATAGCGATAGAATTGTGTAAGAAGTGGTTTTGTGAATTGAAATTAAAAACATTTTGTGGCGAAAAGTTTAAGTTCTTTGAAATAGTTATTATTTTGAGGCGAAAAATTCGAACCAAATAAAAGATTATCTAGAAAAAAAATAAAAAAAAATTAATCAAAATCTATAATGCTAGAAAACTGAAACAAGTGCTAAACAGTAAAAACTACAAAAATATTTTTTAATGATTTCTAAGCTTCCACGAATACGATATTTGTGAATAATATAATACTAAAATAAAAAAATAAAACACTTCTATATTTTTTTAAGTAAAAATATTTCTTGAAGTAATAATAAAATCGAAGAATTATGTAACTTTATGAAAAATAATTTGGAAGCAGCTAAATTAAGTCATAAAATTATTTATTGAATTTTATTTAATAATACATTTACACCAACAAAACTAAATACTCAATTGATAGTTAATACTAAAAGTGAAAAAACTTCTAAAAAATATAAAAAAAACTTATTTAAAAAATATTAAAAATTGTCGAAACAATCAATATTTAAATACAAAATTAATAAAAAGTGTTGAAATTTTGAACAGAAGAAACTTTCTCAAAACGGTAAATAAAGTAATTTTACTAATAAATTAGAAACAAAAATATATTAAAAAAAATCGAAATATTGTTCAACAAATCGTAATAAAACTGTGAAAAAATCGTTATATTGAAAAGGTAAGTCTTTAAAATATATGATTTTCAATTAAACGCACGAAGATAATTATAATATTATAGGCTATACTCTAAATAAATTTTAATTATTTTTTATTTTGTTTTAGAAAGGCAAATATTTCTATGAATATTTGTATTTACTCACTTAAAAGAAATATTAAGAATATTTGCCACTTCTCTTCAAGTTCCACTAAGTTCAAAAGTCTTGAAAAAGTCTTCAAGAACCTATTTTAGGTGTTATCATATATGGGTTACGGGTTTCAAAAAATCGATTTTTTTATTATTCAATAAATTCTACAACACCTCTAGAATATTGTCCTAAGTTTTTAAATAGATCCGCGAGATAGTTTCGGAGATAGAGCCTTGAGAACTTCTGCGATCGAGGCTAGCTAGGCTAAGTGCGTCGTCTTTAAATGCGTTTTTCTCGAGAACTTTTCAACCGATCTTCTTAAAATCTTTGAGATACAATTCTTAAAGACTTGGACGAATAATTTTTTTCCTTCGTCTAAGTTCTAGGTTTTTACTAAAACACGTATATTTTTAACTCAATTATTTGAGGTTTAATTATGTAACAAAACTTTTACAGTTAATGGTTTGTGACGTCATTTTAGCGTTGTTTTGACAGAGACTACGAAGTGTGTTATCTCTGAACTTACTAAAACTCGAAGAATGTTTGGTATTTTTCTCTTTTTCTTAGGTTTAAACTACAAAAGAGCTTGTAATGCAGTTCTCATAAAGAAAATACTTCTTATTAGGGATATATTTTCAAATAAATTTTTGATTTCTTAATTGTGATATATATATACATATTTGTGATTTCAAAAACATTAAAAGATTTTTTTACAAAATTGTTTCAAAGAAATAGTTTCTTATTTAACGAATTCTTCTAATTTCTCAGAATATAGTTAGGTTAGGGCCTTCTAGTCCATTAGGCCAAAGAAATAGCTTCTTTTTTTTTAACAAATTCTTCCCATTTCTGAGGATGTGGTTAGATTAGGTACTTCCAGACTTTCATCATTGCACGATCGTATGTTAAAATAAAAAACTATTTTGGAATTGTGCGTGTTAGTTTACGTTCTCCTAAACAACTTTCCATCAAAATGTATACCAGAACATCAAATTCGCTTAGAAATATCGTTGATTTTAGTCAGTTATCAAAAAAATCAAATTCAAATTCGAAGTACATTCATGCATGCACAAATATTTGTAAAAACAATTGCTAATAAGCAAACGGAGTCAATGAAAGGTCTACCTGCAGTCAAACACCAAAACTGATTTGATACTCAGCCAACATAAGCAATCCTTTGCTGTAAGTCAGCTGTGACGAAGCCATACATACAAACACACACCACAATATTTACAATCAAGTGTTGGTACCTGTACCTCAAGCCATGATCGAAAGACTGGCGTACATAAGTGTGTGTTTGTAGCTATGTACACACCTGTGGAAGAACCCTGTAGGAAATTTGTGGATTTTATAAAGCATGTGTAGAATTTGATTGTGGGAATTAAGAAGTTTTTATGATATTATTTTCGTTATTATATGTAAAGGGTGTCACAAAATTTGCTCAATATTTTAGTTAAATACAGGGTGCCTCAATACTACGCAATATTAAATTTGCCGCCATTTATGTTGTAAAGTGTGGACAACCCTAAAAAACAAATCGACTGCTGACAGCTTAGGCTTAGTAAAAATGGAGCGTTACACAAAAGAACAACGTGTCTTCATTTGTGAACAATATTTCAAAAATAATGAAGGCTTGTCGACTTTCATACAAACTACGGTTGGGCTAGTGTTTTAGCTTTGATAATTGTGAAAAAATTTCGGCAAAATTAAATCTTATGTTAATTTTGAGATACCCTGTATAACTGTGTCGGAGTCACTTTTTGCGATGAAATAGTATATCATTTAGTTTAATTATGCTCAAAAGACTCTTCTATTATGACAACATACAAAAAACAAATTTTGGGGGGAATATAATGCACCATTTTTAAATACATATTTAAGGTTATTTTATAGATAGAAAGTAAAATTTTTAAGAAAAATATTAAATATTTTTCGATTTACAATTAACAGACTCAGTGATTCCGGTTATTTGCATGGATGATTTCTTTAAAACTTCTCTTCTGGAAAATATTTTCCGTATCCATTTTCTACGGTCGAAAAAATTGAGACTTAACTCTTAGCTATTTTATGGAGACCACTATACAAAACAAAACACATTCGAAAGTAAAAGTTCCATTTTCCAACTTTCTTATTGGAAGAATTTTTATTTGTTCAGAAGGTATAGATTTTTAGACAATTCCGATAACTGCTTATAAGTATGTAAGGGAAAAAATTAAGATCAACTCATGCTGGTGACTTTACTAAACACCTATTATCACGAACTGCCAAGATCCATTAGTTGATAAAAAAAAAGTTGTTCATTCAAACCGAAGTCTAAAACATTAGCCAGGAATGACGGAGAACAAGATTACGACATGGTAGACGACAAATTGAGCAAGCAATAAAATTTCAAAGCAATAGTTAACAAAGACTTCACCAACTTTCGTTTATGACGTCATGAAGTTATTCATTTTCCTCAAAGATACACTTCAAAAAAGTAAAATTTCGAAGTCGATCGAAGCTTTATTTCTGTCGTTCTTGAATGTAAACTTCTTGAACGCTTTCTTATATGAAATGACTTTTCGAAAAATTTCCTGCTGGGTACTTTTCAAAATATGCACACGTTTCCATGTTCACCGAATGCGCCTGCTTTCCTTGCTCTTGCTTTTGGTTTTGCTCGCTTTGCACACAACATATTTTCTGGGTTCTTGTTTTATCGGAGTGCTTGTCGCGTTGTATTGCTTTGTTGTTGGTATTGTTATTGTTGTTTGTTTGTAATTTTGTCGATGCTCTGTCGATATAGGTTTTTTCATTGATTTTTTATTATTTGTAGATTTTTCTAAAGCGACCACATTGATGCGGTTCATTTGACAGTGTTGCTGTCGCCGGCACGTCGCTTTCGCATAGCCAACAACAACAGTAATAACAACACAAAGTGGTTACCTATACTTACTTGTGTGCTGCTGTTGTTATAGAGATATATGTACATATATAATATTCTTTTTTTTTATTTTTTTTGGAGAGGTGTGCGGTTGGCAAGGCGATCCATCGCCTGCGGGAGTCACACACCAGTAACCCGAAGAAAAAAGCAACAAGTGCTTAAGCAATTCGAAAGCAACTACACCGATGCTTGTTTATGGTGGTTATTAAAGAAAAAAAAACAACGAAAAATCAAAATAATAAAAGCGTAAAACAAAAGATACTGTAATAAATAAGTCAAAATAAAAACGTTTGCAAGAAAAATGTTGAATGAAAGAGGTAAAAATAGACACATACTCATATGTACATCAAAGCAAAAGTGAGTGCAAGATTTTGACAAAATGTTATTTTGAATTTCGCCGAAGCCAATATCAAGTGGCTTAGAAAAATAGCGAAATTGCAGGCAACGTCAAGTTATTTGTGGTGCTGTGTTGAGTGCTAAGCCTTTGCTTGATGACTCGAAGGCATCAAATCATGCGACTGTCTGTGTCTTAGGTCGATACTTTCGGTTAAAGTGCTAGCCCGCTTTGCCATTTGTCTGAACGAAGGTGATCGACAAGATGGTACAAGTTCTTTAAATTGAAGTGACTGATCTGGCTGCATGTACACACACACCCACATCTACACAAATATTTTTGTTTCGTAGTACCGCTTCACGATTTGGCTACATTTCACCGCCTTAGGCCAAATCAGCGCAAGAAGAGCCGAAGTTTCTGGGATTTTGCAATTTCTAAACCATTTCTTTGTCTCAAATAAATTGAATAGGCAGATGCGCATATTATTAGCATGAAATTAAATTCTGTAGAAATTTGAGATTTACAGTAATTTGATTTATAAGTCTATTGATGTTTATAAACGTGCATGAATTAAATCAAAATATGGCCTACGTGACCCACATTTGACCAATATCTGACGTAATTTTTCTTTTTGAGATCTATTATAGAAGTTTCAAAGATAGACAATGGCAGTTTATTGGAAAAAGGGCGATGTACAGAGCAGCTAATCACTACAGCATTGTTTACTGTCAGTACCAATTTTCCAAGCTGATCTAAGATCACTATACCAATCAGAGTCATCTTAAGTGTCAACTATGAAAATTTTGAAATATTAGCATTTCAATCGACGAAGAGGTGGTGTGTGTCGATCTTCCTTAAAAATCTGATCGGTTGTAGATTTTCTAGGTCTTAAGCCACATACATGATATATGGTCCAATCAGTTTGTTGATGGTGGGCTTTAATCTTTCACACAGTACGCCCGATAGATAGGTTTTGTAGATTGGGTAGAGCACACTAATATATTTTTCAATGGTTCGGCATGCTTTCGCCCGACCATATTCTACAAAGAAGCTGGTGCATGCTCCTTATCAGTTCTTCGCCGCCCGTATTTGAATAGCTCGGCTGGCAATTTATAGGCCATCAATCGCCGCTTTATTGCTCTTCAGACGGGTGATTGCTATTCGAAGTTCTTCATGGTCGGGCAATAGAACGTCTGCTCCATCGTCATCAATTGAGGAATCGGGTTCACCATCACCTAGTTTCATTGCCATTCAGCAGGCTGGAATAATGTATCCTCCATTATTTTGGTATGTTCTGGGCTTCCGTCACTAGACCAACTTTGGGGGTTCTACAAGAGTATGCTCCAGTCTTCAAACCTTCTGGTAGTCGCCGCATCTTTCCGTAGAATTTTAGAGCATTACTCATGTTGGCCAGCTTGTCAAGCTTTTCGAACTCACGCATTAAAGCCACTCTCTTTTGTTGTCTTCAAATGCATCTCGCTTCCCTCTTCATCTCTCGATATCTATCCCATCCTGCACGTGTTGTGGTCGATCGTAACGTTGGGAGGTAGGCAGATTGTTTTCTCTCCACTGTGACACGTCACTCCTGACTACCACAACAAAATCGATCTGGTTCTTGGCTTTTCGATTCGAAGACATCCACCGGGGTGAATGACAGTACTCGTCAACAGATTCTCTCTCCAGCACGAATCACATAACGAATTTGCGCTTCTTTTTATGGCCATTGTAGTAAATGCCATAAGGACTTATGGACTCATCTTAGTCCTAGTTCCGTCCATAGCACTTCTTTGACAGCGGTGATGTCAGCCTTTACTCTTACGAGCGCATCAACTAGCTGAGCAGCGGCAACTTTCCAATTAAGAGATATTCCAGGTGCATGCCCTTAATCAAGGATTATGTTTGCAGTGTTCGTCGTCGAAACGGGGGGACTCTCATCCGCGGCGGATCTTTTTTTTACGTGGCGGGTCCCAAACCCAACTCACTTTAGCTCGCCTTCAAACGGCTGTTTTTTGAGTACCCAAAGGATACTTGGTCTAAGACCGGAAGACGTGAGCTGCTAGAGCCATATGTAAAAAAATCGTTTCTGTACTCTGTAATTACCGAATCCAAAAATGATAGGACGGTTATATGATCGTCATGCATTTCCCTGATCGGGGATTATTGAGTGTTATGGTACTATTTTCCTCTTATGTGAATCTTTGTCTTAAGCGCAAAGAAAAGGAAGAAACTCCACCTGGTGTACGGAAGAAGAAGAGAGTTATTTTAATGGCGCTACCGTTTCGGATAGCACAGTAGAAGATATGTGTTTCCATTCATTATCTGCCTGGGGTCATGAGGAGCTTGAAAATCTTTCATTAGTTCTCCGAAAGGAAGATCCAACACAGCTATTCCTCCGATCCAATCACCAATTAGGGACCATCAAGCTCCATAACTTCAACTCGAGCATTATTACAAACTGTTCCATTGCAAACTAAGGTGTTGCAAGAAGTCAACAATTATTAGTTAATTTGAAAGAAACACAGCGCCATCAATTAGCGGTTTCTCCATCATTAAAACTTTTAAGTGGCGAATTTTTAAAGTAAATTCTCTATTTGGCCAAGTCATTCGGCAAACCAAATATTTACTCGCTCGCCACTCGCTCTTGCACACATATGCAGTAGTGTGTGTGTGTGCTCACACGCATTTATTCATTCGAGAAATCTCGTTTGCCTTTACCTATTTATTCGCCAATATTTAGCTTGCTACAAAGTAACACATTTGTTGCATGCCACAAGTGCATGCCACGCGCAATGCGCAGCTAAAACTGGCTTTTGTCATTACTATATTCTCATTTTGTTGTTATTGTATTATTCGCTTGATTTTATTTCTTATTGTAAATACTGTGTGTGTATGTGTGTGTACACTGTCTCATTTGTGCCACTTTTCATTTTTACTCCTCACAAGAATGTGACAATATTTCTCAATTCTTTTTTTCTGTTTTTCCAAATGACTTTTGTGGCATTAAATGCATAAATTAAATATTGTTGCAATGAACAGTAAAAATAATAATTATGTATGCGCACAAGTGTCGTGTGTTTTTTGGCTCCAAAAAGTATGCTTAGATCTAATAATGAATGTTGATTTAGGTTGAGGAGAGAAGAGAGGTGTTTAGTTCAGAATTTCATTTCTTTTCTTAAAATAAAATAGTTACAAAGCAATATTTTGAACAGAAGAATTCGGTAACTTTACTTTTATGAAAAAATAACGGCAAAGTTTCTGTTTTTTAATAGGTCAACTCTCAAAACTAATTGGCGTAGGAGGTTAACACTGTTGATTTCCAATGACATATACCATAAACAATATCTATTCGGCTATCTATAAAGCTATATTTGATCCTATGGCAGAAAAGAAAATCCCTGCAAATCTTGTTTTTTCGTATAGGTCTATAGTCATTAAGGATCCGCAAATGCCGTTGGCCAAAGATCGATCGCAAGGGATCTAGTGATCTCATTGTCCTCAGTAAGGTTAGCCTCTCCCTAGTTGTGGAGCTTTTAACAGGCCACTGTCCTATTGGCGACCAGGAATCCTACCAGACGCCAGCTGTAGAAGCTGTATAGAAGAAGATGAGGTGGAAACAACTCAACACTTCCTTCTTTACTGTCCCGCATTTGGGAGGACAAGACTCATACAGTTGAGAGTCCATACCTACAGACATCCCACCGAACTGACGGGAATGAAAATTAAACGTCTGTGCAAATTTGTATTGGCTACTAAGCGTTTTGATACTTCATAAGTTCGAACAGAGTTCTTCTTTTCTATGATTCACAAAGGAATACATATATATATAGCAGTCCACGTGAGATCTTTGATCAGCCATCTAACCTAACCTATCCAACCTAACCTAGTATAAACTGATGATTATTTTTTGCGATTATATCATATGTACATATATTCAACGCTATTCTCCCAAAATTTGAAGTTAATCCGGCAAGTAACTTCGGAGACATAAAGCTATGAGTAAGAATCCTTTAAACTTAGTGTAATCAGTCTATGAACGCATTTTTCTTGAAACACTGTTTTTGCAGACGACCGATGGACTTGACTTTTTAATACAACTTTATAGAAAATGTATACTTTTTTCAAGAAGTCTATAATACACATAAGCCGTTCATTCCACAATCTAATAAATATAGGGCTTTATGATTTTGGAATGATATCAGTTGCCAATAACTCCTGTAGACAGGTTTTCGGAATACTCATCAGGAATGGATTCCCTGAGTTTTTTGTTTACCAAATACGACGAATTTGGCATTATAAGGCCGTATTTTTTACATTTTGCATATTTAACTTAGCCCACGCGGGCTTTGGTTTATTCGCTTTTCGCTTAACTCATCGGTTTCAGAGAAGTTGGGTACTTAGATTGACTACGATCCTGAACACTCTCTTGGCTCATTTTGATTACGCACCAAAATACATTGATTATCAGGCCGCTGAGCCTTTGTGGAGGGCGTGGGAAGAAAGAATCCGCAGGCGGAAAGGGACGGTGAGCTTTTTTATGGAAGGATCAAAGCTTGCGGGGAGGTTTGGTAGAGCCGTAAATTGTCGGGAACTATCCATCAGCCTTAGTCTTAGATTGAATGATCGCCACAGCGTTTTCCAAGCAAAAGTTGCTGCCATAAAGGTAGCAGTAGATGTACGGCTCCAGAGCGTAGCCTTTTTTGGTTACTATTCACACCGATCGTAGGGCAGCGGTATTGCTTTTGAGTCAGCGGAATGGAAACGCTTAGTTGCTCCGTTCGCTTTTTGAGGTTCACTACTACATTCTTATAGTTCATGTGGTAATCAGTTACTAAGCTGTGCAGTCGCAAGGTTTTTCTGGCTCAGGGGTATAACTTAAGAGATCTAGTGAACTCCTCTTTCACAGCAAAATCCACCTTTTAGTGGATGAAGCAGTTCTAACTTGATACTGCTCAAACCGGATGCTTAAAATAAAATGAGTTAGAAACATCTTAACATTTCCTCCTCGAAATCCCCACCTAGATATCTTGTCATCCTTTTAGACATCTAGCTGAAATAGCCGAAATGGAAGCAAAGCACATAAGCCGAATAGTGATGGATTCAGGGCACTTTGCCGATGGCTAATATCCAACTCCAGCATTTTTTCATTTGGCTACACAAAGGACGATACACAACAGTCCAGGTATGAGCTCCCGCCATGTTAAAGGATCAGTTAACTAACATAATCTAACTCCAATTAGTCAGAGAACCAGTTCGCACCAGGATTTTCGTCCTAAACAACGCGATATACTATTTAATACAGTTGAATTATTTAACACTTTTTCTATCAATTCAGATAACTATCAGTAAGATAATTACCTTGGTTTTGTTATTTGCTCTTACTTCCTATTAACACACAGCTGAGCCATCAATTATGGAAAGCAACCGCTTTAGTTTCCAAACATATTCTTCTTAAAGCACCATTACTCTCTCACCCCTCTTAATTCTCCGTATGCGCAGCACATTTGCAAAATGATATTATGTTTCTTAATCTATAAAGACATATCTCGAATAACCATAATAAAATATAACTCAGAGCAGAGAATAAACATAAACTTCCTTTTCAATAGTGGCGTTGACTGCATTGTTTATAACAGCAACTTTTGCTTTTGTTCGGCGAATCGCTTTGCTGCCAGCAATGAAAAGTGCAAATGTTGCAGCAACACAGCAGCCAAAACGAAACTTCTAAACAACAATCATATTTTCTATGGAAAATGATAGTGGAAATAATAAAACGGCGGCCGCCTACCGAGTAAAATGGCAACACTTTGAGCGGTAGCAACAAACACAACAACAACAACAATCATAAATATAACAGCAACAATGGAAATGACCGAAAGTTAGAATTGCAAGCCGGAGAGCCACAGATAAACATCGCATAAAACGGATGAACCGAAACTAAAGCGTAAATGCTACACAAACACAAAGCAAAGCAATGGAATTGGTTGCGCATGCGCGGTCAGCAATTTCATGAGCGCTTTTGTTATTTTACATGCTGCTCAATGGTTTGCTGTTATTGCTGCCAATGTAAGTTTATTTTCATTATACGCCAAAAGTGCCCATTGTGCGAGAAATCGTGCACGACTCTAATAATATGCTACATTTCAATAGCCGCAGCAGCAGCAGCAACAGAAGTAGAAGTTGCAAGCACAGCAACAACATTCAAGGCAGTCCAATCGAGGCACGAGCAAGAAAGACGCTTGTACTATAGATTGCAGGCCAAATTTTCTTTCGTGCCGCTTTCGGTAATCTTCTTCTGCTGCTTTCCATTTCTTCCTGCGCAAGAAAGGAAATTTAAGATTAAATTTTTGACTGCAGCATGCCTATTAGCTTGAGTTGCATAGTCCAGTTGTTGCTGCACAAACAAGAATTCATAATGGCCAGCCAGGAAGTAAGAGTCCACAAGCCGCTTACAATACTTGCTGCGTTCGGCTGCTTTCGAAGCGCGCTTCCACCATCGCAACCAGAACAACATCCGTTGCCGTCGCTGCATGATAATCGCTAAGCGGTTAAGCACAAATGGCAACAATCATAATAGCAAATAATGGCAATAATTATAACAAAGCGCTTGGCAAATGCCTAAATGTTTAGTGTAAGCGCGCGCATGCGCCAACGCAGACTAGCTATGTACCGTCCAAGTAGTATACGCGTTGTAAACGTTTACGTGCCCGAGCTGCCCACCTAAGCTGCCAGTTAGGGGCTTACTTGCTGTAGTAAGCTGGTGGCCACGCTTGCTTAATAGGCACTCGATAAGAGCGTGAAATATAATGGATTTTATTCTATTTTATTTATTTTTTCTTTAACCACTTCCTTCTTATTTATTTTCTGAATTTTCCTTCTTATTTTTCCTCAAAATACAATATTTTTCTTATGTCTGCCTAAATTGCTTCGAAGCTCAGGCGTCGTTATGGTGCGTGAAGATCTCTTGTTGTTGATAGCTTTATTCGGAGCTCAATGTCTTTTGCGCGCTCACAAATTAACTTCGCGTAGACTTAAATGGTAGCTAAAAGGTATAGTACTATGGGCAATGAAGATTTCTTCTAATTGAAGTTGGAAGCTGTTGAGTGGGACTTGTATACTACTGAAGACATATTCAAAATGAAACTAAATTTGTTAAAATCCTCTAAGAAGAATTTCCACAAAAGTACCTCATTTTAGAGCTGCCGAAACATAGTCGTAAGATCTGACAAGAGACCGAGTTAGAGTACAAATAAAATATAGAGAAAATATTTTCTAATATCATTGAGATACAAACCTTCGTTCCTCATCTAAATTGTATGTATAATAGGAACCTATCCTAACTTAAGGAGCTTAAAACTGTAAAAGTTAGTTTTGGTTGAAAAGGGGAGGTGGTAAAATATATAATTTGTTCCTCTCCAGCTGCCCAGTGTTTGGTATAAGTAGGAATATTCGTAACCCTGAATAATGTCTCGTCTCATTCGGCTGAATGCTGGGTACTCGCATGTATAATGTTCCAGTGTCTAATCATCCTCTGCACTCTGCATTCCGCCGACTCGATATTACCAAAGTTCTGAAGGTGGGAACTTAAGGGTAGATGTCCTGTGATAATTCCTACAATATTATTAAATATCCTTTTGCATAGAGGCAGAAGCTCTTTGGTTTATCCCCCATCAATGTAACCCCAATGGAACTTTTTGTTATGTCCAGTTGCTAGTGTTCCAAGACCTGATGCGATCCTTAAATCCTTAAGGGTCCAGTGCTTTAAACAAGTCATGAAGGAACTGAACGCTCTGTGACAGCCTAGGTAAATTGTTTTTCCAGCTGCCTCCACCGTCTGTTTTCACTCTAATTCCTATATGACTGAGTACCAATATATTACAAACCGAGCTACATACCTATAGACGGACTAGTTATTGCTCACTTGTTTAACCTAATGCAGTAAGACTTAGTTGGCTCTAGCCTTAATTGACGTTTGGTTGTCCACACGACGGCGCGAATGATTAAGTTGTGCTCTTCAATGGTTCAAGGATTACTGGAGAACATTTTGCTTTTGCAATAACCGAATAAATTTGGTATGGGCCGCAAAATCTATAGTAGTGAGTTAACAGTCAAAATCACACATAATGTGTATAGAAATATTTTTTTACAGAAGCTCCATAGTTTGATTTTCATTGTAAAATAGACTGCCGTCTTGTTGAAACTAGTAACTGTAAAAACCTTAGAGACATAAGTAAGATAATGACTTTTAACGACAGTTTTGTTGTTTTTTGAAAAAATAAGGCTCAGTGATGGTTGTGTCCTAGTCAAGTTGAAATGTTGAAATTTTGTTTCGTGACTCTTGTCTTGTGTTTATATATTTTATCTGTTTACTTGGCTTTGAGAAGACTAAAACACAATTTAAAAAATTGCTCAAACATGAGCCAATATCCTTGTAATCTAACATATGTTTGTTTTTTAAAGTCGTCGATTTTAAGTGCTTACATTATCTTTCCGGGAGACCCTTTCAGATAAAAAAAACCTCTTCAGAAAGCATTTATTGAAGCTAAACTCATAGAGCTTAAACAGTCCTATCTGCTAATAAAGGGCGATCCATTTCGAATTTCACTACTTTTTTAAAGAAAAAAAAACACAGAAACTTCAATTTAATGAGGAATGTTTATTATTATTCGAAAGAGCATTCTTTGACATTTAGTTTTTGAAGATAATCTCTTTCAAATATTGGCCGCGGCTTCGACTCAGATGGTCCATCCGTTGAGTTCAATCTCAATGGTTCGTTCGAGCATTTCGACTGGTAACTTGGAAAAGACACTGATGATGTTTTGCTCCAATCAAAACAGGATTGTCTGCAAATACTTCAAACTTTACATATCCTTACAGGAAAAAGTCTAACGTCACATGCTCTTAGTGGCCAATCGACCGGCCCAAAACATTACTCAACGAAGTGTTCTCTCAATAAATCCATTGATTGATGTGTGGAAAGTGGCGTCGTTTTGTTGAAACCAAATGTCGCCGAGATCACGAGCTTCAATTTCAGGCACCAAATAGTAGGCAATTATGCCGCTAATACGGTCGCCATTGATGGTTACGTTCTAACCGGCATCATTTTTGAAGAAATATGGACCGATGATTTCACCGACCCAGAAGCCATACCAAAACGTTGTTTTTTCTGGATGAAATGGCAGCTCTTGATTCTCTTCAAGCTGTTCTTGGTCCCAAATGCGGCAATTTTGCTTATTTACATACCCATTGAGCCAGAAATGGTCCTCATCGCTGAACATAATTTGACTCGAAAACATCGAACATCGAAGCGATGTCGCTTTGTACGCTTTCAATTTAAGATCTCGACGTAAACAATACTGAACAAAAATAACGACAATACTCACCATTGTTTTGTCAGAAAAAGTCTATTGAAACAAGTACCTCTACTTGAATCACCCGTTATGAGCATATATATTTTTACTTCTAAAGCATAGTAAAAAATAGCGCATCTTATTCTGCTCAAATTAAAATTTAATTTATTAGATTATTGAATATCTTAGCACGTTTCTATCAAAACGTATCATATAACAGAAAAAATGTGTTATTTACGTGTTAACTCTTAATTGATCGATGAGCTTCGTTAACAAACAAGTTTTAAAAATTATGAAATTATGAAGAGGCATAGAAGTCATCTAGTAGGCAGACGCAATGCCTAAGAGATACAGAAATACATATGTACATATAAAGAAGTTGCTTTGAAAAATCTCTATTAATCTTAATTTATTAAGACAGTTTATATCTTTTGGCTAAAGACTCGTTAGTATTTCAAATTTACTTGTTTCACTTCCATATTGTAGGCGGATACAAAAAAATGTACGAAAATTATGTGTGTCACATTTGATTGAGGTGAATATTAAATGTATCAAATATAACAAATGTCAAAGAAATTCTCATTGCTGAGAGCAGTGGGTAGTGATGGGCAACCTAAGAAAATGTGTGGAATGCATGGAATAAATGTTTTTAAAGAAGAATGTCGGAGGCGAGATTACTGAGCTATATAAGAATTCGCAGAAAGCCTGTTTTTATATGTACATATGTAATAGTTTATTAGTAATTTAGTCATTTAAGCGCTTTTTTAAAACAGAAATCTTGACTCTCACATTTACTTCCAAGCATTTTTTTATAAACTTTTTACATATTTTTTTCCATAAATTCTTTTGAAAATAAAACTTTAAATCAATCTAAAATTTAAAATCTGTTCAGTGCTGCTGGTACGAAGAGTTACTACTACATTGCTAACCGCTATTAGAAAAAGAGATTTATTTAATGTCATTAATAAAACGACATAAAATGCAAACAAATACTTACGTATGCACATTTTTAACAAAATATTTTGGTATGCAAATATTATTCTGAGTTTTCTGTTGTTTTTATGACAGCTAACTATTTTTCTTGTGTAATCCACAACGCCGCCTTTTAAATTTACGTTAGTAATTTTTTTGCAAGATTTTTTACCGGCAACTTGTTTTACAAGCCACACATTGAGAATTCCCCAACTTTTTTTGGATGTGAAAAAATACTTAAAAAAATTTAACAAAATGAACGACATAAAAGCATAACAAACACAACGATGAAAAAGGCATTTTACAAATAAATTATTTAACAAAAAATCTGGTATTTAACTGCGGTTCCATGTTTGACAAGAACAAAGAATTCGACTTCGAAGTTTCGTTTCTGTTGATTGCGTTTGACAAAAGCAAACAAAGCTAAGAAAAAATTAAATTTTGTTAAACAGTTAAAAAAACGGTCAGGTGGAATTTAAGTAAAGGGTGTTTCAAAATTAGTTTTAGATATGTTTCTCAAATAAAAAAAAATAGCTTAAAAATATATATTTTTTTTAGTTTTAAACCTAAGAAGTTAGTTAGAAGATCGTTTTGATTAATCTCATTGGAAGCTCTATAAAACTATACGAATTGCATTTTCACATTCAATTTAAGTTTAAGATTACCACATCTTAATAATTTCTGAATTAATTTCTAAAGGTTTTACAATAGCTTCATTCAACTGTCATAAAAAACAATGGCAAATTACAATTCATTGTCGAGATTCTTTCATAACAACAAAGACTGATTAAAAAATGATCTGAAAATCTCATCAAATTTGAACCGGACTGTTAGATGGCAAACGCTGTGTTCGTGTTTCAGAGGGTTGAGAAGGGTCTGAAAAATAATAAAGCCACCATTATCGTACAAAGACTGATTTATATAGCCTATAATACCCAGTTCTAGTAGATCTTTGCTATCACCCGCCAGGGAGGCTCTAAAACAAACTCTTTCTGTGTTGTTGTTGTAATGAGTATCTAATCCCGTTAGGATGGAAGGGATCAGATAAGTTGACGTCGACATCATCAAACGGTAGGTTCAAGAATCGTGGTGTTTTGACGTTGTCGAACCAAATGGAGAAGGGTCTCAGATGAGGATGGGTAGCTGGGAGGGCAAAGATGTGACCAATGTCATGCGGGGCTCATTGCATGTCGGACATATATTAGATATGTCGGGGTCTATTCTGGATAAGTGCTGCTGATGTATCCAAAACGAAGCTGCGCAAGGGTCAATCTCGTTTCTCGCGGTAACTTGAAGAGGGAGTCGGTGGAGGTGTTGATGACTACACTGTGAAAGGCGGTTAGTGCTTGTCGGTTGTTAGTTGCGTCCAAAGTCTGGTCGGGATATTGTTTGTTGTCGTCAACGTAGTTAAGGAACGATCTCTTGATGTTCCTAGCAGGCGGGGTCCAAGCAGGTGATGATTTCCGCGAAAGCACCCCAGCAGGAACTGCTTGGTGAGGTGTTCATTATGCTGCTTAACTGGAAGCATACGGGCATAACTGCGCAGGTGTTCGATGGGAGACATCAATAGGCAACCTGCTGTGGTTTGTAGTGAGTGATCTGACAGTTTGGAGCTTTCTCGTCTGCGTTTTTCTGCATCCAGGCGACTATATTGGTGCGGCGTAGTTAAGGACTGACCGGTCGATTGCCTTGTAAGTTGCTAACAACGTTTCTTTGTCTTTTCCCCATGTGCTGCCAGCTATCGAGTTGAGGATTTTGTTGCGGCTCTGTACATTGGCGATAATCGCGTTTTTTCGATGTTCTCAAGTAGTGTTGTGTGATTGACTGTGTCAAAGGCTTTAAACAAGTCTAAGGCTACGAAGATTGTTTTCTCGTAGGATGGTTTCTTGAAGCCATGCTGGTTGTTTGCTAGGCTCAAGTGGTTTGTGCAGGTCGGGAGAAGCAAGGCTTCAATTGTCTTCACTACTGGGGAGTGGGGAGTTATTTGACGATAAGACTCCCTTTTGTTGGAAGTTTCATAACGTTAGCATGCAACTGTTGTCAGAAGTGACCGAATCCTCAGATAATATTACTCTTTGGTGTTGAGGTGAGATTTTTTTGCGAGACAAATGATTACATTGTCATTATTTTAATTATTTATCACCTAAGATGATTTGATATCTTATCTTCAAAATATCTGTCTTAAAAACAATACCTCTTTGTATTCCTGAAGTCGTGATTTGGAAGAAAATAGTAAAGCTTCATAAATTGGAAGAAATAGCCATTGGTCCCATACATTTTCTACATATAGCTAGTAGAAAGTAGTATAAGGTTCTAAAGTGGGAACTACAGTTATAAGCAGCTAAACAGGGTTGTATCTATGCACGTTGTATCTATCAAGAATTTTGCAGAGCTGGTCGGTGTGAAATTCCTAGCTTAGTTGTAGCTTTAAGCATTATATTATCAATGAATAAGAATAGAATAAATCAAAATATTCAAAAAAATTATCGAGCACACATTTTTCGATCACCCTATACCCATATAAAAAGCATAAAAACAACAAAAATCATAAATTGCCTAAGCAAAACATATAAACACAAAACTTGTGTAAAATCAATGATAATTTACATAAACCAAAGCAACATCATTAGCGCCGATTTAAATGACTTAACATCTCAGAGGTTTTCGGGTTGTCTATTCCTTAGTTTTTTTTACTTATTTCTTGACTGAATTTATTCAGGTAGTCACGCTGTCACAGCGTTTGCGGTTAGAAATATTTATGACCTAATTGACGCCAGCGAAATTTAAATCGGTGGAGAGCCTCGCACAGACATATATGTTGTTGTTGTCAAGTATTTCCATATATTCAAGCGTCTATTTTAATCTCAACGCCTTCAAATTGTCGTCTCGGCGATCACGCATCATCCATCAACTTAACACAGCTTTCAACACTTCCAGCGCAAGTAACACTGCGCATGCGCGCCAATTACAAGCTGTAAGTGCGCGTACGAGTGTGGCAGCTGGCAAATGACGCCCACTTGTTGTCCCAGAAAGTTGACAACAACTTGGCTAAGAACGTGTTGACGTGCTGTTGGAGGCCGGTAGTAGGCAGGCACTCATAGTTTTTATTTCAACTTTCTTGGGGAAAACCCTCAGCCAATTTAGGCTTCACTGGCAGCTGCTTCAAAATTAAATTGCCAAATCCGTGCCAAATTGGTGTTAATTTGAACACACTAAAATATTAAAATAATCATACAAATGAATAAGTATGTATATAGAATAGTAAGAATGCCGTGGAAATAATAATTTTATACAAATTCGGAGTTCACGCTTAACGTCAGCAACCTTTATGCTGACTGTGTGTGGGCGAACAAGTTGATTGTATGTATAGTTCTGAAAAAATATACATTGCTGCATAGTAGCATATACTTAAGTACCTTTATATTATGTATAAAGGCGCCTAAGGCCTGAAATACCCTAATTTGAAAATTTTGTAAAAACACGAAACTCGAGTTTATAGCTTTCGGGCACAACTTACATTAAAAGAGTGTTCTTATTTCTTTACCCAGTCATTACTGTTCCCATTTTGTCCTCATATGTATTCATAATTCTAAAAATTTCCTCATTAGTTTGAAGTTTATATCCCCGACATCTGAATTTCAAAGATCAGGGGATTCTAAATTATTTCAAAATGAATCTCCAATTATGAAAGTACATTCTGTAAATGTACATTATAAGTATTATTTCAATAAAATTCACAGAAAACCCTTAATCTCGGTCAGTGTATGAGTTATATGGAGTATATGTATATATAAATTGCTTGGATTCCAACATGGCTCGCATGTAATGCTAGTAGGTTGTGACCTGTCAAGAGGCCAACAGCCGTCCGGCAGTCCTTTCGAGATCGTGTGAGTAAAAAGCAAGCGAGTTTTCTTAATGATATCTTGTACAT
This sequence comes from Bactrocera neohumeralis, assembly GCF_024586455.1. Taxonomy (NCBI): domain Eukaryota; kingdom Metazoa; phylum Arthropoda; class Insecta; order Diptera; family Tephritidae; genus Bactrocera; species Bactrocera neohumeralis. The sequence continues at coordinate 25,067,744 of NC_065922.1, forward strand.
GAACTTAGCGATCCTGCATGTACTCGTACTTAAGGCTTTTCATCTCGCCCTGATCCGCCTGTCATCCCTTTCGTAAATTTCGTTGTATATCGTTCTTAGTGAATTCCATATTTCCTGTATTTGTTCGGTAGCCAGACGGATGACACTTTTGGCAATCTCCTCAGCTGCTTCGTTTCCCGGAACTCCTTTGTAAACTGGAACACATTATATATGCAGCCTGCTTCTTGTGAGATTTCCTTAATTTCTGCCTTGTTATAGACGTATATACTTATTATTTATTTTCACGTTATTTCCTGCGTTGTTAGCTATAGACCGCTTTCTCAACTGCAAATACTTCCGCCTGGAAGATACTGCAGTAATCCAGCAGCTTGAAGGGTCTTCTCAGATCCAGCTCCGATAAATAGATTCCAGATCCCGCTTCATTGGTCATTATGGATTCATCTGTGTAAATGTTGTAAGTTCCGCTGGTGGGTCTTAGAATTCCGCACCATCTATCTTCCTTTAGTGCTCTTGGAACCTTCTCTACCAAATGAAGCGTATGGGTATGGAATCTAATTTGTCCACCAGCCCGCCGTTTGAGCTATGCCCGAAGGACCTTTTAGAGGACTCACCCAATGGCCTCAATCTTGCGGCAGATTTTGCCGCAGAGCTTTCTACTGTAATATTGATTGGTGGTAGGTTAAGTATCCTTTCTGTTGGGACCGTTGGAGTGGTTTTTAGCGACACCTGGATCATATTCCTTATGGCTTAGGGCTTTTACTATATTTCGGCTTATCGAGTGAAGTGCAGTATCTGTGGATCTACCCTCCGCATAGACGTGCTGTTCCTTCGACATGTTGGCTAATAAAACCTTCCCTCATATAGGCGTCTAGAATTTTTTCAAAATTCTTCAGAAGAGATGAAGTTAGACTTATTGGTCTGTATTCTTTCGAATATAGGACTGCTTTGGCCGCCTTTGGTATAATTACAATCCTCGCCTCTTTCTAAAGAATAATTACGTCGTTAAGCCTTAATAGTCCTTCGTATATTATGGTCAAGTAAGGAAACAGCGCTCACCTGATACGTTCTGCATCATGACCGGAAGCCGTTGATTGCCCAAAGTACTTTGTCTTCTGTTATGATATCTGTTGCGACGTACTCTACGTTATCTCTTGCAAGTTGGAGATCTTAATCGTCTGCACACCCTGAAAAATTAGTGTTGACCAGGTCGACCAGTGATTCCTTATTGCTTCCAGTCGACTCTTCACATGTTTGCGTTGCAGTTTGGGGGTAATCGGGTGCTTAGATAGTAGTTTCCTACTTCCCTGGCTTTGATTCCTGCAAGTTGCAAGAGTAAAAAATGTTCGGTTGCACCCGAACTTAGAACTTACCTTACAAATTCTTATTTGCAACAATACTAGTAAACTTAACAGTACCTCGAATTGCACTCAATATAATGACGATCTTAAAAAAGGTGGCTATGTATCACCTCACACTGATCGAATTTCGAAAGTCCAAACCACTTAGAGTGTCATAAAAGAGATGGCTTTTTAAAAGAAGATTGTCGAAAAGTACTTTGACTTCCAAAATTGGCAACATAAATATATTTGAAGTATGCTAAGAGGAGAAATTTTCCAACTTTGCTGTCAAAATAGAAGCGTAAACGCATCACAAAATGTGAAGCAATATTATTGACGTACACAAAGTGACATCCAACTGTCAATTGTCATGCAATATGTCAATAAATTTTCATAACGAGAGCACAATCTTTAAACTTTCAAACCTTCGCATAGACATTGTTTTTGTAATTGTTGCCGGAAATCCAAGCTAGTCTATTTTCGATCTAACCGCTTCGATAGGCAAAGCAATTGAGGGTTCGCTGCATGTGATTGTTTTTGTTGCCTACGATAATTCCTCTTGCGTGTTGAATACGAGTATCTTCAAGAGCATTGATTGCTTTTTGAACGTTTCACCACGCAAATTTTTATATATACTCGTATAAGTGTTGTTCGTTAATTTGAGTTTGAATTTGAATATTTGCATTTGAACCAAATATGGCAGAGTTGGCGTGCGATGTGGGCGGCTGCTGTCAGTTTAATATGCGCCACAAAGTCATTATCCATTCACAATTATTTAAATGAATTGAATGAAGGAAATACAATGCTTAAGTGGTTGGTAACAACGAAGTAGAGAAAAAATGTTAATAATTAAAATAAAAAAATATTTTGAAAATGTAAAAATCTTCCTTTTTTTTTCGTTGAATTTTAAAATTTTTGTTAGTCTATAGTTTATTTGTAATAATTTTTTTTAACACCGAAAAAGTTATCACAAACCAAAAATACAAATTAATTAACCACTTCAGTAGCCTACAAAGGAAATTGCATAAAATCAGCGGACCGCGAACTTAAATGGAGAGACAAAAAAAATGGTTTAATTTAGATAAATTTGGAAATTTATAAATAAATATATATTGGTTGTGTAACTTTCTTCGTCACTGTTAATTTTTCTCAGTACATACGAAGATGCGTGATCACTACAGCGTTGTATTTCGGTTGTTAACCTATAAAATCAACGCTCTGAGGCTCATCAGTGTCTTCTGGTGCTCAAATAAATATATGTATTTATGTTAGATGTCAGAGTTAAGAGTGAACAAATTTGCATTATTACAATAAAAAACGATTTTCTAATTTAATATGCATTGGCATAAGACATAAGAATGTTAAAAAATTTTAGAGAGGCATGCAAATTAAATACTAAAAAATATGGCATAATCATTTAGCATAATTCAGCGGTTAACCAGTTAACCATATCCACAACTTTAATCGAAATTGGCACACAAGTGTATCTACTCTTTTTGTGGCGTCTCAAGAATTTAATTAGCATGGAAATGTTGCTTTTTTATGATTCTTTTAATAATAGAATGTCAAGTTTAGAATACTCAAGCTTGGAATCGACAGTTTATTTAATTATTTTTTAAACTTTTTTACATAATGGCCATTCATGCGTCTACTATTTGTCATATTTGAACTCAGCTCATAACAGTGTATTGTTCCATATATATCCGTGGTATTATCAAATTAAGGCCACGGGGAGAAACCGGTATGGTTTGAATTGAGCCTACCTACTTGTCAGATCTTAATGTAAGCATATTAAATAAAAGCGCTTGGTAAAAAAATAATTTATTATGCTTTTGCTGAAAAAGTCATTCAGTTTCTAAATATTGTCATAAAATTAAGTGAACTCGCTTGAAGAATGCATGATCATAACTAAACAGTTTTGTAAATGGTGAACATTTTGGTGCAAATGTGCTTAAAATGTTATAATGTATTGGCAAAATGCATAAACACTTGAAAAGAAAACATTATAAAATATGTGTATAATACATTGTATAATTTATAAACATTTTATACTTGTATAATGGCGTACAATTCAAAACAAGTAAGGAAGAACGAAATTCGGAGGAAAGCTAAAATTGTATACTCTCTCAGGATAGCCCAAACTTTATATTAAACAAATTACTTAAAAATTCAACAGTCATTATTCGACGATATCGTGAGTGAATTACAATCGTGCTTGATATTTTTTAAAGAATGTGCCTCGCATAGACCAGTTTTGGTCCTTTGCAATACCAGATGCTTACAGTGTAGTCTTGCCAATGCGGGACAAGAGCACAATAGGTGCTCCATTGTTTCTCTTACGCCTTGCTCTAGACACTTCCTGCAGTCTTCTTGATCTGTCTGCCCTATTCTGCGGGCGTGTGTCGCCACCAGACAGTGACCAGTTCCCCCAGTCTCTTCTATCGAGTGGCAATAGGAATTTTGCGTACTTCCGATCCACCGTATTGTTTATGATTTTTGCAGTTTTGCGCCCTTATAGCTCATTCCACCGGTTTTTGAGTTTTTTTTATCATGCTTCTGATCGTCGTATAGATAATGCATGGATTTCCCAGTGTTGATCACGTTTTCGGGTGTTAGCCGTACACTATTTTTGGTAATCTCATCCACTATTTCATTTTCCTCGATACCTTAGTGGCCTGACACCCAGTAGAAGTAAAGTCGCTTGCTTCTGGCAACTTTTTCCATTGCCGATATGCGATACTAGGCTTGCTTTCCAAGACCCTTATTTTCTGGAATCCGGCTCCGCGGCTTTCGCAATAGCAGAGACCTGAGCTTGAAATATACTTCAGTGGTCCGGCCACTTAAAAGGCCTAACGCTGGACAGCATATCCCCGCACCAACTCCATCGTCCATTTTCGAGCCATCCCTACGATTAGAGTGTTGCACTTAGCTAACATACCTTTTCGCCAACCATCATTTTCTACATTTACTTTGAACCTTTTTACCCAGTTGAAAAAAGGGCTCAAGAAGTCCGTAGTCCAAATCGCCATTACCCACCGAGCTATGCCCGAAGGTTCTATACGTAAATTATCCTGCAGCCAGTAGACGTCTTGCCGATTTTGCAGCCCAGTTTTCAGCGAAGATGTCTTAAGGTGGCAGAGGTACTACCAATTCAAGACCCGCCATTGGAGTTGTTGTTTTATGAATATAATTTACACACAGGCATGACTGTAGTTCGATTTCGCCCATTTTCACAGTATACCATAAAAATGTCTCAATTTTGATTCAAATTGGTTGAGTATTTCCTGTGATAGTATTTAATCAAAAGGTTAACGGTGTTGAATTTCCAATTTTTACACCGATTCCTAGTTAGCCCTTAGATACTATCCTAGTTGTGTCCCTTAACGTTTGTGACGTACTTACTTAGTGATTTTCCAAAATGTTTGTAATTTTCAACACAACCTTTATATGAGAGGTAGGCATGATTATCATCCGATTTCTGCTATTTTATAAAGAGAAACTTATTCTCAATAAGTATGGTTCATATAGCTTTAATGCTTTCTGAGATATGTGTGTGCATTAAACTTTTTTGGAGGTAGAGTCACGTTCGTTTTTTTTTTTAGACTGTAACTACCCCTAAAAAAAAATAAATATATAATAATTTACATAAACATATGTATAATAATTAAAGTATGCTTATATCAAGTCCAGTACAACATATGTTGTTTCATATTGCCTACATTTTGGATGACAGTGGATTTGTTTGAAAAATACCCCAACGTATTCTAAGAATTTTCTTCAAAAACCAACTCAGATCAAAAACTAAATATTGAGGTTAAATAAAAGACAAATGATTTCCAAAATTTTAAGTGAAATATATACATATATATTTATTTTATATGCCACAATAATTCATTGCGCCTAAATGCACACTTGTTTATCTTTTTAACTAAGCGCTTAATAATTAGATTGTCCGTTATTACGTATAATTTATGAATACTTGTCAAATTATGAATGATTTATGTCGCACATAAATATGCATAAATGTTTTTTATGTTTTCTGGTTGCTCAATGAATATAAAAAAAATTGCTAGCTCATTTGCAATGCAATTAATGTCGCTCGAAGCGCAAACTCGCGCATTAATAAATTCGTTCATTGGGAAATATACTTACATACAGTCATACATACATATGTCTACATGAATTTAATATGTATATATATACCACATATATAATTTCTACAAAGAAAAATATGTCTGTAGCATATATTTATCAATATGCTGACCAGTTGTCTCTGCCAGATGCTATCTCACTATCTTTTTGCGATAAACACTCAGAACTTTGACAGGCCGGAGGCTCTATGGAAGTCAAGTAAATTAATTTTTTTTTTTGTCAATTTTAATCAAAACCATTTTTACTGCAATAATTTTATTCAACTGCCATTTCGCGTACACACACACACCCGCACATTCCTGCGGCAAGCTCAGAGTTTGCCACGCCGATTGAGTATTCAGAGCTATTCGCTTTGCGGCATTTCAGCATTCCTCAGGCAAAATGCCGGCTAATAGATTTATAATGACACACAAAGGGAAGGCGAGCAACTCAATGTGTGCAAAGTGTGCAAAAATTATCGCTGCCATGCCTTTGTTGTAGTTGTTAGTATTGGCTGTTGTTGCTGACTTGTAAGTGCGCTGTTGTATAATAATTTACAGTAGCAACAAGCGAGCAAAATTACAACAAAATTATTTTATTTGGTCTGGCGGTTAGTTTGTGGGGTGGGCAGGAAGGCGGTAATTGTTGCACAGTGGTTGTTGAAAGAGTGAATTAAATGCGTAACACATATTTTAAAGTAATACATGCCACATACTTTTGGATATACACACTTTCATATATGTATATATATGTACGTTTGCTAGGGTGAGTCCAAAACAAAATAATCTCGAATTTATGGCTTCAAATTAATTTATATGCAGCTTTTAAAAGAGGAATTTCATAATTGAAAGAAATCACACTGAGAATTTTTTTTCAGAAAATTCATTTTTCTTTCTTTTTTTTAATTTTTTAATTTTTAAAATAAAAAAAAAATTTTAATTGAATCACCAACGACAGCTTTTAAAACTAAACTAAAACTCCTGCCTCTACAGTAATATGTTTTTCTCCTCATAAAAACATATTTTAATCCATTAATTCGAAATTTCTTTTGCTCACCTTAATGCACATATTTTTTCCATTACTCGCTTTGATTTACCGTAATATTGCTAGTGACATTATCGCCTTGCTGTCCAGGTTGTTTAGCATGTTGTTTGACTATATTGTTGTAAAGTTGTAGTTGTAAATTGTTACAACAATCGTTAATTGTTGGACAATTAAAAGAATAATTCTCAGTTTTATATGCGTTATGTCGGCTAGAAGTCACATTTATTTATGAAATTTGTTATTTATTGCAATTTTATTGGTTTTTAATTTATTGTGCAATTATTTAAAGTTGCCTTTAAACACCGCTGAGCTAATGAGCGTGTTGTTTTCATTTTCACTTCACTTTTAATTTTTTAATGAACGTAGGCGATATTGGCACTTATTTAATTTAACGGTACTATTTCATATCCCTTATGTACAAGCATATACATAACCCACTTGCTCATAATTTTTACCAATTAGTATATTTTTTGAAAAATGTGTATCTATGATAAGAACTCTTTGGGCCGATTGAATATTTTATTCAGTAAGTTTTAATTTTCACCTCCACTAGGATCCGACCATGGGTGATAATTAGCTGGCCAAATCTTTCAGGTTAAAATTAACTTATTATCGTAAATGATTCGAAACAAATATTCCAACCTTGACATAATTATTCTTCGCAAATATCTGACGTCAGATCATCTTAAATGACGAATCTTCTTTTATCATCTGACAAAATGACCCGGACTGAATTTAAATTGAAAGCCCAAATCAAACCGAAAGTCCACTTTATCACTCACACAAGTGTTTGAAAATTTCTGTTAATGGCGATAACATCGGAAAAGTTAAAGAAACATTGCTTGAAAATCATCGTGTTGGCAACAGAGAGATAGCCGAGGATCTCAACAGCTCATATATCGAATCAAAACATTTTGGTTAATATTTCGGGTATGAAGTTTGTCAATGCTAGATTCGTTCTAAGCGACTTGAACACAATGCAATTTTTAAGTCAATAATAAAGATTTGTACTAAAATACGTGAAAATGTATTATTACTTTTTTTAGCAGCTGGGGTCATGTTTGATCAAGTGGTATGGTCTCATTTTTATAATAAACTCAAATTCATACCTTGACTTAATTTGACTTAATAGATTTATTCACATTTTATACTCTTGTAATCTGTTGCTACATAGTATTATACATTACATTTGTTCGCCTAACATTGTAAAATTACCTAAAACTAAGATCGAGTTAGATTTTTTATGTACAGGTATATTTCATTAAATACATTAGGATGACAAGACGTGGTTTCTCGTGACTGTTTGTCTGTCCAATAATCTAGTTTGTTCGTCCAAAAATTACAAGCTGCCAGCCAAAGCTTCTAAAAATGTGAAATATCTTGATAACTCTTGGTATGCGGGTTATGAAAACTTTTTTAAGTCAATAAAAGATGTGTTCGTGATGGGCGTAAATCGGACCACTATTATTTTCATTCTCAGGTTGTCTGGTTGAATTTAAGGTATTTCATTTTTCCTAACAAATTGCAAGTATAAAATGTTCACTTTATTCGAAATTTGGTCCTCGTAAAAATATTTATTTATTTTTAAATTTGTAATTTAATACTTATATGTATGTTGCAATAAAAACTTATCATTCACCTCAAATATTAAAAAATTAATAAAAATTATATAAATTATTTATATTTTCTTAAGTCTAATTAGAATTTTTCGTTTTCTTTCTTTAATTTCAGTGAAAAAAATTACGTATTTGTTTATAATACGTTATGATTTTTGAAGCGGTAAATTTGTAAACCCCATAAGATTTATCAGAAAGGAATTATAAAGATCGAGTGAGTTATTTTTTTAAATTTAAATTTATAACTAACTAAAATCTATTTTTAATTAAAAAATATATAACATATATTTGGTTTCAAATACTTTTAAGTTTAGTTATCTTCTTAATCTCTCTATTCATTTTGATTCATCTTTGGTGCTGCATTATTATATCAAATTGTTCGCTCTTCAAATGCTAAGTTTAAGAAACAAATTTCTTCACATGAATTTTTCGCTCGAAATTGACCAAAAGTTTTGGTTCTGAAATTGATTTTCTTTCCGATATAATGTTCTTATATCCTTCATTATCTGCTCACTGTCTTCTAAAAGATGTTCGCAATGTGGCTTTCGATTAATTGACAATCATAATAGTTAATACGTTCGAAGCCGAAATTAAGAAATAAAGAGGTTAGTGCAGTCTGATTTGAACACTCTCTGTGTCACAATTATATATGTATATATTATCCTCCATCCTCCTCAACTCAGTTTACACAGCCGTATTAGTTTTGCGGAGATACAAAATTCAGACATAGCGTCCTAAAGGCATTTCTTTTTCGCGCTATCAAAAGCAGCTTTGAAATCGACGAAGAGGAACCTTTGCTCCATCGTCATCGATTGGGAAATCGAGTTCGCGTACTTCTGGCGTTATATTTTCACTGCCATTCAGCAGGCTGGAGAAGTGTTCCTTCTATAATTTCAGTATGCTCTGGGCATAAGTAACTAGATCTCCTCGGGGTTTTCTACAAGATTCTGCTGCGGTCTTGAAACCTTCTGTTAGTCGCCGCTTTTTTCGTAGAATTTTTGAGCATTACCCCTGTCTGCCAGCTTGTCAAGCTCTTCATAGTCACGCATTTCGGCTTCCCTCTTTTTTGTTTAAAATGCGTATTTCTCTTCAGCGCTCGGTCTCTATCCCATCCCGCTCGTGTCGTGATCGATTGTTTTGAGGTAGGCAGTCCATTTTCTCTGCTTTGCGACATGACATTGTACTAGCTGTTCTTTTGGCTTTTCTAAGAACCAATGGTTTCGTTCTCAGCTGTACATAAAGAGCTTGAAGTGCCGTCCCACAGTTATATCCTCCATATTCATATGTATTATATGGTATATTGGGTCGTTCAACTCAGTAAACATATTTTCGAATTTCGAAAGTTTTTCAATGTGGACTACTTAGTACCTATACTCCAAAAAAGTTAGACAATTTTAGTATATCATAAGACTGCTGAGAGGTTGTTTTAATGAAATATCCAAATAAAATTTTCAATTATATAAAAAAAAATCTAGTATGTTAGTAATAAACATGTTTTTTTTTCTTTTCATTAAACTGCACGAACTTTTGAACAATATTTTCGAAGTAAACTTTTATTGGCCACTGGAATAAAAAATATATAGGAAGTTATTTCTACTTCGATATTTAAATCATTTTTGAAAGTTTTCGTTATCACCTCACCCAAATTCTCTATCACCCGATTTCTCTATATTTAGCTACAGAGTATAAATTTTTTACTAAGGAAGTAGACTCTAAGTAACCATTATTCTAGTTCTCATTCTGGTTATTGAATTTAAATATTTTTCAAACTGGAAATTTCCCACTAACTCTTAATATTTATTTTACGAAGCGCCTACTCCACTGACCTCCTTCCACTAGAGTGGAAATTTCAGCTTTTCCGGATTTCCCAATAAACTTGTTGGCGCTATTAATTATTGTTGTTGTTGTGCCAACTAAAGTTGACACTAAAATGCAGGCGACAGGAAATTAACATGATTTTTCAGCGGATAAATAGCTAAGACGAAGCCCAGAAGCCAACACATTTTGACACACGCGTAAAGGAAATTAGAAATTAAATTCTTGCCGAGAGACGCAGAAAATGTTTTTTTTTTCCTAAATGTAGGCGCAGGAAAAATGAGAAATATTAAAGGCATTCAGATCATAAAAATATTAGCGATGAGAGGACAGCAAGTTGTCGCTAAAAACTATTGCCGTTGTTGTTGTTATTGCCGGTATTTGCTGTTGCAATTTCCATGCAACGCACTTACACGCGCTCACACATGTACATATGTGTGTACATATGCGTGTGCTCGTGTGGTCGCCGGCGCAAAAGTGGAAGTGGATCCCGACCGCACTGACACACTTGCCATGACAGCAATTTGTGGTTGTTGTTGTTGCAAACACTGCCAGAGAAAATTTCCATGACGTTGAATAATACGAACAACAACAACAAAACCATAAACATCACCAAAAAAAACAACAACAACAACAACAAAAATACTAACAACAACAACAACAATAGTAGCAGTAGCAGCAATGCCTGCGTATCGGGCAACACATCGTCAACACATTGTTGGCAACAAATCGCTGTGGCGCAGGCGCAGAAGACAGCCAGCGCACCTTGGCGGCCAACAACGCTTATAATATGCCAACAAGCTGCCATGCAAGAGTCCATTATTGGAAATTATGCTAACGGATGCGACATTTTTACGAGCAGCAGAGCTCTCATGAAAGCACATACACACACACACCGTGTGTGTTGCCTCCATTTTTATTTACATTTCTACACATGCACATATATTGGTTTGTTTGTATGTGTGTGTATGGTGCGACACAGAATTCCAATTCGCTGTGTGGTGACGCTGCTTGACAGCATGAAAAAGTTGTACATCGTTGACGTCGCCGTCGCTGTCGCCGTCGCGGTCGTAAAGTAGCTGTTGCAATAACCTTGAGGCATATTGTGGAAGGTCAGTGGCAAATTGACTAAAATGGAAATTTCGTCTGCGTTGAGTTTTTTTCAGCGCTCACTTGAGCTCAGATTCTTTCCTGTGTTGTTCCCAATTTGGCGGCTGATTGCAACCGTTTTAATTGAGTGTGCGTGTGGTTGCAGGTCTTCTTGCTTCTGCGTGGAAATTTACAAGATAGTTTTTAGTTCTATATCGGGAGTGAGAGTTAATGAATGAACGAGATTTAAATTAATTTCAATGTTTTGTTTTGGTTTCATCGCAGAAAAGTGTCGATTTCGATTTCAAAGTGTAATACAAACATCAGTGTTCCCAGAGATTCACAAAAACTAAAGAATTACATTATAGTAGAGGTTTAAAAGAATACAGGAATAATTCTAAGAACAACACAAATAAATAAAAATTTCAAAAATTAGCAGCTGATGAAATGGATGTCCCAAAAATAATCAAACTTCAAACGTTAATATCTTTTAAACGGTTGGGTTTACGAAAAAATCATTATAGACCTTTTTTGTAGAGCTTTCAATTTCCTACAAAATTCAAGGAACAAGATATTTTTTCAAGTAGTTGGAAGCGGGATATAAATTTTTCAATCTGATAATAAGAAAAAATAGAAAATTGTATGTGGGAGGACCTTCCCGTTACAATTAAAAACTCATGTTTGGAGAGGCTTTCTTAGAGGTGTCTAAGAACCTATTTTTCCAAGTACGAAACGAAAAAAAAATTTTTTTTTTTTTGAATCACTCTAATACACAGGATTTCAATACTCCTGAAATCTGCAATCTGAAACCAAAAAAAAAAAATAATAATATTAATCTAGAATGTCATTATGTTCTGCGAAAAAGTGGGAGACAATTTTTTTACGAGAAATCAATCAATCAATCAGAAATCAATTTTTGATACTGATTTTTTCGACTATTTCGTATTTTAAAAAAATAGTTAAAATTTGAAGTTTTGGGATATGGATAGTTGCAGACATAGACAAGCCTATAAAGAATACTATCTAAAAGTACCCGAAAATTTTAAATAAAATAAAAAATTTAATTATGAATCAATATATATTTTGTCGCTTTCAAAGTAATCCCCACCAGATGTCATATACTTATGTTAATAGTTTTCGCCTCGTCAAAACACTTTTTGGCTTAGCCTTTAGCTCCTTTAGCTATTTTGTTTTATTTCCTCGGTCGAATGAAAATGGGTGTCACGGAGCGGCAGTTTAAGTTTTGGGAACAAGAAAAAATCACAGGGAGCGAAATCTGGTGAATACGGTGGTTAATCGATGGTATTCATTCGATCGTAGCTCGATGCAATAGTGCATTATCATCGTATGATATCAATGAATTGTTCCTCCACAATCCCGGACGCTTCCCACTGATGTTCACGCAAACGCCTCAATATGTCCAAATAGAACTCCTTATTGACCATCTGTCCCTCCGGTACAAATAAATGAGGCAACAAACCACGAGAAAATCAATGACCTTTACTTTAATTTTTGAGCAGCCTTGGTGTGGTTTTTTTAGTTTCGGCTCTTTTTTCCCCCTTTATTCTGATGATTGTTGATTTTTCTGCATGTAAAAAACTCATAAAACGATGTCTCATCTGGAATTATAATGCTCGCCATGAAATGTTAGATCGGAATTCGGACGATCAAGCATGTTCAAACAGGTAAAATTCACCAAAATCATTCGAACGAGCTCGTCAGAGGTGTCGAATTCTCTTGCCATGTTTCTAACGCTTGTATGACGATTTTCAAGCACCACATCCTTCATCTTTATAATTATTTAATCAGTTCAAGGGGTCGTCCTGAACGATTCATGTCTTCAACGATCTCTCGACCATTTATAAATACTTTGTGCCACTCGTTGGCTTCTGTTTTTGATAAACCTAAATCACCGTATGTCTGTATATCCGCAAACGTGTCCCTTTATCTCCATATACTCATTTGTCGAAATCGTCAATGTCGGGTCACTAGCATATAGCTGCCATATAAAATTCATGTAAGCTAAAATTTGAACCTGACGATTTATTTCAATACTTAAATTTGACATCAATTTTTATCTAGATCGAATTTTTTGAAAGGTATTCTAGCTTCGGTGAAACCGCAGTTATAATTTCTCTTGTTTTGAACTTTTTTAGCACGAAGCTTCTTATAGTAATGAAGTAAGTTTATTAATACCGTAGCATTATGCATATCAACTAACGCAAGTATAATTGCAGCTAGGCAGCCGTATACTGAAATTTATTATGCGTAGTTATTGGTTGTTAATCACGTGCAACTGATTAGGTGATCATAATATGTTTAATAGTACTTATAGCTTATAGAAATGTAAAATTCCGGGAGGTGCTTAGTTGCCTTCGTTATTTTGCTCTGTCGGACGTCATAGTTTTTTACTTTTCAAATATATAAACTCGTGAATGTTTTACGGGGTAGTATACTTGAATACTGATATCAGTTGCCAAACCCAATATAATATATTTGTTGCAGTATCCTTGGTTAATAGAATGACAGCTAGTCACCAGTAATTTATAGGTAAACTTCAAAAACTTACTTTAAAAATACTTACAGCGAAAACCAATATCTCCCAAGAACTGCCACATCATCGACTTACTTGCATACATATGTATATATACAAGTATATATATCTTTTTTGCAGTTCTTTCAATTTTAACCGCAACAAATTGAAAAATAGTTAATCCAACAACAGAAAAGTATACAAATAATACACAAAACGCTGCAGAAGTGCGAAACCCAAGCGCACTAATTTAAGGCCAGATCATTCCATATGGGTTTTTCAAATTAAAAAATAACTGTTGTTCAATGATTTTTCATTATGATAATTCTCATTGCGTTTTGCCATTTTGCTTGCGGCGAAAAACGAACGAACAACATAGCAATTACAAAAACAATATGCCAAAGCCCAAGCAACTATGCAAGATGGAGTCAGCGAAGCAGCAAATTATTTCGCAAAATAATCGCAAATATGTAATATGTGTGGTATTTGTTGTTGTTTTTGTTGTTGGTGCTGCTAGTAGTCATGGCATGGAAAGATGTTTATGAATAGAAATATTTTTGCTTAATTTAACGCTCTTTTGTTCAATTCCATTTTGCACTGTTTGCCCACTCCCGTAACTGGTGATTCGGTCAGCTTGTGGTTTTTGCAGCGCGTCTTGTTGTTTTTGTTATAATCATATTTTTTGTTGTTGTTCTTGTTGGTTGGCCAGTTAAGCAGAACCATTGGTGTACCCATATATATACTATACATACATATATATAGATATATTTGAATATGTTAAATGTAGCTGTGTTGAAGCCAAATTATGAACGAAAAGCAAGACATAATAAACACATTAAATAGTATACAAGTATGAACATACCTATTCACCCATTAATACATAAGTACATGCATTTCTTTTGCTAATGTGCAGAAAGCATTGACTTTTGAATTCTTGTGTTAATAGTAATTGCTTTGCATACAATTTTTTCCACATAAATGCAAATTTTTTTAATATTAATTTAATTTTTTTTTTTGCAAAATTTATTATAAATAAATTAGAACACGCTACTTTAATTAGATTTTGGTTGCAAATATGCTTAAAAATAGCAATAACGAATGAATATGGTTAATTATGTGGAGTTAATAACAGGTGGGAGTGGCAATAATGTCTGCTTAAAGTTATCGGCAGCTAAAAGTACTTGCACTGACATTGATAAATAGCAAACAAGACTTGTGTTATGCATTCTTTCAACACATAATTAGTTTCGTTTTTGAGACAGTAGCAATTTCGTAAGCGTTGAGTAAGATATTGTTAATTTTTTATGCTTGAAAACGAAATCCTGTATATCTTTATATATAAAAAATACTTGTCACGTTGTTTGTCCGCGATGGACTCCTAAACCACTGAACCGATTTTAGTAAAATTTACCACACTGTGTCCAGTTCGAACCAACTTAGAAGATAGGATAGTAAAAACAATTCTTGAATAAAAAAGCCAAAAGTAAAAGACGCTCTATTAAACGAACACCTTCATTAACCATGCACACTGTTGATGTTTATTAAGTACAATCTATAAAGCGGAAAACTTTATTAACTAGACAGAAAGGCTGTTAACCAGACATTGAGAAAGCAGCCATAAATTCGTTATTTTTGCCAATGGAATTTATTTGTATGAACATGTTCAACCTTAAGTACATTCCTTTGGATTCTTATACCGACAAAAACATTTTTGCCTTCATTCGTAAATAAAATTTTCACTGTATTTAATAGTTTATTATAAGAATAATAGTATAAAATGTATACCACAGCAAGACGTGGCCGCATCCCCTAGTATTATGTATAATATAATGGAAATCGACGAGTTTGATCGTGTTGTAGGCAATATTTTGATTGCCCATGAGATATAACTATGTACATTGTGCAACAAACCGTTTGAAACCATTTAAACACTGATGGATACAAAATGAAGCTCGATGTATGGGTGCCACACGAGTTAATGAAAAAAATCGTATGGACGAATTTTCATCTACGAATCACTAATCGCAACACGATCGATCAATTTCTGAAATCAAGTGTAAATAGTTGTGATCGAATCGCGGTAAGAGGGCGCAAATCAAGACCAAGCCAGGATTGACGGTCAGGAAGGTTTTGCTAGAGATTTTAGTAGATTAAGCTGAGCAGCTCTCTTACAGCCAAACTATTAGCTCGGATTGTACTAGGACACACATATCGACAATGACTCGCCTAAAGCTCTGAAAGCTTGGTTGGGAGGTTCCTTTGGAGGTATAGTACAATATATAAACGGCCAGAGTGCTTTAAATTTAAATATTTTTCTCTGCGCTAAATAACATTACCAATTGATTTCGAGTAGCGTCGAAAACTTACGTTTCCTATAAAAGGTTTATAGTTTATTTCACGTTTTAAGTCTTCAAAATATATAGAAATATTTTTTTATGAATTACTTTCTTATTATTTTTTTAATTTTAACTCTAATTGGTAAAGCAATTTAAGACCACTTTATTAAGGTATCGCAATAGAGAGATATTGCTGACTCTTTGGCAAGATCTCATATGTACATACTTTGATATTACTTTCCTTTGTTATTTTCCAACCATTTGATGCCCGCAACGAAACCACTTATCTCCCACCTTGCTTAGACATTTTTTCTTTGCCGAGAACGATAACTTAAACAATCACGATTAAGTAATCGTAAATCCATTTCAACATCGACTTAGCTATTTTAACCGATCGCCTTCCCTTAATTACCTTTGTATGATTCAAAAGTAATCCAGGGCGTATACTTGATACACAAAGTCCTTCAAACCACGTGCGTTCATAAACATAAATATAAAATTGAGTAATAATGTGTACAAAACAGCTGCGAAATGAAACTAATATCCACACACCCATGCAATTTATTAAGTATTTATTTAGCTATAATTATTTTGTGGCGCGCACTAAATTTCCGCAGATAATCTAAAAGTGTCTGATGTCAGTCAGCCGCTAATTCGACCGCTACAAAAGAGACGGGTGTGTGCGCATTGACCTAGCGCAAAAATTTTAGAATAACAAAACAGTCGGACATAACATTATACTCGCATATAAACATACAATGAAAACGAATAAGATTTACAAATTTCGTGTGCCAAATGACCGCAGCGCAGTCAAAGCATTTAATTATCATTCTATGCCTCTATTTTCATTTCATAGCTGGTTGTCTGCCAAAGAAGCCTATTGTTTGGCTATATACTAGTATAAGTATTGTATCATAAGTTTAGTTATATATATGGTTATGCGTTTTTTTACAAGAAAATTTCCTTTTCCATATTTTTACTATTTATGCTCTAATGAGCTTGAGTTCAGACTAGATAAAATCTACACTCTTGATAGCTGTGTGCACAGTCATAGCAACATTGGAGCTTATGTAACTACATATAGCATGGAACTTCAATGTGAATGAGCCAAAATGTAAAGGAAATATATATTTATTATATAAATGATCAGTATGATGATCTGAGTCGATTTAGCCATTTCCAACTGTCTACATATACGTCAACTAGTGCCTCAGTTTTTGAGATATTGATCTGAAATTATGCACACGTCCTTTTCTCCCCAAAGAGTGGTTTATTTGTCGGAACGGCTGATATCGAACCACTATAGCGTATAGCTGCCGTACAAACTGAACGATAGGAATCAAATGTTTATATGGAGAACTTTTTCATTTGACGAGATATTTTCATGAAATTCGACATGAGTTGTTGCCTAAAACAACAAAGCAATCTCTGAAGAAATCGTTCAGATCGGATCACTATAGCATGTAGCTGGCGTACAAACTAAACGACAGGCCTCAAGTTCTTGTAAGAAACTTTTTCTATTTGTGAAGAGAATAACATAAAATAGCTTTGTTGCATCCGAAGTTAACGCTTTTGCTTGTTTTAATATTAAGAAGCGCAAATGGAAAGATTTTACCGTACGAGCAAGTCAGATTTCTAATTTCAAAACGCTAAGCATAAATAAAGTTAAAATAAATCATTTCCTAGATAACTTCTATCATATGAAATTTTAAATTAATTTTTTCGCTGCGCAATTTTTGTCTAATATTCACTTAGCATTGCAATAACATAAAACGTCACAAATCACATTATTTTTTCTTATGCCTCTTGCTGTTCTTATTTAATTAACTTTACGCTTGCGCAGCTCAGTTCACTTTGAAATTAAATTTCTGACCGCAAAATAGTCATCCGGTGATTATGATTCTGTTTTTATTAGTTTTGCTTATTCGAAGTATGAATGTAAGTTGAAAAAGAACTGGGTCATTTAGAAGCTAGAAACAATTTGTTATTATGTTTTTATTATGTAAATGGTAAGTATACTTATATAAACATTATTTTCAGATTAGAGTGTAGTTACTGAGGGTCTTACCCGTGCTCTTGATCTTAAATAAAATTGTTAATTGATTATAATGACAAAATAATTGCGCTAAACTTCAAGTTTTTTCTGCTTTTAAATGAACTATTTATACTTTTAGTTTTATTAAAAATATTTAGATTGCCTTTTAATATAAGAAAATATATATATGACCAAAATTAAAGGAATATGAAGATACCACTTTTTATAAGGCTATGAGTTTTTCATTAAGAACGTATCTATTGCCTCAGGAGACACTTTCAACTCTCTTTTCAAAAAGTTCTTTGAGCAAAATTGATAGAGTGCACACAGTGCGTAAATAATGATTTGAGGCTGCGTTTGTTTCCTTTTGTTACCCTTTAACACTCGTTGAGCAGGAACACCATATTCTAGCTACAGTCGAAAGTATTTCTTAAGAAGGTTAAGTTTCTATTCAAATTATTTTCAAATTGTGAACACAAAGATTGGAAATTTTTTCTTTGCTCCTTTTACTTTTTTCGATTATTTCCGATACAAATAGCCTAATGCCAGCTCATATCTGGCTAGAGAGACGTCCTTTCCTTTTCTCTCTAATAAGTAGGAACTTAATTTCTAATGGATATCTTGAATTCTACTCTGTCGTCATTAAAAATGGCGAAACATTCATTACAATCTCTAGAAATCATTTATTTGCCAGAACTTCGTTTGAAAAATGTTCTTAAACCTTCTCATGAAGAATTTTATTTTCGTAACCTTTACTACTGCAACAATGTTTTTAAATATTTTCATATAGCCGCTAGATTACTGCTTGTGAAATCTATTTTAGATGGTGTTAACGTCAATCCGATATCCAATCTTGCAGTACGCCGTTTGCTAAATTTCTTTCTCTTAGAGATGTCTTTGAACTGTTGCCCACAAATTTAATAAAATCCTCGGAATGCCATATTGTCTAGCTCCCCCTCACTGGTGTTTGTTTGTGTTTGTTTGTGCATTTTAGTTGAGGAAAATATCAATCAGTAACTCTGTAGCTGTTCTGAATATGATTGTCAGCATTACAACCTTTTTTTTAGACGTTTCTTATCATTTTTTTACAATATTATGGAATATAGCCGCTTAACGTGCTATAATTATTAATGCCAGCAAAGCTCTAACTCCGGGTGAAGAGATTTTTATACTCTGCGCAAGATCCATTAAGCTTGTCATGTAGTTTGTAACACCTAGAAGGAAACATCGGAGACCTTATAATATACAAGTATATATTGGGTAATCGAAAAAGTATTTTCGTATTTCAAATAATTATTCTAATAAATAAATAAACAAATATGTACCATTTTGGTCGACCACTTTTTGCCATTTTCCGCTAGAGACATTATTCCATCAGTGTAAAACTTTCATCAATGTAAATCGAAATTTCCAAATTTCCAGAACGGAAGCGAGCGAACCATTGTTGTTCTACACGAACTGATACAGCATCGTCTCCGTAAACTTCACAAATTTCATTGGTGGCTTGCGTGGCATTCTTCCTTTTTTTATACAAAAATTTCAAAATACAGCGAATTTCTTTATTATTTTCACTCATTTTTGAACAGATTTAACTTTTTTTCACCATAACCGTTTTTAATCTCATCTTTCCAACACTATATGATATGACGCAATGTGATTGGTAGCACTGGAGATGTACGACTGCAAGAACATCTGTTAACAAAATACAATTCTATTGACAAAAGACTTTTTCGACTACCCAAATATATATGTATGTGTATAAATTATGAGCGAGAGCAAATCTTGAGATATCGATCTGGAATTTTACATTTTTTTGCCGAAATATAGCTGTCATACAAGCGGAAGAAACAGTATGAGGTGCTTGTAGTGGAAACAGATGGAGTCACTATAGCATGTACTGCTTAAATTATAATAAATTATGGTTTCTTCATATCTCAAACTCACCGAATTATTATGCAATTTAATTAGAAATGTAAATCAATCACATAATCAGCATATTCGATTGAAATAGTCATATAATCATCTTACGACATTGTCGAGACTACACCTAATATTCACCGTTAACATAACAAATCACACAAAAAATATTACAAAATCGGTGAAATGCACTTTTACGAACAAAACAACAACAACAACAAAGTGAACAAATAAACTGGAAAAATGCAACTTCAGCACCGAATTTGATGCGCAACCAACCTTAAAAGCCACTATTGCGCCGGCGCAACTAAGCCATATACCATATGCCATAAAGATAATATTTTAGTTGTTGTTGTTGCTGTTTTATGGCTCAGCGATGCGGATATGCATTGGCGGCCAGCAAGGCAACGCTTCAGCGAAACGCTCTAATGAAGAAATCAGTTTAAGTGGCTTCAATGGATGCGCTTGCGCAGTAAAAACACAAAGACAATTACAACAACAACAATTTAATATCATTAACTATGCGCGATTGCAACAATACAAACCATACCGGTGTGTATTGGGTGTAACGGCAATCGATGAGGCGACAAAATTAGCATAGCGCTGCATTGGTTGCAACGCCGGTTTACAGTTACAGTTTGATTCGTAACCGCGGCAATGTTGGTGGCAAGTGAAATAGTGATGATATTGATTGGCATTAAAAGTTTTTATTGTTATGCATTTGTTAGGGGCGCGCTATACCTTTTGTTGTTGTTGTTTTTGATTGCTTTGTGTTGCTGTTGTTGTAATCTGAATGCGCGCTGAGTGCTGCTGATGACTTTGAACTGCATTTTTGTGGTTGATTTCCGCATACTTATTATTCAATTTAGTCATAACAACAATAAAATTGTTAATGTTGTTGTTGTAAACTATATTTATGCATTTTCCATTGCTTTTGTAGTGATCATGATCGCTAAGTTGGCGGTAGTGTAGTAAAAATGGCATGCCATTTGCATGAATCCCCCGATAGACCTGCAACGCCTATTTGTTCCGTTCCGCCAGCGGGTTCGTTGCTTAAGTCTTTTGTTCGTTGCTAGCGAAACTGGTTCGTTTCAACAGTTCAAATGCTTGTTGCGCATTCGCGTAAGCGTTAGAAAATCATTGACTGCTAAGCAAAAACAAAAGCAACAATTAGAAAAAGCTAAAAAGCAACAACAAAAATAAAAAGTAACAGACGAAAAAAGCAGTAAAAGCAAAAACATTTAGCTACGAAACATAGTTGCTGAGCACATTTGTTGCCAACATTTGCCGCTTTCGTGTACATCCGCCTTCAGTTTGAGCCGCAGCCACATCTGTAGCCAAACTCTCTACGGAATTTTCCCAAAACGCATGCACAGCGAGCGCGCTCGCCTGCCAAAAGCGGCATTTCTACGCGGTTCGCGTTGATCGCCGCACAGCGCACGGCGCGCGGCACACAGCTGCCGTTGTACATTGGCTTCAATCTTCGATTTTTTACTTATGATAAATGCTCATAACCTATAAAGTCGCTGCGAAAAGTGGGTCAACCGTGCTGTTGCTGTTGTCTTCCCTTCGTCAGCCCGCGCAAGTTGTATGCCTTGCCGCACGGTGTGGCGCTGTGGCGTTGTGTGCCTGCGCCGGGTGGCATCAGCGTCGAGTTTGGCTGTCGCCGCTGCCTGCCGGTGCCGCTGGCGGTGTTCATTAATCAAGACTTCTTCATCATATTTATTACAACAAGCATTCGCACTGGCTTTGGCATTGGCACTACGCTCATCGGTTCATTGGTTTACTTTTTGTTTGATTTTTATTTTCGATTTTTGTTGAGTTTTTGTTTTGCATTCATGTAACGAATATTTCCGTTTGTGTTTAGCTATCTTTGTTTTTGATATTCGAAATAGTAAATATGTTTTCTTATAGATTGAGTGCCAACGTGGCTTTGTTGCTCGTATGATGGAGCTGCAACACTAGCAAGTTCGCGAATTGTAATTTATATCAACATAGTGTGCTTAGCAAAGATAGTATATACAAATAAATATATAAAAGTGAGAAGCAAAGTGGTTCTTATAATATTTCTCTGCAATACTCAAACTCTAGTTTGTATTTAGTAATCAGAGATTAGATCTAAATATATACATATGTATATATTTTTGAAGGCGTTTAAGGACGTATTATGGCTTGTTTTAATGATCATTCGTATAATATTCCTAGAAATCTTCAGTAACAAAAATTTATTTATATAAAAATTATTATATAGACACATTACATTGTCTACAAAGAACTTTAATTAATGAAACCTCTACTTTTTCAAAGCAATAATGCTGCAATGTGCCACGTTTTATAAGTTATTGGTTATATAAAATATGCTTAAGAGAGATTTTTAAGGTTTAAGCCAGCTGCTGACAGACTTAATAAAATATTGATTATCGAAAAGAGATTGTAAAGCAAAGTTTCTGAATTGAATTTTATTCCTAAAGTAACGTTTGTACCATAGATAAGCGATATTATTTATTTGGTATTTAATAATATGATATTAGAGAAAAACAAGTAAAGAAGGGCTAAGTTCGTGTGCAACCGAATATTTTATACGCATGCAACTTACAAGAATCAAAACCAGGAAAATACTTTAGGGTGTAAGACGTCAACCAGAGAATCGAAATCCAAGCATACTATATATATGTAACTTATACATTGACCGAGAATTCGGCATTTTGTTTGTTTGATTTGTTAGATAATCGAAAATCATTATACATAGTATATGGGAGTTGGAGTAGTATCGACCCTATTTTATATATTTTGTTTTATAGGGGCATACTAGGGAAACCGTAATGAAAAAAGTCAGCCTGATTTAAAATCATTTTTGACATACAGATATACCATTGACAGAGAAGGATTATCTCTGAAATTCAATTATATATCTCACACATTGAATGATATTTTCGATCAAAAGTCAACGATAGATACTGGGATCCAAATATAGACAGACAGACAGTCACCCGAATTTCAATTTTTCTCCTCATCCTGTTCAGTTATATATATTATATATAACCCTATATTTATCTCGATTAGTCGTAGGTGATACATGCAACCATTAGGTGAATATATTATACTCTATACCAAAAGGTTGCCAGAGTATAAAAATATGTAATATATATATTAAAATGAATTCTTAAGAATTCTTAAGTATTCCAGTTGAAGATTAGAATGTTCCGATCTTGAAATATACCCCAATTTGGTCAATAACATGTGTAAGCTGCTGGTCACTTCAGCATGATTGCTTTTTTAAAACAGTCCATTTGTTGACATTACAGTTCAATTTAAATGGTAGCTGTATGCTATTGCGTTCCATTCTAAAAAATATATTCTGAGATTATAGTGATGCCTTGAATAATAATCAATGTCAAAACTTGTCAGATAAAAAGGATTCCTTTTCAAGGACTTGGCTTGCATCGGTCAGTATGTGTGACAGCTATATGCTATAGTTATAGTTCTCGGTTCTAATAGAAGAGCAGCTTCGTAGACAGGAAAGAATATGTCCAAAATTTCAGGTTGACATCTCAAATACTGAGTAATGCATACTATATATATATATATATACAGACAGTTAGACAAGGCTAAAACGACTCAGCTTGTCATACAGATCACTTATATATAAATTTCATTGAATCTCCGATGTTTCTTTCAGGGTATTACAAACTTTGCGGCAAACATAATATACACTGTTCCTTGCCTATTTTAGAATACAGTTTTTGACCAAAAACACGATTCTCATTTACATTCGGAGTAAAATAGCATACCGAATGACACTGTATTTTACTTTACTCTAGTTGACCTATTGCGAACATATGTTTTTGAATATTTACCAAAAGTTGTGTTCATAAAATATATTATATGACTACATAATTACAAAATTGCATTATTCTAATATATTATGAATACAGAATAATCAACATTTGTGAGGAACATATTCTCTAGAGAGTAAGAAATGAATATTCTGACAGTTGTATTATTATATATATAAATTTAAAAACACAAAACCTATAAAATTTGGCAGCCTAGTTCCAAATAGGAGAAGTATAGGGAAGAGCCCTATGAAAGAAACAAGTCTTCTTCTTCTTCATATTGGTATAAAATTTTTGCAAAACTTTCCATTTTCTTCAAAAAACCTATAAAAAATCTGCAGTCTTCATTCCAGACATCATTACCAGAATTGATTTTGATTTGTTTATCATTTCATAACGAACAGACCGACTCCGGAACATCTTTTGCAAATTGTTCAAATTTATTACCAAAACCATTCCCGATTTGTTAATTTATTGAACGAAAATTTTGGTGAAAGCATTGTCTCTAATCTGGGTCTAATATCGCATGATTTAACACCACTAGACTATTTTTGATGATGTTATGTGAAGTTGCTAAATAAGCCTGAGAAGATTGACACTTTGGAAGAGAATATTCGATGCGGTATTGCTGACATATATCTGAAATTGTTGCAAAAGGTTCAAAAATCACTCTGACTGGTATTTATTCGGAACCAGTCGAGGCGGTCTTTGGCTGTTTTAAATTGTTCATGGGTTAGTTTCAAAATCAAATTTTTATTGATTTATTAAATTCCATTGAATTTGTTCTGGTTGATCCGAATAATAGTTTCGGAGATACAGCCTGGAGAACTTGTGCGCTCCAGGCTAGCTAGGTACTTAGCCTTTTTTAAATGCGAAACATTTTCTCGAGATTCTGTTTTTTTGGTTGGTAAGATTTCTCGAGAACTACTCTACCGATCTTCATAAAATTTTACACAGGTCTTTGAGATACATTTCTTAAACACTTGGATGAATAATTTGAAAAGAAAACGTTGCGAAGTTTTCATTTTTTGTAGAAACATCTGCCAAAAATCCAATTTTCAATTTTTTTCCTTTATCCAAACTCTCACTTAAGGTTTAACTTTTAGATTATCCTGTAAGGAGTTATCCAGCCAACGCGGGCGCATCATTTTTCCGAGGGGTCATGGGGAAATGGCGTCGCAATGGCCGAGTTTATTTTTTTTCAAAAATTTTTTTGTTAATAGTGTATGTCTGTAATAATAAAAAATTCAGATAAAATTTTAATCTTTTATATGAGAAAAAAATTAGAAAAAGGGCTGTTTTTCCCGAGGAACCTTTTATATCAAACTTGGAAAATATGTTTAACAATTCAAAAAAAAATATTTGCTTCCACAACTATTTTAAAAAAAATCTCCAATGCAAAGTTTTCATATATTTTATGCAAATTTTCTAAAATTAATATGCCTCTTCCTGTGTAGAAGCAACTTGCCAAACGCATATGCAACAGTGTGCTTAAAAATAACCAACATGCAACATGCGTTTACACACCGGCGCCACAGCAAAATGAGAGTTCGCCGGATGAAAGGTATTGGCGCCGCGCCATGCCAAAATATTTCCGAATTTATTTACATTCATTCATATGTTGCATGTGTTGCACTGATTGTGTGAATGCGCTTTGGCCCAAGCAATCCACTGCGCCTGCGCGGATTCGCGCTGTTGCACACAGCATGGAAAGTGAAAGCGTTTCGCTTGTTCGCCGCTTATGCGCGCTGATTGCACTCCAATTTTGCATATGGACTTTTCCGCAGCGCGGAGATAATAAAAAGGCGCGCACACCAACTTACCCACATACATATGTATGTAAATGCAAGCATATGTTTGGGCACCAAAAAAAAAAAATAGCAAGTTGTAAGCGCAATAACATGCTTGCAACTGTGGCAGTTAAACACCAGCGCGCTTAATTGATTTCTTTCTTTCATTCCGGTCGGAGTTTTCGTGCTTTTAAATGTAGTTGTTGTTATTTTTGTTTCAACACTATTTTTATAACTCTTTCGCTTTGCTTTTCTTTTTGCTGTTTGTAAGTGTAAAGCAGCAATTCGCTTTAATTGCCGTCGAACTGCGCGGCTAAGCTCCGCTTGCATTGTGGCAGGTTAATTGGTGTGGCAGCATTTCGCGTCGACTGGGTAACGCAATACGCTAACGAGCGCGCACCAAAACGCCTGCCAAATACATACATACGCCAAGCTCAATTTATGTGCGCACATATGCAAACATATTTACATATAAACACACATGTAAATATGTATGTGAGTGCAATTAGATTTGCAAGCGCTTTCAGTTTCAGGATGTGAGCGCATTTGTTGGCCGTAAATCGTTGCGGACTTTGCACCGCGCCGCACCGCGCACCCGATTTATCTCATTGTCGCTGCTGGTCATTTGCTCGCCTGGCAGCTGGCATTTTCGCTTAATGTGTTTATCGACATGTCAGTCAATTTTGCCGGTGATTATCGCATTGATTTGCCGCAGCGCGCTAAGAAAAATGCAAAAGTTTTACGTTTCACTCAAGCGGACGGCCGGCATTCGCTATTTAGTGTTGGCTCGTGATTGCAAAAACAACAAACTTAATGAAAATAAAAGAAATATAAAATGAAAGAGTTTTGAGGCAAGAAAGCAAATAAAGTTTATGCAAAATGCAGCAATTTTTGGGTCATTAAGATATTTCAATGTGGTAGCCTCGCAGCTGTCTCATTACACCACAATTTAACGCCAATAATGTGCGCATTTTGTTGGCTTACAAAAGTTTGTGCAAATTTATGCATTTCCCAGCTGTTTTGTGTACAAATACAAATTTTTGCAAGAGATTTGCATTTGCGATTTGAGCTCGTTTCAAGTTTATTACGAATTTTATGGTTTATAGAACGTGATTCGAGAAAGAAAGACAAAGACTGCAGAAGTCAAATTTATTCGAAATAATTTGGTGGGGTATAAGTTCCCTCAGTTTTTGAGATATCAATCGAGATTGCATACATTCTTTGCCCTCCTAGAAGCTTTTCATTTATCAGAATCGCTGGTATCGAATCAGTATTATTTGTTTTATTTGACAGGATATCTGCATGAAATTCGGCATAAATTGTTCCAAGGCAAGGTTGAAATCTCCGTACTTATATTGTGACAAAAAAGCACCCGAATTGTATATAAATTCCCCGGGTAAATGTTGTTTCAAAAAAAGTATTTTGCTAAGTTGGTAGAACTGTCCTTAATTACTATGCCAAATATCTGTCAACTACAAAAAGACAAGCTTACCAGTTCAAAAGCCTTCAAAGACGGTCGAGAGATCGTTGAAGACATGCCTCGTTCTGGACAACCTTCGACATTTTCAACTGATGAAAATATTAAAAAATTGAAGAATATGGTGCTTGAAAATCGTCAGGCAACTATTAGAGAGACAGGAAGAGAGCTCGACATCACACAACAATTCCAACCAATTCGCCGGGTTCGTAGAAAGTATGTCATCCCAAATGCTTCAACCATTGTATGGTGATAACTTGACAGTGGAGGAGAAAGTGTCAGCTACTACGTCTTGAAAGACGCTACAGTTGTCTGGCAGTTTGAAATAAGAGTGGATAAAGCGCTCTCAACAGAAGACTCCCACCTTTTTTTGAACTTCGCTCCACCCATGAAAAAGCTCATTGCGCCTCTTTCCCAGCGATCCTGCCACAAATACATAAATATCACTCGAAGGTATAAGCGCTAAGAAAATACTACTAGAAATATGCTCCGCGATGCAGTGATTCAGTCAAAGTGAGAAAGGATTTTGGATTGTCGCTTTCTCGAATCCTTAATGTATCCAGTTTCTACAAGTCTGATAGCAAGTACTTGCCGGCTATTTTCACCACAGCTAAATGCAGAATGGTATTAAGTGCCATCGTTGCAGTAGTGGGCCAACACCGATACCAACAAAAGTCGCTCGTATTGGTCGTGTTTTTCCGAGCGCCCTCCACCAGACAAATCCACCTTAGAACAGTATTGTCTTAATGTCTTAATTACATCGGTTTCCTCGGGCAAAAAATAGGCTTTTTTCAAAAATGTTTTTCTCATATAAAAAATTAAATATTTTATTCGAATTTTTTTATTGTTGCCAACGAAAAAATTCTGAAATTTTTGGCAAAAAATATTTTAAACTCGACCATAGCGGCATTTTCGGTGACCCCTCGTAAAAAGATGAGCTCGCGTTGGCAAGATAACTCTTTACAGGGTCTTCTAAAGTGAAAAAACCCTTAACTTAAAACTTGGACATAAGAAAAAAGTGAAAATTGGATTTTCGGCAGATATTTTTACAAAAAAATTTAAATTTCAGTGAAATCTTCGTGACTTCCTCCAGGTTTTTAAGAATTGTATCTTAAGGACCTGTGTAAAATTTCATGAAGATCCGTTGAGTGGTTCTCAAGAAATCTTTCCAGTTTCGAGAAAAACGTGTTTAAAGACGGACAAGTTCTCAGAGCTGTATCTTCGAAACTAGTACTTGGATCACCTTGAAAATTTAGAACAGTATTCTAGAGGTCTTGTAAAATTTAAATATACATTAAAAAAAATAGATTTTTTGAAACCCATGTAACTCCTTAAATATCATGTAATTTAAACACTATTCGCAACTTTAGCTGCGGTACCTACTAACTACACATATATTCAATACGCTCTGACAACCGTAATAGAAACACTAAAAGAAAAATCTTTTAAAGAGAACTGATTTTCTAGTAACTGAACACCAAAAAACAGACACATACCTAAAAGATTTCAGTTAATCCTTAGAAGTTCCGAAAGCATAAACTTATTGTATTTAGAATAATTTTTCATTTAAAACAATGATTATACTTCAGGAAAAATGTTGGCTTGTGTTTCGCTCGCAGCATCTTAAGTTTATTGGGATCTATCGGCGTCTTTAAAAAATCATGTTCCATCCTTTTCTCGTCCAATTATTACCATAAAACTCTTTCAAATATACTTTTCTATAAATGGTAAGCTTTTTTTAACATATGAAACAAGACTTCACACATTTTGTCTGCAAAAATTTGATCAAATCAATAGTCTTAAGGCAAATTTCCCAGTTACCATACATATTGGTAAAACCAAATTCCAATTAAGAATCTATGAACATGGTCTACAATAGCAACAAAACCAGTTAAGATGAAAAATATTCTATAAATAAAAAAAGAAAATAAAAACGATTAAAAACGAAACTATAAATTAAATAAAAAACGGCAAAAAAGCAAATAAGCTCAAGAACTTTATGGACTCACTTAAATATTTACAATGAAAAAACAAAAAAAAAAAACTAAGAAAAAAGAGGCAAAGAAATACAAACAAGTTTAACCACTTTGCGCGACAACAAAAGCACCAGCTACCGGCCAATATTTTGTCCGACAGCCAATCAGTCTGCCGGCAAACCATTTCGACTAAAGTTGTGAAGCGAAGCAGCTGAAGAGTTGAGCGTTGCGGCGCGAGCTTGAGTAAAATTGTGGCAACAGCGAACAGCTGACCGGAGCCAAGTCAAGTTCAGTGGAAAATAATTATAATTGGACGCTGCTGTGTGGCAAATATTTGAAATAACAGAAATTCTTTGAATGCGACTGCAAACCAAGTGAAATAGTAAAAAATTAAAATAAATGAAAAATAAATAAAAAGTGCAATTCTTGTAACTCTGCATACGTAATCTAATAAATATGTAGGAGTGTAGCGTGAGTTAGGTTTATATAATGGATTTATGGTGAATAAACGGTGGTAAGTTGAGAATAACAAGCGTCAAGCGCTGCAGCAAATTATAAAGAAAAATTTCAAATAAAAAAATAAAAATTAAAAAAAAAAAGTAGAAAAAATAAAAATAAAACTATATTAGCAACAGTGGCAATGAAGTGTCAGTCACCAGTAACAACAACACAAATTATTGCTGCCACCATTGCCGCCAATATACTTATACACAAAAGTACTGGCGTTCGCGGATGCATTACAATAGCGTGCTTTTCTTACTTCTCAGCGCACATATGCATGTGTTTTCATACATATATATAAACATATTTACATATGTGCTTATATGAGCGAGGCATTACCTTCTTAGCTTCAACTCCGTCATTTATTGTAAAGGCAAAATCCCTGTTTGAGTCAATCGCGCTTGCTTTTTGATCTGCGAAACTTTAAAGGTCAACCGGCTACAAAAAAATAAACAAAACTTTTTTGCATATTCATAAGTTTAAATGTTTACATACGCTAAAGTCATTATATACTTATATTATTATACACTTATAGGCAAGGCGGTCTGACTGAAGTCGGTTACCCAAATTTTTTTTTTTAATTTGAGCCTAAATATTTGGTATAAAAAATATATATTTTTATAGCAAAAAAAAAATATAAAATCTATTAGCTATTGTAGTTAGAAAAGACTAAGTGTAACCAAAACGAATTTACTATGTCTTCAAATTTGAGCCCCACTTTAAAGGAACAAAATTTTTAATAATTATAACCTTATGGTTAAGAAGGGTTTGGGTGTAGTCAGAGAAATGAAAACATTATAAATTGAACATTTTTTCTTTCCTTTGACTCTCCTAATAGTTATCCTGTTTTATTATATTAAGAAATTTCAACTTGACTTGACAGAAATTTGAAAAAAGTTAATAGTTTTAAAAGTAATAGCTTCTTGTGTTGATCCAATTCCAACCGCAGCTTCTTGTGGTGATCATCACTAATCTTTGGAGAGTCATTTAAAATCTATTGGACAGAAAAAATTAGTTTTAATAGTAGATATTTTTTTTTATCCACAAAATGGCGGCCTTAGGAAATTTTGTTTAAGATTTTCGGGAAAAACCAAAGGTTAATTGTTTATAAAATTCTAATTAAAATCAAACACGTTTGAATAATGCACAAGTGTTCAAAACGCTGCATAAATTGCATTAGCCGAACAAATTAAATTCATCAAACCGAACGGTTTTTGAGCTACATTGGTCACAAGTTTTTAAAAACAACACATTTGAAGTTTCACACGAATGTTCCAGCGCCCCTGAGAACTCTTTGCGAATTATCGAATAACTTGAAATGTTTTTATAGAATTTACTTCAAATCTTTAAAGAATAGTTTTAAGTAAGGTATAATAATTAATAATTTAAACAAAATGCAAAAAAAAAAATTTTTTTTTTTGAAAATTCGTCGTACCCCCAACCATTAAGCTGCCGAGCATCGTCAAATTAATTTTTCAAATATTTTTACATAGATATATTCTAATATATAATTACTATATAATAAATTCTTGATTTTTAAGTTTTTTTCAAAAGCACTCAACCTTAGATAGGTAGTACAAAACCTTAACGTATTTTGAGAACCATAAATAAATTCTATATTAAATTCATGAGCTTCCATAGGCTTCTCGGGTGGTTTGAGGGTTTTACAAGTCCCTACTTCGTCGGATATCACGAAACTTAGTTATTGCAGTTTATTTGCCAACTAAATTTTCAAATATGAATTATCATTAATGTTTTATATAGGGTCTTCCATTTCGTGGTTCCCTACTTTTTTTAAAGAAGAAATACAGAAACTTTAGATTTAATGGGAAATGTTTATTATCGTTCGAAAGAACATTATTTGGTTTTTATTTTTTGAAGATTATCCCTTTCTAATGTTGCCCGCGGTTGCGTCTCAGATGGTCCATACGCTGAGTGTAATTTTAGGTGAGTCGTTTGAACATTTCGTCTGGTAACTGACGAAAGGCACACGTAATGCTTTGCTCCAAGGCCAGAATCGAAGCGGGACTGTCAGCATAGACCTTAGACTTTACTTATCCCCACAGGAAAAAGTCTAACGGTGTGAAATAACACATCATTTTTTCTGAAATACGGACCGATGATTTCGCCAGCCCACAGACCACACCTAACCGTTGTCTTTTCTGAATGAAATGGCAGCTCTTGAATCTCTTCAGGTTCCTCTTTGTCCCAAATGCTAAATTTGGGTTGTTTACATACCCATTGAGCCAGAAATGGGCCTTATCGCTTAACAAAATTTGGCTCGAAAACGTCGGATTTTCTTGGAACTTTTCAAGAGCCCATAGAGCGAAGCTATGCCGCTTGGGAAGGTCGAGCGACTTCAGTTCTTGCACTGTATTTGGTACGCTTTCATTTTAAGGTCACAAATGCGCCAAGTCGTTCCGTACGTCAGTCCGAGTTGGTGCGAACGGCGCCGGAAGGTCTTCGTGTAAACTCTCAACTGCGGCTGCTATATTTTTTCTGCACTACGTGCTGGACATGGCCATTTCGGTTGAATATTATTTAGTAATGAATGCTGGATTTCAAGATGAGCGATGGTGTTGCAAATAGTACACGCAGTAGGCCGATTATGACCATAATTGAGCGAAGCGCACGAATCACATTCTTACGGAACGTGAATTTTCGTAATAAAGTTGAACGATTTGTAAACGTTGTTCGCACAAAAGTCTATTCATGATAAAATGCCAAAGAATACTGACCAGAAATATCATGACAGCTTGACATGACTCACTCGAGATCTGTCAAAAAAAGGCTATTGAAAATATCTCTATTTGGATCACCCGTTACTACATATGTATAATGATTTCCGTTTTCCTAAAACACTTTTTGTCGAATATGTCGATCAGTGTATGTACATATATGTAGTGAATTGTGTATATATATAATTGCTTGGATTGTGATCTTATGACGTTATGCACCTTAAGGAATTTCCCAGGCTTTTCTCGCAAGAGTATAGAGTTACACCCGAACTTAGCCATTCCTTATTTGATTACTATTAGTACATCTTCAAAAATGATATGCAGGATTGTGTCATTTATAAAATTTCTAAAAATAGAACCACCTTAATGTGCATAAATATATACATATGTATATGTCTATGATTTTATAGTTTACCCATGCATTCATGTCATTTTATATTTTTCCATGTAAGACATCATCATCTGCAATTCGCAGTCATGTTCGCGAGCTTATAAATCGTCAAAGCAACAAAGCCGTGCATAGCTTCAAGAAGTGCTTGAGTATTTTGGCAGCGTTGCCTGGTTGTTGTTGTGTCTGCTCATAAACACCATTTATTTGCTTTTGATTGTTGCTAATTTTTGGTGTACACGTTGGTTGTAAAGTTTTAGTTTAACAGCTTGTTCGCCGTGGGAAATTTGCCGAAAGCAACATTAAATACTAAAACTAAATGCGCATGAGTACGCACACACATACATACATTTATGGTCTAAGTGCTTAAATGCTTGCACGCGTTGATATGGCAAAACTGCATACGTGAGGATGAAAAGTGCACTTTTTGATGAGCTTGTTAAATATTTTTCTACTAAAATAAGCGAATATAATAATAACAAAAAAGTTGTTACATTTCGAAAATATGCGCGAACATTAAATGCAACGTGTGAGGTTAACAAATTTCACCAAAGTGCATGTAAAAATGTAAAATTTTGGGTGAAAGTTTATCTCAGCTAATTTCATTTAAAAAATACAAAATAAATTGTTGTTTTTTCTAAAAATTGAATTTTTTTTAAAGAAAATCGAAATTTTTCCAAAAAATGTATATAGTATATATTATATATATATTATATATATGTATATGTAACTAAAATTATGAATATATAAAAATACGATGAGCAGTACTAATGTTTGAAACACTGGATGAAGATAATCCAATTACTGTCTTTAAATGCGTTTTACTCAAAACTGTGTTTTTGACGTCGGTTGGTAAGATTTCTCGAGAACCACTCAACCGATCTTCATGAAATTTTATGAAGGTCTTTAAGATACAATCCTTAAAGACTTGGATGAAGAAAATGTCGCAAATTTTTCACCGAAATTTTCATTTTTTTATAAAAATATCCGCCAAAAATTAAATTTTTAGTTTTTATACCCTGAACAGGGTATATTAAGTTTGTCACGAAGTTTGTAACACCCAGAAGGAAGCGTCGAAGACCGTATAAAGTATATAAATATATAAATATATCATTGAGCAGTATGTTGAGATGAGTTGATTTAGCCATGTCCGTCTGTCTGTATATATACGAACCAGTCCCTCAGTATTTAAGATATCGTTTTGAAATTTTGCAAACGTCATTTTCTCTTCAAGAAGCTGCTCATTTGTCGGAACTGCCGAAATCGGACCATGGAAAATTTTCACATTTGACAAGATATATTCACGAAATATGGTTATTTTCTAAAGCAAAAATGTAATATCCGAAGAAATTGTTCAGATCGGTTAACTATAGCATATAGCTGCCATATAAACTGAATGATCGGAATCAAGTTCTTGTATGAAAACTTTTCACATTTAACAAGATATATTCACGAAATTTGGTATGAGTTATTGTTCATAGAAATAATATAATATCGGAAGAAATTGTTCAGATCGGCTCACTATAGCATATAGCTCCCATAGAAACCGAATGATCGGGCTTGTGTGGAAAACTTTCGCATTTAACGTGGTATCTTCACGAAATTTGACATGGATTACTGCTTAAGGTAACAATATAATCTTCGAAAAAAATTTTCAGATCGGCTATATGCTATAGCTTCCATACAAACTGAACACATATTTACTAAAAGAAATGCACCTGTGAAGGGTATATTAGCTTCGGTGCAGCCGTTAACGTTTTTTCTTCTTTTCCTTTTTTCTAAGTTAAGGTTTTAAGTAAAACACGTATTTTTTCACTTTAGATGATCCGGTAAGGAATTATCCTACCAACGCGGGCACATCTTATTTCCAAGGGTCACTGAAAATGGCGTCGCAATGATTTTTTTGATTAATATTTTTTTCCAAAAATTTCGGAATTTTGGAATTTCTTTCATAATAGTGTATAAACTGAACAATCGATATCTTCAAGCAAATTGGCACGGTGTATTCTTCGAAATAATTTTTTCAGAACTTGTTTGTGTTTTATAAAATAAAGAGTTAGAGCATAACTAATAGAGGTCATATACATTTATTTGAGGTTTTGAATATAAGAATAAAATATAGCTGCATAGTTTATCAGTTATATAATATTTCAATTTTCGAATAGATAGAGGTGACCACGACTGCTTCCAAGCGGCTTATGTATTTTTCCATAAACATTACTACGAATGCCTTCATTCCACTATGTCGTCACCCTAAATCCGCTTATTTTACTTATTTCGCCGAAGTATTCAATAAAGTTAGATTTATTGACAGAAAATTTCAACCGAATTCGACAGAAATATATTTAATACAATAAATTAACCCTTGTTTGGGATTAAGTTAAAATTCTTCCGCAATATGCACACACGTA
This sequence comes from Bactrocera neohumeralis, assembly GCF_024586455.1. Taxonomy (NCBI): domain Eukaryota; kingdom Metazoa; phylum Arthropoda; class Insecta; order Diptera; family Tephritidae; genus Bactrocera; species Bactrocera neohumeralis. Next base: position 25,102,714 of record NC_065922.1, read on the forward strand.
CATATGTACATATATGTATGTGCATTATGTGAAAATGCGAGGTGCGTCGGTGAGGTTTTTCCATGACAAAAAGCTATATTTCATTGCAAAAAAGCGATTTTTTTCTGGTGCCAACTTGTAGTAACGCGTTTGTACAACATTTAACCGAGTTCTCAACAACTAAGTACCTACCTATGTGTGTCTGTATATATTTACATTATGTGGTGAGTGGACATTTCTCATTCTACAACTGGTCGTTCGCAGCGTTGTTTGTTAGTTTGTTCGGCGGTAATTGCCATTTGTGTGCGCATTTTTATTTTCATGTGCTCATATAATATTATTGCGATTGCATATGCTCGTAAGCGAGCTTGTGTGCTAAGAAATACATACTCTAGCTTATAGCATGTGGGTATGTGCAATCACAGATGTTGCAATTGCAGCAACGCACCTTTTAAATTGAAGACGAATGACGCACAGTATGTTGCAAAAGCGCCAGTAAATTGCCAAGAGAATAAGCTTTGTGCAATACATGCATACAAATGCTGAAATATATATGTTTGTCATAAATATATGTGTGCGTATGTGTATGTAAGAAAATAATTCTGTCAGTGCAAGTATTTCCTTACAAGCAACCAAATAAATTTACGACATTTACAGCGAATTTGCCAAGTAATAGCCGGTGTTTGGACTTATGTTTATTACACGGAGGTGTGCTTGTATTTACATACATGTACATATATGTGTGTGTGTAACTTTGTGTCATTGCTTGCGTACATCAATTCAGTATTGACAAAGCGATTTCGTTGTGTGTCGCTATAAATACTAAATTTGTACGAAAGGAAAACAAAAACAATAAAAAAACCAAAAACAAAAAAACAAAATCAACAAAAATAAATAAAAGGAAACTTAAAATTTTAAGCATTTTTCGCACAACTCATCTAATGCGCACTATTTCGTTATTTGCCTTTGTGTGTGTGTGCGAAAGTGGGTTTTTGTTTTTGTCTCTATTTCTGCACATTTGTATTTGTCAGCTAAATTTTTGTTTTTGGCTTAAAAAATATCTGCCTTTATTGCTTTTTTTCCTTCCTATTATTATTGTCCGTTGACTTTGCAAGAATCTCGTTTCCTCTTTGGCATCTTTTAAGCCGATTTCAAAAGAATGCTTTATCACTTTTAATTAATTAGAGTTGCTCCATTGTATTCTCAGTATATTTTAAATTAAATAACGTCTTACATAACTCATGGCATTATAACTAATTTGTGCTAATTATGACAAATGTTCTTTATTGCTAAGCGAATTATAACAGAAATGCTACACGGTTGCTGTCGCCAATATTTATTTATGTTATGAGAGGTTAGTTCACAATGAAAATACTATTTTTGGAGAAATAATTCTACTGCTTAAAGTTTTTACGATTGAGGAAAAAAATTTCCATTGTGTGCCCCTATCCAAGTTCTTAAGGGGTGAGGCCAGTATACATATATAAAGCTCTAAAACTTAATTTAACTTTAATAATTTATTCTCTATACCTCTACGGGCGATCATGCTTCTTGCGCCTCGTATTATCACAATATAGAAACTTGCGATAGGCATTAAGTAACATCATTGAAAACACTCACTTTCGGAAAAAACATGTTTCCAATCTTACATGCTGAGTTGACTGACCCAATTTCTTCGATATAACAGTGAAATGGACACACAATTATTTTATTGGGTAGTCGAAAAAGTCTTTTCGTATTTTGTCAATAGATGTCGTTGCAGTCGTACAGATATGAAGAGTTGTGAGTATGTGAAGTTTACGGAGACGATGCTGTATCAGTTCGTGTGTAGCACAACAATGGTTCACTTCCTTCCGTTCTGGAAATTTAAACATTTTGATTTACACTGATGGGATAATGTCTCTAGCAGAAAAATGGCAAAAAGTAGTCGACCAAAATGGTGTGTATTTGTTTATTCATTTATTAGTATAATTATAAAAAAAAAATAAGTTGAAGTTTGATTGAAAATACGAAAAGGCTTTCGACTACCCAGTATTATACTTTAAAGTCCTGTCCTGGCCTGACCACTTAAGTGAACCATTTCTTGATTTTGTATTAAACGTACTTTACTATGAGTTAAAAATAGCATGTTGCATAAATTTAAAATTCTTAATTTATTTTTAAATACTTATGTCGTCCCACTCAAAGTAATGCCCCTTATCCCAATACATTTGTGCCAACGTTTTTTTTAATCGAAACAGTTGTTAAAGTCAATTTCCGGAATAGCTTTCAATGCGCTAGAGATTCACGTTTAATGTCTTCAATTGACTCAAAACGGTATCCCCGGAGCGATCGTTTGAGTTTGCTGATTAACTAGAAATCAGGCGTAGACGGTGGTTGCAGAACGATATAGATTGAAAATTTGGTAAAAAAATCACGAAAAATCAATATAGTATGCTATGGGGGATTATTGTGGTGCAGAAACCAATAGTTGTCGGCTCATAATTGCGGTTTCCTTTTATGAATAGTTTCACGAAAACAACGCATAACACTCAAATAGCATTCCTTGTTGATTCGGATTACACCACACCTCATTAATCGAAGAAAACTGTCAACCTAACCTTAATTATTGACAGTGGCGTAGCTACAACTTCGGGCGCCCGGGGCCAAAGATGTTCTGCCGCCCCCTTTATCTACCTACCTACAAGTTTCATGAGGTGGTTCGAACAAAAGTGAATTTTTACAAAATACCTTCGATATTAAGTATATAAAATTTAGGAACTAGAAGCCACGCTAATTCTGTAGTTCCACAATTCTCACAATACGGTTTTTGAGGAAATTGATAGTAAATTTACAAGACATCTTATTAAAAGCCATAGAAAAAACCCATTTTCTCCCTATATCTTGTACACTTTTGACACAATTTGCAGGAATTTTTGCCCGAATTGGAGTTTTTAAATACCATTTTGCCGCCCCCAAGACGTTGCGCCCGGGGCATTATTAGACCAAGTGAACCAGCTTCATGAAAATTATTGGTCTTTGAGCAACCCTTTTATTTTTCTTTTTAATAAAATTAACAAAAAAAAAATCTGAAATACGGACGAGTTTTCATGTTCTTTCTTCTTCTAGCTAACTTTCTTCTAGATCTTGAAACCTGTATAAGATAAATAATAGCATCTTTCAGAATCGAATGGATTTCTTAATACTTTTTGTTAAAATTGTTGAAAAATGTACTTCAAAAGGACATGTATAATTTTAGTCCATCAACCTTGAGAATATTTTTTCCCGATTTTTGATTTATAATATAGGTTTTGTTGTGAATTCATATAATTTTTAATTCTGATTGGTTATTGTTTAAGAAACGTTTATTTCACATAAAATATGAAAAATTTTATGGAATTTAGTTTTTCATTAAATTTTCAAAATTAAAATTTTACTATTTATGTGTCCATTTACTCAGAAATGTGCCTCAGCACAGACGACAGTTTGGAGGAAAAGATGTTTACTCTGGAGAATAGAATTTTATAGAGCAATTTTCCACTTTCCTTTTTCTTGGTTTTGAGTGGTTAAATTTACAAATTATTTCGAATGGAAATACCAAAGACAGAAACATTGATAGTTGGCTTGTCATCTATCCCTTTAGATAAATCTAAACCTGAAATAATACCCAATACTTAGCAGCTTCAAAATGCATTAGGATCATTACCTCAAATTGGTTTAAGAAATTAGTGAACTGTTCTAAAAACTGTGTTGTGGGTTTAAGTGATGAGTTAATTTTATTATTATATATTTTATTTCTGTTTATTTAACAAATATCTCTTTTTCGAATTCATTTACTGTAAAAAAAATGTTAAATTGACTGAAAAAACTAAGTTTGTTTATTAAATAAAAAAGTGTATTTATGCATTAATCTTATCTATATATGGATATGTAGTACCTCTATAATGAAAATATACTCCACCAACCACACCTAATCCACACCATTAATATTCATCGCATTCAATACAAACTTAATTGTTTATTGAAATATTCAACCGATATGGTCTATTACGTTTTGTTATTCAAGATTAGTTTGCATATTTATTCAAGTGAACGAATATTCATTTCTATAGACTAAAATATAAAATATATGTATTTCGACAAATCAATTTTCCCACGCTTTTGTATGCACTGCAAGCAAGTCATTCCAGCTCAATTTGCGGTTAGTCCGAGTGAGGCGCGTTCGCCGCTGACAGGTGTGTGCGTGTGAGTGTCGCAAGCAAGTGTGGAATTGTGAAAGATTTGTGTCGAGGAAGCGCTATAAAATACAATAATAAAAAAATACACAAAAGTGATTTGAAACATAAACAATAAAGCGAAATGTTGCGAATTTAACAAGAAGCTGCAAAAATGCAGATGAAAGACTGACCGAAAGTAGGTTTTGTTCTTGTAGCATACTCTTTGCGGTTGCCGAATGCTTTACTGAATATTGGATTAAGATCTGTATACTTGTTCTGACGGAATCTTGAACTCCTTAATTGAGAACAATTTTGAAATTTTTGGGTTTTATTCAACAGTTCATAGCTGAGGATTTCTATTTATAAAGAAGTTACTTAAACTATAAGTTCTGTATATAAATACTGCTTTTCGGACCATTTGTCAATGATTACGTTCAAAGTTATTAGAAAAATTATTGATATCTTAACCATTGCTTGATTATTTCAAAATTTTTCGCTACTGGCTGCAACGGTTATTCCAAAATACACTCTTTCAAAAATGATTTGTGCATCTAATTTTATTTAACAGATTTATAAACTCAAGCTTCGATTTAATTCCAGCTAATTTCATTAGCTTCAGTTATTGTTATTTATGTTAATTGTACTTTTCTGTGTTTTATGTTAATCAGCATGCAATACTTCCTTTTGTAGCTGCCACTTTTGGTTTCAAATGCATGGTTTTATCTTTACTGCTAACTTATTGAATCGATATTTGGTAATCAGCGAATTAAATTAATTGAATGGTTGTTGACAGCTTGAAATATATTGATGGCTTTAGTTCGTTCAAAAACTGCATAATCAGCAACGAGTTTCTTCTACACACACGTCTAACTAGATGATCGCGAATGTTAGTGTTACTTATTAACCCATTGGCGTAAATAATCCTACTATGAGAGCGAATTGCATATAAAATTGTGGAACTTTAAATACAAATATCTCGAAAACTATAAGTCTGAGGAGGGTATATGAGTATACATTTTTTAATCCTGAGGACCTTCTCTTTCCGTTTATACCCTCAAATCGCGGCGCCAAAAGAATCGTAATCGTGCCTTTAAATTTAACACAGAATATTTACTTAATAATATTTGGTTCTGTAAATTTCGCTGTATTCATGTTGTTTCAATACGATGCTTCCACATCAGTAGTTAAAATGTCAGAAAGACTTCAGTGGAGAATTTTTAATAATTTATGAAACTCAGTTAGCTACACAATCAGACAAACATTTTTCACAGTTTGCCAAGCATTTTTCCACATACGTGGAGTTTTCTCTATTTTTGACCAGTGTTTCTGAAAAATGTTTCGATTTGGATCAAAATTGTGTAATTGCAAACAAAGAGATTTCCTAAGCATCATATTTCTCATATTCATCTTTATTTTTTAGCGCTGCACCGTTTTGTGAGCTTTGGCTCTGTGATCTCCAGACATTTCGATGTGTTGCCATTTTTCCATATCTTACACCAATTCCTCGAACCATCTTGAACTTATTTTTGCTTTAGTATTGAACGCTTTGGCTTTTAGTATCCATCGATCTCATGATTTCTGTGAATAGATCTATTGTTGATCTTCTGGGTCTAAAACAGACATTAATATTTTGAAAGACATTGATATTTTGATGTCATGTTAAGAAGAGGCATTCTATGATAATTTTTGCAGTTACCATCGTCTCTTTGAGGATGGGGACTATTTTTTGCTGAATTCCAGTTTTCTGGCAACGATTCACTGTTCCTGATCAAAGTTGTCCAGAGACAATTTTTTTTAGTGAAATCAAAGATATTCGTTTTAGTTGTTGTGCTGAGTTCAGCTGTTATCCTCTCCGGGTCATTTATAGTTTTTCTTGTGGTTGATAATTGTAAATATTTTTGACGTGATACAAGAATCGTAGCATCCGTCGCCTTATGCTAGAAAATCGGCAAACTTTCATTGAAGCAATTTGTCAAAATACTGTTTGTAAACTATGAAGCTGTCTAATACTTTTGGTTCAGGTTAATTTGAAAGAACTCAAGGAACATATAGCTTTCATTTAATACATCCCAATTTGGGAAGTTAGTATTTGTTGTCACTAATGCAGGCGTAGTTCTTAGATACGCAAGCTATCGCTCAGTTCCACCTAATGTAAAAAGTTTTTGATATTAATAACGGTCTTCCCTCGGTAGACAATTACAAAATCTTCCACCATGCATTTACCAAGAAAAGTTTCCCACGCAATCTATCAACCATTCCTGTGTTTTTAAAGTTATAATATATCTGATTTGAGAAGTAAAGTCCTCTCTCGACGAATAAAAACCAAACTTTATAAGTTACTTATTATTCCCATCCTGCTATGTGGTGAAAAGGCATGGAAGATGACAGCATCGGATGAGTCGACGTTAAGAGTTTTCGAGAGAAAGGTTCTGCGGATGATTTATGGTACTTTGCGCATTGGCCACGGCGAACGATGAGCTGTATGAAATATACGACGAATGGTCGAAAACACTCTAGCTCTGAGAGTATTCAACACAGTACCCGCCGTGGGAAGCAGAGGAAGAGGAAAAACTCCTCACCGTTGGAAAGACTAGGTGGAGAAGGACGTGGCTTTGCTTTGAATCACCAACTAACGGCGCTTTGTGAAAATAAGTAAAGAGCGGTGTTTTCGCCAGTTAAGAAAAATATATATCTGATCACCTTATTATACAGGATTTGTCCGAGAATCTAAAAATAATTTATGAAACTAATACTCCCGTTTGCGATATTATTCTCTGAAGCAGTTTAACCCTTTGCCCTCTACTCTAACTGATCTTTTTGAATTTGTTTTACAAAAATTACTAACAGGCATCTTGTGAGCAAGGTCACAAGGGTTAAAATCAATTTAAGATATTACTTATAAATTCTAATAATTTGTCTTATTTAAGCTTCAGGCAGTGATCTTCTATTTGTCGTCTTAGAACAATTATTCTAAATTGTTTTTAACAATATTTTAAAAGCCAATCGAATTTTCGAAAATATATGCTACTTAACAGATTCTTATAACAGAAATATACGTTCCTAAAGGAATATACCAAACATAGTGATCAGCTAATTTACGGATCGTTAAACCAGTTTGCAGTTATCCAAGTACCCCACCTCCAACACATAACCTCACTGCACCAAAACCTATCACCACTTTGCCTTCACTGTCATTCATTCATGCTGACGTTCAATGAATTGTTGTTTAATTTTAGCCAAAATTAATTGAATAATCAAATAAACATAGTATTATTGCGAAGTAGTTAAAACAAAAAAAGCTTGTTATTTGACTGAACCGAGATAATGACATAAACCAAATTGAGTTAACACAATTTTGGCAAGCTCTACGGCGAAAACGCTGAGGCAGCAGCCGCTAACAGCTTAAATTGTAGTTTGCAAAATTTATTGCGAGGCATTTTTGGTAACTTTTTGATTGCTGATTATTAGTTTTTATTGAATATTTAACAACATTTAATCGCGCACATTATTGGTTTCACTTTAAGTATTGGTGTGTGTGTGTTTGAAGTTATTCTTATTATTACAGGTTCGCTTTGGGTTTATTTTTTGCATTTGCTTTATATTTTCTTGATGTTGCACATTTTTTAATCCAACCAAATAAAATACATACTAAGCATAATTGATTGTTTTCGTGTATTGACCTTGCCGCGTTTTTTTAAACAAAAAAATTTAATTTTTTTGATTTTTACTTTTTGCTGACTTTTTCGTTTTACTCTTGTTTTGCCACAAATAATATGGTTTACCATGTTTTACATTTTGTTTTGCTTTTGTTTATGCATACACATGTATTTTGTGTTTGTTATTTATTTATACTTTTTTTTTTGCTTTTCGGAATCGCGTGTTTGACTTCATTTAAAAGCGTTGCTTCCTTCTTCCAAGGCGGCAACATGCCACGTAAGCTTACGCGGAACTGAAATCATTCATATTCTGAGGAAGAAATATTGTAGGCCTTTGTAAAACAATGTAAACTAATTAATTTTTTTTTTTTTTGAAAAAAATCTCAAATTTGGTTACTTAAAAAAGATTTTTATTTTCTTCTAATAGCACAAAAGTATTTTTTTTGTCGTTTCTTTTAAGTGTGCAAAAAGTATAAACAATTTGGTTTTTTCAAAACATTTTATTATTTTCTTGCATACTAGTTTTTTATCTAGAGATTAAGTGCATTTGCTCAAAATTTATTTGCTATATTTAAATATAAAAAATTTTACAGTTACCTAATTTACCATGTTTATGGATATGATATTAATAGATTGATGCTTTTTACTTCCAGGCTTACAGAAAAAGTTATCGAATAATTAGAAACAAATAATTTTTGGGTAAGTTGAATTCAAAAATAATGTAATATATTAAAATATTTACTATATATTTTTACAAACCTAATGCAAATCTTAAATACGTTCTATCTGCAAGATTTTTATTAGTTTCTTTACAAAACAACAATATTTGTAATATATTCAAAGAAAAAATATTTATAATATATTTCTGAGTAAATAATCAAATGATTCGAAAGAACATTATATATTAAACTGATACATTTTTTGTAGAATAATGATTATCTCTTTTTTTTCTATGTTTTCAAACCTGCGCTTTCGTCTCAATAGTAAAAAATAGTAAAAAGTTGAGTCCAATAATTGAATATTCAAATAATCACCGACCCATTTGTAATTGAATGTTTACTTAGTTTATGAAATTCAGTAAGATGATTTGCGCTAAGGACAACAAGGACGATAAATGAAGCGAAACGGGAATTATCCGCATAGACTTTAGACTTTACTATATCCCCACATATTTTGAAAAAAGCCTAACAGTGTGATATTATAAGATCTTGGTGTCCAATCTACCAGCCAAAACTTGAAATTATCTGCTTACCGAAGTGTTCTCTCAACGAATCCATTGGCTGATGCGATGTATGGGAAGTGGCGTCGTCTTGTTGATCAAGAGCTTCAATTTCATATAGTCGGTTATCATGGCGAGATAACGGTCGCCATTGACGGTTAGGTTCTCACCGGGATCATTTTTGTAGAAATATGGGCCGATGATTCCACCACAAACAACACCGCACTGTTTTTTTGTTTCTTTTTCTATGGAATGAAAGCTCTTGAATCTCTTCAGGTTTGCCCTTCGTCCTAAATGTGCCAATTTTGCTTTTTACATACCTATTGAGCCCGAAATGGGCGCTGAACGAAATTTGGCTCGAAAACATCGGATCTTTTTGGAACTTTTCTAGCACCCATAGAGCGAAGCGTTGTCGCTTCGGGAGGTCGAGTGGTTTCAGTTCTTGCATAAGCTGTATTTTTTACGCTTTCAATTTAAGATCTCGACGTAAAATGCCTTCTGTCCGTCTGTATACTTATATACGAACTAGTCCATCAGTTTTTAAGATATCGTTTTGAAATTTTGCAAACGTTTTTTCTCTTCAAGAAGCTGCTCATTTGTCGGAACTGCCGATATCGGACCACTTAAGTTTGCCATAGACGAACGATCGGAATCAAGTTCTTGTATGGAAAACTTTCAGATTTGACAATATATCTTCACAAAAGTTGGCACAGGTTATTTTCTAAGATAATAATTTAATATGCGAAGAAATTGTTCAGATCCTATTACTATAGCATATAGCTATATACAAACTGGGCACATAGTTATGTTGCACCTGTGAAGGGTATATTTAGCCAATTTAACGTTTTTTCTTGTTTTTGAAGTTATTGCCTGATCCGTCTGTATATATACGAACTCTAGAATACCTTCAATTTGAACAGTTCATTTGTCAGTGATGGAGTCCATTCACTAATTAGGGGAGCAGGTGGAAATTTTAAGCGTTAAAAAAGGTTTATCTCGATTATAGTCAAAACTGAAAGTTCTAATAAAAATTTTAAATGACAATAGCTAATGAAAATATTTTGTTTATATAACCTAAAAATGTATGCGAAAATGTAAATTTTTGTGTGTTTTATATATATTTTATACAAAAAAAATTGTTTTCTTTCTTAAAATTTGACGTAAACTTAAGTACTTGTGTCACAATATCGAAAATAACCCTAATAAATTCCATTCAAAAGTTTTCAGGTCAATTCAGACTTCAGACTTTTTTAAGTCAGTTGGTTTTATTTTTGTGGAAATATCTTCTTCTTATGGTATAAAATATATATATAAAAATTTATATATGATGAATTATATATATGAATTTTATATTCATTTTTATGGTAAGTTTTCTCAGAAACTGCAGACGTCTTTAAACAATCCGAAGCTGCTTTTTTCCTTTCTTAACTATTTTTCGTTGCCGATTTCTTCACTTACAAAAATGTTCCTTCTTCTTTATACTCGACTTTTCGAAGTTTCGTGTTATTTTCTCAACATTTTTCAAGTAAGTTTGTTTTTTCTTAGAATAATGTCTTCTAACCAGAAAAAAGTGCAAAATTGTATACCCTTCTCAAAACTTTATAGTCAGAGTTGCTCTTAATATTTATTTTTTCTTCCGATAGCAATAAATTTAGACTAAGTTTTTCTACTAATCTTAGTGAATCTGTCAATTATGTGAAGCTCAATAATAGAAGCTTTTTAAAAATCTTCCTAGACCACTAAGACTGTCTGCTCTCTATCAAATTTTCTTACTAACAGCATTGTTCAAGTATGTAAATGGAAGGCAAAAAATATATTTCTTTATTGGCTATCGTTCATTTGGGTATAAGTATATGGTGCCATAAAAAATAATTTTAATTTTAAATATATTTTTTGGGACAAAAACGTGTCCCTAATCACGATTAGTTAGCTTAACATAACCTAACTCACGTCACGTCACTATTAATCACGTTGAGAAGTCATTAAATTTTGAGGTTATCTGTAATATTCTCGGTAATTATGAAACTATGAATATTATTACATAAATGCAGCATGTGATTTCTTACCTATGGAAAATTGTTGGATTTAAAGCTAAGCTACCGTTACTTGTAATTAAAAGCGATTGCCACATTAGTGGCATGACATGACCAAATGTCAATGAAGGCGGAAGCGTTTAAGACATGCAAATACACACACACACACATACAACCGCGACCATGCACACCTACACAGGCCAAAAGCAGGCGGAGCGTATTTATTAAAATGCATTTATGTAAGCGCAAGAGGTTGCTCATACGCCAGAGCGCATGTGTAAGAGCGTGTGCTGTGTGATTGTTTTGCTGCAACATGCGATTGTTATCTTAATTAAACACTGTCAGTTGCATTTTTAACCAATTTGGAGTTCAAGTGTGACTTTTTCAGCAGTCTCTGCAGTCAGCTGCTGTCTTTGTCCCTATCTCATATAATTATTACATAATGGCACTTCTTGCCTTTTATGTTAATTATGCTGCGGTGTCAGCTGTTGCCGCTGTTGGGTCCGCTTGCCTATCTACAAACATACATACATACGCTTCGTGTGTCTCGTGCTGTGTGTGGCTTCTGTTGTGTCAGCTCATTTTCCACAGCATTTCAACGCAACGTGTGACTTTATAATTATACAAAATTATTTGCTGTTCTCCTATGTTATACAATTATGTATATTTGTTATATATCTATATATATATATATGTATGTATGTATAGTATATATGATTATAAAAATGAACTGGTATTTCTTGCATGCTGCAGCTGTTTTCTGTTTATTTATTGCTACCCTTTTCTGCTTTCATCATTTCTTAAGCAGGTTATGTAGTCTACTTTTACCTTTTTTATCGCTTGCCACTCGCTTTGACTGCTCGTTGTGATCTTCCCGTTTCTTTTGCTTCATCTTCGCCGCCTCGGTTGACACGAGTTGTTTTAGAGTTCAAGTTGAATGTCCGTTTGTGTTGCAAGCGTAACATTTCATGCTTTATCTGCTATAATTTTTCAGATATTCACTTGCGTGCTGGGCTCTCTTCTCCATCTTTCGATTTCAACAACTGTAAATGGGCAATTACAGTTGTTTGCGGCAGATAAAGAATTCTTTGAAATCAACTGTTTTATAGTGCTATTTCATAACATTTTATCCCACACTCGAAGCCTTTTAATTGGTTTGAAATATTTTCTCATTTATGAAGATTTTAACTAATTTAATAAAAAAACAAAAAAGAAGAAGGGAAAAAAACTATAACTTGCGCCGAAGCTTTAATACCCTTCAAAGGAACGTTTCTTATAGCTAAAAAAGTTATATACCAGGTGTACCGGTATGAAATTAGCGTTTTTTTTGTGAAAATGAAATACTAATTTTGAACGAAAAAGTAAAAAAAAAAAAAACAATTGTTCAAAGTATTGACCGTTGCTTTCTGCACATTTTGACTACCTTTCTGAGAATTTGTGGTTACCATGTCAATAAAAATGTTTGTCTTTTGAAGCAAACAAATCAAACACCAAATTTTCAACTTCTACGTAGGAATCGAAGTGTTGCTCTGCAAATGGGTGTGCCATCGATGAAAACAAGTGGTAATCGAAAGAGGCCAAGTCTGGTGAAGACGGTGGATCCCAGCCAAGTACTTTGATTGCAACCTGAACCGATTTGGCTTTGTGTACAGGTGCATTGTCATGTAACAAAATAACTTTGCCCCGTCTTCTGGCCCATTCTGGTCGCTTTTCGATCAACTCGAAGCTCAAATTGATCATTTGTTGTCTGAAGTGATTTGTGTCAGCGTTAGATGGAAACCCAGTGCCGTGTTGCAATGCACACAGCGAATATTGAGTTGGTACAAGGCAGCTAGACGAGACAGTCGACACAAGCGCGCGTCGCAATATTTCAATTCTATGATATTCTTATACTCATATTTTTTTAATATATTTAATACACCGGTATCAACGGTCCAGCTACTTTGTTTTTATTGACATTCGTATTAACAGTTTCACTAGAAATCCAGAGCATTGCTTTCCTAACGAATCTTTTTTAAACACTTTGTATCTTTCCCATGGCTTTCAAGCGGTCTAAAATTGTTTGTTGTGCAACATCCAACATGACTGCCATTTGCTTTTGACTCAAAATATCATCTTCATCCCATATTGCTTGCAGTTCGGCGTCTTCAAACTTTTTTGATGGATAGCCACGTTCTTCATTTCTTCCATCAAAATCATTGTCTCTGAACCGTTGAAACCATTTTTTGCATAATGTTTCTGATAGAGCTTGATGACCATATACCGCGACAAGCATTCGGTGCGACTCTGCAACATTTTCTATTGAGATAAAAATAGTCTGCTTAAGAAACAAATTTTCAAGCAAAATCAGAGCTAACTTCGAGATGATTCAGGTTGTTTTATGAAGTTTTGAGAACATTTGCGAATCCATAATTCCGGGTGAAGTCCAATAATATCGACTACGGCTGTTGCATTAAAAGCAATGCAACAATAAACAGCGTGAGTGTTGTCCAACGACAAAGAAAACCATTTTACCGGCGATTTATTTCTCCGGCCGTTTGTAATAATATTTTCAATGAAAAATTTCTCGACACATGTTAGGACATTATTTTTAACACAAGATATATAACATATGTATATGGTCATCATCAAAAGGGGGGTCTGTCATTCGAAGCTGTTGTTTAGTTTTCATTGAGAGCGATTTTTTACGTGGCGGGTCCCAAACCCAACGCACACGCTGGGGAGAGATAGTTCGCCTTCTCACTTTAGCTCGCCTTCAAACGGATTTTATTTGGCTACCCAGAGGACACTTGGTCTAAGACCGGAAGTCGTGAGCTGCTTGAGCTATATGTAAAAGAATCGTTTCTGGCCACTCCCAAGTGAATGGCGCTCAGAGAACTTTCCTCACTTGCGTGAACTTCTACACTTGACTCCATCCTTCACATCAAGATATAACATATATTACGCAGAGAAATGTTAAAGTCTTTTAGAAACGGATACTAAGTGCTTGAGTAAGAGATGGATATTTATTGCTTCCATAAAGGAAAAACGGCTCTTCAGCCATAATTCTAGGAAGAGGTTAACTGAGTTTCTTTACATTATGGGCTTACAAGGGATGTTCTTTGGTCACTTAAGCAAAGTTGTTATACCAAAAATGGTCTGGGAAATGAAAGAAGTTCAAAAATATGAACTTAGTTGCCGTTCATAATTTAATAATATAAGTTAAATGTCTGCCGTCTGTGAGGTGGAAACCAACTTATATCTAAACAAGCATTGTCATTCCCACAAACGATTAGTAGAATATTTTTTGCTACCAGAAAAACAAGTCTCTATCAGTGAGATCACATTATTTCCGATATCGTCTTACTGTTACTACGTAAATTGACGATCTATTTAGCATAGTTAGAATAATCCGATTAAGGAACACAACTTTGCCGAAATCGTGCCTTCAAGTTATGTCATCTCTTACCCAAAAATTGCCAAAATCGGATTATATATGTTGAAGTTCCCAGATACCTTAGGCTTAGGTTCACAGCACAGTTGTTTTTACTGAAAACTTCGATATGATTGCAAATCAGAGAAGATATTTTCCCAGTAATAAAATTTCTTTCTCAAAAATGGACTAAGTCAGGTTTATACTTTCCCTAACTCATATACATATGTATATTTAATTCAATATGAAGATCTTCAAACTCTCAGAATACTTTATACCATATCAATCGGTCATTTTGTGAGCTATCCTAATGAAACTCGGAGGTAATTTGTATCTAATTATATAATTCTTCTTCTAGCCCTAATTAGAAAATCTCAGTTAGAAAATATTTACATCTTTACATTACTTATTGTAAAAATTTTCTAACTTTCTGTTAACCTTAAACCATTTGAAATAAATTGCTTCGGCAAAGATAACAGTAAGATGTGCTGAGGAATGTATTTCTAAAATTTGCATTGCCATGCCAATTTAACTCGAAGAACAGGACCTTACCTTTTTGAGAACTCGAAATATACCTAACGTTCTTCAATAGTTGTCGAATGATCTCATTTTCATAAAGGGCTGGAATAATTGTTGAAATCGTTAGGTTCATTTTTGCCATGAAATCCTTTCGCTGGGAATAAAATAAATATTCAAAAGAGGCTTTGTACTTTTATAGATCTTTGTATAAATCGAAAAGCGGCAAAGCAAAGTTTGTCCAAATATCCACGCAGAGCTGTCGATAACAGCTTATTATGAATTGATATACAGTCTTAACCAACTTCTTTTCAGCATTGATCATATCTTCCTTGAAAAGACGATAAAGCTGAAAATTTATTATTTGTTTTTCAACATCTTTTGTTGTTTTTGCATTTGTAAATGTAAATTTTAATTCAAATTTATTGCTATTATCTCACCAAACATAATGTCACGTAATTGAAGTTAAATTTCACTCATTACGCTTAATTAGCTAGCGCAATTAAGTACAATGGTACTCGTTTTCGTCACAGCGGTACACACACTCACATACGAGCACATAATTAGACGCATCAAATGTCTTTTCAAGTCTTTTCGGATATTTTACATTTCTGATTGTTGCGAAACGTGTTTACACCTTTTACAACACGAAATCGAGAAAAGCAAAAAACCAAAAAAGTATGAGAAAATCTTGAGAAACACATCTCGTCATTGTCACAAGACAAATTTCATTTGATGGACAAGTAAATTGAGTTAATTTAACGGTGTTACGAAACAAATAGACAAAAGCCAGAGCTGCACATAAAATACATAGGGAATCAGACGGTGCTCAGCAAGTGACTTGTTGCTTAATACACTCGCACACACACACCCATAATGTCCGAGTTATTTCCGCCTGCGCATGGGCATATGGGTGTGCCGCAGCGCTTATCTAAGCCTGGCTGATCTCGCATGGCCAAGTCAGTCGGCGCGTTCTGCTGCCAATCAATTTGTCTGTATATATGTTTGGCCGACAAATGCTCATGTAAACAATGGTTGTTCATAACTTTATTGTTATTGTTATAATTGCATGTCGCTTGCGAACTGTCGCCGTGGGGAAAGTGTGCAGAATGCTTGAGACGCTTGAGACGGCAAATGAATGGTGGAAAACACCCGCACAGTGAGCAAACTGATCGATTGCAATGTTGCGTGTCAGACAATGTGCGACAATAATTTATGTCTGCTTACCACATTTATGTTTGCCAAATGCGACAAGTTGCAGCCCGCGGTGTCAGCTATTGAAATCAGTATTGAAAATGTGTCAAATCAGAAATGGAGCAATAAATAATAAATTGTTATGAAACAATAAATGGTATGAGGTGGCAATATATTGTGGTAGCCCTCGTAATAGCGTGATGTTTAAATAACATATATATATGACAATATATTTCCTACTTCTTGCCACACGAAATGAAGGAATGAGTGTTAAAAATAAAATTATATATGTTTATACCCTGTACAGGGTATATTAAGATAACCACGATAAGATACAGCCCTGCCATAAGTTCTGTTACAAGTTCAGACCATTATAAAAATGAAACTATAGTACAATAATAATGTATATAGCCCATAATATATAATACTTTATAATATATAATATTATTTAATATATAATACTATAAAAATAAATTATTTCATATTGGTATTAATGAGGCTGCTCGAAGCAAAGATTTTTTTGAGACCATATAAATTTCGAGTTTAACGTCTTTTCTTGTTTTTATAACTTTTTATTCATACAATTTCCTAGTCTTGCCAATGCGGGACAAGTGCACAAGAGATGCTCCATTGTTTCATTGGTGCCCTGCTCTAGGCATTTACTGCAGTCTTTTCAGTTAGTTAGTTTACTACAGTCTCTTCTATCGAGTGCCAATAGGAATTTTGTGTACTTCCGTTCTACCGTTTTGAACAGGATTTTTGCAGTTTTGTACCCAGTTGTAGCTCGTTCCATCGGGTTTTAATTTTTTTCACCAAGCTTCTGTCGAGATCGTCGTATAGATAATACAAGAGTTTTCCTATGTTGATCACGTTTTCGGATGTTAGCAGTACACCATTCTTTGCAATCTCGTCCACTATCTCATTGCCCTCATTGCCTTTGTGGCCTGGCACTCAGTAGAAGTGAAGTTGCTTACTTCTGACTTCCCAAGACCCTTCTGACCGATATGCCTTGATTTCTGCTTGACTGTCTACGTATTAGAGGCCAGATCTGCGGCTTTCGCAATAGCAAAGACCTTAGCTTGAAATATACTGCAGTGGTCCGGCAACTTAAAAGGTTGCCTTATGCCTTGCTCTGGACAGTATATTCCGGCACTAACTCCATGCACCATTTTCGAGTCCTTAGTATAGATGTTTGGAATGTTGCGCGAAGGTAACATACCATTTCGCCAGCCATCTTTTTCTATGCTTACTTTGAACCTTCTTTCCCAGTTGAAAAGTGGAATCGTGTAGTCGGTGTTTACGCAACCGCCATTACCGACTGATTTGTGCTCGAAGGTTCTACATGTAAATTCTCCTGCAGCCAGTGGTTCTTATAATTTATGTAAACATGTGGCTAATGGCGAAGAATTCCTGCAATTCAGATTGTAACTGGGCTAAATTGTTTCTTCCTTCAAAATGTTGCCTAGTTAAATTAAAAGGGATTACTTTACCATCCAAATTATTGCAACAAAAACAGCAAAAGTAGAAAAATAAAACATTAAAACATAGGAAGTGAGTGATTAGCTAAATTTCAATTGCAAGTACAACTTACCACAATATATATTACATTATTTATACTTTTTTGTTATTTTTATTATATAAAAAGTACTTCCTGATTTTTATTATGTCTAATTAGCGATTAAAACAAATTTAAGTGTCGGCCGGTGTTTTCGTCGCACTTGTTTACAATTTAAACACATTCACTCGTACTCGTATTTCATTACTAGCGGTTAGTGCTTTACTAAGTAAATACCCGTAACAACATTACGCAACTTAACTGCCAAAAAACTGCGAGAAATTTTTCCTTCACGCAAATTTATACGTACATATAGACAAACTTTCATGTTCGCATATACATATGTATGTAATTACGAGTATCCTCAAATATATAGGAGTGGTATATTGGTTCTTCACCAAAAAAAACCTTTTCTAATATAAAAAATTCGTCCACGCTTTTAATATGAGATTCAGAATAAATAAATAAAACGCATATTTTTTTAGAAATAACACTGGTTGCAAATCCGATGCTATTGACTTTTTATATCTCATTTTGGTTAATTTTGCTAAAACTGAAAATGATAGTAAACGTTTTCTAGCGTATTATAGCCGAGGAGTGTAGGGGTCAAACCACCACAATTTTCTAGAATGACAAAAATAGATTTCCGTGATGGAAATTTTCAAATATCCACAAACCTCTTAGTAAATCAGTCGCAAATTTTTCCTTCAGATTTCTTGAGTATTTCCTACTTCATGCCTTAAGTTGCTAACATAATTACTACTACCTACTTACCTACTTCCAGTTACCTAAATTTTGTTAGTGCAGCCTTAGTTTGAGTTGAGGACATAATTATCTTAATTCAATTGTTATTTGAATAAGAAATCATCAATTTGGCATGGCATATTGCCTAAGGAAGTGTGGCAATCTTCGAATAAATTGTTCAGATTGGACACTATAGCGTAATACAAAATAAGAACTTTGTTCTATCAATTTGTATATGCAGCTATATCCATAAAAACATATATATAAAGATATATCCGATCAAAGTTCTTATAAAAAATCTTTTTTCAGGGGCTGTTAGATTTATGATATGATTTCTAAATATCGTTTTTGCCATGTTTAATACATATGTTCTATAATTTTTTTCCTTGTGGTCATTTCATCATTACAAGATACACGCAAGTACAATGCTTACAAATTATCAAATTTTATTATCAAAATATTCGTTCTCTAATTGCAACTTTCCGTGAGCTTTTGCTATTTTATGACTGTAATAATCGTCCACTTGTGCTCGCTATACGTTCAATTGTTAAAAATTTTGAGTATACATTTTCATTACATAATGTTCAAGTGCCAATGAGACAAAGAACCATTCGAGGAAATGAAAATATTACTGCCGTTTAAGCAAGTGTTACTGAAGACCGCAATTTGTCGATTCCAAGACGTTCTCAAGAATTGGAACTGGCCCAAACTACAACCTTTCAGATTTTGAAAAAGGATTGTGAAACCATTGGACCAGCCTGAACGTCTTGAATTTGCTGATTTCGCCTTGGAACAATTTGAAAACAATAACGATTTTTTTAACTCAGCTTCTCCGATGAGGCTCACTTTTATCTGAGTGTTGCGGTAAATAAACAAAACTGTCATTTCTGGTTCGAAAAAAAAATCCACAAATTGTTCATGAACAATCATTACATTCACCTAAATTAAAGTTTATTGTGGTTTTTGGTCTGGTGGAATACGGACGGATGTACGGACCGATGGGTATATATTTCGAAATAAAGTTGGTGACACCATTACTGTCAATAAATACGGGGCTTTGTGTCACACAGCACGTGCAACAACCGAATTATTGCGAGTAAGGTTTGGAGATTAGATTATTTCAAGAAATTGTGACATTGAATGGCCTCCAAGAAGCTGTGATTTAAAGTCTTTGGTTTTTAGCAATAAACTAGACTCACTTCAAGCATTAGAAGTCAATATTGAACGTACTACTCATAACATACGACTTGATTTAGTGGCAAAATTACTCGAAAATTGGCTTAATCGAATTCATTCCTGCAAAAGAAGTCGGTCCCCACGATTTGAATGATGTTAAATTCTAAACTTAATTTTTATTTAATGTTAAGTACAATCGATACAATTAAGTTTAGATTTTAACATCATCCAAATGGTCCCCCTTTACAATTAGTATGTGTTTTTGAAAAATAATCATATCACTCTAATTGAAAACTCTGTATTTGTGAAGGGTAGGTATATATGGTATTGATCTAATAATGGAACCAAGTAAATTGGAATATGTTCATCGAAAAAGTTTTCCTGTAAGGATTTTCATTTTGGATGCAGTTTTTGTTGGTTTTCATGAGTTAAACGATCACCGATTAAGAAAATTTTTATGTTTTGAGTGACGAAAAGCACTATTTTTTATGAAGCAACCCAATAGTATGGAAAACACTATACTATTTGTGTATGGAGTTTGTTAAGAAATATTAAACCTCTTTGGAAAAAAGATTGTTGACTTTCAAATAAATTATAATGTTTCAAAAAAGGATTAAAATAATTATTTTGCATTATAATTTCAGTACCTATTATTAACGTGCTTTACAAAACTTTCATAATCAAGAATTATTCCGAAAGAAGCCCATTAATGCATTACAAATTTAGCAATATTTCCGCAACATAAACAATTCAGAATATGAGTAAATCCATAGAAAATATTTCAAAGCAAAAGTTTTAGTCCAAAAACTACATATTTCGTCACATAAATATAAATACATACAAACACATGTGCACTCAAATGTAAAAACCTCGCGCATGCGCAAAAGTCATCGTCACACAGTTAAGTGTTTTTGCGAGTTTTTTCGAGGACGAACTTATGTTTTACGACATGCTGCTGGTTGATTTTTATAGGCTTCCGCGCTGTTGCCTAATTGCCACACCAGACAGACATACCTACTTTGTACGCGAGCTGGTTGATTCGAGTGCTTGCAACATTTTACGACTTTGTCAACAACTCCAACGCAGAATTACTGCTTCAGCGAAAATCAAGCTAATTTTAATGTACACTTTAGCACCTGCATTTCCACACACTCAAACATACTAGGCACGTCTATATATGTATGTATGTATGCGCCTGCGCTGATTTGGCGATTGCGCAGTGTTCATCTGTTGGCCAACCTCCTTTTCGCTGTGATTTATTTGCATTTATTTGACTGTGTCAACTTTCAAGGCGACACAAGCAATGAGGAACGCGCCGGCGCCGCCACTTTGGTCTCCCCACTTGAACAACTCTTAATAGTCTAAAGTGTATTTTTGTCTCTAGTGCGTGTGTGGGTATGCCTGAGTGGCACTGCAATTGATTGCAACTGAAGTGGGCAGGTGGGCGTAAATGGCTCTTTTAATTTGACTTTCTTACTTTTGCGCCTCTCGGCCGTTTACACACGCCAATTGATTGCCACACAAATGCGCCATTTGTCTTTTTCAACCACAACGGTGTGTTGCAGTTTTCAAAAAGCACGATTTTGGGCTAAGCCGTTATGTGCCTTATATGTATAAGCAATAAATATTTGAAAGAACTTATTTCTTTCGGATATATTTTTGATTTCCTTTTATGTTTGTATATATGGGTATAGGTCTTTATGCCAGCATAAAATAAATGAGATATACTTAAAATTAAATATAATTAAGGTTATAAAAAATTTAAATGATTGCTTGTGTAAGGTACATTCTTATTACCATCGCATTATTTTCTAAATAAATTTTAGCAAACGTTTTTAATTTGATCTCAAACTTAGCGGTGAAGTCATAATAATCATGATTTTTTGTTGGTTTATGCAATGCCTACAAGTCTTAGAAAAACTTATGCAAAATAACTTTCATTTACCTACCAACACGACTTCTGTAGGAGGAATTTGTGTACACCACTGAGAAGAGCTCACTTTATCGCCTCAATATGTGGATATAACGTAAGTCAAGCCATACTTTCTGTAATGCACCACAGTTTACAACCCTATGGGTTGCAGTCTGGACTACGAGCTGGGCAATCATCCTTTGATATGAAGACCGGAACGTTGTTTTAGAGCCACAGTTGCCTTGCCCGCGACTTGCTATTGAACTTTCCAAATTTTCACACTTTTCTCTCAAAATGGACGTTGGTAACGCCAAATGAGCCCTTGGAATGAATTCGGATGTTTCTCCGGATGACCGAGTATAGGTTAGGTTAAGTTAGGTTAGATGGCTGATCAGAGATCGCACGTGGACTAATGTAGTCCTTTGTGAAGCCATTGAAAATAGAACTCCCGTGTTCGGACTTAAAGATCGTCAAACCGCTTAGTAGCCAATACAAATTTGCAAAGGCGCTTAATTTCTACGCCCGCCAGATCGGTGGGATGTCTGAAGGTATGTGCCCCCAAGTGTCTAAGTCTTGATCTCCCAAAAGCAGGGCAGTCAAGAAGGAAGTGCTGGCTAGTTTCTACCGCATCTTCTTCCAAGCAGCTTCTGCATGCGGCGGCCTGTAAAATTCCGAGTACCGAGTATACTCGCTACTATTTTGTTTATTAAACAATATATATAATATAAAATTTATTTAGAAAGATCACTACCGCATTTTGGAATACTTCTGCTCCACAATTCTACAAGCTTTTGCAAATCAAAAACCACTATATAAATATTCTACCACAATCAAACGATTTTAGACAAGAGTTGATGCATTTTTTTATCTTCGCCAAAGCACTTTTTCCAATTTTCTCAATCATGTGAATCTATTAAAATGTCAGTGGAGGTTAGTGTTTCGTATATCAAGCTCTTTACCCGAATAAATAGCATTAATTTCTATCTAATCGTGATTGTACGAATATCAGCAATACCCATAATATCAAACTACGAATTTACTTATCTATCGAAACACCGGTCCTCTACAAGATATTGTATGAATCCAGCTTATTCTGCATAAGTCGCCACAATCGTCTGCTAATGTTATAATTTACGCTTTTCAAGTTATTATAATATAAATTTCTTTCAATCCTAGATGAAAAGTTGCAGAACCTTCGAAGATTTCAGAAATGAAAGACTTCACAAAACATGAAATACATATTACATCATATTCTTCAGTTATAATGGAAAGCAATTCCCGATAACTGAGGTTGGTCACGTTTCTTTGACACCTTAAAATAGTACGTACAACTTTTATTGCTCCGTTTAGCACAGTGACCCGTGCATACCTCTCCATACAGAGGACCTGCTTTCGACGCCTGTTTCAACAAAGAAAAAATGTCTACCAACGGTCTCTCTCAACAGGCAGATTGTATTGCTGTCATATACCCTCTTCTAAATCCTCTACTAGCCATTGGGAGTCCCCAGAGGTACCTACAAACCTGTAATAGAATCAAGAGAGGAACATAAAAAAGTTAAATTTGATTATTCACGTTCAGAAAAAGCGGAATGCGGCACAGACATTGATTGGGCAAAAATATTTTGTTTTTGTATGTCTGACTGCAATTTTTCTGCAGAAAAGTATAGAAATTGTTTGCTCGCATTTCTGCAATTTAAACACTTTGGGGAAAATCTCAAAATACCTATTTCGCAGGTTGCCTTTTATTTTTCGTGATTTGCCAACACCAGTGCTGCATTCTGGAAACTGACAATTTTTTTCATAAAGTTTGACATATTTGATGGAGTGCATACTCAGAACGTTTCGACATACGACCGCTATTTGTGTTTTTTACCGTAACTTAAAATATTCATCTCGGCTAAAAATGGAATTAAATCGCGAACATTTCTGCGCGCTTATTTTATTACAATTTTCGACGTGGATTAACTCATTAAGAGAGCATAGAAGATGAACTCAATTAAATTTTCGACGATCAAGCTTTATCAGTAATCAGTGTTTACCGGTGGTATGGAGAACTCAATTGAGGTCTTAGATCACTCCAAGATGAATTTCGGGAAGGTCGTCCAGTCAGTTGTTGTTCCGAAATGATTGATGCTGTGCGCAAAGCGATACTGTCAGATCGTCATGTAAGCTATCGTGAGATTGAGGCGGCATTAGTAGAACTAGCATGCATTCAATAATTCATGAACATTTGACTGTAAAAAAAATTTGTCCAAGTTGTTGGATACCACAATATCAGTCAATCGCTCCATAAAAGGCTCGCGTCGATTGGTAGAGAGAAATGTTAAGAAAATACGAAAGCCGTGCTTCGACACACGTCTATGAAAACCAAGCGCCGAAGATGGATCGCTCTTCACACATCGACTGAAATAACCGCATTTTTGAGTACTCAAAACATCGATTTGAGGAGTCATCCTTCGTATACTCCTAACTTGGCACCAAAAAACTTCTTTTTATTCTTGAAAATGTGGTTGATGCGTTCAAAATGCATGTTTTGGAGATACCTCAATTAGAGTGGCTTCGACAATTGGTTTAAACGCAGTGTATGGATCTTAATGGAAAATATTTTGAAAATCAAAAAATCAATTTTCGCTGATTAAAATTTGTTTTTGTTCTCGATTCCCGAAGTATAAAAGGCAATCTACTTAATTAACCAACACTCTTTTAGAAATGATTACTTTCTCATATAATTAAAATCAAAAATCAAATATAGTTACTTTTCATTTAAATCTTGAATCTTCTATATGATAATAGTTGTCTATCTACTAAGCTGATTTCAAGTCTATATACGCAAAAACATTAACAAAGCTTAAGTTAAAACAACATACTCACGCAAAAAAAATGTTTTGCTAAGGAAGCTCGGTGATTACTGCATAAAGAGGGAAATAAGCGAGACATCATAAAAGCAAGCGTTGTAAACACGAAGAGCTACGGATTAGCGACAGAACAGTTGATCAACTGCAGATCAGCCACTAAGTTTGCTGATCTTGTAAATGCCAGTCACCGTTGTTGCAGTCAATATTTCTACATAAACATACGCTTCACTCTTAAGCCAACTGGTCAATCAATTGAAGTTATCGGCACATTTGTCCATTGCATATCTAGAAACAGCGAGTCTCTATCGTTTCGCTCACATTGGAAGCGCGACCGAAGCAATGCAAACTGAGCAATCAAAAAACGAGCAGGCATTGCTTCCTGTAAACTACTTGCTGCGCATAAAAGAGATATATTACATATGAAATTTGTACCGCCATATTGACTACTCGTTTTTCTAACCTAACTCGTATGCTTCGCATACATACCTCAGCAAGCACCTGTGACAAGTTTTCGCGCATGCGCTTAAGCCACATACGCGCAGTATGCAATGTCGTTAATACGACAACTCACATTCGTGCGCTGGAAATTGTGGCACTAGTGTGACCTAGTCCCCGCCGACAGCGCGACAAGTTGCCTTGCCAATCCCATTCAATCCACTACAAATCTGTGGCAAGTTTGTCATCTAAATAGTCGCACTAACTCATCTGTATTCTATTGGCACACTTTAGCCACCACACAACAACACCTCAACGACACGCACTATCCGTTATTGTATATGCTTGTCCACATTTTTGCGCCTGCGGTTTCATTCCACTTCATATTTCTACCAGTGGCTTTGTTCGTTTTCTTCGCCAGCAATGCCTAGAAGCTTCGTGCAGCATGGAGCACGCGAGGCTTCAACGTTGCATCCCGTCCAATCCGCACGCTCAATGTCACGTCTATGCTGTGTATGTAAGTACTACGGTACTTCATGTGGTATTCACTGTCGATGCGCGTCGAACCTGTTCATCTCGCTTGTTGGCTGCTGTGGCTCATTCGCTTTATTCTACGGCCTTCTCTATCTTTACATGTGTGTATTTGATAATTTATGCATTGGGAAAATGTCGACCGCCCGGTAGTTGCTGCATAAATTAACAGACATTTCTTTGTACAAACACAATTTATGATATCGATTTGTTTGCAACCACGAAGCCAAGCAAACAACGGAAATCGTTTACTGTTGTTGTATTTATGATTTTCTTTTCAACACACATTGATACACGACCGATCACTTATAACACGACAAACTGTGGGCGTTTAAGACATTTTCACATGACTTGTTAATCCCAGCGACAAGGTAATCTCTATGGCAATGCCTTGCTATAATCCATATACATACTCTAAGTACTTATTCCATATCCATGTATTAAGAACAAGTATCGTTCTACACCCACGACTTTCCAACCGCAACTTCATTTTTTTTTTGTTTATTTGACTACATAATATCTCGACGTAATAAAACAATATTTCGCGTCAGTTATGTGCAAAGAGATGCAGAGATATGTTAAAGGTGGTAATATAAGTTAGATTAAATTAAGGAACGAAACTGATCCATGTGACAAGAATGGTTGCAAAATACATGAATCCAATCCATGTTTTCTTCTGTGGTTGTTATGTAGTGGCAAAATAATTTTAATTTGCTATGTAATAACGAATAATGGTAAACATTACTTGAAAAATTCATACAGTGTTAAGGAGGACGATTTGGACGATTCATTGCCGGTTCTGGTAAACGTTTCTAACTAAATTAAAAAGAAGAAAAATCACTAACTTTACCTATTATACTCAGGCTGCACTTCATGGTGCATTTCTATTAATTATTCCAATAGATCAAAGAGGATACAGGAGCACAGGTCCGCCCCATTCATAGGTGCATTTCTTTTTAGTAACTTATGTGTTTCGTTTGTATGACAATACTATATTACAAAGACTTAATGGTATAGCCAGAAGACATGGCTAAATCGACCGATCTGATTTGATAATTTTTTTGAGATTAAATTGTAAATATATACCCTGCAGGGTATAAAAGTAATCCATGTCAAATTTTGACCAGTTTCCGGAAGATAACACGTAAAAAGCGAAAGTTTTCCATGACAAAAATGAGAGAACTTGATTACCGATTTTTTGTAAAGTCGTTCAGTTTGTTTGTGGCAGAGAAGGCAGCTATGTTATATTGGTGCGATGTCGGCAGTTCCGACAAATGAGCAGCTTCATATGAAGATAAATTTCATAAATTTCTAGATCAGTTGTGTAAACAAGAATGTATGTAAACTACGTATTTTTGCAGAATTTCAAAACGATTTCTTAAAAACTGAGGAACTAAATCGGCAGACATGACTAAATCGACTCAGCTCAATATACTGATCATTTATATATACTTTAAAGGGTCTCCGACGCTTCCTTCTGGGTGTTACAAACTTCGTGACAAACTTGATATACCCTGTTCAGGGTATAATAAGTATACATATTTTTTTAGAGACTCGCAACTGATCTTGACCAGTTTCCGGATATTGGCATTTCTAAATACAAAAACGAGGGTTGACAATAACCGATTGTATGTACAGCTTGGCGAGAGCGGACTCAATTGTATGCTATAGGTGGCCGATAGTTACTCGTAATGTAATTATTTGGGTACGGTGTTGTCGAGAGATAGCTATACTCACGTTATTATAGATACGTAATAGGAAAATTGGCTCCGAAACAGATTTTTCCTTCATCTTGGTTAAGTTGCGCGAAGCTTTAGGCCAGTTGTATAAACAAATTGTATATATACAATGTGACAAAAAAGCACCCGGAAATTGTTATTAAATTCCCCGGATAAATGATATTTAAAAAAATGTATTTTTCTCTGTTGGTAGGACTATCCTTAATTACTATGCCAAAAATGAGCGCGATCTGTCAACAAGTTTGTTCACAGCAGCTGATTTAGGCAGTACAACTCAGTAGTAGGTTTTTCCAATGGATAAAAATATCGAAAAAAAAAATTGTCTAAAATTTTGTATTTCTACCCTAAATTTCATGTGTGGAATCGCTGCGAATGTTGGAAAAGGCTTACGGCGATTCAGTTTTATCAACACCACATGCCTACGTTCAAAGACTGTCGAGAGATGTCCTGTTCTGGACGACCTTCTCCCTCTTGGTGCTTCAAATCGTCAGGCAAGTGTCAGAGAAATGGCAAGAGAGTTCGAAAAAATTGTTCAGATCAAGTTTCTAAAGCATATGGCTGTCAAGCAAACTAGCCGATTAAAGTTCATTGAGAGTAATATAGCTTCGATGCAACTGAAGTTACTGTTTTCCCTTCCTTTTTTCTGTGTAAAATGCTGTTTGACTTTAGAAAATTTTAATGTAAAATTTTTTGTTTGTAAGCTCAAAAACTTCAAGCTACTGAAATGCTAATTGTTTTTCTCAAAATTATTGCATCAACACCGACTTGGCAGTTGCACAAGCATAGTATGCCACGAGACCTATGTCCACAACAGAAGCAGTTTACAGTTCACATTATGAAATGAAATATGACATTTGCTGGCTGGAATGCGTGTTTTTATGAGAATATGAGAATTAAATGCGGGTTTTTCATCTACGCATTGCGAGCAGTCAGTCTGTTAGCTTGCGGCTTGTCGCTTTTAAGCCAATTCTAGACCGCACTTGCTAAGCTCAGCGCCGAGCGCGTGTCAACGACATATTAACCCAATTCTTGTTAGAAGTCAAAAGAAACCAAACTGCACAAACAAAGCGCGTTCATTGTTTTATATTTTATTTCTTTTTATTTTTTTATTGTTGTTATTTTTTGTTCAATTTGTGAGCTTGGCTTTGAGTGCTACTTGTGTGCGTCACTGTCACTTGAAATCTGGCTTAAGTATACAAACTGTGCCTCGGAAATTTCCTCACTCATTTTCACTTGGTTCCAATTAGAATGCCATTACATTCACTGGGCAGGAAAGCTGCGATTGCGCAGCACTTCAACTGACTTGTCTGTCTGCGGCGAAAATGTGAAATTAATTTTATGCTTTGCTCTTAACGCCAACGGATGACTTACGATGATAGCGAGGCAGCTCATCTGCTGCTTTGTCATTAAGCGTTTGCTTAGCACTAAGTAAATTCATTGTGAGCTCATTTTGGGTATTCATTCTAATGGCACTTTCGCTCGAAATTGAATTGGCATTACACTGAGCAACATAAATTTGATGATTAGTTTAAATATGTGGTAAGAAACTAAACTTTTGACAAGTAATATTGTTTTCTCATGGGACACTTCAACGTGGTATTTTGATTTCTATGGACTTCCGGTCTCAAAAACCGAGAATTCGATCCTGCAAGTTAAAAGTTAGTACTTACGGATGATTTTCAAATAATATTCGGCAAATTCTAAGCGCCTTAGATACATAGTGAACTTAACCCAACAAAGATTTCAAAAAATGTCGAATCATAGCGGTACCACGTCTCTTTTTCTTTGGCGCATAAACTGCCCAAGACCGATCGGCTGCTTCCAAGCTGTTCCTAAGTACCTTAGGTCTTTGGCGTACTAAAAAATTTCTTTTGGGTAGTGTGTATAGTGGACGGAAAAATAAGAATTTTAGGAATTTATTAATATGGTAGGAGTTATCACTGCATAATTAACCATTAACTTCAGAATCTTAATTAGGGAACAAAAGGGGCAATGCAAAGCATACGTAGCAGACGTTAAAAAATTACTTTTGCGAATGCAACGCCTATAAGGTGTAGTGGCTGGAAGATCCACGACTACCAATGTTCCCATCAAAACGAAATTTGGAAATCTTAGAATTTTTATAAATTCAGGTAGTTGTTCAACAGTGCTTATATGGGACCCTTTTGGGAGCACAATGTGTGTAATAATGTCTCTTTTGCGATCAAACTTATTATGACTTCCTCTTTCAATCTACCAACCAAATCATAACGTGCAAAATTTAAAAAATATTTGGAAAGTTTTTCATATCTCTGCAAAACAAAAATAATAACTACTATACAGTTTTTTTGAGAATTGCTGATTCTCTTCTCTTATGTTATCATATAAGGGGTAGTCGAAAAAGTCTTTTCGTATTTTGTCAATAGATGTCGTTGCAGTCGTATATCTCCAGTGCTACCAATCACATTATGTCATACCGTATAGTGTTGGTAAGGTGAGATTTTAAAAAATATTAAATTCGGGGAAGTTGAAAAAAAGTTACAGCTGTGAATGAGTGAAAATAATGAAGAAATTCGCTGTATTTTGAAACTTTTGTATAAAATAGGGAAGAATGCCACGCAAGTCACCAATGAAATTTGTAAAGTTTACGGAGACGATGCTGTATCAGTTCGTGTCGCACAACAATGGTTCGCTCGCTTCGCTTCCGTCCTGGCAATTTCGAAATTTCAATTTATACTGATGAAAGTTTTACACTGATGGAATAATGTCTCCAAAATGGTACATAAATGTTTATTTATTTATTATTATAAATATAAAAAGAATAATTTGAAGTTTAATTAGAAATACGAAAACACTTTTTCGACTACCAATATATGTATAGTCTCGATAAATAGCGCATACAAAACAGTAATACAAAATTTGAAACATTAAACTTCCATTTTGTTGACCAGTGTCCATATTGCGCACGCAAAAATTTTTGCTTATTCACTTTGTACCGTAAAGGTATCTAATTCACTGCTTTTAAAAAATTTTGCTGATTTTTATACGCTTTGTTTTTGTTAATGTACTTGTGTGTATACTTCTATTACTTTTTGCTTTTGTAACTCACTTCATCTATGTAATGATGGCAACTTTCAAGATTTGCAGTGCGCCCTCCTTTCACCGAAATAAGTTAAAGGAAAAAACAGCAAAAAATTTAATTTTATAGCACCTGCAGATAATTTAACGAGCATTAGTGGCATATATCTTATACATACGTACATACATACAAAATATATAACAAATGTATATTTATATGAATATAGTATACATATATATATCTATCTTGTACATTTATGAAATTCCAAGAAAATAAATAGGGCACGTTGTGTATGTATGAACATTTATACAAATTTTTACTTAAGATTATAGTATCAAACATGTATGCAAAAGTACCCTGAAGTGAAATATCAAACTGGTCACAAAACAAGTCTGTTTACGACTAAAAGCGAACTAGTCGCAAAAGCATTAGCATTACAGCAATTGTTTGTAGAGCTGATTGACAAAGAGAGCATTCGCGTTTCAGTATTTTTCAATAGGGTCTATTTCAGGTTTTTTTACTCCTGAACAAAATCCAAAATTTTCCTGCAAATATTAGTTGAACCAGTCAGTTAGAGTATCTTCTTAGAACTACCAAGAAACTAGTTTCTTTCGAACTGTCAACATGATCGATCTGGTTAGTGGCTTTTCGATCTGGAGACAGTCAGGTAGCTCAATGGATTTTACTTTGCTGGAATCTAGTACTACAAATAACCATATTTCTGGTTAGACATTTATCCACCGGGTCGAATGCCAGAACTCGGCGGTGGAGTCTATCTCCCACACCGAATTCGCGTTCCTTTATATGGCCACTGTAGTAAGTGAGACAAGGACCTACTCGACTCAGTATTTGTCCCGTCCATCGAACTCCTGGACGGCGATGATGTCAGCCTTTATTCTTACGAGGACATAAAACAGGTGGGTGGCATAAAACAGGGATGGGCAATCACTTGGAATATCCGGTTCCTTAATACCAGCCGGATATTCCAAGTGATTGCCCATAAATCGTAATTCTTAATACGTTTGCACTGGTCGTCATCGAAAGGGGGGTCTCTCATCCGAGGCTGTTTTCTTCTTTTTATTGGAGGTGTATTTTACGTGGCGGGTCCCAAATCCAGCGCAAAACCCTGCGGAAGGGTGTTTCGTCTTCTCACTTTAGCTCGACTTCGAATGAATGTTTTTTGGCTACCCAGAGTATACTTGGCAAAGACCGGAAGTCGTGAACTGCTTGAGCCATATATAAAAGAATTGTTTCTGGCCACTCCCTACTGAATGGCGCTCAGAGAGCTTTCCTCACTTGCGTGAACTTCTACACTTGGCTCCATCCTCCAAAGAACGCAGTTAATTAAAATATTTCAGATTCAACCAATTTTTGTTTATGATATTACTCTTTTACTGATTACTGATTTACTATAGTTTTATAACATCTTTCAAATCGCGGTGATAATATAACCAATCTTGGGATATTAAAATTATAAGATTTGTAAATCTTTCGTATTTCTATAGAAAATTGCTGATTATCCTTACAAAACGAGTTTCACTTTTTTCTTACAGATATAGGAAGTAAGTTACTCTGATACCACAATCCTAAATAATATCGATCGCTTAAACATTAAGTTCGAATAATCAATCATTATACAACAGCTCCAACCTCAAAAACAAGTAAACCTGTACTCCAATGCATAGCTTACTCAGTGACTTAGTGACCTATTGCCTTTGTGTGTGTCACTTGCCCACATTGCCACGTTACCGCATTGGCTCATGTCTCCTTTCTTTCTTTGTTATTTTTGTCGCTTCGATTTTTTCGCAAATCGTTTTCTTTTCTTTCTTTCGTGGTCATTGGATTGCGATAAAATCGTGATGCTTGTTACGTCATATTAGGCAAATGTGGCATGATCGTGTCAGATTTATTTCATCAATTGTAAAATTCGATCAAAATCAAATACAAGATACGACGTAATGGTAACCTGGATATGCATACTTTTACGCCATCAGGCAAGATTGTACACTTATGTGGGATATCTATGATTTAATGAGCTCTTACTTAAATGGTTGACGACATGTGGATATTATGGGTGAATTTTAACAGAAAATATATATTTGGCGTATGAAATATCGACGAAGTGTATTCGGCTCATTACAAGCCTGCAAAGGTTAGGATGATTCACAAAAGCTGTACGATCAAGTAGAGAGTGGGAAGAGGACTCTCCCTCTTTTTCTGGACAGCAATTTAGTCGTCCAACAATATATAGCGAAACACCGATAGTTTCAAGGGTGACAATATTTAGGATAAAACCATTTCCTGTCATTAACAACTTCACTATATATTAGGGTGTCCGTTATTTACCAAATTGATTATTTTTGACGAGACGCCCCCTAACCTTTTAGTTTTCCATCTAAAAAAAAAAATATCAGACCATAAAAAGTCCTTAATTTTCATAATAAACCTTGCCCCAAACACGATACATTACCCATTGAAATTGCATGGGATTTTGCCACTTTTTACGAATATTTTTTTTTTCTTTGGAACTTTTTCGTTTGTAGGAATAAAAAAGTCATATTCTTGTACAGAATTGAATGCTCTACAAAATAAGTCTGGACAATTTTTCGATATACTCACTCCTTCAAAATTTATTCAAGGTTAAAGTTAACTTCTGGGTATTTTCTGGAATTTTCGAACTTTTACGGAAGATTGATTTTTTTTGTAAAATTCAATTGTTTATTCTAAAAAATATAATTTTTTGTTGGTTATGAATCCGATGTGATTCTTATCTAGAACAGGCTTTACAGGTTTCAAAAAATCGAATCCGTTTTGTTGTCTTGTCTTATTAATTTCTACAAGATAAGATAAAAAATGAGAAAAATTTGCCAATCAAATTAAATTTAAACCATTTGAGTACATCAGATTTCCTTTATTAAACATTCCTTAGTTACATTTGAATATTTTTTTGATGTGCCAAGCTAAAACGCATCACCTGATAATTGTGCCTCTAGTTGTTTTTGTGTACTGCACAATGGTCTGACCCAAACAACGGTAGAAATGCCGAAACACCTGATCATGGTGATGCCAGATAGGGCAGCGTGTACCTGGATAATGCTGATGCCAAATTGCACAGTATAACTCATATAAATTAAATGAACTTATTATTAATCGCTAACAACATGTGATTAATTACTCTTCATGTTTCTGAGTTTTTCTGGCGTAATATCAGAGAAATTATATTTTTTAGAATAAACAATTGAATTTTCCAAAAAAAGATCAATCTTCCGTAAAAGTTCGAAAATTCCAGAAAATACCCAGAAGTTAACTTTAACCTTGAATAACTTTTAAAGGAGTGAGTATATCGAAAAATTGTCCAGACTTATTTTGTAGAGCATTCAATTCTGTACAAGAATATGACTTTTTTATTCCTACAAACGAGAAAGTTCCAGAGAAAAAAAAATATTCGTAAAAAGTGGCAAAATCTCATGTAATTTCAATGGGAAATGTATCGTGTTTGGGGCAAGGTTCATTATGAAAATTAAGGGCTTTTTATGGTCTGATATTTTTTTTTAGATGGAAAACTAAAAGTTTAGGGGGCGTCTCGTCAAAAATAATCAATTTGGTAAATAACGGACACCCTACTATATATACATATGCAACCCTTGTCAAAAAGTGGATTTATACCATTGAAATATATATTAAGTTTGCAAAGTCAGAAGGCAAAATATTGTGGCCCTATAAACTCTATATATAAATGATCAGCAAGATGGTTCAATCTGTATAAACCCGAGAGGCTAGGCTTTTGTCTAACGATCATGAGTTTTTCACAGATTATTTTCTCCCTACAGTTGCTTTTCTCTCGGAACTTTCGACATCGGGCCACAATGAAATATAGCTTTGAATGACAGCTTTGACGACAGCTCGCTTAACGCTTTTTCGTGTTTTTTTTTTTGTTGTAGAATAGTTATTTTAGTAATATACTAGAGAAGCGGCACTCATTTCGATTTATGCATACGAGATCAAATCGCTATAGGTGCAGGAGTGTATAGATAGTCTATCAGAAAGTAACCAAGTGCACCTTATTTGTGCGCCATTTTGGGTGCTAATGGGTAGTTACAACCTTAAAAGGTTTAAAAATGTAATCAACCTCCCAAAGGAAAAACTCAGGCTACTTGTCGCCTTCTACACTGCCCATTTTAAGCTCAGGAAGCACTTATTTAACATTGGCCTAGCTTCTTGTGCGAATTACGGATTCTGTGACTTGGAGTCTGAAACACCAGAACACTGGCTAATCCACAGCACAGCGGTCTGTAGGGTAGGGATCACATCGTCTCAATAGCACCTAGCAGTATATTGGAATTTATCAATTTTCTGAGACTAGTTAACAAGTTGTGACTTAGGTGAGAGCGCAATAGACCCTAGGTCGGGGTGCAATCCTCACTTACTTATCTAAACTAATCTAATATAATACAAATCGCTTCAAAAGAGAATAGCTATGTAGAAAACATGAGGACTTTCCACTTTTTTCTCTTACATACTATATTATCTATTTACTTCATTATCTTCACTTAGTTTAATTTAATTTCAAAATTTCTTTTACTTTCTTACAGATAACGCAAACTCAGCAACCTTAAGGCTAATGAATCATTAGTTTTGTGGATTCCAGACAAACAAGTATCCGCCTTTGCGACAGCATCGTACACGCCCCGCGGAATAATAAAGATCTAAACACCAGACAAACTCAAAGCCGTCACAATGACGACAAAACCAGCAACAGTAACGCTGGGCATTAGTGGCCGCCTTGGTGGTAAAACCAATACTAACAACAACCATAACAACACTGCCTCATTTACCGCACGCCCCGCACATATCACACAAGCATCGCCCACCGTGGCGAAACGTGGACACATCCGGTCCGCGTCGCTGGAGAACGGCAATTCCTTCACAGCCAAGAACACACTCGGTTTGCCCGTGGCAACAGCACGCGAACAGCAACAACAACACCAGCAGCAACAGATAAACTTAATGAGTCACACCGGCACGCTGAAGTCGCGCAATGAGCAAAAGCGCATGCGCGGACAGAAATTCGGCAGTCACAGCAGTTTGGATCAGGATGCGTTGCCCAGCAGTGCAGGGCGAACCAAATTTCAGAATATACGCCAAATATTTGAAATAACCAAAAAGCGAACATTCGGTGGCAGTAGCGGCGGTGGGAGTGGTAGCGGTACTGCGACTGCCGGCGATGCAGATAAAATGTCTGCCAGCACCAACAGTATCAGCAACAGTCAAGCGCAGCCCAACGGCGTTGATAATCAACGTTTGAACACACAACCGCATGTCGCAACAACCACAACAACAACACACGGCGCCACCCCCAGCACCGCACCTGCACTAATGTCGACCTCCATGCCGAGCCTACAGCTGCGCCAACACACCCAAGCATCCTATCAGCAACATCAGCAATTGGTGCGTAAACCCACGCCAACGCTGACGCTGATGGGCGCCAACGGAAGCGGAAATCGCAGCAGTTACTCGGAAATAAGCGATCGGCTGAGCATAGCGGAGAGTGTTGGCGGCAGCAGCGGCAGTTGCATGTCTGGCAGCTTCACTAATATGGCTGGCAATGCGCTGGATGCGAAACAGAAATTGCGCTTGCAACAACAATTACAGCAGCAGCAACAGCTGGTGCAACAACAACAGCAGCAGCTGCAGCAACAGCACCTGCAGGCGCAGCGGCAACACTCACAGCCCGCAATGGGTCAGTTGGCGCACCTACATCAACAACAACAACAACAAATGCAGCAACAACAGCAACACATGCAGCAGCAACAACAACTGCAATTACAGCAAATGCAACAGCAGCCGCAGCCACAGCAACAACAACAACAATTGCAATTACAACAAATGCAACAACAACAGCGCAGTTCCGGCGACATATCACACTTGCAACACATTTCAACAGCAGCAACAGGTCAAACTGCAACAACAACAACAATGAATGGCAGTGTCGGCGTTGGAGAAACCGGCGAGCAGGTTTGTAACTAGATTTCACACCTATTAATACACTCGCACACACATACACACATACACATGTATTTCATATATCTAACCAAACATCGGCGAACTCAAATTTCGCCTCATTCGCACTCTGTGGAGTCGCGGTGCGCTGTTTGCAAATAAATCTTGGGTGTGTCAGTGTCACTAAACAACTGCAACAACAACTGCAAACAACTAAACAATCGCTTGCATTTGGTACAGCAACAGCATTAGCCTCCGCAACGACTCAAGCAGCCGGCTTCGCTCATTCATGGCCGTTCCCAGTGGCACCGTTCGGCGAGCGTAGATTGCTGTGTCTGTCAGTCGGTCGCTGGGGCGCTGGGTCGAGTTTGCTTTCAACTATTTTATTCCACTTCATTTGCTTACATTTATAGCTTTTGCTTAGTCATTCAGTTTTCCGCGAACTGCTAATACCTTTTGCATTTACTTTTCTTCCTTCTCTTCTCTTCTCTTTTTCTATCGCAGCAGTCGAAGCCATCAGCAGCGCTTGCAACAACTACAACAGCTGCACCAGCTACAATAGCAGCAACAACAACAGCCACACCAGCGATGTCTGTGATGACGTCGTATGAGAATCTTTTGCGTCCCATCGCCTTCAAGCCAATCCCCTTCGAGCCGGACTACAGCTTACAGCACGGTCGTTATGTTGCCGGCGATGTGACTGCAGCGACAACAACAGCAGCGGCGGCGACGACGACAATGTGGCGACGGCAGTTGTGGGCGATCGTTATGGCTCTACGCCATCTCTGGCAGCGGCTCAGGGTTCGAACAGTATGCGTTTTGGCAGTAAGTAATTAATGATCGGGCAAACTATTGATTGGTGATGGGTTCGGTTCGTTAGGTGCGCTTATGTTTGCGCCTACTTCGTTGTGTTTGATTTGCAACGGCGTGTGATTGTCTATGATTGCATTTGGTTTTGTCCCAAATATTGTGGGTACAATCCCAAAGTTTTGTGTATTTATTTGACCATTTCTCGGTATGAAACAATTAGATGCTGCAGTTCATCTGTAGATTGTCCGTTGCCAGTATCATGGTAACAACTTTACTCAATTTTTTCATGCTTGCTTTGCTTCAAATACATATGTTGGTTGCAAAACCTCATCTAATTCTAATTCATACAATTTTGTCACCGTTTTCACTGATTTATAATACGGTTAACTGATGTGCATGTTGAATTGCACGTTTCCCAATCATTTTTTCATGCAATCCACTCGGATAAGCATGGAATGGACTACGAAATGAGTTTATGGTGGCATTTTTCAGCCATTATCACATATCACTAGATATCCAAGTGGTTCCTTTGATCTCATTAACTTATCAGGTATTTCCGTCATTTAACGATCATCAAACATCAATCTATGGAATTTGTTGATGACCTGTAAGGAATTGAGCAATTCCCTTAAGGGGATACATGGGTTTCTTTGGATGAAAAACAATCTTTTTTCAACGATTTTTTTTCTCATATAAAATATGAAATATTTTATTAGAATTTTCTATTGTTACAAACATACACTATTAACAAAGAAATTCTGAAATTTTCAACTCGGCCAAAAAAATTTTAAACTCGGCCATATGCGACATTTTATTAATTAGTTGTAATTAAAAAATTATCCTTCGTCCAATTCTTTAAGAATTGTACCTCCAAAACTAAATTT
This sequence comes from Bactrocera neohumeralis, assembly GCF_024586455.1. Classification (NCBI taxonomy): domain Eukaryota; kingdom Metazoa; phylum Arthropoda; class Insecta; order Diptera; family Tephritidae; genus Bactrocera; species Bactrocera neohumeralis. The sequence continues at coordinate 25,140,618 of NC_065922.1, forward strand.
AATGAATATGAATGAAGTATTATAGTTCTCGAGAAATCTCTCCAATCGACTTCAAAAATACAGTTTCAAAAAAACGCGTTTAAAGACGGCGCACTTAGCCTAGCTAGCCTTGAACTCCTTAACATTTTGTTAGTAATTGACTTTTATAAAAGCTTGATTTGAAAAACTATTCGACTCGAATAGGGTATATAAAGTTTTCCACGCGATCTGTGACATCTAAAAGGAAACGTCAGAAACCCTATAAAGGGTTATATATGTATGTAATTGATCTACGTGACGAGCTGAGTCGATTTAGCCTTGTTCGTATGTCTGTATATAACGAAGCGGTCTTTTAGTTTATGAGATATCCATCTGAAATCTTGCACCCGTATTTTTCTCACTAAGATGCTGCTCATTTGCCGAAACAGACGGTATGGGATCGCAATAGCATAAAGCTGCCATATAAACTGAACGATCGTAATCAAGAGTTTGTATGAAAAACTATTTCATTTAATGACCTATTTTCAAGAAATTTTGGAAAGATTTTAGATTGGATCGCTGATCAATCAAACTAGAGTTCTTGTGTGGAAAAATTCTTTGTGAAGAGTTTTCAACCTTGGGTACAATCCCCCCATAATTCCGGCCGTTTTAGATTCGCGCAAACGACGCATGACACTCAAATAGTATTCCTTATTGACAATTTTGCTGGTCGATAATCGAAGAAAACTGTCAACAAAACTTGGATTTTTGACCTGTTTTGACGTGGATTTTCGGCCACGATATTCGGCTGATTGATCGTCTGTTTCTTGGTCAGAACCATAGATCCAAGACTCATCTTCAGTAATAATACGTTTCATGATATCTTGAAAGTCGGAAAGAATTATTTCACAGACGTCAACGAGACGCTGTTTTTCGAAAATTTAATGATTTCGGAACTAATTATGCTTTCACTTTTATTAACCCCAAATGATCTTTTAAACTGGTTTTCACCGATTCTTCCGATATTCCAACGATGCCAGGACTGACTGTTAATCGTCGGTTTTCAAGCAGCAATACCTTTATTTTATTGACTTGTTGATCATCAGTTAATGTTGACGGCCGTGCTGAACGTGGTGCGTCGTCAAGGCGTTTTACTCACTCTTTAAATAATTTCTACTAGTCAAAAACACTTGCTCGCAACAAACAATTATCACCAAATGCCTTTTCAACATGCTGGACGTTTCGACACCAGAAATTTGATTCCGCACAAAAAATTAAATGGAACTTCTTTCTTGAATAATCTCACTCTTCGTAAAAATGGCTAAATGTACTTTATGTACCTGAGAAAGCCAATCGTATACCTAACACTAATGATTATTTTGATGTGACATTTGCTATAGATATCACTGACAATCATACCTACCTAGGAAAAAAAAAATTCATCGAATGGGTTTTCGAACAAATTTTATATTACAAAGTCTTACTATTTTTTGCTCACAGTATTATATCTCAATATGATTTCAAAAATATTCAAACCTATAAAATTTCGAGTTATTTACCGACGTAAATCGAATTTGTGTCTCTATTTAACTAAAATCGCTTGCGATCAGTGAAGTGAATTAAACTTCGGGTCTTCCTGAAGTCTTCCTCATATATGTATGTATATTCGGCTATCTTCGTTTATATATACAACATTGCACCTAACATATTGCTTTGGAAAATGTGCGGGGTGTATAAGGAAGCATTTTTAATTACTACCAGCAATGTTTCGAAACTCCATAACCGACACAAAAATTCAGCTAAAGCGCCACACATTTCGAAACAATTATTGCAATACTTTATTAATGATTACATGCTTACATGTAAACTTACAATTAAACTTAAGCTTAGACTTATAGCTTGTTATTTATGTGGCAGCGATTTTAAAAGCTTTGTCTTCTTCTTTCACTTCGCTACTTTGCAGGCACGTCTGATTTGCGGCATGGCAGCGCCGGCGGTGGCAGCGGTGCTGGTGTCGGTGCTGGCGGTGGTGTGCTCGGAGGAGGCATGGCCGTTGGCGCTTATTCAAGCAATAATTATTGCAACAGTCTCATGGCGCGCCGTCGTGGTTCCAGATCGTTGAAAATCAACGATAGCATGGAATCGATTCGGCATACACCGGATTCGGACGCGAATAGTCAAAGTAGCACAATGTAAGCCAAGGAAATTAAATTGAAATAGAAATCGCTAAAGCGCTAAAGCGCTAAATAGAAACTTTTATATGCACTTAACTCATTTTAATGGCATTCACAGCAAATCGACGGGCAGCAGCGCACACAACAACGCCAGCAACAACAGCAATGGTCTGCAGCAAAGCGCTATGCTCGGCGGCACAAGCAACTTCGGTTTCATTGGCGTGGGCAGCACAGCCGGCAGTGGCAGTGGCAACTCGAGTGGCAGCGCCGGCAATGGCAGTGGCAAGTATCTGCTGAGCGAACAGTGCGATATGACGCCTTCACCGTCCGACTCGGGCATATCAGACTTGGAAGCGGCGCTTAAGGATCGCGATTCGGAACTCTCCTATTTACGCCAAACAATGGAGCACAATGAGAAAGTAATATTCCGAGTACAAAAGGTTTCAATTTACACACACATATACACACACCGAATTTACAGCGCAATTGATGCTAACTAAAAGGTGTTTTTTCTTTGTATTTTTGTGTGTTTTTAGGACAAAGAGAACTTCTGGGAGCAGGAGACAAAGCGTCTGAAGACATTCTATGAGGCTCAGCAACGTGAATATTTATTGAAAATGAAGAAAATGGAGCAAATGCTGGCCATGCAACAATTCCAGTTCAAACAGCACAAGCTGCGGCATACCGACCAATCGAATAAGCTGCGGGAGCAGGTGGCCGATTTGAAGAATGAAAATGAGATTTTGAGGTGAGTAATGGGATAATTTTTATTGAAAATATGTTAGAGATATGGGATATTTAGACGAGTAGTAGTTAGAAGCCTGGTAGTTTGTTAAGCTATTTATAACCTGAACAAGGTATACGAGTATTAAGTTTGCCACGAAGTTAATATAATATATACACATATATATATGATCAGCAAGATGAGCTGAGTCGATTTAGCTATGTCCGTCTATCCGTCTGTTTGTCTTTACGTATGTGAACTAGTCCCTCAGTTTTTGAGATAACGATTTGTATGTTGCACTCGTCCTTCATTCTCACCAATAAGCTTTAAGAACCGCTGATGTCTTACAAACAGAATAATATGAATCAAGTTCTCGTTTTTGGTTGACGAGATATCTTCAAGACATTTGGTGTTGTTTGTTGTTCATGACATCGGTGCAACCTGCAAAGAAACAGTTGTGAAATTATACTGACCGATCAAAGCCAAGTTCTTTAAGGAATATTTAATAAGGGGTGATCCATTTCGAGGTTCCCTACTTAAAAAAAAAACACAGAAACTTCAAATTTAATGGGGAATGTCTATTATTATTCCAAAGAAAATTCTTTGGCATTTATTTTCTGAAGATTATCTCTTTCAAATGTTGGCCGTGGCTACGTCTCAGATAGTCCATCCGTTGAGTCCAATTTTCGATGACTCGAACTAGTAACTGACGCATGATACTTTGCTCGAAGGCCTGAATCGAAGCAGGGTTGTTCGCACAGACTTTAGCCTTTACATATCCGCACAGAAAAAATTCTAACGGTGTGATCACACGGTCTATGTGGCCAATAAAACGGCTCAAAACGTGAAATTATCTGCTCACCGAAGGGTTCTCTCAATAAATCATTGTCAGCTGCGCGTTGTGGGAAGTGGCACCGTATTGTTGAAGCCAAATATCGAGGATGCACAAGCTATATTTTTTGTAAGCTTTCAATTTAAGATCTCGACGTAAAATGCGCCAAGTCGTTCCGTACGTCAGTCTGAGTTGCTGCGAACGGCGCCTAATCGACTCTCCACGATCTTCGTTTACGCCCTCAGCTACAGCTACTATATTTTCTTCACTGCGTGCTGGACGTGATCTATTTGATCAAATATCATCCAATAATGATAGCTGGGTCTCAAGAAGGGTGATGGTGATGTTCGTTCCTTTTGCAAACATAAGTCATTAAAATTTATATTCGGTCTTATTATTTATTTAAAGAGAAAACGTCTCCAAACCTGTGCTTTTTTTTCTTTTTGTTTGCGAATATTGTCGTTAACGAGTTATGAGACAGATCAAAAAGCAAATTTTTTATTTTACTTAATGTTGTGAACATTCGCTTTTTCAAAAATCACGATTATTAGTGAGTTTTAATAAAGGCTCAAGATCTAGGACTGTCTGACGAGATATTTCCGACTCTCTTACCTTTACGTATTTGATTTCTTTATTTCGTTCTCCTATTCGGCCCATTAGTTCCACTTATTGTTTGTTGCGTCTCCAATAACGTTTTCTAAATCTCGAAAATAATGCAATCTAGAATGCTGATTCTGACTTCAGGCTTTGAATAGAATCAAGATCTTGTTAGTGCTAAGTCTACGAGAGCTTAAGAATGGTGGCTTACCACTCTTGTTGTCGAGAACTCGTTGCCCATTTGAAGGTAATTTCCTAATACCTCTCTCATAAAACCCTCGTTCATATTGGCATAAACCGGGTAGTCGATTTTTACAAGCTTCTCTTAAGGCGAATTTTACATCAGCCAAATTATTTGACTTAGGCAGGAACAGGTTGCAATCACTTAATGTCAGATCAAAACTCTGAAATGCAAGAACATTCCAAACAAACTCTATATAACTCATACACTGATCGACGAACACGGCATAATATTTGTTAGAAAAGCGAAAATCATTATGTTCAGAATACTGGAGTTGGGGTAATACCGACCCGATATTATCCATTAACCATTACCATTAAGGTACCTCACATACAATCACCAATCATATGAGGTAAAGTCTGCCGGATGTTCTAAAATCCTGGTAAAAAGAGCGAGGTCAAGTTTTCGCTCAAATTTATCCATTTTCGGCACAAAGATATACTGTCATGATTTCGTTGAGACAACTCAATATTGGCTGATATATCCAGCATAAAGTCACGTGGAAGTCCGAAAATCTTTGTAGTTATTAGGTATTTGGGGGCTCAGGGAAGTACTATTATACCATTATAAGAGAAGGACTATCACTTAATTTCAGTTATGTATATCACACATTGACCGACATTTTCGATCAGAAGTCAACTATAGGTAACGGGGTCTAAATATTCGGTACCTAGGGGCTTGAACAGTTTTGATTGGATTTAAACAATTTTAAATTGTGATATATGGGAAGTAGGCGTGGTTGTTGTCCAATTTCGCCCATTTTTCTATTGTGGCATAGGAATATAGAATAATTCTACGTACCAAATTTTGTCGAAATCGTTCAGTCGGGTCCAGAGATATGGGACTTCAATAAAAAGTGGGCAGTGCCACGCCCATCGTCCAATTTTTACCTTGGCTTCTATGAAGCCTTGTCATACCATCTCGGCGGCAAATTTTTACCTTTCATTTAGTTATCGATTTATCACGATTTTAGTAGTTTTGAACAGTACCGTTATGTGGGGAGTGAGCGGGATTTTCATTCGATTTCATCCATTTTCACACTGTCGGTAGAAGTTCTTATAAGATTTATACCCAGCAAATTTGGTTGTTGTAGGTTAAGTGGTTTAGGAGATATGTACATTAAACCTATTAGAGCGGGTGGCCATGCCCACTTTTTCAAAATTTTTACACCCAGGTGGCCTTTGCTACTGCAGTCTCCTGTGCCAAATTGCAATTTTATATCCTTATTTAGTGCTTAGTTATGTCACTTGATGTGTTTTCGGATAATGGCGATTTGTGGGCGTGGCAGTAATCCGATTACGCCCATCTAGGAACCCAAATTTTTTTTTTTGTACTAGAAGGCCTGTATACCAAGTTTTATCAATATATCTAAATTTTTAGTCAAGTTACAGCTTGCACGGACGGACGGATAGACAGACAGTCAACCGGATTTAAACTTTTCTCGTCATCCTGATCATGTATATACTATATATGTATATATAACCGTGTATCTATCTCGTTTGGTTTATATTCTACTCTGTTGCTGAAAAACTTTTAAGAAATCCACACTTACATACATCGGTGTACACCAATATTGTCTCTTTTTGCAGAAGCACCAATGGCAGCTTGAAGAATTCCGAGCGTAATCTCAAGGACAGCGTCGCTTATATTGAAGAGCAATTGCGAGAATCGGAGAACACCATCGCCGGCATAAAAGCGCAGTTGGAGGAGAGCGAATGGAAAGTTTGCGAGCGCAATGGCGAGCTGGCGCTGCTCAAATCGCAGCTCAAGGAAGCAAATGTGAGTAGATTTTGCGCTAAAATAAGCTTTGAAAATAAAATATTTTCTCTTACGATAATTAAACTAATAATATCTATTAATCCTTATTAAAAATTCCCACTTTTCCAACGACCAGGTCGAAATCACGCTGAAGGAACACGCCATCGTGCATCTGCGACACGAGAACACCAACGCCGAAACGCAAATCTACGAAAGTCTGCAGGAGAACCAGAAAATGACGAAACAACAGAAGCAAGTCGAACAGCAGCAGGCGCGCACCGACAAGCAAGCCGAAAGCGAACTGAAGCAGCTGAACAAGATCATCATACTCAAGGATCAGGTGATACTGGCGCTCACCAATGAATTGGCCAAGCTGCGCAAAGAGCTCTCCGACCTGGCGATCTTCCAAGAGTACGGCGAGGAGCCCTCCGGACGCTTCATACGCCTCAAACAGCAATTGGACAACCTCACAGACATTTGCAATCGCACGCGACGCCAAGCGCACAAGCCGGAAATCACGGCGGTCAATGGCGCCAAGGAGAAGGTCATCGACGACACCAACCTGGAGTTGATAATGAATTGCCTGAAGATCGCGCCGCCACTCGACGACACCGACGAAAGCGAAAATGAACGCGAACGTGCGCAAAGCAAGCAACGCGCCGAGAAGCGTTTGGCCAAAATGTCCGCTGACATACAGAACTTCGTCTACGGCGCACAAAACCTGCCCGACATTGCGATGAATCATCAGACGACGCATAAACCGCTCAAATACACACAGTCCAATCCGAACAAGCTTGAGGAGTCGACGCTAGACACGCTCATCGAAGAGTCAGCGAGCTACGCCGAGGAGATCGCCAAGCTGCGCAAACAGCTGGACGATGTGCGCGTCAATTTCGAGCTGGAAAAGCGCCAGTGGTGCGAGGAGCGCGAGAAGGTGCTGAACTACCAAAAACAACTGCAAGCGCACTACATCAACATGTATCAGAAGCTGCGCAGCCTGGAGGGTACCAATGAGGTTTAACCACGCCACCCAGCGCCGGGAAGGCAACAACGCTGCAGTCGCTTTTTTAGAAACACACACATTCAGTTCATTTGCTTATTTATATAGTAGAAGCCGTAGTTAATTTGTTAATTGCTCACACTGTATGCATATATAGTTTAATTATTATATTGTTATTGTAATTTTAAAAATGTCAACTAACATACCACACACATATATGTATATGTATGTATTTGAACATATTTAATGCAAAATATTTATTGAAAATGTTATATGCACTTCAAAGCAAGAAAAATAACACAACTGCGAAAAGTACTATAAAATAATAATTTATAACAGTACTCCATATATGTGCATATATTTTAAGCGCACACATATCAAATAAACGTTAATTTTCGTAAAAAACAATTTTTTTCATTCAAAATCACCGAAATCGCACGCTGTGCACGTTTTCATATGGTTGTTGTTGTTGTTGTGGCGGTCGCATCGCGCGCAGCGCTAAAATTCCTACTGAAATTCTCCTGGTGCACCAGGCGACCATAACCGTGCAGCAGGTCGCCCTGGCAAATTGCACTTTTAACTTCCGCTCCCGCAGCGGAAGTGCATGCTTTCAGGCGTTTCGCTGGCACAGGGCGACACAACTTTTCTATGAGTTTCACTAACAGCCGCTAGAGGGCGCAACATAAACTTGCTGTAAATGTCACAGGTGTCGCTGTGCATCATTTTTGTTGGCTTCCGCGCCGCTTTTAGGCGCACTAATACTAATGCAGCACGCACGCACAGCCGGCTGCAGCCAATTTGTGGCAAATTTGTACTGAAATTTGGCTGCTGCACCAGGCGACCATAAACGTGCAGCAGGTCGCCCAGCCGAATTGCACTTTTACCTTCCGCTTCAGCAGCGGAAGTGCATGCTTTCAGGCGTTTATGTGCTACAGAGTGCCACGAAGTGCTTATTTCATAGAAATGTTGCCTTTGCATGCCGCTAATGGCAGTTTGGCAGCATTTGCATTAATTTCAACATTTTTTTGTTTTTTTTTTTTGAGATTTCGAATATTTCAAACAATACATTTTTATTGCTAAAATCTAAAAGTAGGTAAATACATATGTAAATATTAATATACGTAAGCTTGCACTAATAATAGAACATAATATGTTTGTTGCAATATATAAATGACTTCAAGCGCTTTTTCATTATGTGGCTCAATATTTTGTTGTTTTTGTTGTTTTTAGTCAACGCTAACGCTCAGTCAGCAGCTGTGATGCATGAATTCACTCTGAATTGCTGTGAGTTGGTGTGGTTATACAAATTTTTTTGTTGAGTTAAACATTTCATCGCATATAAATACATACATAATAGGCAATACATAAGTAAATCAATTTAACAACTTAAAATATATAATTATATGTTAAAATTAATTTTTTTAAGACAAAAAAAAGAAAATTAATCAGTGATTATGCATTTTATAAATTAATGACGAAACAGTTTCCTTAACTCGAGCGTCAGACAAATGGCTCAAATGTTATTACTTTTGTTTTTATTATTTTTGCTTTGCTCAAAAACCATTTTTCCGCGCAAACAAGGCCACTTTTTGTGTCTGCTGCTTTCTAGAACTAATTTGAGAGTGTCAAGCTAACTTTTTATGATCATTTTTGTATAACTTGAGCGCTCTGCTTTTGAACCCCGTTTGGCAGTCGTAGGGAAGACAAGTTGCTAATGTTAAGGCGTCTAAATACGGGTGGCCATTTGTAGTAAAAACGTTTTCTTTGCCGAAACGTCTTCGTGTATTCTGCTACATATACATATATATACTTGTCTGCTTTTTAGGCTTAGAACGACGCACTTGCAAACGCACACTTTGCTTTACACTTAATAACAACGCTTAAACTACGCTCTTCAAGCGAATTCCTCCACATAGGTCGCCGGAAAGATGCCCACGTGATTGCCCAGCGCGCCCAGCCACCAGCCGTCCTCCTGCTTGGCGTGCACTTCAATGATGTCGCCCGGCGTCAGCTCCAGCTCGTCATACAATTTCGGCGTATAACTGTACAAGGCTTTGCAACGACTCAGTATAACGGGCGCGTTGCCATTTGTGTTCGCATTACCGTTCATATTGCTCTGTCCGTTATGTAGCTCTGCCGCATTTTGGTAGATTGTAGGCGTCGTCGTCGCCGCACCGTTAGACATGGCCGTGGCCGTGCCGTTCGCCAACATTGTGCTCTTCTCTATAATCGCTTTGTGTTCTTTGCGTGCCGAACTGTTTGTGGTGGTCGTCTGCTCGTCGTCTTCATCCTGTGAGCTGAATTCATCGAAATCGGAGTCCTGTTGATTCGAACCGCCATCGGCTTGACCACGATCACTATACGGATCATTGTCGATATGCGCTGGTATTGTCTTTGTCTTATCAATGCTGGCAATGCAAAGCTGTGTCTTGTTGCTGAGCGTCTCAATGTTGCTCTTGCTGCGACTGAACTTGCGCACGAGTATATCCTTGCTGAGATCGGTGCAGCTGGCGTTGGATATATTCGATGTTTGATTGACGCATTCGTATTCGTTTTCCTGCACCGATGCGCTGTCGTCTTGACTCATGCGATCGTTGTTCTTTAGCCAGAGCGGCACTTTGAGTACGCTCTGTTGTAAGCCGGTGCGATCACGTGTAACCTGTTGGCGCGGAAATTAAATGATTATAATTAAGGTGATTTTATAGATATTAGAATGAGTAAATACCTGTATATGTTGTGCCAATGGATGTGACGATCTCGGCTTGTGATCCAACTCCAATAGTGCTGAGTGCAATTTGAAGCGTGCACCCTCCAAATAGGTCAGCATCGATCGTATCTGTAAAGATTGCAAGAGCATTGAAGTTAAGCAATATTTTAGGCACTCTTGCGATTTCCTTTAATTATTGGCGTGTGAAATATTTTGAGATAAATGCAAAATCTTTTGTTGGAAAAAATATTGCCAATGAGCGGGGCTGGATCTTAGGCAAACGAAATACTGCAGTATCTTCCAGACGGAAGTCAGAAAAGCCGATGATATAGCTAACAATGGAGGAAAATAACATAAAGATCACAATTCCCACGACAGCCGGTTCTACGCACCGGAATTGGCCTGGTTTTATCCGGCCAAGGGCTGTTTTTGCGGCGATCTAACCCTGTTTGGTTCGGTGAGTATTAATTTAACATAAAGATCAATATAAAAGTCGATAGCCAGGCGGTAATAAAGGCAATAATGACAATAATTTCACATCGCATTATGTCAAAGAATATCTGCTTATAAGCAGATATGCTGTAGACGGCTGCCTGAAAGCGGCTGCATATATACTGGGTTCCAGGCCACAAAGGCGCTCCGGGGAAGGAATTAGCCGATGAGAATACCAAAAGTGTCGTCCGACTGACTACCCAGTCACTAAGAACGATATACATGAAATTTTCGAAAGAGCTGACAGACGGATCAAGACGTAAGCCTTCTGTTCACACGGTCTCGAAATAATTGCAGAACAATTTACTGGCGAATCTGATGGTCATAAGTAACGACGATACATGCAGAAAGTGCAGGAAACTAAGCATGAGATAGACGCTGAAACCCCAACTCTGCTTTTGTCTGGCTTTATCTAAAACTTAACTCGCAGTTCAAGGGACTAGATGAAGTATCAAAATTAGCTTTCAAGCCATAGCTCCGCAAACGGATCCAAATTTAAATCCGCCCAAAGACTAATATTGCAAAATAGTAAACCGACTTACGAATTCCTTAATAGTTAATATTTGAGAGCGTCTAAAGTTTGCATTGCTAATTTGACTCACGAATTTGAGCCAAATTTATTGGACCCCTCAAGGAAGGTAAGCCCTTATCAGTTCCAAGAGAAGACTTTTGAGCATTTTTGATAAAAGTAATATAAACAGAAAGCGAGCGTTAATCTATGCCAACTTACGTGATACAACTTGTCGGTGATATTTTGATTCTCTTGGTTGTTCAATGACTGGGAGAGTCCCTTTAGTCCATTACGCGAGCGACGCTCCCGCTCCAAATCCGCCTTGACCAACTGCAGCAGCTTGATAAGCGCATGCTTGCGTCGCTCCCGATTCATAGCCAATGTGGTGTGTTCACAATAGAAGTCCGGCAGCAATTGCTCGCTGGGACCCTCCGAATTACGACGTATATTCTTAACCACCTGCATATCTTTCAACACGTTGCAAGCGTCGACTTGTGGCTGCAGACGTTGCATCAAACCATCCAAAATGGGATTCATATTTGATGTGAGACGCGAATAATTCGCGATGAAGTTTTTCATGCTAACCAAACGTTGGTTTTCGATATTCTGCAGCAGTGAGGAGCCGCGCAGCACAGCCATCTCCCAATCGACGCGTGCGCGTTCAGCGCGTATGCAGAGCGTGTAGTATTCGACATCGGCACGCTTGACAGCCTCCTCGGCCTTCTTACGTTTGCTATCCAATTTGGCGCAATCTTTCTCAGCCGATCTGATTTCCTTTTCGGCAGCCAGTTTATTGGGACCTTGATGTAGCAGAGCGATGGATGGTGATTTCTGTATTCGTACATCGAGTAAGGCATCCTGTAGCTTCTCATTTTCGCGTGCAGCTGTGTGTGACGATTTCTTGGCTTTAGACTCGCTGACACGCCACTCGGCTAGTGTGCGTGCGGCCTTGTCCACGTTGCTCTCAACCTTTGGAGGTTAAAAATGGGGAAAGAGAGGTTAGTTAGTATGATGTTGGGAAGCCTAAAAGCATTTCATTACTGTTACTCACCGACTTTCTGGTTTTGTGATGAGCATCGATTATATTCTTGAGTGGTTTGACAATTTCATCTGTGAGTGAAGCCGACAGCTGGCGATGGATGTCGCTGCGATTCTCCATTTCGGTAGCAACACCACGCCAAGCATCGGCTATGCTGCCGGGCAGTTCACGACAGGCTTTGTTCAATTTGTTGGCCATTTTCGAGAGAGATTTCGAGTATAATGTCTCAGACTCAACTCTGTGAGAGCAAAGTTTGTATTATTTTTTTGTGTACGAACATAAAATATGAGTTGTTTACCTTTCTTGTAGTATCATTACCAGCTCCTTACCGAAGTCCCCACCTTGTTTTACATAGCGTCGCAGTTCTTCGAAGCCATTTTGGCCCTGAAAATATGATGGAAGCAACAACAAATTTAAATATATGCAAATATTGTGAATGAAAAAAAAGTGTATTCAAAAATCACTTGGAAACCACAATTCAAAACCTGTGGAATAAGATTTAGGTCGTAAGCGCTATAAGTCCTTAAAAAAATCCACAAAACCACACAAATATTAACTAGCAGTTTCTGTAAATCAAGCCTTTGAGTCTTACTAAAAGGTTTTCCCGTTTGAAAAATCTCTACAAGACCTAGACCTCAGCACTCTACTTACCTCCAATAATTTCGTGACCGTTGGTGTCTCATCAGCTGGTCGTTGCGTAAACGATGATTCTAAATCCTCCTCATTTTCCGCATTACCACCGCCGCTTACATCTCCAGCCCCACTACCATCCACCAAATCATCAGTACTCACGCCGAAAGCGGACGTTGGACTGGTCACTGTGCTTGCCGTGGCGCCTTGTGACTGCTGCAGATTGATACTAACAACGCTGGTGTCGCTGTCGCGCAGCACCGGCATGCCCACCCGACTATCACCACCACGCAGCAGCACACTACCATGCACAGAGGGCGATTGACGACACTCGGAGTTGTTGAGACTGAGCTTAGAGGTGGCGACGCGTTGCAAATTCGCCTGCTTCTGCACCACTTCCTTCAGTTTGGTGCTCTCCTCGCCAATCCAGTGCTTAACGCCATGCCAACCCTTCCTAAGCTTCTCTTTATTATTATTGAAACTGATAAGACGCGAGTTTTTATTCTTCAAAAGCGTAATACGACGTTCGCTGGGCTTTAGGTTGTCACGGTGTAGACAATATTCCAAATCGATATCATCATTGAACTCCTCGGATTCGTTAATTTGGCGCGTGATCTCGTTAAGTTCGTCGATGGAGACAAACAGATTTTGCGCATTCAAACTTTGACAACTCACCGACTTCAAATCGAACTCTTCAATGGTGCTGGCGTGACTCGTCAGGCTGTTCTTCGAGCCATGCTGATTGATCGAAGCGTTGCTGGAGAAGACAACGCTGCGACGCTTGCCATTCGTGTGGCGCATGTCCAAGGAATCGACGCTTTTGAAGTGCAGCTGTTGCGAGAGGTAGCCACAAACCTTTTGTTCTGCGCACATTGGTGTATTCGGATCACTTTTGCATTGTGGCGGTGACAATTCCACCGACGGCGATGAGTTTTCCTTATCGGCGTCATTGCCCTCATAATCGCTGGGCGCTAGGCTACACTTGCTGACACCGAAGAGCTCCGGTAAACGCGGTAAGTCACGACAGTTTTCGAGATCTGCTGTAGTCAAGCTCATATCCAAGGTCATGGATGGCGTCTTTTCGAGAAAGATCTTCATCTCCGCACGGTGTAGATTCTGCGCCGATTTCGAGTGTTGACGGCGACGCAGCTTGGGTGGTGGCGTCGGTATGCGCGGTTTAGGTGGTGATAACACCTTTTCGACGGCAGCCGCAGCCAGAGTGCGCTGTTCCACACTACTGGCAGGCGATTCGACCGATGTGGATGACACGTTTTGTGTGTTCATCTCTGGCACAGGAAATATAGGTAATTTCAATAGCAGACGCGCATTGAGATCAGCAAGTGGATCTGCAGGCACGGTTGTGTGCTTTGGTGTGCCAGCCGATGCCAGTTCGTAGCGCTCCTCCTCCTCAACTCCAGCCGGTTCAGCTGGCTCATCCACGACTGGCGGCGTGCTCAAAGCATCAGCATACACCTCCGTCTCACTGCCGGACGATGGCATTTGCGGCGACGAATGTATGTTGATCGTACGCACCATGGTGCTGGTCGCCGCTATGCCACCACCAATCTGCCGCAAACGCTCCTCACTCACATCAAAGCGATCCGCATCCAGTGTCGTTGTCGATATCAGCACTGGTGCACCGATTTCCAGGCGATGATCATCCGAATGCGCACCGGTCATATCGTAACTGCCTGAGGCGACTTTCTGTGGCGAACTGCCTTTGCGGCCGGCATGATGTCGCCGTGTAATGCGATGGCTGAGCGTCGAGTAACGCTTCGTTAGTTTGTTGAGCAGACTGCTCGTTGGTAGTAAGCCGCTCACATTGTTGTTACTGCCGCCATTGTTATTCTCATTGTTGATGTTGTTGTTGTTATTGCTATTTTCCGCATTTACTTTGAATTTTTGCGTGCGTAAACGATTCATTTTGCTCAACTCTTAACTAAGTACGCTGCTGCTGCTGCTCCTAATACACATTAATACCCGTGCGCGGATTAAAATGTCCACTTTGGCCGTGTTGTTGTCGCCGAGAGGGGTGCGCTCATTAACCTTAGGAATTGACGTTTGTTATAAAAAATTGTTTTCATTTTTCAAAATTTGTTTTTGTTATTTTTAGTGTGAACGATGTGCAGAAAGTTTGGAGCGGAAGGCAAAGTACTATTTGTAGACTGTGCTGCCGTTGAAACTCTGATTTTGGTGTTTACGAAAGTACTTAGTCAAAATTAATTACTTAAGTCAGTTAAATAAAAACTGTAAGTTAGTAATTGATAACAACAAAATGCTGATAACTCAAATTTCAACTTTTAAGCCATGCCGTTATTGATGTAACTAAAGAAATCCCAGCAATTAATTCTTGATTTTTAAGATATGAGATATTATATTTTCGTTACGTTTGAGAAAATAACTTTTGTTAAACATTAACTTCCTTAAACTTTTTGTTCTTGATCCTCGAATGTTTTGGTACTCGAAAGGTAAAGCCATAAATACATATACTACTGGGTATAATCACTGTCCATAACCTAGAAACATAAGCCAAATGTATTGCAGATCTTTGTTTTATTCAATATTATTCACGCCTATAACCTCTGCTAGATGGTACTATGCCTTGATAAGACACTTTTTATACTATGAACAGGGTATATTAAGGGTATATGAAGTTTGTAACATCCAGAAATAAACGTTGGAGACCTTATAAAGTATATATATATATGGTATGTATATAACAGTTCAGCGTGTTGAGCTGAGCCGATGTAACCCTGTTCGTCTGTTTCTACGTCTGTCTGTCCATCATATATCTTGATTGAGAACCAGATCTGAAATTTTGCACGCGTCCTTTTCTCTCCAAGAAGCTGCTCATTTGTCATATCCACTATGGGTTATAGCTGGCATACAAACAGAAGATCAAAACCAAGCTCTTGTAAGGAATTTTGTGTATTTGTGAAGAATATTATAGTTTCGAAGGGAAGTTAACTTTTTCTTTTTTTTTTTACAAATACTGACTCAATAGTTTAGAAGTCATTTTTTGATATCAACACCATCGTTTTTGTCTAAAAAATAATATTTCATCAACACACGAAATTTTGTTTCACCCAAATATTCAAAAAATTAAAATTTCCGTCATCTACAATGATAATATATATCACGAACCAATTTGCTATACAAAATTGCTTATAGCTTTCCAAAAGCTGCTTATATACCCAACGGTACTTCAATGCTACAAATAACACGTAAAACCGATAATGGTTTTTATAACAGCGTCACAATTTCCTATAATTTCTAAAAATTGTATGATGATATAAAATGGAAAATGTCTGCTTATTCCTGTAAACATTCCGGTAATAATTTTTTTATTAGTGCGAGACACTTCTGTAGCTAATGAAAGCGCACTCTCACGAATACAAATCGCAGATATCTAAGTGAATATTTACGTACTATTGTGTTAGAAAAATTTAGCGCAGTGTGTCCAGTTGGATGCAGTTTAAAAGATAGGATAGTCTTTTTGTGTTTAGGACGTAGGAAGGTAAGTTTAAAACAAATTTAGTGAAAGGAAAAATTGCGTACCAATTAAAAATAAAAATACGCTTTGATATTTTCATTTTTGAGATTATGTCCAAAAAGTGTTTGATACAAAAATTGTATAACTTTTCATTATCTACAACTTTGTGTCGCTTTCGTTTACAATGTGTTTCAGCCTACTATACATATATTACTTTCACTTTTTACAATTTTCCAATACCTTTGGACAAGTCTAGTAATCTCTTGAAGTCTTATACCACCAATCATGTTTTCGCTGACAAGAATCTTAATAACAAAGTTATTCAAATCTACGATATCGTTTTGGATAACCACAAAATGAGTAATGCAAAGGAAACATATTGAACATATTTAAGGATTTAGAATTAAGATGTTCGAAAGCTTTGTACGAAGCGAATACCGCTAACAATCAAGAGTTTTATCGAATATTAAACCGAGTTTTATTACCAAAATGTATTTTTCTTTAACATGCAACAAAATATTGAGCGCAATAATAATCAAACTATACAATTCTTTAAGAACAGCAATCATATCAGCATTAGTGTAAATGGAAACTTCAAAAAATCTGCATGCTTATTAGAACCAACAGCCATGCAACATGCAATCTTTGGATTTTTTTATTTTCAGCAAAGACATACCTCGAATTCTTCGTTGGAGCCCACAAATGCTGACGCTTTTCACTTTGAGCGAAAAGAAATTCTTAGCATTTCGCGCTTCAAAAAACTAAGCCGAATTCACTTTGTTGGAAACCTTATCGGAAATATGCAAATAATTCCAATTCTTTCACCTTCCCTTCAACTGCCGTGACACACTTCTGCAGCACATACGAAAATGTTTGTGTATGTGTGTGTGTCACATGCACAATGGTGACTGCTCTCAATCACCTTCGACCCAGCGCATTCCTCAGTCAACACCCAACTGACCGCCGCTGCCGTTGCCCCCAAACACTTGCTGGGCAAATCGCTCTAAAAACTTTAACTAAAATCGTTTATGTTGTTGCAGCTGCTGTTGTTGTTTGTAGCTTGTGCAGGTGATTGAAGAAGAACAGACAACAGGTGAATACTTCAATTGTCAACAAGAAGCCAACTGTCAGCAGTGAGAAATTCAAATTTGTTGCATTGTTGTTAATAGCGATTGTTGTTGATGTTGTTGTTGTGATTCTTGCTGTTGTAGCGTTTGCACCGTTTTGGTGGCATTTCAACCTTTTCTGTTGACTGCGGTAATGCATTAGGTCAGTTCTTTGTGGACACAGCGAACATGATAACAACAACGAACAGTTTGTTTTTGTTTTTTAATCTTTTTATGTTTATGTTTTCTATTTTATTTGCTTTATTTAAGGCCACTTGCTTTGTCCAAAGATACCGTTATATATAGTGTGCAGTAAGTCCACTTCACTGGTTGCTGTTGGTCAACACTTTTTATTGCCTGCTTTTTCTATTAGTTTTGCGGTCAAATAAAAAAAAAACAACGAATTAACATTTTTTATTGTTTTTGTTGTCTTCTTATACCCTGTACAGGGTATATCAAGTTTGGGCCGAAATTTGTTTGAAAATATTCGGGAATCTACAAAATATAGCTATAAATGCTCAGCGTGACGAGCTGAGTTGATTTCGCAATTTCTGCCCGTCTATCTTGTCCCTAAGTTTTGGAGATAACGATCTGAAATTTTGCACACGCCCTTTTCTACTAAAGAAGCTGCTTATTTGTTGGAACCGCCGATATCGAATCACTATAACATATAGCTGCCATACAAACTGACCCATTAAAATCAAGTCCTCGTATGGAAAAGTATTTCATTTAACGTGATATCGACATCAAATATCTTCCAAGGCAACGCTTAATCTCCGAAAAAATTGTTCTTGTATACTGATCGATCAAAATCAAGTTCTTGTACTGGAGTTAACGTTTTTTCTTGTGTTTTTTCTATTATTTTTATTTTTGCTTTGCATTATAGTAATGACATTTGTCCATCAACAAGTTGTAGGTATAGGCGCTGAAATGCCAAGAGGCGCTGAATACAGGTATGTAGCCAGTTGCTTGGTTGATTGAAGATTCGTCGTTTTATTGCTTTTGTTTTGTTTTGTGGTTTATTTGATTTTTGTTTTTGTACCGTTTTCTGCACCATTTGCTTACCGGTATTTAACCTGGAAAATTTTCACCCTTTTTCAACCATTTTCACTCACTGGTTGGTCTAGGCTTAAGTTGCTTGGAAAAAAGCGGTTAGGGCTCAACCATAAGTATGCACGTTTGTGTGTGTATATGTGCGTGTACATAAATCTTCTTTCACTTTATTGCCATCAGCACAAGGTAACGCACCCATTGGTCAGGCTTATCTGGTGCATTTAAGTGACATACACTAAATCACTACCATTAATCCATTAATTTAATTTGTGGAAACCTTATAAATTGATTTTACAAATAAATGTGTGTGTGCATGTTGACCTATTGGCTATTCAATGAAGCATTTCAAATCGTGAAAACAATTAGATTAGTTCTTAATTTATAAAAAAAAAGAATGGGCTTTAACAGCTTTTTGAAGTCAATTAAAGGTCGGTTGAGTTGGCCTGGTTAATGGTTCTAAAGCTCATTTAATGTGTTTAAGAAATAAGAAAGGTGCTGAGAATGACAGTTTAAAGAAATATTAAAGAAGTTATTGAAGTCTGAAGCTAGACCAAAGAGCTGTCCACCATACTTGCACCATTTACTTCTGACAATAAAAGAAAAATAATTATTTGATCTAATTGAACTGAGCTATCTCTCGAGCAATCTAACCAAACGTTTACAGGATTGTTCAAAAAAGAAAAGGTATAAGCAATTTTCGTAGTAGATTGTTGGTTGTGATAGCAATTGTCAACACAATGTCACAAGAAAACTTAAGGAAATAATGGAAGAAATTTTATGTGAAAGAATATAATCGATTTTTTAAGACGGCAAATATTTCTCAAAGGATTTTTTGGAATGCTGCGGTATATGTATGTATGTCTGTCTATAAGTACGATATAAATAAGGAATCATTCCGGTTATCTAAACTCGAAAATCATGGAAACGGTATAGAATTGCAGAAAATAGAATTAATTTATCTGAGAGTTCATTCCTTGCATTAACCATTTTATCCGACTTCATTTCAAAAATTAGTTTCATCCGAAAACGACTTCAATAAAAAGGATTTTAAAGTAAACGATTAATCTACTTTAACAGCGTCATCTTTGTTGATATTATTTAAAACAAAGTTTAACAAATACAAATTTAATTAATTCTCTAGCTAAATTAAAGCCACTTTCATGATCTTTGCTTTAACCGACTATAAAGACAAATAAACAACTTTAAGCACCCAAAATGATATTATATATAGAATTATTTTAAAATCCAGAACAAAAAATAAAAAAAAAACTATATAAGAGATAACAAAAAACATTTCTATTTTATGCACCCTCTCTGAGTCAAGCATAAATATATTAAAGTGCTTCAACGCTTCGACTTGTCCTCGTTGTCCTCTAACTACATAAGAACATACAATCAGTGCAACACACTGATAACACACTAACCCCATAATTTCACTTTTTCCAATCAATGAAATTGCATCTCGACCATGGAGCCATTTAATGGTGCTGTTTTTAGAGCAACTTATGACAATACCCTGTAGGAAATAAAGTGTTTTTAATAGGACACTACAAAAGTAGGCCGCTCTTTTGACATTTCTCTTCAGTAAGGTTTTCCATTTCATCATGGTAAGATATACGATCCAACAACGAGTCGAAATTATTAAAATTTACTACTGAAATTCGGAGTCAGTGGCCTCAACTTTAAGAGCTACTTAAGCCAAAAACGTATTACATATATTTTTTAGTTTCCTAAAAAAATAATTTTCAAGCAAAAAACTTTTTGTTAATATAAAATTTTTTTATGAATTTAATTTGGAATTCTAAACTAATATTCTGGCTGTGAGTATCTTAAAGAACTTGTGAATTTCAAAAAATATATAAATATAAAGTAATAAACACAGTTGAACTTCCATAACTCGAACATGTAATATTCAAAAATGCAATAGAAGTAAAATTTTATACAAATTTGCTTCCACAACTCGAAGTCTCTCTCACTCGAACTTTTTTTTGGATTATATGGTGATTCGAGTTAGAGAAGTTCAACTGTATATTTAAGAATATTCTCCGAAATCTTTAACTTGATTCGACAGATAGTTTGGGTTATATGAGCGTAAACAGATCCAAAACTCATAAAAGCCTTTTTCTTGTAGAGCTGTTTTCAGTGTTGTTGAGGAAAATTTCTCCAAAACGACTGATCAACTTGAACGAAAAAACTACCTTTTTAGATATATTTGTCAGATAATTATCAAACTGACGTTGATCAATAACAAAAGCTTCGTCAGGATCGGGAAGAACCTCTCCAAACCAAACAAGGTTTCAGACAAGGCGACTCCATATTGTGCGTGGAGAAGTAAAGTCCTCTCTCGATGAACAAGGACCAAACTCTATAAGTCACTCAATATTCCCGTCCTGCTATATGGTACAGAGGCATGGACGTTGACAACATCTGATGAGTCGGTGTTACGAGTTTTTGAGAGAAAGGTTCTGCAGAAGATTTATAGTCTTTTGCGCATTGGCCACAGCAAATATCGAATTCGATGGAACGATGAGCTGTACGAGATATTCGACGACATTGACATAGTTCAGATTAAAAGAAGCGGCTACGCTGGCTAGGTCATGTTGTCCGAATGAATGAAAACACTCCAGCTCTAAAAGTATTCGACGCAGTACCCGCCAGGGGAAGCAGAGGAAGAGCAAGACTTCCACTCCGTTGAAAAGAACAGGTAAAGAAGGAACCTGGCTTCGCTTGGAATCCCCAGTTGGCGCCAAACAGCGCAAAGGAACAACGACTGGAGCGCGGCTATAAACGAGCAAGCGCACCCACTATGGTTGTAAAATTAAAATCATTATGATTGAATTTTCAAAAATTTCTATACGGAAAGATTTCAGTTCATCTTACGAGCCAAATTTTCCCTACAGGACATGCAGCTACCAAATATGCCTATCCACAATTGTATGTGCAGCTGTATATGCCACATACTCGTAAAAATAAATGCACTATCGGCATAATGAGCGCTGGTATTGTGGCAAATAAACCTAAATTATGTTGTGCATATTTTTAGTAGCAAATAAAATAAAATGCATAAAAGCTATGCCAAAGCGACTAGCAGAGCATCCGATCAAAATGAAGCAATCGCAATGAAATTACCCGCCGGCGACCAAGCAAACTACGTAAGTTAAGTACTTAACTGCTAAACTATACTAAAGAGGACAAAAGTTCAAGCATAGAGCAGAAATGCAATCGAAGGCCGATCGAACGGCAATTACTAAGAGATGCACACATACATACATACAAATATACATGCATACATATGTATAAAACTATAGAAATATGATAAAGTGGCAGAATCTTTTATTCAAGCATATATTTTAATGATTTTTCGAGCGAAGGATACAGCAGAAGCGCCAAATATGTATAAATATTCAAACACAATTACATTTAATAGTATAATATACATATAAACACACATAAATACATATTTTTAGTTGTCTTTGCCGCACAAGCGATGCATCGAGGACTTCAGGGCGGCTTAATCGTAGAATATGCAACATCTGCAGACACTTGAAAGTTGCAAGCCTTCAAGTGCTGGCAAACACATATTTATGCACACACATATATATGTACATACAAACACATCGACATACTTCCTCAATTCAAGATAAACTTGTGATAACGTCGCAAAATTATGGCTATGCGTTGCAATAAAATTAACCATTTCTCGCAAGAAAAAAGCAAACGCAAAATAATTGTATACATTGCAGACAAAAGCAACTCCCACTTCAATTACCAGCAAGTACACTTGCACTTGTGCAACAATGTTGCCAGGTTGCTAGGCTGCAAGGCTGCAGTGTTGCTGTGGTGCGAGTTGTGCGGCGTGTTTGCATGCTAATTGCATACTTCATGGCGGTTGTCCTTTGTGCGCTATATGATCAACAACAACAACAACCGGCTGTAGAATGGGTGTAAAGGCAATTGGACACACAAGTGGACAGCTAACATCAAGTTAGACTACACTAGGAGCTGCATGAGCAAGAAGCAAAAGGAGAAAACCTAAAGTAAAGAAACTCAACATTTAATTATGCGAGTATAACAGAACGACGGCATGCACAGAAGCATTAAGGTGAGTATTTTTTTTTTGGAAATGAAAATGAAGTGTTAGGCATCAGCACCAGTTAAGGTGTTAGGTGGGTTTCAGAAGTACAAAAAAAGGTAATTTACGATTTTTTTTAATATAAACCATCAAATATTTAAAAATAAAATATTGCATATTAAAGGCACATATTTGAACAACGACTCCTGAAATTTGTATATAAAAATGTTGAAAATTCCGCTGTTGAGACCTCATCTCAATGGGTGTCCCACAAAAAAAGTTAATGTTATTTTAAAGATGTGTACACAATTCGAACTAAATCGGTCGATAACTTTTTGAGAAATCGTGCCCACCGACTTTAAAAATGGAGTTTTGACAAAAACGCATTTAAAAATGGCGCACTTTGCCTAGATAGCCTCGAGCGCACAAGTTCTCAAGGCCGTAACTGCGAAGCTATTACTCGGATCAACTTGAAAATTTAGGACAATATTTTAAAGGTGTTGTAGAATTTATTAAGATAAAAACAAAAATCTATTTTTTTTTAATTTCAAACCCACCTTAATGCTAAGACGTCAAATTTCTTTTTCGTTGAAAAGAAGTTGGTTAAAAATGTCACACCCTAATATAAATATTCACATATGTTTGAACAACTATGTGGCAATCTTATGCGCTTCATAAGCTAGCTATTGAAATGGAGCTGATGTGTGGAAAAGCGTTCTTAAGAAGTCAAGTGGCTTATGTTGTAAGACACCAAGAGGTTAGATGGCTGAGTTTGCTGCGCTAAGGACACGCATACGTTAGGCAATAGGTGCGCCACCGAGGGGGTGCCGCAAAGGATGAATAGGCAAAAAATGGAGCAGTGTGAATGTGGATTAATGAGAATTCTTGAACTTTGAATAAAGAATGCAACGTCGGAGTTATTATTTAGAAGGTGCTAAGGCGACTAAGATTGGAGAAGATATTAAGAGATAAAAAATAATTGAAAGCATGGTTGTTTATATTATGTTACAGTGTTCTGGCGCATGGAGTTCACGATCGAATTGAAAAAATGATGTTGTCGTACTCTTGAAGGATAAGGAGGTAAGAAAGGGTGGTATTCATACAGTTATTGTTACTACGCTACGAAAACTGAACACACCTGTATTTTATTGAGTGTCGATATAATTTGCTACAATTTTTTTGTTTTTTTTTTTTCAAAAAATCAACCGTTTAATCCAAAACTTACTAAAAAATGTCATGTCTCTGTCTCTGTGAGCACAACTAAATCATAGTCCTGTAGACCGCTTGTATTAATAAAAATATGTGGACTTTTCCATTGCTTGAATCGTCTGTTAGACGAAACTATAACTTTAACTATAACCTATAATTTACATGATAGAGAGAGAGTTTCTCGAAACATTATTATTATTCGAAAAAATCACCAACTTGCAGTTAAGGTAAACTGCAACAAGAAAATGTTTGACTTACTTTGGGTTATGAAGGCGGAAAGGATAAAGAAAGAGTAAGGAGTACTATGAAATTCAACCGAGTCATCACCTAGACGAATCTTCAAACTTAAGGAATATAAAGAGTATGTTGGGAATCTTTGGGATGCATTTTTATCAATTGATCAATTTTCATATAACCCAGTTATTTAGCAACTATTAACAGCCTGAGGATAAAAGCATGAATAAAATTTCAAAAATCTGCCAAAATAAATTTGAAGCTAACGAGGCGGAATGTTTGTAGGATTATTCGTTCTTAAGAAAATGTTTATGTATAATTATAGTTGGCTTTGGATATTCAGAAGCTCTTTAAAATAATATATTTTTTTAGTTCAGGGCATTAAAGACAAGGTCTTATGAATTTCTGCGGCATAAGAATTCGTCAATTATTTCAATTATTTCTCGGTTGATTTTATGAAGTAAACACCTTGTAAAAAAACCTCTTTGGTTTTAATATGCCCGATCTTTCCAAATATTATACATATATAACTTCACAAACTAATATCCTAGCAAAAACTCTCTTATTGCACGTCATATTTCTTTGCCACTTTTTATAAATCACGTGTCTACAATGCAGTCCTTTGCACATATCATCTGCACATGCAATAAAAACTTAAAAACTGAACAAAATCTGTTGAAAATCTGTTGAAAATCACGCACAAATGTATATCTACAACATTACAAATACTAACAAATAAAGAAAAACATAAACCCGCAAACATAAAAACATTACGCATAGGCAAAAGTGTCATACAGATTTCTAGAATGTGCAAAAACAACACGGCATGCACGCCGCACACCCAGGAAGTCAATGCAATTAAGGCGTTTTTTGTTGGAACCTTACACTTAGGCATAGAAATGCAAGACTGTACTCGCTTGAATGCACATATTTTCTATTCTAGGAGAAAAATATGAGCACAGCAGCCACTTGTTGGGTCAACAGCTTCCATCTGTGCGAATCACTGCGACATGTGTTGCCACAAACTGTGACAACACCGCTAATGGGTGGCGAGGAGTGATGCAATACAGGCCAGAGGAATTTCAAATCTGTAACACTTCTGGGAAAATGTTTGTACAAAATATGTATATAGAGATTGTCTGGAAAGTAATAGGACTGTACAATGTGGAAGAAATATGGTTTCGCATGGCATTTTAGGTAATATCGAAATTTAAATTAAATTAGGTAAAATAAAATATAAATTGTTTAATAAATAATATGTATGGAACTACACTTCTTCCAATGGCATCTATATTTTCGAGAAAAATGTATCAAGGGCTCACAGATTTGAGTTGGAGGTATTGAATAACTTCAGATTTGTTAAGGGTCTATTCGCATGTGCATTTTATATATTAATTTAATTTCAGCCTGTGAAATTCTGGAAACTGTTCTCTAACTAAATGTCTAATTAGTTGATGGAAAATGCTTGATAAGGCTCATAACCTCAACCAGATGTACTAAAACAACTGTTCGTCTAATTAGACACTAGAAAATCTCAATGGTGTTCGAGTAAAACAATGGCTGAACGTCATGAAACAATTTCTTTCAAATAAGTATGTTTCTGTGGAGCATGGAATTCCTAACTCTATTGAATGAACTTGAATGAACACAAGATACTGGTTCCAACAAACCTATGGCCCTCAATTTTTATTTATGAGCCCGCTTCTAATGCAAAATAAATCACCGAGTTGCTTTAACTCTCCTCGGTTTTCAAACGATAGATTCGATATTTCATTAAGTTCTCTGAGCGCCATTTACTTGGGAGTAGCCGGAAATGATTCTTTTACATACTTTTAGTAAGAATATGCCTCCTTTTTAAGAAAAAAAAAGTAGAAAATTTATAGGAGAGTACTAAATTGAAATTATTTTAATTTTAAGTCGAGTAGTATACTAAAATCCTGGAATCATTCCACAAAAAACATCAATATCATTGCTTTTTAACAAGAAGCAGGGAAGTGATAGAACGAAAGGTTTAAAAACGCTGACGTAGCTAAGAAGGCAATAGCGTTTTTTACGAAAAAACCCAACATATCGGGGAGAAAGGTATCGGAAAAATTACAATGTTCTAAATTTTTGCAGGAAAAGTTAAAGGAGGAAGCGCTGAAGTCTTACAAAATTTCAAAAAGAACAGCATGGCAAAAGATCGGGCCAAACGGCTTCACTTTGATTTCCTTAAAATTTTTGTGCTTATGACTTTTCTTAGAGACTTTTCTCAGCTTCCAGGTGTGAATTTTTATGTTGAAGATTAATAAAGGAATGTCCAAAAAGAGTTTAAAACATAAAAACAGACAAATTTTCCAAAGAAAATTTTCATTTGGTAAGAAATTTGTAGCTGTGGTAAAAGAAGCACTTCTTTTGTTACAACTGGAACTATCAACGTTTATACATCCAGGAGTGCTTTCAAAAACGACTTTTGCCATTCATAAGATGTTATGAGGTGTCCACATTTTTTGGCCTTGGCTTCATGCCATTATAGCAAATCGGCAGTTGAGTGGTATGAGATGAGCAATATAGCTTTTGTGCCAAAATTTGCAAATCCGCCTAACTGTCCTCAGCTCCGACCCATCGAAAGATATTGGACAAAACAAATTGCTGACACCACTAAAAATTTTTCGAAGAAATGGTTTTCTTCAAGCATGCAGATTACAGAAAATACTATTAAGAGACTCATGGGAGGTATATTGGAAAAAAATTAAATTATTTACAGAAACAATTAATCTGCAAAATGTTTTTTATAAATGAATTATTGTTAAAAAACCTGTTTTTTTTTTAATACATGAACTATTTGAAAAGCTACTTAAATTTTTTCGCGCACTAACTTCATTGTGCGCAAACTTAAATGATCAGGATGGCAAGTTGACTCAATTTATCAATAAAATGTCAAATCGAAAAAACACGTCTTTTTCTTCCCAAAAATTTGCACATTTGTTGGAACCACCGATATTGCATTACTATAGAATACAACCGTCATACAAATTGAACTGTCAAAATCAAGTTCTTGTAGGGAAAACTATTTTATTTGTCAAGATATCTTCCCGAAATTTGGCATATATTGTTATCCACGGTCGAACTACTATAGCATATACTTAGCTGTCATACAAACTGATCAAGTAAAATTCATATATGTATATGAGTTTTTATACCCTGTTATGCTATAAGAAATGGACCTGTGTAGGGTATTACAACTTCAGTGCTGCCGAAGTTAACGTTTTGTTTTGTTTTAAGCATTTTTATTGTGACTTTTCAATGCACGTGACTTTCGACAGTAGTACACACACCCACTATAATTTCACTCTAAAATGCATTAAAATCACTAAGCACAATCGTTTAGTGTAGTAATTATGCCGAACAAATGGCTGCAAGTATGCATAGAAAAATGCTGCTGGTAATTTTCGGTGAAATGTGTTGTTTGCTTAAAAATACTATGGTAGCGTGCTTGCGGCAAATCGAAAACGAAAGTGTGCCACAGGTGTTACACATACAATTAAAAACTACTCATTTTTATGAACTCTTATGGTACATATAGTAAATACATACATACATATAAGCGCAAGTTATTGTATCTACATATGGAAAATACACATGCAACATGCCGCAAAACAATTAAGCGTTGCAGCCATTAACTAGATAAGAGCGTAGATATGCGAGAGCAACTCATTAAACTGCAAACCCAAACAACAACATATAAACGAGCACACGTTTGGCTTAGATGCCGCGTAGATTCAATTAAATCTTTTCCAGCGGCATTAGCAGAGAATCTGCTTAAAACTCAGCTATTAATAAAAGCGAATAAAAATGAAAACACACTAAAGAGATGGGGCGAGACAGATAGAGAGGTAGAAAAAATTGAGCGAAAAATTAAAGCAAACAATTAAACGTGCACAAAATAGAAGCAGAAAAAAATATTTACTGAACCGGGGGGCGTACAATGGATGAGACCCACACAGTGCAAACTGCACTTGACTGTCGGCAAAGTTGCCGCGACGCAGCGCTTATTTATGTGGCTCATCAACGAATTTGTATCTATACAATACGTTTACGGTGTTGTTGTTGTAGTTGTTGCTTTTGTTAATTGAATTTTATGCTCGCATCGTAAATCAGCCGGCAGCGGAGCGATATAGCTTGACATATGTGTATGATAGACATATAAACACAATATATAAACCATGTACATAGCCATGTACACACACATACAAACTTTTCTAGATACATATACATATAGATCTATAGAAAATTTTCCTTTTGTAGCGCAATTGCATTCATTTGCTAAAATTAAATTACATCTGCCGCTGTGATTTTCTACTTTTTGTGTTGTTGTCATTTTATTTTACCTTTATTATTGTTTTTGTATGTTGTTTAGTGTCATAGCATGTCAATTTTCAGGTGCAACAGCCTACATATGCAATGTAATGCGCATTTAAAGTAAAAAACAAAGTAAACATAACAACAACAACGGCACCTGTGTTGTTAACAGCCGACAAACTCGTGCTCGTAAATATGTGCAACGAGCGCATAAATTCTTTCAAATGGGCCCAACCAACAACACAAACAGTCGTACATGCAACACGTGCTGCGGTGTGAGTGAGCAATTTCACACATACATACATACTTGTACAAACATATTGCTAAGTTCATCCGTAGACACGCATGGGATTTTGAAATATTTATGATTTTCAATACAGCGCGAGTGGGGGTTTCACTCCATAAAATTATGCTGAAGCTTCTGTCACATTCTGGTTATTACAATTATAAACAAGAAACTGAAGGTTTAAAAATAAATTTATTTTAATTAAAACAAGCGGAAAAAAATCTAAAACATTTCGGTT
This sequence comes from Bactrocera neohumeralis, assembly GCF_024586455.1. NCBI lineage: Eukaryota > Metazoa > Arthropoda > Insecta > Diptera > Tephritidae > Bactrocera > Bactrocera neohumeralis. The sequence goes on from NC_065922.1 coordinate 25,169,313, forward strand.
CCATATCTTCTAAAGGAATCATAGAGTTTAAAATAAAATTGAAAATCGTGATTTCCCTATATCAATCATAATAACACTTTGAAAAATATTGACTAGTAACACTAGAATGATACACATCTGACAAGGCTTATAAGAACTCGATAGTATATAGTTTCATAAAAGATATTTTTTCTTCATTCAATAACCTTAATTGGACTTGAAAACTGTGATATAGTATCAAACAACGTGACTAAAAAGAATTAATAGTGTCTTTAGAAAAGATGCAAAGTCTAAAAAAACTTGATGAGGTATCCTCATTTTCCATTTTCTCTCACTGATGTTTACCTACTTGTTTTAGGGCGCCTATGTACGGTTAATGGATTTTTAAGAAGTTCTCTGAATATATTTTAAGAGCTTGATAACTTTTTTAAAAAAAAACGCATAAAATTTGCAAAATCTCATCGGTTCTTTATTTGAAACGTTAGATTGGTTCATGACATTTACTTTTTGAAGATAATTTCATTTAAATGTTGACCGCGGCTGCGTCTTAGGTGGTCCAATTTTGGGCAACTTTTTCGAGCATTTCGGCCGGAATAGCCCGAATTTCTTCGGAAATGTTGTCTTCCAAAGCTGGAATAGTTGCTGGCTTATTTCTGTAGACTTTAGACTTGACGTAGCCCCACAAAAAATAGTCTAAAGGCGTTAAATCGCATGATCTTGGTGGCCAACTTACGGGTCCATTTCTTGAGATGAATTGTTCTCCGAAGTTTTCCCTCAAAATGGCCATAGAATCGCGAGCTGTGTGGCATGTAGCGCCATCTTGTTGAAACCACATGTCAACCAAGTTCAGTTCTTCCATTTTTGGCAACAAAAAGTTTGTTAGCATCGAACGATAGCGATCGCCATTCACCGTAACGTTGCGTCCAACAGCATCTTTGAAAAAATATGGTCCAATGATTCCACCAGCGTACAAACCACACCAAACAGTGCATTTTTCGGGATGCATGGGCAGTTTTTGAACGGCTTCTGGTTGCTCTTCACCCCAAATGCGGCAATTTTGCTTATTTACGTAGCCATTCAACCAGAAATGAGCTTGGTCACTTGGTCGATTATGTAGACCATAAATCGGACGTAAAGCGCGAAACACATTTCGAACCGAACACTGATTTTGGTAATAAAATTCAATGATTTGCAAGCGTTGCTCGTTAGTAAGTCTATTCATGATGAAATGTCAAAGCATACTGAGCATCTTTCTCTTTGACACCATGTCTGAAATCCCACGTGATCTGTCAAATACTAATGCATGAAAATCCTAACCTCAAAAAAATCACCCGATACATAGGTTCGGAGGGTTGGCATCCCAACATCAAATCAGACTAAATTTGAAAGCATATTGTTACACTACAAACTTGCATTCATCCGCTCATCAACTCTCCAATTTCTATGTAAGCATTCTTCGTTCCGCTTCGACCCAAACCTAGGTTAAAATTTTGTCTATATCTACGATAATAGAGAACACAGTGCTCGTAAAGTGAGATTCAGTACTATGTTTATTGAAATCGCTGGCATTAAGGAGAACAAAACGTACATAAGACGCAGTGTAACGGTTTTCAACAAATCTAATTTTTTATTGTATTATTAAATTCTACCATACCTCTAGAATATGGTCCTAATTTTTCAAGTTGATCCGAATAATAGTTTCGGGGATACAGCCTTGAGAACTTGTGCGCTCGGCTATACTAAGTGCGCCGTCTTTAAAAACGTTTTTCTCGAAACTGTAATTTTGAAGTCGGTTCGCAAAATTTCTCAAGAACATTCTCGGGACTTGGACCAAGGATTTTTTCCGATTAGAACTATTAAAAAAAAATTTCACGAAATTTTCACTGAAATTTAAATTTTTTGTAAAAATGTCTGCCAAAAATCAAATTTTCAGATTTTCTAAATACTTTCGTCCAAGTTCTAAGTTAAGGGTTTAACCAAAACAGGTTTTTTTCACTTTAGATGAACCTGTAAGGAGTTATCTTGCCAACACGGGCGCATCTTTTTTCCGTCGTTGGAAATGGCGTCGTAATGGCCAAGTTTGAAATATTTTTTTCCAAAAATTTCAGAATTTTTTAGTTTTTTGTGTATGTTTGTAACAATAAAAAATTTTAATAAAATATTTCGTGTTTTAGATGAGAAAAAAAATTTTAAAAAATACTGATTTTTAAACGAGGAAAGCCATGTAAACCCTTAAGAAACAAAGAAACAAAATTGTTTGAATTGTGGTATTCTTCAGACAACAAGACCTAAAATACATTAAAGTTTAAAGCCAATATGAAGTTATTGTTATGAAACGTGTTTATTTAAAACCATTTTAACCAACTTTCCAAAAAAAAAAAACATAATTTTTGGCAGTATTTTTCATGAAAATTATTTTTCGTTGCGCAAAAATTGCCTTCCATTATTAATATTTCGACGACTCTGACAATTAAGGTAGCCAAACATATGTACATACATACATACATATGTATATACAAGTATCTCACAGATAATCAACAATCGACAGTTCAAATGTTTCACGAGGGGTTGTGTGTTCTTTTTTAAATATTTTATTTTTCTTTTTTGCTTTTTATGTGTCTTTGTTGACCTCCTTTGCCTGCAGTGAACAATTCACCTATTCACCAATTCACCAACTCACCGGCGATCGAGTAGTTCTATTTGTGTGCTTGTCTTCTAGTGCGTTTGTGTACTCGTACATTTGCGTGTACAAGAACTCAGTTTTGAACAGAAATTTTATTTGTTGTTATTTGTGTTGGCAGACAACACTATTTGCTTAATTTTTAATTTACCGATTATGTACATACATATACTTTACGTACATGCATTTATATATTATATTTACTTATGTTTTCATTTAAGCTAGATAATCTAGTTTTCCTCACAGAATATTGAAAATAGTCAATTCGAATATTTTAGGTATAAATATCACTTTTGTGCATGATCCCAAAATTAACACACGATTCAAATTTGGCGCCATTTCAATTAGTTTTGAATTCGAAGTTAAATTTCCGCCTTTTCCGACCGTATTTTGTAAGAAATTTTCGAACTGTGTCCACCAAGCTTTCATTATTTTTGAAATATTGTTCCATAATAAATAGACGTTGTTCTATCGCGTAACGCTCCATGTTTACTAAGCCTAAACTGTCAACTGTCGATTTGTTTCTTTAGGGTTGTCAACACTTTCACCTTACAAATGACGGCAAATTTAAAATAAAAGATTTTCAAAGTGAAGTGAAGTGAGTAGAATTTTTCGAAATCTTCCAACTTATGCAGATAATGAAATTTACTGGCACAAATTCGCAATAAAAATTTAGTTTTCTTCTGACATGTGAAAATGATAGAAAAATCCCTATCTATGCCAACTTTCGGCACAACATGTCAATAAATCTATATTTACTTGGCATTCAAATATAGTACATACCCACATATGTTTTTATGTATGTTTCACAGTTTTTATTTTTAGTGCCGAATAATCTCACTTGAACTTATTTCAAAAAACCCTGACATCGCTGAAACTAATTGCTAAATTTTATGCGCTAAATCTGTCTGTATGGGTCGATACCCTGTAGAAATGAGATAACATGGACGAATGAGACATACATACTTATGTACATATATAAATATAGTCATTAAGTAAGTCTAGTGTGAGCTAAATTGAAGGAAATATTAAAATTTGAGAGAAATATTTATTTTTTTCATAAAAAATTGCAATTTCTTAATTTTTTCTCAACAGGATCATAAACTCAAAGTTCATTTTTAAATGCTGCATAGTGCTTAAATTTGGCGTTTCCTTGACGCTTGAGATGAAAAATAATCAAAATAAAATTTGTGTGTTGAAACTGTTATTGACATTCGTCGCCAAAAATTATTTAGCAAACTTTGCCAAGTGCATGTAAAATTAGAAATTATTTGCGAATGTATGAGTGCATATGCACAATGTGTCACGAGATATAAGAATTGCATCACTGTGCAAATTTTTATATTGAAAATTATTTTTTTAAGAACTGAAAATGTTTTTAAGTGATATATGGAAAGTATATTATCATCCTTGGATAACTTTCGAATTTTCAAATTTTGGAAAGTAAAACTGATTAGGGGGAAAAAAATTTGAAAGCATGACTAATTCATGAGCTTAGGAAAAGCACAGACGTATGTACATATAAGTATACTTGTATATATCGTCAAATAAAACGCAAAATAATGAAATACCACTTTTCATAAGTTTACAGACGAAGGAAAAACGTTATAATAAAAACCACTCATATGAGAAATTTTGAGTTTTGGTTATAAAATGGTTATATATAGGTTATCATACACTTATATTTGAACCAAAATTTGAGTTTTGGTTATATAATGGTTATTATATGTTACAGCGATTTTCGATTTGTTTTTCATGATACGCTGTTTTGCAGTTTAGGTGACGATATAGAAAAATTTGTTCAATTACTGTAAGGGATAACATTATATTTTTCTAGTTTTATGATCTAAAAGCCCAAAAATCAGCTTTCCAAGTTGCAAGTGACACATTACACTATTTGCCATAAACAACTGTTTTTCTTGGTGTTGCACCAAACAAATTTTTTTCGAAAAGTTGAGTATAAGTAAAAAAAATAATTTCCCCGTTTTCGATGTTAGCCTCCAAATCTAAATATTATCCTTCGAAGTCCGAAATTGAACTTAGTTCAAACACTTTTATTAATTACAGGATGAAAATTACTAAAAGAGTAAAAATATTAATTCTATTTTCTAATTTTTCCTATATTTTCAATGATGTGTAATTTTTTTTATCAGGCTTCTATGACAGATACTATATTATAATTATTACGCTAAAAATCGAGAAATTTTCTGCTCTCATTTCTCATTAACGCACTTTTATTATCAGTAAACAATTTCAAATCATACCTGCAAATAAATCAAAAGTTATTTATGAAGTAATTTCTTGATTTCAGAAATTATATCACCTTTTAAATGTTTCAACTCATCATTTTATAGCACCACTGAAGAGCCTTTTGCATCACTCTTAAACCAAGCTAGCTGCTGTTCTAGAAGCGTAATCCCAAAAGTGATTCGGCACTTTATACTGATAAGAAAGCAAAAAAAAACGCAAATAAGCATCTCACATCTCCGACGATCCGCGACAAAAAATTACTTCGCCGATAAGAAAACCGCGTGAGATCATGTGCAAATTATTTTTATTTTCTTTCACCTTAATAATTAAGCTGAATCAAAAAGCAAACAACGTACATACATACATATGTACATATGTATGTTTTATTAGCTCTAAGGCAAACAACGGGCAATGCGACAATTATGAACTCAATTATGATGACTATTTCTTATTTCTATGATATTATTATCACTTTATAATAAGTGTATTTGTATAGGAAGGAGAGAGGAATGCATATGGTAAGTGGTCAAATATTTATTAAATGATTATTATTATAAAAAAAAAATATTATTAACATAGTCAAAGTTTATTTTTCATAAAAATATAAAAAATATTAAAATTTACAAAATTAAAAAAATAATAATTTTTTTTAAATTATAAAAAAAAAATGTTTTAAATATTTTCCTTTATATTAAATATTATTCTTTGAATTAAAATTTAAAAAATAAAAAAGAAAATCAAAATTTTAAAAATTATAAAAAAATGCTTAAAATAAAGGAAAATATATTTTATGAATATTTTTACTTCAAAAAGATATTTGAGCTTTTTCACAAAATACCTCCAAATAAAGGGATTTAATCTTCCTGTTTTTCTTTACTTTTCCACATCCACAAATGTCGCGAAGTTTTCACTGATATTTTAATTTTTTTTGTAAAAATATCCTCCAAAAATCAATGTTCTGTTTCCTTCCCCCTTCGGCTGAGTTTAAAATATTTTTCTTTTTTCAAAAATTGCAGAACTTCTTTGTTAATAATGTAAGTTTTTAACAATAAAAAATTCTAATAAAATATTTAATTTTTTATCTGAGAAAAAATTGTGGAAAAAAGGCTGATTTTACCCGAGGAAACCCATGTAACCAATTAAAAATAATAAAAATTACTCATATTTCAATAATGTTGAGACTTATATGCATTAATAAATATTTCAATTAAAATATTTTTCATAATTTTTATTTCTGTTATACGACGCGTGTCTTTTTAATTATTAAATTGTGCTATTTTATCTTGAGAATATTTCATGAAACATTATGCTAAATGTTTTATGCAAATAATTGTTCAAAACTACACACTGTGCAACGCTCTGACATTCGATAAGGAACAGAAATAAAAACTTAATTATTTATCATGTCTGTATCAAGCAGAAAATATTAGCATAGCTTAAATTAAAAAGCGCCATGCTCACCAGCTTGCTAACGTCAATACAAAGGTACATACATACATATGCATACAAAAATATAGTAAACAAACTATATAAAAATCCGCATGTGCGTACGAAATTGCAGCTAAGTCCAAACAAATACGGAAAAATCCATGTCAAGAAATTATTTGAGGGTAAACTCGAGCGAACGCGTTTATGACTTATTAGGCCAAGTACTTGAAAAGACGGGTAGCCAATGACGCTTGAAGTTGAATTAAAAAACCATTAGAAGGCTAAAAATGGAAACTGCAAATGAGCACAGAGTACGACAATGGCACAAAATTTATAAATATTGACCAACCCACATAATTGTGTATAAATATCTAAAAGACCACATACATATGTATAAGTGGGAAGAAAATTTGTAAAAATAATTTTATTATCTTTGCATATAACGGTAATGTCGCTTATCGTAAACTTTATATAATTGAAGTGAAGACAATTCATAAAGGAAATGATAAATGAGCTGTGATATGTGATTAAAAAGAACAGCAACAACAAAATATTTCTATGGTAATGAGCTTTTGTAAGCGATGGCGTCATTTAGATACAAGGAAAATCTAAGAATACATATTTAGTTTAAGTCTTTGTTATAACATAATAATAAGAATAGCTGTCATCGATTTGCCAAGCGTTCCTCTGCAGCAAATCGAACAAACTATACCAGATGATCAAACAAACGAGTAGCACTTATGGTGCAACCCTGCACTAGCATTTCTTTTGACGCATGTGTAATAATGTAATGATTCCAAAAATTTTATCAAAATGTATTGCAATAACAAATAGCTAAGCAGAATTTTTGTAAAAGTGCTAGAGTCGATGGAAAAGCAATTTTATATTTATATCATCTGATCAAATTTGACCCGGACTGATCTATTTAAACTGCGCCTTCAAACCGAAACGGAAAATATTTTTCCTTACATTACATAATTTTTTTAATGTTCGTGTAACTTTTGATTTCTGCCAAGTAGAGGTTGCAAAAGAGATGTTTAACAAAGTATCCGAGATGACGAGACGTGGTTTTATGAATATGACGTCGAAACAGTGCAACAATCTAGCCAATGGCGCTCCAAAAATGACTCGAAGACCATTTCAGCTGAGCCTTGAAACAAGTGTATGGAGAATTGGTTTAAGACTTGGTATTATTTTATAGGCTCAGGAGTCAATTTTTGAAAGCCATAAAAAAATTTGTGAAAACGTGAATTCACTGAAAAGGAATTTTTTAAAACATACTTTTGGTATGGAATTATTTTTGTAGCTAGACCGTATACATATACAGTTTCAAGAGCGTGACTCACATTTTCAGAGGAAAAATTGAAGGTAAAGGATTACAAAGCCATCAAAGGAGTTCAACATATTGATTTGGATTGTCATGGTATTAAAGATTAAGTAGATTATAGGTTTATGAATAAACTAATAAAATTCTTAAATCTCACAGTTCGAGGTATACTATATCAAATATGAAAAATATGTTACATTTTTTGTAATCCTATTGATCTACACCTAGTCCTCTTAAAATGTCACTATCTGATTTACAAATGAAATATTGCCTCTCTAATACAAGATCCACAACAACAACATGACCTAAAACTCCATTGCCGCATCTAGCAATTCTCATAACCGATGATTTCTTCAATTAATTTCCGCGCAAGCCTACATTTTACTTATGATTGTACTTCATCATTGTCAGTTTTCCGCCGCTCACTCAGCTTTTTCCAGCTAAATTTAATTTACATCCTCACATCTTCATTATGTTGCGCAGTTCGCAGTTGGACAAAAGGCCCACTTTTTTCGGTTTGTCATTGCTTCTTCGTTTTTTTGTTTTTTTGTTGTACCAATCATCATTGATGCCTACACTGTCATCTAAAGCTTGATTGTATCAAATCGATGACTTGGCATTCACCACTCGCCGCTGGATGTGTGCATGCACCAGCTAGCCCGGGTGACCAGCAGTTAAATGGAGTGATGCTCAGCGATAAATTGTGCGCGCAGTGGACAGGAAATGCAGTCGCCTACTGAAGGTTGGTAAGGTGGCTGAGCAAACTACAAGCAAATAAACAAAAAAAAATCTCGGTTTCTACCTGCTGCACCTTTGTGGTTATTGTCCGGCAAAATGGTTACGTGGTAAGAACATTTAGAATTGACAAACAAAAAACGAAGTAGAATTGTCTTCTAAACATGTATTTCCTGTTGCAGAACAACAACAAATCGACCGAGACGATTACCACGCGTTTATTGCGTTTCCTCCCTTTTCCCGTAGGAGTTCTCTTCTCTCTGACTTTCTATGCATCACGTACTATGGTTGTGTGGAAAGATTTGTTCCTACGCATTTTTAATTTTAAAAATTCTCTTTCAAATCGTTTTGTGTTACATATGCTTTCAAATTTATTGACGTATGCATGTATTTACAAAAATGTGACATGTGAACCAACAAATTAATATGTAGCCAAATATATGAAGGTGTGGCATACAACAAAATTATGCTATTCGTGGATATTATTTAGAATATAAGAATACACTCTTGGAAAAAAATAATTTTATCGACCACATGCGACCTAAATTATTACACACAACTCTTCATTTTCGATTAACAGTATAAAATGGCTTAAGTTTCTAAAGCCATAACATGCCCCCAATTGATAAAATTATTTATTGTTATCTATCTATGTAGAACACCTACAACTATGACAGATATCAAAACAAAATTACAGCAATGTAGAAAATATATTAGTAAAAGTTATATATGATATAAATTAAGGTGGAAATCAATTTTTGGGGATCTCTTTAAACTGCGCGGAAACCGAATCGGCAAACAAAGCTTCTGGAACGTCTTCATATATATATATTTTTTTTTTAATTTTTGGGGATCTCTTTATTTTAGTGAATTAGAAACAAATTCTCTGGACACTTTTGATTCAATAGTAAAAGAAAAATTCGGACTAGTTTAAATGGCGCGCGGAAAACGGAACCTTTTCCTATATTCGGAATTTGTTCTCCATATGCCACTTAGAGTTAGTTTGGCAGCCTGTTGTTTAGAAAAGTTTTTCTGGCGATTTTAAGCGTTCATCCTAAAAGACTACAACACCTCATGGACTATGTAACAACACTATGAATGGCTCATAAGCCTACCAGTCTAATCTAATTAACTTTACAGTTGGACATATTGGCTCAAAATTTTGTGTTTCTAATAGAATCAAGGCTTTGAAATCTTTGAAAATATTGCAGAACTATTTTAGGAAATATTCTTTATCATGAACACTAGTATTTAAGTGGTACGAAGCATTCAGTGAAGGTCGTGAAATCATCGAAAACTTGCCTCATGTGAGTCGCACCTTTCACATTGAAAAATTAAAGAAACGTTACATGAAAATCATCGTGTTGGTGTCAAAAAGATCGCAGAGGATCTAAACAATTCTTACGAATCGACTCAATACATTTTGGTTAATGTTTTGGATATGAGGCTTGTCAATGATAGATTCGTTACAAAATACCAAAAATTTTCGCAAGAACAACATCCAGTAAAGATCACAAACGAGATGCTTGACAAAGTGAGTATCCTACACAGTAATGTCGTGAAAAGTGGATTTATGAATATGACACCGATGCTGTCCAACAATTTAACAACAACGGTAGTTTATAAATGAGCCGAAATCAAGAAAACCAAAGGAGCGAAGGCCATCCCAGTCAAGGATTATAGCAAATGTATGAAAAATTGGATTAAGCTTCGGCATGCTTGTATTGGCTCAGGAGCCTATTTTGATAGCGATATAATTTTTTGTTATTCCGGATCTACTTTGATCAAATGGTAATCCAATCAATATGTAATAGAGGGATTCTAACAACGTTTTTAAAAAATTTTTAAAGTTATCAATAAAAAAATGACAATGTCCCAAAGAATATACTTTTCTAAGGCACTTTACAGTTGCTGACTATGACTGCCTCCCTAACTTTGGGTTAGAAAATTAATAACTTCTTTAGGACACTTTAGAACAATGCCGTTATCTATTAACAGGATATGGAAAATTGCAGTTTTGGGACACAAAAAATGTTCCTAAGCAGAAAAATAAACATTAAACATTGGGATTAGAGTCAACGAAGTACATTTCAAGTTTTCAACTTGGTTCGTCTAGAGTTTCCCAATTAGAAAATCATATAATTCTCAAGTTCTTGTTTCCCAACCTTGTGAAAACAACATACTTCACAGCTTGAACCCGCAAATGATTTTCTTAAATTTAAAAATGTAGATTATCAAAATGGTGACTGAATATCGCAAAAGTTCAGCAGTGATCGGAGAAAGAATATCAAGTTCAAAACCACAAATGTTGAGTAAGAACCGGAAAATAATGTTGAATATGTAGCAATATGGCAATATGGCAACTTCTGCAGATATTTTTCGAAGATAAAATAATTACTTTTTCGAGAAGCGCTGGGTAAGAAAGACTATAAAACATTAGCAAAAATTTAGATAATAAAAAAATCATATTCCAAATTTTCTCCTTAAATCTCGCTACAATATGTTCTTATCGTTGCCTAACTAAAAATTTAGTATTTCCACACTTTACAACAACAAATTTTATCGCTGTTTTCTAATGCAAAAAGAACTTTACGCTTTTATATGAGCTTTCACACATCCATACCTACGTAGTATGCACGTAATTACTTTTATTTATAAACAATTGCATAGTTTATATTTACAACCTTCAATGAAAGTACAACAAAGCGTGCAACAACAATAACAAGTTCAAAAAGTTCAGCAAGTATTTATTTATTTGATTTGCTAGTTCGTTAATTCGAGAGCAATAAAGTTCAGTTTTGGCTTCCTTGAAAGTAAAAACTAAACAGAAAAGCCTTTGGCCTGCGCTCGGACGGAATTTGGCGGTTGGACTTTTCAGCAGCGCATAGCTAAAATATCTCTTACGACTTTGTACATTTAATGTTAAACGCTGCCAACAAGCTACAGAACACTGCCTGCGACGTTTCTGGCTTTTTTGGCAAATGCTCAAATTTTAAAAATAAAAGTTGGGAGGTGAAAACACGAAAAAAATAAACAATTTTACTTAGTATTGAAAATGCATTGTATATATATGTAGTAAGGGTGTAAATATGTATGCAGGTACATATATACAATACACAATATACTATACATATGTATGCCTCGATAAACTTCTGAACATTTAGTGGCAGCCAGAAAAGCAATTGAAATTTTTTAGAAAATTTATTTTGTGACTGAAAATTGTGGAGAATTTTTTTATCGAATTTCGTTAATGGAAGGAACGTGATTATTTTTGTATGGTGACTAAAATTTGCAAAATTTTGATTTTTCAAATAAATGCATATTTCAGCAATATAATACATTTTATAATGTATAATTTTTAATATGTCTAGCCATTTTGGTATTATAAATTTCACAGTACAGTTTTTGAAATAGCTTAAGCTTTTGTCTAATTGTGAATTTTACGAAATTTCTTTTTAATGGGCTTAAGTTTGAATAACATTGATCATACATTGTATGAGAAGAACATAAACAAAAATATTATTTTTACAAAAAGTTTCGATATTATTTCCTTTCGCTTAAATAGTTTTTAGTAAAAGTTTCTTTTTTTAATATTAAAAGAAGGTTTAATAAAAATAACATTAATATTGAAAGTAACCTATAACCATAATTACTATAAAGGTTCAAATTAATTAATTAAAATATTAAACTGAGACTTTTTCTTTAAGGACTTATACTAAAACATCTGTTGTGAGTTAAATAAAAACGAAGTAGGTAAAGTATTTATAAAAATAATATTTTTTTATTAAGAATTCTTATACATTTTTAAGTAATTAAATTGGTTCAGTAAACACAAAACAAAAAACACGTTAACTTGGGTGCACCGAACCTTTAGAACCTTTTACAGATAAAAAAAAAGTTTACCATGCAAGAAATGTTCGGTCAGTTTCTATGGCAGCTATATGCTATAGTATTCGGATTTGAACAATATGTTAGGAGTTTGTATCGATGCTTGGAGAATAATCTGTGCAAATTTTTGTGGAGATACCTCCTCAAATAAAAGCTTTTTCATACAAGGATTTGATTTTAATCAATCAATTTGTATGGAAGATATATGCTATAGTTGTCTGATCTTAACAATTTGTTCGGATATTCTATAAATACCTTGTATAACAATCCATCCCGAATTTTGTGAAGATACCTTGTCAAATAAAAATCTTTTCCCTACAAAGACTGGATTTTGATCGATCAGTTTGTATGACAGCTATATGCTATAGTGATTCGATAAAAAAAAGAATTGTTTGGAGATTGTAGCGCAACCTTGAACAATTATCTGTGCAAAATCTTGAAAAGATATCTCGTCAAATAAAGAACTTTTCTCCATAAAGACTTGATTTTGATCGAAAAATTTTTATGGCAGCTATAAGTTATAGTAATCCCACAAAAAAAAAACCGTGTTCGGGAATTGCAGTGCTACCTTGAACAATAATCTGTTCAAAATTCGTGTACATATCTCGTCAAATAAAAAAGTTTCCCATACAGGAACTAGATTTTGATCGATAAGTTTGTATGAGAGCTATCTTCTACAGTGGTTCAATATCAACGATTCCAATGATTTAGCAGCTTTTTGAGGAGAAAAAGACATTTGCAAAATTTCAAATCGATATCTCAAAAACTGAGGAACCAATTCGCTAACTCACCCAGTTGTGGATATAAAAAAATAAAATAAAAAATTGTACTCGTATCAAAATTTATAGATCCAATTATATCAATATAAACCAAAAATATCTTTTTGACTAGTAATGTTTTTTACTTAGAGAAATTTCTACACACACTGGAGAGATCAAAAATAAACGCAATGTAAATATTATATACTCATATGTATATACATATATGCAAATTTATTTATATACTTCTTTTTTAATCACCCATTAATCGTAAACTGCTATTCTCATTTGAATTTTATATTACATAGAATCCCAAAGTTCAAAGACTACCAGACTACCTTAATGGAAATACTATTAAACGATTTGTTGTTCTATTAGTTGTTCTAAGCTATTTCAATTGTATTACGACTATGAGATTTTACTCAATGCTGACTTTATTAAACAAGCAAGCATTTGCCCAACATCCTCAAATCTTACAGTACTTTTCTTGCACTTTTCTTCATTTCCACCCAAATTAAAATATTCAACTAAATATTTTTGCAGGCGGAAGTGTTCGGTATAGAGCACAAATACTCATTTTCGTTTAAAATTCTCAGCACACTTTAATGACATAAGTTCTTATCTTGGGAACTTTATTTAAAGTAAACCAGCGGCGAATCAAAATTTGCATATATGACATGTGATTCAAACGAGATCGAACACAAATCCGACGATTTAATTATTCATCAACGTCTGCGTCTGTGTTCGTTTTTTATCATATTCTGTATGTAAATTTTTGTTTAATCAGTTGTATTTGGCTTTGGTTATGACGCCAGAGCTGTTCTAAAAAAATGCAGAGGAGCGGCTTATCACGAGAGTGGTGTTCAATTATTTATAAAAAGGCATCACTCAGTTATTTAAAGTGCAGATATTATTAAGTGAGGCAATGTAAATGCGATGACTGTGTGTTCAGAATTCGAAAGCGCTAAAGTCCAAAGAGGACTAATGATGTATTGAGTACCTCAAAAGCATTTAGTTCCTTTTCACTTAAAATATAACCAGAGGGTTTGGGCTCTAACATTGTTTTTGCATAATTTTAAAGAGTTTTACATAAAATTTCTTTAATTTTTATGGACGTTTGTAGAAAGTCCAAGCATTGTTTAAGGGGTTACATGAGTTTACGGTTTCAAAACAACGAATTTTTTTATTATCTTATTAAAGTTTACAACACCTCTAGAATATTATACTAAATTTTTAAGTTGATCCGAATATTAGTTTCGGAGATGCAGCCTAGAGAACTTGTGCACTCGAGGCTAACTAGGCTAATTGCGCCGTTCTTAATGAAATTTTACACAGGTCTTTGTGATGAAATTCTCGATATTTTCAATGCAATTTTATTTTTTTTTAATCCCTTTTCAGTTTTTGTTTTTCCTTCGTCCAAGTTCTAAGTTAAGGTTTTAACTAAAACACGTATTTTTTCACTTTAGATTATCCTGTAAGGGGTTATCCTGCCAACGCGGGCACATCTTTTTTCCGAGGGGTCACCGGAAATGGCGTCGAAATGGCAGAGCTTAAAATATTTTTTCCAAAAATGTCAGAATTTCTTTGGGAATAGTTTATGTTTATAACAATAAAAAATTCTAATAAAATATTTCATTTTTATATGAGAAAAAAAATAGAAAAAAGACTTTTTTTACCCGAGGAAACCCATGTAACCTCTTAAACGAGTGCTGAATTTTGATAGCATATTTTTCTTGTCGGAAATACTGCAAATCGTTTTAGTGTATATACTTGTATTTATATATTTTCATCAGCACGTTGCCAGAGATATTATTTTTCAGAAAGTTACGGAGGAACGTGACCATTTATGATCCATTTAGATTACTTTTAATGATATTCATTGCTTTCCTTTGCCGAAGTTAATAATTCTCTAATAATCGTGGTTTAAAAATTAAATCTTTTAGCGTAGCTTTTATCAAGAAAGTATAACCTATAGTTTCAGATGAGCTAAACAACCGAAATCAAAGAGACCCTCCATAAATACCTATCACTTTTTCCCTAAAAATCTGAGCAGAAATAAAAGAGAAATACTTTTAAATTTAATGGCAATAATATTTGAATAGATTTTGTTTAGAAGATATTTTTTTCAACTGAAAAAAATGAAAAGAGGTTACAAGAACATCTAACATTCTTAATGGTCATAAATTGTTTTAAAACAGATACGGCAATAATAATAACAACACGTACGAGCATTCAAAGTAATTTTATTCATTAATACCAGCACATACATATTTACATACATATGGACATATACATATATTATATTGATGTGTATACAAATATGTACACATATTCAGATCTATCACATTCACTAGATGTTAGAATCAATGCTTTTAATAGCCAAACAATTAGTATATAAACGTAAATTTGTTATACAACTACTGCAATTCAGAAATAGCACGCAATAACAAATTAATTTTCTAGACCACATTTACCATACAAAGTATATATGTATAAACATATACTTATATAAGTATATGTATATACAAGTATAAGTACAAGTATATAATTACATACATATGTATTTTTGGTTATTAAACAGCGCGTTTATAATGGAAATTGTTTCAGTGAAAATGTGAACTAAATAAAAGGTAAATGAACATTATGAATTGGAGATCAGTGGACTAGTTCCATTCAGACCAGTTTCAGATTTCACAAATCACTACTTTTTTTGAAAGCAAATGGAAGATTAAAAGTAGAATTACCAAAAATTCAGAGTACTTATTAACATTTGCCCAACAAACAGGATAGAAAGAAACACAGTGACCAAATTTGATTGCGCTATTCTCTAGGTTTGCCAGGTAACAGCCACACACCTGCCACGCCTTTGCATAGATCAGAAACGACTACAAAACATTTAATTTGAGAGATGCTGAAGGATAAACAATTTTCTTCAGAACTCTGTATTTACCTTAATTTATTTGTATTCGTGGAGATTAGTAACACACAGAAAAGGAATGAATATGAAATAGAAGTTCCACTTGAAATACGAACGAGGGATGGAAATTTCTGACACAAAAACAAAAAAAATAGAAAAGTAATCTGCAAAATGTATCTAAGTCGAATTTAAATGTGGTGAATAAGTCCTAAAATTGAATTTACATAAAAGTATGGAAGGATATTACTTTCATTTAAACCTTCAAATATACATATGTCTGTACATATTTAGGTCTACTTTGAGCTGACCGGACTGGAAATAACCAAGTGAAGTAGTTTAAAATAATACCATCAAGGGAGCTGCATATGGAAAAAACTTACACACCCTTCTCAAGCAAAGTTTTCCAAGTGAAAGGTAATTAATTAAAAATATAAAGTAACGTTTGGAACATGCAGCCGGTTTGGCCCGCTGGAGGATGTTCTATAGAAATCAGCTCCATAAAGCGTTGCTCGAAGTAATGTACTCTAGAGGAACATATCAGGGTGAACACTAACACCACAGGATATATCACACAAAAACTCTAGAATACTACTGATGGCGGACAGACCAAAAAGATTTTACTTTTAAGAAGAAACCAGGCAATCAACCCAGTGCACCTACTTCAAAGATCCCAGCTTCAGAAACTTGCTAAAGCAGAATGCAGAGAATGAAAGGATAGAAATTAATAGATTTGCGAATGTCCAACCTGAACCAATCAACTTGCTGAACGGCGCTGAATTGGTTAAAACTTGTAAGTGCAATGAGCCTAATCATGGCTTAAGTGCGGCCAACGTTTGGAAAATAAACCCCTTGACGAATAGAATGATCAGAAGCAAATTTTTGACAATAGTTCATCTACTTGCAAAATTTTGATAATTTACTTATACTTAACGCTAAGGGGTTACATGGATTTACGGGTTTAAAAATGTATTTTTTTATGTCTTTTATTTTCAAATTCTACAACACCTCTAGAATATTGTCCTAAATTTTCAAGTTGATCCGAGTAATAATTTCTGAGATACAGCCTTGAGAACTCGTGGCTAGCTAGGCGTTGTCTTTAAACGCATTTTTCTCGAAGCTGTGTTTTTGAAGTCGGTTGGCAAGATTTCTCGAGAACTACTCAACCGATCTACATGAAATTTTACACAAGTCTTTGAGATACAATTCTTAAAAACTTGAGTGAAGGATTTTCTTTCGATTACAACTATTTGGAAAAAAATGTCGCGAAATTTTCATTATTTTGTTAAAATGTTTGCAAAAATCCAATTTTAACGTTTTTCCTTTGCCCAAGTTCTAAGTTAAGGTTTTAACAAAAACAATTTTTTTTCACTTTAGATGATCATGTACGGAGTTATCCTACCAACGCGGACGCATAATTTTTCCTAGTGGTCACCGGAATGCCGTCGCAATGGCCGAGTTTAAAATACTTTTTTCCAAAAATTTCAGAATTTCTATGTTAATAATGTGTGTTTTGTAACAATAAAAATTCTAATAAAATATTTCATTCTTTATATGAGAAAAAAAAAAAATAAAACTTAAAACAGCACCCAACGAACACTTCCATTCATCAAACTAATAGGAGCAGCGCATTTCTCTTAACTAATATATGGTAGGAAATATGTATATGTATGCACGTACAGTTTTTTAAGTTCAAAATCTAAATTTTATAAATGAAAAATTGAGAATTAAAATTATAAAATATGCACCTAAGGAGCTTATTGGGTCCAGAATTGCTATCACATGATTTTACAAACAAGTGTCTAAAGTCTGTTTAAATAAGAAGCTAAATTGCTAAGAAATTCATCAGAAAAAATTCGGTATTTGAAAAGTCAGCACCAAAATATATATTTTAGATATTTTCAGCATTTTCTTGCTCAATTTTTTTCTTTGCAACCAACACTTATATAATATTGTTATATTCAAAAACACTAAACTATCTGCACATCAGTTCATAAAAATAGCAAAATATTTAGTATTTGTCGTAAAGAAAATATATGTGTTGTATTTACTTGTGCTGTTTGTGTTTTCTGAATTTAAAAGCGCTTCCCCAACTGCTGCTGGATGTCAACAAAACGCTGGCGAACACAAATTTAGAAGACACTTTGTAATAAATATTTTGTGATAATTCACTTAATTCGTTTAATTAATATGCAGTTTAGTGGAAAAAGTATTGCAAATAACTCTTACAAGGTCGAAACTATTTATTGATGTTTTTTGAATAATTAATTTTCGAATTTTGCTGTCGCTTTGCTTACATTTCCCTCGTTTTATTTCGCGTAGATTTTTATTTGTTTTCTTTTGGTTATGTCAGGCTATTTGAAAACGTTTGCTTTTAACTTTTATTGTTGTTTATTTAGTTTTGTGTGGTTTTTTGTTGTTGTTGCAAGTAGTTTATGAACACACAGGCTAATTGCAATTGTCAAGCGCACGAACCGGTTGTCTGGCGTTCCAATGCATTTTTCCACAATATAAATATTAATAACATGAACAAAATACAAAATAAATATTTTTTCACGAAATTCACTTTATACTTTAACTGCGCAGCTGCTAATGAGCTGATAATTTATTTTATCACTTGGACAAAGCGGTAAAGGGCGCGCAATTTTCACTGGCACAATTTTGGGTTCAGCCAATATTTTTTGCGCAATAACTTTTTATTTCGAAATGATAAGAGATTTGAAAAATTGATTTTTTGAGTAATGTAATTATAATATTTAATACAAATTTAATTTAATTTTTAATTTCGTAATTTTTTTCTTTTTTTCAGTTTAATAATTTTCTACTATTTTTTTCTCACAAATTCACTTGGATATATTTTTCAGCACCCACATCACTTTTTCGTATTTTCTTCACTTTTTTAATTTATCTAAATATTTAGCATCCACTCTGGTCGAATTCCCCCCAGTCGCGCAACTCTTCGATCATTTTAATCCTGCGTCGCCCACTTTTATTTACTTTTCACTAAATTCCTTTTCGTTTCACTCTTTTCAACGTTGTGACATTTCTATTTTCTATATTTAAACACACTTTTTATTGATGGTCTAAAAGTTTTTCGGAAAACATCCCACACGCAGACCGAAAAAGTATCATACACAATTCTTCTCTCCCCCAACCACAAACGGTTTTACTGAATTTTCCTCCGCGACAACGATCTGAACAGCTGAAAAGTCGAATCGAATCTGTCCGCGCGCACCAACAAAATCGCCGGTTGCTTATGGCTCAGTTGACATCGCATGCTGACTCTGGTTGACTCTCAACGGCCAGCGTCTACCTGTGTTCTTTCGCATCCCCACGTTGCGGTGCTGAGGAAAAACATCGCAGAAAAGCCGCAACAAAGCAGAAAACGCAATGAAAATACACAACAAAATAAAACAGAGCGAGCAGAAAATGCAGCTGACAGCAAAAAAGTCACGGACTTGCAGAGGCACATGTGGAAAACAAACAGTGTCGAACAACAACAGCGCAACTCACTGGCCGAGTGAGAGAGCCAAAACAAATACAATGCACTGTGTGTGTTTCTTTGAGTATTTTAGTCCCATGTGGTGCATGCGTTTGCTGATTGCTGCAGGTACTCCCCATGTGAACAGTCTGTCTGTTTGGCTGCCTGTCTGTCTCTGTTGACATGTGCGGCGTTTATTTTTGTTTTTTGCCCTCTCTCGCTCTCATTGCATTTGACTAAAATTAACTCTTGCCATAAATTGCGAGCGCACCAAAACAAATTTCATATTCATAATAATAACAACAACAGTTCTGAGCGAAGCGAATGATAAGAAATGCTTTCAGGTGTAAACTGCTGATTAAAACACCGCAGCGAGCTGGTGACTGGCAGCAAGCATTATCAAAGCGTCGAATAAGTGAGAGATAAAATAAATTAACGTGGTGTACACGGAAAAAAATTAATTAGGAGCGCGCTTTCTTAAAAAGAAAGGAATAAGAATACAATACGAATTTTTCTTGGGTGCGCTCGGGTGTAGCGGAGAAAAAATTAATTATCTTCTTCTTTGTTGGTAAACCTTAACTCAGTGATTTGACTTCTTTTAATGGATGTCACTTGATATCTGTTTAGAAGACAAATTGATCACTCAGTGCATTCTTTGTGAATAGTCGTGAAGTTTTTTACCAGAGTCATCCCAATTTTATGTCCAACTGACCTTGACCTCACTTATTCCCTATTTGCATACTGAACCGTTCATATGAAAAGGTTGTGAGATACGTTAAAAAAGTGGTTTTCACTCAATGTTGGCAGTGAGAATATCCTCCACATAAATTGTTGGATCGGTAACCCCTGCATCTTTCTTCCTATTAAATCGGGTTGGGAATGAGTTGAGTCTCTGTTGTCCTTTTGATTTCTAGCTCTGGACCTCTGGACTTCGCGTGAGCGCTAGTTAACAACTACTTCCTGTGAAACTGCGAGTTCCTACTGGCCTCCCACGGAACACAAGATATCCACTGAACTACTTGCTCTCTGTACACTTTATCTTGCCGCAATCATAGGTGCTTTATTGGTCTTTTCCCAATAGGCGGCTGAAAATTTTGTCGAGCACTAACTGTCAAAGGTCTACGGGGGAAGTTGAGGTGGAAATATCCAGACACTTCTTCCTCCATTGTCCAGCTCTTAGAAAATGAATGCGAATGAAATAGTTGGAATTAATATCAGCTGAATAAACAATTTTAGTGGGATCATAGCGCTTTATGGATTTTTGAGTCTTTTCGTTCAATTCCAGTAGTATTAAGGTATCAGCTGTTTAAGGTTGGTTTTGGATCGATCTTTTCGATAACCTTTTTTTACTTTAATCTAAAAATTCTACTAAGGTATCAAGCTGGACCCGAGTTTTCGACTGTTCAAATGGGATCGGTTTATGGATCGATCTTTTATTCTAACCCTAACCTAACTCAATATTTTTTACTTCGTAAAGAGAAGGTCGTTTCCTTGTACAAGAGGGTACCCTTTTCTAGATCACATATGGGACGCATTAATTGATTTTTTAAATATGGCAAACGACTTTCTCTTCAGATGCAATTTCATGATTTCCAAATAAGAAGCAAAATTTCAAGCAAAGCACCCTCAATATGTCTGAATAAAAGGCTTCTGGATCGAAGCTCAGAAACAAGAACAAAATCAATCACTCAACTTTACCAAATAAACAATCTTATAACAGTAATGGTATATATGAACATACTCAAACAAATTCTCTTTCGATTAGATACAAATTCATATTTTTTTATAAGTAAGTAAAAACAACAACAAACATTTATCGGTACTTTTTTCCCACCGCATAAGCACACACATAAAATTATTTAACCCTTTTATTGATAGCAACCGGTTTTTAATGGACCTGCCCATATAAGCGCATATCTGTTAACAACCATACATATGTATATGTACAGACATATGTTAGAGCATTAAATAAAGAAATAGAAAATATGTATTTATATTTCTGTATATCATTGCAATGTATCTTATAGGTAGCAATCCGCCTATAGGTGCACCAATGCGCCCACCCCTCGCCCTAAACGCATTGAATGCAATCGAGCTCTTGTGTTGGTTTACCACCATCGCCTTTTCTGGACAATTTTTCTTGCAACATTTTCTTGTGCGCTTAACTTTCATACCGCGATCTGAGATAGCGGTTTATAAGTTATGAGAGCGACAAACAAGAAGTACGAGCAAATGTGACCAAATAAAGCAGTGAAGTTGGAGGAGTGCATTTGTTTACTTATTTATACTAATAAATAAATAACAAATAATATAGATTACTATACCGTGTGTTGCACAGAGTCATGAACTAATCAACAATTTATCGGAAATAAATCATAATAACTATGCTTTAGAGACATAGAGCCTATATTTAATATTAAGGAAACAGAAACTTGGAATCAGGAATTTCGTTAGCTTTTGAGATTCCATTACGCGATGAAATTGTCTGATATTTTCGTTTGTCACATGCTTCAACTCATTTTTCTTTTTAGGACACCGCGGCTTTGTATGTTTGAAGTTAACAACTCGCAAATACCGAGTTAGGGCATTGCAGTTGTAAAATTTCGATTTTGTACATTTTTCAGATATATTTACATACATATGTATACACATACCTACAAATTTACTTATTCGTGTACACAGCTGTTTCGAAAATTCATTGTTTTTTTGCCTACAAGCCATCAGCCAGTCACAATAAAGTTGAACAGCTTGAGAATATGCTGGACTTCAGTTCAAATTCAGTAAATCATTTAATTAAATGCGTACTTAAGTATTTCAAGAAAGCCGTAAAAATGACAATTAATGAAGAACATATCGAATAATTTATTATTATTCCTGCGAAATCGATTTTTAAGTAAGCGAGTGTCAAAACAAAAAAACTTAATACATAAAATTCATGAAACAACCATACAATTTCTTAGAGATAAAATCATTAAGAGATGAGAGTTTAAAAAACTCAAAACGCTGGTTTAAGACAGGGATGTGTATTGTGAAAACAAATTTTGAAGTATTTCTGAAAGGAAAGTAATGGGTGAAATCAGATAGTAAACACGTCCACCTCCCATACAAACTATTAAAAGAGCGACTACTCTTAACAGCAAGTATTAAGTTTCATAACTGCAAGGAATAAACACATAGTGGAAAAATTTGAAATCGCCACAGACACAATTGACATCTAAATGTTCCCGTGCCAGTTCCCGAGGCAAAGAAGTGCTCGTAGTGTTGAGAATATTGCTGCCGCTAGCGCATCAATTGAGGAAGACCGAAGTCAGTCTCTCATACGTCGTTCTAAAGCGTTGGGCATCTCTGTGACGTAGTCGTGGCGAATTTTGCGAAAAGATCTTGGCTTACATCCTTACAAGATCAAATTGACGCAAGAACTGAAGCCGCTTAACCACGAGAATCCTCGTATGTTTGTGAATTGGGCTGAGCAACAACTTGAAAATGATCCGGACTTTCAACGAAAACTCATCTTCAGAGATAAGGCTCCTTTCTGGTTGAATGGCTTCATCAATAAGCAAAATATACGTTATTGGTCAGGCAGCAATCCACACGTACTTCATGAGTTACCATTGCATACCCGAAAAATTACGGTTGAGTGCGGTTTATGAGCCGGCGGTACTTCTTCCGTGATGATCAAGACCGGCACGTTACTATAAATGGGAATGGCTACCGCTCAAGGATAACCGAATATTTTTGACCCGAATTGGATGATATGGACTTTGACAATATGTGATTCCAACAGACGGTGCCACAAGCCACACAGCGAATATCACAATTGATTTATTGAAAACCAAGTTTGGTTAACGTGTTATGGCCCAGTCAATTGGCCGCCTCGGTCGTGCGATTTGACGCCGTTAGACTATTTCCTGTGGAGCTATGGTCTATGATACAAATATCGAACTTGAAATTGCAGCAGTATCGGACGATTTATGCTTGAAAACCGTCGAAAATTGGGTTCTATGTCCGGACTTCTGCAAGCGTGCCCGTGGTGGCCATACAAATAGAAATCGAGTTCTATACATAATGAAATCGAATGTACTTTCACAGGAATAAAGAATTTCATTGATTTTTTTTTGTAGCGCTCTTATTGAAAAACCCGTTATATATCGGTCAACATGGAAGATATCTTAACAAAAATTAGTATCTTCGTGCATATACTGTTTGGTAACGAAAATATTTGAAGTCAGTCCATGAATTAGTATATTTCAAATTATTTATTTTGAGTCTTAAATTTGTCTTGAATTTTTTTCTTTATTTTCTCTCTTCCTACTTTTAATACTTTAGAAACTGAGTTCACTTTATCTATATCTTCTACCTCAAAACTCAATAACCAATTAAGCGCCTTCGCAATAATGGCCACCATTAGTAACATTTGCATTACACATTAGAAGAAGCGGTATTTCAATTTGCAATATTAATGAAATGAGTGAAAATGATACTAAAAAACCAGAAAAAAATTTGGTTTCGGCTGCACCGAAGCAATAATACCCTTCACAGGTACATTGTTTATAGCAATTATACGTATAGGTTAGATTAGGTGTTAGAGTTGATCAAAAAAATCTATGAATCCTTAATAAAATTATTGGACAAATATTCTTCCTTCTCATAAACACCTAAAGGTGGATCTCCGGATCTTCTTCGAACGAATAAGCGTTTTGTGCTTACCACAAATATATTAAGGCAGTTATAAATAAAATATATGCAACGGAAAACGTTTCGCTTTTTCATTCTGGTCTCGTTGCTTGAACCTTCAAGTCGAATTAAGGTTATTTAAATAGGAAAAACGATATTTTATGAAGTGCTTGTTACTTTGGTGTTGATCGATCCAACTTCTTGGCAAACTTAATATACTTTGTACAGGGTATAAAAATAAGTAACCGCAATGAAATGTTAGACTCCTTTATTGCTTTTTTAGGAAGCTAAGCGATGGCCAGTAAAGTGCATATACATATGTATGTATGTGTTTAGAATTGAAAGAGCTTACTAGGCCAAAGTGTATCGAATTTTCCAGGAACTGTAATTGCAATTCGTCAATAAGCGAATTGGACTTTCCAATAAATTTTCTCAGCATTGGGAAAAAATGCAAAACATTTTGATGGCGGCGCTTGGCAAAAAGAAAGAGAAGAAGCTTTGGTTGGGAAAAGTGTGACTAAAAATGTTGGCTCACATTCTGCAGACAGAACTACATACACATGATAATTGGCGAAATTTAAATTTAATTGCACATGAGAAGTTGTGGTGTATACAAATGGCAAAGGAAATTTCAAGATAAAAGTAGCACAGTAGACAAATTACTCAGGTGTAACTTGGACGAATATAAAAGTAATTGTACATGATGAATATGTAGGTGCAGGAATACTATTAAGCCGATTGATGAATGTATATGTACAGATCTAGATCTAGATAATAATTGAATGGAATTTTTCTTATAGATTTTCCACAATTTAATTAGCGCAGAATGCAAATAGTTGAAAAAGTGAGGTATTGACTCATGATCAAATTTGATCCGGACTGTTCCATTTAAACTGTACATACATAAACTGCGCATCAAACCAAATCGATAAATATTATTTCCTAGATTGGTACAAATTTTTTCGTGTTCATTTGAAGTTGTATATGTTAAAAATTTGCGATTATACAGTATTGTTCATATTAATAGAATCTCAAAATTTTTTTTGTTTTTTTTTTTTAATCTAAGAATGACAGTCACTTTGTTTATGCGGTTTTTAAATATACATACTTGAAGTTGAAAAAAGCTACTTTAAATAAATACAGCTGCGCGCATAAAATAAAACACACAACGTATGTAAATTAAATGTCAAAGATCAACTTCACAAGGTTGAACATTTAATTAATTTTTTTCCATCAACCTAACAGCTGATCGTATCAGTACATCAAATTTGAATAGATTAGCCACATTAGATAGAGCTGCGCCTCTATTTCTATACAATATGAAGTTCTCAAAAAATATTTAAATTTAATTCCAAATGTAATTCAAATTAATACAGTTAAAGTGACAGCTCAGGAAGCCACCCAGCAACAAAATTCAAGCGTGATTTTGTATAACAAGAATAAAACGTCAACCGTAACAGCTGCTGCTGCCACACTTAGCAGTTGCAAGCAACTTGTGCCATACGCTGTGTTAGCAATTAATGGAAATCCGTTGACATGCTTGCATCACATGCCGCCACGTCGTACGAAAACTCCACAATCTCAATGTGAATGACAGCAGGCAGAAGGAAAACAACAATAGCAATAACAGTCAACGAAAACAACGGTTCTTAGCCTACAATTTGCTACAAGTGGAAATGCTTTAATGCACTGAGAATAATTCAAGCGCCGAGAAGGCTTCTAGGTTAGGTTAGGTAATAAGGTTGATACCAAGAAAGGAACGCACTTGGACTGATTATGAACAGTATTTTCTAAAACAAAAAATAATAATAACAATAAATGACTACAGTACTATATCCATTAAAAATTAGAAGAAGCTTAACCTTGCCAGATCAAGTTATCCAATAGCACCCCAAGCGGCTATTGGTGCTCCAAACCGTTTCCACTCCAATGACTGCGGCGTTTAACTAGCAAGGAAAAGCTCATTATTGGTGTATTGGTGTAGATACCGCTTATACGGTTATAGCCGAGTTTACAACGGAGAACAAAGTGGAGATTTAAAGGTTCCAGCCAGGTTTTTGTCCACCTGGTCTTTCCAACGGAGTGGAGTCTTCCTCCCGGCGGGTACTGTGTCGAATACTTTAAGAACTGGAGTGTTTTTATCCAAGATGGAGTCATTTGCAGGATTTCACACAAGTGAGGATGGTTCTCTAAGTGGGAGTGGGCAAAAACGATTGTTTTACATATGGCTCAAGCAACTCACGTCTTCCGGTCTTAGACCAAGTATTCTCGAGGTAGCCAAAAAACACTCGTTTGAAGGCGAGCTAAAGTGAGAAGGTGAACAATTCCTCTCCAGGGTTGCGCGCTGAGTTTGGGACCTGCCATGTAAAAAAAAACGGCCCCAATGAAAAGGAAACAACATGACTGGAATTCCAATGAATTCAAAGCTATTATTGACGCTCTACAATTTGAGTGGATAATCGCTTCAATAAACGAGTATGTGCTCCGCTTTGAAAAACGCTACAGTCAGGAAGTCTGACGCTGGAATTGATGTACAGTTCCCGACAATTAACACCAACACCATCCTCCGCTCAACCCTTGAGCCATTCGTAAAAAATCTTACTGCCCCTATACTAATGCGCCTTTTCCTATCCACATTATCCTCGCAGGTTCGAGGGGCGGGTAAAGGCCGGACCTTAATTCGGCGACTTAATATCCCAATTATACGGTATGAAGTCAAAGCGTTCAACATAAGTTAGACCAAATTTGAGGACCACAAAAGGTTTATATAAAAAAGACACTCCAAACACAGCCATCTTCTATGCACAATTTTATTTGTATTCAAAAAAGAGAGTAAAAGAGTATCTTTAAAGAATTCGACTTGTATAGACCCAAAATTGGTTTAAGGATAAGAATATATACGAGTTTATTTAGATCTTCTTAAAATATTAAACTAAAAATTATCTAAACCCAACTCAGTTTTGGAATTCTTTCCGTAAAATATTCATAGTAGAGTAGTATACATATATTGAACTCATATAATTCTACTTTAAAGAGGGTATATTAAGTTTTGTCACGAAGTTGGTAAAACCCAGAAGAAAACGGAGACCCACTAAAATGATAAATGATCAGCGTGACGAGCTGAGTCGATTTAGGCAGTTTTGACTCTCAGTCTGTGTATATGCAAACTAGTCCATCAGCTTTTGAGATATCGATCTGAAATTTTGTGTATGCACTCCCTAAGAAGCTGTTTTTTTTATCGGAAATGTTGATGTGGGACCTTTATAGGATATAGCTGCCATACAAACTTTTCGATCACAATCAAGATAAAGATGTTTGTATACCTTTTTAAGCTATATGAAATGCAGCCGTGTAGGATATTTTAGCTTCGTTACAACCGAAGTTAAGAGATTTTCTTTCTTTTTTTTAGGTTTAAAGCGATCTCAATAGCTCAGGGTATTTTGTCAATTCAGTTGTGATCTTTTCACACAAAGAATGAAAAATCATGCGAATAATTTTTATCAACCATATTCTAAAAATTTTTGCCGTGTCCGCAAGCTCATCACTTCACTTCAAACAGACGGTCGCACATGCGCAATGAAATGCCTGCTATCTGCGACGCAGCATCTCAAAGGCAACAGCAAAATGTAATAATACCAACAACAACAAAAGTGGAATTGCAATCGCATATGCCCAAGACCGCCAATTACACCTGTTGCTCGCATGCGATGCCGTTGATGCCATTTGTTTTGGCATTGCAACACACTTGCGCCCATATTGCACAGTGCGGATGCTAAAGCAAAAGCAACAGCAGCAACAACAAAGCGGTGAGCATGCTGTCAACAACAATTGTTCCGTTTCTAACTGTTGCCGCACATTTCGGATGTGGCTTTTGTCGAGTTCACCAGGTTTTTTTGGTGTTGCTCACACACATGTGATTCTGATGTGTCTTCTTTTTTGTTTTTGTTTACATTTTCGTTCTTTTTGCTGCAACTTTTCTAACGAGCGTAGCTGCGATTGCATGCACCAGCTGCAGTTGTGGCAATGGGTTTGTTGCACTTGCTGTGAGATTTGTTGGCGATGCGTGCAACGGTATTCGAAAATAGTTGGCTGGCGAATATTTTATGTGTCTTGCGAGTAACAACTATTTGTATTCGAGTTGGCTAAAATGTTTGGTGAATATATGTGCGAGTATTTGCAACACACCATTTACAGCTACTTGACGCATACTGCGCAATTATTTGCTCGTTCTGCTTTATGTGAATGGCTGAGCAATTAGAATTATTTTCATGTTGCAGTTGTTGTTTTTGCAGACATTAACCGCTTTGTAGACAAAAATAAATCACAAAAGTTTATTACGAACACAAACTGGGCCTATACTTGCAACATTCAATATACATACATATACACATACATACGTATGTACAAACGAGCATCATTAAATAATGTCTAAGAGCATTGAAAGTTGGATCACTCTATTCTCCGCTGCTGAACAACGGTTTTGCAGAATGACGACGAGCACAAACATCTGCTCCGTCAACCGTTCTCACGTCAGTTGGGTCTTAGTAACCGGAACGGCCCCGGATTTTTAACAGAACAAGGACTATCAACTCAGAACCATGGTTCGAAATTACTTCAGGAATGTTTTCTGCCGCTAAACAACACCTCTCCGAACCGTTCCATATCAGAAGGGGTTTTAGAGAGTGTGATTCCCTATTGTGCGTCATCCCAGCTTTTTGCAGCTTAGAAAAAGAAGGGGAAAAAGGTTGGTCTTGGGATCAAGGAGGGCAAGACAAAGTACCTGGAGGACATGCACAGAGATTCTTCACGTCTTGGGAACAACGTCAATGTTGGCAGTTTTACATTTGAAAAAGTTAAGGACTTTGCATATCTCGAAACCGGCACAAATTCTAGCAATACTTTAAGTATGGAGATCAAGCACAGAATAACTCTTGCCAACAGGTGCTTCTTTGGGATCAGCAGGCAATGGGGGATTAGATTCCACTCCCGACAAAAAATATTAAGCTCTATAAGTGTCTCTTTATATCTGTCTTGTCGGCGCCGAAACGTGGTAAAAAAGCACTTGGAACAACTATTCTCTGCAAGGTCTGTGGAAACATCAGCGTTAGTTAAGCGCATAAAAATCCAACAAATACGTTGATGTGGTTATGTCATTCGCATGGAAGGTGATGCTCCAGCGTAAAGTTCGAGACCTTTTGTTGCATCCAATAAAAGGACCGACATGATCCGGCAAATAGATTTGGAGCTATGAGCGTCAGAATTTTGTCATCGACTCTCAAAACCTTAATTCTGTTGACGACATGCTGTGTTCATCGTCGAGGAGGAATTTTTTTCTGAAGCGGTTAGACCGATCGATTTGAAACTTTTAAACAAACTTCTGAGATGTATTTCTCAGGTAACAATCAAAGGAGTAAAATATTTTATAATTTTTTTTTTTTAATTTTTTCTCAAAAAACTAATTTTTTTTGGGAAGCCGCCATTATATCAAAAATTGATATTTTGACTAGTCCCTCGATCCATAGTAAACATGAATTTTTTTTTTTGTTTTGATTTTTGAATAATTTGAAGCAGAAAAAACTTGCACGACACCAGTTGTTTAGGTCTGTAAATTTATATTTTTTTATTAAATAAAACACCTAAAAGATTTTTTCTGGATATAACACTTTAAGGGGGGAGCCTGCTTAAGAAGCTTCAAAAAATCGTTTTTTTTTTGTTTAAATCTCTTTAAAAATTATCTAAGAATATATCCCCAAAGTTATAGATTGGAATTCGAAATGGGGAGAAAGCGAAAGCTTTGACGCGCAATTTCTCTTCGTTTTTAATTTTTACAATTCTTCTTAATTGGCGGTCAGGATAGAAAAAAAAATTAAACGCCCTATGAAATTGGGGCAACGTTTATTATCTTTGGCATTAAATTATCTTCTATTTAAACTAAAAAAACTAAGAAAAATCAAGTTTGAACATATTTTTAATCAATATAAAGTAATTTTTTTTTTTGATCAAAAACCACTCATTTCAATTATTAAAAAATCCTGCATCCTGCCCGCCGTCCGACAAATACATATGGGAAAGCATCGGGCAATTGCTTGCCAAAGCCAGAATATCAAAGGTTTTGTATCCAAAAAAATTTCGGATGATGTTTAAATATATAACTATAAACCCTAGAAATTTCGCTTTAATAAATTATTTCTTTCCCTCCCAAAAAAATTCTAAAAAAAAATAGATTTTTTGAAGCCTCTGAAGCAGGCTCCCCCCTTAAGTGTGAGAACATGAAACCACCATAGGTCAATATTCAAGTCATTTGAATCTACTCAGTGAAAAGGAGGACAAAATTTATTCGGTATAAATGTAACTATCTTTTAATTGATTTGGGAGGTGCAATATGCTGCTACCGCAACAACAACAACAATAATTTTATCTAAATTCTCTAATAAAAATGATTTCTTCAGAGATCACTAATGTAGTTAATATGTATGTATGTAATGATACTTTTAAACAAAATAAACATTTTGACTTTAGCATCTAAGTTGGTCTGTAATTAACAGCAAGACAAACAGCTGATGAACACTTTATAGCGGACGCTAAGCGAACAAAAAAAGTTAAGTTCACTGAAGTTTTCTAACTTTTTGTGGCATGCATACCCAAGTATACTGTACATATGTGGTATTAACCGGTAATGTGTTGTTAATGGCTCAATTATCCCGCTACAACGATACGCTATACGTTCGGCACAAACGATCTTACTAACGCCACCTCGCACATTCATGCCTCATTTTCGCACTCGTTTATAAGCGGCAAGTCTTATGGTTGCATATGTTGTTGTTTTTGTTACCACTTGGCGTTGCAGGGCACTGTGGCACGTTCATAATTGCCAGTGTCATAATGGCTTTAGTTAACAGTTTGGGCTGGGTTGTTTAGTAGCACAGACGTCTATGGATGTATGTAAACAGATGTGTGGCCCAAGCTATGCCATTGCAGCCCTCCATTCATGCTAACCGTAAAAGTTGTCTCGATATTGCACGCTCAAACCAGTTTGCCGCTTTATTTTATGCCATTTTTGTTTGTTTGTTTATTGTTCTTGCTCGCTTTGCAAGTCGTCTTAATGCCTTTTAGCCCATAAAATTGGCTGCACAATGGAATTGAGCTTGCATTTATGCAAATACATACATACACATATGTTCGCAAAGGCAGTAACTTTGACTCAGACACACGTGCGTTGCACATTTCTTTACAAAAGTTTTTCATTCATGCCTTTTTGACTGCAATTGATTGTCTAGTCGAGAAGTTTTGTCTGTCCCAGCGGCAATTAGACAAATGTCTGCGCTCATTCGCAGTGCATTGTTGGAGTTCTGGGTATTTACAAACATAAATTTGTATATGTAGGGACATATGAATGTGTGGACTTAGATTTCAAGTGATTAAGTAGTCAGGTGCTACTTTGTGGTTACACAAGCAGTGACACAAGCAGTGACACAAGTACTCCCCCACGCTCTGAGAAATTTTCAATTATGATCTAATATTCAAAATTATTTCACAGACTTATGTGACACCTATAATACATATATGTAGTCTAGTGTTCAATTATGTATGTCAAGTTCTGCGATTTCAAACAATTATAGGAAAGGTTAAGTAGTCTGGTTAATAATACGCAAAACTTATTAAGAAGTCGTGGCTTATTTATTACACATAGGTGAACTTGACAACTGAGACTGCCAGTCGGATCACATCTCCTGGGTATATGAAGCATAAAAATAACCCAGTTCAACAGGTCGATGCAGTGCAAAACATAGCTCTTAGTAGTTCCACATGACCTTTTAGCCAAATGCAATTATACTTCAATAAGAAAAATATTGAGAAGTCAGAAATGATACAATCAGATGAGATAAGATCTTTTAGGTATATAAGTTTACATATATCAGTCTAAAATAATCACCACAAAAGAAGCGATGGACTTAGCGACTCCTATAAGATACTACGTAGGTTTATATTTCGAGATACTAATGGCAGTCAAGCCCGGAATCTATTGGTCCCCTTCACTGCAACTGAACAATATTCATATGTATTTATTTGAGATGGAGGTTCGAAGATATGTATGGATAGCTCCTTTAGTAAACACTTGAAAATATTTTAAAATTTCTTTAATTTATGTAATATACTGGGAAAAGGTTTAACAGAAAGATTGCATTCTATAATTTTCAGTGAAGTAACTTTTATTATTGTGAAAAAATGGACAAAAGGGAACCCCGTGATAAAACATTGTATTTTGAAGGGACAAGACAAGTGCAAAAACTTGGCTTGATAGCGAGTTTCGGATACTAGCCAGGAAAATCATCAAGGATTGGTAAGCTAAGACGTAGTAAAATGAGCACCGAAGACAACGCAGTGGATGACCGACGAAAACATCAAAAAAGTCCGCAAAATAATTTTGGATGAGTGTAAAGTGAATTTGTTCAAGATATCAGCAATTCTAAGAATATTAACCGAATGTGTACATCATATAATTCATGAAAAATTGAGTATGGGAAAGCTATGTGCAAAGTAGGAGCCGCGAGAGCTCACTTTTATGCAAAAAATCTACAATAACATGATTAGGAGCAGTGTTTGGAGATGTTCAAGCGTAATAAACCCGAGTTTTTTTCGTCGATTTATAACAACGAATGAAACATGTCCCCATCATTTCACTCGAAGTCCAATCGTCAGTCCACAGAGTGGATTGCACACGATGAACCCGTTCCAAAGCGTGGTCAGACGGCAGGGTTATGGCGTCTATATTTTGACAACGATGACAAATATGATTCGAATTGCTTCCCGATCTGGACTCCAGCGGCTATTTCCGGTTCTCAGATCTCAAAAGAATGCTCGCTGGGAAGTAATTTCGGTTGAATGGGGAGGTGATCGCCGAAACTGAGGCCCATTTTGAAGCAAAAGACTAATTGTACTACAAAAGTGGTATCAAAAAGATGGAGTGTCCGTCCTTATAATCAGTGTTTCACCCTTGAAGGGTGTTATGTTACGTTGAATAAAAAAAGGAATTTTGCAAAAAAAATGTGTTTTACTATGGTAGGACGTGGACTTTTCAATTAACCTGATAGGGTGTACTTCTACGGTAGGCAACAATTTTTATGTAAAAGTAGATTCCAGAACTTTCTAGTGAATGTAAATGAACGCAAGCAAAGTACTCCAGAGCTTTCGACTTTAAGGTAACTAATATGGTATGTAAATTATAATGTGCACCATACTACTTCTTAGGAGACACCTTCTTGATTGATATAGTCAGATGGCCATAAATAAATCATTGTTAGATAAATATAATTAACCCTGGACGTGCTGTGTTAGTCGCTTCGACTAATAGTCATCGTGTTTTGCAAACAGCAGCAAAATAACGATGACCGTCCAGGGTGAATATTGCTCTCATAGTTCGGCGGATAAAGATAATTGCTCACTGATTCATAATAATATTGAATATTAACTATTTCAAACAGTTAAATAGTAATAATCAGTGTAAGATATTTAAAAACAAACTTACAGAAATCTGATTGTGGTTTCCAAGATAGCTTTTGAGTATGAATTATATGTATTATGTAAAAAGTCCAAAAGTGATGTTCAACTTACCTATAAAAGATAGAAAAAAATAATAATTAGCAATCGTATATATAAAAAATTTTTTAATAAAAGCTTTCAAAATATATTGGCGTTAAATAAAATTAAATAAATATAGCAAATATAAATTCAAAGTAGTTTATTATGTTTTCTTTACTCGTTATTAAATGTTAAAGAGTCAGGTAGTATAATGTTAATATCAGTTAATTGCAAAATATTTAATACTTGCTATTAATCACAAATTATGGTGGCAGTTTAGAGGCTTTCGCTATAAAAATAGAAACAAATGGTTTTAGTCACAGCTTGAAAAACTTGAAAAGCTTTTGTTGGTAACAAGTGGTTAATAACTTGGCTAAATTGCTTGCACGAGTCGAAAGCTAGCTCTTGTGCTATAAAGTAAAAGCTTTTTATAGGAAGCTTTCAACAATGTCAGTGATATATTTCATTCATGCTTAGTTGTGGGTGAAGTTCCATATTAGTTTTGAGTAGTCGTTAGTTTTTACAAACAATATGTAGTGCTCAAATATGCCTATAATATGTAGGGAATAAGCTTTCATTAAATTATTAGATATTAATAGCCATTATTTACACACATATGTATGTGAAGTATATCTATGTACATGTATATAATGTACATATATGTATACATACATACGCATATATTCATAGATGTATACATGTAGAAGTGATCGGCTACGCTTCGTTGCTTAACGTTGCAATGATAGCTGATCTTAATTAAATTTGACCTTTCAACTAAGAATTAGCGCTTCCAATTGAATTTACACAAAATCGAAAATTATTAATTTATAAAAAAATGTAATAAAAATACTCTTTTTAAATAATGATTTAATTGGATGTTAGGCAGCTAAAAAGCGTTGGGGACGAGGTGCAACCTGAAGATGTTCAAGAGCTACCATTTCATCCAGAAAAACTACGGTTTGGGTTTGGTGTGGTTTGTGGGCCGGTGAAATCATCGATCTTTGGGACATTTGGTTTCAACAAAACGGCGCCACTTCCCACACATCGCGCCAATCAATGGATTTATTGAGAGAACACGGTGAGCAGACAATTTAACGTTTTGGTCGGTGGATTAACCACTAAGATCGTGTGATATCACACTGTTAGGATTTTTCCTATGGGAACATGTAAAGTCTAAAGTCTACGCGGACAATCCCGCTTCAATTCAGGCCTTGGAGCAAAACATTACGCTTGTCTTTCGTCAGTTGCTAGTCGAAATGTTCGAACGAGTCATTGAAAATTGTACCCAACGTATGGACTATCTGCGACGTAGCCGCTGTCAGCATTTGAAATAGATTATTATGATTAATAATCAAAAAATAAATGCCAAAGAATGTACTTTCGAAGGATAATAAACATTCCCCATTAAATTTGAAGTTTGTGTGTTTTTTCTTTAAAAAAATATATTTTTTTTTTTTAAGCTCTATAATATTTTACTGAGATCATCTCAAATCGAAAAATCAGCTATAGCTTATAAAAACGATCTCAACACAACCGAATTTATAAATTTGTATGTAAGTACGTAAGTGTTGCCATAAAAAAGATTTGCAAACCAGTGACACAACAAATTGTTTTAGCAATAAATCGTGATTACACATTAAAATGCTCCGAGAAATATGCATGACAAATGCAAATACAATTGTTGGCGCGCATTTAAGTTTGAGTATTTAGTAGAATCTACAGTAAGTGTGCATGAAAATAGAGACTACTAAATTTTAAAATTAAAGTTCAGTTCAATATTGAGCAAAATGTTATAGGTTTCGAAAAAATTAGCTTAAATTTGAAAAAAATATTGGACTGATAGCGATAAGCAATAATAAAAAATTATTATATTATGTAAAAATATTGTTGAAAATCTAAAAAAAAATACAACAAGTTTAACGCGTGGAATCGAGGCCATATATCACAACTGATTTTTAAAAATATATCTGTAATATTTGGTAAGGGCATAAATAGCACTTTTAAGTTTTTTTGCATAACAGAAATACAATATTCTTGATATTAGACCTTAAAAACCAAAAACAGAAACGATTAAAAATTTATAAAACTTCTGTTCTAATATTAACATAATTACATTGAGTCAATTGATATTATTAATATGGCCGTCAACTGTTGCGAGTTGCAATAGCAGCTACTTTGGCACGTGGTTTATTCCAACGCCTTTATTTGTTGTAGTAAAAAGGCTATAATAAAGCTTCAACTAAGTAAGGGTCAATTAAATTTGCATTTTTGTATACATAGTATATATACATATGTATACATATTATATACACATGAAAAAAGAAACATACCTATAAATATAGCGATAAACTACGCGCTTTAAGTCACGTGGATATGCCAATCTTGCTTTTCGATTACTTACTAGATTTTATAGTAAAATAACGCCATCTCAAAAAAGGTTATAATTGAGAAGAAGAGAAGACTTAAGTCAACATTATCGAAGTAGCACAAGTATGCATTTATTGTGTGTAGCTTTGAATGTATGTATGTATATAATCGGATTATTCAATTTGCCAATTTGAAATCACATGAAAGCTAAGCAGAGTATAAAAATTTGCTTAAGCTAACAACCGATTCGTTTTAAGCAATTTCCACCTGAAGTGTGAATTTTAGCATCTATCCATATAATCGATTTATATGGATAAATAATATGGTAGAGCTTGCGAAATTTTTTCATATTTGTGATCGATTTCTAACTAAAAAAGTAAATTCGTATGAATGCCATAAACAGAAAACATATTAAACGTTTTTAAAAGTTAGGTTAAGCTTCTGACATTAAAATAATTTAATACATAGATAATGAATCTTGTGTGGAAGACCTAAGCATACATATGTATATACTATATACTAAACGTCATAGAACTTATCGTTGTCCACATGCAAAAAAATATCAAAATATTTCTAAGCAAAGGTTAATGTCGGCAGGTTCAATGCTCAAGGACAGCGATTTCAATCAAAAATAAGTACAAACATTAACTTCGGTTGCCGAGAAGCTATGCAGACCCTTCACAAAAAAAAAAATTCCTTACAAAAACTTTGATCGATCAGTCTATACGGCAGCTAAATGCGCTATGTATAGTGATCCAATCAGAACAATTTCTTCGGAGATTACATCATTGTTTCGTGAATTTTATTCAGTTTACATGGCAGCTGTATGTTATAGTGGTCCAATATCGGGCGTTCCAACAAATACGCAGATATACGGACGCACAGACGGACATGGCTAAATCAACTCAGCTAGTCACGAAAATATACCTTCATAGGGCTTCGATATCGGAATATCAAAAACTTTCGGTGGGAGTATTTTTTTTCAAAATGTTCGTAAAAGTTAGAAAACCCGAGTTGATTTTGATACTAAATATTATATTTTTTACATGGAGTCTGAAAATTTGCGATACGATTATTTGCACTTTTATATTTTGGCAAGTAAACAGATTATAAAATATTTAAATTTTGACAAAAAGGCACCCGGAAATTATAGTTAAACTCCTCGTGTAAATTTCAAAAAAATATATATTGCTAAGTTGGTAGGACTGTCTTAATTACTATGCCAAATAAACTTACGGTGACTCAGTTTTAACAAAAACACAGACCTACGAGTGGCACAAAGCCTTCAAAGACGGTTGAGAGATCGTTGAAGACATGCCTTGTTTTGGACGACCTTCGACCTCTGACTGAACTGATGAAAACATTAAAAAAGTAGTATGTTTGAAAATCGACAGGAAAGTATTAGAGAGATTGCAAGAGAGCTCGAGAGTCCGATCGAATGATTTTGGTGGATATGAATGTACTTGTATATGTATATATACATATATATGAAAATGAAGCTGAATTGTTTT
The DNA here is from genome assembly GCF_024586455.1 of Bactrocera neohumeralis. Lineage (NCBI taxonomy): Eukaryota > Metazoa > Arthropoda > Insecta > Diptera > Tephritidae > Bactrocera > Bactrocera neohumeralis. Next base: position 25,206,884 of record NC_065922.1, read on the forward strand.
CAAAATGAGTACCGTAAACAAGTCTCTTTGGACATGCTTTATCGTGCGAATTCCGATCCCACATTCATGGAGAGCATTATAACTGCCAATGAAACATGGGTTTATGAATTTGACATGTAAACAAGTCAACAATCATCGGACTGGAGGGAAAAAACGAGCCAAAACCAAAAAAAGACACGTCACAGCCACTCAAAAATCAAGGTGATGCTCATTGTCTTTTCGATATTCCTGGTTTAGTGCATCATGAATTTGATCCGGAGGAAAAAACGGGCAATAAAGAGTTCTATTTGGGCTTATTGAGGCGTTGTAGCTTCGGAGCAACCGAAGTTTTAATTTTTTCCTGTTCAAAATGTTGGGAAAAGTTATGAAAACCCAGTACACTATTTAAATTTGATAATGAATATTATATTTTTTATAGGGAGTCTATGTTTCACTTTTATTTTTTGACATTTGAGAAGATTGTAAATTAAATATAATAATTATGAATATAATTTTTTATAGTTTGATATTATTATCTGTTAGTTATTTATATATAAAATATTATTAGTAGTTTTTTTTATTATTATATAAAATTTACACACACATTCAGTGTTAAATGACAATTCAAGGTCAATCTAGTTAAATTAAATCATTCAGTAGTACTTTGAGGAGTAAGTAGATATATGACATTTTATTTGTACGGATTGATGTTATGAGTAGGTAGTTATTTACAAATTTCAGAGAGTTCGAAGGTAACGGTAAAATGCTTTTAACAATTAATGGTTCTTCTTATTATTATTATTTCAATATTTAGTTTTTTTCGTGAAATTGTGCGCAATCAATTTTTAGGTGGATTGTTATGAAATTTATTTAATGATTATTGGGTCGAGGAAACATTTATGTATGTCACACATTGAGGTTTTTATGAATATTAATTTTCTGTTTTAATTAATAATTATCTTTTAGTGAAAGCGAGGGTGGCTGGTGGTAATGCTTGATGCAGGTGGCTGGTGGCTGGTGAGGGGTTCTGGTGAATTCAACATTCATATGTATGTAAGTGCACATATACACGTATACACATACACATATTTGTAACGCATCGCTCGCTTACCTTTTCATCGCCATTACTGACGTTATTTGCCTCACCGCCATTTTGATTCGACGCTGACAATTCAACCGAAGATTTCGATTTCGATTTGGAGCGTCGCGATGAACGACAACGCAAACTCTTCAATACAGATCTCGAACGAGAATTTGTGAGCTTTTGAAAGATATATAGAGAAATATTTACAAAATAAGTATTTGAAATAGCAAGAAAATTACGATTTAAGTAAACAAAACATGAAAAGCTGGTTTAGAAAATGAAAAACTTATGGGAAAAATGCTTTTAAAAATGAAAACAAAAACAGAAGTGAAGAACAGGTGAAAAAGATGTTGAGATGTGAAAACGATTTATGGCAATATACAAAATATGATTTTAATATTTATTTTTGCGGTGTTATCACATATATTATAAATTATTTTATTATGTTTTGTGAGTTTATTTTAGTTACATTTAAGCTTTAACATTTTATTTAAAAAATTTATACATATTTATAAGCACATATGTAATATTAATTAACTTTTTATCATTGAGTAAAAATCAAAATTTTGCTTATTTTTAAGTCATTGTTAATACTAATCTAGTTTTTATTAGACTAAAAAAGTTGTCCAAATAGTCTAAAAGTATGCCAAATAGGAAATCAAAAATATTTTTATATTGTTTAATCCTAATAACATGTTAAACATACGGTTCGTAATTAAGGGAGCTGTGAACAAATTCCCCCTTGTGAAATTTAAGAAATCGTTTTTTTTTTTTTGTAATTTCGATAGGTTATGTAATATACGAAAATACTGGGTAGCCGAAAAAGTATTTTCGTATTTCCATATAGTGTTGGAAAGGTGAGACTTCATTTAACCGAGTTGAAGGAGGTTGGAAAAAAAGTTACAGCTGTTCAAAAATGAGTGAAAACAATTAAAAAATTCGCTATATTTTGAAATTTGTGTATAGAAAGTGAAGACTGCCACGCAAGCCATCAATGAAATTTTGTGAAGTTTACGGAGACGATGCTGTATCAGTTCGTGTAGCACAACAATGGTTCGCTCGCTTCGTTCTTGAAGTTTCGATATGAAAGATGCATCTCGCTCTGATTGTCCTATCGTTGAAAAAGTCGAAGAAATTATGGAAAATATTGATCAGGACTGTCACATAAGCAGCAATGACATCGCTAAGGAACTTAACATGAAAACCATTTAAAAAAGGCTTAAAAAATTCGCGATATTTTGAAATTTTCTGAAGCGAATGGTAAAAGGAGGCGAAAAGTGGATCAAATACGACAATAATGTGCGAAAAAGATCATGGTCCAAGCGTGGTGAAGCTCAACAAATGGTCGCAAAGACAGGATTGGTGCCTCGAAAGGTTATGCCGAGTATTTGGTGGGATTGGAAAGGAATCATCAACTATGAGCTGCTCCAGCCTGGTCAAACGATTGATTCTACATTTTACTGTCAACAACTGATGAGATTGAAGCAAGCAATCGAAAAAAAGGCCAGAACTGATCAACAGAAAGGGCTTCGTCTTCCATTAGGACAACGCTAGACCACACACATCTTTGATTACTCGCCAAAAACTGGGAGAGCTTGGCCGGGAAGTTTTGATGCATCCACCATAAAGCACTGACCTGGCACCATAAGACTACCATTTGTTTCGGTCAATGCAGAACTCCCTTAATGGAGCATAGTTAGCTTCAAGAGAAGCCTGTGAAAATTATTATTATTATTTTTTTTTATTGTAAGTCAGTGTACGGATAATATCTCCTAGTGAGAATATTTTGATAGGATTCGTCCACAGAGACTGCTGGAACCACTGCAGTAGTAGAAAAACTTGTTTTTTAATAGAAGCTCGCGTGTAATTCGAAATATAGTTATGTTTTTCTTCCAAAAATTCTTTAAAAAATCACGTCTTTGTGATTACAAATTTTTAATTCAAATGTTAATTAATTTTTAAGGCATTATTTGCATTCCTGGTATAAATATATATCCCCTAAAATGTTAAAACACTGTATAAAGTAGTTTCCTTTTTTAACTCTTAAAAATGGCTATTTATTAGGCCTCTTACGTGTCAACGTTGACGCAAAATATATTCCCTTACGAAAGCGATATTAAACTTTTTTTGAAAATTTAACATTTCTTGCCTGATCTCTCACTTAATCAAAGTTTTGTGAGCTACTATAAACTATGTAACAATGAAAATCTCAATCCCAAAGGAGGACATTAAAAACTACATTTAAACAGTTAAAAAAAAAATTGGCAATATGGCAAAAAAAAAATAATTTTTATTAAAGGCAACAAATTATAGAAAACATTTGGAATCAAAGCCTTCCTATCACTATAAATAAATTATATTTGATTTAAAACAATTACTTTCATATAACTTATCGCAAATATAGTTTTTTCCAAACTACTTTTCTCAACCGAACAACTTGGTAAGCCCTAATGCCTACCTACAAACTCATCTACGTATAAACATATACGTAAGCTATGTTTGAGGTCACTGCATTTCCGTTTTCGCACACATACTTACATATATGCATACATATAATTATTTTTCCCTACAACTTTCCAACAACCACAACCGACGACTACAAGTGCTAATGTCAAGCCGCAATGTGTTTGAGATGCGACAGGCATTGCTTTAATACATTATTATTATTTTTTTAATTTATTGATGACGGCAACAACGCTATTGCATTATTGTTTTCATATTTCCCTCTGCAACTTAACAACAACAAGTGTTACTTGCTTAGGTAGCAGGCTGCGACTTTCCTGACAAGCTTAATGAATAAATTTCCGCCTACTTTGGTTGGGCGTGCGATTATGCGCAAGTGCAATGCCAACTAAAGGCATGTTTGAAAAAGTATTCACACAAGCGCAAATGTTTGCTTTTTTCATAATACAAGTACCAAATGTATGTGCTTACTTATGCAGACGAGTGGCATGGGAGCAATGTAAGGTATTGTGTTGACTACTTTTCTTTTTTTTTTTTATTTTTTTCTCTGCGATTTTCTTTGTAAGAAACGCACTTCCTTCCCTTCCAACTTTGTAGCCAGGTTTTTTAATTGTTTTTTTTTTTATTTTTATTTTTTTTGTTTTTATTTGCTGTTGTGCGCTCCACTGACTGCGTATGGCGACAAACATTTAGTAATCATTAAGAAATGCTTTAGTGCTTTTAATGTTCGCGAAGGTTTAATAAAAATAATTCAAACTTTCCAACTATTCATTTTAAGCAAGTCTTTTGTTGTGTTACTATACAATGGTAAGTGTAAAGTAACATTTTTTCTGCCAAGCTTTCTCATCCCATATTAAGGTAACTCATACGCACCGACGTTTTCTTTAATTTTAGCTTCAAGTCTTAACAAAAAACCAATCCACTCAGTCACAATGTCGCCAACTTTTATAAATTACAACAACAATATTTTTCGAAATATTTTTGTAATATTTTCGCGTTATGAATTCACCGTTATGCTCTGAATAGCACCGTTTATGATGTCTTCTTCTAAAATTCACTTATGTGCTAAATTAAACTCATGCAAATGAGAAAATTTTGCAAATAAACTAACTATTTTCAACCAAATATGCACAAACAATATATTTTTCGCCTGTTACGCGACGAAAACTCTGATTTTTTTATAAATTACAAATTTGCTTAAATTTTCAACATTTTTTTATTTTTAGTTTTCTTTGAAGAAAGCATGCAAAGAGCGCATATCGCGGCGTAATTCGCACAGCAGTAAGTCAAGCGTGAAGTTCATTAAACTCTTGCTTGTTTAACATGTTCAGTAACGTACATATAACTGATGAACCGGAAACTAAGCAGTTTATGGGAGCAAGCCTTTGAAATATATTTTTTTTGGTTTAGGAAAGAAATTTAAATTCGCTTATGGTGATTAAATATGTTTAGGTACTCGTCCGCGAATACACGTGACCTCAACGCTTATGATGTAAAATTTAATTGCCTCTGCTGAAAGTTGGGTGTTAAAAATTTTGCAATTAAAAAATGGAGAATTTCGCAATTAACATGAGTTGTTGTTGAATTTTTTTGCAAAAATATTAAAAATATATTGCTTTACTTTTTAAGTATATAAATGAAGTGAAAATTATAATTAATTTACATATATACATATATGCATGTATGTATATACATATGTATAACTAAACTATATATTTATATATAACTAAAAAAAACAAGTGTATAATGTATTTCAGCATTTTTTTAAGTTTTGCCTGTAACCCAGCCACATTTTAACATGTCTCTGTTAAACACATTCTAGCGGAATTATAAGATTTTCTCATATCCAGATATATTTATAGTCTATTCTGTAAACTAGTATCAGCTTGCTGACACATTTTGTTGCAATGTCTAAGCTGAAAATTTTTTTGTTTGCAGTGTTCTGATGAGCTTGACTTATCAAGCATACATATATTCTACATATCCAAAGATCCACACAGTACTAACTGCTTGTGTGAATGGATTTTAATAACTTAATGTCAAGACGACTCATAAACACCACTTTCCCGCGACCTAAGCCCGTAGAAACAACTCTTTTCCTGGCACATCGATTATAGTACCAATTCCAACTTCTAAAGAGAAGATATATACATGTGTAGCTATCTCTTAGAATTTCTTCCAAAAAAATTAATTATATAAGAGGTTGCCACTTGTGACAACTTCTGTTTCGGGCTTTTTCGTATAACCTTGAGCTCTTCCAACGTTTCTATTCTTACTTATTCTGTTCAATCCCATCGAAAACCCATCAAATCAGCTGTGTGCTCAGGTTTTTGGAAAGAAAAAAGTTGCGAATATGTCAACTCGACTTGTTATCAACTATTATATCTATAATATAGATTATTTGACTAACTGTTTTACAATTTTTTTTTTCAACAAATAAACAGCAGCGCCACAGCAGTCAAGTCAACTCAGTGAAATAATATATGAAGTCACTTCATTGACTATCGGCTGGATGGTAGTGAATGCAACAAAAAGGTATAAAAATCACGTATCAAGTGCAAATCAAATAACAACAAATCACTGAAATGACAAATTAGAGCAGTGGCAGCTTAAGCGATAACAATAATGCCAACAAAACAGTACCTACAAAAGCACTAACTAACCATAGAAATCAATTAGTATTTAGAAAAATTACGTTTGTGTTGGGTACTCGTTTAAACATATGTATGTATATGTATATCGTCGCCAAAAATTAAAAATAACATAACATCACTTTTCAAAGTTTACAGGCGAAAACAAAATTATAGAAACCACAAACTTGAGTTTTGGCTATAAAATGGGTATATTTCGGTTATGTCTGACAGTGGAAGCTAAAAAATGTATATTACATATATTGTGCCCAAAAAATAAGATGACATTGTATTTATTTTGAAAATTCTTTATTTATTCTTCCAAATCAATTTCATCCCCTTCAAAGCAATCCCCTCCCGATGCAATGTACTTATGCCAACGGATTTTCCACTCTTCGAAACACTGGTTGTAGTCACTTTCCGGGATGGCCTTCACTTTGCTGCGGCTTGAATCTCCTCTATCGTATAAATTTCTTTTGAGCTTGGTGAACAGCTAGAAGTCGCACGGCGCCAGATCAGGTGAATACGGTGGTTGCGGAACGATATGGGTTGAGTTTTTGGCGAAATGATCACGAATTACGAGGGCAGTATGGGATGGTGCATTATCGTGGTGTAAAAACCAAGAATTGTCTTTCCGGCCTTTTTAGGCGGATAGCGTTACGCAAACGACGCATAACGTTCAAATAATATTCTTTGTAGACTGTTTGACCGGTTGGAAGGAATTATAATGCACAACACCACGACAATGGCAGAAAACAGTCAACATACCTTGATTTTTGAGCGACTTTGGCGCGATTTTTTAAGTCTCGGCTCTCTTTTAATATTTCGATTGATCGGTGGTTTCGGGGTCGTTCCATAGATGCAAGTCTCATTGCCAGTTATAATGCATTTCATGACACCCTTTGAAAAGCATCGTTTCACACACTTCAACGCGACGCCTTTTTTCCAAAAAATTCAATTTTTTCGGTACCAATCGAGATTTGATGCGCTGAAGGCCCAAAACATCCTTCAAAATGGTATTGGCTGAGCCTTTCGATATGTCAACTTCATCAGCAAGGTCTCTAATTGTTAATCGACGGTTTTTCAACACCAAATCTTTGATTTGTTGAACATGAGCTTCGTCGGTTGAGGTTGATGGTCGCCCTGGACGCTCTTCGTCTTCGACACGTTCACGGCCGGCTTGGAACTCACTATACCACTTGTAAACATTTTTTTTAGACATAGCCTCATCACCAAAGGCTTTCTGCACAATCCTCAACGTATCCACAGCAGAAAATTGATTCCGTAAACAAAATTTAATGCAAATTCTTTGCTCAACAAATTTCGACATCGCAAAAAACGAAAAACTCACTTTTAGCAGCTCACAAAAGTGTGACTGACAGTACTACCAACCTAAAAAAAAATAATTCTCCAAATCCTTCGACGCGCGCAGTTTAAATTCAAATGTCACCTTATTTTTTGGGCACAGATAATATGATGTAGTGAATAGTAAGCAATGAAAAACTCAATTTCGATTTTTTTGATGATACGTTGTTTTACATTTTAGGTGACAATATGTATTTGAGTGGGGAAAAAATGTTTTCTCCTTAGAAAAAATTAAAACAAAATTTCTAATAATAATTCTAAACACTTTCAACTTTGTTATTATAAAATGGAGTACAATATAAAGCAAAAAAAGTTATAAAAATAAGATAGTTTGTAATTTAAAGAAATAATGTATGTAAAATAATATACGAATTAGGCTTTTGAATTTAAATTTGGACTTTGACCTCGATTAACTTTTGAACGAGTCGACTTAGAAAAACAAATTTTTGAGATTTTTTGTAAATCATTAAAGTCACTACAAGCATAACTTACAGATACAACAAATTGTTTAAATACATCAAATATTCAAACAAAATAAAAAAATATTCCTGCGGAATGTTTTATTATTTTAATACTTATTTAAAAAAGCTAAACCTTTTTCGAATCAAAGATTTATTTCCTATGTCTCCAAACTTCTGTAGGGTATCCCGGACCATGTTCTCCAAATTAGAAGACAAATAAAATAGATTTCCAATATATTAAAATCTGGAACCAAAATTTTTTGGTACACTCTAACATGAACTGTAGTCTATCATTAAACATGAACACCAATGGCCGAAATTTGTGAATTGAAATTAATTAAGCATACTCGTAAGTAGTGTGTGTGAGTAACGGAAGTCTATGCGATTTTTATTCGTACACAATTCAATTAAAGTAAAAATTGATAAAAATTATTTAATAAATTGTTATAAATAATCATATTTGGTTTTAAACAAAAAACTGGTATTTTGGTTTTTTTTCAATCTGTTGAAAATGCTGTACCTAAATTAAATGTTTGAATTTTTTTTTCAATTTGAAACTAAATCACACACATATTTCAAATGTCTGAATTGTCGAAATGAGCCTGGTAAAGTATCAACTCAAATTATCCTTCTTTGAAAACAAATAGAAAGCAATTGGAGCATAAATTTGATCGGGAAATAGCACAAACAGCTGGTCATTTGGGTACTTTGAATGAAGCATAAGCACATTAATTGAAATGTATCGTTATACATACAAATGTATATGTATGGTATGCATCGTAAGTATATTAAAAATAAAAATGATATTATTACGGACCAGAAATGCACAATAAAAGATTTATAATTAACTTGATTTGTCAATCAAAAGGAAATCCGTATGCTTTGATTGAGGGCCGCGAGCATGCGCTTTAATTTTATATTGAAACAGTTTTTACTCAAGCAAAGGTGTATTTTTATACAAACACACATACTTTTAACATTTTAAGTACTTTGGAGCAATTATTGAACCACATTTTTGTAATTATAATTGGACTAAATAGTTCAAATATGATTCGACTAGTCGCTGTGTAGTTATTATATACTCAATATTACTAACATTAGGATGGTGCATAATGTTCAGAGTAGAATTTTAGATGGATATATAGAAATGGGATCATATGAAAAGTGTACATTATTTGAGTACTTATTTGAACATAATATAATTGTTGTCTAAAATATTGAGACTGAGGGTTTGCTATTTCGCTGACATCTTAAGATTAGCTTTTGGTGTTTGTATAGTGTTTAGCTCACCAAAAAAATTATGATTTGTCAACTTATTCTCAGTTCACTGAAAAACACCATAGAAAATTGATTCTGTGAAAAATATGTTAATTTCAAAAATTTCTTGAAGAGAGTGGAAATGTTAAGGGTGAAATTAAGCTTGTGTGAGTTTTTGAAAAAAATCGTTTTTTTTTATATTTTGATAGTTTCTACCTTTAAAAATATCATACTAAAATTTCAAATCGGTATCTCAAATAATTTTTGAGTTGCAGCCAATAAAAGGGTAACCGTTCAGTTGAATCAACCCAATCAGTTCAAGCGCATTTTCGCAAACATACTTTTTCAAATTTGCTGCAGTGATAACTCGAAGGCGAATGATCCGATTATCATGAAAAAATCAAAAATCTAATTTTTGCAGGCCAAAAACGACCAAAATTTGGGCTATAATTCAACTTATTTTTAAAAACGCCGCCATTCTGTTAATTTTTGATGGGATTACATGGGTTTACGGTTTTCAAAAAACCGAATTTTTTTATTGCCTTATTATACCAACACCTCTAGAATACTGTCCTAAAATCTTCAAGTTAATCCGAGTAATAGTTTCGGAGATGCAGCCTTAAGGTGCACTCGAGGCTAGCTAGGTTAAGTGCGCCGTCTTTAAACGCGTTTTTCTCTAGACTGTGTCTTGAAGTCAGTTGGCAAGATTTCTCGAGAACTACTCAACCGATCCTCATGAAAATTTTCACAGGTCTTTGAGATAGAATTCTTCAAGACTTGTATTTTTTTAGATTGCAACTATTTGAAAAAAAAATGTCTCGAAATTTTCATTTTTTTAATGTCTGCCAAAAATCCAATTTTTAGTTTTTTTCTGTCGTCCAAGTTCTAAGTTAATATTTTAACTAAAACACGTATTTTTCACTTTAGATGATTCTGTAAGGAGTTATCCTGCAACAAGGGTGCATCTTTTTTCCAAGGGGTCATCGGAAATGGCGTCGCAATGGCTGAGTTTAAATTTTTTTTTCCAAAAATTCCATAATTTTGTTTTTAATAGTGTATGTTTGTAACAATAAAAAATTATAATAAAATATGAATTGAAAAAAAGCTGTTTTTACCCGAGGAAACCCATGTAACCCCTTAATAAAAAGCTTTAAATTAAACAAAAAAATAAACAATGTTTATCCCAAAAAATTACAGAAATGGCGTAATTTATCAAAAAATATTTTTCTGCAATTTTTTTTACCGTTAAGCGGCTTACATGTGCAATTATGAATTTGACACGGCTGAGTAGGGCAGTACGAGCGCGAGCACTTACAAAGTACAATGAATAACTGCAAAAAGTAGCGGCATGTAGAGGAAAGGTCTAACATACCGAAAAATAGAATAAAAACTGAGAAATAAAATGCACATACTGAATGGCGCTCTCTTCAACCGTTTTGGTTAATTAAAAGCGACGCTGCAGTGATGCGTAAATATTGACGCAACACCAGCCAACAACCAGCAACAATGCACGACCTGCCTCACCAGCGTTGATATGAAAGGTGCAAAAAAATTCAAAAGCAGAGAAAAAAACAAAATAATAAAAAAAAAAGTTATTGCTTAACAGTTAAAAGCTTATTGACCGGAACTCAGCCGAGTACTTTCGGCAAACAGCAGTGTCGGCGACGGAAGCTGCGGCAGATAAGCACATACATATGTATGTACATAAATGGGAAGATATCATAAACGAGGTTTTTTTGTGCGTAAGTGATTTGCAATGACGGTGACGGTGACAAGTTGCCAACGCGGCGTAACAAGTTCGAAGCTAAGGAGCCTTATAATGACTAAAAGGTGTTTGGTTAGTGGTCGACGTGGTGGTACTTGAACACCTTTTTCCAACCATATTTTGTTATGATTTTTGCAACGAGTGTTATGTTTTATTTTTTTCTTTTTTTATTATAATATTTTATTATTATTTTTTTATATTTTTTTCTTGACTGTGGTAATTAAAAAAACAAAGTTGGGCTTTGGTCGTTAGCAACTTTCTCTGCAACATATAGTAAATGTTTTTCTATGTGTGTATGTATCTGCGTTCGCGTAGTTTTTGTTATCGCTGCTAATTACTTTGTGCAAATAGTTTTTATGGCTATTTATAGTGTGCTATAACGGTTTTTACTTGCTTAGTTGCATATTACTGGTATTTACTGTGGTCAACTACACCAAAGGCTCGGTTCGGGTGCTTTTAAAGCCGTTACTGTCTGAGTTTTCTGTTTGCGTTTTGCTTTTTAAATTTGCTACTTTTATTGAATTTGAATTGGTTTTTGTCAAAGTGACTGCGTACATCACATACATAAGTACTTATACGGTATTTATTTCATTTTCTTTGATCTGCGCGTTGTCACTGCCATCATGCATTTGATATTCATGTTGGTGTGTTTTTTATATTTTAGAGGTTGTTGTAGGCATATACCGTTAGGGCAACTGTAAAACTTGTATTTCAAGGAAAATACCTGATATTGAAACTACCGAAGACAAGGCTGTGTTTAAAAAGACATGTTGTAGGTATTACCCTCAGCGCAAGAGTAAATAGCAAAATAACTGTACTTACACAGTGGTGGCAAAGAATTTTGCACTTTATGGCAAGCCTGTTCCCTTCGAGAAAGTGAGTATCCAATATCTTTACACTTGTAGTGTGAAATCGTTAAGTCCCTTAATATAGAGTTGGAAAAGTTGGTGCCTAAGCTTTTTTATTGGACGAATTATGAACTGGGATTGAGAAACTCTAAGAGAAGTCTTTTGAATCGTACATACGTAAGTAAAATATCGAAGATATGAACCAACGGCATACAACATTTTAGGTTTGGAAGCCTAATGAAAAAGCACTTGGAATCCGGTTGATGAAAGTATTCGAGGCATCATGAAAGCCAACAAAGACAATGTGGCTAATAAATAATTTTATGTAACAAGAAGACAAACTGAGAGAAGAGCCTTCTAATAATATCGAGGACAGGTCCTCTAAAACTTTGAAAGCTTTAGTTGATTGGCTGCTAAGGGACAAAATTTTCAATGGCATGGCCCAATTTGGTTACAAAGCTGAAATGTTTCACCATGAAAACCGAAAGTTAAGACAAAATTAAGGAACGTCCTTATAACAGGTGATCCATGTAGAGGTACTTTTTCCAAAAGCGTACAAAATACAGCTTGTGCATAAACTGTGACATCGCTTCGCTCTATGGACTCTTGAAAAATTCCAAGAAGATTCGACGTGCAAAATTGCCGCATTGTGTACGAAGAGCAAACGGAAGAGATTCAAGAGCTGACATTTCATCCAGAAAAAAAAACAACGGTTTTTGATGGTTTGTGGGCCGGTGGAATCATTAGTCAATATTTCTTCAAAAATGGTATCGGTGAGAACGTAATTGCCGTCAATTGCGACTGTTATCGCGCCATGATAACCGACTATTTCATGCCTGAAATTGAAGCTCGTGATTTCAGCGACTATTGCTTTCAACAAGACGACGCAACTTCACACACATCGCATCAATCAATGGATTTATTGAGAGAACACTTCGGTGAGCAGATAATTTCACGTTTTGGGTTGGTTGATCGGGCACCAAGACTATCACATCTTTTGACTTTTTTTCTGTGGGGAAAGCCCGGTTCGATTCAGGTTTGGAGCAATACATCACGCATGTTATTCGCCAGTTACCATCAGTCGAATGCTCGAACAAGTCGTCGAAAATTGAACTCAACGAATGGACCATCTGAGACATAGCCGCGGCCAACATATGACAGAGATAATCTTAAAAAAATAAATGCCAGAGAATGTTCTTTCGAATGATAATAAAAGTTCCCCATTAAATTTGCAGTTTAGGTATTTTTTCTTCAAAAAAGTAGGGAACTTCGAAATGAATCATTCTTTACATGATTTTTGGCGAAGAAACCTTTTAAAATGTTTATATATATTTACATAAAATTATATACGAAACTTTAACAATTTCTCCCTCATTGAGAACAAAAAATATAAATATTTAATAATGTATATTGCCTATAATGATTTTTAAAAACGTTAAAATATTTGAATTTTGACCGTGAAAGAAATAATTTTTGGCCCAAAATTATAATTCTCGGCCTTGTATCGAGAAAAGTATGCAAAAAATAATAATTTGTTTTTGAGTTACAACTACAGACAATTTGAGAAACGGAATATGAGAAAACCGTGTTTAAAAAAAGCGGAATCAACTGAGCGGGTTTCTTTTAGAAGACTGTAACTCAAAAACTTTTTAAGATATCCATTTAAGATTTTACTAGGTTCTTTTTAAAGGTGAAGGAAATTTATTTTCAAAATATGATACTAAGTTGCCCCAATAAATTCGAGTTTGTGGCCTTACTTGAACGCACTGTGACATATTTATTAGAAAAAAAATCATTACTCAAGGCTTTGAATTCAAATCTGCATAAATAATTTAATTAATTGAGAAATCTACTTAAACACGTGATAATTAAACATTCTTAATATACAAACTTGCAATGGGCTTAACTCATTTTCAATACCGGTTTTCCAGGTGTTATCAATCATATGTAAGTAAAAGGAATTATATTACAAGTTTATATGCGCTTTGCTAAAAAGATAATGAATATTATAAAGCGTAATATTTACGCTGCAAGCAGATAATTATTGAGAGTATAAGGAAATAAATATACAGAAATGTATTGAATGTCTCTTCAGGTGTAAATTGCAAACAACTTGGGTAGTTGTAGTCATCTATCTTATTTACTTCATTACTCAGGTGGCTTGAATATAGTCAATATTGAGATTATGGTACTAAGAATGTTAATTATCATATGTATGGTATAGTATATGGTATATGTTTTAAATTACCAAAGTGAGCCAGTTTCAAGGCTGCACAATTAAGGTTTATTTTGATTGCAGGTAACAGGAACTATTTTTTTTTTTGAAGGGCAATAGAAACAAAGAGGTATTTGTAGAAGTATGGAAAAAAGACAAAATTAACAGACGATTGATTTAGTTTCCATATACTATATTATATATGTAATATAATTATACCAAACTTTAGAATACTTTTGACCCAACTTAGGTATTTTTTAAATTTCCAAACTTCGGTGAATGTTTTTTTAAGAACAAAAGCACATCATTGTGAGCAAAGGTGAGATGGACAACTAATTAATATGAAGTTCTGGTCGACCAGAGCCCTGTTGTTGGTACTAATGTGTGAGAGCCTAAATTTTCTTAGTGAAATTTTATAGCAAATAGAGAGTTAGGCGCCGTTCGCAGCAACTCGGACTGACGTATAGAATGACAATGAAGAGCAACATGAAGATTCAAGAGCTGCCATTTCATCAAAAAAAAAACCATGGACTGGTGGAATCATCAAAAATAATCCCGGTGAGAATGTAATCGTCAATGGCTCGTGATCTTGGCGACATTTAGTTTCAAAAATACCACGCCACTTCCCACACAACGCATCAATCAATGGATTTATTGAGAGAACACTTCGGTGAGCAGGTAATTTCACATTTTGGGCCGGTCTATTGGCCACCAAGATTATGTGATATCACACGTTAAACTTTTATCCTGTGGGGATACGTAAAAACCTTCTTATGGAGCCAAGGAATACGTCCAATGTGGACAATCCCAGCTTCGATTCACCCGGTTCATCTAGCCAGTTACCAATCGAAATATCATCGAAAATTGGACTCAAACGAATGAACTATCTAAGACGTAGCCGCGGTCAATAAATAAATAATCGATCAATCTCATCTTGGCGACATTTGATTTCAAAACTACGGCGCCACTTTATTTTGAGAGAACACTTCGGTGAATAGATAATTTTCACATTTTGGGCCGGTCGATTGGCCACCAAGATCGTCTGATATCACACCGTTAAACTTTTTCCTGTGGGGATACGTAAAATCTGAAGTCAATGTGGACAATCCCGCTTCGATTCACGCGGTTCATTCGCCAGTTACCAATCGAAATGTCATCGAAAATTGGACTCAACGAATGAACTATCTAAGACGTAGCCGCGGTCAATAAATAAATAGATAATCCTCAAAAAATATATGCCAAAGAATATTCTTTCGAATGGTAATAAACATTTTCCATTAAATTTTAAGTTTCTGTTTTTTTTTCTTTAAAAAAGTAGGGAACCTCGAAATGTATCACCCTTTAGAAGATAGTTTAGTAAATCGTTAGAGCTCTAAAAACCGAACTATTACTTACTTAATAAAGGGAATCAAGTACTATATAAGGTTTAGTAAAAACAAATTCATTAATTTTTCTAATAAATGGCTTTGGTAGTCTCTATCTCGAATACAAGCGAAAACGATCATGTGCGGAAATGATGAATGATCATGTGGCGCGGTGAGTCGTCGCAAACGGTGGCCAAGCCAGTCAGAAAGAATTTGCTATGTATTCGGTGGGATTGAGAGAGAATCAACTACTATGAGCTACTGCCCTAATTCCAAACTCTTAGTTCCGACTTGGGCCGTCGGAAGGCAGTAATTGCCCAGAAGTGGCCAGCTTTGGACAATAGGATTATTATGCTCAATCAGAATAAAGCCACACACAACGATAGTGTCTTGCCAGAAGCTCAAAGAGCTTGAATGAGAGGTTTTTACACGTCCACGTTATAATGCGGATCTGCCACAAAGTGATTACAACTGATTTTGCTGAAGAAAAATTACCTCAAGTGAAGGTTGAGAATATCTACACTTCCAGTTTAACTATTCGGACAAGGACTAGGGTTTCTTTGAGAGTGGTAATCTGAAATTAACTTCAGTTCATATTTGACCTATATAGGATCAGTATAACTATCCTAAACCTTTAATATATAAAAAAAGTAATAATAAAAAATTTTTACTAGACCTTAGTATATATAAAATATATTTAATTATGTTTTCACATAACTGAACCAACATGGGTTTTCCTTCCATTTTCCTACTTGAATAAGATGATATATTTCAAGTAAAAGGCTTAGAGGATAACTGACTCTCCAAAAAATAATATACTAGCTAATTTTTAGATATCTATTAATTGCATAATACTGTTAAAGGCTTTGGATTTCGATGTACTCACAATGGGAAATATAAATATCACATACAAAATTGTATTTAACACAGAGAAGATCTTCGTTAACTAAGCAAAAATCATGAAATTAGCATTTTCGCAACCGAAAGCGCAGCTCAATGTAAAACCGATTACGATAAATAATGCCTTAATTACCTTAATTGTGCATTAATTTGCCTTGAACGTAACAACATAACATAAACACGTTGAAATACAACGCCGAGCACAGTAGCAACTGGTTTAACTCCACTTTTCCGACAATTTTACGAGCAAATGGAAATTGAGAGTTTTGAAGTGAATTGCAAACGAACGAAAATTATTTCTCATTTGGCAACGTTTCACTTATTGGAAGAAGACAGCTCTGCCACGCAACAGATAGGGAAAAATCTTCGAAAGAAATCGGTAGCTAATGCGAACTAAGTGCTGCTGCAACAAGTTGCCACTCGCCGATAGGCAACAAATCTTGTCGATTCGCAAAAAAAACAGTCAAACTGCCAATAAATTGGCGCTTTCGAAATTGAGATGAAAAAGAAACAATTTGTTGCATATTTTCGTATAAATTTACGAATACGAGCTGACCGCTTGAAGCATGAAAATGTTGCCAAAGCAACGCTGGAGCTGTATGTTATTGGCGACTGATAAATTTTCTTGTAATTAGAGCCGCAAGAGCCCCTAAGATGTGCAACACCACACGCTGTGGCCATTCCAACTGAAATGTGCCACGCTACATGTCTACCAGACAGAGAAGTGGGAGCGGTGAGGAGGAGAAATAAAAACGCAAGCTGTGATTGCATAATTGTCGCGCTTGAATGAGATTGCAGCTGCGTTGCCGCATATTACCATAGTGGTAAAGGTGACTTATGTGGGCGTAGCAGCAAGCCACCCACCCATCACTAGAAATGGTTAAGGCGCTCCTCTGTCCTCCACGATCCACCTCTATCTCTCTTCGATCACAATTCCACGCATGATTTGCCGAAGCCTCTGTAGTGTGCTTCTACAACAGAAAGATACATGCGTCCATTACAAAACATTTGCTTAAGTAATTTCGCTGCAGCAACAGCCCTCCGGCCACCGGCTCTAGCAGTCAGCCATACGAGCACAAAGCAGCTGCGCATGCGCATTGCGTGCATCAATGAATACAGACGTAAAATAGTATTGAATCAGACATCAAAGCTGCCTATTATTTCATTGAATTATGAATATTTGCTTATTTGCCTATTTCTGTGGCGATAGGTGGGCGCTGCAGCGTTGCATTCAAATTCGCTGCCACTCCAATTTGTCGGGTAATTTGTTCGAATATGAAAATTTTATGTTTTTCCACAGCCACGACGCGTAATCGCATTAATATTAGTGGTTGTTGTTGCTGTTCTCTCTTGTGTTTCGTGCATTGGCTTTGGGAGCTCTTGTGTCGTGTTAATTTGTACGAAATTTATGTGCATGTGAACATGACATTTGGCGCGCTAGCCGAAAACAAAAACTAAATCACTGTTATTTAACGTCTCAACGTTAACGAAACTGTCTAATAAATTTACATGTTGAGCATTAAATCGTTAGCGTGGTCAGCTTGATGGGTGAATGACCGCTTTGAAATGTATTTGTGATATTTGTTTGAAAATAAAACAGATTACATAACACTATTGAGCACTATACTCAATGCGATCGTTGTAAATTGATATCAGTGTCTTTAAAAGTTATCATCTAGGTTTTAAATAAATTTGATTATTTTTACGGTTTTGAAATTTTTTGTAGTTCATTTTTTTTTTTATCAAAATATAAAAATATTTATAATGAAAATCGATTCAAGAACACATGTCTATATAGCACTGCGGTAAATTTATCGATATTTATGTAAAAATATCTAAAAATTCTATCGATATGTACCTTTTGACAAAAAAGCACCCGGAAATTGTAATTAAATTCACATATAATATTTCAAAAAATGTTGTTTGCTAAGTTGGTAGGACTGTCTTTGATTACTATTTGAAATTTGAGCGTGATCTGTCAACTAGTTTGTTTACAGCAGCTGCTTAAGTCGTTAGTCCTCAGTAATGCGTTGGGATTTTTACAATGCATAAAAATATCGAACAAAGAATTTGTCTCAAATTTCGTATTTCTAACCAAATTTCGTGTGCGGAGTCGTTGCGAATGTTGGAAAAGGCTTATGGTGATTCAGTTTTATTAGAAACACAAGCCTACTATTGGTACAAAACCTTCAAAGACGGTCGAGAGATCGTTGAAGACATGCCTCGTTCTGGACGACCTTCGGCCTTTTCAATATGAAAATATTAAAGAAGAGAAGGATACGGTGCTTGAAAATCGTCACAAAAGTGTTAGAGAGATGGCAAGAGAGCCAGTCCGTTCGCGTTCTTGCCCGACTCGTCCCGATAAAGCTGATTTTTTTTTTTTCAAAAATAATTCCGTAAATAGGTCTCTTTGGATATGTTCGATCGTGCAAATTCCGATCCCACATTCTTGGAGAGCATTATAACTGCCGATGGGACATAGATTTATGAGTTTGACATGCAAACAAGTCAACAATCATCGGAATGGAGGGAAAGCCGAGCCCAAAACCAAAAAAAAAAAACCACGTCACAGTCGCTCAAAAATCAATGTGATGCTCATTATTTTTGTCGATATTCGTGATTGAAGCAATGTAATATTACCAGCTGAGTCAATTTTTGTATTGCTGTATTTGTTTAAAGAAGTTTTAAGCACCGCCAAAAGCTGCATTTATACGACTGCTTCTTTAATCATGGATTTGGGGGTTTGAGGTGCATCGCAGAAAACCTAAACACCGTTAGAATAATAAGATTGTATAAAAAATTCAATGGACCCTTCAAGTTAGTTGCTTTACGGCAAAAATAAGCATGACTGGACACTGCAAGAAGACAATGATCCGAAACTTAGCAGACTCTATACTTAATGGAAACAATAAGAAAGGCTTTTGCGACAACGCATGTACCTATGGTGGGTCAGCGGCAGCACCAACCCATCCCAATTCTACTAATAGCGGTTCTAGGGTGGCTTTCCTTGCTAACTCATCAGCTTTCCTGGGATTCCGCTGTGGCCTGGTACCTGGTACCCATACCATTCTTATCATAAAGACACTGGATGCCATTGATGGCGAGGTTAGGCCCTTAATGGTCTCAACGTTTGCTTGGAAAACACTGCAATAGTCAGGAAGTCTGAAGCTGGAGTTTATAGAGGGCTCCTGACAGTAAACCTCTCCACCAACATTCCCTCCAAGCTTTGACCCATCCGTAAAGAAGCTCACTGCCCCATATAGGCAATTGCGCCTAAAATCCGATAGATTATATCTTTAAGAATGAGATACTGAAACTTTAAATTGATATCTTAAAGAGTTTTCGAGTTACAGCCTTTTAAAGTGTAGCCTCTCAGTTCAATTAGCTTCAGCAGTTCATTTTTATAAGAAAAATCAAGTTCTTGCAAGCCAAAAACGTGGTTGAAATGTACAAAAAATATCTACTAGATAATATTTTCCGCGAATAAAAATATCTTTGAAGAAAATTCAAATTTTGGCAGATCAAAAAAACCAAAATGGTGGATAGAATTTAACTTCTTGTTTTAAATACCGCCATTTTGTGATTTTTCAATTTTTGATTTATTCGCGGACAATATCTTCTAGTAGAGATTTTTAGTAGGTTTGATCCGCAGAAAGGCACGAATCACTGCAGCTTGTAACTCAAAAAATATTTCAAAATTAAAATCCTCAAAAATTATGCACTCTACTATGTTGATACACCTTTTCTTAGGCGGTCGCCTAATAAGCTCCTTAAAATTGCAACTCTGCCTAGATAATATTTATAATAATATTTTTGGATTATTAACGGCTGGCAACATAGTACTTTATACTTTGATCCACAATAAGTGCTACAATGTTTTTCTTTTTAAACAAAACGCTAAAAATAACTCGGCTGCAAACAACCGTTAATGCAACAAAAACTTCTTTTAAACACTTGCGCGCCACAACAGTATCGAATTTCCCAAGTAAACCTAAATTTCGAACGTCAAACCAGAAGTGATTTAGTAGCGAAGCGGCGAGGGCAGCGAAACACTTTAAGCCAGCAGACTATGAAATTAGCAAATTAAGTTGCCACTCAAGGTGCTAACAGCGGCAGATAATACGAGCGTGAACCATAAAATCCGACACAAAAGGCGAGACGCTTTTATCTACGTAGAATCTACTACTCTGAGCACGCATTGTTTGCCGCAATAAAAAAAAAAAAAACAAAAACAAAGCACAACAATAATAACAACAATAAGTTGCTACGCAGCTTTCAAACGCTCAAACGCTTTTTCCAGTTGATGAACGAGTTTCACAAGCGCATTAAAGCGGTTAGACTCTTGTAATTAAAGTGTGCAGCTTATAAGTAGCTTCACAAGCTTAATTATTTAGAAGAACAGTTATCAAAATGGACTTACCAAAATTACATCTAAGTAATATTTGTTGAGCAAGAAAATGTCTTTGCGGATTTTCCACGCATTACGAAAGGGCTGCGCGAAGCGATGAAAGAAAGTGGAAGGAAAAGAGAATTTGCAAAAGAATGTGTTAGTAGTTTGCCGTTATTTGAAAAAATTATAATATTTTTCACCCGAGACGAAATCACAATATGGCACTAAGGACGCAGGACAGGGTACAAAAACAAATGTTATGGAAGATATGATATGAACCTATGAATACATACATATGTATGTAAATGTATGTTTATAACCTGAACAGGGTATATAAAGTTTTGTAACGGTCAGAAGCAACGTCGGAGGCCATCCAAAACGATAAATGATAAGTGTAACGAGCTGAGCCTAAAACGAAGCCATTTTCATCTGCCTATCCGTCTTCATATACGCGAACGAGTCCGTCCGTTTTTGAGATATCGCTCTGAAATTATATACACGTTCTTTTCTCCCCAATAAGCTGCTCATTTGTCGGAACTACGGATATCGGACCACTATAGCACATAGCTGCCATACAAACTGAATGATCAAAATCTAGTTCTTGTATGGAAAACTTCTTTATTTGACAGGTTATCTTCACGAAATTTGGCATGCATAATTCTCCAAAGCAACAGTGTAATCTCCAAATAAATTGTTCAGATAGAATCAATAAAACATATAGCTGCCATACAAACTGAACGATCAAAATCTAGTTCTTGTATGGAAAACTTTTTTATTTGAAAAGCTATCTTCTCGAAATTTGGCATGCATAATTGTCCAAAGCAATAGTATAATCTCCGAAGAAATTGTTTAGAAAGGACCAATATAGCACATAGCTGCCATATAAACTGAATGATCAAAATCTAGTTTTTGTATGGAAAACTTTTTTATTTGAAAAGCTATCTTCTCGAAATTTGGCATGCATAATTGTCCAAAGCAATAGTATAATCTCCGAAGAAATTGTTTAGAAAGGACCAATATAGCACATAGCTGCCATACAAACTGAACGAGCAAAGTCAAGTCCTTGCATGGAAAACTCGTTTATAAAAGCTTCGGTGCAGCCGAAGTTAACTTTTTTTGTAAGACGGAAAACCCACCAGTAGTTAACAGACCAAGAAGCGTCTTCGTCTTAGCGACGCGAATGCAATTCTCCAAGCTCTGCACAGTCATTGCCAAAGACAAGTGATCAGCGATAAACAGGCATACAAATATGTACTATGTATGAGTGTCGCTAGCGCACTGTTGCAGTATCGACTTATAATATGCATACATACGTATATACATCTGCTATATACATATGTATGTACGAAGCAAAGTGAAGTGTATGGTCACGTTCTTTGTCAGCCGTTTGAGTGCTGCAAATTGCCGCTAGCAACGTTGAACTTCCACTTGATGCACATACGGAAGCCGCCAGCCAACCACCAACATTTACAGTACAAGTAGAGGTGCTTCAAGCACCGCAAAAACAAACACATGGCTCAAAACACACACACATGTATAGGCACTACAACAACAACAATATGGTCAAGTGATGCGCAGCTTGGCGGTGTAACTGTAGAAAATAGTGTTAGAAAAGAACTTGTTGTTTGTTTGTATGTTGTTGTAGCTATTGTTGTTGCTGCTGCTGTTGGCGTTATTTGTTGGCTACCGTCGATATTTTTACATTTGACCCCATTTCCGCGTTCATTTGACACACATTGGCGGCGCTTCGGTTTTGGCTTGTTGCTGCTTGTGCACATGGTTTGCTGGTTTTTGTTGTTGCTGCCAATACAATTATATATACACACATGTGTTTTGTGCTCACTATATCGCCACCCATTTTTATTAACCATTTTTTAGTTCACTGATCACTTTGTCAACTCACTTCTATTCTTACTTGTATTTATTTGTTGTTATTTTTATACTATTTTGTTGTTATTTTTGGTTTTGTATGTGAAAGATTGTTTGTTATTGCTTGTGGACGTTGATAGATGTATCACGTTTCTATTAACAGCTTAAACGATAGCACATACATACATACATATATACATAAGAAGGTAAATAAATGCGAAAAATGAGTGGACAAATAACTTATTTCTGGTGATAAAAATCGGTTCGTATGGGTATATATATATACATATATATTGGATGTATGTATGATACAAATGACAACTATATCCGTTGCTTGACATTTTGGAAAATAATATCCATTTCTCTTAAACAAATTGAAAAGTTCTTCAAGATTTTTACCCTGCATAGTATATTGGGTTTTAAAAAATCCCTTTCATTGCAGAAATATATTGAAAATGGTTACATTGTCTACCGAAGAATAACCCACTTAAATAAAAACATTTATATTTTAGTTTATATAGCTACTGCTATTGATCTAACAACCCAACAAGAGCTAGTGACACACTCACTGGGTTAGAGGTCAGAATGTCAAGCATTTTTTATCAATTGTTTCAAACAAAAAGCAATTGATATTTTTACCAACCATTTTTAAAATCTTTTTTTTTAAATTGTTTATTCATATTTGAAGAATATATAAAATAAATTTCATGATTTCCCTAATGTTTTCATAAAATGGTGGCTACTCAAAAATAAAGGTAAATATTTTCACTATTTTCATAAACTTCTCGAATTTTTCTTTGTTTATCCGATAGAGGGATATTTAGAAAATATTTGTGCCAAATTTCAAGAAAATGTACTGACTAGAACTTGGAATATAATGACGACCGCATACTTAGAACAAGTAGTTTCGAAAAAGACGTTAAAGTTTTGTCTGGTTGCTAGGACTCTGAAACAACTATAACTTCAAAAATACTTAACTTTTAAAAAATTCTTTAAGGAGTTATTTTTGAAAAGCAAAATATGGCGAGAAATATTTATTTATTTAGATATTTCGCATTCTACCAATTCAATTAGTCGAAAACGACGGCTGTTCAACAATTTTGTGTTCTTAGGTTAAAATCTAAATCTACAATGGCGGCAAAAGTATTTTTGCAAACTAAAATTTTTCCTTAATATACAAGTATTTCTTGAATATCATTGCCTCGCGTTGGAATACATTCCGCTATGGTATATCAGGCGCTCAAGCCTCTAGACAGTTTAAAAAACAAGTTCCCTTGTCTCTCACTTGAAAAGTACTGAATGAAAAATTAAACAATTTTTGTATTTTTCCAAAACAACTCGAAATCACAATTACGATATATTCGAATGTCTAAAAGGTTCAATATCTCCAACTAATGGACGATAAGATTTTCTTATTTCGACTATCAAATATTGCTGGCATATTTTTAGATCAGGAACTGATATATGAGAGAGCCTATAATATTCCAAGAAGCAAAACTAGAGTAGAAAAAAGTCATACCTTGAATCCAAAGAAATTCCACCTTTATTCAAAGTTATGATTTTTCTCGAGTATTTTTCAAAGCAAATTTTTTGTACGCTCAGCTAGTTAAAATCACTAGGTGAATGTTAGTCACATTAAAGCTAGATTTCAAGTAGAATAATATGAAGTCAAGAAGTATTTCAGACCATATATAAAAGTTGCGAAATTTCAATATGTCCATTCATCTCATTTAGGGTACCTGGTTCCAGTAATTGAATGTTTGATATTGTTGAGCCAATCTGTCAAAGCTAGTGACTCTAACAACTTATCAGAAATTATGTTTGTTTTAGAATTCTCATTTCTTATCACCCTCTTAAAAGGTTAATTTTCAACCAAATAACCAAAAAATATATATACATAACTGTAATTATGCTGTAAACCATAACAGAATCATTCCAGAAGGAGAAGAGAGAGAGATACGCAATGACAGTAAAAATCTAAGTTGCACCCAGCTAAATTGTTCCTGGAAGGACATAACCTCAAAAGATTGAAACAAATAATTAACGTCACCAGAGAAAAATTCATGCTTATTGTATCAATATACATACATAGGTCACGGCAAACTTAAGAGAGACTGATATGGCCTAGATCGCAGTATGTGCGTCAATAACCATTCTAAATATGTTACAAAGGTTTGAAAAACAGTTTAAACAATATGTTAGGTGTGCAACTAAGTTCCCACTGTTTCTCAATAGATTGTTCCAGCAGTTAGTGGTGATCAATCTTGATATATGAAAACATAATAAACTTACTCCAGATATTTGAAACAAAAAACGTTGCCTTATAATTTTCATATGCGGAAAGTGTCGTGAATGATTCGATTTCGGTCGGCGATATCGATATTAACGACCGTATGCGTGCAGAAAGGCCTAAAACCTTCGAAAACGATGAATTGGAGACGATTCTCAATGAGAATGTGTGTAAAACGTAAGACGAGGTTGCTGATACAATTTTATCGAAATTAAATTCGATGCGCGAGATAAAGAAAATCAAATGAAATACGTATATGAAATATGATTAAAACTTAAAATTTTATCGATAATATGTTTATCGATAATTTTACGAGTTATTAGCCAATATCGAATAAGGAAGATCACGCTAAAGACATATAATATGTGACAATTATTATAATATATATTTTATCGATAACACAATTATCGATAATGATACGGGTTATCGAACAATATCGATATACCATAAAATCGATTATCGCAACACACAATTAAAAAATGTAGAAATTTAAGTAATACAATACTGTACTCAGGTTTTTAGTTTCGTCTAAGGAAATTAATAAAATCTTTACTTATACTTACTACTTACAATATACATATATAACTATATATAGTATGTACTACATTTTGACATGTGAGTCAAAATACAAAAAAACAAGAACAAGAAAACATAATAGCACACAACTCAAACCTGTAAAAGCTTCTCTAGAATTATGACTTCAACTTGCATTGTTTGCCGCTATTGCAAAAGTATCACAATTCTCTGTGTGGCACACATGTCGACAATGGATCAAAGGGGGAAAGTAGCGCGCGCACTTGGGAAATTGTACGCCTTCTTTGTACTTTTGTACATATGTCTTAATACTTCATGAAGCGCAAAGTGGAGTAAGTTGTGATATAGTTGACGGCTCTTGTTGCTGCTGCTGTTCATTTTACGGTATTGTGAAGCACGTAGCGTCAAACCAGAAATGTCAACCCACTAAGTCAAAACGCTATGTAATAAACAAAAAATATACCGAGCTGTTTGTATCAGCTAGCTGCACAAGCGCCACCTGAGTGAGCTGCAGCTAATTTATTGAGCAACGAAGCGGACCCTCGAACACACGAAATGTGTATCAAGTTACTAAACACTACGAGTAGCTTGACAAATGATATGATACGGTGCAATACGAAAGAGTAGCGACACCTAAAGACCTACAAAGGCACAAGTTGCTGGCGAAGTAGGCGGTAGAGAAATATACGCAAGCCAGAAGCATGAATAAATATGACGGGAAAGCAAGCTGCGAAGAAGTGGTGACATCAAGAAATGAGGTAAAGGTGAATATGTTAAAGAGGTGTTACACGCATTACGAAAGTGACCCAGAAAGTTAATTGAAATATGAGAAAGAAGATATGGTTATGACATCGAGACGTCAAAAGACGATTTAATTAAATTTGCGTTGTGCCGATTCAAATAGGATCTGTTATAAATTATTTGCTTGTAATCTCACTAAAATACATATGTATATGTATGTTTTTGTGTAATCTAATTTATGTACATATATATATATATGTGAGTTAGCTTTGTAGTTGCTTTCGGACAAATGGAAGAAATAATTGTAATCGGGATTTAAACCAACACAGACACATCGAATGGTAGCCGCGAACTGGGATACGACAACTGATTTATGTATAAGCGGAGCAGATAGCATTCTAAAATGATAAATATAAAGATACAGCAAGAATCAGGTTCCGTTAGGGATTCCTTTTTTCGAATATTGCCAGAACCTTCGGAAATTTAAGGGGTTACATGGGTTACGGGTTTCAAAAAATCGATTTTTTTATTGTCTTCACCTCTACAATATTGTCCTAAATTTTCAAGTTGAACCGAGTAAAAGCTTCGGAGATACAGCCTTAAGAACTTGTGCGCTCGAGGCTAGCTAGGCTAAGTGCGCCGTCTTTAAACGCGTTTTTCTCGAAACTGTGCTTTTGAAGTCAGTTGGTAAGATTTCTCGAGAACTACTAAACCGATCTTCATGAAATTTTACACAGGTCTTTGAGATACAATTCTTAAAAACTTGGACGAAGGATTTTTTTTCGATTACAACTATTTGGAAAAAAAATAATTCGAAATTTTCACTGATATTTTCATCAAAAATCAAATTTTCAGGTCTTTTTTTCGTTCAAGTTCTAAGTTAAGGTTTTAACTAAAACACGAATTTTTTCACTTTAGATGATTCTGTAAGCAGTTATCCTGCCAACGCGGGTGCATATTTTTCCGAGGGCTCACCGGAAATGGCGTCGCAATGGCCGAGTTTAAGTAAAATATTTTTTTCCAAAAATTTCATAATTTCGTTACTAAGTTTTTTACCTGAAGAAGCCCGTTTAACCCCCTAACCGATGTTCGGATGCTCTTATATCAAAGGAACTGGAACTATTCGATGAGTTTTCTATGAAATTTTTCGTCTAAGTACTGTTATTTCGTAAAACGATAAAAACCGTATCAAAGCAGGTCAAAAATCAAGGTTATGTTGAGAGTTTTCTTCGATTATCCAGGTGTGGTGCACTCCGAATACTATTGAGTGTTATGCGTCGTTTGTTCGAAAGCATTCCTCCACGTAATGCACGGATTCGAGGATTGGAAAAAACGTTGACACAAGTGTATTGGGGTAAAGGAGGATTGCTTTAAGGGCGACGACATAAATTTTGAGGAATAAATTCAGAATTTTAAAATTATAAACAAGGTCTTACTATTTTATGCTCATAGTAGTATTTATCAGGAAATGTTTGAAGGAATAAGATTTTTGATAGTACTTTCGAATTTTTGCACTCGCTCTGAAGTGTAATGAAGTCGCCATTTGGTCAAAGATTTAATTTTGCAGTTCTTCGTTCATTACACTTTTTTTCGGAGTTCCTGCGCGAGATCGACAACGGAATCATGGAAATCCAAAACTTTTCAAACGAAATTATTGATCGATAATTGAAGTACAGCGATTTCTGTAGGTGGACACTTTTTTATTTATTGAATAAAATTACTTTTTAAAAAGAAAACAATGCATTTTTCCTGACTTGCAAGTGGATATAAACACTTAAAAGGCTGAAATTATTATCGAACCGCGCTCTTCTCTACTGTAAACACCTATAAGGAACCGCCGCGAAATTTATGTTGCAATGAATTGCATTCTCTTCATCAAAAACTAGAGTTATAGTATTTCAAACTCAAAATAAAAACCATAAATTAAATTTTCTATGTAAATTGCAATTTTTTAGATATTGAAATTGAAAAAGGAGGGGTTGTTTCCTTATAATAACACCAACAAAATTAAAAAAAAAATGCTTAAAAGTTTCCATAAAAATATAAAATTAATTAAACAACAATCTGGTAACACTTGCGGCGATTACATCAGCAAATAATTTAAAATAAGTGAAATAATTTACATAAACCGTTAGCATTTGCGACTAGCAGTGAAAATCCCTGATTTTATTTTAATTTCCACGGCACTGCAACATACAACTAACACTATGCGGCAGCTTAGGAGTGAAAAAATATATTTATTTTCAAAATAACAACAATAAAAATGATATTGACATATGGACGCGTGCTGCAAGTAATTTGCCATGGTCGAGCGCATCAAAGGAGTTTTACTTTTTACACATGCACACATACATACATATGTATATATGTACATATTTACATATATTAATTACTTGCAATGCTGCTTCAATTGTTGTTGCTTCGCATAATTCAGTTAGTTTTTGCGATATTTAGCCGGCAGCCACAGTAGTGCAGCAGCAGCAGCAGTGGCAAGCGCTTTACCGCTATTGCAGGCACAGGTGAATTATTATCGTAGCATGAGGCATCTTTGCAAACAATGCAATTTCCGCATACAAATGTCCATAAAACACAGCGAATTCGCTTCGATGCACCGATCGTCCGTTCGTCCGTCCGCCAGTCAGTCCGTCGGCGGGTATGAATATGCATTTTTCACATAACACAACCCGTTTCATTGCCGTTACTGTCCGATCTGCTGTTATACACACATAGTTGCTGCCACATATCGCTTTTAACGTTAATTATTTTGTAATGCGAGTGAGGATCGGTGTTTCATAAAGAAAGAAGAAGAGGCAGTAGCAAATAATCGTGCAGTCATGCGTGGCACGAAGCATAAATGCGTGGCAAAATGTATTAAAAACAAACGCAAATGTGTTGGCATGAAAGTGTATGTGTGTGTGTAGCCAAAAGTCAGTATTGCATGTTTTATTGTCATATAACTTTAGTAGACCAAATAATTAGAGAAAATTTTTATTGAATAACTAATAACAATTAATAGAAAATCGGCTAGATTAGCCAGCAAAGGTGTGACGTCCGCAGTATAATTAATAGGGCGGTACTTAAATTTAGTATAAACAAGAAAAAATGTTAACTGGGGTTGCACCGAAGCTATAATACCTTACACAGTTGCATTTTTTTAAGAAAATTTTGAATATTGATTTCAAACATCGATTTTATTGTCTGATTAAATTCTACAACACCTCTAGAATATTATCCTAAATACAAGTTGATCCGAGTAATAGTTTTGGAGATACAGCCTTGAGAACTTGTGTCGTCTAGACTAAGGCCGTCGTCTTTAAAATCGTCTTTCTCGAAGATACAATTTTTAAAAATGGGGACGAAAGATTTTTTTTCGATTGCAACTATTTGAAAAAAAAAATTTCGCAAAATTTTTAGAATTTTTAATTTTTTTTTGTGAAAAAAATGTTTTGCCAAAAATCCAACTTTCTGTTTTTTTTCCTTCGTTCAAGTTCTAAGTTAAGGTTTTAACTGAAACATGTACTTTTTTCAGTTTATAGGATCTTCTAAGGAGTTATCTTCAACGCGGGCGCATGCCTTTTTCCGTGACGCCTTCACCGGGAATGGAAATCGCAAACGCTGAGTTTAAAATATTTTTTTCCAAAATTTTCAGAAGCTGCCTGTTTGAAAATTTTTCAAATGCCCGACTTTAATCGAAATGGCATACAGTTTCACTTTTTTTGAAGAAGAAGAATATATTGTTTTATCAAGACAATAAACTGGGTCATAAATAACTGAAAAAGATGGCGAAATCACATGTAATGACAGTCGGCTTTTTTTATCTCAAAGCATTGAAAAGAATTTCTTCGTTAATGAAAACCTTTTCGCCAATGCTGAGGTCTATTTTGACACCAAAGCCAAATCGTGCTACAAAAATATCATTAAAAGTTGAAAAAGTCGCTATAATAGTGAATAACCTGCAATGGCAGTTATTTTAAGAACAAAATCTAATTTTGTAAGAACACAAGTTTTCCTTTAGCACAATATTACTGATTGAGCAAATATGTCGTCGATTAGATTTGTCAAGGATCACCCTAATATGCAAGCATTTAATTATATACAAATTTTGTATTTTTTTGAGGCAACTTACTTAATTATTTTTAAAAAACAAAGTAATAAAGATCTTCCTCTGCAGCTCTCTTCTCAGATTTCTTACTTCTACTTAGCAGTTGTATTATATTATACTGCTTTTCTGTTGAAAATTTTGTTTTAATGGTTTAATTTTTATTGCATTCTTATTTTAATGCTGCACTAAAATTTTAAAACAGGCTGTTCTCGTCGATTAACTCGCCACTGAAACCTGTCGTACTACAATTACTACTGCCTTTGCATTCAAGGTCGCATGGCAAAGCGCGTGCAAAGGTTGCAAGCATTTTATGGTTGAAGAGAATTTTTTGTTGGCCATGAAACAGGTGGCAGTGTGCAGCGGCCAGGATACTAATGCGGCATAATTTTATTTTTGAAAGAAGGAAAGTATATCTCTAAGTAATAACTCCTTGTGATTTCTTATAAGTATACCTATCCCTATGTGACTACCATTAAATATGCGTAACTCAAAATCGTATTCAAGTGGCATAAATGCATCCCATTCTGGTTGGTATTAATAACAAAGCAGCATATTCCGATTATAATAGAAATGAGGACACCAACAGAGACTTTAAGAACACAAAATATTGTCTATTATCTGGTATAAAAATATACTCTAGGTTTACTTATTTGGTACAAATCCAACACGCTCCGCAGAGTCTAAACTAACTTTGGAACTTAGCAGGCTGGTATCCAACATCGGAGGACCGACACAGGTGCAATGAAAGCTTTCAATGTCGACCAAATTAAATGCCTTGTTTTACGGAACAGAATTATGGACAGACTTATTAAGGAAAAATAACCCACGTAAAGCTCTAGAAAAAGTATATCGCACAGCAACCTTTAGAGGTAGTATCAGTATGCTGCACAGCTTCACGCGAAGCTGTATCCGTAATATGGGGAAACAGGTCCTTGAAAGAAACAAAATGTGTACGTTAAAGAAGAGGAACAAATGTCACCATCACAAAAGAGAATAGAAAGAATGATAACTTGGAGGGATGTGAGGATGGAGTCATTTGTAGAAGTTCCCGCAAGTGAGGAAAGTTCTCTGAGCGCCACTTAATGGCGAGAAAGATTCTTTTACATATGGGGCAAGCAGCTCACGACTTCCAGTCTCTGACCAAGTATCCTCTGGGTAGCCAAAGAACATCCGTTTGAAAGCGAACTAAAGTAAGAAAACGAAACCCTTCACAGGGTTGGGACCCGCCACGTAAAAACGTCCGAAATGAAAAGGAAATAACAACTTTGGAAGAGAGACGACCACAACAAACTCATAAAGGATTACGATATAACAAAGTGGTTGGGATAAGAGACGTCATGATACTACTATACAGAAGTTATCTGGACACGGGTGCTTGAAGACAACATTATAACCCTACCATACTTCAAAACAATAAAAATTGGAAGATTGTCAAAAACTGCAAAACACGGGACCTGGATGCAGGTAATGACATGTAAGTCTTAAGACGACCAATATCGAACACCAACTTAAAGAAACGAAAAAGTGACATTGCTGTAATGCCACAATGATGATGCGGAAGGCATTTTACTCATCTTTCCCTGCAAAAAAAGTTCTAACACTTTTTGATTACGTCAATTTTTGTAATTTATACCAGTCTATTGTTCGATTCGCTACTCTCCTAAACTTGGCCAAACAAAAATAGCTGGAGAATTTTATCTTTTATATCTAAAAACTATTCCGGAATAAAAATAAGGTATCAAAAGTGACATGAAAGCGAAATACAGTGGTCAATCTCAAAAACTTATTGTGGGAACATAATTTATAAATAATATTAGGTAGTCGAAAAAGTCGTTTTGTATTTTGTCAATAGATGTCCTTGCAGTAGCATATCTACAGCGCTACCAACCACATTGTGTCATACCATTTAGTATTGGAAAGGTGAGAGCTACATTTAACCCAAGAAATTAAAAATCGGGGAAGTTGAAAAAAAGTTACAGCTGTTCAAAAATGAGTGAATATTCCTAATATTTTGAAATTTTTTTTATAAAAAAGGGAATAATGCCACTCAAGCCACCAATGAAATTTGTGAAGTTTACGGAGGCGATGCTGCATCAGTTAGTGTAGCACAACAATGGTTCACTCGCTTCCGTTCTGGAAATTTTGAAATTTCGATTTACACTGATGGAATGATGTCTAGCGGAAAAAAGGCAAAAAGTGATCGACCAAAATTGGTACATATTTTTTAATTATTTATTCTTATAAATATAAAAACAAATAAGTTGAAATTTGATTAGAAATACGAAAAGACTTTTTCGAAAAAAACAATATTAATCAAACGTTTCAAATTCAAATTGAAAATGCAAACAACAATAACATAACTGAGAACAATCAAAAAAGCAAAAGAGTGAAAAATGAAATGAAAATCGTGGATCACACTATGTTGTAGTAAAATATGTCTTCTTCATGAATAATAACACTGCACAGAAATGTATTCAGTCAAGTAATTTATGCAAAGACGTCAAAGTCGATAAATTCGGATATTTTTCTTGAAAACAAAACAATAAAAATAACAAAAAGCAAACGCATGTCGGCAAAAACAAAATCAGTCATATACATACATATGTATGTATGCATATGAATAAGTATAAGTATATATTAGTTTTTGATCATCAATTACGAATTGTATGGCTACTTCCATGACCTCAAATATTAATTTGCTGACACGTTAGCTTAACAACAACAAAAAAAAACTTCAATTGGCTAACAAATATTAATACATTTTAAATTTTCGGCACTAGTGTGAGTGTGATTATCACACATTTGCATTAACAAGACACTCATCGAATCTGCTGCTTCAACATTCATTTAATAGACGATACATGAAATTAACTTTTTTAGCGCCAAACCAGCAGCCGCGTGCAACTCGAAAAACAATTTATGCGCCGCTTATCGAAACCCGGCACGGCAAAACAACAACAACAAATGCAACCGGTTAAGGAATAGCAACAACATGAATGTAGAAAAAAGTAGAAATATTGTAAATGCGATAAATAAAACTAAAAACTGAAACTGAACACCAAAATGAAGACCAAAACAAGCGCCGGTTCATTAAAAGTGAATTTGGCCACAAAAAATCGGCTTGAGAAAATTCGGTCGATGCTCCAAAGAGCTGTGACGTGAGATTGGGTAATATTTTTTCTTCACTTTTTGCCGTGAGCTTCGGCTTTTTTGAA
Source organism: Bactrocera neohumeralis (assembly GCF_024586455.1). Lineage (NCBI taxonomy): Eukaryota > Metazoa > Arthropoda > Insecta > Diptera > Tephritidae > Bactrocera > Bactrocera neohumeralis. Next base: position 25,240,356 of record NC_065922.1, read on the forward strand.
TTTCAAATGGCGATTACAAAATAACGCTGCATAATTAGCATAAGCGCAGCTACCGTAATCACTGGCCTTATGGTAGGTCAAAACAGCCAGAGGCGATGCTGAGTTGAGTGGCGAAGAGCAAAAGTGTAGACGCGACCTCTACAGTGCGCTTGTGAGTTGATGTGACATTATGCGATTAGATTTGTTTGTTGAAACTCGAAATTATTATTTTATTATTTGCTTGCGGCTGTGCTTTGAAGCACGTCAAAGCCAGACAGATGACAACTCAAGCGTTTAAGTAAGCAAAAATACAATTAAATTTTAGAGCAGTGAGTAACAAAGACTTAAAATGATTTTATCTGCGGCAACAAATAACAAAAAAAAAAAAAAAAAATGGAAATAAAAGAAAAAAGAAAATCGTAAAAAAATATATTTCTACAATTATTTCATTTTGAGCAGTGAAAGTCGTATAATATTTTTTCCACAAAATAAAATGGAAATGGCTTTGTTAGGCAGCAATTGTTGTCGTTGTTACAGTAGCAGTAATTGCTGTTGACATTTCGAAGCGTACAAGCGGATAATTTGACTGCATTTCAATGCTGCGCCGCTTTGGTTGTCCAAGGAAATCCATATATACCATATAAATATATACATTTATTTAAATATATATATGTAACTATGTATATACAAACACATGCAGTACATACATATATATATGCACATGCGCGTATTTATTCACCTGTTGTTGCAAGTGCACTGAAGACGCAGCAATTAAACCGCATTTCTCGGCAACTTTATGATTCGCGGCCATCTCTTTTTCCGCTACAAGTTATTGCTGTTTTGGTCATCATGTGACTATAATGACGGAAAAGTCGGTAAATACTTGGACAACTGTTCGTTAGCGGGCGATTGTTTTCCGGCAAATTTTGTTTTCTTTCAATTTTCATTTGAAATGTGCGATGAAAGTGAAAGATACTGGTTTGAAATGCAATTTCGTAGAAATCATCAAAATGATGGCACTTGAATATGTGAAAATTGTTGGCGTAATGGCAACAAAAGTAAAATTGTTATAGTTATTATTGTCGTTTTTTTTTGATCATTGTAATGAAAAACAAACATTTTTTACACAATTTGTTTGAGCGACAAAAGTCAAAAAGCAGGGATTCCCAAACTTTTTTTATATTTTTTTACGTAACAGTGTCCGTACTCAATGAAATATTTCCGTAAATATTGGTTTAAATAATAAAATTTGTCTAAGAGCAGGGGTTCCCAAACTTTTTTTTACAGTGTTCGAGATCAAATAAATACTTCCAGAAGTATTGATTTAAAAAATAATAATAAAATTTGTCAATTTTTTTTTACATAACAGTGTTTGAGATCAAAAGGAAGTATTTACTATAAGATTTAAAAAGATAGTAAAATTTGTCAAAGAGCAGGAGTTCCCAAAGTTTTTTTAAATTTTTTTTACGTAATAGTGTTTGAGATCAAATAAATACTTCCATAAGTATCGATTTAATACTAACAATAAAATTTTACAAAGAGCAGGGGTTCTCAAACTTTTTTTTTAATTTTTATTTTCGTAACAGTGTGCGAGATCAAATGAATACTTCCTTACGTATTGATTTAAAAATAAAAATGAAATTCTCAAAAAACGGGGGTTGCCAAACTTACTTTCTTTTTACTTTTTTATAACGTAAAAGTGTCTAAGCCCAAAAAATACTTCCGTAAACAATGTTTTAAATATAATATATATACATATATTATATATAGTTACAAGTGAATAAATATACAAAAATTTCGAAGTGGATAACAGATTTTAGCAGAAGTACTTAGGAAGCTCGTACTCGTGCAAATTGCTTGAAAACAGTATGTGCAACAATTCTAGAGATACGTGAATCTTCGATCAAAGTTCATAACAAAGATATTATGCTTCGCATGTTCGGCAAATATTCGTATAGAGTACATCAGTGATATCGATTTCAAATATTTTTAGTGTTAGGACTATATCTTTATGATGCTATGCTAAGCTATGACCTAAATAATGTAAAGTTCAAGGAGAAAGATAGAAACTGAAAAAATAAGGTGTTTCAAGGAGAATATAAAATCTTAGATCTCTCTAACCCAACTTGGTCCTTTAGACAGTTTATATAACAGTCAAGCCGATTTAAATAAAACAATCATTTGTGATTTAAGCCAAATATTGCTAAGTAAATTTATTAGTAATGCTTTAGTCGCAATTTCTACTTTTGAATACTAATGGCTATGCTTTGTTATTATACCACTGCTATCAATATTTCTTTAACCTCAAAATTAGCAACAAATATTTTTACACCAAGAGACAATGCGCTTCACTAAAAGTACTTTAATCATTCCACATAATTAAGAATATATTTATCCATTCACAGACAACTAAAAATAGTTAACAACGACATATTTTTACCAAACTAAACTTCGAAAATCCATCAAACACTAAAGCTTGTCATATTTGCCACGCAAATTACCACTTGTCATAGAACTGATTTATTGCAAACCCACATTTGTTCGTCTTCAAAGGCATGCAATTGTATTTCGGCACATTCTGAGCCTACACATACATGACAAAGCAGGCTCAAGAAGGTACATATAGTACATATGTATGTGTGTATATAGTGTATGAATGCGCATAAAACCACCTGCTCACTAATGACGAGCTCCGAAAATGTAGTTAAGTCGACAATTAGAATTTTGACTCGCTAAGTGGTTCTGAGATGCTTGAATATTATTGTTGAAGAACAATGACATGGTTTCAAAAAAACGCATACGTACATACTACTTATAACTTTTTATGTACATATATGGGTAGAAAATTTTGTAGGTACTCAAAAAGCGAAGCGCTCACCATTTTCTCGTTAAATAAATTTAAAAGTTTAAGACAATAACAGAGAATTTTTAAAAAATTCTGCACAATTATTTTAAAAAACATTAAAAAAATATGTAAATATTCTCCGGAAAACATAAAATTCAGCTCTGCCTTCGTTGAAGAAAATGTGCTATTTGTAAACTAGTTGCAGCCAGTTGTGCCGGAAGCTTTTCTAAAGCATTTAACATCAGAGACATCGTTATGGTAAAAACAGAACGCGCACTTGTATTATTGCTTGAAAATCATGTGCAGAAGAGAATACCGGTAGAAACTAGAATTCTAAAACGTTTTAAGAAAAAATAAAATGTCAATAAGTCAAGTCAAGAGAACTTGTCTGCTTGAGCGAATATTTTTCAGTTGGCCAGCGCCTTTGGAGAGATAAGGTTTTGAAGATTTCAACATTCAAGATGTCAACGATTTTTTTGAGGATTCTGAGGATTTGGACGATGAAGTCTGGCCGGCAGATCTGGGGATCCAAGCCAGGTATTTAATGATTGGAAGGCCTATTGTCACTTATGGAGCTGTTGCTTGGGCTGCCAAGGCAACGCAATCTTCGGTAGGCCTTAAATTATCGAAGCTGCAAAGGCTCACCTGTGTCTGCGCTTCAGGGGCAATGCGCACTTGCCTAACTGCAGCACTGCAGTAAGAGCTCAGACCGCTGCATCTAGTGATTAAATAAAACATACCATGCTGCTAATGTCAGCAGACGGTTTCGGCAAAGGGAAGATAACGTCGTCTCAACAGATGAAAGCCCTAGGGGAAAGCACACCACTAACCCTTCTTCCAAGGGACGGCGTTACAGAGAATATTAGCTATACAAAGAATACCAGTGGTACACTGACGGCTCGAAAACACCGAAAGACATTGGAGCAGGCATTGCGGAACCACCAACTTAGCGACAGTCAAGCGGCACTAAAAGCGATCTCAGCATATGAGGTTAAATCGTTTTTAGTAAAGGAGTGTATAGGTAGGCTGAACCGCCTATCAGTGTGTAACCGGGTACACCTAATCTTGGTGCCGGGGCATAAAGGGATAGCACCATGCCAAGCTGCTTCTAGGAGGGTACAAACTCTCAAGGTTTAAGGAAACAATCAACCTCCCTCGTGACAAATTCCGTCTCCTTGTCACGCTCTACACAGCGCACTGCAGGCTCAGGAAACACTTGTCCAACATTTGCTTAGTCTCTTGCGCAAACTTCCGGTGCTGCGACATAAAACAGAAAACCCCAGTACACCTGATTCTAGATTGTCCAACAATTTGCAGCAGGCTCCTGGAATTATTCAGTATGCTGGACCTTGGTGACCATATGTGGGATGGGGAAAGAGCAATACCTCATAATTAACTATCTATCTATCAGCCGAACTGGTTCCCTCAGCAAAGTTTCATCGAGATATTAAGGAAACTAAACAAATGATTCAACAGCGTCTTATGAGTGAGCGTAACTCACTAAAGCTAGATAAGCTTAGGGCAGCCCAATTCAATTCCAAAGTGTAGGTATTTTTTCACACATTATTCAGATAGAATAGAATTTATTTCCCTTTTAGCAAATGAAAATTAGCATAACAAATGAAAAAGTGAGCACAATGAAATCACTTTATACGCAAAATGAAAACATTTCTAAAAAAATTCCTGAAATTTTAACGCTAATTTACTTCACTTTAATTTGCATTCTAAGTAAACACTAACACAATATTTTAATGAAAGAAATTACTCACGAATCGGCGGCGTGTATGAAATGAAGCATAATGCAAAATATGAAAGATTAGCAAAGCAAAAATAAATATTTTTAAAAATTATAAAAACGAATGAAAGAGTGTAATTGTTGCAAAAGCTGGTGACGCACACACACAAACATTTATGCAAAAATCTAAGAAGCTAACGCTTCTGACTGCTGTCATTATCAGCAATTATTTTTATGCCAACATGACATTCAAGCTGACCGGCGGTCGGACGGTCGGTCGTTAGCCATGTACTACAGCATAGCGGTATAATGGCAATGAGCATGCCGAGATTAATAGTTTTAGATAAGCGTCTTCACATATGCGTCTTCTTATTCTAATTTTATTTTCATAATTCATTTCATTTATTGCGCTTTTAGACGCAACAAATTTACTTAGAATTCGCGAACAACTTGTAGTGATTGCCCGGCTTTAGTGATTAAGCGCAGCTTCAAAGAACTTTGAACTTCTAAATGCCCGCACACATGTTTTATGTTGTATTTACCGCAATATTGCGTTCATTTGGAAGTTGTAAAAATTATAATATTATGTGGCTTTGTTTAGTGGCGGTGACGCTTTGTGCAAATGCACACAGATATATGTACATATGTACATACGGACATACGGACATTCTTACGCATATGCCTGTTTATATACATACGTGCAGGCATGTATGGTACTTATATATGTATGTACATACCCAAATGACTCTTAGAGGCTGTACACGAGTTTGATAAATTTTATACTGTTGAGAAATTCGCTCTACTTTTGGAACTGGTTCAAGAACGTGATAAAAAATGGCGTTATTACTACAATTTGAAGTGATTTAATATCAAAATCAAAATTGCCACACAAATTTTTATCAAAAAATACTCTGAAATTTCAATTTAAGTTCTAAGAAAGGTAAAGTTTCTTAAAGTCATTATAAAGCATAGTAGTCCAGTCATTATAGTAAGTTCACCTCGGAATTCGATATACCCATTTATATGTCTGTAAATACTTATTACATATAAATGGGTATATCGAATTCCGAGATTCTTACCTAATTTAAGCTTAAATGACTGGACTAATAGAAAAATGTAATAATTAAAAAAATAAAAACTTAAATATCAACAAGTTTCCATTCCGATGTTTGAGGACTGATGGGCAGTCAGCGCGACCCGAAGTTTAGTCTTTCTTTTCACGATAAAACTGAAACTAAAGACTCGGACCCTCGTCGGAAAGCAAAAAAGAGTCACGAATGCAGTTATGTAAGGGGATACACTTAAAACACCGAAGTTCAAAATGCCGACACATCAATATACCGACAAAATTTAAATATGTATACAGCTAAAATAAAATACCGACAAATCAAAATACCGACCAACCAAAATGCCGACATGTGAAAAATATTTTATCTTGTCTGGGTGTATAAGGTAATGCCGACAATCAAAACCTCGAAATTTAGAATTCCGACAAATCAAAACACCGACAAATCAAGAAAAGGTGGCGTTGTTCGTTCGAGGCCCTGCGGCCATCGGCCATCGACCTCCGGCCACGAACACGCTCAGGATCATAACCCTTAGTCAGTAGAATTTTCTTTCTTCGTTAGAAATAAGGGTGAAAAAAAGAAAATTTCAAGTCAATCGCTCCAGCCGTTTCAATTAAATTTTGAACACCACCGACCCTGAAAACATTGCTTCGATAAAATTTTCGAAACCGATTACACTAAGTTAAAAAATGCATACTTGTACGCTCATACCTCCGAAATTATTTGCCAGATGAATTTCAAATTTGGAAGAATAGTTCCGAATATATTTACATTTGACATACAAAAAAAAAACGATTTCCACAAGTGGATATACATAACCCGTTAAGGTATAAGTTGTAAATTTACTGAAACAGGAGGATAATATAATTGAAAAGGAATTTAGGCTGGAGAGAGGAGGAATTAACACCAAAAGGAAATGCAATAAACTAAAGCATACTCTAAGCATAAAATTTTGAATTTCCTGCGGAGAACAGGAAAGTGTGTCCTACCTCCGAAAATCGTATGTGATCATCTTTTCAGAAGTCCCTCTGATAATATACTCCGTACAACAACTATGTTTTCATAGCAACAGAAGTACTTACAATAGAACAGACAACTGTTTAAGTCTAACACGAATTTTATAACACTCCAAGATGCCAAATCATTAGTTTACAAGGAAAAATCGGATGATGGCATCTAAGACAAATAACAAAAATATAAGTAAGTCGAACGAGCTGTTAGATCTTATCATCATGAACCAAGGCAAAACACACTAGTTATAAAAGAGACACCTACTTTAAAGCAAGAAGAACTATCCAGCACATAGAAGTCAAACGAAGAGACCCCCGAGGTGAGTTCTTACATTTTGAAATGGAGATAATACTGTGAACTAACTGATATACTACACCTACTAGCTCTTTTTTCATCAGAGAAGTCAACTGGTTGGACTGTTTCTTGATCTCTGGTGCATTTTAAATCATAAGGTCACAAAAATACTCGTATGGTAGTATTTCCTTGAAAAAGCTATGGTTAGACGGAGAAACAATTATTTTATTTTTACTTTGACCTACCGTTGTATGAGGTTTTCAGTGACAAAAAAGAGATGTACATATATGTTCCCAATTGTCTAGAGAATAGCATATTGTAATTTGATCGAACTACAGCAAAATTCCCATTAACAGTACTCAAGGACATTCAAATGCAGCGAAACTCACAAAAAAAATTCTTGCAAACCCTTTCGACGAACTTTTCACTTTCACTTGCTAAACGAAAACAGCAACGAAACACTAAATCACTTCCGTTAATCAAATCCCCAAACGCAATGTCCACCTAAGTCAAACGCGAGTCAATAACCGACACACGACCACACAGTCGTGAGGAGGTGCGCCGAACCGCCAACGCGGCCACGTGTAACTAAGCTTGCGGCATGCCGCATGCCACAGCGCGGCTTGTTGACATTTTAACATGACTATTTCGCCAATATTATGCGATTACTCTATACAATTATACATACATACATATATGTATATATATATATATGCAGATATACAGTTAGCTGCATTTGCCGGCAAATATTCGAAAGGTCATTTTTCTTGTTTATTGAAAAGCACGAAAATTGCCACAAAGCGCCATGCAAATACTTGGCAGCTTGTAGACCAGCCAGCCAAGCAGCAGCTGCCAGCTGTGCGCGCAAGGTATAACTTCTGCCATTGACGTAGTGCTTGTTGTTGTTTGGTGGCTGCTGCTGCCATTAACAATTTGCATATGAACTTGAATGGCTTTTCCTTGCACAGCTCATTTGCAGGCAATGGCAAGGCTAAGCAAATGCAAGGAAGACAAAGAAGAAGAAAAAACGCTGCCGGAAAAAATTTAAGCAGAAAACAATACCACGGGAAAGGCTAAAGTTAAGCGCGCGCGCGCACATACACACAGAGTGCTTAATGTGGCATGCAACAATTTGGCAAAGTGGCTGCTGTTGCAGTGTTTTGTTTGCGCTTCGGCTGCGCAATTTCGCGCGTCTGCCAACAGCAAACAACAAATGAGCGCGCAAGGCTGGTTTATGTGCGCGCGCGCCTGCGTGGCGTGTGATTTGTGCGCGGCGCTTGCGCTTGCGATCATGACATTGAATTCGTAGACGGTGTTGGCGGCATGCAAGTGGCAAATACATACATCTTTTTTTTCAAATATATGTGCGCATAGTGCATTGGCCATGCCGGATTGTCAAGTGCAGCGACGACGTGGCCGCGATAATCATCTGCGCGCTGTTGTTCAAACCGCGTCGCGGCAATTTTGTTCATGTTTTGTGGATTTTTTGCTGCGCGCGCAAAATTTCCAATAAATATATGGATAATTGTAGTTGAAAAAAAATTTGGCGGGCGCGCGCTTCCCGTTGCTTCGTCCGCGCACAGATTGACAGCATAATTGACACTTTTGCGGCATTAACTGCAGGTACGTGCGCGCGAGTTTCCTTCCTGCCTTGCTGTCTGGCAGCGCCGCGCGTTCGTCTCGGGCGCTAGCGCGGCGCTGCTAAATCAAAATTACCGTTGTTGATGAATATTTTTCAGTTTTATGGTCATTTCGTGTACACGATTTGGTAACAAGTTGCTTTTGAAATTTTATTTGCTACACCGGCGCGCTAAGCGGTATACGGCGCGGCACAGCTGATTCACAGGCGCATGCGCGCCTCTACTTTCATCGATGGCGGTATTGTCGAGTGTAGTCACTCCGCCTGATTGTAAAATATTATTATGCTCGTGGATTTACCACCGCAGCAGCCGTCAGCAGTGGCGCGACCATCATTTCGCCAACTTTGTGCGGCGCATTGGTGCTGTTCATCCGCGTTGGTTGGTGCAAAATTGAAAAATCGCCGCCGAAAAGTGGCATGCACCAGCTGTTAAATAATGAAAAATAATTGGGTTCTACGAAAAATCCGATGCCGCGTAAACATGTTTCGCAGCGGCGTGCAAGTCAAGTGAAAAAAGGAAGAGTTCACGCCGCGCCGCATCGCAACTAGTTTTATGCGATAACAGCGCAGACAAAAACGTGCATAATGCATATATGGATATATAAAAATTTGTATTATATCAAGAAAATGCTGCTTAATTCATTTTTTGTTTACGTTTTCCCCTGCGATTTCATGTTGATGCGGATAAACTTGAATTTTGCTTTTTAATTGAAATGGACATCTTTGCAGTGGCAATAACCTTTCGATGGCAAAAATTTAGTATATATATACAATAATAAGAGTAGATTATAGGAAGTTTCAGTTTTAGAAAGGTATAAATGACATTAAATCATACAAATTTTAATTTATAATAATAGCTATGGAGGAATATATCATTTAATTTTTTTGAATACGGACTGATCAAATTTGACCCGGACTGACGTACATATATTACGTATTTGAATACAAATCTTTATTACCAACTTCAAAATAGGCTCCTGCGCCCAGCAAGTATGCTAATGCCTCACCAAAACATAAAAAAGGTTGTAAATAAAAACAATTTTTTATCGATTCGGTTTGCACGATAGACAAGTGCAAGTCAAATGTGATATGTTATATCAGTTGACACTAACTCTGATCAAATATAGAATTAGTTCCCAAATACTTAAATATAGCTTTCATTTTTATACCCTGAACAGGGTATATTAAGTTTGTCAGAAGTTTGTGACACCCAGAAGGAATTGTAGAAGACCCTATAAAGTATATATATAAATGATCAGTATGTCGAGCTGAGTCGATTTAGCCATGTCCGTCTGTCTGTCCGTCTGTCCGTCTGTCCGTCTGTCTGTATATATACGAACTAGTCTCTCAGTTTTTAAGATATCGTTTGAAATTTTGCAAACGTCATTTTCTCTTCAAGAAGCTGCTCATTTGTCGGAACGGCCGATATCGGGCCACTATAACATATAGCTGCCATACAAACTGAACGATCGGAATCAAGTTCTGACAACTTTTACATTTGACAAGATATATTCACGAAATTTGGTACAGATTATTTTCTAAGGCAACAATGTAATCTGCGAAGAAAGTGTTTACAGATCGGTTGACTGAGGCATATAGCTGGCATACAAACAGAACGATCGGAATCAAGTTCTTGTATGGACAACTTTCACATTTGACAAGATATATTCACGAAATTGATATATGTTATTTTCTAAGGCAACAATGTAATCTCCGAGGAAATTGTTCAGATCGGTTAACTATAGCATATAGCTGCCATACAAACTGAACGTTCGGAATCAAGTTCTTGTATGGACAACTTTCACATTTGACAAGATATATTCACGAAACTTGATATATGTTATTTTCTAAGGCAACAATGTAATCTCTAAAAAACTTGTTTAGAACGGATTACTATAGCATACAGCTTCCATACAAACTGAAGACATAGTTACTATCAGAAATGCACCTGTGAAGGGTATTTAGCTTCGGTGCAACCGAAGTTAACGTTTTTTTCTTGTTTTCCTTATTATTATCGAGTCAAAATACATACAACTTAAAGTTGCTCAGGAATCACCAAGAAACGTTCACTCTATCATTACATTATACATTGAAGGACTGACTGTCCCCTAAACAACACGGGTTTAGACCCGACAGATCAACTACAGGAGCTATAAAATGCGTCACTGAAAGCGTGGAAACGGTGTTAAATACAAAAGAATAGTGTTGCTGGCGACTTTAGATGTCCGAAACGCCTTCAACAGCACTAGATGGGTGGATATGATCGACGCTCTCGAAAAAAGCTTTAAGATTCCCGACTACCTTAGAGCTTTGGTGCGGACCTACCTTAGTAACAAAAAACTGCTGTACAAAACTAGAGAGGGATCAGGACCCATAGCGGTCACGTCTTAATCAAAGCTTATGCATCTTATTATTTAAAGAGAGAGGCAAAAAATATTGCTTAACGGGGCTCTGGGTAAAACATTTAGGCAGAGCTTTCGATGAATTCGTTCTTCTCTTTATATTTCTATAGGGTTTTACTTTTGAGACGTTCTAATGCTTCTCGTCTATTTCTTTAAAATATCGTCAACAATTACAACAAAAAATTGAAGAGTCTCATTCTCTAGCTAAAAAACAGAAAAAAGATCAGATAGATGCAAAAAATATTGCTTAAGGGTCTCTAGATACAACATTTAGACAGAGCTTCCGTCGAGTTCGTTGTTAGACTTTCCACTCAACTTTTCTCATATTTCTATAGGATTTTAATTTCAAAATAAGAGTCGAAAGCGACAGCTACATTCTCAAGTTTCTCGGCTATTTCTTTAAGATATCATCAACAATTACAACAAAAAAAAAATAGGAGTCTCATTCTCTGATTAAAAATTAAATTCTGAATCTTCGATACAACTGGACAATATAGCAAAAGACAATTTAAGCTGTTTCGAACCTTGAGGAGTATTTGCCATTACATGTTAATGATGCATAGTTGCATATGTATATAAAAAGGTATTCAATAAATATTTAATATATCTCATCGAAATCTGGATTTTTTGAAAGTGGTATGAGCCACCATAAATGAACGATATTTAAATTTATTGTCCCTTAAAATAGTTTCAAAAATCACTAATAACAATGGAAAAAAGAAAATATATTGTTTCTAAAATGTCCAGGATGACTCTTTCTCACCAACTTTTTTGCATCACTATCTTGATTCTCTCAACTCTTTCGACTCTTTTTCTGAAGCTTTTGCTAGTAAAATCATCAAATCTATTTGTAAAGGGCCGACGCATTGCCAAGCTGGCCTTTGCAACATTTTCTTCGCACTGAATCAATTTCATAACTGCACATAACAAGCAAAGGTTAATTGCCAAATCGAAAACAAGTACAAAGTCGAACTCGCGCAGCAGAAACTTCAATTAGCCAAGCTTCACTTAGACAGTTAGTACTCTGTAATTATGAGCAGTATTTGACCACACTTCGCTGGCGCTGGGTGGCAAAGCGCGCAAAACTACTGCCATCTTGTGCAAATGGAGTGTGCTGGTTGCGCTACTGTTTACACTCATACATACATACAATATAAAACTGAGGGAATATATGGAGATATTTGTTTGTATATGCGTGCACACGCATAAATTTGGTTTGCGTTGCGTACAATTGCACACAACTCGATATTAAACCAAAGGTTTCCACTTGACCTTTAACTAAATATTCAATGAACATTTGCGCACTTACCACAGACATGCATACATACATTCATACATTCGATGTATGTGGTAATTTCTTATTTATTATTATACATTGCTTCTATTGCATATATAGTACAATATGCGCATTAATGTATGTACGTAAGTGTGTACGTAAAATGTGATTGCCTGATCTCTTGTAATTACTTAGAAAATGTGATCGCAGAAGAATTGAAGCAAATTATTTCATAATCATAAGCCTGAGGGCATTAGGGTGTTCATCATTTAAGAGATCAAATTTAAATTCAATTTTATCATAATGTTATTGTTATTTTTTATATGGAGTTCATAATTGTCTGCTGCATGGTTGTAACTGCATATTTACTGGTCATTTTGGTGGTTACTAACAAAGACTACTTACGAACAGGGAGTTTGCCATAAAAAATTGTTTAAAATAGCGGGAAGAGAAGGTCCTGAAGCCATCAAAAACTTGCCTAATGGGGTTACATAGGTTTACGGGTTTCAAAAAATCGAATTTTTATTGTGTTATTAGATTCTCTAGAATATTGTCCTAAATTTGCAAGTTGATCCAGCAAATACAGTCTTGAGAACTTGGGCGCTAGCTAGGCTAAGTGCATAGTCTTTAAACACGTTTTTTTCGGAACTGTGTTTTGAAGTCGGTTAGCAAGATTTCTCGTGAACTACTCAACCGTTCTTCATGAAATTTTACACAGGTCCCAGGGATACAATTCCTAAAGACTTGGGCGAAATATATTTTTTCGATTATAACTACATGAAAAAGAGGAATTTTCAGTGAAATTTTCATTTTTTTGCAAAAATTTCTGCCAAAAATCCAATTTTAGGTTTCTTGTCCTTCGTCTAAGTTCCAAGTTAAGGTTTTAACTAAAACACCTATTTTTTCTCTTTATATGATGCTGTAAGGAGTTATCCTGCTAACGTGGGTGCATGTTTTTCCGAGGGCTCACCGGAAATGTCGTCGCAAGGGCCGAGTTTAAAATATATTTTTCAAAAAATTTCAGAATTTTTTTGTTAATAGCGTATGTTTATAACAACAAAAAATTCTAAAAAAATATTTCATTTTTATATGAGAAAAAAATGGTTGAAAAAAATGATTTTACCAGAAGAAACCCATCTAACCCCCTATGCGAGTCGTCTAGAGAAAATATTTTTGAAAAAGGTTGACAGCTGTTGACCCCTATATTCATCAAACGCATTATTACTGGTTGTCGAGACGTGGATTTATGAAAATGTCGTCGAAACTGCCGAATAAAGTATCAAGTGATGGTTCAAAAATTAGCCGAAACCGAAAAAAGTAAATTTACTGAAGGCAGTGAGGTTCATCCCAGCCGAAGCTTACAACAAATGTATGAAAAATTTGATGAAATGTTGGCATACTTGTATTGGCTTAGTAGCCTATTTTTGAAGGTATCCTAATAAGGATTTGTATTAAAATACGTTAAATTTTATTTTTTTGTCAGTACGGGAAAAAAGTTGATCAGATTTATATAACACAGTAGTACAAAAAATTAAAACAGGAAGTAATTTGGTTTCTTTACAGGTTAATTGTTTGCTGTAATATAAGGAATCGGATATATGCTGCAAATGACCTTAAACCAAGTGCAGAAAACCAAACAGGAAGTTTGCACTCAAATAAAATGATTTCTCAAAAGAAATTGACACTACAATAATATATCGCCTTACCATAACTTTCCAAGCACTTTAAAAACAAGCAACAAACTAAATGCTTAGCAAAAACCAAAACAAGCAAACTATTTTATCAATTTCGCAAATTGTGACGTCGCTTTCTTCAAGCTTCTACGTTACTTGAGACCCACTACTTAGTCACCTTTCGTAAATATCAATCAACACTTTCGGTTTATTGGAATATTTATTGCTTCACTTTTGTTTACACTCGATAACAAGTGGTTATCAACAAGATAGAAAGCAAATAAACATTGCAGCGGAACCAGATACTCACAGTTCTTCAGCACCCCCAACCAAAAATAGACGCCCAAAGACTTATCGCAAATGAAAGTGATAAGAAATTTTATTTTATTTTTGGCTATTTCTTGTGTTTTGTTTTTCTTTTTTGCTTTGTAGAGGCTTTATCATATTTGCACTTGTTAACCAATAGATTTCCCAGAATATTACCCGAGAAAGATTGGCACAAATTGCATTAATCATTCGCGGAATTCCAGAAAGTGATTAATTGTTCGATAAGAAATATTGAAATAAATTAATAATTAACACGAAAATATGTTATATGATTGTGATACTATATATTACAGTATGAAATTTCGTTTAAGAATGCAACATAATATTGAGAAAATTTTTTAAGGAAAGTTAGGAGGGAGCTTAGATTAAGAAATCAGTGTGAATATGTTTCGGAACTTCGACCAAAATTATTCAATTTAATTTGAGTGACAACCATTTAACGAGATTTTGTCCCAAGTCCATGTAAAATTCTTATTTATCTAAGAACATGCTCTGCTATAACCAGTTATTTCCATATTGAATGCTTTTAGAGTATAATAATGTCCACAAAAGACGTATTTTAGTTAGTGATTTCATCACTTTTCGGAACGCACTTTTGTTCTTCGGGAGACGAGTGTTTTTCCTTAGGATCTCAAACCTTAAATACATTATCGACGCTAATTTCAGAATAAACTATTTAACAACTTCGAGAATGAATCTCTTTCTCTTGTATAACTTACAGATAGAACTGAAGCCAAAGATGAGGAAACATTTCAAAACACATGGAACAGTAACTCCATATTAAACTATTTCTAAAATGATTTGAATTATGTACTCGTCACAGTTAAGCTACAGTTTTAAGGGGTTATATACTGTTGGAATTTAAAAAAATAATTGATGTTTTTTATTTTATTTTCTT
Organism: Bactrocera neohumeralis; assembly: GCF_024586455.1. Taxonomy (NCBI): domain Eukaryota; kingdom Metazoa; phylum Arthropoda; class Insecta; order Diptera; family Tephritidae; genus Bactrocera; species Bactrocera neohumeralis. The sequence goes on from NC_065922.1 coordinate 25,255,502, forward strand.
AATACACATATATTTAAGAATATACACTGAACATTTCATATCGTTCCAGTGAATATTTTCGAAGTTACACGCAAATTTGAAAAGGCTTTTCAGAGTGCTTGGAAAAACCCAGAAAAATTTGTGGAATATTCGTATTTTGTCGGCCTACCAACTGTATATGCAGATGGAGAAAAATTAGCAAGCCAAATTACAAATTTTCGAAGGAAACATTTTACTTAAATATGGAACAGTTAAAAATAATGCAGAGCGACATATACATATGTACATATATGGTGGAAAAATAACCTTAGCTACATATGAAAGGCGAAGTCAAAGCGGTCAACACTAAGGCAAGAAGAAGTTCAAGATCGGGATGGATCGACGAAATGTAGGAAGACTCTAAAAAACTTGGTCTAAAAAAATTTATGAGATGTCTGGAGGACATAAGTAGTTTCAAATAAATAGTATGAAGTTGAAATAAAGTTAAAAAATGAATCCAAATTCCTGGAACAGTTTTTACACAACCATCTTTCACTGAGTGTATTTTTGACAAAAAAAAAGTTGCCAGTTCTACGGATCAAAGTCTCGATAAAATAACCGCAAATCAAAAACCCACATAATTTTACAGGAAAAAAGCATAAAAACCCCTGGATAAAATAAACACTCAGTACTACTGATAAAGCCCCTTTCTAAAAATGTCTGAAAAAGTCAAAAAGAAACAATTTTTTGAAAAGAACTTTTTGAATCAGAAATCGCCACACTTTCACCATAAGAAATCTTGCCTAATGACATCACCATCGAAAAAATACCATTGAAATTCTTTCTGGAACATGCATGGAAAGCAAAAACTCTCAGAAATTCGAAATGTGCATTTCGTGTAACTTCTAGCAACGCTTTCCATTTTTTAGAAGCATGAACATCACTTAAGATGCAACTCATGCACTCTTACTCTGATTTTTTGTTTTCATTTTTTTTTTGTTTCTAAACCAAAAAACAGCTTGAGGCAGGCTTTTTAGCCGAAGTATGTTACACTTTCCACAACATACTTCTTTCTATGTGGAATATTCATGAGTACTTTAATATGCATATAAGTGCTTTGGTAAAATCAGTGAATGTTCTTTCCACCCGAAATGCTGCAAGTATTCGTACATTTATGGTGTATTCGGTCTGCAATTGTAAGCGCACCTGCGTGGCGATCTTCTGGAAAGTGATTGTTCGTAGTCTAATTTGTTTCATATGCTGGTCACGAATTTTGTGTCACGATGTGACTGAACAAGAGAGCAGAAAAATATGCGCGCATACAATTATAAGAGTAAAGATGGTATGAAAAAGAGCTAAGAGTGAGTTGTGATTGAAGAAAGCTGTCAGATCATTTTTTTTTGTTTGTTTTTCAAATATAAAATTATAAAAACTTAAGAAAATTTAATTTACCTCGAAGAAACAATAAAAATAAGCATTTACAAAGTTTACATTAAATAAGACTAGACTCTACACCGCTTGAAAGTGAGTGAATTGAGCTCTAGCACACCGACTCCTTGTAGTTCCCACCGTCTTCAGTCAGCTTGAGCACTTAATACAACTACAACGCAGCAGTTGGTTTAACATATTTTTTTTTTTGTTAATTTTTACTTTGCCAGTACTTGCGCGCCCGTACGTGACTCGGTGGTTTATGCGACTTTCTTTTATTTTCGACTCACTGTTTACTCATTTCACTGGCTGGCTGCCGGCCTTTTCACCACAGTTATTGGGCTGCCGCCGCACTTTGTTGTGCAGTTTTGTTCAAATTTAAATTTCTTTACAATTTCCATTGTCGCTAACAGCGATCCGGCCAAGTATTCTTTCGAAGCAAAAATCAAAGCGAAAAAATCAAAAAAAGCTAACAAAAACAAACAAACAAAAAATAGATTCCCAAAAAAACCCACTGAGACAAAGGTCTACTGCCCAATCTATTGCGATTGCCGCGCTTCAATTGTTGCTTTGACGTTCGCCGAATTGATCGATTATTCACGATCATGAATTGAATTTTTGTTGTGGAAAGCTTCAATTAAAATGGGAAATGCAATGTACCTGAAGTAAAAAGCAATCATACACTTTCTAATCTAGATTACGTTGACGCTTAAATTGATTATAAACGCCCGAGTGGACTTTGAAAATTGCAAGAAAGGAAGTCCAATGGTTCTAAAAGTATACGACGGTGGGTTTTTAGGTACCGTGGAATACGAAGGAGAAGTACTTGTATGTTAAGTACTGAAAAGTGAAAGAATCCAATGGAATTTAAAATTTTGCTATATGGGAAGTAGGCATGGTTGTACTCCGATTTCGCACTGTGGAACGGAAATGTGAGAAGAATGCCTCGGACTAATTTTAGTCGAAATCGGTCGGGCAGGTCGCGAGATATGGAATTTCACCTGCCTAGCCCATCGTCTAATTTTTACTCCGACTCATTCTTAGGTGTGAAATTGTATATCTAAATATAGTATTTTTGGTCAATGACTTATCGAACTTTTAGTAGTTTTTAATAGTACCGTTATATCGGAAGTGGAAACCGATTTCATCCATTTTTATGGTGTTGATACACCCCTAAAGGTACTTGTCGTGAGCAAATTTAGTTATTGCAGCTTAAGAGGTTTAGGATATATACGAACATTAAGCCAAATAGAGGCCGTGGCCACGCCCCCTTTTTCAAAATTGTTAGTTCACAGTTGCCTTCTGCGCCAAACACAGTTCAACTACATATCTTAAATTAGCGCTTAGTTATGGCCTTTTTATACATACAAGTATTTCATGTGGCCTACACTGTGGTTAGTTGACAGTCAGCATTCATGATTTCACATTTTTGACCAAAACTGTTTAAAGTAATTGACAACAATATTCTGAGATATGCATATGTATGAACTCTTGAATTGAATGAATGGTGAATATGCTGTTTAATAGCTAAAAATTTGTTGTGAAATCTCAAACTTAAACACTCTCCAAAGTGCAATTTTCACAAAAATAAATCAATTAGCGATTACTATATGTTCATGCCTACAAATACGTAGTTATCGCGGCAACCTTAACCAATTTATCAACTAATCAGGCTTGTCAATAATAGAAGCTATCTAATACCAATTAATTAAATGGTGAAACAAAAATTGGTGACTCACAATTCTACGAAAGGTAGAAAAATAAAATATTATTAGATTTGCGATTCATATCTGCATCAGAACAAAGGAAATTAGTAAAAAAAGATAAGGGAAAATATCAGGTACTAAATAATGCAAAAATAATAAAAGTTGCTTTCTAGCTGAGATAGCTTAGTATTAGATTTTTTTGAATAAAGATCAATATTAATCAAAGGGAAATAAAAGCGAGAACAAGGCACCAACCAACTTCGCAACCGGTATTTTTTGTATAGCGAAAGACTATAGAATATACAAATCTGATATTAAGAAATTGTTGCCTACATCTAGGCATACTGCCTATTTTATCCAAGTCACACACCTCATACACTGCTAAAATTATCGGTTGTTATGATTAATCAACAAACTAAGCATAATATTTCTCATTATCGATGAGCTATCCACTTAATGTCTGAAGTCAGACCTTAGCAACATTCGAAAACAGTAAAAATTTGCCACTCCATTAACTCATTTCTCAGAATACCATGTAAGAATATAGCTTTTCTTTACTCTTTCTTCGTTTTTTTTTGTTTTTACTACTATTTTTAGTTTTATATTGTCTGCTCAAACGTTAATATCTAAATGGTAATGACTAGCGAACGTGCTGTGTTAATAGCTTTCCAGTATTTGGCTTCTAAGTCTATTTAGTGGTAACACGTTTTCCGGTCAGCCAGCCAAGGCAGCTAACCGCTTCCCATGCAGAGCGGAGGGAGAAAAAGCGATGACCAGCATATAGTAATGTTTTTTTTACTCTCAAGTGGCCATGCTAATACTTTTAACCGTTACAGGCTTAATGCATTTGAAAGCAAAATAAAAATTTGGAAGTAAATTGTAAACAAAATTCGAAAACATTTCTGCTGGCATGGATGATTGCTTACAAAGCGTCAAAAAGGCGAAAAATTAAAAATAAAATAAATTAGGAAATAAACAATGAAGAGAGAGCGCTTGTAAGTAATTAAAAATATATTCAAAAATAGGGATGGCTGTGTCTAGATATACAGCCGGCTAAGGCTAAAAGCCAATAATAGCTGAAATATTTTTTTACTTTCATAATTGCTTTGTTTAGTATATTTTTGGCACTATTTTTTCTATATAACCGCTAATACGATTTGTAAAGACTTAAGTCTCCATATATTTCGCTGGTCATTCTAAAAAGCTTCGCATTGAAAAGTGAAGTGATTGTCTGCAGAAACTCATAAATATAGTTCATGTTCTACATTGTGGTCTTTTTTAGCATTTTTGGCATTTCTGTTATTGTTATTGTTCAAAAATTGCTGCTAGACACAAAGCAAAGACGCTGAAGAAATAAATAAAAACAAAAACTTGAAACAAAAACCAACCGATATTGAGTAAAAGTGAGTTGAATTGGCAGCTGAGAAGCTATTATAAATTGATCGCTATTTTAACACAAATATTCATGAAGTTACACATATAAATATGTAAGTATATAAGTAATGGCACTTAACAGTTAGACGGAAAGTTGCTTCCAGCCAAGTTCATTAGCCCTGTCATCCATAATGACAACACATTACACACGTTGATTGTCACGCAGCGATCGCTATGATCGTTATGATCGCTGATCGCCGCCACTCGCCAGTGGCTATCGGTCATCATAGTGTGCAACAAGCGGTCGCGCCGCCGTGACACTACATACACGCAAATGCATGTATTGGTGAGCGTGTTATAAGTTTTTTGTTTAATAATTACTGTGCAGCCACACATGACCAGCAAATCCAATTACAAAATAGTTTTAACATAATGTTGATCCAGTGTTTATTAATTTTTTGTGAAAAAATAGAAAAAATGTTGCCCGAGTGCAGCGATTTTTTCAAGCGCTCTTGGCTGTTTGTTGTCTATAAGACTTTAATTGCCGCCCAGAGGCTGCATTTATTGTTCTCTCTCTTTGATAAATGACAGCAGCTAAGTGTAAGTAGGTAACTCCAAGCGAATTTGTTATGGAAAAAGCTTATAAGCTCTTGAAGTGGCGCTGAAGTGCAAGTTAATTAATTTTCAGGGATTAGTTGAAGATTACAAGCACATTTTTACAAATATATATGTACATATGTACGAAGATATAAAAGTATCTATGACCATGTTTAGGCAGCGGAACGGTATTTCAGAATCACCCAAAGAATTTCGTGATGAATCAGAGAGAAATGTATAAAACACCATATACAAATTGAGAAAGGAAGCGAAAATGAATTCGATAAAAATATGAGTGAAAGGCTTTTACACCGTGAAATTTTTTGGAATTTTCTACTTAAAAGAAAAGTTTTTACACTTTTTTCAACCCACAATCCTTGACGTTCCAGTCCCTAAAAGTTTCCCTGCACCAACTTGATTTTGACCGGTCAGTTTGTATGACAGCTATGTATGTATATGATATAATTCGTTTGGAACGGCATCGTAACTCGTTAAAAGTCATCGAGTAATACCGAATGGTGTACCGTTACTCGCGATAACAGTGTAAGACCGTGCCGCATGGCATCGTTACTCGCATATGCGATATCGAGCAGTATAAGGCATCGTGTACCGTTTGGCATCGTTGGCATCTTTACTTGGATATGCGATACCGAGTACATCGTGTACCGAGGCAGCGTTATATCGAGTAGTAGTATGAGGTATAGTGTACGGAACGGCATCGTTATCCGTTGTAAGTCATCGAGTAATACCGAATGATGTACCGTAACTTGTGATAACCGGAACTTGTGTGACCGGATGGCATCGTTACCGTGCATGCGAATAGCATAGGGTACAGTGTACCACCGAGGCAGCGGTACTTGTGCGTGTACCGAGTTATATATGTATACACGATGCTTATCGCATATACGAGTGAATGGCATCGGAGTAGTACATGATGCCGAAAGTGACACCGTGTACACACGTAATAAAAAGTAAAGGAGAAGCCAAGAAGTTACTACCAGGAGTCATAGGTACTTTGATGTCCTCGACCTCGGTTGACCTTCTCATTGAAAAAAATTAAATGCATTGACATTTTTAAAGAAAAATTATAAAAAGTATGTCAGGTAGCTCTTTTCATTTGAAATTGTGGCTATGTGCTGAGCAAGCTTCACAAAAAAAATCGTATCAAATTTCTACAGGATGGCATTTCAGGAATCGAAAAATTGGAGATATTTTACGATTTTCCAGCGATATTTTTAGCTGAGCTGACAGTATCTTCCGGAAAATACCACTGCCGATTTTAGATATGTATTTAACTACATCACCTCATTACCACACTATCTTCAGTTGAAAATTTAAAAATGTTTCTAAAACCATTCTAAAATTTTCAAAATTCTCTCAGAACTCTTTCCAATCCAAAGATGTGTAAAAAGTTGAGACAAAAATTTTAAATCCAAAGATTCTTGTGACTATATTATGTATCAATCATATTTTAAATATATCTTCAAAAAAACTAGCTAAACAGTACTATTTGTCATTTGGCAATGAGAGAATCAACGACCATCAAAGATCTAAACGCAATAGTTTTGATTTTTGCTTAGATGCAAAACATAATGACAAAATATATGACCCAAATGGCGATCGAAACTTTAACAAAAAACAATTAACGGTTGACAAAAGTTGAAATTTAAATAAAAATGATAATATTAAAGACATAAAATTTAAGCTGTGCAGAGATGGCCTCGTATCGATGGAGGAAAATATAATAAATAAACTCCACAATCAAAGCAACGACATAATTAACTTACCAACAAACAAAAAATCAAATAATAAAAAGCCAAAACACAGAAACAAAAACAAAAAGGCAAGAAAGCAAAACAAAAACCAAATAAAAAAACGAAACAAAAAAGAAAAAAGTAAAAAATTTAAAAAGAAGAACGCAGGCAAATCTTTTATTTTCTATGAAAATAGAATAGTAATAAATAAAATTAAATAAAAAAATCTGATTGGCAACTGTAAAAACAAAATGCACTAAAACAGCAAACGCTTATCAGACGCCGAAATAGGCGAAAACGAAAAAAAATAACTCGCGTTTGCAGGATGAAAAAAGATCGTTGCGATTAATTTCCATTTTAAAAGTTAATTTTTATATAGAAGCTATATAGTTATATTATATATAGCATAAATGTGCTTAGTACATAACTAATTGCAATGCTAATATTATATTATATATGTATATAAATATATGTATATATCCCCTATATTTATCAAAGGTTTCTATAATATATATGAAAAAGTAATGATTTCGATGGAAAAAAATAATAAAGAAATAAACACACAAATGACTAACACAAAATCACGAATGTGCATAAAACAAAAAACTAAAAACTACAACAGAAAACAAATATGTATGTATGTATTCATGTAACAGAAAGATAGTAATTGTTAAGCAACATGAACGTAAACCGCGTAATTTGAGTACTCACCCAAGAATTATCTCTGAAATGCGACATTTTTGCGGCGAGTCCCACTAAAAATCCTTCTCTTCTGCGTTTGCTTTCCGTTTGCGTAAATATATATGTTCGCATGCAACTCTGCGCTGTTTGAAAATGTGTCAAATCCGCATGTAATGCTCGTAGGTATTTGATTTATTTTTTGTCACTTTGTATTTGTAATTTTTTCTGATTTTTGTTGTTGTTTTTTTTTTTACATTTGTAATTGCACTTGCCAACAGGTTATGTTAATTTGTCGTAAAATTTGCTGCATGAGATAATTAGAAACAACACATTTGTAGTAAGTGTATACATACAAACAACTGTATTAACTAAGCGGTAATTATATGCTAACAATTTAAAATAAACAGTGAACTTGTGGGTGTGTTTAGTTTGCGGAGAGGGTGGGTTTGGGTGAAATATATATTTAAAACGGATTTTATATTAATTGCTTGCGATGTGTATATGGTTTTAAGGTTAAACGAAACTCAGTATTTTTAGAAAGAAATAGAATCAATAAAATATACCAGTTGTTGTAGAAGTAATTAAATTTTATAAATAAAAATTTGTGTATATATTTTTTTTAAATTTTAAATAAAAATTTGTCTATATATACATATGTATGTATGTATATATGTATATATTTTTTTAATTTGAAAAATTTTTTACAAGTATTTATAAGTTAAAAAAAAATTATTTACGGTTTATAATTGAAAACTTATAACAAATAGTTATTAGTTACTATAGTCATTTTTTTAAATTTATTATTTATAATTTATTTATTACAACTTGTTTATATTTTATATATTTTGTTTTCTTTTTTTTAATATTTTTAGTCAAGTTTAAAAAAAATTATTTTATCGTTTACAATCGATAATTTATAACAAATAGTTATTATTTACTAAAATTATTATTTTTTTAATTTATTGTTTATAATTTATTTATTAATACTTGTTTATATTTTAAAGAAGTTTTAAATTCGTATTTAATTTATCTTCATTTTCTATTTGGACTTTACAACTTATATTTTTATTACAACAAATCATAAATTACATCTGTCTACTGTGCATAATTTATAGTTTCAATATTAACGTTTTATGTTCAATATGAGTTATTGATGTTTTAATGTTGATAATTATAAACCGGATTTTATATTTTTCTGATGTAAAATGTAGTTTTTACCTTCTCAGATTTATTTATACATTTTTTTATTATATTATATATGTATTATTTTAGTTAATTTTTTATTTCACTATACTTCACAATATTTTTCTTTATTTAAATTTTTTTATTTTATTTTAGTTAATATAATAATTGTTTTTTCGGTTTTTTTATTTTTATTTTTATCTTTATTTGTTTTATTTTATTTTTAATTTAGTTTATTTTTTATATTACGCCTTACTATAACTACTTTACTTTATTTAATTCAATCTGAATCCATTTTAATTTTTTTTATTTAATTTACTTTATTTTACTTCACTTTATTTTATTTCATTATATTATATTTAATTCAATTTAATCTTATTTTATTTTATTTTAATTTATTTTATTTATTTTATTTATTTTATTTTATTTTTTTTTTTATTTTTTCATTTTATTTTATTTCATTTCATTTCATTTTACTTTATTTTATTTAATTTTACTTAATTTCATTTTGATTTATTTATTTCACTTTTCATAAATTTTCAATTATTATTTATTTATCCAATCTGTATTTTAGTATTTTCATCCGCGTTCAATTTACTTTCTTCCCATATGAAAAGTTTAATATGCATTTATAAACAGGTGTGTGCATGTTTGTGCATGCACTTCAGCACATTTCGCACGTTTGCACTCGTGCACTGTGCACTCAACGCCGCTGCCGCCGACTGTTTATCTGCACAATAGGTAAAGCAGCCACCTGTAGATTCATCTGTACATCTCTGTAAATTGTGTGCTTGTGTGTGAACATACCCACACTTGTGCATGTGATTTACACCGCGTTTCTCGCTACTTCTACTTTTTTTTAAATATACATAATTCTTTCTAAAGCTGAGCTGCTCACAAAAGTCAGCTACCAACTATTGCTAGTTGCTATCTACACATTTTTATGCATCACTATTGGCGTTGTTGTTGTTGTTATGTGATTTCCACCTATAGCTGATGGGTTTGGTGTGACGTGACTTGATGTGTTGCGAGTTTGTGGCGTGGCTCTGACGTTTAGTAGCTGCCGGCTTAATACCACACATGACTACATGCAACAAACATAAGTATGTATGTAGTATGTTTATGAACAACAACAACAACAATAATCGCAATTAAGCCAATATCATCATTATTTCACATAGAATTTTCATCGGCTGCGACGCAGGTGCGCGACGCTTGGGCGGGTGTTGCTTGCTACAAATGTAATGTTTAGTGATTATTATGGGTTTTTTTCGATTAGTGTGCGCGCGAATATAGGAATGTGTTGTTGTAAATGTACTTTAGCTGCGCGCTATGAACAAGTGTGTGAAATAAGCGCTGAACCTATCGATATGTGCTTATGGTCTCGTTTATACTTCTGTATGTATGCGCATATGAATGTACATGTTTTGTAGTTGTTGTTGTCTACTATGTTGCTGTGAGCACTGCTTCAGTGTTTTAGTTTTTGTTAGCGTGTAATTACAAGCAATTTAGGCAAAATTGACTTTGACTGAAATGGCCCGAAGCCCATACAGCAATACAAGTGTGGTTGAGTAGAACAAATAACAACAAAAAAATATTTAACCTAATTTTTTTAATACGTGACTTTTCCTAATACTGCTTTTAAATTAACACTTCTTTAGACTGTATTCTTAATTAAGCGCAAATTGAGAATTAATTCCACAGTCAGCGCAGCTTTCGGTGCTTTTATATAAATAAAAATATATATTTTTAACTTTTTGTTTGCTTAAAAGTATTTTTGACACTTTATCATTGCTGTAAAATTTGTATTTATTTTAAGCGAAGAACACACACACACATTTAGCGCAACAAATAACACGCCCTTCTTTATTAGTTAGCCGCGTCGCACTTGTTTGTTATTGTTATTATCATTGCGACTTTCGTTGTTGTTGCTTTTATTGTTTAACGCAATTTCACTTGTTGCACTTTTTTTTTGCAATTTTGTTATTTCAACATTTCACACACACACTCGCTCACACGGCGGCGTTTTTTCTTACACCAATTATTGCCGTTTCAAAAAACTTCGCTTCACTTTTATTTCCTTATTAATAAAAATTTCTCATTTTCTAACACTTCAACACCAACTTGTTGTTTAATTATTATTTTTTTGTTTCCTCTCTGCTTTTTATTGCATAAAAGGCACCGTTTCACAGCAAATTTTGCACTTTTCAACACGAAAACGATTTTTAATAGCAACCAAAAGATAATTCAATGTTTGGTTTTTCCGATATTTTCTATTATTTGTATTTAATTTATTTTTCTTTTTAATTTTTCTTATTTCTGTTTAATTTTTATCATTTCAATTTAATTTTTATTATTTGTATTTAATATTTATTACCGTTTTCGTCGTCTACGGACGCTGCAGCTAAACAAACGAACCGTTCGCATTGAGAATACGCGGCGTATTAACAACACGAAGTGACTCCCCAATGAACTCGAACTTGATGACGCCGATTGGGAGTCGCGGCGCACATGTTCGATGGGTTTCTCAAACAAACAACAGGGTTTGTCGTACAACTTGTTTGATGGGGAGATATGTGGACTAAAAAAAATATTTATGGCTAGAAGATAATAAATAATAATAAAAGGTAACTTAAGTTCGCTGAGTTGGTAGATTGGACTGGGTATATTTGTATATTTTTACTTATAAACTATAAAAAAAAAAAAAAAAATATTAAAAAAATAAAAAATTATTAAAAGTGAGAATATAAAAAAAATTTACAAGCGATCGCAAACTGTTTTTACATTTTTCTAAAAATACTTTGCAATCAATAAAAAATCTCGTTTGAAATTGCGAGATGCATTTAAATTTTATTGATGTTATGAAATGAATCAATAATGATTCAATTATTCAATTGTTTCTGATATTACTTGCCAATTTCTGATTCCTCAAAGTTTTGTTGGTTTCTCTATGATTTAAGCAATAAAATATGTTTTTTGCTGTACGTCATAATCTAAGAGGAGAAATCAATCTGGCTTCTAAGAAAGTTAAAATTAAAATGTCGCTTAAGCCGTGATAAGGCATCGCGATCTATGTTGATTATTAATATTTATCGCGCTAATATTCATTGGTGTTTTTTGTCGGAAACATTTGCTTTATTATTTGTTAAAATTTTAAAATATTTTTGTCCACAAAATGTGCCTAGAAAACCGAAGAAAAGCGTGCTTGGCTCTGAGGAACAAATTCTATGAAAGCATTGGACCAAAAATTGACTTCGAGATTTTGAGGAATTTATCTTTGAAAATGCGATTATATAAATTATAAAATTATAATCATTCTTAATATTTTTTTATTTTATTCAATACAATATTCCGTGTATCCACAATCCGCGATTCGGTTTTCAAAATATTATTTAAATATGGGCGGTCCATTAATATTGCGTACTAAAAATCGAACAATCGACTATCTAGCATACACCCCCAGCGGGCATGGGGTAGAATTTGCCAGCGGTAGGTATGCCTGTCGTAAGAAGCGGATTGCCTCGAAATTTCAGCATAGTATTTTCAGAAATAGCGCTATAATACTCAGCTTGACTGATATTATAGACTTCGAATGAGATTCCTTCTAATGAAAAGAGATTTGAAGTTCAAGCGACAAATGTCACCAGCCAATGAGTTTGATGGGTGCTTAACTAGTAAAAGCTACAAGGTCTGACCAGAGGCATAAATCTGGTACCACAGTTAGCTCTTGGGACTTCGCTCCAATCTGCTCATTGGGTTTGGGCCTTAGGGGAGATTCGTGGTGACTGTGGTTTAAACCTAAAGTCAGGTAGAATTGAAAATTGAGTTCAGTGTAGAGTCGCACTGCGGCCGGCAGACGGACCCACAGACGGCTTTCGGTCAGACGTGAACCCGACCAAGGTGAAAAATGTGTCCCATCCACTTGACCAATTGGAATCGATTTTTATTGATGAATGCCCTTTCTCAGTCATCTTGTGCTCTGTAATAGGGCGTTCTACAATTCAAATTCAAAATGACAACATAAAGAAGATAACGAATCAACGTTGTTGAAATATTTACTTTCTTTATATTAGTCTCTTCAATCGCTCCTAGAGTTTATTCAAACTAAAAACCACTTAGACCGCAAATAAATATATGGTAAGGCAAATACTAGAAAGCAAATATTTGCGAAGTGGCAGAAATAGCACCTGCTGTGAGGTAGCTGGGATCAAAGGCATTAACTGGCAAATGACAATCTCCAATATGTATGTATGTATTATATTATAGTAGTATTTCTGAAGTTGCAGACGGGAAACACCCTTATACAAGTATTTACTGATAAACACAATATACGAGAGAATTTAGATGCAAAAAATAGAAATAGAATATAATAAAGCAAATTATAAAATAGAAATAAATAATTGAAATAAAATGTTTAAAATAAATATTGAAATAAGTAAGGGAAAGTTAAGTTGGAATGGAACTAAACTCTTGTTAGTTGTAAGTGAAGGTTTTTTTTATCGAGTTTTATTAAGCTCTGATAGAAGCGAAATTATTACATTCGAGGGCTAAGGGAATATATTTCTTACATTTTTGTTAAGAATATATGTACTTCATACATCATAAATTCACTGGGAGAATATAATGCCCAATTCCACCTATACTTGGTGAATCGTAAAATTGATAGTGCGGTGTCACGTCCATAGTTCCAGTTTTACATTCGGCTTTAAGAGTCACAATTAGTATGAAAAAATAAATAAAATTTACTTTAAACCGATATTTCAAAGGATTGGAGTTTCAGCCTTCTAAAGTGTACTCGCTCAGTTCAATCAGTTTATCTTTAAAGGCGTTTTTTTTTCAAAACTAATAAGTGGGCTGAAAAATTCGTAGGCTAACATAGAAAATTTTTTTTTTCATAAAATTCGAGGGCGATACAAGGATTATAGCGGTCAAAAAATGTCATATTTCTTTCCAGCGAGCATTCTCTTGAGGCCCTGAAAGTAGGAAATAGTCACTGGTGGCCAGATCTGGAGAATACGGTGGATGCGTAAGCAATTCGAATCGCAATTTGTGAAGTTTTGACATCGTATTCATTGATTTGTGCGTTTCTCATTTTGTTGCGTTGTCTTTATGAAACAGCACTTTCTTCTTCATCAAATTGAACCATTGTTCGCCATTTTGTCCTTCAAACGCCTTGTATCCTTTCAAACGCAATGTTAATGGTTTTCCCTTTTGATGATAGTCGATGGATATTATACCACGGGTATCCTAAAATACGGATGCCATAACATGGCCAGCCGACTTTTGCGTCTTCATATGCAATCAACACGGCCTTGACTCCGACGTGAAAAGAGAGCCTTGTTTCAGCCATTGTCATGGATGCAAAAACACGCTTTTAATACGATTAAAGAGCTTCAAAAACTACTCAAAATCGGCAATTCATTGGTGTTTTTGATGGACTTTGAGCTCACGCGGCACCCACTTCACACAGAGCTTTTGCATACACAAATATTCAATCACAATATTTCTAATACCTTCCGTTGATATTTTTAGAGTCTCGACTCTCTCGAACAACTTCACTACGGACATCCGAAAATATTTTGGGGACGTTTTTGACGTTTTTGTCGGTAACAGTTAAGGCGTCCATTTCCTTCAACGTCCTCGGTGCTTATTTCGCCTCGTTCCAATTTAGCAAATTACTTTTCAACGGTTGATTTCTCTGGTGCAGATTCAAAATAATGTTGATCAATCCAAATCTAGGTTTCAACAGTATTTTTCCCCCATAAGGCAATGCTTCATTAACACACGAGATTCCTCTTTATCTACTTTTTGCGAACAAGTTGCTTCACCCAAAATGTTATATCTCATGAACTAATAGTTCGTAAGCCAATTTTTCGTATCTTTTAAATGTACGGGCTGACTAAAGATCATATGGAATTAATATTAGAAGTGTTATACATCAGCTTACGAACAGTTCATTTGTTATATTTTTGAAATATGCTTGAGTGATTACTCGGAGACAATTATCCGACTTCTATCGAATTTTATTCTGTAAATTTTATAAGAGCATATAGTACATACATATGTATGTAGTGCTCTAAACAATGATCATGGGGGTTGCGAATTTTTTAATTAAAAATTTTTGGAATATAATCTAAGTTTTAAAATTATAATTCTTAAATTTTGAATCGCAACATCTTGGATAAAAAGTTAAATGTTCAACCTTCCAAGATGATTAGGATTAGAAATAGAAGATTGAAATTTTAAAATTTAAATTTGAATTAATTAAAACTTTTTATATTTCTCAATCCGGTATTTAAGATTAAACATTTTAATTGAATGCAGATTTTCGAGATTAAAAAATAAAAAGAGTTTTAATTCAAATATTAATACGATTATTTTTTAATGCAAGGTTGCAAATACCCTGACAATCACCTACAAGTTTATTGAATGAATTTTGGCAGGTCATAGGCGAACTTAAAATTTTAAAACAATTGATCTTTTAAGGGGTTACATAGGTTTCCTAGGGTAAAAGCAGCCTTTTTTCAACAATTTTTTTCATATAAAAAATTAAATATTTTATTAGATTATTTTATTTTTTTTAGATATTTTACACTTTTGACAAAGAAATTCTGAAATTTTTGGAAAAAAATATTTTAAACTCTGCCATTGTGACGCCATTACGGTTAAAAAAAAATGCGGACGCGTCGGCAGGATAACTCATTACAGCACACGTGACTTAGAACTTGGACGAAGGAAAAAAAACTGAAAATTGGATTTTTGGCAAAAATTGTTTACAAAAAAATTAAAATTTCAGTGAAAACTTCGCGACATTTCTGTTTCTATTAGTTGTAATTGAAAAAAATCTTTCGTTCAAATCTTTAAGAATTATATCTCAAAGGCCGGTGTAAAATTTCATGAAGATCAGTTTTGTAGTTCTCGAAAAATCTTACCCACCGACTTCATAAACATAGCTTCGAGAAAAACGCGTTTAAAGACGGCGCACTTAGCCTAGCTAGCATCGATCGCACAAGTTCTCAAGGATGTATCTCTGAACCTATTACTAGGATCAACTTGAAAACCCATGTAACCCCTTAATTCCCAAAAAAATTATTTTTTTTTAAAGAGTGTGCCTCTCAATGTTCGTTATATATATCATAAACACATATATAAAATATATATAATAAAATGATATTAACAAAAATAAAATTTAATTGTTAATTTTAAAGCAAAACGATATAAAATATTAAAAAAATAAAATCTAAAAGGTTTATGTTAAAATAAATAAAAACACAGCTTTGAATCTCCTTCAAGTAGTATATTTTTTATTTTACGCGCATTTTTGCGACAACTTTCGCCATTTCTACATTACAATACAACTTTTGGTTTGCGTTAAGTCATTATTTTGTTCACTTTGTTTTGCTTATTGCATAGAAATTAACTTACTTAAATGTTTAAATTAAATTTAAATACACACATACACGTAATAACGGGATTATACAGGTAGTGTTGTACAGTTAATTGCAAATTCGCCATAAATGTAGGAAAAATATCTTATTTATGCTGGTGGCACACTGATACCAAATCGGAGGTGTGAGCTTAACAGCTTAAGACTAACGGTTATTGTGTGTCAGTGTTTTAGCAACTAATATGCATATTTGAGGAATATGTACAACAACAAATTATGGTTGCATTGGCGTTGCAATCACACCAGACAACGTACAACATAACGGTATGTAATTAGTTTATTTATTATTAATTTTCGAATAATTAAATCGTTAAGCTTGTTGAAAGCACGCAAAAGATTATTTTGATTTACGAATCAATAGGAAGAAACTAAGTAAATAATTTATTGGGTTTTTATAGCTAAGCCGAGGAATTTCACATTAAAACGAGTGCAAAACGAAGTGATTTATGCAAAGCGTGTACTGTTAGACCATTAACAATTAAATTGTGTCAAAGCATAAGTAGTTCCTTATTGCTTAAGATGACTAGTTGGCATATATTTTTGTGGTTTTGCATATGGTTAGGGGTGTACTTAAATGCATCGTAAACAATTAATATTACTTTTTATTATTTTTAATATTTAATTTGATAACAATTTAAGTGCAAACTACAAGAAGATAATTACGGTAAAAACTGAAAATGTAAAATTAAACCAGAATTCAATAACAAAAATTTTATTAATTAATTAAAAAAAAATTAATTAATTAATCAAAAATAATAATTAAAAAAATATTAATTAGAATTAATTATTATTTATAAATTAAAAAGATAGTAATTTAAAACATTAGTAAAAAATAAATTAATTTAAAAAATTTAAAAATAAATTAATAAAAAAAAGAAATGTTTAAATAGTAAAAGTAAATAAATAAAGTAAATATTTATGCGAACTTTCTTAGAAAAAAGTTAAAAATTAAAATAATTGTAGAAAAAAAATTGAAAAGAGATTTACTAAAAAACTCAAAATGTAAAATTAAAACAAAATTTAGTAAAAACCTTATTAATTTTTTACAAAAATGTAATTTATAAAAAATAATAATTAAAAAAACGATAAATAAAGAAAAATGCTTTAAAAAGATTTTAAATTAAAACTTTAGTAATACATTAATTTAAATAATTTGTAAAATTGAATTAATTAAAAATAATAGTATTTTTTTAGTAGTAAAAGTAAATAAGTAAAGAAAATATTTAATTAAATTATTAAAAATATTTTTTATAAATTAAAAATTAAAATAATTATAATTAAAAAAACTAAAATTTAATAAAAAAAATATCAAATATAAAAAAATATAAAAATCATTTAACAAAAAAGTAAAAAAAATTAAAAAATAATAATAATATATTAGATGAAGGTAAAAATTAAAATAATTGTACTTAAACAAAAAATTAAAATTGAATAAAAAATAATTAACATAAATAAATACAAAAATTATTTAACATAAAATGTAAACGTGAAAAAATAATAGTAAGATTAGAACACCCCTAGTGTGCACATTACTTAGTTGTTATTATTCACGTTTTGTATAACAATTAAAAAAATATAGGCAGCTTTCTTGCATTTGAAATAAATTAGTAAAAATAAACACATTAAAAAAATATTTTAATAAAGAAAAAGTTTAAATTCATTAAAAAAAATTAAATATAGAATAAACAAATTAAAAAAATTAATAAAAAAAAATTAAAATTAAAAATATTTAAGTAAACAAAAAATTCTAAGTTAATTAAAAAAAATAAGTAAAATAAAACAATTAAAGTAAAAATTTAACTAGAAAATATAATAGATTAAAAAAATTAGGAAGTATAAATGACTTCAAAAGTATTTAATTAAACAATGACTTTAAATTGAAATTTAAAAAAAATTTAAAAAAATAAGAAAAAGTAAAAAATAATCAAAACAAAAATTTAGCTCAAAAATATAATATAATAAAAAATCGTAATTAAAAAAGTAAGTAAATATAAATGAATTAAAAAATCTTAATTAAAATAAATTAAATGAATTTTAAAAAAGTAAACATAAAATAAGAACACCCCTAGTATGCACATTAATTAGTTGCTATTCATGACAGTACATTGCGTTTTGCATAACATTTAGAAATTTGTAGCTTTCTTGCATTTTTGTTACTTTGCTTTGGAACGAGAGTAAATACTTTATAATATATTTCTTTGCTTGTGGTAATGTGCGTTAATACGATTTGCTTCTCTGGCTGTGAAAAACGTGAGCAATAATTTCTTCTTTTGAATTGTTTGAATTTAATTTATTTATTTGCGTGATTTATATCTGTATAAGCAACACACAACGTAGAAGTGCATTGAGGAATGTTTGCAACTTTCTTAAGTGTGGAAACAGTTCATGTGTTCTTAGCAATTCTTGATTATATAACATATAATTAGTAGTGAATTGGTAGCCAACGTGAGAGTGAAAAAGAAATATGATTTTAAAAATTTTAGACGAATTATGATCATGAAAAAAAATTGTTGCTGCTTCTTTTTTAAGTGATTATATTCATAAGAGATTTTACAATTTTACAAATTATTTTAGCATTAGGATTATGGCTATTAGCATCAGAAAGGTTTTTCGAATAAAAAATAATTATAAATATGTTTCATGAAATTGCTTTATATTTTACAATAAACAACATGCTCAAATTTTCAATCGAAATCTCAAAAAGTTTTGGAGTTACAGTATCAGTCTATCTTCGGCGCGTTTTTCTCAAATATACATTTTTCTTCAATTCAAACTTTTGACCCACCAATTTGGTTTGATCTTTCGTGAGAAGCATCCGGTTGAACCTGCCGATACAGAGAAGTATTTAGGGCTCGTCCTTGACAGGAAGCTTTCATGGAAGCTTAATATCGAAAAGAGATCAAAGAAGTCGTTTATTGTCTTCTCTTGCTACAGAGGAGCTATTGGCAAAAGGTGAGATCTTTCACTGAAAGTAGTCCTCTGGCTCTACGACCCTATAGACAAACCCATATTGTGTCGTGGAGGGCCCTAGAAAATACCACACTTGAAAGGTAGCGTTCATCAGCATGTGTGGTACACTAAGGTCCACTCCAACCATGACGCTTAACGCCATTCTGCATATAGTGCGCATAGATATCACCGGAAGGCTCAGAGAATCTCGTTTTCTAAATGAACACTTGTCAGAACATTTGGAATTCCTTCCACGCTCTGACATTATACTGGATCTTTTGGATCATGGAGTCGCCAAACCAAAAACTGGCGGCTTTTTTCCCAAATACCTGCGAGAAAGCTGTGGGTGTATAGAAGCCGTGGAGGATAGGGACATTTAGCTTATTTACGGATAGGTAAAACTAAGAACTAAGAAGAGGGGTGTTAGATGAGTAGGGTTAGCAGGGCATGAAAAGAGGTGGTTAGTGTCAAGCTGAGGCTTGTTGCACGCTGAATATTGTATTTTTGATATATCAACTATCTATGGCAACTAGAGCTCTTCATTTGCAATGGGTGGTGGTTTGGCTCCAATTCACATTCAGGGAGTTGGTGAAGGTGTTAACGGCTCCACTGTGAGTGCAGGTCATGTCTAAAGTTTGTTGTGTCCGAAGTCTGGTCGGCACATTGTTTTATGTCGTCCACGTAGTTGAGAAATGACCTCTTGATGCTCCTAGGAGGCGGCTCCGCTCCAAGCCGGTGACTGCAGAGATGATTTCTGTAAAAGCACCACAGCAGAAACTGTTTGAAGAGGAGTTCATTATGCTCCCTTTTAACCTCGTTTGGATCGGTAAGTTTTTAGAATTAAATTTGTTCCTATACTTTTACAGTCCCTTATGGATTTTTTAAATGCTTGACAGGGTTCTGACTGCTACTGCTTGTACTAGCTGACAACTGTAGGTTTCCAAAGGTTTTCAAAGTTCAAAAAATCTGATATGTTTATCAAAAAGCAATTTCATGACAGTAAGAGGCTAAGGTACATAATACTATGGCTAGCAAAATTTCAAAGAAAATGTGATTTTATTTAAAAATTACTTTTCTTTTTAGAGTAAACGGATTAAAGATACTTTCTTTATCAGAAAAAAATGTTATTTTTGAAAACCAATATTATTACAAGGTATGAGTAAAAAATTTTAAATTATTTAAAAACCAGTATATGCTACTAACTTTTATAAAAAAAAAAAATAAAGAAAAACATTAACTAGCCATGCCGAATACATGTATGGATGTCTTATTATATGGTATTTCCAGTACTTTTTTTTTAATTTTATTTTCATAATTTTAAAATGACTAATTTATGCTTTATACTTTGTATTTATATATGTATGTATATATGTAGATATTCGTTTCAGGTGCGCTTAATAATTTCCCTGCATTCTAAATTTCGAGAGTTGCACTCTTAGGTCCGGCTCGGTTTACTATATAATACACTACGGTGTACATACTATACATACTTATATATGCGATCGCGTTCAAAAATCGTTAAGCTACGACACACAAATGCCACACACACTTCACCATTTACTCTTCGCCCGTTTTCAAATAAAATTTCAGCGTCATTTTTCAATAAAAGTAATGTTTCATCAAATTTGTTTTTATGTAGGCTGGCATGTATGTATATGTTTTTTGCCTTGTATATGTATGTATGTATATATAAAATTACTTGGCGCTTCAATATATGTATTTACCAGTATGTATGTCATTATGCGCGATACCAATAAATATTTGTTATTGTATGCGGCTATTTCGCATAATTGTATATGGTTATATATATTTATGGTTGTAAATATGTAGATCTTCAAAGTTTTTCAAAGTTGTTTTTGTGCACAATTAATTACAAATTTGTAATATTCATATTTAGATATTGTGCACAGTGGTTTTGTATTGAGATACTGAATTGAAAATTATGCTGGAAATGCATTATACAGTTATACATAAATATTCATATTTGAGTTTTCACTACGACTATTTGCAGCTGCGCGCGGTCAGCATTTTTTATGTTTTTTGTTTTTATTTATCACTATTTAGTATATCGTTGCTTATATACTTGTAAACGCTAAGTAATATAACATTTTAAAGCTTATTTTCCTCATGCGCACGCATTACATATATATATATATATTTGAGAATTACTTGCTCCTCTTTAATTAGTCAATAATTTTTATTTTATTTTATTATCATAAATTTTGTATTACTTTTTTTGTATAAAACTATATCAAAAAATTTGATAAAAACCTAAGTAAGATACGCTATTTAGTCAAACATATAGTCACGCACATTAAACTTTAAAATATTCATTAAAAGTATACCTACTACCTAAAAACTACACAATTATGCAATTTAGTATAAAAAACGATATAACAAAGTTGTTTAAAAATACACATATCCATACATGTATATGTGTGTGTATAAGTAACTACATAAATACACTATTACGTAAATATAAAATACGTAATTAAAATTGTATATAAAAAGCTATTGGCACAATCAATAACATTATTATTATTTGTTTTTGTTTTCATGCGTTGTCGTATGCACACTGGCACTTCTACAAACATTTATATGTACGCTGTGTGCAGCTAGTTGCCGCAGCAAACCGTTAACAACCAACAATTATTGTTCTCTTCCCGTTTTTTCTAAATTTTTTTTTAATCAGCGCGAGGTTTGAGCGACTACTGCTCACCTCTGGGCATTATCACTCTGCTAGTGGTGGGTACGCAGCTGTCAGCCGCTAAACTTGTATTATCCGATGCAATTGCATGTTGGTCCGTTGGTTGCGCAACATAAATTACATAATTGTAATATCAAAGTTCATCGCTCATCGGTGGATGTTCCTTCACGTACTCCTTGGGGAAGTAGCCGACCTAAAATAACAACATCAAAGTTTTCAAAATTAAAAAAAAATGTTTTTTCAAATATTGAGTGATGACTTTCGAAGAATTATCAGAAATTAAAAAAAAAAATAAAAAAATTCAAACAATATATATGTACATATTTATATTTATTTATTATTAAAAGAATTAAAAAAAAAAAAAAAAAACACAAAATAAGAAAAAACAATATTATATACATTTCAAAAATTTAAAAAACAAAACAAAACACAAAATAAAAAAAAACAATATTATATACATTTCAAAAATTTAAAAAAATATTAAATTAAAAATCAATATGATTGAAATTAATAATATGAGTTAAAATGGAAAACTTTAATTAAAACATAAAAATATTGTATAATTCATATATATGTATGTATATTTAAAAATAAAAAAAAATTAATAAAAATATGTAACAAAATATTACAAAACAAAAAAAAAAAATAAAATAAAAATTAAATCAATTAAAATAAAAAATCGATATGATTAAAATTAAAAATATCAATTAAACTATAAAACTTGAACTTAAATTTAGCAAAAAAAATTTGTATAATTTAATATATTTAAAAAAAATATTATTTAAGTAAAAATAATTTAGCAAATTATTGCAAAACTAAAAAAAAAAAAAAAAAATAAAATAAAAATAGTAATTAAATTAATCAAAATTAAAAATTTTTTAAAATTAAATTGAAATTAAAAATATTAAATAAATTAAAAAATTTAAATTAAACTTTCCAAAATATTGAAAAGTTGAGTTCTTCGATTGTCATCACTCAGTTAAAATATAATATAATAAATCCTGCTTATACCTTCTCCATTGAATGTTGCTTACTTCAAAATAAAAGTCCTCTTTCATACAGCTACTATTGAAATTAAAAAACATAAAAGCCTGACTTGATGCTTGAAAAACTCAATTCCATAACCGTCAGATCAACGTAAAAGTAACGAATTCAAAATTTTGTTCGATCAAGGATTGCCAAAATTATTTGGGGAATGTTTTCTGCCGCTATTATCTTAACTTATTGTATCTTTCTGCCGCTACAACAACAACAACTTGCTTGCAAAATCTTCATATCATATTAACATTATGTAGAATAAGTTCTTCACAGCTTTCTCGACTTGAATTTTGTTTGAATTTTTTGTGTATGGCTTGTAGTTGCTCCGAAAATGGAAGACATGACGAACTTGACTCCAATCGGCTAAAGAAAGAGCTATTTTGTTATAATTACCAAAAATCCTATTCAAAATAATTACCTTTTTGAGACTGGTAATTGCTTTTTGGTTGATTAGATCTCGGTCTTAACCAAAATCAAGTCGACTTCAACCAAAAGTCCAAGTTAATTTGGTTTTTCTTGGATGACTTGTGAGTGATTTTTTTCTTGATTTTGGGATTTATTGTTTTTTTCACTTTACAGCACTAATTATCACCACACGAATATTGGATAGTGCAGTAAGACTGCCGAACCGACAAGATATTGTAAAACTAATAGGTTATACAGTTTTTTATTTGACTTTTGATTAATCGCGAACATTTAAATAAGATTAATTGCCACTTTTAGTCAAATGCCGCCCCAAAAGCTTGAAACTGGAAACTAAAAATGTTTTTGGTCACTTTATCGTTCCCGATTTGGGCAACTAAAACAACAAAATTTTTAATCCAAGCCTTTTTAGAAATTTTCAAAGCTATAAACTGTTTTTGGCCGCTTTTACTATATATTTTCGAACTAAAGAATTGTTTCTTAGGTTTTCATACAAATCACTACAAAAATTTGTACGCAAACGGATCAAATTCCATTGATTTATAATTTTCATATAAAGAGCTTTTATAGTCGTTTGAGAGCTATGTAAACTTTACTTAATGTGTAGCTCGCCAATCTCCTGTTTTTAAGTGGAAAGTTACTAGTTTTTTTCTTGGTAATACAACATTTTCGAATAGCACAAAAGCTCAGCACAAATTCTTTCTTAATAAATAATATGTAAATGCTGATAATTTTCTTCAAAAAACGGGGTAATAAATAATAAACAAATAACCTGCGTAGATAAAGCATTTCTTTTAATAAATCAATGCAAAAAAGGGGTCGCAAATTCTACAAATTCTAAGCAAAATTCTACTTGTCATTTAGAAACCGAAATAAACTCTGACACTTACCGTATCACCAATTTTTCCACGCCACCAACCTTTGCTGTCGCCATCTTTGCCAATAACCAGCACTTGGCAGCCTGTCTTAAGATGTAATTGGTTGCTGCCTTTCGGTTCGAAATCGTAAATAGCCGTGGCTATCACTTCGCGGAAGGGCCACTGAAGCGATTGATTCAAACTAAAGGAGATTTACGAATAAAAAATTGTGGTTAAAGTAGTTTAAAAGATATATCATGAAAATACAAGAAAAGGAGTAGGGTTGGAATGACTAATGTGCTAACCTAACCTTACTTTTTGTTTTAAAAAATCTATTATTTTAGTACATAAAACAAAAATAAATATATATACCGTCGGAGCAAAAAATAAATGAGGCAATTTAGCTAAATTTTAACACCTCATTTCCTGAGTCGTGTTGTGTTGCTATGTTACAAATTCCTCGAGCTTTTCCAATTTTTCCGACAATTATAGTTATGTTCTACTCACCCCGCAAAATTTTCACCCAAATCGTTGCGTTCATAGTACGAAACCAGTTCGACAATAGTTTTGAAATGGCGGCGCGACGACAGACAATAGAGCACTGTTTCACCATCGGGTTCTTGGTTGATTTTCATGTGTTTAATGACATGATCATCGGTTCTGCAAACAGCAATGGAGATAAAATAAATAAAAATATTAGAGATTGTGGGCCAATATGGCAACACTCACTTCAAACTCAGCGCATACATGGTCTCATGTGGATTGGATGCACCTTGAGGCCGCACACGCAATAAATATGTGCCAACACGACGATTTTCTAAGCGTATAGCGGCGGTATCGCGGTCCATTGTGCCGACAAACCTGGGAATATGTTAAATAATTACATGTTGTGCATAAAATAAATACTGAAATAGTATTTATATTCATGTATTATAAAATTTGTTAACTAATTTTCTTACCAATTGAACTCCGACAACTGACGATCACAAACAGGCGGCGGTATGCTTAGAGGATTCTGTTTGCAGCGGCCCGTTGACGATATGCAGCCTTTATGTACGGCAATTTCACAGACCTTACAGCGATAGCCCTGTAATAATTACAGAAAAAAGGAAAATTAATATATAAATTGAAATATATACACGTTTTTTTACTATGAAAGCCTCACATATAGAATTTACAATCAAATCCTCACCTGATGTATACGTCCTTTAAGGAACTTCGAACAGTGTCTGCATGTCGTGGCCGCATCGAAGGTATAAATTTCCATTTTGTGATCTGTATTGCGGCAACCAGGTGGGTCCAAGTTTTCCCTGCATAAAACAGAAACAAATAATTTAGTAATGTAGTTGTCATGCCAAACTCTCGCTCCACTTACATTGCCTCTGTGAGCGCCTTGCGCCATTTATCACGTTCCGGCTCCGATTTCAAGTAGAGCGTGAAAGCAGTCTTGCCCGACTTGCGCGCCAACAGCAGTTGACACTTGAAACGTGTATCGCGGCCCAAGGTACGCCGCGTATGACTCTGCTCCACCCGATACTCGGAGAGATAGTGCGAATCACGGTATGTATACTGCATATCGCCCATTTTCGTATGCAACGGCTTCACCAATATAAGTATTTTATCGAAAACGAATGCGTAACGTAATTTTGTTTTCTGATCCTCATGCGCTTTTATGTGCAATTCGCCGTCCAAGAGGAGACGACCGTATTGCAGGAGATCGTTGGTACCGTTTGGCAGCAAATGCAAATCGATTATGCTGTCCTATTGTAGAGGAAAACAAATAAAAATTATTAGAAAAAAATTTTAAAAAATATAAAAAATGAAATAAAAAAATAAAAAAAAAAATTTATATAAGATAAAAAAAATACCATTTCCATAAAAAAAATATTTAAAAAATTATATTAAAAATATATAAAGAAAATATATATACAAAAAATATATAAAAAAAAATATATAAAAAAAATATATAAAAAAAAAATATATAAAAAAAATATATAAAAAATAAAAAAAATATAAAAAAAATATAAAAAAAATATAAAAAAAATATAAAAAAATATAAAAATATATAAAAAAAATTGTAAAAAACTATAATAATATATCTCAAACTATATAAGAAAAATATTTGTTATTTATTTATTTAAATATTTAAAAATTATATAAAAAATATAAATAAAAAAGTGGGTAGTCAAAAGAAAATATTCTTACTTTGACTTTCTGTATGATCACTAAGTGATCGGAATCACGTTTTACTTCGTTGATATATTGAGATACGTCGATCATTGCCTCTTTGGCACGCTCCAATGCGCGGTAATCCTCGTGCACCTATAATTAAGGGTATTCACGATATTAGACAATAATAATCAAATACTTTATATTACAACTATAAATTATATTTTTTTAGTAAGTTTGTTAAATCAATATTTTTTTTAATTTTTCGGCTTTAGAAAACTTACCGGTGAGGTTTCTTTGACTAGTTTATCTAATAGTAAATGGTATTTGAGAATTCGCTGCATGGGTACCGATAAAATATCACGCAATTGCAATTTGCCCACATTGTATTCACGCTCGCATTGCTAAAAGAAATTATATAAGTAATATTTAATACCTCCGATATGAGTCGAACGAAATTTAAAAACTTACCTGCACAAGCTGCTCAATAATCTGGTTCTTCTTGCAGACATCGGCCAGCACATCGATGGCACCCAACAGACAGGAACAGTATTCGCCATAGAGCAGGAATGGCTCACGGAACTCCAAAAATACTTGACTCATTTTCACTTTGGCATTGGGCGAGAGAGATTCGCGCAGTTTTTCCAGAAACCTTGTGTGGATATCAGCGAGTTCCTGCAGCAAAATATATTAAATAATGTTTATAATAAAATATTTTTTATAAAATATTTGTTACAAACTTACACGTATGCGTGGAAATATTTGCTTAATTTCCTCCGGATTCAGGTAACGTTCGAGTGGCGCCATGAATTTTGTCTTCAAGGCATTCAAGACATCAAGATAATTCGACTCTGTGTCGATCAGTTCGCGTATGACATAATCACGTTGCTCGAAACTGGTAGCTGAGGTGATCTGAGTTGGATTGTGGAGAAGGAAGTTATTATTTTTTATTAAAAAAATATACATATAAGCAAAAATAAACATAAGTATATAAGCATTATAATATTTAAAATCGCAGGCAATAGACATAAAACATGCGTATTAACAAAATATGTATGTCTTTTATATAATAACATACACCAACGTCATAAAATATTTATTCTTTTGATTATTGGAAATTGTTTTCTTTTTTTGTGATTTTGCTTTGTTATCTTTATATTAAACCTATATTATTTTTAATGTTGAAATGTTTAAAGTTCAAAAATTCATAAAACCAGCTCCAAAAATAAATTTAAAACTAAAATATAAATTTAATTTTGTATTATAAAAAAAAAATAATAATAAACATCAAATTAATACCTGACTTCTACTGGTTCTTTGTAAAGCACACAAATCTTGATAGACTTCCTCTTCTTTGGTGTTTATATGATCGTTGTGACATGCATTGTTGTCGGTGGTACTGTTGTTTCATGTAATCATTACAATTCAGCGCCAAACCAATTAAAACGTAACGTAATCCAATTTAGATTTTTGAAAACCAAGCGATAAAATGAAATAAAAATATAAAATAAATTAGAAATTATTTTTGTCGAATTGTAATAAAATAATATAAATACTTTTTTATAGAAAATATAACTAATAAATTCCTTGGTATACAATTTTTAAACAATATGAGGTTAGAAAAGATTATGCGCTTAATAATTTTAACTCTAATTATGTATCTACTATTATTTACGTAATAAAACTTAATATTTACGAGCATATTTGATCTAATTGGATAGTTTTAATTAAAGCAAAAGTGGCAATAAACATTATACTACATAATTTGTTTAAACAAGCATGCAAAATGAGTTACTCTTGATGTTGTGGAAACGGCAGAAAGTATTTTGGGAAATATAGCCAAGTTGACAGTCCTTTGCCGAATTTTATCCGACCAGGGGCTGTAATTTCAGCGATCTAACCCTGTCTGAATCGGAAAATAGCAAGTAACAGTCCTTTGCCGGAATTAGCCGTGCCAGTTCCGGTTACATAGGGACGCCTAGCTTTGAAACCGCAAAAAGAGTTAATCAAGTTACTCGCTTCACATACAAAACTGATTTAGACACAGCAGATTGCAACAAAAATAAGAAATAAGTAAATAACTTGCAAAAGGAAAGGAACGAAACCTAACCCAAAACTTCTTAACTTTCACAATCACAGCGGCGAACACAAAGCCATCCAGACGACGTGCGCAAATAATCCACAGCCAATCAGTATTCGATTCGCTCCTATAGCTTTACGCCATAACAAAACCGCACTAAACACTTTTTCGTAACTTTGCACTATTTTTTATTAATAATTTTAGTTTAATTAAATAACAAAAAATATGAATGCTTTACGAAGACAAAATGGACGCGCTTTAAAGCGGAAAATTTGCCGTTTGATTGCTATTAAAAATGTGTAACAGTTGTAATATCATTGTACATTTTGAACTTTACAACCGAGAACGTATATGATAGCAGAGAACGATATACGTTCTCTGTAAAAAATTTACGTTCTCTGATTTTTTCCAAAGTAGGAATAGTATATTTTATTTCCAATCCAGCACAGACAGAAACCGAGCGCTAAACTGTACCTACCTATAATAACGTACGATTTCGTTAAATTTTATACGTTCTCTGTGACATCAGGGAGCGAATAGCATGTAAGGCGGAATGTCAAAAAATGCATGCGGATTATCTATACATGAGGTTCTGACAGACAGTTCTACAATTGGTAGCCGAGTGCATTAGGATTTTAGGAAAGTCGTATAAAAATAAAATTAATGCAATAAAATAAACAAAAACAGTCTAAGCAAAGTGTAAAAATATTACAGGCAAAAGAGCAAATCATGCCGCGTTAATTGACAATGGAATTACACTCCTATGCGAAACGAAAGGTCGCGAAAAAATGTAAGCTGAGAAAAAAAATTTGCAACCATGATGTCTGAATTTTAGTTGTGTGTACAAAGAAAATTGTGAAATTTTTACATTCGTAAAAATATATTTGCAGGGTCAATTGATCAAAAACGACAACTTGTTGAGGCACGCATCAACCACGATGGCTTGTTCACGAACAAAGCTACGACCAGTGTAGCACCTTGGAAGTAAGTTACATTTTTAGCGAAATTAATACATGTGATTTACTATAATATGAATTTTTGTAGAAAAATCTTGAGTTTGGCCAAGTTAGACGACTACAATGTGTACTTCGTACGCAAACAGTGGTCGAATATGGTCAACAAATACAAACAATATAAGGTATGTATGAAACCCCGGAAACATTTTGTAGTGCGTTTTTTTAACCTTCCATTAATTTATAAACAGTTGAACCGTCTGGATGTAATACCAAATGGCGCACATGATCCTGAAGAGATACAAAAAATTACGCAGGAGTGGGAATTTTTTGAGCCAATACACCGTTTTATGACGTACAAAACCACCAATTTGCATTCGTATGCGCTCCCAATAACTATACGTCTACCAGTACCACCTACGGCAGATGATGATGATGATGGTAGCTCTATTTCTTCCCCTGATCATCATGACGCGTACAGTAGCGATACGAACTATGACTTCAACACGGCAGACGAACCAAGTGAACTAAGAGAAGCACAACCAAATACAGATCATGATTTTTATACCAAGAAAAATGGACTACCTTTGAACTACTTTGCTGACGAGAGCAATGATACACAGGAATCCATGTTAGTTGAACAACCAATAACATGTAATGGTGTAACTGAAGGTATGGAGCAAGTAAGACTGCATGTAGCAGGTGAACAAATTATCGAAATGAAAATGGAACAATTTAGCGATGCAGAAAAGACTGTCGAGCAAGGTCGACCACCAGTTTACATAGAAGAGAATGCGCAAAAGCCGAGCACATCTGCTGCTGGTCGAGTGAATAATTGCCCAAGGCGTCCAAAAGAACGACCGCTTAGCGAAAGGGAACGTTACTACCGACACAAACGTCGCTACAATCGACGACTTGAGCGACGTTTCGATGCCCTCCTCAACGTATTTGGGCAAATAGTCAAAGCTGAGTACCCAAATATTAATGTTAGTCCTTTAATTGGCGCCGCCACACAAGGCATAACACTGGCAAATAATCTTTTCAAGAGCGAAAATGAAAATGATAGCGCCGATGAGGAAAATGAGTCATCAAGCGATACAGAACGAATACCATTTAACACGGCGGCGGGAGGTGCAGCCAGTGAAGGATTTGGTAATGAAGGGCGAGCAGAACGCTAATGATATAATAAAAAAAAGTGAAATTTAGGTGAAAAAAGAGTGTTTAGCTAAATTTATGACGCTTTGAGAATTATGACTGGGTGAATATTAATAACAGAAAAAAAATATTTTGTAATGTTTGAGTGTACACGTACATAGTACATACTATATACAAAGCCGAAATTTACCAAATAAAAATTATATTAAATTTTGTGGAAATTTACGAAGATTTGTTGAAGTTTTGTTTTGTTTGTCAAGTGAAAAGCAAGTATAAATTGTAATAGGAGAACAAGAGAGCGTTTTGAATCACCCAAAAGACTGCAATAATACTCGTATGTTGATAATGTGTGGAGGATTTATTAAAGAGAGAAGTGAAGCTCTTCAAAATTGTCTAATAGGCGCTGGGCTTCAAAACCCGCAGGTAGATAATGTGGGAATTGCAAAAACAAAGTAAAAACAAAACCAAATTTAATGCACTGAAATTCAAATTAGGTATATACAATTATAAGACACATACATCCATACATACATCAATAGCTATATACATACATATGCATGTATACTACACAAGTTAAACAATGAACAAAGCGTAAAAAACGCAGTTAGAATACTTCAAAAATCTCTACCAGCCAGAGAGTGGGCACTTAATTCATAAATATTTTGTAAAAACAGAAAAAAAGTGAAATGCGCTTCATTTGCATTCTCAATGGCGGAGCATTTAGAAGTACGCGAACAACCAACAACACAACTGCATACATACAAACTGCATGTAAAACGAAATCCGTACGATAAGGGACTTGGCTTGTACGTGGTTCTCAAGCAGGTAAAAAGCATTCATGCAACAATGAAATTGTTGCACCACCATAACAGCAGCGGGAATAGGCATGCATGTATGTATGTGATAAAAACAATCTAACTACAAAAGCCATTGAATTAAACGAGACACTGGATGTTCGCACGTGCATGGGTACAACTTTACATATTTATGCAAAATCTGGTGTGAATATTTTGCATATAAAATACATACAAATGTATGCATAGGGTTGTCTGAAAAGTTCGATAAACGAAAAAAATTGGTAAAAACCGAGATAAGAGAGTTGCGGAGGATTCTAAAAAGCTGGTAAAGCTTTCTTGGAAGCCAAGGAAAATATTGAGCCCGAAATTTTCAGGTTAGGAACCAAATTTCTCAGGTTTTGGTTTACGAAATCGAAAAATTCTCAAATATATTTTGAGAAGGGAGTAAGTTCTCAAGGTACATGAATTCTTCATGACTTTTCTGACTGTTGAATAAGCATGAAGCACTCCAGAAGTAATTTTGAGTCAAATGTAAACTCGAGTTCCCAACAGGTTGGCAATTTCGAATTTCTAAACTATAGAATTCGTCACAATTTTTTTTTATTTATCACACCACACAGACAACCCTTTATAAAGAAATACATATGTATAAGGTTTGTATGCAAATAGACGTACGCATGCACGCTTGCATGCAGTGCACACAATGTCTACATGTACGATGATAATAATATTTTGTTGGAGAGGAAGCAAAAACAATAGGTTGGTATGTAGTATATGGGTTGCTGTGCGCACCTCAGTTGCCTTCGACGAGAACGTGACGTAGCATAAGTCCTCGTAAACTTTTTCATCCTCTTCAAAGTAAATATCATTGAGATACTCGTGGCCACCCACTTCTCGGGCAGCCGCCTGGTAATTCCATGCTGTTGCAGCTAAACGCTGTAAGCTTTGGTTGTCACTCGAATTCGATGACGCACTCGTAGCACCCAAACTGTCAGTGACAGAGGTGGTGCTGCCAATGCTTCTACGTCCGCCAACGGAAGTGCGATCGCTATTAATGCCACTCAAATTGCCCACGGTAGCGCTGCGCGTATGTGCCGACGATGAATAAATACGAGCTGTCACAGCTGTACAACATGAACTGCCACTGTACGTGGATTTTTGTTCATCATCAATGGATTCCAGTAGATTAGTAGTGAATTCGTCTTCATATTCCTCGGTGTCTTCGTTACCATTCTCAATTGTAATGTCGCTGTTCTCATCCTCAACCGAGAGCGAGCCACTAATCGAGACGACATCACAATTCTCAGCTTGGCCGTCAATTGTTCCATTCTTTCGCGATTCATCGCTACTTGTATATATTTTGGGACGCACGTGCGTATGTCAGTTGTGCATTTGTTTGACGTTTGATTATTCAGTTGATCGATTATTTAATTTGTTGATTAATTGATGCGTTTCACACAGCACCAAATAACGGTGGCAGTGGTTTGGCGGGGAAAAATGTGGGTGCGATAGAAAAGGCAGAAAATAGAGTAGATAGTAGATAGAAATATTATACAAAGTTATGCTGTACTAAGTAAGTTGAGCAAACATAATGATATTTTAGGTAGGTGTTAGTGGTGAGCCGCGTGCCAAACACGCCCAGTATTATTTTCAGTGAAAGAGAATATATATACTTATATATAACTGTTATATTCTGTTTTTGGTGCTAAAATTAATTATAGGCATCTGACGCATTGCTCTGCTGCATTCGGCATTAATGCACCAACAAACAATGGATAATTAAAAAACGGTGTTGAATGCGTCAGTGCGCAGCATTACAGTTCTGCCCACTGTTGTTAGAGGATTTCAGTGTCATTATAGTATATTTATGTTAATTCAATGTACTAAAAGGTGGGAACATAATATTTATTTTGGACTTAATTAACTTACGTTGAATGTAGATCCTTGTAAATGGCCTCATCGGAGTGGGAACGTTCGCTGGGTGAAAGCTGGATGTTGAAACCACTGAAAAAAACGGAATTACTTAATATATATTTCTGTTTTAACTTATTTATTTTTATTTATTAAGGAATCGCACAAATATTGAAGTACGAGACCGGTTCTATAAGAAACACGAAAATTTTGAAAAAATTATTTATTTCCGAACATTAGATTATTAATCCTTATGTGGGTATTCTGGTTTAGAAGCCCGAATTTTAGGTATTTTTTTTGACCCGATAAAAAAAATCAAACATTATTTTGACCATCCATTTTTTTACATGCTTTTTATTGACATTCTAAGAATACACAACATAAATAATATAAGAAAAAAATTAAATTTAAAAAGACTGGCGCGCTGTTGTTAACTCGGCTATAATCGCGTAAGCGGTGTCTAAGAAGAAGAAGAAGAACCTAGGCCTATATTATATACAGAAGTGCTTCCTGAGCTTACAATGACCAGTGTAAAAACGATAAATAGACTGAGTTTGTCTCTTGGGAAGTTGATTACATAGTTAAACCTTTTAACCTAAGCAACTTGGCATGGCCCATGCCCTGGAGTTATTGCCAATATCCCTCCCTGTCCACTCTTTCACCCTTGCGTAGCAACTTCTTTATGGTATGGGCAATGAAAAGTTCGGGTCCTACCATGCAGATAGGTGTTGCGGGCGAACTCATCAGCCAGTTCATTCCCGGCTATACCTTTGTGCCCGGGCACACATATAAGGTGCACTTGATTACGTTCTGATAGACTGTTCAGTCATTTTACACACTCCTGCACCAATAGCGATTTGATCTCATACGCAGAGATCGCTTTAAATGCCGCTTGGCTGTAGCTGAGTATAATTCTATGTTCATTGCGATAGTTGTGTTGGAGGTTTATCTCTACGCACAGACTTATAGCAAAGACCTCTGCTTGGAATATGCTCGGAAAACTTCCCATAAGTATAGGGAGTTTGGTGCATGGTCCTGCGACTCCTACACCAAATCCCACCGATGTTTTCGAATCAAAGGTGTATTACTTAATTGTATTATCTCCAAGTAGTAGCTCGATAGCGAAATCATTCCTTACTTCAGCCTTACTGCTGAAGATAACCTTGAACTTCTTAATGAAGTTTACACTTTTGGTAAAGCTATCCATTGGGAGAAGAGCCACTTAAGTCCTTTATGCGATGGGAAGAGATTACTTTACCTATGCCAAACACTTCTGCTGTAATTTTGAGCAGTGTGTTTTTGTTTTGGGTACGTGACGGATCACTAGGTGAAGCGGTGTGAGAATCAGCATGACTTCAAGTGCCTCTGTCGGACATGTGCGCATAGCACTCGACATGCAGATGCAGGCGAGCCATTGCAGCTTCGATAGTTGTTCTAGTTGTTGTAGTTCTACCGAAATCTGCGATGCTTTCGAACGCCTCCACCCCATATGTGATAATATTTGGCCCGATAACAGCATACAACCACCTGACAATCCTTGGCTTGCAGCCTCAGGATTTACCAGGTAGCCGATTGCACTCCATAAGTGCTTCAGACCATGCTGCTTCCACCCTTCCGTATTATAAACGTATGCTTCTTGATATCTCTCATTTACACAGTAAAGTCTAAACACTTTTCATAAGCACTGGGATGGCCTTCAGCTCTTCCAGGCAATTTAAATTTGGTGAGCAAGAAAAAATCACACGGAGTCAAATCTGGAGAATACGGTGGTTGATCGTTGGTATTGAATGCGTTTTTGGCTTTAAATTCGGTCTCATTCGTGGCTCGATGTGAAAAAATCAGCTCTATCGGGACGAGTCCAGCAAGAACGCTTTTCATACCCAAAATATCGAGCTCTCTTTCCATCTCTCTAACACTTGCCTGACGATTTTCAAACACCATATCATTCACTTTTTTTAATATTTTCATCCGTTGAAGAGGGCGAAGGTCTTCCAAAACGACACATGTCTTCAACGATCCCTTGACCGTCTTTGAAGGCTTTGTACCACTCATAGGATTATGTTTTTGATAAAATTGATCACCGTAAGCCTTTTCCAGCATTCACAACGATTCCGCACACGAAATTTGGTTAGAAATACAAAATTTGAGTTAAATTCTTCGTTCGATATTTTTATCCATTGTAAAATCGCAACGCCCGACTGAGGTGTACTGACTTAAGCAGCTGCTGTAAACAAACTGTTTCGACAGATCGCGCTTATTCGGCTTAGTAATTAAGCATAGTCCTATCAACTTAGCAAAACTCATTTGTATACCCTGAACAGGGTATATTAAGTTTGCCACGAAGTTTGTAACACCCAGAAGGAAGCGTCGGAGACCCCATAACATAAATATATAAATGATGATCCGTCTGTCTGTCCGTCTGTGTGTATTTATTCGAACTACTCACTCAGTTTTTGAGATATCGTTTAGAAATTTTGCAAACGTCATTTTCTCTTCAAAATCTGCTCATTTGTCGGAACAAACTGAACGATCGGAATCAAATTCTTGGATGAAAACTTTCACATTTGACAATGTATCTTCACAAAAGTTGGCACAGGTTATTTTCTAAGATAATAATGTAATATACGAAGAAATTGTTCAGATCGGCTCACTATAGCATATAGCTGCCATACAAACTGAACGATCGGAATCAAGGGCTTGTATGGAAAACTTTCGCATTTGACGTGGTATCTTCACGAAATTAGGCAAGGATTACTGCTTAAGGTAATAATATAATCTCTGAAAAAATTGTTCAGATCGGATTACTACTGCATATACATAGCTTCCGTACAAACTGTATACATAGTTACTAAATGAAATGCATCTGTGAGGGGTATATTAGCTTCGGTGCAGCCGAAGTTAACGGTTTTTCTTGTTTTAATATCATTGCCCGAGGTATTTAAGTACAATTTCCGTGGACTTTTTTGTCTCAATGTATCCCAAAAGCAATTTAATTCCATACACGAGTTCTTACTAAATTTATGATACTCACATTAAATCCGGATGCAGTTGTTGTACTTTACGGCATTGCGATAATTTGGATAGCGTTATCAGCACACGATGGAAATTCGTTAAATCGTACAGCATTGTGGGCTCGAAGAGATCCGAGTCGCGCAGTCCGAAATGGTTGCGGCAAACATCGAGAAAAAGTTTGATATTTTTACAGCACAAGAACTGAAATGAAAGAAACAAAAACACGTTGATGATAAATGCGTATTTTTATGTATATCGACTTATGTATATATTTGTGTGTAAATATGCAGCAAAAATGGAAACCGAGAATAGACTCGCAAAAACTTCACGAATTTATTTGCAAATAAAAAGTTTTCAATGGCTCTCAATTTTACAGAATGGTCATCAACAAAATTACATGGACACTAAAGTGAGGTGGAAAGTAAACGAGTGAAATAAATGGAAAACCACAAAAATTACTATGCTGTGGGATAAATTATCAGTGTACAATAATGGAATTCTGATAAATATGTAATTGAAAAGTTAATGGCTGGAAAAACGGACGAGTTTTTTGAAGATAGGTAATTTACTATATTTTAGGTTTAATACAGACTGAGTAAAAATTAAACATTCAATAATTGATTTTTAGTTGCAAATAGTTTCTTTTCTAATTTGTGACATTAAGAAATACCTGACTTCCGAAGAGATAGTGATTTTCCGCAAAAAAATCACAGTTTGACTAAATGGACTGGATGAAACGAACTGTTATTAGTTGTTGACAGTAACAACAATATTGAAGTTTTTGAGTCAATTCAGTATAAGCTTAAGGTCAATAAGGACCGAGCTGAAAATGAGTAAGCTCTGACGAAGCTTCTGTACCGCTCAAATGAAGATTTTTGGTCAACTTCCATCAATTTAACGTTCTTATATCATATAGAAGGACTCAGTAACTTTTAATTTGAAACAAGAAAAAATGTTAATTTTGTTTGTAACAAATATCCATACAAGAACTTGATTCGATGGCAGCTATGTATATGCTTTAGTGGCAAATGGGTCTGGCAGTAAACGAGGGCAAGACGAAATAACTCCTGTCATCAAACAAACAGTCGTCACACTCGCGACTTGGCTCTCACGTCTCTGTTGACAGTCATAACTTTGAAGTCGTAGATAATTTCGTCTAGCTTGGAACCAGCGTAAACACCACCAACAATGTCAGCCTAGAAATCCAACGCAGGATAACTCTTGCCAACAGGTGCTACTTCGGACTGAGTAGGCAATTGAGAAGCAAAGTCCTCTCTCAACGAACAAAAACCAAACTCTATAAGTCGCTCATAATTCCCGTCCTGCTATATGGTGCAGAGGCCTGGACAATGACAACAACTGATGAGTCGACATTGCGAGTTTTCGAGAGAAAAGTTCTGCGAAAGATTTATGGTCCTTTGCATTCGATGGAACAATGAGCTGTATGAGATATATGACGACATTGACATAGTTCAGCGAATTAAAAGACAGCGCCTACGCTAGCTAGGGCATGTTGTCCGAATGGACGAAAACACTCCAGCTCTGAAAGTATTCGACGCCGTACCCACCGGGGGAAGCAGAGGAAGAGGAAGACCTCCACTCCGTTGGAAGGAATAAGTGGAGAAGGACCTGACTTCGCTTGAAATATCCAATTGGCGCCACGTAGCGAAAAGAAGAAACGACTGGCGCGCTGTTGTTAACTCGGCTATAATCACGTAAGCGGTGTCTACGCCAGTAAAGAAGTAGAAGATATGCTTTAGTGATGCGATTTGAACAATATGTGCGGAAATTGTAGAGTTGCCTTGGACAATATTCTATGAGAAACTACGTAGTCTAAAACTGCTTGATACAAACGGGGATAGATCTCCGAAAAAGCAGCCCTTGGCCGGATAAAATCCATGTCAATTCCGTTAACGTAGAACCGGCTGTCATAGAAATCCATGAGACATTTCGTGAAAAGCATGCAATGAGTCCTCGCATGTCTCTAACCGCCACTTTGCATGCCCAGCTAACCCTACATATCTGACACCCCTATGGTCCGACCCCGTCGAAACAGCACGCACGTTTCCTGGGTCTACCGTTGAATGACCTAGATGATAACTTATCTGAACCTTACCACCCTTACGGGGACTAGATTATCATTACAACAACATCAAATTTCATGTGAATATCTTGTCAAATAAATAGTTTTCCATACCAAGACTTGATTTTGAACGATCAGTTTATAGTAAGATATATGTATGTAGCTGCCATCTTACAGCGGTCCGATATTAGCAGCTCCGACAAATGAGCAGGTTCTTGAGGAGAAAAGTATGTGAGCCAAATTTCAGATTGATATCTCAAGAATTGTGGCAAACTTCACACACCCGTTTGCGTTTATAACGATATGAGTTTATGAGAAAAAAGGATGATGATCATAAACAGAACAGAAAGAAATACTACAAGTATAAAGGCGTAAAATAAGTACAGTCTGAGTGCGATTACAGAGCTCATTTCTCACTGTTCAAACTCAGATAGAGCATATCTAGTCTATTAATCGGAAGTTTACTGCATACCGATTATTTTCATGTCAAAGAAGCATTACGCTGGAAGGCCGCAATAGGAGAGGAATTGTATGCTACCAGAAGCTTGGTTGGGAGGTTCTTATGCATCCATCTTGTAGTACGAACCTTTTGCTCTATGGCAAAAGATTTTTCTGGTATAAAATTCGCCTCAAGAGAAGCATGCGAAAATCAACTGACCTTCATTTTTACCAAAATGAATTTTAATGAGAATGGTATTGTAAAATTATCTTAAAAATGGCAAAAGTTTACATACATGAGTTTACGGGTTTCAAATCGGGTGTTAAGAATATATTATATACTTTCATTGATTTTTGAGATATGGTGGGCGAGGCCACGGCCATTTTCAATTTTGAAAAAAAAGCCTGAGTGCAGCTTCCTTCTGCAATTTCTTCCGTAAAATTTAGTGTTTCTGACGTTTATTGTCTTAATTCAACAACACCTCTACAATATTGCCCTAAATTTTCAAATTAATCCGAGTTATAGTTTCGGAAATACAGCCTTGAGAACTTGTGTGCTCGAGGCTAGTTGGGCCGTCTTTAAACGCGTTTTTCTCGAAACTGTGTATTTGAAGTCGGCTGCCAAGATTTCTCGAGAACTACTCAATCGATCTTAATGAATTTTACACAGGTCTTTGAGATACAAGGCAGTTTTTTACCCGAAAAACCCCATGTAACCCCATAATGCAAAAATTATTGATTTTTTAATTTTTTTAAGAGAAGTTCAATTTTAAAGCACAATTTGAGGAATATTTTTTTGACCAAACTGATTTTAATACCATGAAATGAAGAGTCCCAGTATCTTTAACGACGATGTAACCGTGGGCGACAGTGGTAAAATGGCATTTCCATTTACTTCATCTCACTTTAGTGCAAGACTTAATTGGCATAATAGAATCAAAACGTTACAAATTCTTCGAAAAATGTTTGGAAGCAAATAAAATGCGCTCACTGAATACTAGGTAATAGCTGCTGATTGTACTCGGAAATCTATGATACCGTAAAACAATCGCGAGAACTGCGCAAACCTGGAGCGAGCAGGTGTGTTCGAACGAAAAGTCTGCATTATTTTTATTGAAAGCGGAAGGCGGTTCTTATGCTAGTGCCTAGCTGATAACATTGAGAAGCATATAAATAGGAGTAGAAGCGTACAGATGGTGCATAACTGGTATGTGCGTGTGTGATAATAAATTGGGGTTTTGAATGACCGCAAAGGCTGCACAAGCTGCTGAGCTGGCGTTTAAGTTTATGACCAACTGCAGAATAAAAACATGAACGTGTTATAAACACACTAAATATACTGATGTACATATATAGGTATGTATGTTCATATGTGTACATGTACATACATACATGTTAAGATGTGTTAGTATTACGAGCAAAAATGCAACTGCATTGGCTTCTATATCGCTTTATAGCGAATCCATATTAACTCGTAGAGTTTAAATTGGATTTCCGTAGCAATAAGGATCTGAGCGAACAGCTACACTCGCACACACATATGAACAACACGTGCAGCATACTAGCAGCTGGCAATCTCGTCAACACATCTCGCCTTGCAGTGTCATGCAAGCTGAATACAAATAAAAAAAAAATAAAGTCAAGTAAAGTAAAATAAAATAAATTGCTGAGCAATGACGCCACCAAAGCGCCACCGACACATTGACACAGATGGCACCTCCATATATGCTTGTATGGATGTGTGTGTGTGTGTGTGTGCACAAAGTGCAAGTGGAAGTTGACCAGAAGTGTTTCCTACTTTGTAACAACTAATACAAGAACTATTACAACAACTACTACTACAACAGTTACAACAACAGTAGACGCAAACGCAGAAGCCACAGAATTCATTTTGGCCAGCACATGGACCAAACCGGAGATGTGCAGCTGATAACACAAGTAGCTGTTCAAAGTCGATTTGGCGCAAACTTGTTAAATGTTAAGTGCACCGCACAACGGTTCATCTGTACTTGCACGTATGTTTATACGTATGTGTGTGCGCTATGAGCAAATCGCAAAGTGCCCGTTCCAAATGCCATGAAATTGCTTCGAGTGAAAGTACCAGTGTACCAGAGGAGCCACAATTCCTTGGAAAATTTTATACGAGCAGTGCATGAAGAGAATTAGAATTTAGGGCACACACGCACACATGTTTACATATCAGAGTATTTCTGTAGAACACAAGTATT
The DNA here is from genome assembly GCF_024586455.1 of Bactrocera neohumeralis. Lineage (NCBI taxonomy): Eukaryota > Metazoa > Arthropoda > Insecta > Diptera > Tephritidae > Bactrocera > Bactrocera neohumeralis. The sequence goes on from NC_065922.1 coordinate 25,296,429, forward strand.
GGCAGGTTGTTTAAAGTGGCCTTGTGGCTATGTGCTTTGCATATGTGATAGATTTATGTACATATGTACATACAAGTTTAAAATACAAATATTTTTTTTAAGCTAAGCCGAAAAAATACTCCCAGAAATTTACATAATAAAAACAAGATAGAAACCAAATCCTAAACAAAGGTGAAATTAAAAATAAAATTTATTTTCCTGTTCGCATTTTTGCCACAAGTGATTAGAGGCCAAGTTGTTTGAGGTTTGTAAAAATAATTTCAGAAAGATTTCGAAAAAGGGTATACTGAAAATAATTTTTCTATAAACTTAATTTTTTTACAGACTAAATAGTTTCTTAAATTTAAGTTTTTCATATATTTTCTTTCTATATTTTCTATATACAACAAGACACATTTCGCCAAGATAAAAAAGTATTGAAATTTTGATCCAGAACTAAAAGAAAAGTATTTCAAAAAAAGTGTCAAGCTACGAATATGTGATCAAATTTGACCCGGACTGACAGAAAACCCAAAATTTTCAAGTTCTTTAATACAAATCATGTCTTAATGGCTTAAGCGTTCAATTTTCGACACACTTTTTATACCTAAGCCTCAGCTGGGTTGACCTTCTGTGCTTTTAGCGAATTTGTTCAATTTTTAATTGGATTTGGTGTGTACCATGTTTTGTCGACGTCGACAAAACTTCTAAACAACTCTATTGAGATAATGTCAAGACTAAGCAAGAAACGAGGATTTGCGATGTTTGCTGTAAATATCTAATATATAATATATAAGAATATATAGTCTGTAGCGGCATTCTCTACAGACCCTTGTCATGGACAGAAAAGTTAACTTTTTTTTTTTTGTTCAGTAAGTTTTTGAGATTCTTTTTGAGTACAGGAAAAATAGAGGAAAGTATTTTTATAGTTCCAAAGTGATAGATTATGATACCGATTTCTGTCGTGCTTAAACTAATTTGAAAGAGAGACCTAACACTCATTGAAAGATGTGACCAAACTTTATCTCGGGAATAATAAGTCACCTATCTGCTACAATAATCTTAAAGATATTGTCATACTACTGAAGTATGTATTTCTTCAAAATTTAAGAGTAAAGGGATTTAGCACCGTATTTTTGGGATATTATTTTATGGCAGATGAGACAGCTTTCCAGTTATCCACCCTCTAGAAAGTACAAAGCAGATTAGTTCTGCAGTTCATACACAACTGTTTACCGTCTTATGGTCTGTGATTTCTATCGGATCAAATTTGACCCGGACTGAGAGCGACCTTTTCAATTTTAGCTTAAATTTTTTGATAGATCGACGACATATTCATATACCCACGTCTTTTGTCTTTTGGTATGTGTCTAGCTTCCACACGCTTTACCTATGTATGTACATATATCTAAAACATTAACCAAAATAATTAATACAAAGGAGAAGTTCAGATCCTCTGCTGCCAGCTAGGCTAAATGCGCCGTCTCGTCTCGAAGCTGTGTTTTTGAAGTCGGGTTGCGATTTCTCGAAAACTACTACACCGATCTTTATGAAATTTTACACAGATCTTTGAAATAAAATTCTTAATGACTTGGACGAAGAATTTTTTTTCGATTAAAACTATTTGAAAACAAAAAAATTTCGCAAAATTTTCACTGAAATTTTAATTTTTTTGTAAAAATGTCTACCAAAAATCCAATTTTCAGTTTTTTCCCTTCGTCTCCAAGTTCTAAGTTAAGGTTTTAACTACAACACTTATTTTTTCACTTTAGATGATCCTATAAGGAGTTATCTTGCCAACGCGGGCGCACCTTTTTTCCGACGGATCACCGGAAATGCCGTCGCAATGGCCTAGTTTAAAATATTTATTTCAAGAATTTCTTTGTTAATAGTTTGTATCATATAAATTCTAATAAAATATTTTATTTTCTATATGAGAAAAAAATTGTTGAGAAAAGGCTGTTTTTTACCCGAGATAACCCATGTAAGTCCTTAAGGAATTGTTCATCTTTTTTCCTGAGTGTAAAGTATTATTTATAAGATAAGCTAAAAATTTAGTTGTTGTTGCCTACATTTACGCGCAAACTAAATAAATTAAATGAACGAAACGCATGTGCATGATAAGAGACAAAAAACAGGAAAATCGCAAGTATTATTTTTTAAAAATTTCTCCAAAAAATTGTCGTTTTTTCTCCATATATTTTTGTACCAAAATTGTATTTCTATTATTCATAACTCCCTTTGATGAACTGAAGGCTCTTTACATACATTTTTCTTGCAAACTCAAAAAGTCACAAACTTATTAATTGTCATATGAAAAATGTTAAACTAAAGAAATAAATTCATCCGCTTTTGAGTCTGTAGGTTATTCCAAACATTCTCCTTTTTTAATACTCTTTATACTCAAAAGGCAACATTTAGTTAAACTTTAGAGAGCAATAAATTTTACGACTGTATTTTTATACCTCTTTAAGGCAATAATAAAAATATTACGCACCTGAGAGGCAGTTAAAACACTAAGGGCGACATATGTGGATTTGTCTTTAAATGATTCTGGAAGGATATTCTTACAAATTTATCAAATACGGCAAGTGCTAAATAAAATATTTAAGCGCACATAAAATATTAAGGCATCCCAATTGGCGCAACAACTTTTCACCAATCACTAAGATAAATGAATATTCCTTCAAAACAGAATAGAAAACCTTGTGAAGCAAAACTATAAGACTTAGAGCCACGCATACAAAAACATTTGCTTGTTCTACAATTTCTTTTCCAAACTCGTGAAAATACATATTTAATGAGGTTATACAAAAGTGGTAGTGTATTTTTATAGCACATTAGGGTGGAGCAAATTTTACGAACTTTATTTTTATTTTAATCTGAAGATATAGAATTGTTTATATATTTCCTTCTATAATTAGAATTTAATTTTTTAGTTCAAAATTTTTTCCTCAATAAGAAGTTAATAAATAAATTTTGAAATTTACATCCTAGATGACAACGTAATATTTAAAGTACTTCTGTAATTACAACTGACCGATTTGAATTTTAGAAAAGCTAAAAATTCTCTATGAAAACACAGAGCTTTCAAATTTTTATCAGACTGTATTATATTTATTAAGTCTTTGGCTGCAATTAAAAAATTTTTTAAGTAGCAATTGTTTGTAAAATTGTGAGGTTTATCGCTTCCATGGCAACCATGAAGAAAAAAGGCCGACAAATGGCGTCCATGATTCCAGCAGACTGGAATGTATTTATGCTGACACCTAAGTATCTGATAGGTCGGGTTGTTTTTGTGGGGCGGGAGTAGAGGAATGGCTGCATGTAATTGAGAATGTCTAATGTTCGCGGACATTAGGGATCTGGGTGGTATGGGGATTAGTTGGACGTTTAGATGTTAGCGGTGTGATCTTCCCTAGTCGGAATACCGAACTATTAGGGTGCGCGTGAATTGTTTAGGCGGCGAAGGCGTTTAACTGAGAATTTGAATGGCGTGTGCGTGTAATATGCGTATCGGATCCAACCCTTGGTCGCCAGTCCAGAGCAGTGTGAAAGCTCAACTGGTAGTAGTTTCGGCTACAGGTTCTGACCGGAGACTTAATTTTGGTACCACGGGAAGCAGGAGCCCTTAGAGTTCGCTCCAACCTGCTCATGCGGACTGGCCCTTCGGGGAGTAACTTGGTAGTTGTGGTTAAAACCCGAATGCGGAAGGAACTGACACTTTGTCACTTAAATATGGATTTGCATTGCAACCAGGTGCCGGACCGAAGTACGGCAGAGGTTTTAGATGGGCCTCGAACCCTGCCAAGGTGGTTAGTGTGTCCATTCCACACTGCCAATTGGTACTGGAAACGCCTGCTATGGGGTAATGCTGTCGTTAGCAGGTACCCACGTTAAACACACCGGACGTTGTCAACAGTGACGTGGGAGCCAAGTCGCGAATGCGACGGCTGTTTGTTTGATGACAAGGATATTTCGTCTTGCCCACGTTGACTACCAGATCCATTTGCTCCGCTTTTTTGTCCAACCAGGAGGAAGCAGAACTAACGGCGCGGTTGTTATGACCAATGATATCGATGTCATCGGCGTACTCCAGCAGTTCTACACTCTTGTAGAAGATTGTGCTTTCTATGTTCAGCTCTGCAGCTCGAATTAGTTTATCCAGCAGTAGATTGAAGAAGTCGCAATATAGAGTTTTGGTATTGCTCAACGTCAGTTTACACAGCCGTATTCGTTTTGCGGGGATACCGAATTCAGACATAGCGACATAAAGGCAGCTCCTTTTCGTGCTGGCAAAAGCAGTTTCAACGTACAGGTGGTGTGTGTCGATCCTTTTATCACGAGTCTTTTCCAAGATTTGGCGCATGTTGAATATCTGGTCATTAAAACCCCAAAATTTCATGATGTTTTGCGACTACTGTTTTTATGAAAAAAAGGTGTAATATTTTTCAGAAAACCTAGTTTGGGCGAAAGTCACTTCGTCTTCTTCTTAATTGGCGTAGAAACCGCTTAAGCGATTATAGCCGAGTTAACAACAGCGCGCCAGTCGTTTCTTCTTTTCGCTACGTGGCGCCAATTGGATATTCCAAGCGAAGCCAGGTCCTTCTCCACTTGGTCCTTCCAACGGAGTGGAGGTCTTCCTCTTCCTCTGCTTCCCCCGGCGGGTACTGCGTCGAATATTTTCAGAGCTGGACAACATGACCTAGCCAGCGTAGCCGCTGTCTTTTAATTCGCTGAACTAGTCCGTGTCGTCGTATATCTCGTACAGCTCATCGTTCCATCGAGTGCGGTATTCACCGTGGCTAACGCGCAAAGGACCATAAATCTTTCGCAGAACTTTTCTCTCGAAAACTCGCAACGTCGACTCATCCGTTGTTGACATCGTCCAAGACTCTGCACCATACAGCAGGACGGGAATTATGAGTGACTTATAGAGTTTGGTTTTTGTTTGTCGAGAGAGGACTTTGCTTCTCAATTGCCTACTCAGTCCGAAGTAGCACCTGTTGTCAAGAGTTATTCTGCGTTGGATTTCTAGGCTGACATTGTTGGTGGTGTTTACGCTGGTTCCAAGATAGACGAAATTATCTACGACTTCAAAGTTATGACTGTCAACAGTGACGTGAGAGCCAAGTCGCGAATGCGACGACTGTTTGTTTGATGACAGGAGATATTTCGTCTTGCCCTCGTTCACTGCCAGACCCATTTTCTGTGCTTCCTTGTCCAGCCTGGAGAAAGCAGAACTAACGGCGCGGGTGTTGAGGCCGATGATATCAATATCATCGGCATACGCCAACAGCTGTAGACTCTTATAGAAGATGGTACCTTCTCTATTTAGTTCTGCGGCTCGAACTATTTTCTCCAAAAGCAGGTTGAAAAAGTCGCACGGGCGAAAGTCACATGTGTGATAAATCTACCAATAAACTTTTAAAGCCATCGATGAAACCGTTTTTGAGAAATCGTGGACACTAGTTTGAAAAATGTTGTTTCGAGAAAAAACACTATTGAAGGTTTCAGGTGTGTTGGCCACGCCCTCTGAAGGCCTTATCTTCTCACTCCTGTAACCTTCCTACCACATTCTACTTGGAAAATTACTTTACCAGCAGTTTCTATGAATGTTCTAGAGTCAGTCACTTCAGTCCCACCCTAAAGCACTTGTTAGCTGCTGCATCATAACCTTGAAAATTTTAAGCAAGCAGCACTTTTACTTTCTTCTAACATATACGTACACATATAGTACATACATATATACTACTCGTATGTACACACACAAATATAAACAAACAAACAGGAGCCCACTCAAATATAATAAACCCAAAAGCGCCACAACACTTCAGTGCTTCGATGATTTGCTGAGCATGCCCTTATGCCATAATGGTTTGTGGTGACTTTGACTTCTGCCAAGTAGAATGTGCCAGCAGCGGCATTGAATTTCACAAAAACAACAAACACTATATACTATAGATGACAGAACTAACAAGTTCGGCTCTGCTTGAGTCATGTTTGCACTTAAGAATAACACCAAGAAGACTTCTTTGTGGGTACATACATACATACTAAGCAGTAGATGGAGATGGAGAAGAGGCGTATGCATATGCAAGATGTATATATGTGGATATATGGTATATCATATTCACTAGCGTGTGTGCTTTAATTCTATCTTTCATATCCTTATCACGTACATTTTAGGGTTCATATTTGTTTAGTATTCATAACTTATTCATGAATGCAATGCTGATTAATTGCAATAATTTAATATTTTTTACATTCTACTTTTTAATACCGATAAATTGAATAAAATATATTAAGAATTCAGAATTTTCAATTTCACGATTATCCTTGCTATTCGAGTGAGAATATTATATTACAAATTAAAGGAAACTTTATCAATACAGCAGAAATACCTTAACCGTCTTCGATTCGCTACTTCTATACCCATGTACTTATGTATACGAGAGAGGGCCTATATTTTGCTCTTTAAAGTGGCATAATCGCTTGCTAGTTTGTTCGATACACCACTCTTCTGGCAAATACAAAATATAAGAAGAAGAAGACAGAAAGCGAGTTAATGACCACCATGTCGCCAAGAGGGTGCGATTTAATCCCGATAGATATTTTGAGTGTGTCTCAAAAGCAATTAAATCTAACAAACCCTAATAGGCTCTATAATGTCAAATTATTGGGTCGATTCGAAACCGAATTATGGAAATCGCGACTACCAAATTCGAGAAATTAACCTACGAACTGCTGTCTCCTCCACCGTAAGTCCCACATTTCACACTGTGCAATTTATCGAACCGTCTTTGTACACCGCTTGCAAATGATATTTTCATTGGTTAATCGATTGGACGAAGTATTCAAGAACAAAACAGTGAAATTTAACGAACTTTTGTCGTTCTATAGATTTACTTAATGCGAAAATCGTTATCATAGGTCGTTACACAAGGAAACGAGCAAAAACAATAGATTTACATAACCAAAAATTCATAACAATAATTATATACATATATGGAAATAGCTAATTACTGCCAATTCGACTAGTATAAAACCTAATCAGTAGCTTCACAAACCTCGCATTATTTCCGAGCATTATCCACAGTCAGCATGGCTCTAGCAAACAACCGTCTACCGATACTGCTCATCACCTTCGCAGTGGTTACCGCATGCAGTGCTATAGACGTCAATGAAAGTACAATACTGGGTCGGCCACAGAGTCGCATTCACGGTGGACAAAATGCTGCTGAGGGACAGTTTCCGTATCACGTTTTAGTGACACGAAAAGGCGATGGTTACATCACAGTCTGTGGCGGAGCGATTATCTCGAGGAATTATGTTTTGACAGCAGCGTACTGTGCGAATGGGTAAACTTTTGCTAAGTATTAAGTTCTCCTCTAATTCAAATCAAGACAATCTACCCTACAGATACTCCCCTTCGGACTATTCGATTCGTGCCGGCACTGTCAAATTTAATTCAGGTGGCGTTGAAATACAAGTGGCTGAGGTAAAAATACATCCGCAATATAGTGCGTATAACTATGATATCGCCTTGCTGAGACTGAGTAGCCCCTTAAGCTTCAATGATAAAATTAAACCGGTATTACTTGCAAGCAGAGATTTACCCGAAGGCACACCGGCTATAATAACCGGTTGGGGTGGTGTATCAAGTGGTGGATTGGCCGACCAATTGCAATATAACACGGAGTACACATTAAATCATGATACTTGCATGGAACGTCTGAATACAATTCAAGATTCAATGCGTTGCCTCGCTAAGAGCGCTGGAAATGGTATATGTGATAGCGATACTGGTGGTCCTGCTGTAGCGAATGGCGTTTTAATCGGCATTTCGTCGTTTTACGTCAATGCTTGCAACAGTAGTCTTCCAAATGGTTTCACTGACGTTGTTTATTCAAGAGATTGGATTCGGGCAAACTCAGATGCCGATTGCTCTTGTTCCGCATAAAAGTATAGCTCTCGTTCTTGTAGTGTTTTCGAAAAGTCGAAATGATATCTTAATAAATATACATATGTAACTGCATTAGTGGAAAATGACTATCACAAATCCAAATTTAAAATTTTCAACCATTTCTCAATAGCATTCCTGCTATTTGAGAAACTTATTGGGTGTCGAAAACGTCTTTTCGTATTTTGTCAATAGATGTCATTGCAGTCGTATATCTCTAGTGCTACCAACCATATTGTGTTATACCATCTAGTGATGGAAAGGTGAGATTTTAAACTTCATTTAACCAAAAAAAATTAAATTCGGGGAAGTTGAAAAAAATTACAGCTACTCCAAAACGAGTGAAAATAATGAAGAAATTCACTATATTTTGAAATTTTTATATAAAAAAGGGAAGAATGCTACGCCTTATGCCCCCCTTGCTACTGAGGACCTCTGTACCAAACCACAGCTTTATATCTTAATTTAGTGCTTAGTTATGGCACTTTATATGTTTTCGGTTAATGGCGATTTGTGGGCGTGGCAGTGGTCCGATTACGAACTACGAACTTTTTTTTATTAAGAAACCTACATACCAAGTTTTATCAAGATATCTCAATATTTACTCAAGTTACAGCTTGCATGGACGGACGGACAGACAGACAGTCAACCGGATTTCACTTTTCTCGGCATCCTGATCTTTTATATATATATAACTCTATATCTATCTCGTTTAGTTTTAGGTGATGCGTACCATCGTTAAGTGAACAAAACTATAAACAGAGTTTATAACTCGTTACAAGAGTATAAAAAAAATAGTTGAAGCTTGATTAGAAATACGAAAAGACTTTTTCGACTATCCAATATTTTAATTTTAATTATTATTTTCTTTATTCTACTTTTACATCATATAGAGTACTGGATTGAATGTACTCAATATCACCTTAAAAATCAACAGATTCTGAACTTTATAAGGTGCTTTCCAAGGTAAACAAAACTTTAAAACAAGTTTTCAATGACTTCACGACAATCACTCAATGCTAAACACTGAACCTAAATCACTTCTACAACAAATCCGTAGCCATAGTGCTATTATCAAGACTAAATTTCAAGAAAAGTAGTTCAATTTTTTTACACTAACTTACTTGTGAAGATCAAACTTCCCGGAAATATGGGTAAAAGTTTGACCCATGCAGGAAAAAAAATTAGAGGAATGTTATCGTGACTGTAGAACCAATATGATATCTGAAGTGTATTTTCTAAGAAGGGTTGCTATATGTATACTGTATATGTATACTGTAAAATGTTGGGTAATCTAGTAAGTTATTCTCCTGAAAATTTGTGTTTACATATTTCAATGAGTATCAAGCCTTTCTTCGAAATTTCATAAAGCATTGCAGAAATTGGTGTCACAATCATTTACAACTGGAATTAGGAAAATATTTTCCTTTGTTATATTCACATTCAAAGGTAAATGGTTTTGTGAAGAAAAACAGTAAAACTTTTCTGTTTATGGACATAAACAAGTTTGTTTTCATTCATCAATATTTTGCCATTTTTTATGAGGGTTTGGTAGGGACCCTCTTTACCGACTTCATTTTCGGTACTTACAGTAAGCGAGTTGATCACGATACCACTAAGATAGATATTTTGTGTCTTAATAGCTATAAAATCTGTAATATTTTTTCTTTAAGGCAAACCTCAGATCCGTACCTAGTCTCACCAGTTCATGGCGACACTATCGTAAAAGAATTGTCTCGATGTTTTGTCGACGAACCGTGGATTTACTGGCACACACGGAAACAATGACCTTCGCCTGGTGAATCTGCTCCAAAGAAGGCTATATTTGATCTATTGTAGAGAAACGAGATGGATATCGTTTCCCGGGATTCACAAGGAGGGACATATACACATCGACTGGAAGACTAAACCAGAGTTAGATCAAAACACAATAGGCTATATTATGCCGAATTTTCTAGTATACCAAATTTGAAAGATTAGGATACGAAGAGCTGTTTCCTTCACCGTAATTCCCAAATTTTACAACGACTTATCGGACCATCTTTATAAACCGCTTCCAAATGACACTTTCATTGGTTAATCGATTGAACGAAGAATTCAATAACAAAACAGTGAAATTCAACGAACTTTCGTCGTTCTATAGATTTACTTAATGCGAAAATCGTTATCATAGGTCGTTACACAAGGAAACGAGCAAAAACAATAGATTTACATAACCAAAAGTTCATAACAATAATTATATATGTATATGGAAATAGCTAATTACTGCCAATTCGACTAGTATAAAACCTAATCAGTAGCTTCACAAACCTCGCATTATTTCCGAGCATTATCCACAGGCAACATGGCCCTAGCAAACAATTGTCTACCGGTACTGCTCATCATCTTCGCAGTGGTTACGGCATGCAGTGCCATAGACGCCAATGAAAGTACAATACAGGGTCGGCCATAGAGTCGCATTTACGGTGGGCAAAATGCCGCTGAGGGACAGTTTCCGTATCAGGTTTTAGTGATACGATCGGGAGATGGTTACATCGTAGTCTGAGGCGGAGCGATTATCTCGAGGAACTATGTTTTGACAGCAGCGCACTGTGTGAATGGGTAAACTTCTGCTAAGTATGAAATTCTCTTCAATTTTAAATCAAGACGATCTACCCTACAGATACTCCCCTTCGGACTATTCGATACGTGTCGGCACTGTGAAATTTAATTCAGGTGGCGTTGTAATAAAAGTGGCTGAGGTGAAAATACATCCGCAATTTAGTGCAATAACTATGATATCGCCTTGCTGAGACTTAGTATCCCATTAAGCTTCAATGATAAAATTAAACCGGTACCACTTGCATGCACCGATTTTCCTGTCTTCGCCGCCGGACATTTTTCAATAAATTAATTTAAGTCCTAAGATGTTACTTTTGGTTTTACGGCAATTAGACAAGTCGGGAACAGAGGCCATCTGATCAAAATCGACACGGACTGGATCATTTAAACAAACAGAATCGATAAAATTTTCAACTCGCCTGATCATCCTGATAATTTATATAAATATATAAATAATTCTAACTCGACTACTTTCAGGTGACACAGGCAACCGTTAAGTGAATAAAACTATTATGCTCTGTAACATCATTTTAGTCTTTCACATACTATTTAATATGTAGTCATCTTATTGCCAAACGTTTGCCAGAAACAATTAAGGAAGACCAGTGTCTACCTGTTGCCGAACATAAGCCATTTTGCCTAGATTGGGTAGTCGCAAGACAACTGTTTACTGTGGGCTCAGTCAGGTGGCCTACGGTTTCGTTCTCAAAATTCAAGTCTCCGGGGGCGGACGGCATCTTTCTAGTACTTTTGAAACAAGGAGAAAAGGTGGTACTGCCCTATCTTGTTCAGCTGAAGAGAGATAGCCTGGCGCTGGCGTATATCCCTGAACCATGGAGGACCGCGAAGGTGATCTTTATACCGAAGGTAGGTAGGAAGGAACACAATGGCTAAATCCTATAGACTAAGCAGTCTAACTTCCTTCTTACTAAAGAGTATGGAAAATATTGTGGACCTCGAAATAAGATCGAAGGCGCTGATAACGTCACCTCTTCATGCGAACCAGCATGCTTACAGAGCAGGCAGATTAACCAATACCTGCCAACCTCTGAGATAGAGAGTTCGCTGGGAAAAGGAAAGGTAATGTATGCGCGTTCCTAGACATCGAAGGTGCCTTGGACAATGCGTCTCACATGAGCTTAGCAAGAGCACTGGAGAAAGGGAATGTGGTGGCACCGGCGCGTAGATGGATAGAAGCCAGACTTTGCACCAGAATAGCTGAAACCACAGTAGAAGATACCAATATTCGTCTCGGTACTACAAAGCGCTGCCCACAAAGAGAAGTACTATCACCTCTGTTGTGGAGCCTCGTCGTGGACAAATTACTTATTTGCTAACTAACAATGAAATCCGGTATCAAGGATATTAGGGACGGCATTGTTATCATAGCCAGAGCAAAATTTGAAGACACTCTCTGCGATATCGTACAAAGTGCACTAAGCCTAGCCAAGGGATGGTGCAGATGTGGTGGACTAAACATCAACGACTTGAAGACGACCACCGTCCCATTTACGAGACGCAGGTCACTCTGGAACCTAACGCTCGGGGGAACTCGGGGGACTAATATGGTCAGATATTTTGGTGGACTCACGCTCGGTTCCGCAGGGGTCGCAGGACCACACACAAAACTCTCCATACTTATGGGTAGTTTTCCGAGCAGATTCCAAGCAGAAGTATTTGCTATAAGTCGGTGTGCGGCTGCTCCGCAGTGATGAAGCAGTGGGTAGGGAGAAGCATTGGCACCAACTAACCATGCGAAGTTGCTAATAGGTGGTTACCACCTTAAAATGTTTACATATGTAATCAACCTTCCAAGTTAAAAACTCATGCTACTTATCGTCTTCTACACTGGCCATTGTAAGCTCAAGAAGCACTTATTTAATATGGGGCAAGCTTATTGTGCGAATTACCAGTTCTGCGACTTGCAGTCTGAAACACCAGACACCGGCTAATTGACTGCACAGCAGTCAGTAGGCGCAGGATAAAGCCCCTTGGATCCATGTTTCCATATAGGGATCATATCGCCTCAACAGCGCCTAGCAGTATATTAGAATTTATCAATTTGCTGGAGCTAGTTGAGACGTTGTGACGTAAGAGAGGTCACAATATACCCTATGTCGCAGTGCAATCCTCATTTACTAAGTAATGTAATGCCAAAATATTGTAAACTTCCGATAAAAAATATATAATTTTTTCTTGCCAAGGAATGTAGTAGGGTACCGCCAGTCATAGAGTAGATATAACGTTAGTTTCCCATTTACTCTACTACGCATTTCATTTTTTGCTGTAAACTTTCATTGATTTGCATTTTACAAGCTTTACGAAACTTTCATTGAAGTTCACTGTACGCTTCTGAACTTTCATGGACTGCAAAAAAAACGAAACAAAACGCACAACGTGTCAAAGTAAATTTGCATAGAAATCCCAAATGACATTTGCAAGTAGAGTTAAATTTATTTGCACTTGGCAAACTTTTAAGGTGTCAAATTCATCAAAATGTTCAACGAGCCAACGCACCAAAGTATATTAGCCAAATTAATAAAGAAGATGAATGGCAAAGTCAAAAATTGTCGCACACCACTAAGCTACGGCAATTTGATACCGAATAAGCTACGTATCGAGCGTGAAGTCAAGCATTTATTATAAGCGCTTGAGAGGTTATTTCAACCATATTAAGCCAACATTGCGGCCACACACCATACAAGAGCATACAAAGCAAAATTTCACACATAACAATTTAGCAAATATAGCAATTTAATAATTTCCTTTGGCAAATAAACACACACATAAACACCACGTGTAGCATGAGAGCCCGAGCGAGCGACTTAAAAGCCACTTCAAACTTTTCTATCACAAGTGTTGTTAATATACATACATATCGCTCATTTGCTGCAAAACCGGCATAAATCAAAAAACGTGATTTTTGAGTTAATGATGCAGAATTGTTCGTTATATCATACAAGGAAAAATTCATATGAATACAAGCGACTTAAAGAGCCACGTGGATGGTTGGAGTCAAACTTTTCTTTTCACAAATCGATTTTTTTGTTGTTAATATGAGCGATATGTATATGATGCGATACGCAAGCACATATGTAGCATACTTGCAGGCGTGTGGCCAAATGTATGTAATTGTAGCGTTGTATTTTACGCGAATACACTTTTTTAATGCCACATAAGCGATTGTGCGGACTCGCAACATGTGGGCGTGCTCGACACGCTCGATTGAGTATTTGTGCGCGCGTGGTTATGAGGAAAGAAAAAATGTGTAAATTCATGTGTGCAGCATTTTGTAGCATACATATCGGCGCTTATTTAGCAAATTACAGTTTTAACTTTTTAATGACAAGTCACTTGTTTGTGGCTTTGTGCGGGTGTGCCGTGATAAATGAAGGCGAACATGCAAATTATACCAGCAACGCGCAATTGGCGACACGCCCCCACTTTTTGAACCAAAGTTTATATCTAAGAGATATAATGATATGCTGCGTAAGCTAGCTATACTCGTATAAGAATTGTTTAACAAATAAGATAAGAGCGAGGGATAGTGACAGGCATTTTTGTGATTAAAAATATTTCTTCTTTTCTTCCATTTACTTTTCAGTTTCGATTTATCTCATTTGCCTTCTCATTACGACTGAGCATTACTTTCGAGCATTTTTTAGAGAAAGAGGAGATGCACAACTTAGTTAACGAAATTTCGAAACATATCGTGTACCTAGACCCCTAAGTTGGAAAAACTGTAAATTTTTATGGGTAAGCTATTGCAAGTTGAAGGGCGAAGCGGGACGCATTTGCAGGCAAAAAACGAGACAGGCCGAAATGCGTGAGTATGAAGAGCTTGACAAGCTGGCCGACAGGGGTAATGCTCGAAAATTCTACAAAAAGATGCTGCGACTAACAGTAGGTTTCAAGACCGGAGCATACTTTTGTAGAACCCGCAGAGGTGGTCTAGTGACTGATGCCCAGAGCATACTAAAACTATGGAGGGAACACTTCTCCTGCCTGCTGAATGGCAGCGAAGGCATAACACCAGCAGATGGCGAAACCAGCCATGAAGGAGTTCGAATAGCAATTACCCGACTGAAGAATAACAAAGCGACATGGGCCGATAGATTGCCGGCCGAGCTTACTGATAAGGAGCATGCATCAGGTTCTTTGTAGAATATGGTCGGACGAAAGCATGCCCGACGATTGGAATTTAAGTGTGCTCTGCCCAATCCACAAAAAGGGAAACCCCACAATCTGCGCCAACTACCGTGGGATAAGTCTCCTCAACAAGGCGTATAAGGTTCTATCGAGCGTATTGTGTGAAAGATTAAAGCCCACCGTCAACAAACTGATTGGACCTTATGAGTGTCGCTTTAGACCTGGAAAATCAAAAACTGACCAGATATTCACCATGCGCCAAATCATGGAAAAGACCCGTGAAAAGAGGATCGAAACGCACCACATCTTCGTCGATTTCAAAGCTGCTTTTGCCAGCACGAAAAGAAGCTGCCTTTATGCCGCGATGCCTGAATTATCCCTCAAAAGCTCCGTCAGGATCGGGAAGTATCTCTCCGAACCGTTAGATACCAAACGAAGTTTCAGGTTTAAGACAAAGCGACTCCCTGTCGTGCTGCAGAACTAAATAGAGCAGGTATCATCTTCTATAAGAGTTTACAGCTGCTACATTTCGGGAGAAAGGTTCTGCAAAAGGTTTGTGGTCCTTTGCACATTGACCACGGCGAATATCGCATTCGATGGAACGATGAACTGTATGAGAGATACGACGACATTGACATAGTTCAGCGAATTAAAAGACAGCGACTACGCTGGCTAGTTCATGTCGTCTGAATCAATGAAAGCACTTCAATTCTGAGAGTATTCAACGCAGTAGCCGACGGGAGAAGCAGAAGAGGAAAATCTCCACTCCATTGGAAAGACCGGGTGGAGAAGCACCTGGGTTAGCTTGGAATTTCCAATTGGCGCTACATTGCGAAAAGAAGAAACCGACTGGCGCGCTGTTGTTAACTCGGCTATAATCCCGTAAGCGGTGTCTACGCCAATCGAGAAGAAAAATAATAGATCAATATTAATCCATAGATTTTTTACACGAAACCAAACCAAATATATTCTGTTTTTCAATATTTGTTGAAATGCAATGTTTTTTTTGCTTTGGAAAACATCTTCGGATTTCATATCATTTTCACTGCACTTTTTTTTATTTGATAATGGAATTTGAAATACTAAATCCCTTACATTTTATACCACCCTTAGACCCACACCCACAAAATAGAGCTCAACTTTTTTCACAAGGAAATATTCGTACCATTGAGAATTCTGGTTATCTACGTCACTTCAAAGCACAGAGTTGCACTGTGGCTTCTTGCATGTAACCGCCATTGTACATTAACGTCAAGGGATATGAAAGATTGATGATGATAAGAGTATGCGAGTAAAAGAAAAATGCTGAATGTTATTTTTTTCATTTATAACGACTTTGAATGTCAACATGAAGACTGTCATATAACTAGTAACGTCATAAAAGAGAAATCAACAAAAATATGAATGAAATATGGAAACTGTGAAAACTGGGAAAACGTCGTACAAACGAGCTAGCGTTGTATACAGAAAGTATATGAACCTTGGTGTTTAACTGACAAGCAGTCTATCTGGCCCTGATCAGAGTATATTAAATTTGACAAGATGTTCGAAATACACAGAAGGAAGCGTCGGAGACCCTATAAAAAGTATTAGTACCTTTACCTAAATGAAAGGTCTGAAATAACGATCTGAAAATTTTCCTACGTTCTCTTCTCCTCATGATGCTGTTAATTTGTCGGCGCCGCCGATATCGGACCACTATTGAATATAGATGACATACAAACTGAATGAGCGGAATAAAGTTATGTATGGAAAACTTTTTTATTTAACGAGATATCTTAACGAAATTTGACATCCACCTAAGACAACATAATAATCTCCGACCGTATTGTTTAGATCACACTACTATAGCACATAGCTACCATATAAACAGACCGATCCTAACCAAGTGCATGTATGGGAATTTTTTTTAGTTTTCAGGATATCTTCACGAGTTTTGGAACATATTTTTATACAAGCAAACACTACAATCTCCTAATATTAGGTTGTCAAAAAAGTCTTGCGGTATTTTCGCTAGTTGGCGCTGAAAGCGCGTAGTTCTAGTTTTATTCGTCGCATCGGGTCATGCTATACCTTTTTGGAAAGCTCATTTCACGCGCTAACACGTGTTTGATTGATTGTTGTTTCTTTTAAGTCGTTCGTGGGTTATAGCGTCGCAAACATGGAACAAAATAAAGAGAAAATACGGCATATTTTACAGTACTACTACGATAAAAGCAAAAATGCATCTCAAGCCGCCAATAAAATTTGTGCAGTTTATGGACCCGACACAGTTTCCATTTCCACCGCACAAGGATGGTTTCAACGTTTTCGTTCTGGTGTAGAGGTGGTCGAAGATGCGCCACGCTCCGGAAGGCCTGTCGTCGAAAATTGCGATAAAATCGCTGAATTGGTCGAAAGAGACCGGCATAGTAGCAGAGGAGCATCGGTCAAGAGCTGGGCATGAGTCATCAAAAATTCATTTCAATTTCATAAAAAAAAGACTTTGACAACCCATTATATGGTTCCGATCGGACCACTGTAGCATATAGCCACCAAACAACTTGACCAATCAATATCAAGTCCTTGTAACGAAACCTTTTCATTTCACAAATTATCTTCCCGAAATTTGGCATGGATTATTATCTAAGTCAACGCTACAATCTTCGGTAATTTTATTCAGATCGTATTACTATAGAATACGAGTATAGCTGCCATAGACCAAACTCAAAATAAAGAGCTGTTTATACCCTTACGGGCTATAACAAATGTCCATATAAAGGTATTATAACTTCGGTACAGCCGAAGTTAACGTTATTTCTTGTTTTTTTTTCTTCTAAAAATATGAAAGGCACGCGTTGGACATGTCGTTCATGAATATTTGGGTATGCGTAAGCTCTGTGAAAATTAAAAACGATAAGGATTGCATGAATTGGACTTCGGATGGCTTCGGCATCCACCGGATTTTGTCCTCAGTGACCTTCTCCCGTCATCAGAACTTAAGGGGGTATTCTGGTCTAGAAATTTAAAAAAATCGATTTTTTTTTATATTTTCAAAGTTTCACTATTCAAGAATATGTGTACAAGAGGATTTTTCAAAATTCAAATTATTTTCGGAGATATAGGCATTTTTCTGACCCGGCATCCAAACTGGTTCGGCCGGAACTAATCGAACAAAAGACTTTACGCGAAACTTTAAACTCGTTTTTCTCAAAACTGACTTTTTCGGAACGATACCCACGATTTCTCAGGTTCTACTGGACCGATTTACTTGAAATTTTTATAGAGTCTTCTTTATAGGCTTATCTATGGTTGGAACTAGCCCCATCCCCAAATTTTTATTTTTATTATTTTTAAAAAATTCGAAATAGTCAGAAAAAGTGATCCAAAAAAACTTTTTTTTTTCAGGCAGTCGCCATTTTGTGAAAAAATTTTTTTCTCACTTTTCCGTAGTTCCGGCCATTGCGACATTATTCTAGATTAATAATCTCTTTTTTTTTTTTTTGTTTTCAGATAGCTAGGAGGGTTGAAATCATGAGTATGGTCACGTGGAAATTTTTAGAGACCCCCCACTTCGTCAGCTCATAATTTTTGAAATTTTTTACTTTTTTTAGTATTTAATATTTTTCTGTACTCTTCTAAAATTAACAAATAACTAATAAAAAATGGATAGTAAAAATATTAATTGCTTTTTTTACGACACTTTAAAAATTACCTGAAATTCATGCTTCTAGACCATAATACCCCCTTAAGAGAATACTCACTTAAAATAATTAAAGTAACTATGAGCTAATCGCTGAGACAAATGCCATTAAGTCCTCGAAAGTCAGAAGGAAGGAAGGAATGAAAAGTCCTTGAATGATAAATATACTGGTATAAAGACCATTAAATCTTCGAAAGCTAGAACAGTTCGCTGAAGAGAAATCCTTGATTCATTAACTGCACGAAACCACCTCCAAAGGTCGTCCAATTGCAAATTAAACCCAAAAGAGAGGATTTAAATTCACCAAACTATTAATATATGCATACTAAAATACATTCCTCTGCACGGTAATATTATTCGGAGCGCTGCAAAAATTAATTGGCTGCATTTGCTAAGGTTGTTTGTCCTCTAAATTTTATTTTAACCTCCACAGTTGGCATGACAACCATGCACTGGTGGCGAGTCCTCCAACGAACCATCGATGGCAGCATCAATGAGTGAACTTTATGATTACACATGCTGCATAAATTCGGTTATTAGCCAACTATGGCTGCGAACCAACTAATAAGCCCAGTTAGAGAGAAGGGGCAAACCATAACGGACGCATGGCCATAATCAGCAGGCAGCACAACTAACAATAGCAGCACCATCAGCGCTGGCGTCATCCACAGCCGCGGCCACAAAACAAATTCAATGGCGAGAGCTTAGCAAAGAATTAAAACAAACAGCATAGTAAGAGCATTAACATGGCATAATGCAAACACATACACGAGCTGGGAGCGTGTGGGAGTGGCTTTGCTAATGGAAGTGCTGATATACAGCAGGCAAACGCACATACACCCATGCACATGCACATACACATGGAAGAGTGCGAAGGTTGCGCAATGCTCAAATTAGCGTCAGCTTAGAAACATAGCCAAAAGTACATATGTACATATATGTGCATAGAAATGGCAAATAGAGGAGAAAGCACAAAGCTGAAATACAAACAAGAAGTCAGAATGTGCACAGTGAGGAAAGACAATGAAACAAAGTGTAATAGAAATGTGAATAGACACAGTCGAGTTCTGTGCGAAATGTTAAATGATTTAATTAATAATTATGGTCACCGTGTGTGTGTGGAGTGAGCGACTCAGCAGTTGGCCCGTTTCTATTGCGCTTTAAGAGGGCATGCGGCCACACATGGCAGTTAATCGTTCGACATTGCAGCGCACGCACACAACGTTACAAACACGTTTCGGGCCGATTGCGTATACAAAACATTCCACAAATATTACTTTGGCATGTGCTCTATGTTTTATTTCACGTTAGCTGGATTTAGGGAAGTGAAGGGGCGGGTTTGATATACAACAGGCAGATGAGAAAAAATGTTAGTCAGCCAAAATGAAATCATATACATATACGGTTGTAATGCTAGATGGAGAGTGTGTGGGTTACCCACTCGAAGTGTTACCAAATTCAAACTGCTATAACTACCACATTATTAATGACAGCGCGCTTAAATTTACACCAATAACAAATCATTCCATTGTTTACAAGCGTACAAAAACATTTTAGTCTGTGTCGTGTGAAAAAAAAGTTATACGTGATGGAATTTAAACGTAATAGTGTGATTGCTTTATATTTGGCTGGAAAATCACAAGCAGCAATTGTTCGTCAGCTAAAACATCTCGAAGTGAACAAAATGTTTGTGTATCGCACTATAAATCGTTACAATGATACTGGCAGCATCGCAAAACGCCATGGAGGTGGTCATAAGAAAACAGCAACATCACCTGAGATGATTCGAAAAGTGAAGGCTCGACTTGAACGAAATCCACGTCGAAGTGGCAATCAAATGGCTAAAGAGCTGAAAATTTCGCAAAGTTCAATGCAACGACTGTTGAAAAATGAGCTAAAGGTCAAGCCTTACAAGTTCCAAAAAGGACACAATCTTACACCGCAGCAAAAAAAAGTTAGACTCGAAAGAGCGAAGGAGTTGTTACACTTGCACGAACGTGGCGAATTTCCGAACATTGTGTTTTCTGATGAGAAGAATTTCCCTATTGAGCAATTCATAAACTCTCAAAATGACCGTGTTTACTTGACCGAACGCACGTACGAGAATTTAAGCCTACGAATGGCCACCCGAAGTAATTTCCCATCGCAAGTGATGGTATGGGCTGCCGTGACCGCTGATGGGCGCTCTCCAGTCGTTTTCATCGAGCCTGGTGTCAAAGTAAATGCGACTTATTATCGTGAAAATATTTTGGAAGGTGCTTTAGAGCCGTGGGCACGTAAACACTTCGGCCGGAAAGAATGGACGTTCCAACAAGACTCGGCGCCGTCACATAAAGCGAGAATTAACCAAGAGTGGTTAAAAAATCATGTTCCACGCTTCATTTCGTCGACACAATGGCTTTCGAATTCACCAGACGCAAATCCGATGGACTTTTCCATCTGGTCCATTTTAGAGAGCAAGGTGCGGACTAAAAAATACACCAGTATGGATGCGCTCAAGAAAGCGATTGTACGTGAATGGGCCAAAATACCACAAGCTCACATTCGTGCAGCATGCAACTCGTTTTTTGACCGTTTGAGGGCCATAGTCAAGGCAAAAGGTGGCCATATCGAGCTAAAGTGAATGGATTCTAAATTTTTGATTATTTTCATACATTTTTGTCATTGGAATCAATAAAAATATTATCAAACTAAAAAATTATAGTCGTTTGAATAGGTAACACTTCGAGTGGGTAACCCAAGTAATTTTCACAGGCTTCTCGTGAAGCCAACTTTATTCCATTAAAGGAGTTCTGCATTGACCGAAACAAATGGGAGTCCGATGGTACAAGAGCAGGACTATATAGATGCATTAAAACTTCCCAGCCAAGCTAAGTCATCAAAAATGTGTGTGGCCTAGCGTTGTCCTGATGGAAGACGAAGGCCCTTTCTGTTGATCAGTTTTAGCCGTTTTTTTTTTTAGATTGCTCGTTTCAATCTCATCAGTTATTGACAGTAAAATGTAGCATCAATCGTTCGACCGGGCTGAAGCAGCTCATAGTGAATGATTCCTTTCCGATCCCACCAAATACTCAGCAGAACCTTTCGAGTCGTCAATCCAGGCTTTGCGATCATTTGTTGAGCTTCACCACGCTTGGACCATGGTCTTTTTCGCACATTGTAGTCGTATTTGATGCACTTTTCGCCTTCTGTTACTATTCGCTTCAGAAATGGTTCAATTTCATTTCGTTTCAGGAAAGAATCGCAGATTTGAATTCGGTCCATTAAATTTTTCACTGATAATACATGTGGTACCCAAACATCGAGCTTCCTTTTGTAGCCAGCCTTTTTTAAATGGTTCAAAACCGTTTGATGATGAATGTTAAGTTCCTTAGCGATGTCCTGACTGCTTATGTGACGGTCCTGGTCAATTTTTTTCATATTTTCACCGACTTTTTCAAAGATAGATCGACCAGAGCAAGGTGCATCTTTCCCATCGAAATTTCCAGATCGGAAGCGAGCAACAATGGTTCGTGTTACACGAACTGATACAGCATTGTCTCCGAAAACTTAACAAATTTCATTGGTGGCTTGCGTGGCATTCTTATCTTTTTTATACAAAAATTTCAAAATACAGCGAATTTCTTCATTATTTTCATTAATTTTTGAACACCTGTAACTTTTTTCAACTTCCCCGAATTAAATTTTTTGGTTAAATGAGGCTTAAAATCTCACCTTTCCAACACTATACGGTATGACGCAATGTGATTGGTAGCACTGGAGATATACGACTGCAACGACATCTATTGACAAAATACGAAAATACTTTTTCGACTAGCCAATATACGAGTATTAGAGCGGGTTGATTTACATGGAACTCAAAGAAAGGAAAAAATCCCATATGCGGTATAATTTCCACGGATCATACTGAACAACTTTGCCTAAGAGACTATGTGTCTAAAACCGGTTTTGAGCCAGCGATTTTCGAGCGAAGTTTGTTGTGAGATCATAAAAATTTGTTCGTTAGTTTTTGAGATATCCGAATGAAATTGAATAAGTAGGTGCTTTTTGATATTCTCTTGACCATGTCGGAAACAGTCAGATCGGACAACTATATCACATACATATCTCCTATACAACCGATTATTCGGATTTTTAAACTTCGCCTTAGAAAGGCACAGGCCCGAATCTAAAAAAATTCCTACATACACGATTTTATATAAAAAAAAAAAATCACCGGCTCTAATCTATATACCATCTGATCAAATTTGAACCGGACTTGTTTAATACAATTCTTTATAATCGCCTTTTAAATAGATTTCTTAGCAGATACAAGCAAGGATGGGCTACGGCTAGTTTTCGATGAAAGCGACATTCGCTGAATGCTTTGTGCCACCCGAATACTTTTGTTCGTGATACAATAGACCTCACAAAACACTTCTGCAACATTTTCAACGATTCTGTAGAGACGTTTTCATTGAAAACACAAAATTTCAAGCAAAGTCATTGTTGAATTTTGCGTTTGTTTTTTTGCATGTTCGCGTGGTAAGCAAACAACTGCCAAACACAAACTTTTAACATTTGGAAATCCAACTTCACACGAAAATAAAAACGTGTTGGACCAATATACCTACAATTTGTTATCGATTCGGTTTGGTTTTTGCTCACAGTACCAGTCCAGGTCAGATTGTTTACGTATTCTAAATTATATTTATGTTATGACCGAATAGATGTTAATAATTTTACTTTTCCGGCAGGTGGCAGCTCTTTTAATAATCGAATGCCTATATTGGAGGCCCTGATTTTCTCAATCAATGGGTTGTAACTCTATTTGAAGAAAAATCTTTCCCGATTATTAGTCGCACATCTTTGTAAAGCGTTTTACATATTTCATTGAGTTTTGCTTAAGTTAGGTGGCAACCCTTAAACTCAGCTGTACTTTTTCGAAAAATAGCAACACCTTTCTTAAACTATAGGCCTTATACCTTGAGAGCCGAGGTGCATGTTGCTTGGACCCCCTTTAATCGGCCATTTCAGGCAAAGGAAACAAAAAAGAGTCCGGCGGGCCACACCTGGGCTATAGGGCGGCTGCGGAAGCATTTGGATGCCGGCCTTGGTTAGGTAGCTGTTCACAAGAAAGGCGGTGTGAGCCGGGGCGTTTTCGTGGTGCAACTTATCGGACCCGATTGACACTTCGTTTGAGTCTCTTGAATACTTAGTCGGCGGTCTGAGTTCAAAACTTTGCGCACACGAGTCACATTGTCGGTGTTTGTCGCATTCGCAGGTCTCCCAGCACGGTCTTCATCAACCAACGACCTCTTCCCGGCCTTAAAAAAAAGCTTGGTGCCATCGAAACACACCACTTCTTGCTAAGACAACATCTGCGTAAGCCTGCTCTAATAAACGTTGCACTTTCGGCTTGCACCACTCACAGAAACACATCTCGCGAAAATTTGTCTTGACTCTCCATGTGCCCGAAGACAACTGACCAGCCGCTCGTTCGTTGACTAGGAACGCCCTTTACCGAATCTAATCGGTGCGCGCAAGCTCCGAAGTATAATCGCGGCGGAAGGAAATCAGGCCTTTTATCGTCTGGACAAATCCTGTATCTTTGTGCCTAAAATAGATAAACTTGTCTTAGCCCCTATATAACTAATATCAGGATTTTCGAACATCAGCCGGACAGAAATAAAATTGCTTGAATTCTGATTTGCTGGTTAACCATTGGCACCATAAAGTATTTCCCTGGCTTTGAGTCCTGCAAGTTGCAAGAGTATAACATGTTCGGTTGCACCCGAACTTAGCCCTTCTTTTCTTGTTTAACATACATTTAGTAATATTATCCTTACCACTTTTCTATTGCATAGTAAGCTGGAAACTTAATTTTTGTGTCTAATTTCTAGATTTTCGGAATTTAAGCCTGACCCTCATATTGAATTTCTTACTTTTTTCGAAAATGGCAAAATTTCAAACCGGAAATTTGCATAATCAAATATTCGTATATATAAAAGTACAAATTATTTTTGTCCTTCGATTATTTTCAGACCATGAGTAAGCTTTCTGGACAAGAAAAATCGCAAAACCCTCAAGCTCTCATTCCCAATCATCTCCAAGGCTAAGAAAAAATTAATATGCTTTCATTCATATCAGATTGTCTGAAACTGAAACTGACCGACTGATAACAAATGTGCTGCTAGATATAAATATTCCAAGTCCGACTGCAGTCCAACTCTGCAATTTCACAAAGTGACAAAGGAGAGAAATGAGTTAGAAAGACAACAAAGAGTCGTAAAAAACCGTTTCTAGGGAAAAGCAAAAGTAAAATACACACACAAACCATTAAGAAATTCATTATCATAAGAAAATGAAGAGTTTGTATTAACACAAAACTCTTTTTAAAATAATAAAAAAGAAAATTGATAAAATAATAGAATATTTACTACCGAAAACTCCATAGAAATCCCGATAAAGATCGGCAATTAAAAAGAAAAAATTAATATATGTCCAAAATTTCCCAACAGGGTCAGCATCCGATGGATTTTTTACATTACTCCGTCAACAAGCGACTCTTCCGCGAATTGCTGTAAGTTTACGATAAAAACTGTCGTTCTGGCGAGTAATAAAGAGGGCCTCCCACATGCTCAGAACGCCGTAATGTATGCAACATGCCTGTTATTAGGCTAATTACACACATCAGCCAGCAACATTAGCGTAAAGAGTCGGGGCAAAAAACGCCGGGCAAAGCAGATGAAATGCGGGTTCGAGGTGTCTCTCGCGCGATTCCAGCGCTTTCATAATTATGCGCGCACCGCACACAAACAAAGTCATATCACACTCATATAACAGTTCAGTTCATAAACGAGACTTTTCCGCCACCCACTATTGCTGCATACATCTGGGCGGTGAAGAATATATGTAAGTATATATGGCTGGATAAAAGTGGAAGCAAAAAATCAACCGATTGAACGTGGTGTTGTTCATTGGAGGTGTTCATTGAGTCAAGTCAAGGCCAAACGTCGCCATGGCAACTCTGGTTTTAATTAAAGCTAATAGCAAAACAATTAGCTTTGCCGCTGTTAAGTGAGTTTCGGCGGCAGCATCTAGCTAGCGGTGTAGATGATGTGCGAAAGATTGCTAGTTTATATCTTTTTGCTCTACTTCTCGACTACTTTTGAGGATATTGGAATTTCAAAGAGTAAGTTTTTGTAGGGAAAAGTTTTACGATATCATTGGCATTCCCAAATTTTGTGTAGAGTAATTTGTGTAATGTCTTTCAAAGTTGGAAGGCCTATATAAGGCGGTTGTTGTGGAGAGAAGTTGTCGATTTGACTATCCTTGTCTGAATATAAATCCTTGCCCTTTTCGATAACTCAGACCGGATATTCCAGAAAGGTCATAAAATTGGTCTTTTTTTATAATATCTGGCAATCAACCTATTCTTGAGCCTCTGCAAAAAAAAAAAAACTCTCTTGTATCAAAAAACGAAAAACCACGAGCAATAAATTAACGGTAATCCTCGAAATCAATCGCTCCACTTAACGACAACAAGAATAACCACAGATTCTATTAGCATATTTAATTAAGTCGCACAAAGTTGGTTAAGAATGCGATTATAAGCAGTTATATATAGGTCTGCAGTACACACCCGCATGCCTACAAACTCAAACTACGAATAATTAATCTGTGCCACTTGGCACATTGTTCGGAGCAGTGACTGCCACAAGAAGAAAGCAGCGCTCGGCTGACAAACTTAACCAAGTAGAGCATTAGTGTGCATTAAGTGAGAAAACTGAGGACAACTGATTTCTGAGAATGAAAATACCAGCACGCAAGGGTATTTACTTACAAATACACTAACAAAACACGAAGAAAGCTGTAATTTAGAAGAGATGGCAGACGGCGAAGCATTGTGCAAATAGTTTGCACTACTTTGTATATAATTTGTTGTTGTGTGGATGAAATGAAATGCCGGCACTATGAAAATAATGAAAATAAGGTAATCAGTCTTGAGCGAAGCAGCTTAAGGAGCTCTTTAAGGGCAAAGTGCATACTTATATATTAGCATACAGGTGGGCAGGCATTCATAATTCGTGGAGCGCAGTAAATCTAAAGTAGCCATCTAGTTAGTGTAATTGCCATAATGAATTTTTATGGCGTACGTTGGAAGCAAAATACACAGAAAGAGTAAAAAGAAGTAAGGAAGGGTGCAACAGAACATTTTATACTCTTGCAAATTGCAGGAATCAAAGCTAAGGAAATATCTTAAGGTGTAAAACGGCAACCAAGCGATTTTATATAAACATATACTATATATAACTAATACACCGACCAATAAAATCGGCATAAGATTTTATTCATTTCATTAAGATACCTCACATACAATCACCAATCATATGGAGTAGTCAGCCTATTCTATCAGCCTATCCTGATATTAGTCATAAGGCGGCTAGGTCAAGTTTTTGCCCACTTTTATATATTTTAGGCACAAAGGCACATTTGTTATGAGTAAAACATGCTTTGTAATTTTCATTGAGATAACTTAAATATTGGCCGATATATGCGGTATAAAGACTCCCGTAAGTTCGAAAATCTTTATATTAGGTATAAGGGAGCCCAGGAAAGTATTGACCCGATTCAATCCATTTTTGATACACAGAGTTAGTATTGTCAGGATAGGTTTCTGTCTGAAATTTCAATTATATATCGCACACATTACCCGATATTTTCGGTCAACTATAGATACTGAGGTCCACATATTCGATACCTAGGGGCTTGAACAGTTTTGGTTGGATTTGTGCAATTTTTGGTCATAAGGTGGCATACTTTAGAAGTTATTAGTGCAAAATTGTATTCCGTTATATTAATTACTTTTTGATTTCTGTACTGGAAAGTGAAATAATCAAATGGAATTGTGTTATATGGAAAGTAAGAGTGGTTGTAGTTCGATTTCGCCTATTTTTGCACTGTGACATTGGAATATGATAATGCCTCGTACTAAATTTAGTTGAAATCCGTCATTCGGGTCCCGAGATAGTAATTTAGGGATATGTACATTAAAATTATTAAAGAGCGGGCCAAGTGTATAGCAAAATAAAAGTAAGTAAAGGAAAGAAATTGTAAGCTTTCTTTACTTAAGCCTCATAAAATTATAGCGATGAACAGACAGCACTCTTTGCTTGAGTGAATTCCGCTTATGATATTGAAAAATCAATCAGAAAAGGGAAGACATTTAACGTTATTATTGCTTATACTATATATTTTGTAGATATACCACGACAAGTACTATTTCTACAATATCTAAAAACAAGAAAGAAGGTTCAGCTAGGCTGCACCGAAACTATATACTATATAATCCCACACAAATGCACTTTTCATAGCATAAAAGGATATACACAAATTTTTATCTTGTTTTGATCTGTCACTTTGGATGGCAGAGGAATGCTATACTACTCCGATTCTAACGATATGTTCAAAGATTATAGCATTGGCTTGGACATTAACATATGCCGAATTTAATGAATATACCTTGGCATATAAAAATGTTTTCCATGCAAGGACTTCATTTGAGTCAATCAGTTTATATGGAAGATATACGCTGTAGTTGTCCGATCTTAACATTTTATTCGGAGATTCAATCGATGTCCTGGATAACAATTTAATAATAATAATAATACCCAACGATTACCCTCCTCCCGCCCAACCGACGCGAGGGGCGCAATCCGCGAACGAGCGGGATTAGCCGAGTCATAAAAGGCAAGAGAGTTTTAAGCGTTGCGATCTTAAGCTGCTCAGCTACAGAAACAAAAATTTCAACAGCCGAAATTAAGAATTAGATTAAAGTTTATAATTATTAAATGTTACTTGTTAAGAGTAGATAAAATAATTTTTTTAATGGTAAAGAGTGAGTCTGTTAGATCAAATGTGCTGGAATGAAAATTGAAATCATGACATATACGGCGGAATGGTTCGTTTAACTCAAAATTTGTTCTAGAAAATTTTAAAAGTAAGGGTCTAAACTGCCTGGTAGGGCGAGCGGGAACGTTAAAATTAATATCAGATAAGAGAGATGGGCTACAGACTGACCCATTCATGAGTTTTACAAGAAATATTATACCAAGCATCTCCCTACGACTAGCGAGTGTCGGGAGATTTATAAGTTTTAAACGGTTAATGTAAGGGGGAAGATTTAAACTGGAATCCCAATGCAAATGATTTAAGGCAAAAAGTAAAAAATGTTTTTGAACGGACTCTTCCAAACCACAGAAGCATACTCCAATATAGGCCTCACCAGAGATGTAAAAAGAATTTTTGTGGTAAGCGGATCTCTAAATTCTTTAGACCAACGTTTAACAAAACTAAGAGCACCTTTAGCAGTGGCATGTCATTTCTATCACACCAAGAAACTAGGTTGTTTAAGTCTGTTTGCAACTGACATCTTTCGCTGTTTGAAGTATATGTTTTAAAAAGTTTTACATCGTCAGCATATAATAAAACTTTTGAAAACTTAACAACAGATGATATGTCGTTAATAAATAACAAGAACAGAATTGGACCAAGATGGCTACCTTGAGGAACGCCTGAAGGAACATTGATTATGTCAGAAAAAGTATCTTTAAATATGACTTGTTGAATTCTATTACTAAGATAAGAAGCAACCCATTTTAGAAATATTGGTTGAAAACCAAGAAGATCAAGTTTATTCAAAAGAATTGAATAGTTTACTTTATCAAAAGCTTTACTAAAATCTGTATATATAACATCAGTATTCTTATTCTCCCTAAAGCCCGTTGATACATGTGATACAAATTCAAGCAAATTAGTTGTGGTAGATTTCCCTTTACGAAAACCATGCTGAGAACAAGAAATTAGTGGAGAGATCCGGAAGGTTATGTCGTCTGTTATAATTGCTTCAAAAAGTTTAGGTATTGCAGACAACTTTGCTATTCCCCTATAGTTTTCAATAGATGACCTAAATCCACTCTTATGCAAAGGAATTATAAATGACTTTTTCCATATGGATGGAAATAAGCCTTGCTTAAGAGATGAGTTAAATAGTTTTGTTAGGGGTTGGTATATATATTTGGCACATTTCTTAAGAAAGCATGAGGGAATCATATCTGGGCCGTAATTGTATGAGTTTGCATTTGCATTTGCCAGTTTGTATGACAACAATAAGCTATAGTGTTTCAATATCGACGATTCGGAAAAATTAGTAACTTTTCATGAAAAAATAATATACGCAAACTTTCAGAACGTTATTTCAAAAACTCAGGAACTAGTTCCCATATATACAGACGGTCAGGCCGATGGATCAGGCTTAATCGACTCAACTCGGCACACTGGTAATTTATATATACATACTATACTTTTGAAGGTCTCCGTCGCTTCACTTTTGATTTTACAACATTCGTAGCATACCATTTGTATCCTGCCAAGGGTATAAACACAACAAAGTCTTCTCACAAACAGCAGAAGTTTTCACTTGAAAGGCAATCAGTGAGCAGTCACGAGAAACCGAACAATACAAATAAGCACGAAATATTTTCAAATTCACAATCTTGATGCAAAAACAAAAACAAAAACTTTTCGGCAAACTTTTTGATAATGACAGCGCAAATGCACACGAAATACCCCAGCAGATTCTACGAAGTACTGAAATAATAGTTCGAATAGTAAGAGTTAGGCAGGATATCACAACATATGGTTCAAGTGAAATAGACAAAGTAAAGCTGGTGTCAAGGTAATTGAAGTAAAATTGAGAAAATCTGAAACTCAAAACGAATTAAATACGAGGGTTTGTCAAGAAATATTGAGTAAGGAAGTGGTGCTTCGAAACTTTTAGCCAGATTTAAGACGCTAATTTAGGTATTTATGACAAGTATAGCTAATATAATGTCTAGTAAAAATGAAATACAATATTTTTCCAATATGTAACCGTTAGTTTGGGTTGTATAAATGGGATAGAGTTATGGTATATGACATTAGAACGTTTAAGTTTCGTTGACAGTTTGTGAAACAGTCTTGGCTGTTCTGCGCTGGAAGACTAATTGTCGAATATATCGATAAAACAATGAAAACTATCGAGTACGACCGTCTTGTTTTGATTGCTACGGAGCTAAACATTGCACAACAGAAGGTTCTTTGTTCTTTTCTAAAAGACTGGATACAAAAAGACGATCGATTTATGGGTGCATACGAGTTAACGCAAAAAACTCATGGACTGCATTATCATTGAAGAATCGCAACTGAATCGAAACAAAATCTATACATTTCAGAAGCAGTTGGTTATTTGTATAGAAAAATGGGTCACTTACTAGAAGACAAATGGAAAGCGGATATGGTCGAATTGCATACAGCCGGCGGAAACAGTTTTCAGGAAGTTTTTGCAAAGTCTTTGATGGGATTGGCAGAAAATCATCTACTATAAGCTGTTTCCCTACGGACAAACTCTTAATTCCTTAAGCTGTACTGTCAGCAATGGAACCGGCTGAAGGTAGCAATCGCCCAGAAGCCAGGCATGACCAATAAGAGAAAAATTGTGTTTCATCGGAGAACACAAGACCGCACACACCTCGTTAATGACTCGACAGAAGCTCCAAGAACTTAGTTTGATGGTACTTAAGTATGGACATTGCACCAAGCGTAGTAGTGCCACTAGAACACTGTACTTTCGATATACTTATGTGATAAAATATACCAGTCAAAATTCTTAAAGAAAATTGTGGAATTATTTAATGGAGATCCTAATATTTAATTTCCCACACTGCCATCAAAATTAAAAAATCTTCCAAAACCAAATGTGAGAACAAGTGGAAGAACATTTCTCAGATGTCAAAATTCAAATGGAAATAAAGAAAAGAAATATACTAAAAAAAAAAGAAGTAAATCAAGAAGCAAAAATTTTAATTTATAACTTTATTGGGAAATGTGGACACATATCGATTTCCGCACCATTGAATATCGCTCATAACAACAACAGCAGCAAATCAGTCAACAAACATGAGGAGAATATTTGTATTTCCTCCTTTAGGTCTATTCAGGCGTAGAAGTGTGTGTTATAAAAACCATTGGAAACACTATAAACACATAAATAAATAAACAGAGAGGCAACAAGTAGTAAACGGATACCAAAGTAGGCAAGGAAATAAACAACAAGTATACGCCTCGAGCGCTGTCCGGAAGCAGTCATGCAATCACCGAAATTAAAGCGGCACAAACACACAACAACATTGGCGCACAGGAAAAATTATATAAGAATAAACTTTTTCGCAAACTTTCAGGTGAAGCAGACAAATACGTCAATAATGACAAACGCGTCAAACTTGAAAACGTGAGTGGCGGGCGGAGAGTAGCTTAGGATATAAAGGCAGTGGAACTGAAGGAAAAGCAGCGACGTAAAGGAATATGAGGGGGTAAAAATGTAGTTGAACTTTCTGTATACCGTCTTGGCTACTTTCGGCGTTGGTTGCTCTTCCGCCCAATATGTTCTCAGTCCGGCACATATTAAGGATAACAATCGATAATAAGATACTTTAATTTCCTGCTCTTAGTAGCTCAAATGAACTTTGGCCAATTGAAAGCAAATATGTCCAAGTAGATATATCTTATGTTGACAAAAAAACAGTTTTGCAAAAGAAAATAGTTTGCCAATATAAGGGTGAGCATTAAATGTAGGTTGAATGTTCAACCTACGCTGCATCGACGCCGAAGGAGCCTATTTTTAAAGAATTGTAACGATTGAGCAATAAACCTACTATTACTTTCCGGACAAACCCTGTATGAACGGAATAGACAACACTTAAAGAGAAGTTGCCGATAATGAGCAACAAAAGTTGTCACGTCTGAAATCAGACTCAAGGCTGCGTTCACATAGAAAGACGTAAACAGACAGTAGCATTTCTAATTTTGATATCTACTCTTACATTTTCATCAGTATTGATGCTATTGCGAAAATTAACTATATTCTCAACATTAGATTAACGGGGTATTCTGGTCTAGAAATTTAAAAAAATCGAGATTTTTTTTTTATATTTTCAAAGTTTAACTATTCAGGAATATGTGTACAAAAGGATTTTTCAAAATTCAAATTATTTTCGGAGATATAGGCATTTTTCTGACCCGGCATCCAAACTTGTTCGGCCGGAACTAATCGACCAAAAGACTTTACGCGAAACTTTTAACTCGTTTTTCTCAAAACTGACTTTTTCGGAACGATACCCACGATTTCTCAGGTTCTACTGGACCGATTTACTTGAAATTTTTATAGTCTTCTTTATAGGCTTATCTATGGTTGAAACTAGCCCCATCCCCAAATTTTTATTTTTATTATTTTTAAAAAATTCGAAATAGTCAGAAAAAGTGATCCAAAAAAACTTTTTTTTTCAGACAGTCGCCAATTTGTGAAAAAAAAATTTCCCACTTTTCCGTAGTTCCGGCCATTGCGACATTATTCTAGATTGATAATCTTTTTTTTTTTTTTTTTTTGTTTCAGATAACTAGGAGGGTTAAAATCATGGGTATGGTCACGTGGAAATTTTTAGAGACCCCCCACTTCGTCAGCTCATAATTTTTGAAATTTTTTACTTTTTTTAGTTTTTAATTTTTGCTGTACTCTTCTAAAATTAACAAATAACTAATTAAAAAAAAATGGATAGGAAAAATATTAATTGCCTTTTTTTACGACACTTTAAAAATTACATGAAATTCATGCTTCTAGACCAGAATACCCCTTTAAATTTGATCACGACGGCGAATTCTCTCTTTGTAACTCTCACTAAGCTATTAAACATGGTGAAAAGGCAGTCGATCAGATTTACCAGAACTACCGTTAAGTATTTACAAAGCAAATACAAACAATTCAAGGAATTTCTAAACTAAAGGGACCTCTAATTGAGGGTTGGTGGTATGCACCATCATCTCATCAAATATGACTGGAATTGACTCATTAAAACTGCATGCTTTAAAAGTTTTTCTGGCGATTTCTATAATGAAAAAAATTAACAACGAGTTTCTTTGAAAATTTTCAAGGAAATCGTGGCTACGGAATCGTTGAAAATGTTGAAGAAGTGTTTTGGGAAGCCTACTTTATCAAGAAAACCAGTACTTGAGTGGCGCAAAGCAGCCAGTGGAGGTCGAGAAGTCATCGAAAACTTGTCTTATGGGAGTCCTCCACCTCAGTTAATGAAGATAACATCGAAAAGTGTAAAAAGTGCTTTAAAATAGTCGTGTTGGCATCAGAGAGATAACGGAGGTCCTCAACATGTATCGACTCAACCATTTTGGTTAATGTTTTGGGTATAAAACGTGTCAATATTAGATTCGCAACAAAAGACCTAAATCAACTGTCGAACAATTTTGCAATTGGTGCTCCAAATATGAGGCGAAATCGAAAAATCAAAATTCTTTAAGTCACAGAAGAGAGAAGCTGATAAATGGGTAAAGTGTATGGAAATCCACTGTCCATCCTGTGCTGTCTTATATTTTATGACAGATTTTACGGCAGTCGAATTCGAACTTTTATCAAAATAAACGATATTTTAGATGCCTATGAAAGTTATACGAGCTCGCTGTTTGGCTCAAATCATCATTGAACATTAAAATGAACAAAGCAGTCAAAAAGTAACAACAATGGGTAATACTAAGCCATTGGTGAGCTTTAAGGTCTAGTGCTAATATTCAAAAGTGTTATTGTCGTAACGCCAGAAAACATTTCTGAAGTAGTTTCGAGGAATAGTGCCGAGTTGACAGCCCTTGGCGAATAACCCGGTTACTTAGGCGCGACTGTCGTGGTAACGGCGTATTCAAAAGTGCTACCAAATCCTTTCGTTTCATATCGTTTAAATGCTCGCCACAGCACGATAAAAAATCTCTAGTTGAGCTTATTAACATTCCGCTTTCCATTCTTCAGCTCCGATAACTAAATCATTTTGCTCTAAATAAAGAAAAACTCTCGCACATAGGGTTCAAAGGAGATATAAAGCGCCGCCATTTTAGAAATATCTAATGCGAAGATAAATTATATGCGGGTACAGCACACCACACTCCATTACTTTTATGACCTTGCAACAAAGTAGTATTTGCCACAAATCAAGTGACAATGCAGCAATTGCGAGAGTTTAAATGGAAGAATAATAATAACGATGAAAGCATAAAAGATTAAAAGATTAAACAGGGTCTATGTAAAGAACATTGATACTAAGGCAACACGTTGCTTAAAGTATTTTAATATTATTTAAGATTATATACATACAGTCTACCAACAAGAATATTATTTGAATAAATTGTTGGCCAAATGGACACCACGGCTCCGTTTGCGTATCTCCACCCGTTTACGCCAATTTTCGATGACCCGGTGCAGCATTTTGGCTGGAATTTCAGCTATAGTGCGCTAAATGGCTGAATATTGACCTCGAGATGCTCGAGCGATAGGCGTAAACCTTTGATCTAACATACCCTCAGTTAAAGCACTTTAGAGGCGTTAAATCACATGCTCTTGGCGGTCACTTGACTTGGCCCCTTTCTCGAAATTAACGGGCCGCCAAGTTTTGCACGCAATATGTCCATGTTTAAACTGGAATCTGAAGAATGCCACGCAAGCCACCAATGAAATTTGTGAAGTTTACGCAGACGATGCTGTATCAGTTCGTGTAGCGCAACAATGGTTCGCTCGCTTCCGTTCTGGAAATTTCGATGCGAAAAATGCACCTCGCTCTGGGCGACCTATCGTCGAAAAATTCGATGAAATTATGAAAAAGATTGACCAGGACCATCTCATAAGCAGCCATGACATCACTAAGGACCTTAAATTCATCATTTAACGGTTTTGAACCATTTAAAAAAGGCTAGCTACAAAAGGAAGCTCGATGTTTGGGTACCACATGTATTGTCAGTGAAAAATTTAATGGACCGAATTCAAATCTGCGATTCTTTGCTGAAACGAAATGAAGTCGAACCATTTCTGAAGCGAATGGTAACAAGAGACGAAAAGTGAATCAAATACGACAATAATGTGCGAAAAATATCATGGTCCAAGCGTGGTGAAGCTCAACAAACGGTGGCAAAGCTAGGAATGACGCCTCGAAAGGTTATGCTGAGTGTTTGGTAGGATTGGAAAGGAATCATCCACTATGAGCTGCTCCAGTCTGGTCGAACGATTTATTTTACATTTTAGTGTCAACAACTGATGAGATTGAAGCAAGCTATCGAAAAAATCGACCAGAACTGATCAACAGAAAAGGCTTCGTCTTCCATCAGGACAACGGTAGACCACACACATCTTTGATGACTCGGCAAAAACTGGGAGAGCTTGGCTGGGAAGTTTTGATGCATCCACCATATAGCCCTCACCTTGTACCACCGGACTACCATTTGTTTGGGTCAATAAAGTTGGCTTCAAGAGAAGCCTGTGAAAATTCTTGTCGCAGTTTTTCACCGAAAAACCAGAAAAGTTTTACATTGATAGAATAATGTCTCTAGCGGAAAATGGCAAAAAGTGTTCGACCAAATTGGTATTTGGTTCATTAAAGTTCATTATAAATAAATGACACAAATAAGTTGAAGTTTGATTAGAAATACAAAAAGACTTTTTCGACTACCCAATATATGTACACTCGATAAATGTATAAGCAAAGTAAAATAGATTTTTTGGCTTTCACACTTGGATATAACCCTTAACGTAAAGCATAGTTAGGTGCCAAAAATTTATGGAACTAGACCCTTCCCATTAAATGATTCTGTAAAATCGCTCCAAATGCGCGATAATGTTCGGTCATATTCGAATTGAGCCCTTCCTTTCTTTTATTTTATTTTTGTCAAAGTAGCAACGTCAACTAAGCAGTTTAAGCATGAAAACACACAAAAGAGCGACCAACAGCAGCCATGAAAGAATGCCTTGAACGTCAGCAACATTAACGCCTCTTAACCCGAGTGACATTGTGTTGGTGTGTCGTACCGGTAGCATTGCTTTGCAATGGGCGGACAGTACCATATAAAACCAACTTACCAAAGAGTAAAGTGTAGTAAGAAAGAGAGTATCTGAAAGGACTAGTTAGCTAACTACCCAACAAATTGCAATGTCCTTACAAATACAGATTGGCTTCCGCCGGTTTTTAAATCTACAAACTATCAATTGCTAAGCTGACAACCTCTACTACGGTGAACAATTGGGAGTTGTCGACGAAAGCGTTCCCTAAACATAAACTAATTTTGCACCAAAATGAACTAGTTCCTCGTTGGTTCCATGCTGACTCAACACACTAAGTGATATCTAATGCAGTTAGTAACCATGAAAATGCAGGCAAAAGGCGCCGAGTGTTTTAAAAGAGAGAAGTATTGATTCCTGATGCAGTGTAAGAAGCACTGCGGTGAATTAAAAAACTTTCTGCAAAAGTATTTGATTAGAAATTTCTTGGCGTAAGAACGTAAGAACACGATTCTTGAAAGAACAGGAAATGTCTGTGTACTTATATAATAAAGATTTTTATGTGCATAGACAGGGCTGCGGACTATTTTAAATGCAAATTAATTTCCGTTGATGATAAGCTATAAGCTAACAGCCGATAAAATCAAGCTCACTGAATTTCTCAATAAAAATTCAATACAAAACCAATTTCGCAAATATTTAAAACTTTATGGGCGTTCTAGTCATAAATATTTTTATTGTTGCTGCACTGTTATGCATAATAGCATAGGTACTAAAAATACAAGTATTTTATGGCTGAATTAGTGAGCAGATTTTTCAAAAAAAAAACAATTGAGATTATATTAGAACCAGTTTGGATAAATTAAAAGAAGAACAAAATTTACCTATCATTTCACTTTTAAGTTACAATAAAATAAGCACAGAACATATTACGAACTCGATTAGTTGCTTGGTTGAGATACAACTCGTAATTACGAATCTCAAAATGACTAAGACAGCATCACTTTTTTCATGCTACCATTTACTAATTCTTTGCTGAATCTGAATCTGTCAAATTCGTTCCTAATTTTGTCGATTTTTTCCTAATCTAACCAAATTAAGTGACCAAGATTACGAATAATCACTAGCCCGCGATATCAGCCGCATTTATATATAAGTTGCCTTTTATATATACAAGCGCTATTTGTGTTTTTTACAGTAACTTCAGATATTCATCTCGGCCAAAAAATAGAATTAAATCGCGAACATTTTCGCGTATTTTATACAACTTTCGACTAGAAGAACGCAGAGCAGAAAAACTAAGTGATAAGAAAGATATAATATAGATCTTAATGAAGAATATTTTGAAAAACAATAATG
Source organism: Bactrocera neohumeralis (assembly GCF_024586455.1). Taxonomy (NCBI): domain Eukaryota; kingdom Metazoa; phylum Arthropoda; class Insecta; order Diptera; family Tephritidae; genus Bactrocera; species Bactrocera neohumeralis. The sequence goes on from NC_065922.1 coordinate 25,334,061, forward strand.
TGATTTTCGATCATTAATATTTGTTGTTGTTCCATCCCGAAATATAAAAGGCAACCTACGTATAAGTCACAAAGCGAGCTATATGCACCGATCTAAATCGAACATCAAGCGAATATCTCTATTATTGGATGGAAGTATAGAGGTATTTCTCTAAAACTCAAGATCTCAAATGATCGGATTAGCTGTATTATTTGAGAAGTGGCTTTATACTTAGCGAATATCTTTATTATTGAATGGAAATCTAAAGCTACTCCTGAACCAATACAGAAAATCCGATGATATGAGATCTTGAGTCTTAGAGAAATCCCTCTCTACTTAATATGCAATGTTATTTTTATCTTATTTAAGAATAAACGGAAAGATGCATTCAAACTGCGCACGTAAAACAACTCGATAAAAAAAATGTTTTCCTAGATTGGTACAACCTTTTTTTTTATGTTCGTGTCGTCGCGATAATAAAAAATTGTATTAAAATAAATAAAAATGTATTTTTTTGTCAATCAAATTTGATTAGATGGCAAGTCACGCAATTTACTTGTATATATGCTTTCAAGCTAAGTATGTAATTAGTGCCTTCTTGTTTAAGAAAACTGCACACCTCAGGCTGTAAAAGAATTTCTTCATGCAAAAAAAACTTTCCTAGTATTTTATTCAAAGAAACGATAAATTGATTAAATTCTATTCTTTTTTTTTGATGACCACCGAAATATATCTATCTCTGCTCTCAGATATAATTGCCATTGAAAGCGAACGACTTACGTGCTTGCCTTCCTGTTCTATTTAGAACCATATACGCTTTTTCGAGAAACCGCTAAGGGTCGACACACGATTTTGTGGCATTTTAAGTTGCAAGCATTGCTTTCAAAGTCAGGTAGGTTATAGAGAAACCATTTGGGCAGTTTAAGTTGTAAAAACATATAAATGTGGTGACAGACAATCAGACTATTTTCAATTCAAATTTTAGGTCTATCAGAGACGATCGGTATCTTTGTATGAGTACATACATACATATATGAGAATAATTAAATATTTGAAATACCCACTCGCACTTTTACCATATTCTATTTAAAAATGGAATTTTATTATAAAATATTTAATTTTATTTCAAATCAACTAAATTAAGCAACTTTAATTAACTCAACATTTGAATGCAATAACAACACTAAGCAAAGCAAATGCTGTGGATGTGAAAGTATGACGTAAGCGAACGAGTTTGGAACTAACGAAGAATTATTCTATTCTATATTTAGTTAAAATAATCAACAAAAAAATTAATTCAAAAGCTGTCATTTGTATAAACATATGTACATACAAGCACTTATATGTAAACAAGCATTAGTTGAATTAAATGAAAGTTGCCAAAAAGCACGTTTTTCCAACGAAATATTTTATTTGCATGAAATTTTCTGTTTTACAAATACAAGTTTTTTTCTTGGACTCACTATAAAACCCGAACAAAATTATATATTTTTTCAGCATATTACATAAATTTAATGTCATATGAAGTGTGCAAACGTTTGCAACTATCAGATTGGCTGCGGGGAAAAAGTGCTAACCTCAAAAATTTTAATTTAATCCTTCTTTATGGCTCTTTTATTTTATTACTGAGTTTGACTAATTAATGCATTTTTTCCAACATATGAAATATATCAAAGTTAATACTAACTGATACAAATACGAAACGGAAACATTCCAATTAAAGTGCACGTGTGGGACAAACACAAAACAAATGATCCCATATAAGCTTCCAATTTTACTCTTTACATGTGAGTGTAAAAAAAAGTGAATAACTGCTTTAGCAACAAGTATCAAATAGTGTGAATGATGAATAGGAAAAACAATATTTAATGATACAACTAAAATAATATTGATGCCAAGCAAAAACGAAATAAACGATTTAAGGATAATTAGTGGGCAAATAGGAAAACAGTTTCAGAAATCTGAGTTAAAAAATATGTATCCAAAGTTGAAATGGCGAACGCATTTAATAATAAATTATCGTACATTGTGAACAAAAAGTATCAGGAAATTGCAAAAACAAACGCAAAATATTTAACTATTCGTCAAGCTTTTCTTTCCTTCAAAGTAATTTCCACCAGATGCAATTCACTTATGCCAACGATAAGCACTTTTTGGGATGGCCTTCAGCCCCTTCAGGGAATTTTGTTTTAACTCGCGGATCGATTGAAAATGGGTTCCATTCCGAAGATTATTGACTTGCTTGCATGTCAAACTCACAAAACCAAGCCCTATCGGCAGTTATAAAGATCTCCATGAATGTGAGATCAGAATTCGCAAGATGAAGCACGTTCTAGAAGACCTGTTTACAGCAATCTTTATAAAAAAAATCAACTTTATCAAAATATCCGCCAAAATCACTCGAACGGACTTGCGAGATGTGTCGACCTCTCTTGCCATCTCTCTAACACTTGCCTGACGATTTCCAAACCCCATATTCTTCACTTTTTTAATATGTTCATCAGTTGAAGAGGACGAAGGTCGTCCAGAACGAGGCATGTCTTCAGCGACTTCTCGTCTTTGAAAGCTTTGTACTACTCGTAGGCTTGTATTTTTGATAAGGCTGAATCACCGTAAGCCTTTTCCAGCATTCGCAATGACGCACACGGGGTATGGTTAGAAATAAAAAATTTTAGACAAATTCTTTGTTCGTTATTTTTATCTATTGTAAAAATCCCAAAGCACTACTAAGTTGTATCGACTTATACAGCTGCTGTAACCAATCTGGTTGACAGATCGCTCTCATATATGGGCATAGTAATTAACGACAGTGACATTTTTTTCAAAAGAACATCGATTAAATTACCAACTCGCGATCCACAAAACAGTTTTCGTAAGCAAGTGCTTTTAAACTTAAATTTATACCAAAAAAAATGAGAAACCTTAGAAAATATTTCAAGCAAAAAAAAAATGTTCGAAAGTTTCACCAGCGCTGATTGGATATCTGATAATTCACACAATAAGGGGATATGGTTGAACAAACCCTCGGTTTAATGTACTACCGGTTGTACGAGCCAAAGTAATTTTCCATACGTTGTTTTCTACCAGAAAAACTGCTTATTTATCAGAACCACTGACATCGGACCACTATAGCTATAACCTGCCATACAAACTGATCAATAAAACTAAAGTCCTTGTAAGGAAAACTTTTTTTTATTTGACAAGGTATCTTCACGAAATTTGGCACAGATTATCATTCTAGGCAGCGCTGCAATCTCCAAACAAATTGTGCGGATCGGGCTAATATAGGATTTAGCTGCCATACAAACTTAGCGATCAAAATGCAGATAAAGATAATTTTATAATGCTACAAGAAATAAGCTGTGAGGGGTATGAAAGCCTCAATACAGCCAAACTTAACGTTTTTTCTTGTTTTTGCTTTAATTTACATATCCAATTTCATACCTTGAATTTTAGCTTCATTATTTATGTTTAAAGTTAAAGTCAATAATTTCATTTACGTCAATCATTTTCATTAAATATGAAAATTAACATGAAATAATTGAAGGAATAACATTTAATTTGTCAAACCACACAATCCTTATATTAAGTTATAAAATAAACTTCACCGGCACACATGGCAACATTATTAACGCTTTCATTCGGCATTATGTGGATTACACACTGAGCGAATAATGTAACTGATACACATCCATGGACGCATGGAGGCAAGACTGCATGCATAAAACCTGATATGTAGCGAATAAATGGCCATTAATGTTAACTAGCATATCAATCATAATTAAATGAGCTAATTAAGAAGACATTCACTGCTGTTTTGCTGCCTTAATGAAAGCTACACCGCTCGTGAGTATGAATGTATGTTTCTTGGAACTAGTGCAGCATACATATAAAGGAACTACTGAAACTGACAAGCAGCGTGGCTTACATTTTAATTAGCACCACATACACAACGGAAAAAGCGAAATATTAGAAAGTAAAAAACAAAGAAAAAGCCGCCAGGAAACACAAGTAAATCCCTTAAGCTACAATGCCTTTGAAAAATGGGGGCGCAATGTGTTGTTAATGCCGTTAGAGAGCGGAAAGTCTGCGCATAATAGCAGCTGTCTGACCCAGATCGTGTTTACAACCTGAATTTCTTTGCATATTTTGTATATTTAAGTTTGAACATGCGGCTAACAAAATGTTTTGGTTACGAAGGACTTGGCTTGCCACAACAACCAAAGGACTAATTAAAAAGTTTGAAACACAATTAGGTGGCAAGTTAACAGCGAAAATAATGCCAGAAACAAGTAGACACAATAGGAGAAAAAGAAAACAAGCCAAATGGCAAGAAAACATTGAAAACGCTCATTCAACGCGTGTACAACCAACTTAAAGTAAAGCGCACTGGTGCGTATGAGCAACATTAAATTGCCTGGTTTTGGCGCGATTGTTTGTGTGTGTTCAATTGGCGCAAATGTACTTATATAATTTTGGCAGCAAGTCGTTTGTGGCGGAAAAACATCAAAGGAATAAATGTGGCATTTATGAGGGCTTGCAAAATTAATGCGAATGTAAGCAAGACTCAGATTTGTGCAGGACAACATGGAAGGTTTACTTTTTTTGGTGCTTTTGGCGCGGCAAAATCGCAAGAAAACAGGAAAACAAAAATAAAAGAAATGGTTGTCATCAAATATGCATGAAAACGCCATTCACCACAGTAATGAAGTTTTTACTGAGCATGCTGCAAAATTTACATACATACATATGTATATACATACGCTTGCTCACTTCCTTCATTATTCTGCTTATTTACGCACATTTTTCACATTTTCCAAGCACTTATCACACTTCATCTTTTCATTTAGTTACGGTTATTTAGTTTGATGACGCAAATGCAAACATTCACCGAAACTCACAAAATTATTTATCGACACTCAATAAAGAGACATTACTGACGCAGATACTAGGAATCAATGTAGAAGCAATTGCAAAAGGAAATGAAAGTCGCAGGCGCTTGTGATAACTTTTGGCATTTAAAGTCAGCAAAAACTGTTGGCAAACAGTTGCCATGACTGTCAGCGCTGCCTACACATAATACTAAAATCAGTCAACGTTTCGGTTGTCGGCACGTTTCGCAGTTGAACGGTGATATAGTGTATATTTGTATCAAAAAAATGTGTTAATATTCATTGCTGTTAAAGCGTATCGAATTTGCATCAAAAATCGATTATAACAGTGACAGGCTGCTGCAATTTTAAACAATAAAAGTTGGTTTGAAAAATTCATAGGCTAACATAGAAAATAATATTTTTTTTTACTTTATAAAATTTTTTTATTATTCAATTTAGTTATCTACGAGGGCGATACCACGGTCACAAAATTGTTCAAGCCATTTATATAACACGATTTGCTAAAACTTCAAAATAAACCTCCGTTTCAAAGATTACCTCTTCATTGTTGCTAAATTTCTTTCCATCGAGCACTCTTTGGGGGTATAAGAACAGAAAATAATCACTGGAGGCCAGATCTGGAGAATACCATGGATGCAAAAACAATTCGAAGCTCAATCAATGAAATTTTTCCATCGTATTTATTGATTTGTCACACGGTTCGTTGGCTTGGTGAAACGTTGATGAAATATCTCTCTCCGCCTTTTTGTCTTTTGAATTTCACGGCTATGTTTAAAGCGCTACAGAACTCGTATCTGGCAATACTACTCTATCACTTCGAACTGCGGAGTAATGGTTCGACGATTCAGAGCGGGTGAAAACAACACCATGGATAAGCCAGCTGGTGGAAGACCTGGGATGTGACATCTCGTGGACATCGCCCAGAAGATGGCAGTTAGTCACCAAACCATTTTAAGCCATCTGCAGAAGGCGGGATACACAAAAAAGCTTGATGTTGGGAATCAACGCCTGTGATATGCTGCTGAAACGGAACGAGCTCGACCCATTTTTGAAGCGGATGGTGACTGGCGACGAAAAATGGAACACATACGACAATATCAAGCGAAAACGATCGTGGTCGAAGGCCGGTGAATCGCACCAAACCGTGGCCAAGCCGGGATTGACGGCCAGGAAGGTTTTGCTGTGTATTTGCTGGGATTGGAAGGGAATCATCCACTATAAGCTGCTCCCATATGGCCAGACGTTTTAAATCTACCATCTACTGCGAACAATTGGACCGCTTGAAGAAGGCGATCGACCAGAAGCGTCCAGAATTGGCCAACAGGAAGGGTACACTGCGTTGATGACTCGTCAGAAGTTCCGGGAGCTCGGATGGGAGGTTTTATGGCATCCACTACTATATAGCCCGGACATAGCGCCAAGTGATTACCACCTGTTCCTGTCCATGGCGAACGCCCTTGTTGGTATAAAGTTTAACTCAAAAGAGGCTTGTGAAAAGTAGCTGTCCGAGTTCTTCGCAAATAAGGAGGGAGGCTTCTACGAGGAGGGTATTATGAAGTTGCCGTCTAGATGGGAACAGATTATCGAACGAAACGGCGCAAATTTGAACTAAATCACTGTAACACTTTTTATAAAGCATTGAATAAAGAGCAAATAAGCGGAAGGGAGATATTTGACAACCTTATTTATCCAATACGATCCTTTGATATCTTTAAGGTCTCAGCTCTCTCGAACAACTGCATTTTACGATCATCCGAAACTAATTTGGGAACTTTTTTAATGTTTTCGTTGGTAACAGCCTCTTTAGAACATCCGCTGTCTTCATCGTCATTTCGCCTCGTTCAAACTTAGCAAACCACTTTTCAACGTTGGATTTCCTGGTGCAATGTCCAAATAATGTTGATCAATCCAAACTTTGGCTTCAACAGTATTTTTCCTCCCAAAAAACAATGCTTCAGGAGATTCATTTTTATCCATTTTCTGTAAACTAACACAAGTCGTTTCAGTCAAAATGCTATATCTCATAAACTAATAGTTCGACAGCTCTCAAATTTGTACATGTATCTTTTAAATGTAGAGGCTGACTAAAACTCATATGCATTTAATATTTATAGTAGTACCATCTATGGGTCAGCCAACGAACTTTTCAAACCACCTGTTAACAAGTTAAATTAGCTTGGTCTTACGCTCGAGAAAATGGGCACAATTCTCTAATTTTCTTTGTTATAAAACACAGAAGATTACTCCTTAGTCAAGAGTTGTAATAGGCTGGAGAGATCGGAAGATATATAAGTATATATATAATTAAGGACGATATAATTTTCAGAAAATATTTACCGAAAAGTAATATTAATACTCTAAATATAACCTTGATATAAAAGCCGTTTAATGACCAAAAAGAAAAAAAGGTTGACTTCGACTGCACCGAAGTTATAACATACTTCACAGTTCCATTGCATAGCATAAAGATCTGTATGGTAATTTTGATCGGTCCGTTTATATGGCAGCTATGTACATACATATATGCGAAAGCGATGCATTTCATGAAGATATCTTGTCAAATAAAAAGTATTTCAGATAAGACCTTGAGTTCGATCAATCAGTTTGTATTAAAGCTATATGTTATAGTAATTAGATCTGAAAAATTTAGACAGTAATACATGCCAAATTTCTTAAAAATGTCTCATGAAATGAAAAATCCTAAGTAATAAGATTTTTGGTAATATTTTCGATATTTTAGGGCACTCTTTCTTTTCTTTTTTAGCAATTTTTTTTTTGGGAAGCCGTCATTATATCAAAAGTTGATATTTTGATTAGTCCTTCGATTATTACTTGTTAATTAATATTAATAATGCATATTTTTCGTTATAGGGTTTGAGAAAATTTTAAGCAAACAAATCTTTCTCACCGCCAGACATTTTTTTCGAAGTCTCTTCTGGAGATTGATATTTTGATGAAATAATCTTCAGTGCACATTCGATTATTCGACCCGTCCATATGCGGTGGGTACTGCTCTGCAACCAATTTGTATTCATACCAAATGGTCAGCTTTATGCTCTTCAATTTTATGGAAATTCTAATGGCCAATGCATTCAAGTGAGAAGTTCTAAAGCCACAACTTGCATTTACAACATGTACAATGTGTTAATGACTTTCAATAAATGTGTGTAAACATGTAAAACAAAGGGTAAACAATTTGTTAAGGAACACATTATTTTGCGAAAATAAAGATATTTAAAAAAACAAAAATTATAAAAAAAATTAATTTATTGAAAAACAACTCCCCCTCTTGCTTTTCAGTAAATTAAATATTTTTTCTAATTTTTGTTAAGTTCCGGTGAAGCCACATGGCAATGGTCCGATTACGGCAATCTACGAACTCCGCCTTACTTTTTTCTAAGAAACATGTGTACCAAGTTTCTTCAAGATATCTCAATTTTTGGACGGAAAGATAGACAGTAACCCGGATTTCAACTTTTTTCGCCATCCTGATCATGGCGTATGCCGACGATATTGATATCATCGGCCTCAACACCCGCGCCGTTAGTTCTGCTTTCTCCAGACTGGACAAGGAAGCAAAAGAAATGGGTCTGGCAGTGAACGAGGGCAAGACGAAATATCTCCTGTCATCAAACAAACAGTCGTCGCACTCGCGACTTGGCACTCACGTCACTGTTGACAGTCATAACTTTGAAGTTGTAGATAATTTCGTCTATCTTGGAACCAGCGTAAACACCACCAACAATGTCAGCCTAGAAATCCAACGCAGGATAACTCTTGCCAACAGGTGCTACTTCGGACTGAGTAGGCAATTGAGAAGCAAAGTCCTCTCTCGACAAACAAAAACCAAACTGTATAAGTCACTCATAATTCCCGTCCTGCTATATGGTGCAGAGGCTTGGACGATGTCAACAACTGATGAGTCGACGTTGCGAGTTTTTGAGAGAAAAGTTCTGCGAAAGATTTATGGTCCTTTGCGCGTTGGCCACGGCGAATATCGCATTCGATGGAACGATGAGCTGTACGTTCAGCGAATTAAAAGACAGCGGCGGCTACGCTGGCTAGGTCATGTTGTCCGGATGGATGAAAACACTCCAGCTCTGAAAGTATTCGACGCAGTACCCGCCGGGGAAGCAGAGGAAGAGGAAGACCTCCACTCCGTTGGAAGGACCAGGTGGAGAAGGACCTGGCTTTGCTTGGAATATCCAATTGGCGCCACGTAGCGAAAAGAAGAAACGACTGGCGCGCTGTTGTTAACTCGGCTATAATCGCGTAAGCGGGGTCTACGCCAATTAAGAAGAAGAAGATCATTTATATATATGTATATGAAGCCCCATAAGTTATAATACTCTGAGGCAAAATGTTGCAAGAGTATAAAAATGAGACCAAATAGCAGTTTGGTGGAACTCATATCTCTCTAATTTCTTTTTGTTGAAATATGCTTGCTGAAAAATTGGGTAAGCCTTTAAAATGCACCCTATCTTGAACCAGATATAAACATATACATACATTCATGCCTTCATAACTATTTGTGTATACAATTTGTAGTTGTTTATACTCGCAGCGTCATGTTGCATGTATTTCCTACGTTGTGCGTGCTTCATTATCTGTGAAGCCCCCTGGGTTCAATGTCGAATTTATTTCGCAAAACTTTTGTTTGCCACCCAAACATTGTGTATGATAGATGACATCAAACATTGTCTGTGTGTGTGTAGGCGTGTGGGTGTATGCACGTTTATGAATTTTAGCTTTCATGTTTAGAATAGTCGCTGAAAATTCTTGAACAATATTGCAAAGTATATTAGAGAACACAGACTGAATCTTTCTAATACTGAAGCATGAACAATTTGCGATTTAAAGTCATAGCTTAATTTTCAGTTATACATATATATAAATAAACAAATTGTATAAAATATATACAATAAATTAAAACAATGAGGAATATGAGTGGAGACCAAATAAAAAAAATATAAATATATTATAGAAAAAATATTGATAATAATAAAAATGAAACTAAGGAAAGCAAAATTAATAAAAGAAAATCTTAGAAAAACATATTAAAATACCGTTATGAAGTGAGGTTAAGATTATAAACCTTTTTTCTGTTTGGTTTGGTTGGCATTGAAAAAATTAATAAACCTTACAAAAAAAGTTGAAAAAAATTTCAAATTTTGTACCAAAGAGTGATAATTTGCGGAACGCAGTAAATTTTTTTCCTTTTGAAGAAAAGTGCTGCTGAGTCGCATCGAATGTTGGTCAAGGCATACGGTGATCATGCGCTATCAGAAGCATCATGCACACGATGGTTTCAGAGATAAAGATTTTGATGCGAGAACTGAGGAACGTCAAGTACCACCAAAAAGGTTTGAAGACGTCGAACTGTAAGCAATATTGAATAAAGATGATACTTTGAGTCAAAACCAAATGTCAGCAGTGTTAAATGTTGCACAACAAACAACTTCAGACCGTTTGAATATTATGGGAAGGATGCTGTTTGCTTCAAAGCGATGATGAAAAATGGATTTATTTTAAGTATCCTAAACGGCGAAAATCATGGATTAACTTGGAACAACCGTCAACATCGACTGCAAAAACTGAACCTTATCACCTTAATGGGGACTAGATAACCGTTACAAAAACAACAACTGCGAAAACAGATCGATTCGGTAAGAAGGCAATACTCTGTGTCTGCTGGGATCAGAAGGGTGTGTTATATCATTAACTTCTGAAACCTGGTGAAACTGTTAATATTAATCGACATATCATATAAAAAATTCTCCATGCAAGGGCAATGAATTCGATTCTTTAGTTTGTATGACAGCTACCATATATGCTATAGTGGTCCGATATCGGCGATTCCTACAAATGAGCAGCTCCTTTGGTAGAAGCGAAATTTCATATCGATATACGGACAGAAAAGCTGGCTTAAATTTTCTAGAAATAATTAAAGAAAAAAGTATAATAAAAAAAAAACAAAGAAAAAATAATAATTTATTTAAAAAGTTATTATCGAAAGACTTACTCAGCTTTTAAGCTTTTTAAGCATTTTTTTTGAATCGGAAATGCAACAAAAATCAAGATAGTGTCTAGATAATCAAAATAAACCAAAATTTAGTTAAATTGTATTTTTAAGAGACACAATTATATAAATTGTTTTAAAATTTTAAGAATATATTTACATTGACAAAAAAGCACCATAAAATTGTAATTAAATTCCCCGGGTAAATGACATTCCGAAAAAATTCAGGGTTGGAAAAGGCCTACGGTGATTCAGTTTTATCAAAAACACAAGCCTACGAGTGGTATAAAGACTTCAAATACGGTCGAGAGACCGTTGAAGTCATGGACGACCTTCGACACCTTCAACTGATGAAATATTAAAAAATAGAGGGATATGGTGCTTGAAAATCGACAGGCAAGGGTTTGAGACATGGCATTAGAGCTCGACATCTTTTGCAAGTCTGTTCGAATGAATTTGGTGGATATTTTGGGTATGAAAACCGTTCTAGCTCGATTCGTCCCGATAAAGCTGATTATTTTTTCAAAAACAGTACCGTAAACACGTCTCTTTGGACATGCACGCCCATTTTCAATTAAAAAAAAAGCCTGGGTGCAGCTTCCTTCTGCCATTTAGTGTTTCTGACGCTTTCTGTTAGTCGCTAAACGCACTCTTAGTGATTTTCCACATAACCTTTGTATGGGAGGTGGGCGTGGTTATCATCCGATTTCTTCCCTTTTTGAACTGTATATGGAAATGCCTGAAGGAAACGACTCTATAGAGTTTGGCTGACATAGCTATAGTAGTTTCCGAGATATGTATAAAAAACTTAGCAGGGGGCGGGCCACGCCCACTTTTCCAAACAAATTACGTCCAAATATGCCCCTCCCTAATGCGATCCTTTGTGCCAAACTTCACTTTAATATCTTTATTTATGGTTTAGTTATGACACTTTATAGTTTTTCGGTTTTCGCCATTTTGTGGGCATGGCAGTGGGTCGATTTTGCCCATCTTCGAACTTAATCTTCTTATGGAGCCAAGGAATACGTGTACCAAGTTTCATCATGATATCTCAATTTTTACTCAAGTTACAGCTTGCACGGACGGACGGACAGACGGACGGACGGACGGACAGACGGACAGACGGACGGACAGACAGACATCCGGATTTCAACTCTACTCATCACCCTGATCACTTTGGTATATATAACCCTATATCTGACTCTTTTAGTTTTAGGACTTACAAACAACCGTTATGTGAACAAAACTATAATACTCTTCTTAGCAACTTTGTTGCGAGAGTATAAAAACGTAATGAATATCAACGATCAACCACCGTATTCACCAGATATGGCTCCGTGTGATTTTTTCTTGCTCCTCAAACTAAAATTTCCGCTCCGTGGAAGTCGCGTGAAGGAGCTAAACCTCATCACAAAACGTGTTTAAGAAAAGTGTTTCGAGGACTGGAAAATTGGTGTACTCCCTCTGGTGGGGATTTCTTTGAAAGCAACAAAGTAAATATTGATGAATAATCGCCTTGAAAAACAAAATTTAGTTTGATTAAAAATTTTGGACGTTTTTGATCTGCCAAAACTAGATTTTTGATCAGAGCAAAAAATTGGTGGCTCATTGCATGGAGAATTTCATAGTGAACGGGTCAATTGTATGGATGTAAACACTGCAGCAAATTCGAAAAATACCGTTTGATTGACGGTTACACTTTAAGAAGCTGTAACTAAAAAAATATTTGAAATAATCACTTAAAATTTTAGTATATTATTTTTGAAGGTATAGGCTATCGATATAAGCAAGAATAAAAAAATTTGATTTTTTTCGAAATTTCGCACCAGGTGGGCCCGCCCACTAAATATTTTCATAATTTCAAATTTTCACATTTTTGTTCTTAGCTAACAGTTAATACATAACTTAAAAAAAAAAATTGTTATGTTCGCCATTCCAAAATTATTTTATTTCTTTCATTATTTTGCCTCGATCCAGTTTCTCGGCAAATTTACGACTGTGTATCAAACAAGCATTTGGCAAGCGACATACATACATATGTACATATTCCTACACATCTCCTTTTGTGCTTTGCAATATTTTATTTAATTACTTCATAGAAATACTGATACAAAAAGCAACAAAAGAAAAATATGATAGAAAGTCAGCATACTTCACACCAGCAACAATAATAATAACAACACAAGCTGAAGTGACAGCAATTATGTCCGACTATGTACATATGTACTTACATATATAATACATCTCTATATGTATGTTTAGTATAATGGCTAGCAATGTACAAACAACAACAAAAATGTTAAACTTATATATTTGTATGTATGTAAATGTCTATCTTTTGATATGTCTGCTGTGTGGCTAACAAGAATAACAGCAATAATATACAAATAATAACAACAATTATAATGCCGCCTCTGCAGCTGTCTCTGCAACGCATTGTTGATAAGCGGAAGGAAGTTAATTTTGCATATAAATAGTGAAAACCATACAAATCGCTTGATAACAAACTGTGGGCTTTGTGTTCTACTAATTGCTGCTGACATTTCGATGTTTCAGCATGCATTTAGTATGTGATTGCGTTTGTTTGTTTGGTTTTTGTGGAAATTCTTCAATTGAATGGCACAAAACAAATTGGAAGCAAAAGTGAGAACGAAATTTGAGGCATTGTAATATGCTATGGTGTTGGATGATAAAGGATTGTGAGACCTTTGTAATCAGTGCGGCGCACATGAGACGTGTTCTTTGATATATGAGTTTTGAACAGTGTAAATGAAATAAAAGAAGAAAAGCAGCTTAAAATGTAGTTTTATACACATGCATGTTAAATAAAAGCCATTTTGTTGTTTACTAGCTCAGTTCGTACGTGGAAAAATGTAATTTTTTGTAGCTTAGAATAATTCATTGTAAGTCAAGATATATAAAAATATGTATTGGTTAAATTGTATAAGATTTTTAATTAATATTTTTCAAACAATAATTTACACAATTATTTATATGGTTTGTTAAAAAAAAATTATTATCTAAAGGGTTGTTGGTGTTGTAGCGACAGAAACATCTTTCATACCGTTCACACGTTGATTGGGTCAATGTAACCGAAACGTACACGGTACGAATATTCTTTAAATATCATACTTTTTTTCGACGAATTAAATTCGAATTCAAAAAATGGATATTAAATTCGAATTTAAAACATTTGTGAAAAAATTTAAAGGTCTGATCTAAAGGGAATGAGCAAAACTTCCTAGTCGCCGTAATTCCAGTTAGTTTTTATTTAGTCTCCATTAATCGTTTCGTCCAGTTTTGGAAGCTCATAATACAGCACAACCTTCTGATCCCACCAAATACAGAGCATTACATTGGCGAAATGGATATTCAGCTTGGCCATTTATTGAGCTGGTTAGCCGGGTATCACGTAGGATTTTTTGAGTTAGTGGTTGTTGCAATGAATACATTCTTCATTAGCAGTCACAATCTGATGCAAAACCGATTTCTTTTTGTAGCGATCAAGTACATGAAATGGCTGCTTAAGGGGCTATACCAGTGTGACGCATGAAAAATTAGGCGATTTTCGTGAATTTTTTTAAAAGAAAGTACTAGATTGAATGTTTCGACGTTCTATGGACGTAATAAAGTATATTTTTAGCTATATTAAAAAAAAAAAAATTTTACAAAAATATTGAAAAATAACGGAGTAATGTGCTGTCTGCGGAAGTGCCAAAAAAAAAGTGCCTCAACTGCTGGCATGATTCCGATCGATTGAGTAGCTGAAACAAAAAAATTCAAAATGTTTATTAAACTTAAATATATTTTCTATACAATGGACTACGATCTTTGAAAAATATCAAAAATTAAGAAAATTGGCGCCATTTTGAAAAAAAAAATCGTTTTTTTTACGAAAAAAATTGTCGTTTTTTTAATGCCAAATTGACAATTTTCAGCCAATCAAAAAGATCGTAGTCTATTGTATAGCAAATGTATTCAACTATATCCAGTTTTAATTTGAAGTCGATCGGTTAATTTCTCGTTGAGTTATAATGTCAGCAAATTTGAAAAATGTCGTTTCGAGAAAAACGCGTTTAAAGTTTCACTTATATATGTATATGTTTGCACCTCTGAGCGGTCGCTATTTAGAACGCTGCCATTCAAAAACTATTTAAAATACGACCTCGCCGATTTCACAGGATATTTTTGAATATATAAGCTATCGAAAAAAGCAAAAAAAAAAAATTTTTTTTTTTGAAAGTGTCACACTGGTATAGCCCCTTAAGTTATTCTAGGGGCTCTTCTGGTATTTGACAACAATCTTCATAGCGTATTGCTTCCAGTTTCCCATCTTCAAACATTTTTGGCCACCCATGTCAAAATCACCACCATCGTGGAAATCTCGTTTGGGTGGTTTCAGATGCGCCCAACTAAGGCATTTCAGTCAAAAAGTTCCATATATTTTAGTGAATGTAGCTTTCCCTCACAGATTCGGAATATTGAAACAATGGAATAGTAATCACTTTATACCAACTCTTGATTAACCGCACTAATATAGTAAGTAGTTATAACCCCAATATTTCTACTGGGATCGAAATAGGTACCTATAGATTTAAATGGTTACATATTCTTGGAATATAATCTATGATTAGAATATGTAATTAAAACAACGCTATGTCGGAGCTCACTCACATCACTTATAATTATACATATGTACATACATACATACATATGTACTATATACATGCAGTATATGTAAATCTACAAAGTATGTAGGGGTGTGACTATATGAAAACATTGATTACAAATTATAGATATCCAAAAGTGACTAGATAGCAGATAATAAGCGAGTTGTCAACCGATTAGTCTAACTGTTATCAGTCATTAAATAAGCCGTTAGAGACACCGGTACCAATATACATATACGTACAACTATAACTTGGTTGCGTTTACCGCTACCATATTTGCTTAGACGAACAGGGAATTTGTTCGGAGATACGCAAATGTTATAATCACATAGCACAAATGTGACTGCAAGCGCATCTATAGAAATTATATAAACAACACAGCAGAGTTCTTGGATGGCACAGAAATAGCCACATAATTTATACATATGCACATAAGTATGTACATATAAAATAAGATAATTTATTTTCTTAGGGTTATCTTAAAACACATATTTATATAGCACGTATCCCTGCACTCATATGTACATTGATAGTATGTAAATAGGTGTGGAAGTTAAGTAAACAGTCAGAAAGGAAAAGTCTGGCCTTGGCTGGGCACGGTGGTGGCGCCATTTATGTATGTAAATACATAAGTATGTAACTGTGGACACGTCTTTTCAAACAATGAATAATAACAAGTGATAATATGCATAACTCACCTGTGCCATTTGTGGCTTACGATTGAAATCGCGTGGATCCATACTGTTCGCATCCAAATAAATGACCAAATTGCAAAGTAAAACACCATCTCGTAGCGTCAAGGCAAGGACGCGTATTTCTGAATCGTGCCAATTGGCTTTGTGATCGGGTGGAATAATTTTGCAACGTGTTAACCATGCAACACACTCGCGCCACAAATCATTATTTCCGACACCACCACTACCAGCACTACCGCCGCCGGTGGCTCCTAAAACACCGCCACTACCGCCACCACTGCCGGTACCAATATTATTACTTGGCAAAGCCATGTTGCTGTTGTATTGTTATGTAGTTGAAATCGACTGTTCTTCTTGTTGTTGTATGCTTCACAATATAACTTCGACACTTCTTTCGGGAGTATGTTAACTGTAATTTTTTTATTATTGTTGGGACTATAGTTATATTCGTTTTTTGTTTACAGTTGTGCGTTTTTGTATATATATTTTATATTTCTTTATACGGTGGAACACTTCAAATTATTTTACTGAACAAAACGACAAACCACAAATATTTTATTTGCTTTTTACGCGCGCCAGCATTGACAGCCATATGAGCACATATGCATTTATTTTAGACACACGCACATTTATGTACACACAATATGCATGTATGGACGCAGAAAAATACACGCGGTGATACACTATGGAATTATTGCACGGTCTTGACTACACTCTTTCAACAAATCATCACGTAAACAATTATGGCTATTTTTCTATAGCAATAACAATATTTGCTCGCTTTCACACATAATACATTTGCACAATTCATTTAATTAATAATAATTTGAATGTAGTATACCACACTCACTAGATGCTCACAATTGTTGCTCTACTCTTGTTTGTTTTTGTGATTTTGGTTAAATATTCTACAATTCCATAAAAGTACTACACACATACATATATACTTTGTTATGATGTTATATGGGCGTGCTTCAATGAAATTTTAAAAAACAACTACTATGACGACGACGGCGGCCAATTCCGACACTGCTGCCTGCAGCTTATTAGCCTTTGATATTTATTTGCACTTGCAATCAAGGACGGTGGCTTTTTGACACAAAGTACGCTACTATGCGTACACAAACAATAATACAAGAAACTTTTCACTTCACAAACTTAAGTTTATTATTGGAATTGAAATCTTCAATTTCCCCGCATTTAAAATAAAACCACTTCACTCGTCCGTTGCAGATAAAATTTTATTTGTCCTCTGATTTGGAAGGCGACAACTACTGCCTTTGAATGCGACGGCGAGTTCCTTGCGTCCTGTCAGCACAATCAGCCAAGCAAAGCAATTTGACAGCAGACGAAAGCATAGTGTTGCCACATTTTAAACGCAATAAATTGTAATAAAAGTTGTGCAAGTTTCCTGAATAATAAAATGATAGTAAATTTGGGAAATTTAAATTTGGTGTTTTTGTAGACGTATTAGCAATTTTTAAATTACTAAAGGCTACTGTGTATTATGCATGGAAAGAGTTCAGTCATAATTTACATATGTACCGAAATGTACTAGACTACGAAAGAGCGGAATATTTTATTTGACAGTACTGTATTTGCATATGACAATAAGGCTAGGTCTGTTCCTTGTCTCGTGATTTGTAAAAATTATTTTAAATTTTTTCTTTATTTTTATTGTTCCGTGTTTTTAGACCGATTCTTTAAAGCAGTGATTAAAAGTTTTCAATTATTTATGACGAACCATTTATTTTTTGATTTTGTGCACGCCGTAGTCTATTTTTGACATTTGCTTAAAATAAAAACATCTCCTTAAAGAAGATTAAAGATTCCATAATAGTACACATAAAAGTAATAACTTTAAACCGAGGAGTATTTCTTTCAAAATTTTGTTTTTCTTCCTTATTGGTTCCGATATATGTATTTTCACTCGCAGCCACAAGCAACACCTCTTGAACGTACATACTTATACAATATTATCGAAATTAAAGTGCAATATTGCATAATACTTAAAAATAAAACTTAAATCGGGTTAACTATTATTGCGAATACTAATTCTTTGCTGCATATTTTTTACCAATGCACATAAAGCATATTTTGGTAAAAGCTTAAGTTAACGTATTAAGTATATACTGAAATCGTAAATTCATTAGTTCTCTTTCCCATGCAAACGCGAAAGTAGCGATTCAATGTCATCTATTTCGAGAACATCTGTAGGACCAGCAGAGCTCGTCGCTGCTACTTCTGCTGGTGGCGCCGACGCAGAACCACTCGCCACTTCCGTACCAGCGACAGCATTTCTTGTTATTCTGCTGTAAATAAAAGAGATAATACATAATATTGCAAAAAATATATATTTGAACTCACGTCGTCCGCCTTCGTGGTTCTTCTGTACTGCTCGTGGCTGGCGCAGAGATGGGTGTAGACGTTGCTACTGGTTTGGCTTCATTCGAACTGTTCTCCCTTTGATTGCGGTCTTCACTGCTGTTAACAGTCGCATTGGTTGCTTGCCGTGATGTTGTTGTCGTACTATGTACTACACCTACAGTGGTGATGTTATCATTATCACTGCTGCCGCATGTATTTATTCGCACTTTACGTTTCTTCGGAATGTTACGTATTTGTTGTGATGCGGGCGATGCACTGAACAAAACCATTTCGTTGCTGATGCGCCAAATGTGTTTCTCCTCCTCATCGAAGGCAACGACCATTTTGAAGTTTGTAAAATCTCGTCGTGGCAAGGGATTTGCTGGCGCACCATCGGGACCGTCATAGGTAACTGATATAAAGCGTACCGGATCCTCATCCGTAACAGACGTTAGTTCGCAATGCTCTAATGGATCTTCTTCGGAGGTTTCGGCAGTGTCAGCAGTTTCAGTCTCCATATTTGTGGTTGATGTCGGCAAGACTTCCGGTTTTGGCGCGATCTCTGCAGCTTCATTCTCTTTCGTCAATTTTTTCTTCTCAATTGCTTGATCTTGTATATTTTCATCAAGTGGGTCAACATTTGATTCGTGTCCTTCACATCTGGTATCTTTTCGTGTCTGTATTTCTTTAGTAGCGTCTTGTGTTTTGGTATTTTCATTTGTTATGCTCGCATCGTCAATAATTTTGCTCCTGGATGTCGCTTCAGTTTTTTGTTTTGTCATGTCTTCTTTATCATCTACAGTTTCTATATTATCTATGGGCTTTCTTTTCTGCGCCGTAACAGTTGTTTCTGTAACCGGGTGTTTTCCGGACTTCGTTTCAGCTGACGTGGGCCTATCTGTTTGTTTAATTTTTTCAGCTTCTTTGTCCTTTTTGGATGCCTTCGTTGGTTTATCCAACTGTTTTGACTCCTTTTCCTTTTTCTCAGTATATTTTTTCTTTTCGGATTTGGTTTTTTCAACTTTTTCGCTACTGTCAGACTTGTCAGATTTCGCATGCTCAACTGGTAATATCTCCTCACCTGCAGACTTTTGCTTCTCACTTGGTTGTTCGTCTCTAACCTTATCCTCGTCTTGCTTTTGCTCTTCCAATATTATTTTTGCTTGTAATACTTCGGTCGGCGCCGTTCTTTTGCTTTTCGTCATTCTAGTACGTACAGGTGACTTTTTGGTAACAGTCGCTAACAACCTTTTAGCCGTGGTTGCCGCCTTGGACTTCGCAGCTTTTAGTGGTTTCTTGGATTTGCCGCTTACTACGGCTTCCTCCGATGTATCTTCTTTGCCATCTTCTTTCTCGTCCGCATTACCATCCTTCAATCTACTCTTTTTGTTGCCAAGCAAACGCGGCGAAACACGTAATGCGCTGGGTCTGTCGGCAGTTAACCCTGTCGGTGTTTTTATTCTTATCCTTGGTACAGGACTAACAACAGCATCTTTTCCACCACTACCTTCCTGCTCCGCCACGCTTTTCGTCATTGCTTTATGCGGTGTTTTCACTTCCTCCAATTGATCGGGTTCGAAAACAGTTTCGGGCGCGTTGGTGCCCTTGAAGCCGAGCGGTTTGCGTACAATTTTCTTGCGTCCCACCCTTGTGGTACGTGAGCGTTTCAAAGCCGGCAGCGCTTCAATTTGTTCGCACTGCCTTTGCTTTGCTTTCACTTTCGAGATGAGCGTCTTTAACGGCAGTCGCTCGGTTTTCTCTGTCAACTCGTACACAGCAGCGGTTGGCGCTTGTGTGAAGAGCGTAGTGGTTGCATTGTCGTCCAGCGAGGCCATTGGTGGCACAGTGATCGGTTTGCGCGCTTTGCCAGCGTCACTATCCGAGCTGAACTGTGGAGCTTGTTTCTTGGCGGAAAGCTGTAGCGCTGTCAGTACTTCCATGGTACGCTTCTCCTGTACTTCCACAGCGAGTTTGACTTGACTTACCTCTAAATTAGTTGGCAGCATAGTCGCTTTCGCCGGTAGAATTTTGGCTTTCTCTCTCATCGCCACAAGCTTGCGGCTCGCAATCAGCGCAGCGCTCTTGCTAACTGATGGTGTTGTTGTAGCTATCGGTTGTTTAACACGCCGCTGATTGGCATCTTGCTTCAGCTTCTCCATCATGCGTTCACGTTTTTGCTGCAAATCGTCCTCCAAGCGATTCTTTTTCTCGGCCGATTTCAATGGTACTGTTACCTTAATAGTAGTCGCTGGCGCTTGCTCGTGGGTCTCGACTGCTGCTTGCGGATCGACTTTGCTCGGCGTTAGCCAACTACGTACCGGGTAACGTACTTCACCATCATTGCTTACCAACTGTGAATTCTCTTCCTCTGTGACAGCTAACTTCTGCCACTCTTCATCTTCTGTACTACTTATTGTTGAGAGATTATCTAGCGATAAAGACAGGTTAGCATTTTTGGTCGGCGTTTCCTTTTCATGCGTTGCTGACTCCTCCTCGTCCGTTGTGCTACTGGAATTCGTTGAAGAACTCGAGCTACTTGTGGAACTGTTCGATGAAGATGAGGACGTAGAAGTAGAAGCTGTGCTGGAGGAATCGGACGACTCACCTTCCGCACAAATTTCAGGCAAATCTGAAACGAGCGTATAATGGGGGTCGATATTTGAGGTCGCTTCGGTGCTCTCTGTGCCTTCAGCGCCAAATGATTTAACGCGTTTCAGTACTATGGGTTCGACTCTCAGTTTCTCAGCTGGTATTTCCACACATATTTTCTCAGCTTCTGCTTCCGCTTGTTCCCTCTCGTCAACCACTGTTTGTCTTGGTTCTTCAAAGAGCGCACTTTTCACCTCCTCTGCATTTAAATGCTGTTCCAGCAGTTTTGCTCGCTCCTCCTCTTCTTGTCGTTGCTTTTGCGCTGAATCTCTTAAAAGTTTTTCAAAATTGCGATCTAAATCTTCCGATTCATCCGGTTTATAGTACGAACCACCGGAGGAATAATCCGTTGGTGCTGTTCCACTACGTGGTGTCACATCCCGACTGGAGCCGAATGGTGTAAAGCGCAAACCGGGCGTTATTGCACTCAATTGTGGGGTATCTAATTCGCTTTTTGTCAGCGAACCAAATAGATATGAGGTCGAAAGTTGCATATCGCCATCAACAGTGCGTAGCTTGGCGGCAGGCGTGTCTAGGGAGGGTACCGGTTTTCCCGGTGTAGGCGGGATTGCATCCATTAACGTTGGCGCTTTAAAGGGTGTATCCAGCAGACAAGCAATATTTGCTGTACGACGATCGCGCTCCTGCTCTTTGTGCTCTTCCGATACATGCACGCTTGTGTTGTCTGCAGTTTGCGTTGCAGGCTCTGCGTATGCTGTACCATCGACTGCATCATCATTTGTTCCAGCTTTGTCGGTGCTGGCGCTCTCCACGCTTTCGCTTTTCGTTTTTGTTAGCGTTTCGCGTTTGTCCTTTTGCGGTGTTGGAATTTTTATATTGAATTCTTTGCTGTTGCGATCTTTGCTCACGCGTCGGCTCTCGATTGTACACTTGCCGCGTTTCGACTTTTCCACGATTCTTATATCGGGTTTCACAACTTCCTTAGGCTCATCCTCAACGATTGACGCGTCCGCTTCACTCTCCGCGAGCAGTGCTTTTGTGTGCGCCTCCTGCCGCGCCTTTTTGCGCATGCGCTTAGAGATTGTCTGTCTTTTTCGCCGCAAACTACGCCGTTTCACCGACGTATTTTTATCTCTGCGCACCGATTTCGGCAATACGGCGTGTTGCTCGGCATTAATCTGACGCAAACGCGAGTCGAGATCACGATTGGAAGCATTACGCAAGCGCAACCATTCCTCCATCATTTTGTCATCTTTTACATTTTCTACTCGTTGCTCTCCGGCCGGTGGCTCGCTTAGAGACGCGCTTTTTTCCGATTCTTCATTTTGTTCCACTTCGGTTGTAGGCGCTGGCTTGGTTTCAGATTCATCCGAAGATTTCGAAAGTTGACGTTTGCATGCGCGTACCGCGGTTTTGCGGACCTGTTTGCGTTTCGGTGTATCTGCATTCAGGCCACTTACAGCAGATTTTATTTTATTGTCTATTTTGTCCGTTTTCTCCACTACACCGGTCTCTCGTAGTGATAACTCGGTTTTTATGACAGTCTGATTGCTACTTTCTTCGGTGACGAATAAAGGCGGGACGCTACAGCTATTGCTGCTTTCATTTGCGCTAGCGTCGATGGGCCCGCCTAGAGCTGGCAGAATTTCCACATTTTTTATGATGGGTCGCTCCGGTATATCAGCCGAATTGGCCAACTCTTCGCACTCCTCTGCGATAGGATTAGGACGCAAGCTTGATTTCTGCGCAGCTTGACTTCCAGCCGTTGTCTTCGGTGAGAATGATAACGTGCGCACATGTGAGGTGCGTTTGCGTGGTGTCGACAAGCTTTTAAAAGCTTTCATATTCACTATACCACTTCCACTGGGTGTCTCACTATCTGCTGTTGTACGAGATTGCAGCGAGGTGGGAACCGTAGCATCTTGTGGTTTTTTACATGCGGTGCACGGCACTATTTTGCCTTCGATTTCGTTTTCTTCGGCCGCATTTACTTTCTGCGCACTGGACACGATAACTGTGTTTTGTGGCTGTTGGCCTGCAGGCGCTAAAATAGATTTGGTAAAAGAATTTCATTATAAGAAAGCTCTAAAGTACCAGTATTACCCGGTTGAATTTGTTGTATTATACCTTCACCGTTGAGAAGAAATGGAAAATTTGCCAATATACCCTCGTCGGCAAGAAGTACAAATTGACCGGTTGCGTTATCGATGAAAACCTGCTGAAATGTGGATTGAAAAGTGAGATTTTTTTAATATTTTTTGTTTCGAAAATACATACCTGCTCATCCCCAGTCGCATCGCCGACATTCGTCAAATGATTGATTAAATTGTCAGCGGTGATATTTCCAATGATCTGTTCACCACCCGGTGCCTCCTTTTGTGCACTATCATTCGAATTTAATACGATCAACTTTGATATCGAAAAGTTCGGATCGATCAAGGAACCAAAGGAATTATTTGCTGTGAGCGTAGACAAAATTTGCGCATCGCCAGCACCGCTATTCAGTGAAGTATTCGATGCCGATATAGCCGTACGTATGATTAGGGGTGTCCGCGGAGCTGTACTGGAATCTGTTGGTTGTTGTGATATTGTCGATAAAGTTGGTAGTGTTAATTGTGCTTGCTGATGTTGTTGTACAAATGTAAATTGTTGCTGCTGTTGCTGTTGTTGGTGGTCGAACCCCGCCGGCATACTAATTAGTTGCTGTTGTGGCGCGGCTTCTGCAGCATTGATATTACATTGTACACCGGCTGAGGCGTTTGCCGGCTGTATGGATGCTATAATAAATATATATCAATAAGATACTGAAATTTATAAAGTCACTAGACACATACCACCAACAACATTTTCGACAATTGCATCGAAAGCCGGGTCCTGCTCAGTAGCTTTCAAAATGTCCTTGACCATCTGATCCAACATTTCATTAGAAGTGATAATTTGCTGCTCCTCGGAGAGATTATTCTCATTAACTGACATTTTGGAAGTGGACGCTGTGGGATTACTAACTTCTGCCCGTGTTTCACCGCATTTCGAGTTATTGAGCGCTTGATTAATATTATCTACTAATTTCATTTGAAATTGTGGATTGTCCAATATTGCTTGCGATAGTTCCTGTAAACATAAAAAACATATGTTTAAAATATTTTATATCACGAGGCACAAAATTAATTCATATTACCGGCACAGATGGTGTTGAAAATTTTCCATTAGCCGATTTACTGTGCGGCGTTGATTCTTTTGTCGGTTTTTCCAGTAGTGACAAGTCCGTTTCATTATGATGCAGCCCATTTTCTTCTTCATTTTCCGGTTCATTACTATCTTCGTCGAGAGTGTCCTCTTCATTTTCATCATCTGTCTGCTCTGTTTGATCGCCGCTTGTTGAAGGTGTTTGTGCAGTTTGGCGTTGACGTTGTAAATTTTGTTGTTTCGTGCTTATGAAGCAAAACGGTTCTAAAATGCGTCGCCGTTTTATGTTTTTGCTGCTTAAGAAGAAAGGACTTAGGCGCTCATCAGAAGAGTATGCTACTGCATCACTAGAAAAGAATAAGAAAGTTTTAGTAGTAATTGTTTTACTTTTATCTTGTTTCCTACAAATTTTAGTATTCACCGTTTTCTTTTTTGTTTAGGATGTTTGTTCGCTGTGTTCTCTTTATCTGAATTTATGTTACTGCTGGCATTTGAATTGTTTTTTGTAATATTTTTATTATGCGTGGAATTTTCGGATTGCTGTGTTTTCGAATTTGTCGCCAAACTACGCTCCAACAATAACTTGACTTTCTCGGGAAGCTTGAGTTCGAAAAGTTCAAAACGTTGACTACTCGTCAATGAAGACACGAAACGATCGACTATAGATATAATTTCCAATAAGATATTTCATTAGTTGTGTTATATTTTTATGTACATATATTTATGTGTTATCTGTTACTGTACTTACCAATATGTTTGATATTTACATATTCACATATAATATCCTCCAAATCCGGACAAAAACTGTGTGGCGTAAAACCGCTCCGATATACTGTAAATTCATGCTTGAGATGTGGTGATGTCTTACAAAATAGTCGCGATGTACTTTCCAACTTTTGTCTTTTTAAATAGCCTAGCAAATAGGAGGGAAATATTTGTTTCTATTCACAAAATTCGCTTCGCAGAAGCGGCACCAGCTGCACAATAGTAAGCACTTACCTAGCACAAGACGCGCAATGTCCGAATGCAAAACAACGGCATCCATTTTTGTGTTATTTTTCTTTTTTTCTACACTTTTACACACACCACATTTTATTGACTACAAAAACTAAGCTAAGCTCTATTAAAAAAACACTTTATGTTTGCTTTGATACAAAATTTCTAAATGTTTTCACAAATCTGCCAAAAGAATAAGCGAAATGCTTTTAGCGGCATAAAGGAACTTCGCTTACCTTCGCGTTGCCAGATGTGGTTATAAAATTTTATAGCGCTTATTTAGGACGAGTGTAAACAGCTTAGCATCTTATCACCCTGTGAACTACATATCAGTTAAGTCACAGGTAATTACCCAACAGCGCTACCCAAGTTTTCGGTTAAGTTATCTGTGATGCAGGTTGGGTGTGGGTTAGTTTCCGCGGTAGTTTTTTGGACATATTGGAGTTTTGGTAGCTGTGATTTGTTGGGTAACAATAATTGTCTTGTCTTTTTTGTATTCTATTTCAGTATTTGAATAATTATACACCTTTATTTGCCTTTTAATAAAGTTTTCAATGTAAAAACAATGGAGTCAGTAATTTATTTGTAAAATAGTGATACTACTGTTTATATTGAAATATGACGAAGTGGTAACGCCAAGAAGTTGTTTATCTTTTCTCAAACAATTGGAAGTTTTTCTATTGCAACTCTGCTGATTTTGCGGCATGTTTCAATTTCAATTTTGGTTATTCCTATTTGGCCGCGACTGTAATATAACTTCCTAGTTGACCTTCACTTAAGATTTCTTCAAAAAACATATACAAAACAACTGCGATTGTAATTGTTTTATTACTTAAAGTGGTTTTCTTCGTTTTGTATTCATACCTGTCAAATTTTAGTTATTTTCCACCTCCAAATGAAATATTTATAGTAAAGAATGGCTTTCAGTTTATCTCCATTTCCATTTCTCGATGTTGCGTTTGATAGACTGTACCTCTACACTCCACATACATTCGCGATAATTACCAAAGTACGAAACCGCAATAAGATCTTCAAATTGCTATCCCGCCGGCTATAAACTAATCAGGCCCAATATTGTCGCCTGGATGCATCAGGGCGCATCTGAGGAGGTTACGGACATGTCAAAGCACTAATCTCCGGACTATAACAGTTATTTTTTTGCATAAATTATCCTTGCCGTCATTTGGTTAGAGTAAAACCACATCAAGAGAACGTTCCTACAAAACCTCGCCGAGCTACAACAAGCGACAGAATTGAGCCGTGCATTGAACGCCTTACACAATTAAGCTATTAAGGATTTCAAGACTCCTTCCCAGTGAATGACGTTTTTGGAAACTTCATTCATTCACCTAACACCCTTTAATTGATACCCACAACAATATCGGTTATGGATTCGATTAAGCAAAACAGTGTTGGACCTGAGGACTACATAAGCAAGAATTGAAGACTACAGGGTTTGTCGGGAAAGCAATGGGACTGAGTCGACTTAAAAAAATTTATTGAACCAATTCTACAATTCTTTAAAAACTTTCAAAATAGGCTCCTTCTTCGTCCATGCAGCGCTGCATTCTCCGCAATAACCTTGTGAGCCGAGATACATGCTGCTTGGATCACCTCTATCCTCTCAAAATGCTTGCCTTTCATCGGCCTTTTCAGGCAAGGAAACAAAAAAAGTCCCGGGGCCACATCTGAGCTGTAGGGACCTTGGTTAAGTAGCTGTTTACCAGAAAGGCGGTGTGAGCTGTGGCGTTGTCGTGGTGCAACTTCCAATCGGCTGCGATGTCTTTTCGGACCCGATTGACCCTTCATTTGAGTCTCTTGAGGACTTCCACGTAAAACTTGGCGTTGACGGTTTATGCAGGAGGAACAAATTCATGGTGGACGTCAACACAAGTCACATTGTCGGTGTTTGTCGAAGTTGTAGCTGTCACAGCACGATCTTCATCAACGACCTCTTCCCGGCCCTCCAAAAAGGCCTGGTGCCTCCGAAACACACAACTTCTTGCTAAAGTAACATCTGGGTAAGCCTGCTTAATCATATCAAACGTCTCTGTCGCAGATTAACCGAGTTTCAAACATAATTTAATCGCGTACCTCTGCTCCAACGAACGCTGCATTTTCGGTTTGCACCACTCACAGAAACACATCGCACGTAAATGTTTGTCCTGACTCTCCAGGGGCTCGGAGACAACTGACCAGGCGCTCGTTCGTTAGCTAGGAACGCCCTCTGCCGAATCGGTGCGCGCACGCTCCGATGTACATTCGCGGCTAAGAAAATCTGTCCTATTACTTTGCGAACAAACTCTGTATCTCATTCTGGATACTCTTTATTGCAGCCAGGAAAGGGATGATGTATGGAAGTCATGTTGCCTAAAGTACTCTCAGAGATCTTCAAAATGGGTCACGGATAATATTAGGAGGAGTTAAGAGGTACATAGTAATATATGGCCATCTCGAAAAGGTATCATAAATCTATTGGTCCATGGATCAGGAATTTAGTTATGAATAAAAGAAAACTCGTTTTTTTATAAAGAAAATATGCATTGTTTAGTACCCAACCGATAAATGAAATTTTGAAAAAAAAATTTAATAATAGTAAACAAATTTTTACATGAACTATTTTGGCATAGGTACAGGATATATTGATATATACTTGATTCACATACACATAAGCATATGCTTCGTGGATTATTCGCAGTAAAAAATCGGTTTGAGCAAACATGTCAAAGGGTAAGGCAATAAAGCCGTTATCGAGACTTTATCTACCTCAACCTTTGACATGATCTCAAAACATGTCGATTATCTACCGTGCCGGCGCCACACGCGTACGTAAAATCGGCCAAAATCTGCTCTATAATTTCATAGCAAAACTTGAGAATCATGTCCATATAAAATACACACACAGGTGCAACAGTACAACGGAAAAATATATATGTATGCAGTCAAAACATTCAAAAAAATATCGAAGAAGATAAACTGCAGGTAGCAGAGGTGTTATATCTTGGTCTCGTTATCCAGGAAGTCCTGCACAAACTTCGAAACACCAATGCTAAAGTCTTCCTCGATTACGCCGATGATGTCGTTAGAGAGCCTGGCGGCAAGTCTATTTGCAGCAGCAAGTATGAAAAAAATTTAGATATCCTGAAATTTTTCGAAAGAATATTTTTAACTTCTACTTACTTTGAAAACACACGCCATGGCTGGTTGAAGTTGGGATTTGCATAGAAACGATTTTTGCTACATAGTCGTACAAATTGATCACGTTCGGCTATTAGCTCTTCAATGTGTAGATCCTTCTTTCGCGGTATGTCTTTGAAGTTGCTATTCCACAGCGTACAAGGCGAAGTCGGTAGTTCTAGGTTTTTACAACTCTTTTCGTCTTCTTTTCGGTTGGTTGCTGGTAATTCATAATCGTTATCATCGGTGTTTCCTTCATCTGCAGAGTTTTCCTGTTCCCAGTCATTGAGTCCTTCCTTGTTAGCGTCTTTACTCATTCCCTTTTGTGCTTTTTGGCGTTCGGCACGTCTTTGCTCCTTTTGATATTCTTTCTTCAGACGCTGTTGCGCTTTCTTCAGCTTCAATTTCTCGTAAGGCGACTCACCGGTATAGAGTGTAATGGGGCTGAAAGCGCACAGATAAATTGGGTAAGGAAAGATATGATATAAAAATAAAATATACCAAACATAATATACAATGTGGCCTTAAATTAGCGGATGAGGCGGTATAAGTTGAACAAGTCTGTTGTTCACTGACTAGAAAAGAGGAGACCAACATGCTGATTTAAATCGGAGGTAATCTTTGTAGTGAAGCGGTTCCAACAAAAAGAGCTGCGGATACAGTCTATAACTGTCTGGATTACATCAACCAAAATTATTTCTGATAAAACTTGAAAAGGTTCTCAACCTTCTTTCCGGTCACTGGAGACTCAGATGTTACAAGCACAACATAAAAATTTTGTCGAGGGAAAACTATCAGTTCTGCGACCTTACGAAGCAACACCTGACTACTTCAAGAATGCGAAGTCATTGCAAGAAAAGGAAAATAATAAGCGAAGGAGATGAATGTACCTTGTCTGGTTCAGCCTCCACCAAAAAAGTACGAAAATAAGTTAAATTTGTGGCCAAAGAGAAAATCTTTGTTTCCGAGTAATAACGTTTACCGATGGATAAATTTTAGAACAAATCTCTTAAGAAATAAATTTAACTACCTAATTATGTCTATTCTGCAAATACTGGGCTTGAATGACCGCGAGAATGAAGTAGAGAAGAAATTTGTACCCACTCTTCGAGAATTTACCCCTCTACGGTGAAGCTTTCTGTTAACTCACCGATTCCGCCGGAACTAAATTTATTGTATATTTGAGTCGAAAAGCCGGAGTTCATCTTGCAGTCCAATAGCCGTACATGCAGTAAGGATAAAAATCTTGTCCGACGCAAATTGTCACAATTGAATGGAGAAAGAGAAGGTGGAAATTACTTTCTCCTACAAAGAAGAGAGAGAACTCCGACAAAAGCACGCTTGTCTTTTAGTGGTAACAACTTACTACCATCAGTTCAAAGAACTGGATGAAGTATCAAAATAGATATCAAGTCGCTTTAAACTTAGCCATAAGCGCTCGTTCTGTATGACGAATCCTTCAGCACGTATTGAAAAAAAGCTACATCAAAGGTCCAGTACAGGTTTGTCCGTAAAATAATAGGACTGATTTTCTTCCGCCGCGACTGACTGACTGGATTCGGCAGATTCCTAGCTAACGAACGAGCGCCTGGTCAGTTGTCTCCGAGCCCCTGGAGAGTCAGGACAAACATATATGTGTGATGTGTTTCTGTTAGTGGTGCAAGCTGAAAATGCAGCGTTAGTTAGAGCAGAGGTACGCGATTAAATTCTGTTTGAATCTCGGTAAATCTGCGACAGAGACGTTTGATATGATCAAGCAGGCTTACCCAGATGTTGCTTTAGCAAGAATTTGTGTGTTTCGATGGGCCGGGAAGAGGTCGCTGATGTAAGTAGACCGTGCTGGGAGACCTGCAACTTCGACAAACACCGACAATATGACCCATGTGCGCAAAGTTTTAAGCTCAGACCGTCGACTAAGTATTTGTTTAATTGCCCAGATGTTAAATTTATCAAAATCTGTGTTTCATGGCATTGTGACGGAGCACTTGAACATGCGCAAGGTCCCAAAAGTGCTCACTGACGACCAGAAATTGCGGTGAGTGGAAGTGCGCCAAGAAAATTTGAACGTGTGTAAAAGTGATCCCCAAGATTTGAATAAGGTAATCACAGGTGACAAGTCATGGATCTTTGGATATGATCCCGAGCCAAAGAGACAATCTTCTGGGTTAGAGAGGGGTTCCAGACAGCATGCACCTCGGCGCTCTAGTTTATTCCGGGGAATACCTTCCGTGACGCCTTCAATGCTTGGAAATCTCGTTGGCAGCGCTACATCGACGCAGAGGAGCCTATTTTGAAAGTTTTTAAAGAAATATAACGATTGGTTCAATAAATTCTTTTACATCGACTCATCTTCTACTCTTTTTTTGCAAGACTGAAATTGTAGTAGTCGAAACTGATATTACCCGCCTGAACAAATTTGTAAAAGACTTTGCTTTGTCGATTTTGACAGTCTTTCCGATTAACACTTAGGGAGTATTAAGATACCACAATATTCCGCCGTTCTCAGTTCTCCAAGTGAAATTTCTGTTGGCTTTTGCCATAGGAACGACTGCTTACCCTAATCTAAGCTAAATCTGCTTATTGTCTTAACCAAACTGACTCTAGTCGACACGTCTCTAGTAGTCTCTCCATAAGCCTCATACAAACTCTGCTCATCTGAACTCCTGACGTCACACAAAAAATGTCAACCCATGCATGATATATTAATCACTTTCCTAACCACATTAATGGGCTCTACAAGACAATACAAGAGAGAGTGCGCGAAATACCAAGGTCGTAATGCAAATACCCTTTACTTATCCCAAAAAACACGCACATGGTACTCCAAATGGAAAGCTTGAAGTTTGTCTGCAGGCGGTGGGGTGAGGCGCTGGCGCATGCAACAAAAAACTTGCAACGATATTAAATGTTATAAATATTGATCAAACAGCACTATTTTCGACTGGAAATTTTCGCAAAAATAAAAATGTATGTCTATGTAGGTAAGTATGTACAAGTATGTATGTATGTATGCAAAAACTTATTTGTGCCACAATGCCGGCAATTCTATTTTTCGGCAATGACTGGTTGCCACGTGTTTGCGCCTAAGTCAATATACCCATTAATCTTGCTAAGCCTTACTGTTTGAATTCGATTTTCCTCTTTTCATTAAATGAACAATTTTTTAATTAACTGTCGGTTTTTTTACATACATACATACATACGTGCTATCTACTATAAAAATTGCAGAAAAAATTAAATAAATGCTTGTGGTGAATTTTGCTGATATGTTTTTAATTAACCACATTAAACATTTAAATTGGTATGTAATACGAGTAAGTATGTATATGTGTAGCTTATTTATATGAGAGCAGCTCACCGCCATTCAATTCGTATAGAAATGAGTAAGTCATACTATGGAACTAGAGAGGGGAGTACAATTTTGTTTGAACCGTAACTGAGGATAGATGGAAAGGCCCTTAACTTCAAACGGTTTCAGTTTCTACGAGGAAGAAGACTGAACTTGGTTGGTGGGAGGAAGGAAGATTCAGAAAAAGAATTACTCTCCGTACAGAGGAAGTTGTTATGAGAAATATATGTATTTCACCAGCCATTGGACCTATCACTGTGTATTTTAAAATATTTGGAAAATATACCTTCTGATCAAAGTTGACACGGACTGACTGTGCATGTTCAACGAATCAATAATTTTGTTCCCCTAGATTGGTACGATCTTTTTCTATGTTCATATACTAGTAAAGCTTGATCTCCATATGTCAATTGGGATGTGTTTGGCAGCTGTTGGTTTACGATGCGAAACAATTGTCTGTCGAGTTTGATTAAGGGGTTACATGGGTTTACGGGTTACAAAAAATCAATTTTTCTTATTAAATTCTACAACACCTCTGGAATATTATCCTAAAGTTGATCCGAGTAATAATTTCGAAGATACAGTCTTGAGAGCTTGTGCGCTCTAGGCTAGCTAGTGCGCCGTCTTTAAACGCGTTTTTCTCGAAACTGTGTTTTTGAAGTCGGTTGCCAAGATTTCTCGAGAACTTCTCAACCGACCTTCATAAAATTTTACACAGGTCTTTGAGTTACAATTCTTAACGACTTGGACAAAGAGTTTTTTTTTGATTACAACTATTTGAAAAAAAAAACAGTCGCGAAATTTTCACTGAAATTAAAATTTTTTTTGTAAAAATGTCTGTCAAAAATCCAATTATCACTTTTTTTCCTTCGTTCAAGTTCTAAGTTAAGGTGTTAACTAAAACAGGTATTTTTTCACTTTAGCTGATCCTGTAAGGAGTTATCCCGCCAATGCGGGCGCATCTGATTTTCGAGGGGTCACCGGAAATGGCGTCGCGATGGCCGAGTTGTTGAAAAAAGGCTGCTTTTTACTCAAGGAAACCCATGTAACCCCTTAAAATTAAACAAAGCATTCAGTGAAGGTCCTGAAACCATCGAAAACTTGCTTAATGCGAGTCGTACACCTCTGTTAATAGCGATAACATCGAAAAGGTTAAAGAAATAGAGCTTGAATATCCTTTGGTGGCATCAGAAACAGCAGATCTCAACATCTCTCATGAATCGACTCAACGGATCGGTTAATGTTTTGGGTGTTAAGCGAGTCCATTTTAGACTCGTACCAAAATAACTGAATGCGCAGACATATTCTAGCATGATTTTGGCTAGATTCTTGACCAAACATGAAACGAAAGTCATCGCTTAACCAGATTATTCGACAGATTTGGTTCATTGTCCCTTTTTTCATTGATCCAATAGACTAAATAATATGCGGGGAAGTGTAATGATCAGAAGTGTGGACTACTCACGATCCGGCTTCGTTCACAAGTTCAACTATTGTTAAAGTTCTTCTTATAACTATCAGCTTTTCAAAAATTAAAACAGATCTCTCAAATTAATCCAGATCTCTGATCATACTTCTGTCATAAAAAAGTTCGAATCCGAATGGCTAGGATTCCACCGAGCCACAATAAGACATGTTAGATTCCGGCAGAGTAACTGTTGTGATAGAGGTGTTTTCTCTAGATATTTAGGTATAAATCAGTTGTTCGGCTAGCTTTCGTAAGTATTTACCGACAATATTTATGCCTGATATGTACCAAAACAAATTGTAAAACGACCTTGAAGTATAAGTATATTATCATAAGATTAAGAAGATTATAGCGAAAATTTAAAGAAAGCCTTGTGATCATCCTGGTTGGTCAACGGTGGCCCTATAGTCTAATAACTTTCACCCCTTCGTAAGTTATGACAAAACTTTCAGCAAATTTTGCCATCAAAAGCAATCTTATTTCGGGTCGGTTCGAAACTTGTAGGTCCCTACGCTGGTTTGATAATATTATGGCTCTCAAAAAGTGGGGATATAACTCAGGGAAAAGCATTTAGAAGATATGTAAGAGGTTTTGGTAGAGAGGGTAGGTTTTGGAAAACAAACGCTCCAGTGGAAAACATTATGA
Organism: Bactrocera neohumeralis; assembly: GCF_024586455.1. Taxonomy (NCBI): domain Eukaryota; kingdom Metazoa; phylum Arthropoda; class Insecta; order Diptera; family Tephritidae; genus Bactrocera; species Bactrocera neohumeralis. The sequence goes on from NC_065922.1 coordinate 25,368,117, forward strand.
AAACTTTGAAAGTTTCAAGAACAGATCCTTTCAAAGGGAAATGGATTCAGTGACTTCCAAAGCCGCTGGGAAAAAATGTAAAATATCGATGGGGTTATCATACTCTACTACTCTTGCAGAAACATCAAAATTATCGTTCGGCTTCGAATTTAATTAGAAAATTTAGATAAAACTTCCTGAACTAATTTTGAAGAATGCAATCGAGTAGACAGTCTGTGGTCAGATAAAATTCGGATCCATTTCGGTTACATAGACGCGACGGTCATAGGAATCAAATGATCTAATCACATCGCTTTGTTCACTTAGAAAAACACTTCATATTATAACAAGTAAAGAAGAGATAAGTTCGGGTATAAACGAACACTTCATACCCTTGCAACTTGCAAGGATTAAAGCCAGGGATGTTATCTTCAGTTGCATAAGGTTTGTACGTTATATGGGGTTTAGGACAGGTTTTAACTCGATTTCCAAGCAAAAATATGCACCGCTATAAGAAAAACATGCTCTCTCATTTTTATTACGACAACTCACGTTTGGCCGATATGTTTGGTATAAAGTCATCCTGAGGAAATCTTTATATTAGGTATATGGGAACTAGGGGAAGTATTGACTCGATTCAACCCATTTTTGGTACACAGATATAGTACTATTAGGAAAGGATTCTCTCTGAATTTCAATTATTTATCTCACACATTGACCGATATTTTCGGTAAAAAATCAACTATAAGCACTGGGTACCTATACTTTGTCTACAAGAGCATAAAAACTGAGATGTTTTACACTACCGAAAAATAATAACACGTAAATTAAATATTGCCACACCAGATTTATCTCTATTCTTCGAACTTTTGCAGCTACCCTTGTAAGTAATACGTCATAGATTTCGCGATTTAAAAAAATACATGCTCTCAGCGCCCACCTCAGCGATCTCGGTTTCTCATATTCCCCACAGAATAAGAATTTCTAATTAAGCTCGATGACCTTTAGGAAAATTTTTTCAATTAATACATACATATATTCTTACCAAACCGCACCTTATGTCATCACTGAACTTGAACCATAAATCAACATTCTATATAGGAAAGCTAAGTAGGTATGTAAGGTATGTTTTATATACACAATTTTGAGTTTATACCTGTATGAAAACATACACACATACATACATACATACGTACATACGATTTTTTGGAGTATATAAATCAACATTTGTCCAATTATGCAGCCCTACTTGAGGATCAGCTGAATCATACAACCAACGAAAGGTGGGTAGATGAGCTTAAACGTGCAACTTATACAATCATACATATGTAAATACATACATATCTATGTATGTGTTCATATGTTCATATGTCCATACAAACAATCATCAGTGAGTAAGCATAGTAAGTAAGAACACAGCTTGAAGTTTCGGTGATAGATCCTCTCCGCTCAGCAATCACCACTACCGCTCATACCAAACATACAAACATATCTATGCAGTTATGTATCTCATCAGCATACGCACCGTCAACGGCACACATCGCGCGTAGCACATCAGTAGTTGGCGCAGCGGGGCCGGACGCAAGCCTGTCCAAACACTGGGCCACGCTAAACGCGAACTGCTTTGACTGACAGCCGTCAACAACAGCAATTGAATAGCTTCAGCGCAGGCGATAAGCGACCGGTAGCAGAGCGTCGATATTCTCTGCGGACTTGATGACATCATTTTCGGTCGAGTGGGGGATAACCGGCAAGCAGCGGGTTGCGATGGTAAGTAAGTAAGGTTAGTGCACACTCGGCTCACTTCACGTTTGCTCTCTTTTCGGAAGAGTTGCTGTTGCTGCTATTTGATGTCATCTGTTTTGTATGTTCTTTATGCATTAAGCTTTTGTTTTCCTCGCATTCATTTGTTTGTATGTATGTAAATGAGTATTTATTTGTAACAAATTGTTTACACAGCCGAGCCGCAGAGTTGTAAATCACTTACGGGATAGTTAGTGTGATTTTTGAGGTTGGAATTGTACTGTAATTTGCATAACTGGACTTATGGAACATATGTATGTATGTATTTTAGCATCTTTTTTATATCTTACTATAGATATTACTTAAATAAATATTTTTTTTTAAATTTTTTTCTAATTTTATTTTTAAATATTTTTAAAATTTTTTTTGTTTATTTTAATCTATTGTTTTTTAATCTGAAATTTTAATTTATTTAAGATCTTATAGATATTCGAATTTTCTTGACTTCAGTATTTATAGAGCAACGAAATAATAATGAATTCAATTTCTAAAATTTTTGATTTAAAATTAAAAACAAATTAAAAATGCTTTGTAAATTCAATTAAATTTTTTATGTTGTAATAAAAAAAAATTATGTAAAATTATTAATGTATAAAAATTGTGAAAATTTAAGTAAAACTTGTAATGCATAAATATTTTGGAAAAAAGTATTAATTAATAATTATACATATTTTTTTTTCAAAAGTGTTTACAACTAGTACAAAAATACAAAAAAAAATTTACGAAAAATTTGTGAAAAATTCTTTAATATAGCATTTTTTCTCTGAAAAAATTGAAATACAGTTGAGCTTCCCTAACTCGAATCACCATAATCCACAAAAGAACTTCGAGTTAAAGAAACTTAGACTTTTTGAGATAAAGCCTTGAAAACACACCTCACACAACGGGTTTTTCAATAGGGACGCAACAAAAGTAGACCGATAGGGACAGAAAACGACGCCATATTTTTTCACTCTTTTAACATTTCTCTTCAGGAAGATTTGCCATTTCATCGATCCAACAACGAATCGAAATTATTAAAATTTACTACCGAAATTCAGAGTCAGTGGCGGAACTTTATGAGCGCTACGTCCAATTTATGGTCGTCATAATCGTCCTGTCAGATCAACAATTGGTCGTTTAGTTGAAAAATTGGAATCCATAGGCACAGTAAAAAAATGAATTGGGCTGAGCAACAACTTGAAATCGATCCGTATTTTCATCGAAAATTCATCTTCAGCAATGAGGCTCATTTCTGGCCGAATGGCTTTGTCAATAAGAAAAATATTCGTTATTGGTCAGGCAGCAATCCAGACGTACTCCTTGAGTCACCATTGCATTCCGAAAAAATTACGGTTTGGTGCGGTTTATGGGACAGCGGTGTCATTGGGCCGTACTTCTTCCGTGTTGATGAAGACCGGCACGTTACTGTGAATGGGACGATTCCCGATAACCGAATATTTTTGGCCCGAAATGGATGATGTGGACTTGGACAATACAAGTATGTTTCAACAGGACGGCGGCACAAGCTACAAAGCGAATTTCACAACCGATTTATTGAAAACCGAGTTTGGTAAACGTGTTATCTCAAGAAATTGCCTAGTAAATTGGATGCCTCGGTCGTGGGATTTGACGCCGTTAAACTATTTCCTGTGGGCCTACGTCAAGTCTATGATCTATACTAACATGCCAGCGACGATTGATGAAATTCGTACGAATATCGGACATGAAATTGCAGCAGTATCGAACGATTTATGCTTGAAAAGCCTGTTCTGGCCATGCAAAAGAAATCGAGTTCCATACATAATGGCATCGAATCTATTTTCACAGTAATAAAGAAGACTTTTGTAGCGCTCTTATTGAAAGCCCCGTTACTATACAAAAGTTAAGTAAACGCTGTTGAAATAATTAGCTTTGCTTCAAAGGTAACAAAGGGCAGCTGACAAGTCTACATACATATGTACATACATTTATGTAGATGCTTTACGCTTATTAGCAATAAATGAGTCAGAAACGAAATAGCAATCTCCAATTGTAGAGAAACATGAGTGTCTGAGTTTCAGAAATTATTTAGTATATGAGATCACTTAGAAAGACTCCGATATACCATATAAATGTATATAAGATTCCCGATATAAAAAACATTTCATATCTGAGAAGTATCTCTTCAAATTTTTTTATAGTTTTCGGGGTCTCTACGCTATTCTTAATACCGGCATACTTTTTAAGATTTGAAAAAAGCTTTGAAGCTTATATAGTTGATCTTTGGTTAATCGAAAAGATAAATATATATTTTCTTTGTCAAGTGCGGTGTTTTTTGCCTAAAAAGTCGGTGCTATTGATAAGGCTGGAAGATTTACCCCCTCGAAATTACGGTATGTTCGAATATAAATTACGTTGTGATCTTGTTGTCGAACGTTCAACTTTTTACCAAGCGGTTCCGACCCGTTGAACCCAAACTCAATGCTCCTCATGAACTTGCGTTATCTAGTTGGTTAATACTCTTTCACAGATATGTTTTTATAGAATCTATAGTCGATTTCGGCCAATAAACCTTTTTTAACGTTCTAAATAATTTATATATGAGTTCTTAACGATAGAATTTCATGGTAGAGGGTTCGATTAGCGTTATCATTCATAGAACTCAATTCCTTCGTAAGCCATATTCGTCATGAGCAAATTGTCGAACAATGCTGCCGCTCACTATGTAAGAATCGTCATGGTTGACGGAAATAAGTATGATGTATAAAAAAAGCGGCAAAATCTACAGAACGATGAGCTTTGGGCAGTGCAAACCGACTGATTCAGAAGTTTTTACCAGATAAATAAAGGACGATATATATTTAACCTCATTGACATAGTTAAGCGAAGCAGAGGCTACGCTGGCTAGGTCATGTCATCCGAATCGACTACATATAGTATTAAACAGGTCTAGGACTCGATGATTTTTGATCTCTCTTTTTTAGAAAACGCAAACTTACCTATCAAATAAAGGCGGATTCTCACAGGAAATTACTGTCAAAACAGTATAGTTCATCAAAGGAAAAAAATATTGATCGCTATGGGAGTAAAAATTCTAACAAATCCTCGAAGTGAATAAAAAATTTTGACGTGAATTAAAGCAATGAACTTTTGAAGTTACTGTATCTCTCTGAATACACGTATATGTACATAACGGGACATCGATAGTTTTGAGCTAGAGAGACAACAGAGCAGCCTATCAAAATCCATTTTATACTGTACGTATTACTGATTACTGTTATGACGCCACGATAACCCCGATAGTATAGTAATGAAGCACCATAATACGGTAAATTAAAAGAAGTTTTGGAAATGATTTTTACTCACCTTGCGGGGTTAACATTTCTCGATTCTCTGCCATCAGCTTTGGGTGTGGCGACGCTTGAGCTGGCGACATTTTTGCCGTTATCTTTCATTGCTTCGTTGTACTTGAAAAGACAGTTAGTAAGTGCCTCAATTAGATCGTGATTAGCTAAATTTTCTGCCTGATTCGGTTGCGGCGCTTTTTCATTGCATTTGTCTGAACGAGGTTCCGGCGCTTTTGCCGTTGTAACTTTACCGGCGTTGCCATCGCCATCGCTTGCGAGCGGTATCATCATATCGACGAACTCGGACTTGAGCATCGAGCACATTTGCTGCATTTGTGACTGCGCGTGTAAGAGTCTCGCACCTGGCGCATGCGTATCACCACCAGCGCCAACGTCGTCAGCCTGGTAGAAGCCCATATTCGGTGTGGTGTGAGAGGGTCTAAGCGCTTGCTGCGCTGGTGCACGCACTTTCTGGGCATTACACGCAGCACTGGCTGAGCTGACGGGGCCGACGGTGCTGACGCGAGAGCTGCGCGGTGTGCGTGCCGAATTGGTAGGCGTGGCTGAGGGAGCTGGTGGTGGAGAGTTCAGCGGATTGCGGCGTTTCTTTAGCAATTTAGACTTATCGGCATGCATGTCGGCGCGGCTGCTGGAGAGACTCTTAGCGCGCGTGGATAGAATGCCGCGACTTGTGGTGCGCAGCGGTGATACGCGCGACGACGGCAGTCGTGAGGTGCTGGCGCGTGAGGTGTGACGCGAAGAAAATGTGCTGCGCGCTTGTTGCTGCGCTTGCAATTGCTTGCGCGTCAGCGGTTTTGGTGCCGGTAAGCTGGGTTGTTTCGGTTGTTGTTGTTGTTGGTGTTGCTTTTGTTTTTCCTGCAGCTTCAGTTCGTCCTTGCGATCGAGCATTTTCTGCTGCTGCAATTGTTGTTGATGCAACTGCTGTTGTTGCTGTTGCTCGATAATGCAGCGCTGATGTTCCTCCAGTTGTTGTTTCAGTTGTTTTTGTAAATTGCTTGATTGTTTGAAAATTTGCTCGGCTGAAACTTTGTGGCTGATCGTCTTCGGCTCGCAGCGTCGCTCATCGCGCTTGGCGAGTTGTTGTTGGCTGTGTGGCTTTTGTTCCTCATATACTTGCTGCAGCAGCAATTGTTGTTGTTGTTGTATGTGTGTATCGTAGTTTTCGGTGCGTTCACGCAGCGCTTTCTGTTGCTGACGCTTCGGTTGTTGTTGCTTCATTTGCAGTTGCAGCAATTGCTGTTGTTGTTGCTGTTTGCTCAACTTCTGCGGCTTGTAATGCATTTGTTGTTGTTGTCGTTGCTGTTGTTCAAGTTTTTCCAACTGCTGCTGCTCGGTATTGTGTTGTTGCTGCTCTTTCTTGCTATTGCATTGATTTTGTTGTAGTTGCTGTTGTTGCAATTGTTGTTGTTGTTGCTGTTGCTTTTGTTGTTGCTGCTGCTGTTGCTGCTCATTCACCTTATTCTTGTCCGGCTTCATGGCAATCACAACATCAAAACTGCTCGAATTGCCCTCAAAACTCGCGAAATCCGAACCGCTCTCACTGGCAACATCGTCACCGTCCTCTCGGTTGCCGTCGCCATCGGCGCCAGCGTCGCCGTCAGCAGCACTTTCGCCATCGCCGTTCTCGTCCAACTTGAAGCTATCAAACACAACAATTTTGCTGCCATTAATTTTAATGTTGCTACCGCTGTTGTTGTTGTTGTTCTTGTTGTTATTTATGTTGCCACTCTTGTTCTTAATCTTGCCGGCATAGCCATCACGGAAGTAGCGCACCGCATCGCTGCCCTCATTGGGCTCGCTACGTTCGGTTGCCTCGCTGGGGTCGGTCATTTCGGTGGGCTCGGTCGCCGCATCTCTGGCTTGGTCATCATCCACATCGCCATCGTCAACACCATCGGCATTATCGTCATCGTCATCTTCATCGATATCGTCGTTGCCATCGTTGGCATCGTCGTCGTTCTCGAATCCATCATCATCATAATAATTATCATCGTCATTATCATCGGCGCTAAGCTCACCGATTGCCGTCTCGAAAGCATTCGCTGTGCCGTCTGTGCCGCCGAAGAATGCGGCTGCTTCGTTGTTGCGTTTGGTCGATTCACAGTTCGACTGGCGATGCCGGTTACGCTGCCGTTCAGTTTGCTTGGACGCTTTCAACTCTACGGTCGTACGTCAGTCGTATTCGCAAGCGAGTTGGTTAGTTTTCAATTATCGTGTATCGAGCGACAATTCATCGAGCGGGTTTTGTGTTTTCATATATGTGTACGTATGTATGTTTGGTGCATATGTAATGCGTAGAGAATATAACAATTGCATATTAGTTAATGGAAATACAAGAGCAAAAACAAAAACAAAAAAATAGAAAAATTATGGTCATACAAAGTAATGGAAAATAATAATTAAAATAGTGAAAAGTGCGTGTTGTCACAAAGTAATTATTTTCTAACAATTAGCGACTTGAAGCGAAGTACATACATACATTCAATGTACATGTTATGTACACATATAGTGTAGTACATATTTAATTAATGTATTTGTGTAAATGTATGTGTATGCAAATTGGAGACGCAAATCGATCAGCTGGCATTGTGTACAAAGATATTACATTAATTTAAGAAATTTTGTGCTTTTTCGCTTAATTGCTTTAAATGGTGTTTTAGCTGTATGTTCAAAGACGTTCAATGAAGAATATGAAAATAGTTATTTTTTCGTGAACACAAAAACAAAAAAACTAAAAAAAATTTTTATGCCTAATTTGAGCTATATATATAAATATCGTTTAATTTTTTTTCTTTTTTTTTGAGTTTCAAGCTTAAATATTAAAGTGGCACCGGAAATAAAGCTTCTTTTATTGTGCTCAAACTTGACCCGGACTGACAAAAGAGAATACATTTTTATATATTTTAATACAAATCTGTGTCTGCTTTCAAAAAAGACTCAAAAATAGACCTTATGTTATTATGATCAAAATTGACCCGGACTGTCAAAAAATCCATTTTCATATATTTTAATACAAATCTTTGTTATCGCAAACAAAAGAGACTCGGAAATAAGGATTATTTTATTATGATCAAATTTGACTCGGACTGACAAAAGAAAATACATTTTTTAACATTTTAATACAAATATGTGCTTGTTTTCAAAAATGACTTGGAAATAAAGCTTATTTCCTTGTGATCAATTTTGACCCGGACTGACAAAAAATAGAGTTTCATGTATTTTATTACAAATCTTTGTTATCGCTTTCAAATAAGACTTGAAAATAAAGCTTATTTTATTATGATCAAATTTGACCCGGACAATACTTCTTCATATACATACATATTTTTATACAAATCGTTAGCGCTTTCAAAAAATACTCGGAAATAAAGCTTATTTTATAGTGATCAAATTTGGACCGGACTGATAAAAATTACACATTTTCATGTATTTTATTACAAATCTATGCTTGTTTTCAAAAGAGACTCGGAAATAAAGCTTATTTTATCGTGATCAAATTTGGACCGGACTGATAATAATAATACATTTTCATATACACATTTTAATGCAAATCTTTGTTATCGCTTTCAAAAAAGGCTTTTCGACAAATACATACATACCACACTTGCTAGAAAATTTTATAGAAAACTACACTTATTATTTTGGGTGTTTTCGAAAAGAACGATAATTTTGGCAATTGGAGATCTTCAAAACCAGCGAAATTTTAATTTTAATTTTTCCGTTATTTTGTGAATACACCTCGCAAGCCTCGGCTGGGACGGGTTTAGGATTATTTTTGGAGCGTCATTCGCTAGATAGTTAGTTGGACTGCATCGACGTAATATTGTGGGTTTATGAATATGACGTCGATATAGTCCAAGTCTCATCACCAGTAATTAAGCGTTTGATGAATCTAGGTCACTCAGCTATGTTGTATAGTAATCTCTGCTCTTCAGAAGATTCAGATCAAGCACTGACACGCTTCATACTCAAAACAAGTTGATCCATAAGAGACGTTGAGATTTTCTGCTATATTTCTGTTGCCAACACGATGATTTTCCAGCACTTTTTCTTAATTTCAAGCAAACTTGTTCTTATTTTTTTTTTTTGGTATAAATGGCCAGACAAACCTTTATCGATCGATTTATTGGAGTAAAATTGCGCTACGTTAACTTGATACTAATTTGGGTATTAATATCAACTAAAATCAGTCTGTCTATGCGATATTTAGAGGGTTTCAAAAACCTTTACCTTAATCTCGTCGCTTTGTGGTTAATTTTTGGAAAATTATAACTCTAATTATATCCATTTTATGCATATTTGAAAAATCATACAGAACGAGCATTACAAATACATTTTATACATAATTTGACGACAGCGCCACCTGGTGGAGGAATGCATTTTTGTTTGAGATATCCGATAGGATCTTTAGGCGAAATTTATTTTTGAATGGCTGCCATGGGTTTTAGGAACGGAATTCGTACCTTTTATAAAGGAAGTTTCAACGTACAAAATTCTCTTTTGCCATTTTTATTGATGCTTTAACTCTTATAAAAGTTCTGAAGTCAAATGAGTGATGGAATGCGATACAAGATCAGTAATTTTAAAAGTATGCTGTTATTAAAATCTTTCCATTTTTAAACAATACTAGAGGGTGTTCGAAGATAAAAAACCATATAATAACTTTAAAGTCCATATGACACATTTTAGTTTCATATCGAAAAGGTCTTCTCAATGATCTACAGGGTTTTCCAATAATTGTGATATGATTTAAAAAAAAAACAATTAGTGTGTGTTAAGGAAATTGAAATATCTTTTTTTTATTTAATGTGAAGTACAATCGATACAATCAAGTTCTGAATATAACATGATCTCCAGCATTTATTTTGCAGGAATGATTTCGATGAACCCAATTTTCGAGTACTTTTTCCACTAAATCAAGTCGTATGTCATGAATAGCACATTCAATATTGATATGTAAAACTTGAAGAGAGTCTGGTTTATTGCTAAGGACCACCGACTTCTTCATATAACTCTCCAAGAAGTAGTGTAATGGTGTTAAATCACAACTTCTAGAAGGCTATTCAATGTCACGATTTCTTGAAATAATCGAATCTCCAAACTTTTCTCGTAATAATTCGGTTGTTGTACGTGCTGTGTGGCACGTAGCCCCGTCTTGTTGGAACGAGATGTTGTCAAGATCAACTTTTTCCAATTCTTCCATTGGCTGTAACGGTGTCATCAGCTTAATTTCGAAAGAAGTACGGACCGATGAATCCACCAGAGCAAAAACCACACCAAACTGTCAACTTAGGTGAATGTAATGGTTTTTCATGAATAAATTATGGAACTTTTCTGCACAAGAAACGAGAGTCTTGTTTATTTACCACACCACTTAGATGAAAGTGAGTCTCATCGAAGAAGTTGATTTTCTTAAAAAAATAGTTATCGTTTTCAAGTTGTTCCAAGGCAAAATTAGTAAATTCACTGTGTTCCAATAGATTCAGTTCTTGAGTGAGAAAATTTTTATGCGGATGCAAGCTCAAATCTTTTCTCAAAATTCGCCAGGTTGTGGTTTGAGATAATTCCAATTCTTGAGAACTTCTTGGAATCGACAAGTTGTCTTCAAACAACAAATTGGTCTTCAGCAACACTTGTCTGAACGGCATTACTTCGAACGGTTCTTTGTCTTATTGGCTCTGGAACATTATGTAATGAAAATGTGCGCTCGAAATTTTCAATGGCCGAAACGGAGCTTAGAAATCATGTCATTCCTATTGGATAACCCGGTATATTTGAGTTTAGATTTTGTTTGAACCCCACCGAAAGTGCAACTGTGGTCTAGGCTTATGGAATAAAGCTAGATAAAGGATGAATTTAACCACTTTCAGGGTTTATATATTTTGCCCATAAAACGTATATACGAATACATATACTATATATATGTATGTATATATTGTATATAAATTTATATAAACATAATAATTAAGAAGTCTAGACCAGTCCGCAAATTGACACAAAAAAGTGCAAAATATTATGAAAATACACAGTATATAAATTAGCAACTTTTGCTCTCTTCAGGTTTTTGCTATTATGTTTTAAATAATTTATATACATACATATGTGCAAGTATATACATATATGAATTTATATAAACATTTGTATGTAGAAACGCATGCGAGCGATGCGATCTCAGCGGGTGGCTTTTGTGGTTTTGTTGCTGACATTGAATAGTTTTCTAATGTTACCGACTCATTTTCCCGACTGCATGCATATTCAAATGCTTTGAAACGCAATTTACGCTATACGAAGGGGGGCCCCAAATGGGGTTGCAGTGATATATGGTTGCGTATTAATATTTAAATCTTAGTATATGTAGTACTATGTTTTTTCTTTGCTATTTGTGCTGCATAGGGCATTTTTAAACAACCCTTAAGAAAGTGGACGAGCTATAAAACTTTAGGGGTGTGTGGGTTAAAAAAGAGAGGAGGGTTTGAAAAACATATTAGCTAAAATAGCAGTTAGGTACCTTGGGCGTTGGCTCAGGCTTAACTATATTAGTGCTTTGAATTTTTATTCTTAAAATTTTGGTGGTGCTGAAGCTGGGCTTTCGAGATGTTTTTTAAATTTTTTTTTTAGATTTTTTTTTTTTTTTTTAATTTTTTTATTTAAAAAAAATTTCGATTAGGTCAAAATTTCTAAAAATTTTTAAACTGTATTCGTTCTATAAACGCAAAGCCCAAATTGCTTTGAGATATCTTCTTAAGCGTGCCAGTGTACATAGCATTTCTTAAATTCTGCTTGCTTTCATGATAGATTCCTTGCCCGAAAAAATGTGTAATTTTGTAATTTTTGCAATTTAATGCTATATATCCCCTGATGATAACATTCCCGTAAGCATAAAGGGCACGACTCAGCTGGACTTCGTCGCGCCAATGATAGTTATTTTAGCTTTCAGACGGTTTGAATAGTACAATGGAGGCATATTAAGGCACAAATGTTGATATTGTGGATACATTCATATATATGTACATACATATATGTGTTCATAAATAAGAGTAACTGTGCTTATATATACATACATACACATATGTACATATGTATATACATATGTACATATACATATACTTATATATTCTGTATGTATTTTCCTCTTAGTCCGCTATGGGCCGTTACGTAGTACCGGTAGTGAAATGATCGATAAAGCTCATAATTTCCATTACATATGATACCGCTATTTCTATTTGTGCACCCAACCACACATGTGCACATACATGTACACACATATTCACACAAACCCTTTTGTAAGCACTTTCCATTTGTTTTTCTTTTCCATTCTAATGCATATTTATACTCACCTTCGGCGCCAGCACGCACTTTGTCGCCATTGCCACTGTATTTTTCCGGATTTACTCTCTTCGTTTGCTCACCTTCTGCCAGTGAAATTAAATTACTGCTGAAAGCATTGAGTAGTTCTTCAATTGTTTTAGAAGCATTCTGTGAAAAAATCAACAAAAAAATATTTCATACTTCACTCTAAGGAAAAAAATCAAACTTAGAAATCTTAAATCTATATTTTTCAATCAACTAAAAATTCTTTTTTACACAAAGAGCGTAAAAATATACAAATTTTCCAATAGGAAACGCGCAACGCCAACACGAAACCAAAATCGTCTGCAGTTAATTTCCAGTGAAATAAAAAATAGAAAAAAATTACAAAAAAAACATTACAACAACGAAAGTGTAGCCAACGCCTGCAGCAACAACAGCAAAAGTAATCAACATAAAACAACAACAGCAGCAACAGCTACCGAAACGCTCAACAAGTGATTCCTTGGCTTTGTTAACTCACCTTCGCAATTTTACTTCGGCACAAAGCTCGGCTGTTCGCTGAACTTCGCGGGTGAAAGGAAAAAGGGTAAACGTGCAAATCGTGCGTAAACTATACGAGGAGCAACAGGCTTGATAACAGTAAATTTAATTTTCAAGGGAGCATAAACCAGCGGACAAAATGGTGAGTAAGGAAGTAATGTTGGAGAACATGTTGAATTTGCCAAATTTATAGTTTATAGCACAGTGTTGCAAAAGCATATTTGTTGACATATTTTTTAATAGTCAGACAATTTTGTTGGAAAAAATATAAAACATTTGATTTTCAAAGCAAAAGCAAGCAATTTGTTGGCATTTTTGTTTGGAAATTTTTCACAGTGCTTATTTGGAAACAAGTTTCATAGAAAGCATTGTTTTTGTATTTTTTATTTATTTTATACAGTCTATTGTTTTTATTGTTTTAGAGTCTTTTGTGCTTGTGTTAATGGTCTGTTTTTATTGTTTTTATTGATTTTATGGACCTTGCAAATTAGCATCTGAATAGAAGCGTTGATTATGTGTCGAAATCAGAGATTGAATTGAATTTGCTTTTATTTTAATTTATGATAAAATAAAAATATAAATATAGACATAAATTGAGGGTAAAACTTAATTTGTAAAAATGTTAGCAAAATTTGTATTTTCCAATTTTTTGAATAAAACAAATAAAAATAATAGAAACTTCGCATGAAAACAATTTTAATATTTTTTTTAATACAAATTTTTAATTTTTTTTTTATTAAAAATAGAAAATGTAAACATTTTTATTAAAAAAAATTAAAAAGTTGTATTTCATACGAAGTTTCTATTATTTTGATTTTTTTTTATTACATTATTTAAAAAAACATTAAAAAGTTGTTTAAAAAAATGTACTATTTTTTTTATTCAAAAAAAAAAATTAAAAATAATAAAAATTTCGTATAAAAAAAAATAAAATAAAATAAAAAGTTTAATTTTTTTTTTCAATAACATTTTTTTTTGTAAAAAAAATTAGAAAATTGTATTTCACTAGGATATTTTATTATTTTTAATTTATTAGGTTTGTAAACTGAAAAATTGGGTTTTACAATTTTTTTGATATTTTTATTTGCGCAAAAAGAGATTTTTGTTAAACTTTTATATATTTTATTTAACAATGTATAAAAATTCACCTACAAAAATATTATAGTTATTTTATTTATATATAAAAATTATTTTAATATTTCAAATTATTACTTTAATTATCTAAAGTCTTTAATATCTTGCATCAAAAACAAAATAGTAAAACGTTTAGAATTAAAATTTTTCAATTATTATAAACAAAGTTTTCAGAGCTGCATGACAGCCAGATTTATGAGAAAGTCATAAGAGGAAATTTATCAAAAATTGCTTTAAAAACTATTTTCCAATTAAAGCCTTATATGCGTATATAATAATTCACGACTTTAGTTGAAAAACTAAATCTTATTTTTAGTTAGTGAATGGCAGATTTTTTATTTTTTTGTCTATTTTACTTTATTTTACTTGTAAAATTTGTGCGGAAAATGTATTAGCATTATTCAAATGCAATTCTTCATCTTCTTCATGCAATTTCTTAATTTCAAATATAATAAACTGAATTCAGCTAGGAATAATAGTAATGTTCCAAAAACCCTAAATTATATGCTTCTTCTGGTGGTCAGAGCGTATGAGTGACATATGTGGAGATCGATGTTGGTATTTTTAAATTACTCATACGCCAAGGCGTCCACGGAAAATTATATACATAAATAATTCACTTTAATAATTGGCGAATGATTTGAAAAATGTTCGATAGACTTGATATCCTAGTCGATATTCAGTTGGACCTTCGAAAAACGGTGTCTAGCGGTGAGGAGGATGACACTACATTGCACTTACACTGAGTTAAAAAATTCCTACAAATACACTTATATCTTCGACTAATTGGTAAATCTTCGGTGAATATTCTCTAATGAATTTTTGGAAACTCACATGTGGACATAATCCTTTAGGAGGTTACATGGGTTTCCTATGGTAAAAAACGGCATTTTTCCAACAATTTTTTCCTCATATAAAAAATGAAATATTTTGTTGGAATTTTTTATTGCTACAAATACACTATTAACAAAGAAATTTTGAAATTTTTGGAAAAAATATTTTAAGCTCGGTCACTGCGACGCCATTTTCGGGAACCCTTCGGAAAAAAATGCGCCCGCGTTGGCAGAATAACGCCTTACAGGATCATGTTAAGTGAAAATGATACATGTTTTAGTTAAAACCTTAACTTAAAACTTGGACGAAGGAAAAAAGAACTGAAAATGTTTGGCAGACATTTTAACAAAAAAAAATGAAAATTGCATTGAAAATTTCGCGACATGTTTTTCAAATAATTGTAATCGAAAAAAATCGTTCGTCCAAGTCTTTACGAATTGTATCTCAAGAAAAAAAAAAAATGCAAAATTTTATGAAGATCGGTTTCGAGAAAAAAGCGTTTAAAAACGGTGCACTTAGCCTAGGTAGTCTCGAGTGCACAAGTTCTCAAGGCTGTATCTCCGAAACTATCAGTCGGATCAACTTGAAAATTTAGGACAATATCCAAGAGGTTTTGTAGAATTTAATAAGACAATAATAATATAATAAAATAATAGATTTTTTGAAACCCGTGAATCCATGGAATACCTTAAATGTAATTTGAGAACCAAAATCTTATAACAAAGAAGGGGTTATATGTCAAGAGCTCTCCCTTAACTTTAGCTTCAGTATACCAGACCACTATAGTATTTTTCACGTATAAGTAGTTGCAGTAAAGGTGGCGGTAGAAAAAGTGCTTTAAAGTACAGCTTCATGCAGAGCGATTGGATTGGTGGTACTGGTTCTGTGGACCTTGTGTGGGTTCAGTAACCATTAATTAGCAGCCAGCACCTGTGAGACAGTGAAATTTGTCTGGTCCATAGTGGAACCTAAGAGGTCTATTGAACTATTTGCTCTTGGCATGGTTCACATCACTGCACAAACAAAAGACAGTACTATTCAGGATTCGGTAGAGGATTTTGAAAGAAGTGAAAAATACAAAATTAAACGTTTTGGAAGAAGCTTGAAACTGCACCCAATAGCCATTTCGTTACTGTACTAATAATTTGACATGCGTGCTATCAATACAACCAATCAATTAACAAATCAATATATTGAATTCTTCCAAGAAAAGCGCCTTAAATTTTGCCATGTACATATGTATATCATTGTAATGCGTTTCCAATTCAATGCAACCACTACCAATAAAATATTCGCTCTGAAACCTCAAATAAATATAAAGAAGTTAATAAAAGTATTAATACAGAACATCAGCAATTTCAAACGGATTCGAATTATCCTCAAAACGTGAATAAATTCTAGCATATATTCTGGATAATATTTTCTTGCAATATATGCATAAAGTTGTGAATGTCTCACATAAGTCTGTTCATTTAATTTGTATATGATCATTATTTGCCACTACAGTAGTTCTAAAGCTGCCGAGACAAAAAAATGGCCTCTCAGATAAAGATTCTCTACTGGACTCCTACTAGCAAAACTGCCTATAGAGCAACCTTGGATGAAAGCTGCAGTATTTTATTAGCTTAACTCGGAGATTAGTTTCAAATAATAAAATACTCAGCCGTAAATTGCTTAACAAACACTGAGTGCTCTTTCTGAAATCGCTTGATTATAAACTCTATATTCCAATGCAACAACTCTACTTCAATTTTCATTAAGACTCGTTAAGTTTTTTTCTATCATACTATAATATTTCACTTGAACTGTCAACCACATGGCAACAGAATGCATAAGCGCCATATTGCACAACGGTTCATTGTTGACGCAAAGTGTTAACTAAATTAACACTCCGCTGCCAATGGGCGAACAAAGAAAGCGAAAGAAATTAAACACGAAACAAACAAAAATGAAATATAGAAAGCAAACAAATATAAAAAATAGAAAACAAACAAAAATAAAAATAGAGAACAAAAAGAAAAAATAGAAAATAATATATTAAAAACATTTCAAGTTTGACGGGATTTCTAATATCGTCAAATATTTGCGAAAAGTGATGGCGCAGTTTGCTGGCAAAAGTTACATAAATGAGAAATATTTAAGGCAATCGTGCTAAATTATTTTTGTTTAAACTTTACTACTCCATTTATTTTGTTAAATTGACACCGAATAGTTTCGCAATGGTTCGAGTACCAAAATATTTACTCACTCAACCTAAGCAATCTTTTAATATTTACACGTACAAAAATATTTACATACTATGTGTATGTATGTATGTAAAATACAAGTGCCTAAAGGCAAGAACAACTACTTATGAAGAAAAATATTTAGTTTTGATCGAAAAAAATCTTCATTTAATAGTGTAAATATGCGATACTAGTTTAGCTAATTAGAAATAACAAAAAAAATCATTTTAGTCGTCCGATCAAGTTGGTTTATGTTTTTAGAAGTTACATGGGTTTACGGGTTTGAAAAAATCTATTTTTTTATTGTTTTATTAAATTCTACAACTTCTTTTGAATATTGTCCTAAATTTTGAAGTTGACACGAGAACTTGTGCGGTCGAGGCTAGCCAGGCTAAGTGTGTCGTCTTTAACGCGTTTTTCTTGAAACAGTGTTTTTGAAGTCGGTTGGCGAGATTTCTCGAGAACTACTCAATAGATCTCTTTGAAATTTTACACAAGTCGTTTAGATAGAATTCTTAAAGGTTTGGATTGGGGATTTATTTTTTCGATTACATCTATTTGAAAAAAAAATGTCCCGAAATTTTCATTTTTTTCCTTTGTCCAAGTTCCAAGTTAAGGTTTTAACTAATCCATGTATTTGTTTACTTTAGTTGATCCTGTAGGGAGTTATCCTGCGGGCGAAAAAAATGAAACAAATGCATTTTTGAGCACTCAAAACATGGATTTAATGAGTCATTCGCAGTATAGTCTTGAGTTGGCACATAATGACTTCTTGTTATTTCCGTACGAAAAATATTTCTTTATTTTTTAATAGCTTTAACTTTTTTTTAGCTTCCCCTAATTAAATTTTTTGTTGGTTAAATAAAGCTTAAAATCTCACCTTTTTAACACTATATAGCATGACACAATGTGATTGGTAGCACTGGAGATATACGACTGCAACGAAATCTAATTTATTATTACCTATCTAATTATTTACTAAATACGAAAAGACTTTTTAGACTACCCAATATTTTCGAAACTTTCATAAAGCATTTCTTGACCGACTATTCTTTTCGTTTTAAAGATTTAGCTGTCGTTCGAATTTTTAACTTTTGCTTAAATAGCGTCAGTTTAGAGACTTTTTATACTGATTATGTAGTTTTTAGATAAAAAAAAAAACGATTAAAAATATTTTCATATCATTAGTTGAAATAAGAGTAAATAAACATATTTGGGGTGCTCACAACCCGTCGTAAAGCATCGTAAAATCGTGAAATTTTAAATTTTTACACTTGTTTAAAAAAATTGTTGTTGGATTTCATACAAAAATGAGTTTACACATTTATAATTCTCAATGCTATGTTTTCGAATCGTTATAACTTATAACTTTATGAGACTTGTGAAAACCCTAATTAATTAATAAAAGAGTGAAAGATTAATAATGCAACGCATTTCCTTTGAATACATTTCTGAAGCAAGGGTATAATGATTTGAATGCCAAAACGCTGAAGAAACTAAATGTATTGGAGGCGAAAATTTAGTTTGGACTTATAGTAGATTGCCATTAATAATTATCGAGTTTCAATGATGTTGTTCTCATTTTATATTGTTTTGTCCCTGTTACGTATAATTACTTTTTTGTAAGATAAAATCTTAAGTAGTAGCACAGCAAACAAAAAAATCACAGTGCATTTTTCATATAACTGCTTTCATACTTAATATGGATTATATTTAATCTAAAGAAGTTCGATATCAAATTTAATCTGTAAGAAACCTTCTAACAGGGAAAATATTTAAGTATTATTATAAAGGAATTATTATGCTAGAAATGACGTTGTCTCGTTGAGACTATTATTTTCTACTCTACATATACATATGTATATGTATGTATGTACGTTTCTATAATTATATTTGTCCTTTCAATAATATCGGGTATAAATATAAATGTGCATGAATAACAGCACTTATATGTAAATATACTTTATCTATAAATAAAAAATCCGTAGATTAAATACATTTTGACGGGGAACACCAATACAAATTTGCTATAGTATACATAAAAACATATGTAAGTACGTGCAAAATCGCAATTTAATTACTTCGATATTTTTTCTTGCCAATTTTGACGGAGACGATAAGTGATTTGCAAAAGAGTGTGCCGATTGTGAGAATTTCGGGAAATCAAATAAATAACAAACGACAGTGTTAAAAAATTGGTATGTCCATACATACATGCATATATATACATATATATATATATATATATAAATCTATTTGTAAATGGTTATATATTTTTATATATAAGAATGATTGACACATGATATGACCGATATTTTGACTTTCAACTTTTATGGAGCAAAAACATGCGATAAATGAACAAAAAAATGTTTGATCTATGGACAATCAAAACAAAATAGTCGTAATAAATAATTATTCAAAAGAAAAACAAAAACAAGAAGAAATGAAGCCATAATACCCTTCACATATGCATATATTATGTCATAAAAGGGTTAAAAATACCTCAATCTTGATTTTGATTAGTTAGTTTGTATGGCAGCTATATGCTATAGTGAACCGATCTGGGTAATTTTTTCGGAGTTTATGTTGTTGCCTTGGAAAATAATCCACGCCAAATTTCGTGATGATATCTTGGCAAGTAAAAAAGTTTTCCACACGAAGACTAAATTTTCAACGATCAGTTTGTATGGTAACTATATGTAATATTGGTCCGATCTGAACAATAGGTTCGGACATTGTAGCGCTGTTTTAAGTAATAATCTATATCAAAGTTCGTGAAGATATCTTAAAAATAAAAAGTTTTTCATGCACGGATTTCATTTTGGTCGATCAGTTTGTATGGCAGCTATATGATATAGTGGCCCGATCTGGATAATTTTTTCGGAGTTTATAGTATTGTCTCTGGAAAATAAGCCATGTCAAATTTCATGAAGATATCTTGCCAAGAAAAAAAGTTTTCCATACAAAGACTAAATTTTGAACGATCGCTTTGTATGTCAGCTAGACCCAAAAAAGGACATAAGTAAAATTTCAGAATACCATTTCGAAAACTTAATGTGCTAAATTGCAAATATACAGACGCGCTGAGCTAGACGGACATGCCTAAATCGACTCAGTCCTAAGTCTCAGTCATGCCGATCACTTACTACTGTGGGCAAAAAATAGTAAGACTTTTAAATTTAGTTTCTTTCGAAAACACAACTTTGAGAGGGACGAAATAGAATAAATTAAGAATTTGAAATATAATAATAATATGTATATAATTAGAAAGGGTATCCAACGTTTCCTTCTGCATATTACAAACTTCGTGGCAAACTTAATTATCCTTTTCAGGGTATAATATTATAACAAAAGCAAACATTGCAAAACGTGTGTCAAACAAGCGACCACACTCGAATAACAACCGCTCTTGTTGTTGTTTTGGTGAAATTCGATTATTTTTTCGCGCATTTCTCAAACGGTGTTTGTTGGTTGTTGTTTATTTGCACAGTTATTTGTTTGTTGTTTGCAATGTTTTTGCATTATCTTTTGTTACTCTTTCTCCTAAGTTTGTTTTTACGCTTCGATTTCTTTTATTTCATAGGCATGTGTGTGTGTGTGTGTGCGTATCTAATTCTTTTGCTAACTCTGGCGATGATCTAACAACTGCAATAAAAACTTAGCGTTGATTGTGGCATTTAGCAGAATAGCTTCGATTGCGTAGTTTGGCGTCTGGGAGGAGGGTGGGCTATGTAGACATTCTATAACTTTTATGGTTATCCGTAATTTAAGCAGACTATATACAATATACATATATCATATGAAAGTATATAAGTATGTACATTAATATGAACGAGTATGATAATATATTAATAAACGTGTGCATTAAATTATTCAGTTGCTAGCAGTGAACTAATTGCAAAAGTATACAAGAGTTTATGGTATACTACATATTATAAAGGTTTATCATAATAAGTGAAATGAGTTATGAGTCTCGGGAGATTGCATCATGTCGAGTGTTTAACAATTATTTGTCGGTATTTGTGCTTTGGGAACTAAGTCCACTTCAGTATAGGGTATTTTGATTTGGATTACTATTTCTTGTTGATTTTATTGGAGGCCTTTTGAAGCCATATACTGTTATTATTACTTTAATTGTAATATTGAACAATTATTGTAGATATAATTTGGATGCACTTCTATTAAATTTTCATTGTTCAATATTACAATTAAAATAATCCTAATTACCATTGTAATCATAAAGTAATTATAGTCCAGAAAAATATAATTGTTACTTTTTAAATTTATAGACTTAAATTACTTTACTTGAATTGTATTGAAATTTTTTTTAATTACTGTAATGGTAATCATACTTTTTATGGCTGTAATTCCCGTAATTATGTTTAAAATATTTTTAATCAAATAATTTATTAAACCACTTTGTTTCAATTGTAATAAAAAATTTAATAATTACATTTACTGTAATTGTAATCATACTCTTTATGTATATGATTCCCGCAAATATGCTTAAAATACTTTTAATCAAATCATTTCTAAAATTACTTTAATTCGTTGAATTTGAAAATTTTAAAAATTACATTTACTGTAATTGTAATCTTATTTTTTGTGTCTATGATTACAGACAAATAATTCAAATATTTTAAATTAAATAATCTATTTCCAAAACTACTTTACTTCGTTGTAATAAAAGACTTAAAATTATATTTACTGTAATTTTATGTCTATGATTATTGCAAATATAATTAAAATATTTCTAATTAAGTAATCTAATTTCTAAAATTACTTTACTTCTACTTGAATTTAAAAATTTTAAAAATTACGTTTACTGTAATTGTAATCTTATTTTTTGTGTCTATGGTTACTAAAAAAATAATTCAAATTAAAGTAATTGTAATCATACTTTTATGTCTATGATTACAGAAAATATAATTAAAATACTTAAAATTAAGTAATCTAATTTTTAAAATTACTTTACTTCATTGTAATTATAAATTTAGAAAATTACAACTAAAGTAATCGTAATCATACTTGTAATGATTACAATTATATTAAAATTTTTTAAAACTAACATAACAATCTTAAGTCTGAATATCTATGTATATAAAATATAATTACTATGAGAACTAGTAATCAATGTAATCGTAATCATACTTTTAATGATTACAATGAACTTAAAATATTTTACATTAAGTAATTTCTAAATACTCGCAAGCAAGCTAAACAATCTTAAATCTCATTACCCATGAATATAAAATATAATTAATGTATTTATTAGTAATCAAAATGTAATCGTAATCCTAAAAAATTAAACTTATAGTGCTTTAAAGGAAGGACTTCCAGGACTAATATTATTCTTATTAATATTTTTTGGATATCTGCCTCAATTATGTATATATTTCGATACAGCTGACACTCTAAAAAAAACATTGTCAACTACCATGTAAGAATATAATAAATCCTATTTTTAATTTTTTTGAACTAAGACTGCAGACGCCGATCTGCTCTCCGTCGCTTTCTACTCAACTATAATGGAATTAGTATGTAGGGCCGTAGATTTTTGGCGTAATATTTCTAGATATTCGACAGAAAACTGAGAATTCGGTGACAAATATGTTACGAGGAAGTCTTATTCTATCAAGAATAAGTTCGTTGAAATTTTTTTTTGTAAAAGTTTATTAATTTTAATTCATATTTCACAGAACTTTTAATTCTTAAATATCTTTTGTTTTTTTTTTCTTTTTTTACCATTTATTAAATTAAAGATTTGCCAATCTTTTAGTTAAAGTTTGTGCTTCTTTAACACGAAAATAAAAAGTATCATTTCTAAGCGCAATAATATAGTAATCCTAGGCACACCCTAACGCATAAATAAATTAATTTGTTAACGTTTGATGTATCAAATGACATTAACGTGTCTTCTATAGATATGTAAATCTGAATTGAATAGTAAAGATGTCAGTGTCAATATTAATGTTATGCATATAAATGCCGCTTTACACACATACATATTTATGAGTATACATACATATGTATGTATGTGTAAATCAGTAAGATAGCCTTAATTTTTCATTAAATAAAATTTGATATTTTGCCATTCATCAGTTTATGCAATACAAGCCTTCCCAACATTGTTGTTTGACATGGCTTAACTGCTTTGCGAGTCAGATTGTCAATATGGTGATTTTTGATCTTCGTCAGAGAACCCTAAGTTCTTTGAGGGCTGTGCTTCAAAATTTTCGTTACAGTGGTGAGATTTAAGATATTCGTGGTTAAAATGTGAGAGCTCAATTTGAAAAATTACGCAAAAATCGGAACTAAGTTTGTTTATTGCTCTTAGAAATCTAAACAACAATTTTTGTGAAATATTTTCTTCTCGAATAGCTAACTTCCTTCCATCTATATTGTTCTCCTAAAGCCTGTTTAGCTTCAAAACGCCCTAAAAGTTGTTCGAAAATAGTTTGATTGCGTTTTTTCGCGCTTCAAAAAATGTGTTACCCACTGTAATATATTCAATTTTTGGACAAATTTATACAAATTTATGTATCAAATACATCTTAAGCAATCATTACAAGATAATTCATCTTCTCAACATTTTCGAAACAACTTATTGTTATTTTAATGATTTTTTTATTTTTATATAAATACGTCTGTATGAATTCATAGAAAATTAACTCGTTTTCCAGGCTGTACAAAACTAATTAATTCTAGCGCAGAAATGAATAATGAAGTGATTCAAATTTCGTAGAATTATAGGTTCTGGAAGAGTGAGTTCTGATAAACATGTCTGTACTTGCAGATACATATCTATCTTCACCTAAACTGCAAAACAACGTATCATCAAAAAATCGAAATTGAGTTTTTTATTGCTTACGATTCATTACATATATGTAGCGTAAAATTTTCAGCTGCCGCTGTCAGATATAACCAATATATAACCATTTGTTAACTATTATATAAGGTATGTATAACCATTTTATAACCAAAACTCAATTTTTTTCAATATGAGTGATTTCTATTATATCGTTTTTCCTTCGCCTGTAAACTTGTGAAAAGTGATGTTACGTTATTTTGCATTTTAGGTGACGATATAAACACTTGCTAAAGGTCTCAATAAATATTTTATTGTTCAACAGCGGTTTCCACTTCCCGTTGACAGCTCAATTGCTTTGCTGCTCTCATATTTTGGCAACATAAATTGAATAAAATATACTCATGTTTATAAGTGTTGATATTTATCTATAAATGTGTGACACATTTTTTGCTTGCATTTCATTGCAACAACAAGACTACAAACATTATCTAAGTTTTGGTGCAAATTCATATATACATAAGTATGTATACATATTTTATATAAATAATGTGTTTACCGTTGTGTCCATCATATGTTTGCTTAGTTATTGATTAAAATTATAGCTTTTTTGCATTACTGCTGTTTGCTGATAACTCATCGCTAATTGAAAGCAACATGACGTCATCACTTCTATACTGTTTATTATTAACTTAAAATTGTTTGCCTTTTGTCCGTTTACAGAAACCCCCTTTCGACACTGGAACACTTTTGTACTTTTCTTATCTTTGCGTGGAATGGTTAATTAGTTCACATTTTTCATTCATTTCATTTTTTTCATTGAGTAGTTTCTTTGAACGACATCTGATATTACTGTGTAAAACGATAAAAGTACGTTTTACGATATTTTGAGCAGGTGGCTTTGAAGGAATACATTCTTTCACCATTACTGTTTTAATATAACTTTGAAATTATATTTTGTGGCTTCTGACTGTTATTTACAAACAAACTCAGTTTCTAAACTTTCCTGTTTTTCTTTGCTAACAGAAATATCCTCGTAAGAGAAATTAGAATTTTTATCCCTGCGTCAGAGTTCTAAAAAATATTTAGGGCATGGCTATTAGGACATCCACAACTGTATTAGAAGTCAAAAAGAGAGACGGAAAATTAGTTACGTTCCCAAAACAGTGATTTTTACGTAACTAAAACGCATTTGAATCTTTATTTGGTCAAGAAGTGTCCCGTTCTATACCCCAATAGAAAGTTACAGAAAACGATTCTTCCAGTTCTATTGTAAATATTCGAGCTAGTTGTTCTTTACCTATTGGAATAAAAATCATAGTTTTGGTGTTGTTGAATATATTTGCTCTACCAAAATCGTTGTAGCGGTTCCTGAGATATCGCTCCGGAATTTTTTTAATTGCTTTCGATATTAGTTTTTGTGAAATTTGGTTGATTTATTCAACGTTAACTTCGGCTGCACTGAAGTTACCCTTCGTAGGTGTATTTTTTATAGCGAAAAACGGTTTAATGAAGGATCTCTATTTGGATTTTGATTCATCAGTTTGCATGACAGCTATAAGCTATTGTCGTCCGATCTGAACAATCGCGCAGACAATAATCTTCGCCAATCTTTTTGGAAATACCTCGTCAAATGAAAAGGCTTGCAAGGACTTGAGTATGATCACCCTGTTTGTAAGCCAGCTATATGGTATTGTGGTTCGATAAATGATCAGCTTTTTGAGAAGAGAACGTGTGCAAAATTTTGGATCAACATCTCAAAAACTGAGGTCCCCATTCGGGTATACTATTGTGGACAAAAAATATTTTGGCGTGAAAACACATTCGTCGAACTATTTTTGTTAGGTTGATATGACTGTCAGTGACATCTGTACCAAATACCACATCAAAACAATCATTACTGTTTAGTATATGCTTGTTTTTCTAAATAAAGTGCATTCGGCGATCTTTACGATGAGTCAAATTATTCAAAAAAAAAAGTTCCAATAAATTTCAAAGAGGGTCAAAAATTCGTTGACAACGAACCACGTCCAGGACGGTCATCATCATCAAATGATGATCTCAATAAAATAAAAGAATTGGTGGTTGAGAATCGACGATTATTAGTCACAGATCTTACTGGCTTCGTTGGAATATCGAAAGGATCAGTGAAACCCATTTTGAAAGATCAATCGGGCAATGAAAGACGAAAGGCGATTCGTACCAAAATCATTAAATTTTTGCGAAAAAAGCGTCGCTTTAACGTATCAACGTACATATATGGCGAAATCGACTCAGCTTGTCATGCTGTTCATTTATACAATATAAAGGATCTCCGACACTTCTTCTGGGTGTTACGAACTTCGTTGCAAATAGAAGCGAGCAGTAGGTAAGGCAGCACTCAAGTATACTGAAAGACTGGTTTGCTATAGACTAATGTGGAATGTATTGAGGTGAACATGATCAGGATATATTTATTTATTGACTTTTCGGAGTTCGTGCAGACGTTTTTCTAGGACATAATTGTGTATATGTATATTTAGCTGGGGAAATGTTGTACTCAGTTTTAAACTTCTCGAACTAAAGTATTTAAATTGAAGATCCTTATGAAAAATCGCTCCGTCAAATAGCTAACTCTCAACATTTTTGGTATAGAGACTAACAGAGCTGAGTGAAAGCTAGCAAACGTCATTGTAACAAATAATAGAAGTTTTTAATTCAAACTACTAGTATATAACTAGTGTGAGTGACTGTGTCTATTCTTCTAACTTATTGAATACTTTCATATATAAAAACTTTGTATTCCAGGTACAAAATCGAACTCGTTAGTTCGGGCGAGCTTTGATTAAAATCATTTGTTCGCCATTCTTCTCTTTTTCTGCGTTCTTCAAAAAATTATATTTTCACGCTATTGACAAGGTCTTACAGCGGACATGGTATTTTCTGAGATGAAAGCGCTTTTACTATTATAATACAATATTGAGTGATCTCTCCTTTCTATCGTTTAATTGAATTCCTTACTATAGCTACTGCAGTGTAAAATATTTAAATATATGTACATATATTGTTAAATCAATGTGTTTGTATATATTATATACATATGTATAAGCACCAAGTTGGGCGATTATTATTAATTGAAGAACAAAACAACAGGTACAACTCGGTGACAGGCCTCCAAGTAGGGTTGTATAAAATATTGACAAAACAATAATTCATTTCTTCCTCATGCCATACGAATGTGCTTAAGGGTATATAATATACTCCACACTGATAGTATGTATGGAAATATGCCTGTATGTACGATAAAAGCACATTATCATAAGGGAATTTTGCTTGAAGAAAACCAAAAAAAAAACGTAAAATCGAAGGGATCTAATTTTCTCTTGATGGTGAGTAAGTCTAAACCTACATATCGTCACCTAATATACAAAACAACGTATCATCATAAAAATCGAAAATGATTCACTACATTACATATATGAAGTAATATGTTTTGAGCTTCCGGTGCCAGATATAACCAGTAGATAAGCAATACATAACCGTTTTATAACCGAAACTAAAATTTTGTTTCAATATGAGTGGTCTCTATTATATCGTTTTTCCTTCGCCTGTAAACTGAGGAAAAAAGATGTTACGTTATTTTGTATTTTAGGTGACGATATGTATGTTTGTACGTAGGCTCTTATGTTAATTTAATTACATATATGTAAAATCATGTGTGGCCAAAATAGCAACGCACTGATGTCACACTCGAAGTGTTACCAACAGTTGTAATAAATTTAATGGCGTTTGTGTTTATAGCCGAAATTCAGACTAAAATTCAAATTTGTATTAGAAATAAAATGATAATTACTTTACGCATAAGTATGGTCTACAACGTGCCACACATAACAACTGTAATGGCCGTCCATAATAATGGTCTATCTGTTGAAGTGCTCCTTAAATGGTCGACTAATTGACGCATTGACATAATTCGTGCAAAACTTCAATTTTGACTGTTCGTCGGCTGAATACAGACAAAAGCAATGTAAAGGTAAGAGTGGTTCAAGTTCGGACGGAGCGGGAAATTAAATGCGCATACATTTTATATATATGAAAAATCAGATACTATGAAATGTCAGATATTATAGAATTTTTATATTAAGAACCTAGTATGAAGCAAAATTGATATCAACTTACATCGCTTCATGAGCAAGATAGATGGTGGGGCTGAGCTCAAGGGTAAGGCTGAGCTCAGGCTACTACCGGGGTCACAGTTGGCGTATAGTGGACGGCCTATGCTAAATAGGTTAGCTGCGAATAGTAATACGCAGTAAACGACCAAGAGCTAAAGGAGAGAAGGCTTAGCTGAAAATGCCTCATACGCCCAATGAATCTCCGGCGAAGAGGCGAACAGATGCCGCCTTTAAATAAGCGTGCACAACCCCAACCGGGGTGGCACCGATGGAGAATCTATCGACGGGAGGGAGGCAACAAAGCGACGTGGGGTCAGCGGCCAGCACATAACGTGCACATATGTCAACGAAAACCCTGGGCGAGGGCCCGTCAGAATTAAGGCCAGTAAGATTCTGATTATGGTGTACTGGAAACCCGGAATGGATCAGGTTGACGAGAAAAGTTAAAATCCGGGTAACTATCTGTCTTTCCGTCCATCCTTTCGTCCATGAAAGCTTTCGCTTGAGTAAAAATTGAGATATTACGAGTTCGTAAATGGGCATAATCGTACCATAGGCTGGTGAGAGCAACATTCTGTCACTTCAGTAGGTAAGAGTAACATCTCACCGAAATGGCTGGCAGGCTAATACTGTTCTCATCTGCGACTCGTTAAAACCCTGGCAAGTCTTCAAGTACGTTCAATGCACGCCATATTTTTGTCCGTACAGGTTCAGTTGAGACGAATTCCTGATTAGAACTTCCACGTCGATGGTTAGGTTAGATTAGACGGCTGATCAAAGTTTGCTATATGTACTCCTCTGTGAAGCCATAGAAAAGAAAAACTCCCGTGTTCGAACTTATAAATTAGCAAAATGCTTAGTAGTCAAAACAAATTTGCACAGGCGTTTAATTTCCACTCCCGCCAGTTCGGTGGGATGTCTGAAGGTATGCGCTCCCAAGTCCCCAAACGCAGGGCAGACAAGAAGGAAGTTTTGAGTTGTGTACACCTCATATTCTTCCATACAGCTTCTGCAAATGGCGTCTGGTAAGATTCTCAACCTTACGGCATGGACGCCAATAGGGCAATGGCCTGTTAAAAACCCACAACTAGGGAGAGGCTAGCCAAACTGAGGGCAAAGAGATCGCTAGACTCAAGGCTAGTATCCTCTCTCTGCTATCTGAGTGAATGATCACTTCTCTGAAGGAGGCTGTACTCCGGAGTAGCAGATCTACTGCTATCTTAATGGATCGATGGTATAGAACTCGAAAATGTGAAATCTTTTTGTTACTTGGGCAATATCAGCAAACGGAGTCTCAAAAAGAAACGTCACCAATCGTATAAAGAAGCAAGCTTTCGGCGCACTTAAAGCGATCAATAGCTCCATCATTTGCTCCCCCGAGAAGCCATAGAAAATTCATGTTTATCGGTCCATTGTTTGAAACTAATGGGCTGAGCCCCGTTTGCGCAGTATTACACCCAAAACTAATAAACTTTGGTGCAACATGTTGCATGGCTATAAAAACAGAAAATACTTGTAGTTGTTGTACATATGTATTGTTGTACTAGTAATATAAACAAACGTAAACAAATCGAATCAAATATAAAGAATTTTTGCAATAACTTTTATAAATAGCTGTGATGGAATGCTGTTTTGCACCACACAATTATATACCATATGTGTATATACAAGCATGTATGAGTGTATATGTATGTAAATATGTACATATCAGCAGAATAATTAATATACATAATTCAATAAATTCATATCGAAAGCCGTGTCATACAATCGGTTGACGTGCTTCTTATACTTAATTCGCTTGGTTGGACGTAGATGGGCCGCTAGCCTATTTATATGGTACTCCCCATTACCGTTGTGCGCGTAAGGCAATTAAAAAATGCTTATAAACAAAAAGCAAAAACAAGCTGCAATAAATATTATTAAAGTCTTATTCTTTTCACAGACACAGACACAAGTATGTACATATGTATATTTCAAACAAAATGCATCATTCTTTGCATTCCACGCTTTGCTCTATCATTTTAATTATATTTAATTAAATTTTTTTTATTTGTTAATATCAGATATTTTATATTTCAATACCAAATAGTTGTTTGCCAATTGTTGAACACAGACAGATCTCTAAACGAATATCGAACATTCGGCTCGCAATCAAAAATATTGTCAAAAAATGATGAATAAATTCCTGAATCTAACATTTAAATTTTATTTAATTTCGAATGTTTTTTATATGTTAATATCAGATTTTTCATATTACCAAATATATACCCAATATATAACCAATATATATATACCAAATAAATAAATTACCAAATAATATATATTTTTTTAATTTATGTCTTTGCAGTCGGAATCAGTTTGTCACAAATGCAACGAAATCATCACGAAACGCATCATAACCGCGCTCGGCAAGACTTGGCATCCAGAGCATTTTGCCTGCAAGGACTGCAACACACCCATCGAGGAGGCCACATTTAATATACAGGATGGTGAGCCAGTGTGCTCCAAATGTTTTCTGAAAAACTACTCAGGCACCTGTCACGGCTGTAAGCAACCCATTTTGGAGGTGAGTAGAAATACCCTAATTTATCGTGAAAAGTTATTGACATAGAGGAAAAGAATGTAAATGAATGTAGAAATTGCTACCCTAGTCCATTTTTACTCAAACCACTTTTACGAGTAGATTAAAAGAAAACAGAAAATTTCCTTAATAGTTGAGATAAACTTTTTTCGATGGGTGTTTTGTACCGTATTCTGATGGCTTATAGATGGAGCTAAAAACCCTTTTTATTTTAAGATTATGTTAGGTTGTGAGGTTAATCCTCGCGCCAGCTGCAAACATTAGTTCATTTTAATACTCCTAAGGCCTTAAAAATGTATTCTCACATCCTCATAGATCTACGAAGCGTTTTGAGTTTATCACAAGTTTGTTTATATCAATCCCAACCACTTTGATAGATTCACCGAAAGTTTGTCTATCTATCTATCTTTATTCCGAGATATTTCAGTCTTACCGCTATAAATTTTAATTGTTCGCCTAAGATCAGGTCTCTAAACTAACATCGATCATTCAGCTCGCAATAAAAAATATCGTAAAAAATGCTGATAAAGTCCCTGAAATGTCACTAAGCGGTCAGAAAACGGAAGTTTATAGATGGCTTATAACATAAAATAAACTGATCGCATTGATTACTAGAGAGATTAAAAGAGATCACTCAAAGATCAGAAATCGGAAGTATATAGGTGACTTAGCGCATGCAATAAATTTGTCGAATTGATTACTTGAGAAATCATGGGAGGCATCACTAAGGGATTAGAAGTATATGAGAAGATTTAAACCATCAAATAAGCTGATCGATGATATGACAGATAGATGATTCATACCATAAACATAAACTAATGGGATCAATTATATGAGAGATCATTATATACAATCGATCGAAGAAGTGTATTAAATAGAAAGCTCGTATAGGTGACTTAGACCATAAAATAAATCGATCGTATCGATGGCTTAACATATCATGAGAGAGATGTGAGAAATGATCAGAAAATGGAAATATAAATGATTTAGACCATTATCATATACTGATCGGTTCAATGACTTAAGAGATCATGAGAGAGATCACTAAACGATCAGAAAATGGAAATATAAATGATTTAGATCATAAACATAAAATAATCGGATTGATTACTTAAGAGATCATGTCTGGCAGAATTATAGCCTCGTTTCTTGAACGGATAATGGACAAGCTGTGGTTTGGTCACTTATGGTAGACGGTCCCAGTGGTAGACACCAGCTTCTCAACTAGGAATTGGTCAAAGAGAATTGTAAATGTTTTGTGGATATCGCAATATGTCTGTTTCTGTTTAGAAAACGTAATGAATTTAGTGTATTCTCTGGCAAAAGGGCATATAAAATAATAAAGGGACCAAACATTTATACATGACTAGATAATAAGAGCAATAAGAATGGTGTCAACAAAATTCTCCTTAGTAACCAACAATTCAGACATACATACATCATATACCCAAACTGCGCTTCAAATAAAGGAATAAATTTGTAATGAGAAATACAAGTTCATCCAGGATTGGTGCTTTCTCTCGATTGAAAAAGGATCTAATTAGATTTGAATTTCAATTCGTTTTTTTAAGAAATACGTTCAATGTTTCTAAATTCCTCTTTTCTCAACACTGAATCCTTAAAGATGTTTAAAACTGAGAGAAATATTCGTGGCTCAACCTCAACCTGGATGCTTTCTCTTAGTTGAAAAAGTGAATAATAGCATTTTGTTTTCTTGCACTTTGGATAGTGGGAATCCAACCTCAATTAGATTTTTTTTAAGAAATATATTCAAAGTTTCTAAATTTCTCTGCTCTCAACAGTGAATCTTATTTCAAAGCATAAATGAGGCCTCCAGCTCATTTTCAATTAATATCAGAAGGTTCTTGCAAACAGCGGTTGCAATTATAAGGGCAATTACCATACAGACCTAATTTTTGTCTTGAAAAAAAACGGAGTTAACTATAAATTCGTAGATACCCTCCTCAACTCATTATCTTATGAGCCGTTGCTCTTGTTATACTCTCAAACAATGTTGCTAACGAGAGTATTATAGTTTTGTTCAATTTGTTTTAAGTCCTAAAACTAAAAGAGTTATAGGGTTATATATGTGGAGTTCTGGTTTATTAATATATGTACGTCTGGGCGACGTGGTAACTGCCATGCTTAGCAAATTTAATAACTTATATGCTTATTTAGGTAATCGACAAGCATCAGGTGAAATATGTAATGCATTATGATAGCTTAATTAATGTATGAAAGAGAGAAAGAAGTGCTGTAACTCATAGGATAACAATGTAAAGTAGAATGTAGGAAACCTTTAGTTGTACTAGCATAAATGACATTAACCTATTGATGCTTGAATTAAAAATTTTAAAGATATGTTTAATGTCGCCACATATATACCAAAGTGATGATTTCTCCGTTGCAAGCTGTAACTTGAAAAAAAATAAATGAAACTTGGTATTCCTTGGCTCCACTTAAGTTCGAAGATTCGGCCCACTGCCACGCCGACAAAATGGCGGAAACTTATAAAGTGTCATACTAAGCCATAAATAAAGATATTAAAAGTGAAATTTGGCAACATAATTGTTTTGGAAAAGTGGGCACTAACATATCTCGCTATTATAGCTTGTCAACCAAAATTACAGAGTCGTTTTCTTAAGGTTTTCCATATACATTTCAAAAATGGAAGAAATTAATAACCACCTCCCATACAAAGGTTATGTTCAAAATCACTAAAAGTGCGTTAACCGACTAACAAAAAACGTCAGAAACACTAAATTTTACGGAAGAAGTGGCCCAGGCTTTTTTTTTAAATTGAAAATGGGCGTGGCATTCTTAGACAAATGACATGTTATGGGTGAAATCGGTTCAAAAAACGCCTTATATAACGCTATTTTGAATTTTTGTCTTGAAAAAAAAACATTAGGAGTTAACTAAAACTTTACAAAAATACGATACCCTCTCGATTATCACTTTACTCATTATCTTATGAGCCCGAACTTAGCTTCTTACTTGTTTTATAAATAAACTCTGGCTCCATACATATTTGCTACATTTTATTTCACTTAAAGCATAAATCTGCCTTCCACTTATTAACCTTTTGACCCTAATTACCTCGACAAAGAAGTTGAACTCATAAACATGCTTTGTCTTCTCTACGTCAAACTAATTGCAGCTAAGCTCAAGTAAAAATACTAAGGCAAAGGAACTACGCGTTAAATTCGGCATATTAAAGCCGAAATGTAGTAAGTGCTCGTGTTGTTTGGCTGTGTGTGTGTGATTGTGAGATTAAGCGCTTAGCTCACGCAATTAAATTTATTGAGATTGAAGATCTTTTGTTCTGCAGAAGTTTGACTCATCGCTCAAAATAAAGAATATTCAAAGAATATTAATTTTTTTTTTTAAATTTTGCAAAACGTGTAGACCAATTTTGAATGGAAAGTTTTGGAGATTTTTTGGCTAATTAGCGAATCGGCTTACTTGTTATTATTTCGGGTAAACTTGTATTTTTTTGTCGCTCAACATATTGTATCATTAATCTTAAAGCAATAAAGTTTATACAAGTAACAAGTAAAAATGAGCCTCTGGTCCATATTTGTTGGCTGCTGTCAAAGAAAATACAATTGAAAAGTCGCTTTAAAGCTTTTTCACCGTCCCTAAGAGGGATATATGGTGGTGGGCGTTAATGAATAATCCAGAATGTATTTAAACTGTCGCAGATGCGCGCAAAATGAGTTATTTGGTAACTCAGCCGCAAATGATTCATTAAAAAATTTCTTAAATAAAGGTTGATATGGAAAAATAACCAAAAATTACCAAACAAAATTTATTTATTTTTTTCAATTTCATGTGACTACTTTTTCATTTTTTTTTTGTTATTTTTTTGTTATTACAAAATTAAAGTCATGTTTATTTTGAGTAGAAAACATCATGCTTTCTTCAAACAAAACAGGCAAACACGCAACAATTTCAAGTAACACAAAAAGTCTCCAACCCACACGGCTGGCTATGTGTGTGTGTGCGCCTACACCTTTTTCTTGTAAAACACTCGAGAAGAAAGTTGAAAAGATATGAGAGATGACTTCGAGAGTCAAAAAGCCAATCTTACTGACAACATGGTACTCAACGGAACTAAATAAATATGCTGCGCATGCGCACAAGTGCCATCATACGCATAAAGCTATAAAATCACACGCACACAGACACGCTCATAGATACATATCTACATACATACATACATATGTACATATATAGCAATCAGACCAACAAAACGCCCAAACAAATAGTTTGTAATAAAAAACAGGTAAGGAAGGGCTAAGTTCGGGTGTCACCGAACATTTTATATTCTCGCATGGTAAAGTGATAATCGAGATTTCATAATACGTCATTTACATATTTTTCAAATACCGTATTTTTGTAAAGTTTTATTCCGCTATCATCATTGGTTCCTAATGTTTATACTCGTATTATACAGAGAAGGCATCAGATGGAATTCAAAATAGCTTTATATTGGAAGAAGGCGTGGTTGCGAACCGATTTCACCCATATTTCGTACATGTCATCAGAGTGTTAAGAAAATATTATATACCGAATTTCATTGAAATCGGTCTAGTAGCTCCTGAGATATGGTTCTTGGTCCATAAGTGGGCGGCGCCACGCCCATTTTCAATTTTTAAAAAAAGCCTGGGTGCAGCTTTCTTCTGCCACTTCTTCCGTAAAATTTAGTGTTTCTGACGTTTTTTGTTAGTCGGTTAACGCACTTTTAGTGATTTTGAACATAACCTTTGTATGGGAGGTGAGCGTGGTTATTATCCGATTTCTTCCATTTTTGAACTGTATATGGAAATACCTGAAGAAAACGACTCTGTAGACTTTGGTTGAAAAATTTCACTTTAATATCTTTATTTATGGCTTAGTTATGACACTTTATAGGTTTCGGTTTCCGTCATTTTGTGGGCGTGGCAGTGGGCCGATTTTGCCCATCTTCGAACTTAACCTTCTTATGGAGCCAAGGAATACGTGTACCAAGTTTCATCATGATATCTCAATTTTTAATCAAGTTACAGCTTGCACGGACGGACGGACGGACAGACGGACGGACGGACAGACGGACGGACGGACAGACGGACGGACGGACAGACAGACATCCGGATTTCCACTCTACTCGTCGCCCTGATCACTTTGGTATATATAACCTTATATCTGACTCTTTTAGTTTTAGGACTTACAAACAACCGTTATGTGAACAAAACTATAATACTCTCGTTAGCAACATTGTTGCGAGAGTATAAAAATATGGAAAATAAATCAAATATTTTACACGCAGATTTCGGTTTAAATAGGCAAAAGACAGTGCTGAGCAAAAAACTATGCACACATAACTATTTTTAGTTTGGTACTATAGTAGTACTCAAGTTTAATATTAGTCTAGGCCCTTTACTGTAAATGATACCTCTTTTAAATGATACCTAAGGTTCTCCTGAATTTCTGCTGAAGCCATGCGCATACTAATTCGGAATAAGCAAAACGCACGAAACCGAGTTCTATCATTCCCTTGATAGTCGGATCTACGTAAACGGAACGCTCCTTAATATGTATCTGGCTAAGGGCTGTCAACTTGGCCTTCCTATTACTTCGGGGATGTTTTCTGTTGAGATAATTTTATATCTTGATAACGTTTTTATAGCCGATAATACCCTCAATAATCGTGACATATAGTCGAGAGTTTTCTGTATACATTTTGATATACAGCAAAAATGTTTTCTATTGGAAATGACAACTCTTCTAACCTTAAAATGTTTTAAAAAGGATTATCATACAATCTTTTTAATCCAGCTTGGCAAGTAGATGTATCCATTTGTCAAATAACGGCAAGATCTAAGGTTAACTGCGTAGATACATTAGAGTTAACTGCGTAGGTTTCAATATTGTCTCTGCCCACATACCCGCGTGGGTTGGGTAGAAGTCGCTGTATGAGAGGGACGGTGTTTGCTATTCCTACGACAGTCCAGTCAAGGAGTGACAGCTCGGCAGAGTTCTATCGCTATAACAATAACGTGCGGTAAGCTACTTTCCGGATGGATCAAAGCTTTCGAATATTGGTAGGGTTATACTATCCTAAACCCTCTATCAACTTCAGTTTCAGACCTCCTAACTACTATAACCTTTTCCAAGATTACCATTAAGGTAGCGGTAGGTTTAATGCTCCGGATTGCAGTCTTCTTCAGAGAAGGAACTATCCACTCTGATAGTAGGGCAGCGATACTAGCCTTCAGCTCACTAACCGTGCGTTCAGGAAAGCCTAACTTGCAGCTCTGAGAGTATTCGACACAGTATTCGCCGGAGGAAGCAAAGGAAGAGGAAGACCTCCACTTCGTTGGAAAGACCAGGTGGAAAAGAAACTGGCTACACATGGAATCTCCAAATGGCGCCAAACAGCGAAAAGGAAGAACGACTGGCGCGCTGTTGTAAACTCGGCTATAACCGCGTAAGTGGTGCCAACGCCAATAAAGAAGAAGAAGAACCTTCTTATTAATGTTTTCAAGTCACTTTGTGATAAAACTAGTATGGCCGTAGCGGAATCGCTAGTAACTGCAAAGCTGTCCAGTAAGCAAGAAAAGGTACACTAATTTCACTCTCAGTAGTGTGCGGACGGGTCGTTTCTCCGCGCTCCTCGAGTGTTCAGATAGTGTGCTTCGCGTGATCTTGGCCTGCTATCTTCGGTTCTTGTCGCTAAATCTCTTTGGTCCAAGATCGATCGCAGGAGGTCCAGTAAGCTCTTTGCTCTCAGTAAAGCAAGCTTCTGCCTAGTTTTTTGGTTCTGTTAGATCATTGCCGCATCGGAATTCACGCTAAGGTTGAGAATCTTACCGGAAGCTGCAGAAGTTGTATGGAAGTGGAAAAGGTGGAAATAGCTCTACAATTCTGCCCCGCGTTTGTGTGATCAAGGCTTGGGAGCTTGTACTTTCAGATATCCCAATGAGCTGGTGGGAATAGAAATTGAACGCCTAACTAAATTTGTATTACTTCAAAGCCCTTTGCCGACTTGAAATATCGAAAACAGTAGTTCTGTAGCCATAGATTTAAGTACTTCATTATATTTATATCAGCTTTGATTAATCCATTTTTTATATCGGTAGAGTTTAGTAGAGAGTTCAAATGTGTGTTAAAAATTCTTTTTTCGTGAAAGTTATACTTGAGAGTAAAAGTTTTTCATGAATCAAAATACAATTTTTGAAGTGTCCTCAATAACATCGCCACCACTGTTCAAACACCAGAAAAAAATAAAAAATAAAAAACTTGAGATAGAAAGATAAGTGTGTGCAAGATGCAAGCAAAAACAAAAAATTAAAATAAACTGTGTGTAAATAAAATCACAAGCCAGTCTGTCTGACGCAACGCGGTAAAACGAGAAATAAAATAAAATGAACAAAAGAATACAATAATCAATAAAAAATAAGAGCCAGCGGAACTTAATTATGAAGTTATGCGATTAATAAGATTGAAGTGAATCGAAGTGGAATGACAGCGGTGGAGAGATTCAAAATCAAGCCCAAAGCAAAGCTTAAACGACAATAAATCGAAACTGAAAGTTATTGCATTAACGAAGTGTTTGAGGGGCTTTTCGAAAGGGCAAACAAGATAAGACACGAGTGTCAAAAGTGCAGAAGTGCATGTAAATAAAAATAGAAATCAGAAAAATAAATAAGATCAGGAAAATATCTGCCGGAGGTGTTGAAAATTTTTCGAGTGGTAAAAATGGTTTTATAAAAATGAAAAAATATTTTTTTTTTCATAAATAAAATATTTAGTTATATACTATATGTATGTAGATATTATTAAAACATATGTGTACATTTTTACATACAGAAATTTACAATATATAATGTTCATTAGAGACATTTCATTGAAATTTATTAAGCGTGTGGGTTGAGCGAAATTCTCAATTAGTGTTGCTGACGGTATTCGAGTGTAACTCTCATATACGGTAAATGAAATCAAGCATAAGTCATTATAGTCAGTTTAGTTGCTAGTGTCTATGAGAATAATGAGCTTATTAAAATTTATTTTTACGAGCCACGACTTACCAAACTAGTATTTACAAATTTGTGTAATTTTTGTCTATTTATGTCTGTAAGTAGACAGTGAGTGGGCAGTGTCAATGCTGACCTTAACAATTAAAGCTGAAATTATGCATGAACTAACCACAAAAACACATATTTTATAACAAAAATATATCTTTTTTTGTCTCGTTAAGTCTTTTATGTACATAAAGTAAGAATTTTTAGGTTCGGTTTAAAAAAGAAGGAGATTTGGAAATTAAGTTTTTGAAAGTTTTATAAAGAGAACAAATTAAAAGATGAAATTTGAGATCTCACAAACGGTATAGCAAAAGAAATCCTTATCTTACTAAATATGGGATCTTCATCTGCCTCTAGCTCCTTATTAAAATGATAAAGTTGTCCGATCTGAACAATCTCTATGGAGATTGCATAATTGATTCTGATCGTTTAGTTCGTATGGCAGCTATATGAAAAGTACTCGGCATGACTCCATATGATTTTTAGTTAGCCTTAACCTTTCAATGGGGCGGGTATGAATTTACATTGTGACAAAAAAGTTATTCCAACGATTTTTCCAGTTCTCCAAACACGTCATAAGCACGGCCTTCAATGCCTTCAGGGAATTTTATTTTGTCTCTTCGATCGAATGAAAACGGGTTCCAAGGAGGGAAATTGAGTTTGGGGAACAAGCAAAATTACACCGATCCAATTCTGGTGAAAACGGTGGTTAATCGATGATATTCATTGCGTTTTTAGCTTTAAATATGGTCATAATCGTACTCTTTTTGAAAAAAATACAGCTTTATTGGGTCAAGCCTCACACAAAAATCATTCGAATGGATTCGTGAGAGATATCGAGCTCTCTTGCTATCTCACTAATACTTGACTGAGATCTTCAAGCATCATTTTCCTTTTTTTCAATATTTCAATATTTTCATCAGTCAAAGAGGCCGAAGATCGTTCTCGCGAGGCATATCTTCAACGATCTCTCGACCTTCTTTGAAGGCTTTGTGCCATTCGCAAGCTTATGTCTTGAATCACCGTAAGCCAACATTTGCAACGATTCCGCATACGAAATTTGGTTAGAAATACAAAAATTGAGACAAATGCTTTGTTCGATACTTTTATCCATTATAAAATCGCAACGCTCTACTGAGGTGTACCGACTTAAAAAGCTCCTGTAAACAAACTGGTTGGCACATTAATTTAAGACAGTGCTACTAACCTAGCAAAATTCATTTTTTTGACATATCAATTACCCGGCGAATTTAATTAAAATTTGAGGGTGCTTTTTTGTCTTAATGTACATATGTATGTATGTCCAATTGAGTGAGCAAACTTTTGTTATTGTGAAAAAATGGATAAAATACTGTTTTTTGAAGGGAAAAAATCAAGCGTAATAAATCCGAGTTTTTGCATCTATGTATATGCGAAATATGGGTCCATTGTTTCACTCCGAAGTCCAATCGACAGCCATCTGAGTGGACTACACACGAGGAATCCGCTCCAAAGAGTGAAAAAACTGAACTGTCGTTAGGTAAATCAGTGAAAACGATGGCAAAAAGCCATGAACTGGACTTGAATTGTTTCCGTATTCACCGTATTCACCAGATATATAGAAAAAACGCAACTGTCAACTGGCAAGGTTGTGGTCTTTGTATTTTGGCATGCGCATGGAAGAATTTTTATTGACTACTTGGAAAAAAGAAGGACCGCCAACAGCCAATATTACATAGCGTTATTAGACCATTTGAAGCAAGAAATAACCGAGAAACGGCCGCGTATGAAGAAAAAGAAAGTGTTGTCTCACCCAGCCAATGCACCGCGTCACAAGTGAGTGAAAACAATAGCAAAAGTCCATGAATTGGGGTTCGGATTGCTTCTGCATCTACCGTATTTTCTAGATCTGGCCCCTGCGACTATTTCCTGTTCTCAAATCTCAAAAGAATGCTCGCTTGGAAGAAATGTTCGTCGAATGAAAATGTGATCGCCGAAACTAGGATCTAGGTCAAATCGTACGACAAAAATGGAATCCAAAAGTTGGAGGATCGCTATAATAAGTGAAACACTGTTGAAAGGAGGAACTACATATGATGAAAAAAAAATGGATTTTGCAAAAAAAAGTTTTTACTATGGTAGTCCGGGGACTTTTCAAAAGAGCCGTTATAGTGGCCCGACATCGGAGAATACATCAGATGGAAATCTTAAAAACACTGGAAACAGTTCAGATAAACAGATACAGACAGACGGTCATGGTTAAACTGATCATTTATATAGGGTATGGTACAATATTTATAAGCAAATGTGGGAGATCCTTCGGGCCTTTAAAACTTGTTGGAAAACTTAACATATACGGTGTATTTCCCATTAAAAAGGAAGATACTGCATAAATTGCCATATGATTAGAACCGAAGATTGTCATAATCGGTTCAGACTTCGATTAATAACAAGTTTTGATTTTATTTGAAAATACTTTTTATTTATACTTTAAGATCTTTTCAACTTGTGTGTTTTATATAAAAAGAAGTTAATATTTTTATATGTAGCCTTCAGCAAAGGTCAAAAAAATTCCAATAGTTACCAGATTTTCGTCTCATTCAGTTTTATCTCAATTTGTGATAGATCTATTGAAAGTAGTTGTTTGATCGATTGGACACTATGTTAAAATAATATCGAAGGAAGAGCAAACATTTGAACAGAAGAAAAATACCAGAAAGTTGCTCTTGAAGAAAAAACTTTTTTTTGAATAAAATAAATAATTTTTCGTAAAACTCTACTAAGATATTATGAAGTTCATCATTCATCCACCTATGTTTCAGCATTCAATTTTAAGAGAGTTAGTAATTCATGATATTCCTCAACTTCAAGCCTATGATTTTATATTATATATAATATAAGTATTAGATAGTCAGTTGAACTCAGAAACGTGCCACTCTATGACCAGTGTAAATAGTGTCACGTTTTTGATAGAAAAAACAAAACAAAATAATCTGTTATTATAACTTTTTTCTAATTTTCTAACACTATCAAAAAGCAATTAGACTAGATACTTATTATACACTTATTTTTTATATCTTATACTCGCATAGCTCTTTTTTGTTAGTATGTATATATTCACGTTTTTAGCGCCAATCAAATAGTTATTATAAAGCTCAAGTGACTTAAATTGCTGACCGTTGACTTTTGTAAAAAATATTTGCGTTTTAAAGCTTTCAGACAAAGCTTTATATAATACTATATATATAATAAAAAAAGCAGTGACTCAGGCGAAAGCGCAATTACAGTTGTAAATAATAAAAAAAAGAAAAATATGTTTACCTAACAATTAGAATTTATTACTGAGGCATAGCCAAACAGCAGTTGATAGCGCGGAAAATAACAACTAAATGCAATTATATACAAAGCTACGTATAAAGTATATATAAATATGTAAATATGAATATGGTCAGTTGTTAAGCATAACTCAACTTTTCTGATTTTAAAGATAAACATCATAACGGTTAATTGTGCAGTCTCGAATCAAGCGTTATACTTCCGTTACGTGGAATTTTACAATATTAGAAATATACTGAACGCTTGAAAAAACAATGAAAAATTTCCTAAAAAGTTTTTCCGATGAAATTTTACGGTTGTGATTGAGAAGGGGCAAATGTATTCCGGAAATATAAATAATGTGACCTAAAAGGAATGTTAAACTTTAAAATACCTAAAATCGGTTTGATTTTGTCGGTTTTGACTTGAGAAGGCAAATGTATTCAGGAAATATATATAAAGGTATATAAGATGAAAATGATTCACGACGAAGACGCAACTGATGACTATAGATTATTCTTTTTGTTCGAAGATTAACTAAGATAGTAATATCTCGACAGCCGGGTCTAAGTAACCGAAACGAACCCGAATTTTTAACTCGGCACCATGCCTCGAAATTACTTCAGGATTGTTTTCTACAACAACAGCGACATGGTAGTATCTCGAAATAGACTAAATTTTTCTTTAGCGACAAGAAAAATAGATATTTTAGTTTTACGACTGCAACATCTA
The DNA here is from genome assembly GCF_024586455.1 of Bactrocera neohumeralis. NCBI lineage: Eukaryota > Metazoa > Arthropoda > Insecta > Diptera > Tephritidae > Bactrocera > Bactrocera neohumeralis. The sequence goes on from NC_065922.1 coordinate 25,410,907, forward strand.
TTGACAAAATACGAAAAGACTTTTTCGACTATCCGACATAAAGGTCCTTACATAGTGAAATCATATTCCTATTGGGTATGCACCTGAAAATTCACGGAACAAATAAGATTATATACATTTATATATGAACTTAGATATCTCCATATATGTGTATGTATGCGTATGGATGTAGACATATGTATATATGTATGTATAGTAAATATTTCTGTAGGTATGCATATGCTGCTGCAGAATTTGCAAGCCAGTTGACGACTCATGTGAAATGACGTGGTTGCGGTTCGCAGACCGCATCATGCCTCACCGAGGCGTTTCCTCCCGCCAGCACAACAAATATCGCATTTGCTACCTATACCGTAATAAGCTCAGAGCAAAGGCAAACCGATCAGCGCCAGCATCTTCCATAACAAACACGAATGAATGCTTTATGCCAAATGCTGATTTTAGTTTTGTTCTTATTGTTATTATTTGTCATCAGCGGCAATGCCGCTTGGCGTTCGTTGCTGGGTGCGCGTAATCATGGAAATATTTGAAATAGAATAGCAAGGAATAAATATGAACTTGAAAATAAAAAGTAAATAAAAATTGTCATTTATAGCCGCGTCTGCAAGCAATAAATTCACACATACATACTTTCAGATGCAAATGTAGGTATTATATACATATATACTACTTATATATGTATGTGCTTATACTATATATGTATGTATGTAGAGAAATGTGTATTTAAATGACCACATGGCGGCCAGCACGCGCGCTTGCGCCGCAGGCTTATACTTGTAGAACTACGCGGCAGTGTGGGCAGACGATTCGGTTATTTCGATTTGTGTGGGAGTCTTCTGCTTGTTTTTTAGACAGATTGAATTCGTCAGCACTTGGCTGAATGAAGTTCTCATATAGTCACTAGTATAAAAACAACAATACTTGTTGGCAAAATCAAGGCTGAGTAAGCGCGCGTTGTACGTCACCGCGGCGTTGATTGATAACTGAAATACATATGTATGTAGGTCTGTAAGCAAATATGCAGGTTCAGAGTATTCATATATGTATGTGTTACTTATTTGCATACATTTGTATTATACATATATATTATACAAAATCAATAGGTGTATGTATCCGCTGATCTCGCTTCTCTAATTTCGATATTCGCTGCATGCTGAGAGACTAAAAAGTTAAGCATAACTGAGTAGTTTGGTAAATCCACCGAAATTCTTAGAAAGCGGCATTATCGATTTCAGTGATACGGAAATTGTAGATCTTTCGTGTTCTGCAGACATGACATAAGGATGATATTGAGACCCAGCACTCATTATTGGATAATATTCGACCGAATAGACTCACGTCCAGTACGTAGTGAAGAAAATATAGCAGCCGTAGCTGAGAGTGCACACGAAGACCGTGGAGAATCGATTCGGCGCCGTTCGCAGCAACTGTAACTGACGTATGGAACGACTTGGCGCATTTTGCGCCGAGATTTTAAATTGAAATAAAGCTTATGCAAGACCTTCTCAAGCGACATCGCTCTTGAAAAGTATGCAACTTGAAAGGATTCAAGAGCTGCCATTTCATCCAGAAAAAAAACGGTTTGATATGGTTTGTGGGCAGGTGGAATCATCGGTCCATATTTCTTCAAAAATTATGCTGGTAAGAACGTAACCGTCAATGACGACCGTTATAATGATAACCGAATATTTGATGCCTGAAGTAAGCTCGTGATCTCGGCGACATTTGGTTTCAACAAGACGGCGCCACTTCCCACACATCGCATCAATCAATGAATTTATTGAGAGAACACTTTGGTGAGCAGATAATTTCACATTTTGGGCCGATCAATTGGTCACCAAGATCGTCTGATATCACACCTTTAGACTTTTTCTTCTGAGGACCTGTAAAGTCTAAAGTCTATGCGGACAATTCAGCTTCGATTCAGGCCTTAGAGCAAAACATAACGCCAGTCATTCGCCAGTTACCAGTCGAAATGCTCGCACGAGTTATCGAATATCGGACTCAATGGGTGGACCATCTGAGACGTAGCCGCGTCAACATTAAATGCCAGAGAATGGATCACCATTAATAAGTAAACGGCAAGCCCCTGCCCATTTTACAAGATCTTATGAATAAGATCTCGTAATTTTTGATTTCAAAATTGAATCGTGAATAAGAATTGTAGCTTGGGTTTCAGTAACAGTAGAAAAATTTTGGTTCCGATATAGGAAAGATTGACAAAATGAGATATATGTACCAGATAAAAGTATGGTTTTTGATCATTCAGAAAATATGATTTTCTTGGAAGATTTTCGCTAAATATCTATAAAAACGGTAGAGAAAATAAAACGAACTATTAGGTAAGAAACTTTATCTCGGGCGCAGAGCTGACGTTGTTGTTATCAAATACAGTTTTAGTATGAATACCAAATTTTATCGAAATCGGTTGGTGGGGTACCAAGATATGGCAAACAGCCTCAGGATATAACTCGTCTCGTAATTAATTTAAATAGCAAGATCTTGAAATATATAGAAAACCAATGACGGTTTAGAATTACATCTGTTAATTCCAAATGGCTCTCGGAGAACGAAAGTAAAAATAGGAAATTAACAATTAATTGACTTGAGAACTTCTGAAGTTAAGCCTTACGTCTTCAATACGGTTAAGATCGAACATCGAACTTTTCCGATTTCCGGTAGGATCGTTCAATCTTCATATGTTACATTAAGTTTATTATAAGTTATTATGACCAGTAGGACGGAAAGCTTCAATATCTTATAGGTTAATAGTTTATCTTGTCTTATTATTATTTTTCGAAAGCAGAGAAAGCAGAGTTGCATACCGCGGGCGGTATTTTTCACAAAATATGCGCTAAATTTTAAGATTATCGAATATATGTACATATATTTAATATTTTCTTCATTACATTTAAATTTTGTTTGTTTCCTTGTAGCGCACAATCAAGGCACTCGGCCAGACTTGGCACGAAGATTGCTTCGTGTGCGGCGGCCCATGTCAGAAGCCGCTGGTGGGCACATCATTTTATGAGCGCGATGGACGCGCCTACTGCAAGACAGACTTTGAGGAATTATTCGCGGCACGATGCGCCGGCTGCGCCAAACCCATAACAGAAAACGCGATTGTGGCACTAAATTCCAAATGGCACAGGGACTGCTTCAAATGCAAGGTGAGTGGCCACTTTCAAGTGTTTATGTATGTATATTAATTTTTTTGTTGACAGAAATGCGCCAACCCCATCACGGCGAGCATATTCGCAGTCGAGGAGAACAAACCGGTGTGCACGGAGTGCTCAGCTTAGAAGCCAGCCGCAAGGAGGACAACTGAAGTAATAAATAATGTGAATGAATGCTAAGGACAATGGATAAAAAGACACTTAGAAAGCAAGAAAGAGAGAGACACAGATAGAAAGAGAGACAGAGTGCGCTGGCGAGCGCAAGCGTTTAATTACCTGAAAAATCTAGTTTTAAATGGCAACTCAAATAACAAAAGGGATAAAAGTGAAATAATACACAATGCAAGCAACGAAAGCGAAGAATCTTACATGCAAAATAGAATTGATTTTGTTTTTCTAATTGTTGCGCTACTAACCAGGAATACCAGGAATGGAATCTACGCATAAGGAAACATTTGCAAGTCTTCAGTTAATCAAAAGTATAAATATGTATGTATGTACTCTACACAACACACTCAAACACACCCACACGAAAACTACACTTGAATTCCACAACACAATCCACACCGCGAACGCTGTAGACACCCACACACACACACACTCAAACAACCCGAGAAATGTTTTACTGCCGGACGGATAAAGTGGTTGCTGTGTGCCGTTTTCTTTGAGCTAGTCTGCCTCACTAAAAGCTCCTTAAAAGCTCCCTGGCATTAGTAAAGCTCCCTGGCATTATTAAAATGTCATGCGTTCCAACCTAAAAACCGGCAATTATTTGTTGTTGCTTTTTCTCACAATAACTGCAGGCAAATTTATTCCACAAGCTTCTATTTGCGTTTGATTCGTTTTAAGGAATTTCTTTTCTTCCACTTTTCTTCGTTCTTTTTTTTTTGGAGAAAGAAAAAATTATACTTAATTGTTTTTTTTTTATATTCCTAAGACTTTTTTTTTACTAAAAATCATGTAAATTGCATTGGTTCGTATATTCCTAAGTGACAAATTTATCTTTTTGCATTTTTGCGATTTTTATTTTCTTCCAAAAAAACTTAACTTACCTAATCAGAACAAAAAATTTTATCTCAACTCAAATTCGAAAGTTCTACTTTTTGGTCAATTTTCTATATAAAATATGATCAATACTCGCTTCTCAAAATTAGTATTTTGCAAATTTGCCTCGAAACCGTAAAATTAGGTTATAATAACTGTTATGCAGCAACACTGTGGTGAGTTATGAGCATATTCAACCACACTAGACTACTTAAATTCCACAAAATGCTAACACAACATTCCAGCCATTTTGCAAATATTGAAAAACAAGCTAAACTGGCAACGTAACTAATTTTCAAAAATACTTCAGCTAATTTTCAAAAACAATTTTTATAAGTTTACTTGAAATTTGCTTAAAAAAAGCAATTTTTAAATTTGTAGAAATATTATATGGCTAAATATTTTTGAAAATTAGTTGCGTTTTTTAACCTTAAAATGGTTTGTCAACTGTAAATAATTACAAATATATAAACAAATGTCGCATGAACAATTTTTCGTAATATTTCCAAATTAAGTTAATTGAAAATTTTAATATTTACATATACATACATAAATTATACTTGAAAATGTATCACCATATGCATGAACATGTAAAGAATCTAAAATAATAATAAATAAAAAACCAACAACAAAACAAACAGCAGATCTTTAAAAAGGGGGAACTTGTAATATTTTCCTAATTTTGAAAAATATTTTTTTGAAACAAGCTGCCATATGATCTGAATGCCTGGATAAAGTGCTTGTACCGAAAGCTTTTTCACGAAATTTTGTATAGATTGTTATTTAAAGGCTATGCTGCAATCCCGAAAGACCTTTTTTAGATCGGATCACTCTAGCATGTGCCTGCATCAAACTCAATGGTCAAAATTATAAACTTAGATGGAATACTTTTTTATTTGACGAGTTATCTTCACGAAATTTTAAACAATGTTCCGTCTTAAGACGCACAGCTTGTTAAATTTTCGCATTAAAAACTTGCCTCGAAGGTTGACTTCCTACTTCCGCAGAAATGAAATTTCTTCTGGAATGCTGCCTACCAAATAATAATTCTCTCCTTTCCAATCTTCTTACTTATGATTGCGTTTCTAGCAAGCTTGAAACTCATTTTAAAAGACTGTCTCAAATCTCTCTCCTAACAAGACTTCGCTCGAAATAAAGATTCTTGATTTCTTTCCAAATGTCATTCCCTTCCCCTCGGAGAGATATCTCAACCGGATTTCAACTTTTCTCGTTTTGGGAGGGCTCTCGGCCAAAAACGGGAAGAATGAGCAAATCCAGAGTGAAATTGGTGCTCATTGTCTTTTTTGACATCAAAGGTATCATCCATCATGAATTTGTTTCCCCTGGATAAACCGTGAACTCCAAGTTTTACGTAGAAGTCTTCAAGAGACTCAAGCGAAGGATCAATGGGGTCCGACAGGACATCGCAGCCGATTGGAAGTCGCACCACGACAACGCCCCGGATAACCCTTCTGCAGCCGCCCAACAGCCTAGATGTGGGCCCCCCGAACTTTTTTTTATTTCCTTGTCTGAAAAGGCCGATGAAAGGCAAGAATTTTGAGACGACTGAGGGGATCCACGCCTTCAATCGCGCTGGCAGCGCTGCATTGACGCAGAAGGAGCCTATTTTGAAATTTTTAAAGAATTGTAACTTGGTTCAATAAATTTTTTTAAATCGACTCAGTCCTATTACTTTTCGGACAACTAAATAAGCAGTTAAGCCAGTGTTAACAATTTGCCAAAAAGCTATGAAGAGGAAGCAAAAGAGGAAAAGTATGCGAATAAATTTTTAAATTCATTGAAAGCAAAAGAAATCGTGACGATTATGCAAAAAACTGTTTATTAATTTTGACCTTGACCTTAATTAGTTCCTAGGTAACTTGTTTTTTTAATTGTTGACCTTAACTAGTTCCTAGGTAACTAGTTTCAAAAGTAACTAGTCATGGAAGTAACTGGACCAAAAGAAATTAGTTCCAAATGCAGCTAGTTAAAAGTAACAGGTCCAAAAGCAATAAGCACCAGAAGTAACTGGTCCTAAAGTAACTAGTTCCAAATGCCTCTAGGTCCAAAGTAACTAGTTCCGAATGTACCTACTTTTGGAATTAACTAGTTTTTGAGTTTAAAGCTTTGTAAAGCGACTCTGAATGCCAGAGGTCTGAAAATTGGACTTCGAAGCAAGAACCAAATAGAAGGAGATGATCCACCAATCATCTATATACATACATATATATACGGCTAAAATGTGCTCAGTGGAGCTCTGAATTTTATAGAAAGATGTCGTAAGATCGGAACTTGCATGACCGGCTCAGTCGAAGATTTATATTGGATCTTCTTACCAACTGAACTTAAATGAATTTAAAGAAAGTGTGGACCTTTAATGGGAACTAAGAACAATGTTTGGAACATTTGTGGGTAACAAACAGAAAAATATATATTTTTAGATTATATAACGTGAACATGACAACTCTTTTTTATAAGAGTCTAGGAATATTTTAAAATCAAAACAAAAGCTTCTAACGCATAAAAATTTTGATTTAATTCTCACATAACAGTATACATGTAACAGGCATTTGAACACACATGATTTCATGTACACCACAAAATAACTTTTCACCGTAAATTTATTTTCGAACACGAAAGTACAAAAAAAAACAACATACACTTTCGAAACGGGGTAAATTTTGGAGGAAAAAATCGTCAAACGCTAGGAGAGACAACATATTTGATAAAGAACTCATACTTAGAACAAGTTCATCGTCCGATTTCCATTCATTCTATGAATCAATGTTTTTATGGTGTTGTTGCATTCTCAACGTTTTGTTTTTCACCGACGTTGCTGTCACTTTCGTTTTTTGCTGAATAATGATTTCTTGGGTACTTTTCACAAATAATATTTTGAATTATGTAACACTGGATTATTTTGTACTACACTACGAATTTTGGAATATTTTTTTGCGGTCGTTGCAATTCGTTTCTATGCATTTTGCTTATTGCTCGGTTGCGACATCTGATTCACACAACTCAAATGAGTATTTGACGGTTGTCGACGTTGGCGTGGACTTTGGCATTAAGTATTCGAGTCTTATATTCTAGAATACGAGTATATACATTATAGAGTTAAAGGGTTAAAGGCTTGGATATTTGCAAAACTTTGTAGCCATGCAACGAGGAAAAAGAATAACCCGAAATACTTGTATATTTACGGTAAATAATGTTTGTGTACTCACCTTCTTCTCGATCACCGAGCCGAGGGTTTGCATAATGGGCTGCAGCACCTGACGCATTTGTTGCTTGGTCACGGTTTGTAGCGCTTCAATGAGCGCTTTGTTAAGTGTCGGTAATTCCTCGGAGTTCATGCTGGGTTCGGCTGGTGGCGCAATCGGATCCACGGCGATATTCTGTGCGCTTTGGAAGAGACCCTGCGTGGTGGCGAAAAACATTGTTTGGGAACACTTTTATTGCAGTCGAGAAATCCAAAATTTACCGAGCTCCTTGGCAGATCGTTGATATGCGTCGAAATTTGATCGCCATCCGGTTTGGTGATTACCATTTGGGATGTTTGCGGCACGGGTGCAGTTTCGGTGTTCGATTTCGCTTTCGCTGTTGTTGTGCTCGGTTTCAGCACGCGTCGCAATTTCGGTTTGCGTCGGTGATTGTAGTGATTCTTCGGCACCAGCTTCGGTTCGTACATATTCAGATCGTTCATGAACATTTTCAAGCTGTAATTGGAGGCAGTCTGGAAGTGTAGTGATTTTAGAAATAGAATAATATATTAATTTAAATCTGTTTTAGAAAGGAATGTGAAAACACCTTGTCGAAACTTGCTTTACGATAATTATCGCGTGCCGTAAGGAAACGCTCTTCGTGCATATCCTCCAAGAAGCCCAGAAACTTGGCGCAACGCTCTTGCAGACATTCGATTATTGCATCGTTACGATCGAAGATTTGCTTCTCCAAGCAAATGCTCACGGTTGTGCTGGCCAACTCGATGAGCGTGTTCAGCTTTTGCGGCACTTGATCGAGCAGGAAGTAACGGAGTTGTTTGTAGTATGTCTGCAGTGATTGGTGGATGAGCGTAAATATGTTGTGGACACGCTGTGTAGCCTCATTGGAGACGGCGCTGCAGAGTTGCTCCACCGAAACAACACGAAGATCTTCGATCTGTCGAAAAAGGAGTTTTCGAAATAAGTAAAATTGAAATTGATTTAAATAAAAAATATTTGCTTTACCATGCCCTTTAAGGGATATAGAAAATTACGCGAGAATCTCACAGAGAATTCGAAGGCGTTCTTCTGACGTCTGGTCTTCTCATAATGACTGTCCGGCACGTAGAGCTCCAGTAAGCTTATGCTGATGAAATAGAAGGGATGAGTGTCATCAATAGAAATGAACTAATACTAGGTTAGGTTGAATTAGCAGATGAAATATGGCAAAGAAAAGGAAGAATTGTCAATATTTTGTTTTGAAGTTTAAAAAAACTTGCAAATATTTGGCCTCAATAGTTCGAACCCTATGACCATCCTTACAGTCAAGTTTTGAAATACTTGTGCCATTATAGTCGGCCTTATTTTGCACATGATTCGGCGCAGATTCTTTTCTAACTGCTCAATTCTTACTGGTTCAACAGCGTGAACCACATTAACTTGACATTTCCTCACAAGAAGAGGTATGTATAACGGACCCAAAACAGATAATCTAGCATACTATATAGCTTTATCCAAAAATCCGGCCGGCTTCAGTTAGCACTATGGAATCAAAATTCGCGCACCATTGGGCTGTAGTTCTCATCGCACTCTTTATCTACATCTTCCGTTTCAAAAACGTCTATTTTCTATTTCGAATGACTACTTTTCATAGTAGAAGGAGATTCCTCACGGTCTACTGACGGCCATCGCCGTTTAATTTTCATAGATGTCATTAACAGAGAACGAACTCAGGATCAACGGCCCTAGTTGGCACTCTTAACCCTTGTCCAAAGATGAGAGCCTGTCATTTATTTTCAAAGAACCCTTCCCATCTTCTTTAGATGTCAAGATTTCAAGAACTTAAGCTCCATCTTACAGGAGTAATCTCCTTTTTTTACTAACGTTTTTAATACCAACCAAAGCTAAACTGATAAGCTTCCATATATGTATATTCTTATCCTTAAACGCTTGTGGGATGTCCAATATATAAAGTAATTCCTTGCATCTATAGATCATACCGAAAGGAGGCTCATTGGTACTTCAGTTTTGATTATCTAAAATTTCGAGGCTTAAAGCATAGTTTAGTTCGGCTATTACGACTTCGTACTCCCTTTGATGGCTGTATTGACATGAGATCTATAGGGGTTGAGGTACTAATGTTCTATCTCTCGACAAAGCCAAAGAGGCTGATAGGATACAGTCAAAACGATATATGAAATTTTCTGAGAGACATTCCCCATTTCTAAAGAAGCTTATATAAACTAAGAAAACAACCGAGTACCTTATCTAAGTTTATACTTGTAATTTAGACTTACCGCAATTTATCCAGCGTTTCGATAATACGTTCCTGTGTGCTGGTCATTTTTGCGAAAATCGCCATCTTCTCCATTTTCAAATCTTCAATGGACTTAGTCAAAATTATATTTTTCATGGAACGCAACTCATTGGAACTGATTTGGTTCAACTGGGCGTTACGCTCCTTATGGGGTCTCGGTGTGGTTGTTGAGGATCTCTTGCCACCTGAGCGTGGTGTGCCTATCGAAGACTTCTCAGCCGGCGAAGAGGTATCCGGACTACGGGCTGTTGACTTTTTACGTGGATTTGGTTTGACTTCTTCAGCTGGCTTATTCTTTGGTTTGGCACACTTCTTCTTGGTATCCTTGCTGGTTGCGATAGATGGCTCCTTCTCTACTGTTGGCGAGGGAGATTTTGTGTTGCGATTTTTGATAACCATTTTTAATTGCTGGAGAAGGTTGAGTCAAAATATGAATTCATTTTAGAGAATTATTTGACTTTCTAATGACACTCACATTCTGCTTCAAGACCGCTTTCTTGTCTTCTTCGCGTTCGTCGGTCAGATCAGAGTATCTTAATGGTGAGATATTCTTCAAGAAGCTCAAGTTCATATTGGGAATTTCCGACTATAAAAAATACAAAAATGTAAACAAATGCAATTAAATAAATAAAAAATATGCGAACAAATTTCTATTTTCTGTTTTTGTTCGTGTTTCTTTTTGATTTATTGCGTACATACTTCGAGTTCGACAAACTCTGCCAGGCCTCCGCTGCCATTCGAATTGTTCGTTAACTCTTCGGTTTTGGGACGCGCACCACAATATTTTGTGTATTGTTCGCGCTCCAGCATCTCGTACTCCAAATCGCTATCCTCTATTTCGTAGGTCGACGGATTGTCGTCGTAACTGTTGAGCGCATAGGTGAGTGCCATGTTCGGCAAACTCGGCGGCGGTGACATATTCTTCAACATCATTTCCGGTGCGCTGATCTGTATGGGCAATTGCAGCTCATGCGAATGCATTGTGTAGGTGACATTTGTCGGCAAACGTTCGGATTTCTCCGAGAATTCGGCGAACTTGATTTCAGCTGATTGCGCTTTCTCCATGGCCGGCTCAGCGCAGATTTCCACCCATTTCGCTTGCGGTTGACGAAACTCCTCAACCACCGTCGGCATAACAGTTCTCGATGCGAACAGTTCATCCTCCTCCGGCACGTCGGGCAATTTACACAAACCGCTATGCAGTTCGCGTCGCATATGTGGCATGTGCATGGTATGCGTTTCGTAAAGCGGTTCGTGCGGCAAGTCGAAGGGATTGCAAAGTATTTGATCCTCCGAAGTGGGCTCCGAACCATACAAATCACCATCGCCAACGCCATTATCATCGCTATATTCATACGCATTACTGAGTAGCCTAGGCGACTGCCGTGGCTCGACGGTGCCGCTGCCACTAGGAAAATCATGTGCCGAGTTGCGTAGTATACTTTTCAATGCCATGGACGGTTGCATGGATTTCGTGGTCTCTTTCGGTTTTGCATATGTGTCGGTTGAGTTTTGTCTACGCAAGTCGCCGTAGCTCTTCACTTTGCCGATCAGCTGATTGATCTCCGTATCACTTAAGTTGCGCACACGTCCGCCGGCGTCACCACGTGACACATGCGTCTCGACATCCGCATCACGTCGGTAAGGTGTGTGTGTATCGTTCGCGCATGGCATTTTCTTTGCTTTACAAAGCCGATTCAGTATTTCCTTTTTGCGATTACGTTCATGGTCCGGATCGGTCTGTTGTACCTTCTGTATCAGACGTTCCAAATGCTCGGGACGTGTGTACTGCGTGGAAGCATTGGTTGAAATATTGGTTATTAAAATGTAAAGAATTAAAAATACTAACAAAAATAATATCAAAAATAAAAAGCGGTGCATAAAAAAAAGAAATTTTCGTGCAACGCAGTTTTGCTCAGGCGCTTCTAACCTCAAATTACTTGCGCTATATTTTACCTTAAACTCGAAGTTCCTCGTTGTCGTGCTCAAGACGGGATCATCGTGCAGCGAGAATCCATAGAATTTCTTACCATCGAATTCATTCATCTTCAGTTTTTATAGTTTTTATTTTCGCTTTAATTGCGGCTCTTATAAAAATCCGTCGTCCGTTTCTTGTTCGTCTGCCGTTAACTGCTTCAGTTTGCTTGCTTACCAATTCAGTTACTTTCTGTTTCGGTGCCTTGCTATCAGTTGTTGGTGTGTTCCACAGACGCCTGGTGAATTGTCGAAAATTTTCAATACAAAAATTGCAAAAACCAATTATCAAATATAAAGTGTTATAAAAAAAACTTTTTGTAAATGTAAAATTGAAAAATATATATTCACGACTGAATAGATAATTTTTTTTTCGTATTTTCTTCAATGCTGAAGTAACTTACAAAGCTGCCTGAGCAAACGAAATTCAAAAACAATTTTTGTAATGCAAATGGAAATTGAAAATAGCTACAATATTGAAATTGCCCTTTTGAGGGAATAGCGGAATGAGAAGTATGTGTGTTCGCTGGCTGTGAGTTGACGCGTTCAATATCGAATGCTCTTGCTATGAGTTTTTTTAGTGAGCTGCGCAGGTGGTGGTTATTTACAGGGTTAGGGAACAGTTGGCTATAATATAGGCCTATTTGGTTGAAAAAGGGGTTGAAGGACTATATACCTATGAATATATTTATATTATTAAGTTATAAGAGAACCGGAGAGTGAATATTTCAGTCAATATTTGAGTAGCAAGAATATAATGAATTACACAAAAAAGCAAACTTTCAGTGAAGAGAGTTAATTTGGTTTCAGATTTCAGATTTCAGAGCGCTTTAAATATTCGTTGTTTGAGTCAATTTAAGTTTACAGTATCTCTTCACCATTAAAAAAGTCCTGAACTTGGCGAACCCTAATCCATATAATTCCCCTTCTTTCCCCGGAGGGTACTACGCCGAATGCTGGAGTGTTTTCATCCATTCGGACGACATGAACTTGCCAGTGTAGCTGTTCTCTTTTAATTCGCTGAACTATGTCAACGCCATTCTATCGACCATAAATCTTCCGCAGAACCTTTTTCTTGAAAACTCGTAGCGCCGACTCATCAGATGATGTCATTGTCCATACTTCCGCACCATATAGCAAAATGGGGATGATGAGTGACTTGTAGAGTTCGGTCTTTGTTCGTCGAGAGAGGGCTTTACTTCTCAATTGGCTATTCATTCCGAAGTAGCACCTGTTGGTAAGAGATATTCTGCGTTGGATTTCGAGGCTGACATTGTTGTTGGGGGTAATGTTGGTTCCCAGAAAAACGAAATTATCTAAGACTTCGAAATTTTGACTGAATTTGCATTTTTTATAAAAACATATCCGAAATACAAGTATACAGTTTCACTTTTGTGTTTTTCCTTCGTCCAATACCTAGTTTATGATCCAGAACGGCAATACTTTCTCATAGACTGTGTGCTCAAAATTGGTCAATGATTGTCTGTCTTCACTATAGATATCATAAAGTTACTTAATTATCAGACTCGTTTGGGTAGCTAGCCATCGCGAAATGGCTGGAAACTAGTCGGTGGAGTCGGTGAGTTGCTCTTTTTTGTTTGAGCGCTGGAGTTTCGCACGAGCTTAGCACACGCTAGTTACCAAATAGCTCCTGTAACTGCGATATCCTTCTGATCTAGTTTGGAATACTGGAGATCCACTAAACTTCTTGCACTCAGCCGCAATTGTAGGAGTTATCTAACATTATCGAATAGCCGTAAATGCGGTAAAGCTTAAACCTTGTCCAATGCTAACAATCAAAGTTGAATGGAGGGAGGTGTGATGAAAACATTCAGGTACTTTATCCTCCACTGCCACAATGTATCTGTTCTCAGCTATCCATTATTTCCTTTAACATTATTTGTAATATAAAAGTTTATCATTTCGAGGTTCCTACTTTTTTAAAGGAAAAAATACAGAAACTTCAAATTCAATGATAACTGTTATTATCATTCGAAACAACATTCTTTGGCATTTATGTTTTGAAGTCTATCTCTTTTAAATGTTGGCCGCGGCTACGTCTCAGATGGTCCATCCATTGAGTCAAATTTTCGATAACTCATTCCAGCATTTCGACTTGTAACTGACCTTTGACACGCACGATGTTTTGCTCCAAGGTTTGAAAGCGGGATTATCTGTATATACCTTAGACTTTACATGTGCCGACAGGAAAAAGTCTAATGGCCGACAATCGACCGGCTCAATACGTGAAATTATCTGCTTACCGAAGTGTTCTCTCAACAAATCCATTGAGTGAGCTGATGTATGGGAAATGATGCCGCCTTGTTGAAACCAATTGTCGCCGAGATCACGAGCTCCAATTTCAGACATCAAATAGTCGGTTATCTTGGCGCGATAACGGTGGCTTTTGACGGTTATTATGAAGAAATATGGACCGATAAATCCACTGGCCCACAAACCACTCCAAATCTTTTTTTTCTGGATGAAATGGCAGCTCTTGAATCTCTTTAAGTTACTCTTTATCCCAAACGCGGCAATTTTGGTTATTTACACACCCATTCAGCCAGAAATGGTCGAATCACTGAACAAAATTTGGCTCAAAAATGTCGGATATTTTTGGAACTTTTCAAGAGCCCATAGAGCAAAGCGATGTCACATAGGAAGGTCAAGCTATTGAAAAAAAGTATCTCCATTTGGATCATCCGTGAAATGAAGAATGTATACAAGGACATATAGACAATAGAGACATATAGACGCCTTAGTCGAAAATAAAAGAACGTCACCATTCATCGGTAGGTCAAGGAAATATCCAAGACATTCCAGCACAGAAAAATCTTTTCAAAACATAGGACAAATAATTTTAAGTTAATGTGTCAATGATATCTTTTTATTATCGATGATTTAAGTGTTGGTTTCAAGGCGTCGAAGTTAAATTAAATTTATCAGTAACCTTCAATGTGAAACTGGCAGTATTATTACTTATTAAAAAGCCGTATTTCCCTTTTTCAATAAATAAAAAATGTATTTCTTTATTAGTAAACGGTATAACTGTGAATAGTTTTAAAAAACTACATACAATAACAGTTATGAAACGGAAATAGATTTGAGCTTGCAACAAATGTTGCAATGGACAAAAGAGACTTAAAATACTAAACTAATATTAAACATTTTAAAAGCTAAGTACTGGTTGTAATAAATATGTTGATGTAAATATTTTTATATTTTCGTTTTGCTGCTTTTTGAACGCCATTATTGTCGCTTATACAGATAAATATGCATTTACAAAAATATTTCAGAATTTTCAACTCGCATACAATTTAATAATTTTTTTTTTTTAATTTAGAGATTTAATAGAACAATGCAGGTATATCGAATGTACCATTACGCTATGCAGGCAGTGTATTTTCACTGTTCACTCTCCTCTTCACATTTAATGTATTTTCTTTTCATTTGATTAAAATTCATACAACTTATTTGCTTATTTTGTACGTTACTACCCCTAAGAGTCGTGCATTGCTCTCGCCACTGCTCTTCCCACACGCCCTGCTGCGTTGGCGTCTACCAACCTCACTGTGGTGAATCGAAATCCGCACGGCTGGCGATGTGAATAACGGTGATTACGATGAGGAAGGTCAACAGCAGAAAGGCCAGTTTCATATCGACGAAGAGGGCGAGTCAAGAGAGCAAAGATCAGCCGAAAATATTCGAGTACAAACTGTTAAGGCCACTACTGATGGTGGAGAAAATGCCGCTGTCGCTGTAGGTCGGGCTAGAGGGACGATAATGCTGTTGTGGTATCGGTAAGGGGCGATAGAAGGGTACCGTAGTGCCTTCGTTGCGCTGCGAAAAGTTGAAGAGGGAGAAGAGACAATTGTTATATGAGAGGGGCATAGGCGGTACAAGTAAAATTTTTGTGAGAATGAAGCGTTTGAGTCATGCTGTGTGCGCGAGTGCCGTAAAGTATGCAATGCTTTGTGTAAGGCGTGAATGTACACTGTGAGAAATGTTATGAGTGATTTATGATTTATTTTTGGTGAAGTGGCGAAAAATGTGGTTTGCGGTTGTGCAGATGTGATGAGGAGCGAAATTGCGTGCAAGTTTTTTTTTGTTTTAGTAAATGTATATGTAAATGCATAATTAATGGAATGACATATTTACAATAAAATTTCAAAGTTTAATAAATAATATTTATGTGAAGAAGCTATTAAAATTTTATTAAAAATTATTATTTTCAAAAATATTAGTTACTGTTAAAAGCTTAGCAAAAATATTAAATTATTTGAAAATAATTGAGAAAATATTTATTTACTTTAATTAAGTAATTTATATAAAAAAGTGTAGTTAATATGTTTTCGCAAGTACTTATATGAGATTTGCTTTAAATTGTTTTCTAAAATACTTACTCATAGATACTACAATTGCGTAGGAGTGTTTTGGAGGAGGGGGCGTGTTACAAGCAGTTTATCCAGTACCAGCACAGAGCAAATAAAAATGGTTTAATATCTAAATTTTGTTTCAAAAAGACCTTAACCTCAAAATAATATTGAAAGAATACACATTTTTCTAAAAAGTAGCATATTTACGAAAAATAACTAGTAATGATCGTATTTGTTTTAGAACAAAAATAGTTTTAGAGAAAAAAATTAGCAAAAAAAAATAAAATTTTAACAAAGTATCTAAATCGGATGGTTCGTAATTTTTATAAATAAGCATTAAGAAATAAAAATAATTATTATATTAATAAAAATTTCTAAATTTGATAATTTTTTGAGAAATCAGTTCGAAATTAAAATTTTTACTGCTTATTTGCAAGAGGTCTGCTATTTTACTGAGGTCGAGCAACTTAAGAAAAAGGAGTCCTTCTAATAATATTTATACATTCAAGCAAACTATTTTTTGTAACGGTATTATTTTAAACTTGTGGTTTTCAAAAAGAAACAAAGTGCAGATAATTTAAGAATACAGCTTTATTATAACGATAAGAGGTTGCCATTATGTTTTAAAAATAATTTCGGGAAAATGACCGAAGTCATTAGAGACTCGCTTGAATAAATCTAAGCCGAGAGGATCAATTTTTGACCACATTATGGAGCGATTTGGGCCATATGTCAGCAGTAACGCGCCGAATATTCTCTTTTAAACAACAACCGTCTCCAGTTTATCTATTGAGAAAAGCGTCTTCACATAACCTCAATAAAAATTTTTCAACAAGAGCGCTACAAAAGTATTTGCATGTCCTCCACGGGCACGCTTGCAGAAGTCCCGAAGCTGAAACCAATTTTCGACGGTTTTCAAGCATAACTCGGCCGATACTGCTTCAATTTCACGTTCGATATTCGTACTAAGTTCATCAATCGTCGCTGGCTTGTTGGCATAGACTTGACATAGCCCCAGAGGAAACAGTCTAAGCACGACCGAGGCGGTCAATTGACTGGGCCATTTCGTGAGATAACACGTTTACCAAACTTGGTTTTCAATAAATTGATTCTGACATTCGCTTGCGGCTTGTGGCGCTGTCCTGTTGGAACCATATATTGTCCATGGCCATATCATCCAATTCGGGCCAAAAATATTTGGTTATTATTCTCATTGAACGGTAGCAATTCCCATTTACTGTAACGTGTCGGTCTTGATCATCACGGAAGAAGTACGGCCCAATGACACCGCCGGCCTATAAACCGCACCAAACCGTAATGTTTTCGGAATGCAATGGTGACAATGAGTACGAAGGTAATTTCACAGGAATAAAGAATTTTTCTCTTTTTGTTTTATTACAAAAAAAAAACTTATGTAGCGCTCTTATTAAAAAAACCCGCTATTAAAGTTGAGGCCACTGACTCCGAATTTCGGTAGTAAATTTTAGTAATTTCGACTCATTGTTGGATCGTTTGTCTTTCCAGTATGAAATTGCAAAACTTGCTGAAGAGAAATGACAAAAGAGCGGGAAAAAATACGGCATCGTTTGCTGTTCCTATCGGTCTACTTTTGTAGCGTCTCTATGGAAAACCCCGATAATTCAGCGGTCTTAATCGCACCATTTTGAATGTCAGGGCACAGGCCCACGACGCGAGATAATGCGCTCAGCCAAAGTTTCATTCAATAAATTGATTGTTTCGTTGGCTGTATTGCAATAGTGTCGTCTTGTTCGAACCAAATGCCGTCCACATCAACATCTTCCATTTCTGGTACTGAAAAGTCGTTAATCATGGCTCTACAGCGTTCCCCTTTGACAGTAAGATTACGTGCAGCGCACTTTATGGTTGTTCGATTCGAATTCTTCTGCGAAATTTACACGAATTGCCGACTCTGCTGAGCGATTATGTCGACCGCATATTTAATGAAGCGCGTGATGCATCGCTCGAACCGAACCAATATTTTAGTAATAAATTTGCCCGATTTGTAAACGTTGTTCCTGAGTAAGTCTGTATATTATGAAATGGCAAACTAAAATGGTATAAGTCAAGGAACAGCTGACAAAAAGACCAATTTCGAAAAAGGATTGCCTCATTGAAAACCACACGTCTAAAAAAAACCCTCGTGATTTTCTCAATTCTAAGTTCATATAGTATGTATGTGAGTGTTATCAATTAAATAAAATTGGTTCCCAAAGTTATGCTACATTCCTAAAGTTCATTCTATTGTTTCCACCAATGCTTTTCTTGATCGTTTTCTCGGAATCAAACATTTTCGAAAATATAAAATTACATAAAGCGTTTCTCATTTTTAAAGAATGGCATATATGGGAGCAGTTACGCCCAAAATTGTAGATATCGACATATCGTAAGAGTTTTTGCAATTGTGTATATAGATTGTGACAAAAAAGCACCAGGAAAATCTAATTAAATTCCTCGGATATTATATCAAAAAAGTTATATCAAAGTTATATCAAAAACACAAGCCTACGAGTGGTACAAAGCCTTCAAAAACGATTGAGAGATCCTTGAAGACATGCCTCGTTCTCGACGACCTCTTCAACTGATGAAAACTATAAAAAAGTGAAGGACATGGTGCTTGAAAATCGTTGGCAAGTGTTGGAGAAATGGCAAGAGAGCTTGGCATCTCTCACGAGTTCGTTCGAATGATTTTGGTGGATATTTTGCTCGACAAAGCTGAATTTTTTTCAAAAAGAGTATTCTTTGGACATGCTTAACTGAAAAATCAAGGTGATGCTCATTATTTTTTTCGATATTCGTGGTTTGATGCATCATGAATTTGTTCCGGAGGGACAGACGGTCAATAAGGAGTTCTCTGTCGTAAACGGCTGGAATTGTGAAAGAATAATTTATGAATTTTACACCATTATGGATAATGCACCATCGCATCGAGCAACGATTTTGACTGAATTTAAAGCCAAAAGCGCAATGAAAACCATCGATCAACCACCGTATTCACCTGAATTGGCTCCGTGTGATTTTTTCTTGTTCCCCAAACTGAAATTGCCGTTAGGTGGAACCTGTTTCTAATCGATCGAATATCCTTGGCATAAGTGTATTACATCTGGTGGGGATTACTTTGAAAGCAACAAAAAAAATATTGATGATTAATTAAATATTTTGCATTTTATTTACAGTTTCCGTGTACTTTTTTGTCACAACGTATAGAAAGGTCAATTTAGTGGCAAAGTGATAAACGTGTTTTGATTAACACTTCGCTATTGGGGTAGGGGTTAGGGAACAAAAAACTAGACATTCTGCTTTGAGTTCACAGTAATGCTCACATCAGTAGTGTTGCTAGATGAGAAGATTTTCACTATGCTAGACCCACCGCAGGTTGCTATTTGCTTGGAAATTGTGCATTTGATAATACTTCGAGACTAAAATGTACCAACTCATATAGTAATTCTAGATTAGCTTATAAAAATAAGTTTTCTTCAACCTTAAAAAATATTTATTTACACTTTTAGTTACACCGAAGATTTAACAAGAAAAATTAATTTAATTTTTTTTCAAAAGTTTTTTCTTCTATCTAAGGCTTAAAACGTAATTAATTAATAGGAAATATTATTCTATCTTTATCACCACTACTAGTGCCCCAAATTGTTGTTAAATCATATCTCGCAGTTGTTGTTATTGTTGGTGGTGGTGAAGCAAGTAGCTGAAAACGCAATATATTTCAAAAATAAATCCCAAAAACCAATAATAATATTAATTATTGTGAAATTCAAAAGTGTTCCAGAAATACATAAGAGGAGTGGAATAAATATATAAAAAAAGAGAAAAATATTGTTGCCACATTATAGTGTAGTTAAATACGATAAAAATGAATATAATTATATACAAGTATGACTATATATATATTTACTTAAGTGCAGCATGCAGTTGCATTTTTTGCTAGTTTTCAGCGGTTATATTCAATATAGATATTTATTACATTTACAAAGTATAAAAATATAATTTATGGGCATAGAAAAATATATAGAAAAAAAACGAATGTTCACTCACCTTTGAGGGGGTCAATGAGACATTTAGCAGGGTTGGATGTTGTTCGACAACAATGAATTCCACCTCACGTGGTGCGTAACCCTCGGCAAAGACCTAAGAAAGGTAATAAAATGTGTGAAGCAGAAATACATATAATAACGGGAGTTGTGTTATGGTTAATTACAGTGAAATACATATGTTTACGATATCTTAGAGGATTTTAAAGTACGAAGACGGCCCGATCAGTGCTTGAAACATCAAACAAAAATGCAAAATTTTGAAAAAATTCTGACTTATTTCAAAGCATAGCTTGATACAGGATTTGTCCGAAAATTAATAGGACTGCGATGTCTCGTCGAACCCGACTGACTCTTCGTATGAGTCTCTTGAGGACTTCCACGTAAAACTTGGCATTGACGGTTTGTCCAGGAGGAACAAATTCATGGTGGACGATGTCGTTTATGTCAAAAAATACAATCATCATCGTTTTTACTTTGGATCATTCATCAGCGACCTCTTCCAGGCCCTCCAAAAATGCCTGGTGCTACCGAAACCCACCCACAATACGTCGCGCGAAAATGTTTGTCCTGACTCTCCAGGTGCTGACTGACCAGCCGCTCGTTCGTTAGCTAGCTTATATAACGCTCTCTACCGAATCCAGTCTGTCCGCGCATGATCCGAAGTAAAGTCGCGGCAGAAGAAAATCAGTCATATTACCTTCCAGACAAACCCTGTACCTTGTGAGTTCCACAAAACGGTGGCTATCCCCTCTCCGTCGGATAGGAAGATCTTCGTCTTCTTTGAAGCTGCTCGTAACCAGCTCTTTTTTATGTTATCCTGTGGTAGCTGTTTTCGGTAAACCGGGGCGGAAATAATCTAAGACCATACTCTTTTTTCCTTTTTCCGAATCCTCGGATACGCCCGAATCTACAGAAGATCAAAATACAACTCTGATTCGGATTCGACTGAAATGGATATAGTCGTCACCGAATGTATACTACTCGGCAGCAATTCTTAAGTGGAAGTACTTAACGAACCACCCTCGAATTACGAGACAAAGGAGCTTACTGACTTATATCCAGAGCTCGATATCGATGGAACTAAACTAACACTACTTGGTTTAACAGTTCTTCTCACTGTTACAAATAAATATACTATTCCATATATTCCTTCAATATATCCGAAGGAATACGGCAACTCGTAGCTTACTCACCTCTAATTTATAGTAACCGGGCAGCAATATTCTCCAGAACTCGCCATGCTTGGTCGTCTGGAAACCGACATCACGTCCTTTAATCTTTAGCGAGGCGCGTTCAATAGGCGTACCTGTGGGATCCAACACGAATCCTTGCACACCACGATGAGCCTCAGCCAAAAATTTGATCATGGACTGCGGAGTTTAAAAATTTATGTTTTTATTTATATTTAAGTACTCTTAAATTCATACTCACCAACTGATTATCCTCCCAGTATTTTTTCAACTCATACGCAGGTGGATATTTACAGCATGAGATTTCCAGCGTTACCTCCATGCAACCGTACCAAACGTAGTTGTAATCCTGCATGCCACCGGTGAGTGGATACCAGGCAGCGCCATTCGTAATGCCATTCTCAAAGGCGGGTGTAGCCGATTTACAAGCCACACCACGTGACATTTTCGCGTGATTCTTCGCATAGACGAGTGATAAATGCTTGAAGATGTCATCGTCCGGTGTGAGTGACGGGGCCGCCGAGTACGTTTGGAACACTACGCCCAGGGGACATGTTGGTGTTAAGGAAAAGGTGGAAAAGAGAGAAAAGTTGTTGAACATTTTTGTATTTGTATAGTTTTTAATGGGTCATCATATGATTAAATTTTTAGAAGAACCGCTCGCAAATTGGAACTGAGAGCTACTCACTCGCGCACAAAGCCGACGATCGACAAATTCCTTTGAGCAGCCATGTTGTTGGTAGGGAATAGGAAAGGAAGTTGGTAATACAAATTTATTGATCGGTAAAATTTAAAATATACAAATAAATGTGCCAATTATAAGTGATGTGGTGACGAGAGAGGATGAGAGCGATGTAGTGGTATTATATATTGCGATGACCAGGAATGCAGTTTTTGGATTTTCGTTGAGTTCAGGGTACTATGAGATTGACTTATTTACAGTTGGGTCTAAATACAAAGTTCTTCAAGGAAAAGCCCTAAAGTTCCTCTTTGTTGGTTTTATGCTTCCATTAAATAATTCGTTCTAACGGGTTGTAAGCCAGGACGAGTGAATTGGTTTGCATAGGTCCAAGAATTGTTCAGCTTACTCTTGTCGAGTTTAAGTAAAACATTTTGAGCTGTTAGATTCAACTCCAACGTCAGTTGATTCTGGGAGTATGGAGTCATATATAGAAGTTTACGCAAGTGAGGAAAGTTCTCTGATTTCCATTCACTACGGAGTAACTCAAGACTTCCGGTCTTAGACCAAGTATCCTCTGGGTAATCAAAGAACATCCGTTTGAAGGCAAACTAAAGTAGGAAGGCGAACCATCCCTCCCTAGTGTTGTGCGCTGGATTTAGGACCCGCCACGTAAAAACGTCCCCAATGAAAAGGAAGCAACAGCGTCGGACGAGAAACCTTCATTTTGATGACGACCACAGCAAAGACAATAAGGACTATGATTTAAGGGCATGCACCTGGAATGTCCGGTCCCTTAATTGGGAAGATGCCGCTGCCCAGCTGGTTGAAGTTCCCGGAAAAAAAGCGAAGTTATTCAACATATCGCTGATTTGCGCCCATGCCACGACGAAAGAGAAGGACGATGTGACCAAATATGTCTTCTATGAGCGCTTGGAGCGCACCTATGAGAGCTGCCCCCGCCACCCGGAAAATCGTGCTTGGCGACTTTAACGCCAGGATGGGCAAAGAAGGTATCTTTGGCACAACGGTCGGTAAATTCAGCCTCCACGATGAAACATTCCCAAATGGGTTGAGGCTAAACAACTTCGCCGGGCCGGAAATATGTATGGAGCTGTATGAGATATATGACGACATTGAATTAGAAGACAGCGGCTACGCTGGCTAGGTCATGTCATCCGGATGGACGAAAACACTCCAGCTCTGAAAGTATTCGACGCAGTACCCGCCGGAGGAAGCAGAGGAAGAGGAAGACCTCCACTCCGTTGGAAGGACCAGGTGGAGAAGGATCTGGCTACGCTTGGAATATCCAATTGGCGCCACGTAGTGAAAAGAAGAAACGACTGGCGCGCTGTTAACCGCGTTAATCGTGTCTACGCCAGTAAGGAAGAAGAAAGTAGTTCATAGGGCTGTGTCACAGAGTTATTCTCAAAAGGATTAATGCCACAAATCATAAAAAGTGAAGTTCTAATACAGACTACTTCTGAAACCGGCATTCGGATTTTTTCTCCTAGCGATGATTTAAAAGCCTCAATAAAACAATTTAGTTGGGTCTCTGTTAATCTTCTATGTGTCAAAGTGGGTAATTTGTGTTCCTTAATCTAATCCTATTTCTTAAAAAAGAAGTTCAAAGCTTGTATTTCGAAGTCACTATACATTTTCAGTATTTTTCTACTCGTTAACCCCTCAAAAATAGCGAACTTGTTATATACTTACTAGAGTTTGGCGTGTTGTCATAGGGGTAACTCGCCACTAAAGCGCCGCCATGCAAACTGCCACTCAAGACAAATTGTATTTTCGATATCCAATCCTTTACTGCATCAGTTTCGGGCTGTCCACGTTTATTATTTTGCTTAAAGTAGTCAGGGAAGTTGCGATTCAAATCGAAACCTCGGGCATTATACCTGAAAAAGTTATAATATTGACTCATAATAGCAACAACTATTACTGCTGGTGCTCACCTGCCCTGGCCGCCATCACAGGCGCCCTCCTTAGAAACCGCAAATCCATCCGGATTCATTGACGGCATGATGTGTATGCGTGTATTGTCCAGCAGCCATTTCACATACTGATCGGTATTATAGCTCGTCACAAAATACTGTATGAGATGCAGCAGCAACTCACGACCCACCGGCTCATTGCCATGGATATTGCCCACATATTTCACATCCGGTTTACCGATCATATGTTCGTAGGGTGAGGAAGATACCACCATAACCCAGAGATCTCGCCCCTGTATCGATTTGCCAATAGAGTAAAGTGCTGTTAGGTTGGGATAGCGGGCGCTTGTCGCTCTGAAAGTGCAAAAAGTGTGTGAGGTTAGAAGAATGAGTAATCATTCGGGTCTCCACTTTTTCTCTCGTTTTGCGGAGATTTATATGTAACGGAAGTTGGTCAGTAATAAAATTTTTAAGTTGAGGATCTTCAGTCGTTGAGAATCTTCAGTCGTTGGGGATTATTGGTATTCACTTATCAATACTTTGAGCTAAGTCCATTATAAAGGGTGTTAGGAGAAAGTAATAAATTTAGATTCGAAGTTTATTAAAAATTACACGAGTCCGCTGTCTATAGCTTGCAAGAGACCGATTTTGTACTGCCGCAGATAGTAAAGAAAATATCTCAGACTCCGAGGTGATCACTGCCAGATCGATTATGGGCCTGAAACTTTTCTTTCTGTATTTGGTAGAAAATGCTCTGGTCGTAAGAGTTGATTGAAGTACAGGTCGATTACAAATGTGTTGGGTTCTGGAATCTAAAGACGTAATCTAACCTAAAATTGAGACTTAACCAAAGTCCGCTAGCAAAAAATTTCCGTCACTTGTCAATCTCTCTTACTGTTCTCGTCTGGTCAAGATGAAGAAAATTTTTGTAAAATATATTAGACTACCTATAGTTATAATACTACTTTCATGAAATCGTTGTAAACCTTTGAAGTCTTACTAATGTTTATAAACCTACCTGAATGAGGTTAGGAGTAGCAGTTATTTAAATATTATTTATCGATATCAATTTAGGTATTTGTAGGCTTAGACTTACCTCAGAAATCTTGTCAACTCATCATGATCATGGTAGACAAAGTCCAAATACTGTGAATCGGGTATGTAAGCACGTGGTTCGGGCAGTGCTGCATCAAGCTCATTTGTGGATTGTGCTAGGCAATGATAGGAGTAAAGGAGGAATATGCAAATATACGCGGTCCGCAGAATCATATTGTTTAATGCCAGCTAACACCAATCTGCACGAAAATTCTATTGAAGAAGCTCCACAGAATGTCAAACGAATGCTGAAAAAGGAAGGAAACTTATTTAATAAAAAAATCGATTTAATAAAAGGGTTAAAGGTTGAGAATATCCAGTTTAAAAATTGTCAACATTCAAACACAATTGAAATCGAGGTTCGCTCTTAGAACAAGTGAATTGAGCTCCTGTCATATAGAAATTGGAATGATTACTTTAAGGTTTTGAAACAATAATAAATAAAATAAGCCGTTTCTTAATTGAAAATGACACTCGACTGGCGGATATAATCGTTACGGGACTTAGGTAATTTCCGACTTAGACGGGATTGGGTTGGAAATTAGAAGAAGAGGTACTTTTTTCAATAGCTTTTTTTTGACAACGTGACGTATGGAACGACTTGGCGCTTTTTCCGTCGAACTGAACTGAAGTCGTTCGACCTTCCCAAGCAACATCCATTTGCTCTATTGGCTCTTGAAAAGTGCCAAGAAGATCCGAGATTTTAGAGCCAAATTTTGTTCAGAGATTTCTGGTTCAATTGGTATGTAAACAAACAAAATTGCCGCATTTGGGACAGAGAGCAACCCAAAGAGATCCAAGAGCTGTCATTTTATCCATAAAAGCCGACGGTTTGGTTTGGTTCATGAGAATCATCGGTCTATAATTCTTCAAAAATGATACTGGCGAGAACGTAACCGCCAATGGCGACCATTATAGCGCCATGATAACCGACTATTTAATGCCTGAAAATGAAGTTCGTGATCTCGGCGACATTTGGTTTCAACAAGAAGGCGTCACTTCCGACACATCGCATCATTCAATGGATTTATTGCGAGAACACTTTGGTGAGCGGATAATTTCACGTTTGGGGCCTGTCGATTGGCCATCAGGGTCGTGTGATATAACACCGTTAGACTATTTGCTGTGGGGATAGGTAAAATCTTTGCGGTAATAGTAATCTCTCTTCGATTCAGGTGTTGGAGCAAAACATTACGCATGCCATTCGATAGTTACCAGTAGAGTCATCGAAATTTGAACTCAATGGATGGACCGTCTGACACGTAGCCACGACCAACATTTGAAAAAGATAATCCTAAAAAAATAAATGCCAAAGAATGTTCTTTCGAATGATAATAAACATTCCCCATTGAGTTTGAGGTTTCCGTGTTTTTTCTTTAAAAATTTAAGGGAACTCGGATCACCCTTTATAATTGCTACTGTATGGAACTTCATCAATGAGTAATAACTTTAACCCAAGTGGATAAATGCCAAAAAAAATCAGACGAGCTGAAGTTACCGTCGTTGGATTGGGTTACTAGTAATAGTTGGGTCAGAGGCCAAAAAATCTGTGTATCGATGGATAAGCTGTTAAAGCAGCATTATGTTCATAAACCACCGGTTTCTCAAACTGCGTTGGCTACAGTAGTAGATCTATCGAGCAAATTGCGTAAAAGACTAGAGATCACCTTATTAAAAAATATTGTCGTTACTGGTTATGACTGGAAAGTCTTTCCAGGACAAATATTAAATATTCATTAAGCTTCGAAGAAATTTCAGAAAAACGTTAGTCTGTATGCTAAGCAAGATAACAATATCGACAGCACGAGAGGAAGAGGTTGTTAATAATATCGTAAACTGAACAATATTAAATATGAGAGTTTAATTTTTTATATGCGCACAACTGCTATCTTAGACCAATACTTTCCACATACGTTTATCTCGTTTAAAATCGGATAATTATCGCACATATGTCTAAAGTAATACCTCTTTTTCCTTCAAACTTACGTCGTTTTCTCTATTACCTTTGGCTTTCTACGGACAATTCGCAGACTTTAATTATCTTTACTCGCCTCTTTACTCTTTCCACTTCGATCTATTATATTGTATGTGTCTAGGCTAAGCAGGATCTCTAAACAGCAGAAACTCATTTCAATTAGTGCAACGATCCAAAAAGATCAAGATCATTACATAAGCTGTGCATACGAAAGATGACGAACACGTTCGCTGTTATAACTTTTCTTTGTAGCTGCATAATTTTCTTACTTTCCATTTCGCTATGCTAATTGTGTAATAAATGAAATCGAATTTTCTAGCATATGATGAGTTTAGATTTTGATTGCGTCTGCAGCTATCTAGAGTGAGTAAAGCGCAGCGGAGCTGATAAAATAATTACGAGGCCTTACAAATGCGAAATTGAAAAAAATGCTTCAATGAGAAAATATTCATATACATATGTACACATAACAGAGTATTGCACCTCACAGGTAAAGATACACGACTTTAGTGGAGACTTTTGCATTGACTTTTTATTGTTAATGGATATGCAGGTCATGACACGTCTATTGACGTAATCATCATTTTATGATCTTATGTATATATAAGGAAGATGGGATTTGTATCCGCGAAGTAGCTAAGAGATAGTTGAAGGTTTGTTAAAGATGTCTTTATTGGGTGTCTCTTTAGGTACATTCATCTTCTAATCTTCGATTTATTATTATATTATTATAAAGACCCTCAAATCCAATCCAACTTTGCTTCTCGCCATTGAGACTTACTACTCAGAAAAGATATTTGATAGTAGATTTTGACTTTAAAGGTTTCTCACTCTATGTAAACCTATTTTTTACTAAAGTTTACCATCTGGAATACCTCAAAAGGAATTAGCTTCTTAAAATTTTGTATTGCGAATGCTTTTAGTGGAAAAGTAAAGAATAATTGTAAATTTGAATCAATTATTAAATAATTTATGTTTCTGTTTCTGCTTCTGTTTTGGTCAAGCCAAATTAGAATCTCGATATTGAGGTATTTTTTGGGGAAAAACAGCTATTAAATATAAGAATAAGATTTTAAAGACATCTCTTTCAATATAAACATTTTACTAATGTTTACCAAGGAAAACCTTGTAAGTAATTAATTTCGCAAACCCTGACTGTGTGAGTGGAATAGGAAAGAAACGTTTAACATTCTTCAAATTTGTAACAATTAAAAATTTTTAATTTTCTGTTCTTTTTTTTTCTTAGTTTTTATTCTGTTTCTGTTTTTGTTGCACACATTTCTGTTGTTATTCTACTCTGTTCTGTTGTGTTTCTGCTTTGATCTTTATGGTTTCTGTTTCAGCTTTCCTTGTATGTGACATTCATTAAGTTAACTTTTTGGTCCCGTGATCTTATTTGCGTCTTCTCTGCTTTCTGTTTCAGTTTCGGCGCTAAAAATATTTCAACGTAAGTATGTATTTTCGTCAACTTATGCAACCTTGGTTATTGGTATCGATCTCAATCCAAGATTATAATTCGAATACTGATTTTTTATTCTGTTAAATATATACCATATTCGAAAGATCTAAATAAGGGATGTTTCTTAAGGTATATAAGTTACATTTCAAATAAAACTTTATTTTTTAAATATTTAAAAACATTTTTTTCTCATATTTCTCACAAAGTCATTGATTTCATACACCCGCATTTTCTCGAATCCATTCACGATGATCTGCATAAGCCACCTTAGTGTAACCGTCGGGATTTTCACTACCACAGCCGTTGTACACGAAATTGGAGAGACCCACCAATTTACCCTTGTATGTAGCTGGACCACCAGAATCACCAAAGCAAGCACCATTATTAGGATTATGAGCCAAACATATTAAAGAGTCATCACCCATCTGTATTGCTTCCTCACACTCTTCGGTGTTCAGTGCTGTTAATGTGTTCCACTGCATCCTATTAGGGATCGGACCGCTCGTGGACAGACGTCCCCAACCTGAGATGATAACATCCTCACCAGAGGGTACTTCCTCTTCGGCCAACTCAATGGGTTGTATATTTTCGGTGAAGACCAATGGTTTTTCCAATTCCAAGAGAGCTATGTCATTCAGGAAATTACCATAACCTTTATGGACGATGATGCGCTTCAACTTCAACAGTTGTCCACCGAGTGTGCGTTGGATACTGCCCACACGTACTTGATAATATCTAGCTGGATAACTGCATAAAAAATTAATGTTTGACTAAGCTTCTTCTAGCTGTAGCTTTTTATATTGAATTAGGTCAACTTACGGTTCAATGCCATTACCAACGACAACACAATGCGCCGCCGTAATAACATAGTTTTCGCTAATGATCGAACCGCCACAGGTGTGTGAACCGTCTTCCCGTTGTAGTGAGACCTGATGGGGGAATTGCCCAATATCTGCATCAGCTCCGCCAACAATACGCCCATTGGGAGCTGCGTAGCTGCTGCTAATAAGGGTAAGTGCCAAAAGGCAGGTGGTTACGAGTAAATTGTGGCGTGTCGGCATTATTGCAACAGACTCAGCGAAGGTTTAAAAATCAACTGAAATTTCTAACTCAAATCTAATGAAATTCCATAACATGTAGCATAATGTTCGCGATTATAGGCGAAAGCTTTTATTATGCCATTATTAGCTATCTAAATTGCCCACTGATATCAATTTGACCGTATTTACCAGTAATATACTTGTAGTAGTATACATGGATTTGCAGGTCTCTTAAGATTAAAATTGCTCAATATAAACCATCGTTATATAATTTTCTAAAAGATAACCGTTATAAAGATTCCGATATATAAAAATTTTTAAAATACTATTTTTTATTTGTTAGCTGGAATCTATCATACTTAGTTGTTAAAATAAGCGAGTATTTTTTGGCAGCAATCTTAACATTGCATGGTAATAGTAAAAGACGTTTCTGAAGGTCTCCCGGAAACTGGCTGTAAAAAATTAAAAAATGTTGCACTCTCAGTAGGTTGTTGTGATATTCCCGGCTCTAATAATATCTAGCTAATTTTCGACCACCTTTTTAGCAATTGAAGCCGTATGTTAGCGTTAACGCGCCGAATATTCCCTTCTAAGGCGTCAATCGTGTCGGGCTTATCTGCGTACAAAAGCGACTTAACATAACAATACAAAAAATAGTCTATCGGCTTTAAATCGCCCGATATTCAAGGCCTTACGACGGGCCCACGACGCGAGATAATGCGCTCACCAAAATGTTCCTACAATAAATTCATTGCTTCTTTGGCTGAATGGCAGAAAGCGCCGTCTTGTTGGAACCAAAAGTCATCCACATCAATATCATCTTATTCAGGCATGACAAAGTCAGTAAACATGAGCCATGATCGCATTCTCCATTGGCTGTAACATAATGGTGGCATTACAGCTTCATTTTTGAAGAAATATGGACCAAGGGTTCTCTCTGCCCATAAAACACAATGGCTTTTCGAAGATGTAGTAACGAAATTTCAACAATGACTTGTGGATTATCATCACTCCAAATGCCATAATTTTGTTTATTAACGTTCACACTCAAAGTGAGCTTCGTCGCTGATTGAAATTTTCTTGTGAATGTCAAGATCGGTGGCCATCTCGTTTTCGGTCCCCATTCACTGAACATGTCGCGCACTTTATGGTCGTTCGTTTTCAATTCTTGCACTTGTTGGATTTTGTAAGTTCACAAACCAATATCCTTCTGCTAAATCTTCCATAAAGAGGATGGGCACAGCCGTAATTGTTACGAGCGATGACGTATGGACTCGTCGGATCTTCTTTAAAACTTTGCTTCAATATCCTTATAAAAATTCTTTCATAAAGTCGATGGGCACAGCTCTAATTATTGTGCACGATGACGGATGGACTCGTTCGGATCTTCTTTAAAACTTTGCTCCAAGATCTTTCTGCAAAATCTTCCATAACAATTTGTTGGAGCCGATGACGGAGGGACTTACAGGGTTTGTCCGGAAAGTGATAGAACTCATTTCCTTCCCCCGTGACTGTACTTCGGAGCATGCGCGCACCGACTGGATTCGGTAGAGGCCGTCCTTAGCTAACGAAAGGGTGGCTAGTCAGTTGACTTCGAGCACCAGGAGAGTCAGGACAAACGTTCGTTAGAGAATAGATACGCAATTAAATTCTGTGTGAAACTCGGTAAATCTGCGACAGAGACGTTTGATATGATCAAGCAGGCTTACCCAGATGTTCCTTTAGAAAGAAGTGGTCTGTTTCGGTGGAACCAGGCCTTTTTGGAGGCCACTGATGAAGACCGTGCTGGGAGATCTGCGACTTCAACAAACACCGACAATGTGACTCGGGTGCGCAAAGTTTTACAGACCTAAGTATTCGTTTAACTGCGCAGATGTTTAATTTATCAAAATCTGTGGTTCATGATATTTGGACAAGGTGTGCGCGAAGATGGTCCCAAAAGGGCTTACTGACGACCAGAAATTGCGGCGAGTGGAAGTGTACCAAGAACATTTGAACACGTGTGAAAGTGACCCTACAGCCCAGATCTGGCCCCGGATTATTCTTTGTTTCCTTGCCTGAAAAGGCCGATGAAAGACAAGCATTTTGAGACGACAGAGGGGATCCAAGCAGCATGCACCTCGGCTCTCAAGGTTATTCTGGAGGATGCCTTCCGTCACGCCTTAAATACTTGGAAATCGCGCTGGCAGCGCTGCATCGACGCAGAAGGAGCCTATTTGCAAAGTTTTTAAAGAATTGGAATAACTGGTTCAATATTTTTTTTTAACCGACTCAGTCCTATTACTTTCCGGATAAACCCTTTATTTGGATCTTCTTGAAAACTTTGCCCGAAAGCAGTAAAAGCGTCTTCGTTGCTCACTGTACGGCGCCTATACCGATGAGCATTATGCACTACAGTAAAAGTGGTGCGAAACCGATTAACGGTTGCTTGAATCCCCGATTCTGCGTGGCGATTATGTCAAATTTATCTGCTGCGTTGCGAAGGACAATCGTTCATCAGAAATTGAGTATGGATTTTCACGAAACGTCAAGTAAATATTTCAAAAGATTAAATGAATATTCGAGGTGCAGAAAAAAGAATGATAAAAATACCTTCTTTGAAACATGAAATATATTAAAATAATCAAAATTCCGAGATCTCTGTCCAAATTAAATGAAATTTCATAAAAGTCGAAATGATGTTTGTAAAAGCTTTCAATAGATGAGGGACATACTACTTGAGATGGGAAGTACTATGCCTGCACTCATTTCAGTTGAATATAAATAAGGGTTGTATTTGAAGAGCTTTCTATATAGATATATGTATGGAGGTATGGAGGTGTTTTAATATTATTTTCGTAGTATTAGAAGCTTATGATTTTATTTGTCTCTCAGATATGTTACATCATAACTGGTGGTCAATTTCCAGGAAATTCTGCCTCAATAAATCAGTTTTGAAATTTAAATGATTAAGGTTAACTCAACGAAATTCATTCGACATTATTACTAGCTTTTTTATTTTAAACTTTTTCTAATTTTTAATTTAAACGCCAGTATTTTCACGAATCCATTCGCGATGATAAGCCACCTTAGCATAACCATCTGGATAAGTGCTACCACAGCCATTCACTACAAAACCGGCCACACCCACCAGTTTACCCTTATATGTAGCTGGACCACCAGAGTCACCATTGCAAGCGCCATTGTTAGCTTGATGAGCCAAACAGATCAAGCTGTCGTCTCCCATGCCAATCGCCTCTTCACACTCATCCACAGTCAACGCTTTTAAAGTGTTCCACTGCATCCTATATGGGATCGGACCGTTGGTGTATAGGCGTCCCCAACCTGAGATTATAACATCTTCTCCCGTTGGTACCTCTTCTTCAGCCAATTCAATGGCTTGTATGTTTGCGGTGAAGACCAATGGTTTCTCCAATTCTAAGAGTGCTACATCGTTAAGGAAATTTCCATAAGCTTTATTGACGAGGATGCGTTTCAACTTCAACAGTTGTCCACCGACTGTGCGTTGAATACTGCCCACACGTACTTGGAAGTATTTAGCAGGATAGCTAAAGGGTATAGTTTGTGTGAGACAAATGAATTCTTAGTAAAGTGGACATGTGTTAGAAGTCGAATATGTTTTGGAGAACTTACGGTTCAATGCCATTTCCAACGACAACACAATGTGCCGCTGTCAGAAGATAGTTTTCGCTAATGATCGAAGCGCCACAGGTGTGTGAACCGTCTTCACGTTGTAGTGAGACCTGGTGTGGGAATTGTCCAATATCGGCATCGACACCACCGACAATACGCCCATTGGGAGCCGCATTGCTACTGCCGATTAAAGCCAAAACCACAAGCAGAGAACTAAGCAGTAGACACGCCGCCATAATTAAAACTTACGCGGTGGACGGATGTAAAATTAAGACTAAAATAATATTTGGCTTTGCAGGGATTTTATAGCTAGTATTTTGTGTAGAAATAAGCCCAAGTAATATATTAAATTAATGTAATAGTTTCGATAAATCAGAAAGGGTTTAGCTGTGATATGTCATTTGACTCTCTGATTGTTGAACTGGATTAGATAATGGTTGAGAAATTTATGATTCGAGTTTGGCAAGGAAATAGATAGTACGTAAAATTTAGGGTGAGCCAATACTCGAACATCGAGATAAAAAAAAGTTTTATAACAGTTTTTATGAAAGCACAGCGGATACATACAAGTATAATGGTGGTGTTTGGAAACTTTAGTGTTCTGAGAAATCAATTCTGAGACTAATGTCCTTATTTGGAGTCGCTAGGAGACAGAATCACAGACAGCAACTAAACGGGGCCACCTACTGCAACTGAAACGTTTAGAAATGCTATAATTGAGGGAGGAGTATTAGGAGAGGAAGGCAGATGTGGATATAGTATCAAAGTTAAGAAAGGCTATAACTTAGGAATCGGAAAAGAAGGCAGAAATAGATAGAAACAAAGTTCTAGTGGGATCGCTATTAAAGATTAAAGCGATCGTAAAGCTTCCTAAAAGTATAATATTTAGTGTTCTGAAGCTGCTTATAAGCAGTTTATTTCGAAAACGGCATAGCTTAATATTTTGTATTGAAAAACCTTAACCTTCGTAACGTCGAAGCTAGAATTTATCAAATAAAAAAATTTCCATACCAGGACTTTATTTTGATCGGTTAGTTCGTATGGCAGCTATTTGATATAGTAATACGATCTGAAAACTTTCATGGAAGGTTCTTTAGTTACCTTGGACAAAAATTTTCTATCCAATGACTTTTTTAGTTTTTAGTTTATATTGTATGGCAGCTATAGTGGTCTAATATCGGCGGTTGCGACAAATGTGCAGCTTCTTCTTGAGAAAAGGATATGCGTAAAAACTCAGATCGATATCTTAAAAACTGACGGAGAGACAAACGAGCATGTCTAGATCGATTCAACTTGACCCGCTGGTGACTTATAAATATAGTATATATACTTTATATGGTGTCCGTTAGATACATAGTAAAATTGAAGCTTTTGCATTGCGACCTATGGTCTATTGTGCCCTCCCCTATATCACATATGGTCACAAAAGTCCAGCATCATGAACAATTCCAGGAGCCTGCTGGGCCCGACTGAGGTTATGTCATCCCTGTCCATCTAGATGGAACCTAGGGCCTTGAACCTGATTCTGCAAATTTCTGGGCAATCCAGAATCAGGTCTTCTGGAGCTTCCTATTCTGTGTCGCAGAACCGGCAGTTTGTGCAAGGCAAATAAATGGCGGTTTAGCCTTCCTATAAACTCCTTCAGTAAAAACGGTTTAACCTTATACGCAGAGATAGTGCAGTTTGACCATCGCTAAGTATAGTGCTACGCTGCTTAGGGTAGTTGCGGTGGAGATTGATTTCTGGACACTGACTTATAGCAAAGACTTTTGCTTGAAAGATGCTCGGAAAACGTCTCATTGATAAGGAGAGTTTGGTATGCGGTTCCGCATGTTCCAATAACTTCCGGTGATTTCGAGCCGTCACTGTACCACTGGATAGTGCTGCCTCTCAGTAGTATAACAAGGAATCGTTCCACTCCGCCGTACTGCCGAGAGTAACTCTGAACTTCTTTGCAAAGGTTAAACCTCTTCGTAACGCCGTCCCTTAGAAAAAGGGACAATGGTATCTCATCCCCTAGGACCTGTATTTCTAGAGACAATATTATCTTTCCTTTGCTGAAACCCTCTGCTACCATTAGCAGCATGGTATGTTTCGTGTTTGATGCCCAAGCACCGTTCCATAAGTGACAATAGGCCTTACGATCATGATCTTATATGGTTGTCCACAATCTCTTGTGATACTAATTGGCTTGTAGAATTTGGTCAGCGAGTAGTCCTTCCTACTTACCTTGGGGATGAAGATTACCTTCGCTATTCTCCATGGTTCTGGGATACACGCCACCACAAGGCTATGGATAATGCTGTGTCCGTCTTGCCTCTAGACAAAGCCTTGTGCAGTTTTTCTGCCTCTGCGCTCGAGGAGACATTGACACAGAATTTTCTGAAACTGTTTGTCTTCGCGGGCCTAATTTCCTTGTTGTAGCCTGTTAGATGCCGCTTATATTCCTCCCAGTTGCCCGTGCACTTGGTTTTATTGAAAATTGTGTCAAATTGTCTGAGCACTGCGAGTTTCCTAGAACACCATGAACAGGTTTGTTTTCTGGTGGCCGAGTTTAGTGGACAAGCACTGTGATAGGCGTTCATTATAAGCTGGTTTGTCGCACCCAGCCTGCTCTCCAGTCCAGCTACGGTGGACGCACTATATACCTGTCTCAATCTTCTTCTATTTTGCCCTAGAATTTCCCTAAAGATAAGTGCGGTGTTTGCTCCTGGGTGTTACCATCTTGAAACTTGTTTGTGGTATAAATTTCAGATTATACCCGATTCGTTGCAAAAAAAAAACGACTGAAATGCTTCTTCGGATATCTTTCTCGGTTTTTACGATCCAAGGCATTTCTTTGATACCATTAATAGATTATTTAAAAATCATCATTTTCGAGCAAAATTCTTGTATGTTTCATAAATTATAACTAATTTCATGGGATAACACTGAGGACGTAAACGAGTAATTACGTGCAACAATTTCGTCTTTTCACTATCAAGTAATTAAGGCTTGCTACGAACAGTGGTCGGCAACTAAGTAAACGGACCGTTGATATATGATTTGGCATTGACCTATTTATGTTGTGGTGTATAGCAGAGATACCCTATTATAAAGAACCAACAAACATGCTCGTGTTCGATGACACTCATTAAGGCGACATATAGGGCAATTATTGTATTTAATCTATATTTTTCTAATATATCAAGCTATAGACCATTTTTACGATTAGTCAACACAAAAACCAAAATCTGTTTGGCAATCCCTGACTTATGGCGATTATTCGGAAAACACGCATCGAAATAATCATATATATACTATATGCTAGCAATTGTGTATAACTTGACGAATTTCCGATAAGCGATAAGGCCCGTAATGATCTTTTATGACTCTTACGCGTTATTTCACAAGTACCCACATTTAACAACATACTTATAGCTGTTGTTGGACCCGATTAGAAGAAACTATGTTCGAACTGCTCTAATCAGTCGAACTTGAATTTATTTGCCACCGAAAAAGTTACTACCGTCTACAACAATATGATAAAATTGTTAGTGTTGTTGCTGATTAAACAAATTATTACTCGAACTAATAAATTAAACGACTTCTTTAACATATCAAGAACTCAAGAGTGGACAGTTGTAGTTTCGTCGCAATGGCAGTTACACGCATCATCGCATTCGCTTTCGTTTTGGCCGTCTGTGTCGGCATTAACGCCGCGCCCAATGGTCGCATATTGGAGGGTAACGATGTCGCTACCGGCGAACTCCCGTGGGTCGTCTCGGTACGTGTGGACAATGCGCACGTTGCAGTGGGCAATATTATTGATGCAAGCCATATATTGACCTCGGGTCACGGACTTTCCGCATTGAGGAGCACAGCGTGAGTGCAAGGAGTGAAGAGCGATAGTTAAAGAGGACTTCTTATATATATTTCTTTTCTTTCTCTCTCCTTATAGTATTGCCGCTTCACGTGTTACGGTGCGTGTGGGCAGCATTAATCAATATGCCGGCGGTCAAATTGTCAACGTTCAATCGATCACAATTCATCCATCTTTTGGCAACTTCTTGCACGACATCGCCATCATCACATTGCAGCAGCCTTTAACTTTCAGCAGCAAAATCGCCGCGATCGCTTTGGCCACGGACGAAGTTAATGAGGCATTGGTTGAGGAGACTGAAGTGGCGCTTGCCGGTTGGGGTCTGCAATTGTCGGGTGCCACACCGTACAAATTACAGGTGGCCACTTTGAAAGTGTTGAGCTCGCACGAGTGTGAATATCAGGCTGGTTATGGTTATGATTCGGTCTTGTGCTTGGAACATGGCGTTAATCAGGGTATCGCGACTGGCGATGAGGGCGCCGGTGTTGTGGTTAATAATACATTAGTGGGCGTGGCGAGTTTCTACTTTGGCGGCGGCGGTACTAAATTCCCCGATGTAAGCAGCAGAGTGTCTTACTACAGCAGCTGGATTGCAAGTACAATTGCTGCAGCAAGCGAAGATTAGTGGAATTTAACAGATCGTATTGACACATTATACATATTTGTATATATGTATATTACTAATTTCTAAATACCTTGTGTACCTTGACACAAATGAACAAATAAAAAAATTGATAAGGAAATAAGTGTTATCAGTGCGTTAGATCTTATGCGGTAATGTTTTCAAAGGTCTCGTGTCGAAAGTTCTGTATACCAAAAGCTACTCAATCTCTAGAAATTGGTAGACTGCGAATAAAACTGCTGAGTCTGAAAAGTAGCCATACTCACGGTGACATAAACGAAATCATATAGGCAGGCAATGGACAGAAATATTGTTATAGATAATATGAGATCCAATATTAAACTTTACAGTTTACTTGTCTGAAGAAACCATGCGTAACTGTTATTGAATGATAGAATCTATGTTTCAAATTCGACATCTATAGAAATGGGATAGAGATCGCGAAATCGAGCTCAACAATAATATTTAAAGATATTTACTGTTAAAAAAATGGAATTTCAATTTCACTTTCATAGGCTTTGTACTCGTATAAGTAAAATATGAATATATTTATATACATATATATATACGTATTTTTGTATTTTCTTCACTGAGTCAGTCGATTGTTCATTATTATTTTCTGGTTGTACGGTTTTTTATAGCAATTCATTTTGTCGTCATTGCTTGTTGTTGGTATTTTCAGTATCTGATAAGCAAGAGGACGACCTGCATAAATATGTATGAACTTTCGTGCGCAATTGTGGTTACGCAAACAATTTAAAACGTCGGGTCCGACAATGCATTCAATGAAAGTTAAGCTAATATAAAAGCAGCGACAATAAAATAAATAATTAAAAGCAGAGACAAAAATAAGACATAATTTTAAGACTTACTAATAAAAAAAAGTTATAATAATCATAAATAACAAATAAGGAAGTGCTAAGTTCGGGTGCAACCGAATATTTTATACTCTTGCAACTTGAAAGAATCAAAGCTAGAGAAATACCATAAGATGTAAAATGTCACCAGAGGATCAGAATCTAATCTAATACTAAATATAACTCATACACTGTCCGACATATTCGTCATAAGGTTTGTTAGAAAAACGCAAATCATATGGTACATACATATGTATATAGTATAATATAAACGAGTTGGGGATAGTAGCGACCCACAAAATTTGCATCTATTTTTCTCAATACCAGATACTAAAAAACCAATCAAATATAGTAAAGCTGGATGTTCGAAAATCCTGATATTAGCTACATATGTATGTATGTACTATATATAGGGGGTAAGTCAAGCTTTCGCTCAAATTTATCTATTTTTGGCAGAAAGATACACTGTTATCAGTAAAACACACTCCCTCATTTTCGTTGAAATAACTCACATACTATTGGTCGATATAATGGGTTGTCAAAAAAGTTTTGCGGTATTTTTATTGAATTTTTTTTTTATTGAAATTGAAATGAATTTTTGATGACTCATGCCCAGCTCTTGATCGATGCTACGGCTGCTACTATGCCGGTCTCTTTCGACTAATTCAGCGATTTGATCGCAATTTTCGACGACAGGCCTTCCGGAGCGTGGCGCATCTTCGACCACCTCTACACCAGAACGGAAACGTTGAAACCATCGTTGTGCGGTGGAAATGGAAACTGTATCGGGTCCGTAAACTGCACAAATTTTATTGGCGGCTTGAGATGCATTTTTGCCTTTATTGCCCGTATTTTCTCTTTATTTTGCTCCATGTTTGCGACGCTATAACTCACGAACGACTTAAAAGAAACGACAATCAATCAAACACGTGTTAGCGCGTGAAATGAGCTTTCCAAAAAAGTATAGCATGACCCGATGCGACGAATAAAACTAGAACTACGCGCTTTCAGTGCCAATTAGCGAATATACCGCAAGACTTTTTAGACAACCTATTGTGTGGTACAAAGTCACCCGGAAGTTCGAAAATCTGTATATTAAGTATATGGGGCTTAGGGAAGTATTGGTCCGATCCAACCCATTTTTGACATTCATACATAATATTATGAGATAAGGATTATCCGTTAATTTCAATTATATGAATTTATTTATTTATATATTAAGTATATCTCACATATTGACCACCTTTTTTTTATCAAAAGTCAACTATAAGTACCGGGATCTAAATATTCCGTACCAAGGGGCTTGACAAGTTTTTATTAGATTTCACCGAAAAGTGGCCGGGCCACGCCCATCGCCCAATTTTCACACCGGCTCCAATAAAGCTCTCTCATACCATCACTGCAATCTCAGCAATCTTTTCTGGAATATAGGGGAGACTGTAGAGTCAGTCTATCAGCGGATAAGAGTTCATTAGAGTTTTTTTCGTGTGCAATTTGCAAAAAACGATTTTTTTCATATTTCGATAGATAATTAACTATTTTAAATCAATTTCTCAAATAGTTTT
The DNA here is from genome assembly GCF_024586455.1 of Bactrocera neohumeralis. Taxonomy (NCBI): domain Eukaryota; kingdom Metazoa; phylum Arthropoda; class Insecta; order Diptera; family Tephritidae; genus Bactrocera; species Bactrocera neohumeralis. Next base: position 25,450,978 of record NC_065922.1, read on the forward strand.
TGAGTTACAACCGTCTAATGTCCAACTCAGTTCGATCAGCTTCAGCAGTTTATTTTTACACGTGATTTTCTCGAAACTACATTTTTGAAACTCGCTTGAGTGACCGATCCGATACAGTTTCCAAACCAGTTTTTTTATCGAATCAAAAGTCGACTTTTGCCAGGCCAAAATCGACCATCATTTTGGATAAAATAAAATTTGTTTGAGCATTTTTTGTAAATATTTGATTTCTTTTTTAAACCTTATGCTTTTGTACGGATAATATCATCAGCAGTGAAGGACTTTGATTTTAGCTATGTTAAAGATCGCTTGTAAATCGAAAAAAAAAACAATTTAATTTGTAAGTATATCCTTAAATTAAATAAAAATTATACAGTATTTGGTTCTTTTTATTCCCAAAAATTGTCGTTTTCTTTGCCTGTCATACTAGATGTAATGTCAAAAACACATGTGTTTAGCATGGAACCTGAAAATTTAATATTAATAAATTAGCTCTGATTATTTCCTATTTTTGGTGAGAGTCACATTTTCTAGAAGGCTCAAAGTTTAGTCTCTGGTTTGTAAATGTCGGTTTAGAGTTTAGTGTTGATATAATGGAAAAAAAAATTTAAGAACCACGCATGTTTTATAGGGTTAAATTTCTGTTAATCAAAGCAATGCTATCCGAAATAGACACCTTATCAAGATAAATTTCGCAATGGACCGCCAAATGAGTCAATGAATTAGTGGTTCTACTGGATCAAACGCTCAGCATGGGTTTGAATTTTTAAGGACTTGGCAATCAATTTTCAGAGGAAGTTAGTAAGAGACTTAAGATGGATATACCTTGATATTTAATCTTCAGTCTTTAATAAGCTTTGAACTTCCAGAACTTATACCGATAACTCACATTTTTTCTGCCTTCTTTAGATGCGATAGATCCAACATTTTGTTATGACATACAATAAGAACATTATTGTAATATTTGAAGAAAATTTATTGTGAAATATTTATATACTTTTTTGAATAGTAATGGGATATACATAGATATAACCATGTATCTTGTCAATGTTTGTCATTTCCAAATGTTTGTTATCAGCTGACGAAATTTAATATAACTTTACAACATTCTTTAACGAAAATAACAAATAACCTATATTAAACTTGAATTCTTCAAGAAATTCCTGTTTTCATTAAAAAACAAACGCTAACACAAAATGTGAATCCCCGCAAAAGCTCATTATTTTCGACTTTTATTATTTCAGAAGATTATTTATTTAAAAGCGGATGCGATTTTGATTTAACAATAAGAAATCTACGCTTACGACACGGAAACAGGCGATTGTGGCAAAAGTGAGCCGAAAGCGAAAAAAAGACACATCAAAAATCTAAGATATGTAAACAGGTTTCTTCGATTATCGAGGTGTGGTGCACTCCGAATTCATTCCGACCGGCCAAACTGTCAACCAGGAATACTACTTGAGTGTTATGCGTCATTTGCGCGAAGCTATTCGTAAAAAGAGTACGGGATTATTGGTCGACAACTCTTGGTTTCTGCACGACGCAATGTACCATCGCATATTGCATTGATTCTTCATGAGTTGTTCGCCAAATTTTCAACCAATATCGTGCCGCAACCACCATATTTGTCTGATTTAACTCCGTGTGCCTGCTGACTAATCAGCAAAGTCAAATTATCGTTTCGGAGAAACCGTTTAAAGTCATTGAAGGCTATTCCCGGAATTGGCACAAGTGTATTGGGTCCAAAGGGAGATTACTTTGAGGGAGACGGCATAAATTTTGAAGAATAAATTAAGAATTTTAAAATTATGTATAAAGTCTTACTATTTTTTGCTTATAGTAATATATCAAGAATCAGCATGAAAGATTGCTTTGAAAACAACAAATTACAATTTTTCAAATGACTATGTAGTTCCTTATTATTTAAAAATTCAATTACTTTGGGGGTTTAAACCGTTCGCCCGGTTTGTGTTTTAAAATAATGTTAAAGTCTTACTATTTTTTGCTTATAGTTATATATCAAGAATCAGCATGACGGTTTGTGTCGTTTTAGCCATATCTGTCTGTGTATCCGTTCGTCTGTCCATCCGTATGTATATATACGAAATAGTTCCTTTGTTTTGGAGTTATCGATCTCAAATTTTGCAACTGTCCTTTTCGCACCAAGAAGCTGCTCATTTGTAGGAATCGCCGATATCGATATGATAGCATATAGCTACCCTACAAACTGAGCGATCCCAGTGAATTACTTGCATGGGAAGCTTTATGATTTGGCATAGTACAAATCTCACGAGATTTGGCATGCGTTATTTTCAAATGCATTGGTCAACCTCCAAAGTAATTGATCATGACTGGAGAATATAGACACCATACAAACTGAATGTATGGAATAATTTGTATTTGTGAAGCGTATTCTAGCGTCGCTTTACTTTAACTTGGTCATATAAAAAATTCTCACAGTCTATTCGAAAAGTGAACTCATCACAGACACTAAGCAGATTACCATTTTCTTTTTATCTAATAAAAAGGAAGATTTCGAAATTTGGCAGACGGATATAATCGCCGGTGGTAATCACCTTTAAATATGATTACTTTGTTTCAATTATCGTTCGAAATTCTCGAACTTTATCAAACACCAACCTTCAGCTACCGATAAGCGATAAGATTAGTTAGTCGGTGAAAATATATTTGCCAACGCAAAGCGCGTAAAGCGCAATAATGTAAGTTTTAAAATAAAGTAATAAGACGAGCGTACGCTCCCCAATAAAAGTGGGTCATAAATTCAACACTTCGAGTATTTAACAACAACTCGCTGTTGCCGATAACAATGCCAAAACAACAATAACAGAAATCAATCGGCAAATTCAGGTGCGAGTGTGTGAAAATCTTCACTTCAATTCATTTCATATAATTACACTGCCGGTCCGGCCAGTTCAGTCAGTGTCAGTAACTCGGTAACGGCGCAAACGCAATGTGTTCAAAAGTAAATTTCGCGCTACTCGCGCTCGCTTTCGCTGGCATCGTCGCCAACTGTCAAGCCGCGACACTGGATCAGCGCATTTTGGGCGGTGAGGACGTCGCATCCGGTCAGTTCACTTTCGTCGCTTCGGTGCGTTTGGACAGTGCGCATGTGTGTGGTGGCAGCATTATCGGCTCGCGGCAGATCTTGACGGCGGCGCATTGTGTTGTCGACGACAACAACCAAGTGTGAGTTTGCTTACCTTGAGTGTAGATGTTTTGGTTTTCCCGAAAAATTATAAACGCATTTTTCAATAATTCCTAATTTTTGTATCGCTACAGTGTTGCCGCCAGTCGTGTCTCCGTGCGCGTCGGCAGCGTCAATCAATTTGCCGGTGGCAAGATCATCTATGCCGAATCCATCGCCGTACAGCCTTCCTACACATACATAAGCAATGATGTCGCTGTCATACAGTTGAGCAGTGCTGTTGAAGAGGGTAGCAAAATCTCCATAATTCCCATTGCCACCAGTGCCGATCACGCGCCAGCAGTTGGCACCGCCATCTCCGTTGCCGGTTGGGGTGAGCAGACGTCTGGCGCGGCACCATATAAATTGCAATCGGTCGCATTCTCAGTGGCCAGCGAGGCGGAGTGCAGCAATGGTTTCCCCGAGCATGATGAGAGCACTTTCTGCTTGGCGCACAATCTGAAGGAGGGCAGTTGTCTGGGCGATGCTGGTAACGGTGTGGCCCACAACAATCGTTTGGTTGGTGTGGCGAGCTTCGTGGTGGGCGCATGCGGTTCGCGTTATGCTGAGGTGTTCGTGAATGTCACACACTTTGCGGAATGGATCCAGACTCAGTTGTGAGTTGGTAATGAAAAGTTGTTGTAATAGAATTGTATTATATAGCAGTAAAGCGAATAAATTTTGGAGTATAGTAAAAACTAGCATTGAGCGCGTTTGTTTTTTTTTAATTTAAAACAGTATGTATTAACCCTTGAGTGGGTGACAAGTGTCTGAAAGACCACCGAAAATTTTAAAATAAGAAAATTTTATACTTTTATGAGTCAAGCTCTTAATGAAATTAATAGGCTATCATGCTGGCGGAATACATAGATGATATTCCTAAATATGCCGTTATCATAATGATATGTGGGTAGTAGCTTGATTTTATCGTGGCTTTGCGGATATTCGCAGGCGGTCTATACGGTCTGCGGAACGCGAGTTTCTTCAGTGTCAAAATTACTTGGCAATGGCTCATCGACTAACGATCTTACGTCTTTTCCATGATTTTTTGTAATTTCATGTTTTAAGGTACCCTTTTTATTCCCCCCGTTTTGGAGGTAAGCTTTTTAGTCTACATCGTCTAACATTTCTTTTCTGGGTCTGACGTCGGCAGGATAAGCCTCATTTCATTCTATTTCTAACAGAAATAACCAGCATATTGAACATTGTCATTTTGGTTATCATTTATGAATGAAATCATACATTTTTTTAACTCCTTAAAAATGATGGACATTGAACTGACTCATCATTATCAATGCGATAAGACAGTGTCATTATTATCTGATTTGCCGGAATTGCCAGTCAAAGTAGTTATCAGCATATAATAAAATTACTTATATGCTATAAAGCTTTCAAATAAGGTAATTAATGAGTTCGGAGGTTTTAAAAAAAATATTTAATATTCACTTGACACAAAACAAAAAAAATCGCCAAATCAGAGGTTTTAATATCATCGTTGGAATATCGGAAAGATAAGCGAAAGCCATTTTGAAAGATCATTTTAGCCTTAAGAAGCGATGAGCTTTGGACCTATGTTTACGACCCGGAAACAGACGATCAATCGGCCGAGTATCGTGGCAAAGGTGAGCCAACTACTTCTACTCTTCACAAATAAAAAATTTCCCTTCCAGATACAAATTTCTTTATTTTGATCGTGCAGTTTGTATGGCAGCATATGTTATAATGGTTCGATATCGGCGATTTTGACAAGTGAGCGGCTTGCTTGTCAGAAAATATATCAAAAAATGATACGCAAAATCGCGTCTATAAACACGCTGATCATTTATATGTAGGTTTCCATTTATATTTTGTGATTTGACAACCCTAGCATTGCAATCTGGCAACTCACAACTTCATCGTAAAGTTAGGCTTTTCTGATGCTATACATCCATAGAACGTTTTGACATACGAGCGATATTTTTGTTATTTACAGTAACTTCAAATATTCCTCCCCGCCAAAAAATACAATTCATTTGCGAGTATTTTCCGGGATTATTTTTTACAACCTTCTACATGATTAACATGAGCGCCATTCACTTGAAATTGGTCAGAAACGATTCTTTTACATATGACTCAAGCAATTGACGACTTCCGGCCAAGTATCCTCTGGGTAGCCAAAAAACATCCGTTTAAAGGCGAGCTAAAGTGAGAAGGCGAAACGTCCCCTCCCCAAGGTTGTCGGCTGGGTTTGGGACATTACCAATGAATCCGCGACCTTAATATACTATATGTATGTAAATACTTTTAGCTTATTTTTTGAAATTGTAAGTACACCTTTCAAACTAACAGATAATATAATATGCAAGGATTTAAGAATTATTTCCAAAAATCTCATAGGCTGCAGACAGTAGTTGTTTGGAATATTGATTAGTATTGAATTAATGACTCTAGTAAAGACTCGAATGGAAATTTGGGAACCCATATATTAGTAAAAGTTTTTAAGTAAGCATATGTAGGTAACAGGAGTATTGTATCGTTTTTGAATCTGAAACCTTTTTTTCTAATACTGAGAGAACTTGTCATCTTCGGCGTGGTCTTACACTACCTCAGAGGCAATGTTTGTAAGCAAAATATATTTAAAATACAATAATGTTACAGTATAAGGTCCAATCAGATCGTTGACCATTTGAATCAATGTAATTTATCATAAAATCTTGAAAGTAATATTCACAAGAATGATTTGCTGATGGATGAAGAAGCATGTACTTTCTTTAAGTAAGGGCGTGTTACATACTACATCCAGAAGATTTACATCCCGGCTCAACTCATACCATTCCTTAACTCAAAATAAGTACCAAAAGTTGCTCCTCTCAGTGGAAGTCGCCCAAAAACATTGTAGTAAAACATACCAGTTAGACCACGATAAATAAGGAAACTTAACTTATACCAAGTTACAAAATATAGATATTTAATCGACAAACATATTATACATATAGCTGGGTCAAGGTGGGTGCAATGCCTGACTGGTTTAACAAACAGATTGACTCTAGTATGAATGCTAACAGGACAGAACATCTTCCATGTGGTTGCAAAGAAGTTGCGAGTTTTTTGAGGATGCCTCGGAAGTTGTATATAGAAAATTTTTCGAATTGATGAACATCATCACTGGTCAAAAGAATATGACAGTGTGACCGATTTTGGTATCTTTGGTTTCACAATAGGTGCGTCGTCAGACATCCACCCTAACTATCTACTTACCTACCTATATGGCTTTCAAAGGTAAGTGGACAGTTCCAGTCTAAGATTATTTCAAATATTGTCATGTACTTTCTGTATACGTTCTTTACCTTAAAAACTACAAAAAATAACAGTGTTTGTCGAGATTTTGAAAGAGGAAGGCAAAAGTGACTTTTAGAAGATTAATGCAATCATAAATCACAACGAAGATTCACTTGGAACATGGATACGGTGAGCAAATTACTGGTGGTAGGGAAAGTATACGTACCCAGTAGTGGTAGTAATTACACGAAGAAAGAAATAGTTTTAGTACTATTTATCAGCAAGTTCGGACTATGCCTCGTTTGGCTAGCTGATTATAAGGGATTGCTTTCAACAAATCCAAATTATGTTTTTAATCTATATACATATATGACATTGTTCGTTTATTAAGTGATTTATAAGATTTGTTGATAAAGAGTGACAATAGTAAGTGGCTACACATTTTATGGGTCCAAATCAAATACTGTGACTGTGTATAAATGATATAGAAATACGTATTGCCTAGTTCATTTAGCTACCGCCTACCGCTCTTAACACAATCGCGTGCCGCAATGGTTTTTCTACAATTTTTGGCCTTCTTTGCAGTCACCTTCGTGGCGGTTACAGCCAATCCCACGGGTCGTGTAGTGGGTGGCTATGACGCGGTTTCAGCACAATTCCCACATCAAATCTCTTTACGTTTTCAACATCGGCACACTTGCGGCGGTTCAATCATCGCTTCCAATTACATATTGACAGCGGCGCATTGTGTGGTCGAAACAGGCACAACACCGTGAGTAGCATGTACAAATTGGATCCCTGTCGGGTATGAAAATATTTTATAATATTTTTTATCTTATTTACTTCGAGACAGTTATGATGCTGAATATTTCACCGTACGTGCTGGTACCCATAACCGCATTGCCGGCGGTGTCATCGTGCAAGTGAAGCGCGTCGTAGTCCATCAGGGTTATGTCATCGAAAATGATTTGGCCTTGTTGGAGTTGGAGGAGCATTTGACATTCTCATCGAAAATCCAAGCGATTCCGTTGGCCAGCGCTGAAGTGCCCTCTGGCGCCGAAGTTATCATTTCCGGTTGGGGTCTTACCGAGAATAATGGTGATTCTTTGCCCATTCTAATGCAATGGAATACCGTTACGGCACTTAGCAAGAGTCAATGTTTCCGTAAAATTTTGTTGTCTTCGGATGCTTTGTTATGCTTGGATCATCCCTCCGGCGCAGGTGCTTGCAATGGTGACTCTGGCGGTCCGGCCACATACAATGGTGAATTGGTGGGAGTTGCTGGTTTCGTCGTAATCGGTTGTGGTACCACGCGTCCCGATGGTTATGCTAAAGTATTCTATAACCTCGAATGGATTCATGAAAATATGATATAAAAAGGCTTGCATTGTTGTAAAGTAAAGATGAAAAATAAAAAAGAACTATTATTGACAGCAGAACCCTATATTCTTTTGAATTACGCACTTGCATTGCTGTGTTTTCTGATTTACTAGGTTAAGTTATGTTATAGGGTACTAAATCGCACTTAACCGTTTGGACTTCAGGCAGCATGAATACGTAGTTGGAACAATCGAAAGTTCCTTAAACAAGAAGTCACTCATCCCTTCTTTCGGCATTATTCGGAACATGCTGGCCAGGCTAAGTCATATTTTTAGCAAAAAGCAAGCCATATACGCTCACCAGATTCGCTTTGGGTCACCTCAAGCATTGAATGAATAGTTCTACTCGGCAGAGAGAACTTTAAGGTCGTCTGTCAGGGATGGCATCGCTGTTGTTGGTTCAGAATTTTAATCTCCGCCATTTCGGAGGAGTGTTTCGACTTAACTGTTAATCCGTTGAAAACAGAAATATGGCCATTGTCAATTCCACCTCATTGAGGGAAAGAGTTCATGAGCTCTGTCAATTATCTCAGGATATTCCAAAGCCCGTCAAATGTTCTGGCGAAGAGTCATTGCTCCAAATTGAGACATACGACCATACTAACATATACTGCGTTAGTATGGTGGATAGGATTGCCGGAAAAGTGAAGTATGATGCTATGCTTACGGGCAGCCGGCTCATCAATTCGGGTCATATGAACCAGATTCACCGTCACTGCCGGCATGATATTATACTCCACTTTATTAATTAATTCGGGCTAAAGTGGCAATGCGACCTAGAAAGGGAGTTCATGTTCTGTGATCGACGTCGAAAACTGCTAAGTCACCGGCGGATCAAAGGACGGAATTGGAACGTGAGGTGTGGCTTTAATAGTGGTAGTCAGACTTTTTAATTTAAATTCCGCGCAAAGACCTATTCTTTGATATATTTTTTTCGAGGTTGGCGATGAGTGACAAAGAAAGTTTCATTAAATTTTGTGTGCAGAAACAAAATTCTGGTGCCGAAACAATCAAAAAAAAAAAAAAAAACACAAAGTCATAATTGTTTGTCGCTAGCAATTTTTCCGAAAAATAGCGTCACGTTAACGTCTGTGAAACAATGCTTTCCGACTAACATTATTTACTGGCGTTGAGCCTTGGATTTATACTTATGACCCGGAAACAGATATCAATCGAGGAATTACTTTCAGGGAAGCGACATATGTACATTTTTGAAGAATAAATTAAGAATTTTAAAATTAGGATAACAGTCTTACTATTTTTTGCTCAGAAAGTAATTTCAATCTTTTAGGCCGAAATTGTACAAACGATATCTGGCTAAGTCTAACTACGTTAGGTTATGTAAGGATGCAATTACCAGACTCTTAGTGGGTGACTCAGTAAATATTATATCATTTGGGTACACAGTCATAAAGGAACAGAAGGAAATGAAAAGGCGGACGAGTTGGCTCGCTAAAGGACAGCCAGGAACACAGTTCCTCTCAACTGCTCTAGATCATTCAGCCCCATTAAGGTGTGTTTGAAGAAATAAACTCTAGAAGAATGCCTCAGAGTAGGGAATACCACAATTGCATTTTAAGATAGTGTTGATAGGGGACGGACCAAAGAGTAACTTTCAGGCAAAATAGAACTTAGTAAGATTGCAGAAGTCATCACTGAGCACCAACCTTTAAGATTCCATCTTCAGAGAGTTGGTATGGTGAATTTTGCGGAATGTAGATCATGCGCGGAGGATTATCAGGCGCTGGAACATTACTTTTGCAAATGCCCAGCCTTCAGCCGGCTAAGACGGGATATCTTCCATGGTTTTCAATGCCCCAATATTATAAAACATTCAGCAGCCGGGGTGAAAAAAATTAAAATTTTTACCAAAACCATTGAGTTGCTAGATAAGGTTTATCTTAATGTCTTGTGGATTTATTTGGCTACCACTTGGTAGAGGAAAGGGCTTAATAATGGCTTTATTGCTCCCGCCTGCAGTCTGGTGCCTCCCTCTTCAACTAATCATCAAGCCAAATGATACTGAGAATATTCGTTTAGACTTCATGTAGTAGAAGATTAGAATATCTTTCTTCTTCCAAATTTCATTTAATGGCTAGCTTTCCCCAAAAATTTCTAACCGTTGTTATTATTTTTATTAGCAAGTTGAAAAAGAGAAGTCATTGTTTGCTTCACGGGAATTCATTATAAAGTCTTGTGGATTTAAAATACTCTCTACCATAGAAAACAGTTACACTTTTCCACCCCTTTTCTAAGGACATCGGGTATGTAAGTAACCAAATTATCGCTGTACCGACCAACAAGATCGATCCAAAAATTGTCGATCATAAAATAAGGACTTGTTAATAGAAAATACTGGATAGGATTAAGTGCTGTGTTTCGTCTGATTCTTTATCTTGCGGACAGCAGCCTTACACGTAGCTAGTCCATAAATCGTCTAAACTTTGTGGGTGTTGTCGGCCTTGCAAAGACTTCCATTATTCAGTGGGAAAACCATCCGTCTCAATATGCATATATGTATATAATATTTTTCTCTTTCTCTTTCTTTGTAATCTTTATCGGCTTTGTTTGTTTCAGCTGTATCTAAGCCATCAAAGAGCGGAAAAGAGAGACACCACAATTTTGAAGAAACTCCCACAAAGAAAAAAGTATTGACAGGGAATTTTGGTTTTGATAATATGGGAAAATCACATGGGTTTTCTGTTATTATTAACGAGATTTTTACGAAATTCCCTTGATAATTACCAGTCAATCCAAATTACTTGCTGTCGGTGTTATAAATTACATATTTTTTAAGATTAGAGTGATACGACCAAATTTCTTACAGTATTTCAGGGCTATTGCTAGAAATTGATAGCACGATTAGAGCCTTTAGTCCGACGTACTACACTATTCATTATTGGAGTGAAAATACCACCAAAACTAATTTATATGTATATGTATGTGTCTCTATTGAGAAAAAACTGAGACCATTCAAATACGAACATCGAGATACGAGATCATTCAGGTCTGAGGATTTATGTATTATACATGGATTTTGAAATATAGAGTAGAATCGGCAAGCTGTACAATGAACTCCGCTCCACGCGTTTTATGAAATTGCGACATTTTCTGATAAGCTTGTGCGTAATACAATCGTTTAAATTAAGTGATTAGATTAAAAATCGGTTTGCCCAGAGTTCACACACACGTCTTTCCTTTTCCCAACACAAAAATCGATTGGCGGTCAAAGGGAGCGGAAATTTCATAACGACTTGCGGTGAAACCAATCGTTGGAGTCATAAAAAAGTGTCACAAACTAGTGTGCAACAGATTTGTTAAATATAGACGGCAGAGGTTCCAGCGGGTTTTATAAATTTGGCAACTTAATTAAATCTCATGATTTATTACGCCTTGATAATTTATAATTTATAATATTTTAATAAACTATCTACCGATTTCTTAGACTGTTTCGAGCATAAAAGCGAACTGCAAAACCTAAATCAATTATAGTTCGTGTCCCACCCACTGTTAAGACGGTATGTCGAGAATAGCCTTTCTACTCTGCCTAGGGCTGATCGCCTGGGCTAACGCGAAACCCCAAACTAGCGGACGTATTGTCGGTGGTGAGTATGCAGCCGAAGGAGCATTCCCCTACCAAGTGTCATTACGTTATGATGGTTCACATATTTGCGGCGCTTCGATCATCAGCCGCCGTTATGTGCTGTCAGCGGCCCATTGTGTCGGCGATGAGGATGCTGAAGGCAATTACCTTGTGTGAGTCTGTTACCGAACCACTTGTTTGAGTAGTGAAATACTAATTGTATTTGTATTGGCATGTTTTACAGTTACGGCGCTGAACATTTCAGCATACGTGCCGGCTCCGCTAATCGTCTGCTTGGCGGTGTGGTCACAAAGGTCACCGAAATTGTTGTGAATGAGAATTATGCCAACTTTTTGCACGATCTTGCCGTGCTCACTTTGGAAACACCACTGATTTACTCCAATAATATACAAGCAATCCCCTTGGCAAGTGCTGAGGTGCCAACCGGTGACAACGTTATCATTTCCGGTTGGGGTTACACGGCGACCAATGCTTATGCATCGAACACGTTAAAATGGAACACTGTACAAACTCTGTCGAGATTATCGTGCTTGACTAGAATCGGTATGTCTAGTGATGCGCTGCTCTGTTTGGGACATTCGGTGGATAATGGCGCTTGCTTTGGTGATTCCGGTGGCCCGGCTGCATACCAAGGTGAACTGGTGGGTGTGGCTAGTTTTGTAGTGGGTGGTTGTGGTAGCAGCAATCCAGATGGTTACGCGAAGGTTTTTAAACATTTGGATTGGATTAAGGAGCACTCAGATTTGTGAGCTTTGAACTGGGTTGGAACACTATGTTTTACGAAATTATTGTATTTTCGTTGCTGAATTAAAAAGAGTTTTAAATTAATTTGAAGACAATGAGTTTTATGTAATGAAAGTTACGCCTATTAGCTTGCTAACTCGATTATCTGTTCTTACTTCATTTGGAAGAAATCATTCCGAATTTTGTGTGAGTTCTTCATTGAGTTCGTGCCTAGTCAGACTTTCAAGATGAAGTAATTTTCGGTTATTTTGATACCCTTGTTATGTGATACGATAGAATAGGAACAAGGCCGGAATGCTAACGATCTTTGAGAGGTCTTAACAAGAAGCAAGTAGATTAAAGCAATTTTGGATCTTAAAAAGTAAGAGAAGGGCGAGGTATCTGTTCAGAATATCAAGATCGCTTACTAAGTCTTATCAAGCTCATTTTGTCAAAAGATCTGAATTGGAATCTATAGAAAGATCCTTGAAAAGTTAATGAATATCATCCATATATTTTTCCTGATCATTCCCCGGTAGAGAAGAACCTACCAATGGTTCTATGATCAGCATTCTCTAACAGACCGAAGGGTAAAATAGGAGAGTATAAGCAATAGGGAAGTACTCTTATAGAACTCCCAGAGAATACTGAAATTATGGAGGGAACACTTCTCTAGCCTGCTGAATAACAGTGAAAGCATAACACCAGGAGATGGCGAACTCTATTCCCCAATGGATGACGATGGAGCACACGTTCATTTGCCCGACCATTAAGATGTTCGAATAGCATTTACCAGTCTGAAAACCAATAAAGCGACGGGGGCTGACGGGGCCGAGCTATTTAAACACGGCGGCGAAGAACTGATAAGGAGCATGCATCAGCTTCTTTGTAAAATTTCGTCGAACAAAAGCATGCCCAACAATTGGAGTTTAAGTATGCTCTGCCCAATCCACAAAAAGAGAGACCCCACAATCTGCGCTAACTACCGTGGGATAGTGGGAGACCCGTGAAAAGAAAACGAGATTTCCGACAAGGCGACTTCTTCAATAATAGATGATGACAACAACAGATGAGTCGACATTACGAGTTTTCGAGTGAAAGGTTCTGCGGAAGATTTATGGTCCTTTGCGCATTGGTAACGGCGAATATCACATTTTATGGAACGATTAGCTGTATGAGATATACGATGACATTGACCTAGTTCAGCGAATTAAAAGACAGCGGCTACACTGGCTAGGTCATGTTGTCCGAATAGAGGAACCACTCCAGATCTTAAAGTATTCGACGCAATACCCGCCGGGGGAAGCAAATAATGGAAGGTTACCACTTCATTCGAAAGACTAGGAGGAGAAGAACCTGGCTACAATTGGAATCTCTTATTGGAGCCAAAAAGCTAATAGGAATAATGACTGGCGCGTTGTTGTAAACTCGGCTATAAATGCGTAAGCGGTGTTTACGCCAATAAAGAAGAAGAAGAAAAGTTCTTTTGGCGCTTTAAAGTATTATGCCACACTGGATATTTGACTGTTTTAGGCGTATAAATTCTGTGGTGCCAGCATTATCGCCTTAACATATTAGCTTATAATAAATAACAGTTAGATTGCTTATCAATTACCTAATTCTGCTTGCGCTAAACATTATAAAGTAATTTATTTGAGCACAAAGCTTTTTATGGATTCTCAAGATATGCCAATAAGTCCACTATTACGTGCGTGACTATTTAGTTTTAGTTTGGTCTTCCACGCGCAACGGTTCAACATGGTAAAATTCGAACTCTTCGCTTTGATCTGCTTGCTAGGTGTTGCAATCAGCCAAGCTGGTCCAACCACACGTGTGGTGGGTGGTGACGAAGCCTACGAAGGACAGTTCCCACATCAAATCTCTTTGCGACGCAGCGGCTCACACACTTGTGGCGGCTCGATACTTAGTCGGTACTACGTGTTGACCGCGGCACATTGTGTTGGCACCACCGATGCACAGGGCAACTATTCCACGTAAGTACCCCGTTTTTGCAAAAAGTTAAACTGGTAGCATCTATAAATATTTATAACATACAACAGTTATGATCCCTCCTTGTTCACTGTGCGTGCCGGTTCCACGGATCGTCTGCGTGGTGGCGTTTTGGTGAATGTGCAATCGATCCTTACACATGAGAACTACGGCAATTTCTTGAACGATGTTTCGCTGCTGCGTCTCAGCCAACCTTTGATATACTCGCAAAACATCCAACCCGCCCGTTTGGCCACGAAGGAGGTACCTTCCGGTGAACCGGTTATCATTTCTGGCTGGGGTCGCGTAAAGCAAGCTGGTGATATTCCGCAGAAGTTGAAGTGGAACACATTGTCGGCCATTTCGCGTAGCGAATGCAAGACGGCCATAAACTGGGATAGCGATGCGCTTATCTGTTTGGCCCATGCTCCAAATAATGGCGCTTGTAATGGTGACTCAGGCGGTCCGGCTATGTACGAGGGTGAGGTCGTCGGTGTTGCTGGCTTCGTTTATGGCGGCTGTGGCACCGGCAATCCAGATGGTTACGCTAAGGTCTACTACCATGTGGATTGGATTAAACAACATGCTGAATTGTAGATGTAACGTTGCTTTATAAAATATATTGACTTGTTTGCGGTATTTTCGTCAAACGTTGAAGCGTAATGACAAATGGATCTTGATACTAAAATTTGGTTGGGTTTTCATAAAATGGTCACAGTTTTTACACAAAATTAGATACTTTGAATTCTCATCAAATTGTGGGGAAAGTAAAAATCGATGTTTCACATGTTATTTAACTTAGTATCCGACAGAGCTTGTAAACAGTCGATAAACTCAATCTCGAGTAGATCAGGGTTTCGTAAAAACTTTAGGAACATGGAATGTAAAGAAAAAGGGCGTTATTGGACTGTAATTAGTCTAAAGCTTTTCTGACCGATGAACCGCGATGTCTGAATTTGGTATCCCCGCAAAACTAAAACGGTTATGTAAACTCACGTTGAGCAATACCAAAAGCTCCGTCAGGAGTTACTCATTATTCCCGTCCTGCTATATGGTGCAGAGGCATGAACGATGACAACATCAACGTAACGAGTTTTCGAGAGAAACGTTATGCGGAAGATACGCTTTGGCAACGGCGAATATAGCATTTGCTGAAACGATGAGCTGAGCGACATTGACATAGTTTTGGGAATTAAGAAATAGCGGCTACGATCGCTAGGTCATGCCGCCCAAATGGACGAAAACACTCCAGCTCTTAAAGTATTCGACGCATTACCCGCCGAGGGAAGCAAAGGAAGGAGAGATCAGGTGGAAAAAGAGCTGGCTGCATCTGCTATCTCGAATTGGTGCCAAATTGAGAAAAGGGAAACCACTAATCTAATCACATTGAACCTGTCATTAGCGTCGTATAGCTTTACTTTTTTAGACTAGATAACATATGTGGTAGTACGTTAGCCCTGCATTTTATGCTGATAAACCAGATGCGGCTACCATTATTGAAAATCAACACTATTGGCCTGATAAACCCGGTTAAGCGGAAGATTGTGGCGCTCAGTTTGACCGACCGGATGGTCTTCTTAGTATTGATCATATATAAGAGACAGTTGTTCAAACAGTGAATGCGGTAAAATATAATAACTGATGGAATCCAAATATTGGCTACAACATTAACTTTTCTGTTTTATTTGAAATAAGAGATAAAATCAAAATTTCTCATGTGTAAAAAGGTCCATCGTAGAGTTATTCCACCTCAACATATTCATTAGCATGAGCATACAAAAATATGTTCATTATTATTGCAGAACATATTTACATACCCTGTATGACTGGCTGCAGTATTGTCGTTTGTCTGGCCCCGAAGTAAATAGAGCGTAGGCGCAATTAAGACTTAACGGTTTATTTATGCATATATTTGGGAAACAAATATTTTGGAGTGTTTTTCTGCCGTCTGCTTCAGGTAATTTGATACGCTACTTTCGGTGAGAGCGTTTTTATATACATTCAAGTATACATATTTACATTGTTTTGGGTAAATTAAAATAATTTTGAAGTAATTTCTCCAAAGTGGAGCAAAAAACGATGCGCCCATGGCCTGCATATGCTGATTTAATAGATTATGTATATATATATAACGAAGTAAACAAATTAAAAGGGAAAGTGTTTAAAAGTGAGCTTGAAACTTTTTCAGTTAATAAATAAATATGTCAGAAAGTTTGCTTATTAATTAAACTAAATAGGTTTGAAAATCCCACTACAAAATAAAACATAAGGCTTGAGGGAAGAAAACTCAAAAAATTTGCAGGTTTCAAGGCGGTGACTGGCAGCGAGTGGGAATTTCCTTGCTTCCGGTCTACTATTGGATAGCTGAAAGCATTGGTTAACCAGTGTGGGAATGTCCATACGAAATTTCTATGTGATTTTAAGCTACCGGATCACTGCAGTAATTTTAAGCAGAAGTCTTTGCCATTCGGAAAATGTGCGACTCCAGAGTTAATGTCTACGTGGACAGCCAATCAGCAATCAAGACAGTAATCTGGTTTCGGATATCGGCCAGAAATGTCTTAGAAAGTGAGGCAGCAGTGGATAGAGAGGTTAGGGACAAGCGACTTCACTTCTGTGGGGAGCTAAAACTGGTCTATGCTAGGCTCATTAAGATACTAACATAACCTAACATATACAAGATGTCATAAAATTAAAGATTTTTAGTAGTCTAGGAGCAAAGCAGTGCTAGTGCATGAAGAACTTTTATTAAGATTGTTTTGATAATCTCTAGAGAGTTTATTGAAATGCTTTCGGGATTTATGGCTGAAATGAAAAGGAAGTATTTCTAACTTTCTATCTTAAGAAGCTTTTATGATTTGGACAAGTTGAACCTTTTTGGGATCTAATGTATAGTATCATATGTATATAAAAGTAGCCGATAACGACATTCAATACATTAAAACCCAGATTTAAACATCTAAAGAGGATGAGTTAAATATTAACCTGGTCTAATTTATTTCTGCAGTATAAAAAATGTTAGATAAATGTATTATTACTTGTTCATAATACTACGAAGCACTGTAATTAACATGAGTCAAATTGGATGGTATGAGATAGGCAGAACTACAGCACATACATATGTATGTAAGTTGCTGGGGCAATTTGGGACTGAATATTCGTTTATATGAATAGATCTCCAAGGAAAAAACTAAAGAAATATTTATTATTAAACTCAGATATCAAATAAACTTATTATCATAAAAATAATGATAGCATTTTGAATTATATTGAAACTTTTCGGGATTCCGAGTTGAATAAATTTTAGTCCCAAAATCCCGAAACTAAATATTAAATTTTCTTTTGTTCGGAATTATTTTTATATGCGTTTAATTTTGAATTATATTGAAACTTTTCGGGATTCCGAACTGAAAAAATTTTAATCCCGAAATCCCGAAACTAAATATTAATTTTTTTTTGTTCGGAATTATATGTATATGCGTTTAATTTTGAATTATATTGAATTTTTTCGGGTTCCCGAACTGAACAAATTTTAATCCCGAAATCCCGAAACCAAATATTAATTTTTTTCGTTTGGAATTATTTTTATATGCGTTCAATTTTAAATTACATTTATTGAACATTTTTCAGATCCCCAACTGAAGAAATTTTAATCCCGAAACTAAATTTTAATACCGAAAAATAAATAATAATTTTTTTCTTGCAGAACTATTTTTTATGGGTTTAATTTAGTTTTTTTTTTTATTAAATGATATAAGTGAATCCTGAATTAATGAAATTTCAAACCCGAAGTCCCCAATCAAAACCGAATTCTAACTATTTGCAATATTCTTGTGCATCATTATTTTTGCATGCAATTTTTCCATTCAATAACACTTTCAGGAACACTAAATATTCTATTCATCTCACATACAAGTATTGCAAAAACAATAGAAACATAAATATTTACACTGATTGGCAAATGTGTATGTATTTTCGTTTCATTGGAACAGCACTTAATTACAGCGCGCTTTAAATCAATCTGAACAACATACATACATACATATGTACATATGTAAATTTCGCAAGTGATTTGGCAACAACTGCCTGCCTAATTGTCTGTCTTATTCTCGGAGCTATGCATTTCAGCTGCTCTGAGGCCACACCTAATTTCTGGCAATGAATAAGCAATAAATTACGCTTACGTTTTGTTTGAGTTGAGAATGAATTCTACTGCAGCTTGCTATATGAAAAAGATTTAGAGTTAGTTGGAGCGGCGTAAAATCGAAAAAAACCAAATTCAAAGCTCCGACAGTAATCTTGTAAGTCGGGCTTAAATACGCCAAGTACACGTCAAATCAAATAGAACTCATCTACTGCTTAGTTCGTTTTTTTACACGGCTTTTGTTTACTTTTATAAACACCGTTAGCAATGCCGTTAATACTGGTTTGCCATTTCGCAACAACATCAAGACAGTTGACAAATGAGTCCATTAACTTCTTAGCGTGAAGATCTTAAAGATAGCCGAAGATAAAACCAGAATACAAGCTGTAAATATGTATGTTTGTCGGTTTCGCAGCTTGCGTGTAAACATTAGCTGTAGGTCACTGGGTTAAAATCTGCTCTGAATAAAAGGAAATGATACGACATTAATAAGAGCGGCCAGCAAAGTGGTTGAGTGACATTTGAGTGAAGAAGACTGAAGTTAGATATCATTTATGACAGCAGACTGACTAACTGATGTGACAACTTGATTGTCATAACAGATGTATGACGATGAAGCATGCGTTTTTCAGTTCGGAGAAGGACAGTTCGATAAAGCATAGTCGTTTGCACGACGCAACAGGCTTTCAAAGCAACACTAGAACTGTCAAATTTAAGGTAATAGTTTGACAGCTGTCAAAATTCAAGCAAAATCTGTAATTTATGAGGTTCGTTCTAACAGAGACAACCTCTTAAAATTTGGCAAATAACGTTATCGAAAAGTAATTAAGACACGTAAACTATTGCGGATTCTATAGAAATTTAATTGATCGTAAGTGAAGATCAGTTATCTTACCAATATAAGAAGTGATCAAGTCAGGAGTCATCCAAAAAATGTGAGCAGAGTCCAATTGAAGTGGTTGAGGTAGCTTGTAGACAACCCCTACAAAACCATAGTTGGACTTGGAATTGACTTGATTAGATTCGTGTGATCATTCCACCAGGACTTGGCGTTCATCAAATCCAAAATGAGAAGATTTAATGTTTTTTATATCTCGGACGTAAAAAAAACTGCTTCTATTAATTAAAGTTTCTCATCCGAGGTTGTTTTGTTTTTTTTTTCACTGGTAGCGGTACCCCAAACCCAGCCCACAACTTTTGAGAGGGATGTTTCGCCCTCTAATTTTAGCTTGCCTTCAAACGGATGTTTATTGTCTACACAGAGGATACTTGGTCTAAGACCGGAAGTCGTGAGCCGCTTGAGCCATATGTTAAATAATCGTTTCGGGCCACTCCCAAGTGAATGGCGATCGGAGAACTTTTCTCACTTTCGTGAACTTCTACACATGGCTCCATTCATTCATCATCGACGTCCCGATATATGGTGCAGAGACATGGATGAAGACAAAATCTGATGAGTTGGCGTTCGAGAAAAAGGTTTTGTGGTAGATTTATGGGTCTTTGTGTATTAACAACGGCGAATACCGTAGTCGATGGGGCGATGAGCTGTACGAGATATACGACGACATTGACATAGTTCAACGTATTAAGACACAGCGGCTGCGCTGGCTAGGTCATGTCGTCCGAATGGATGAAATCATTCCAGCTCTGAGAGTATTCGATGCAGTACACGCCGGAGAAAGCAGAGGAAGGGAAAGACCTCCACTCCGTTGGACAGAGCAAAAAGGAAGAACGACTGGAGCGCTATTATAAATTCGGCTATAACCACGGTGTCTACGCCAATAAAGAAGAAGATTCTTCTAGAGTTCTAGAAACGGGAAAATGCTAGGAGTTTCTCGGTGCAAATGTGAGAAAATTTCAATACTAAATTTCTCACAAAGCTTACCAAGAAAGGAGATTACGGGAAGAAACTGATTCTACTTCGAAAAAAGTAACTCGGATTAAGTTCTTTATGGTTGAATAAAGCGATTTTAACTTAAGTCGGTTTTAAAAAGACTTTTCGTAATAGGAAGAGGTATAAATGTTTAAATTGTTTGATGTTATATCAAACAGTCCTCAAATATGACCGTCTCGACAGCTACAAACGCCCATTTAAGACAACTGAGCGATTGCTGCTGATAAACATTTACCGCTTGGAGCAAACTCGTTTGCCGCATGTTACTCGCTTAGCTGGTTTTTCTTTCGTGAAATTACTTTCCATGGAAACAAAAGAAATGTGCAACAACACACACTCAAACACCGACAAAAGTTTGCAGGCGAAGCTGAGCTATGCGCAAGCGCAATGCAACTCGAGTTTGATTGAGTGGAGACCGCCGCGATCTTGAGGCTTATACGAGCACAAGTGAAAATGTGTGAAATTTTCAAAAAAAATTACAATATGCGCAGCTGTAACGGTATGCGTTGTAATATGTCAACAATGAAATGCAATAAATTATTTTGATTGCTGGAAAAATTTAATTAAATACATACATACAGACAATAAATTGCGGTAGTGTGTAAATGTGAGATGTGAATAAGATAAAACAGATATATAGTAATATAGTATGTACTTATGTATAGTCTTTGTAACTATAGATCTGTCAGTAGTTGCGATAAGTGACCTTTTGAACTGACTAAGTGCTCAGGCGTTCGATAGCGTTTTCGACGTGGAAATCACAGCTAACGAGATTCCAGTAACTGAAATATCTTTAGTAATGCCAAATCTACTTAAAATGGCAACAAAGTCATGGAACACAGGTTAAGATAATGAGCTGATGGCGTTACAGTAAAAGAAAGATCAAAAGCAAGGAAATCAGGAATTCAATAAATTGAATTTAAGAGACGTTGAAAGACGATTTGGCATCTCAGATCCGCTTGTAGCCCCGACCTTGCTCTTTTTGACTACCATTTGTTGTGGATGTTGAAGAACACCCTCACTGAAATACGGTTCACATCAGAACAGATTATCAAAAATTGGCTCTTGTACTTCAATCTGATGCAGATAAGCTAACCAACTTTCTAGTAATATTGTGAAATATTATCGATCGTCGAGATCTTAAATTGAAAGCAAACAAAATACAGCCTGTGCAAGAGCTGAAGCCGCTCGGGCTTCCCAAGCGACATCGCTTCGCTCTATGAGCTTTTGAAAAGTTCCAAGAAGATCCGACGTTTTCGAGCTAAATTTGGTGCAGCGATGAGGGCCATTTCTGGCTTAATGGGTATGTAAACAAGCAAAATTGCCATTTCATACAGAAAAAACAACGGTTTGGTGTGATTTGTGGGCTCGTGGAATCATCGATCAAAAATGATGCCGACCGGTGAGAACGTAAACGTCAGTGGCCACCGTTATCGCGTCATAACCGACTATTTAATGCGTGAAGTTGAAGCTCGTGATCTCAGCGACAATTGATTTCAACAAGACGGCGCCACTTCCCACACAACGCATCAATCAATGGATTTATTGAGTGAACACTTTGGTGAGCAGATAATTTGACGTTTTGGGCGAGTCGATTGGCCACCAAGATTGTGTGAAAACACACCATTAGACTTTTTCCTGTGGGGATATGTAAGTCTAAAGTCTATGCGGACAAACCCCCTTTGATTCAGGACTTGGAGCAAAACATCTCCCGTGCCATTTACCTGTTACCAGTCGAAATGCTAGAGAGTAAAAGAGACATCGAAAATTGGACTCAACGGTTAGACCAATTGAGAAATAGCCGGGGCTAACATTTGAAATAGTTTGTATACTTCATTTGGCTTAAAGTATCACCAGTTACGACTTATTCAAAGAAATTTTGAAAACAAATAACATTCATAAAATAAAGCAAATTTGACTTCTCAAATTCGATACTCCATCGATTTGACTTCGTTTCATGCTCGGAACTCTCAAATAAGTAAAGCAGTCCATAGAAAACTATTGATTGTATTTCTGACAAGAAAATATCTGGCAAAAAACCAGCAGTCACTGGAAGTCGGTTTACAGTTTAGAGCTCCCTATTTGCCGAAAAAGGTTATGTCGCTGACCATAAATGATACGAGAAGCTCGGCCAAGCATTTCGTGAAGATGCAGGAAGCAATTATATACATATACTTGTATACTTTGTATTATATTGAATGAGAAAGCTGCAAAGCGGTGCTACTTTCCTGATTATAAGAGTAAAAGAGCGTCACGAATGGCCAAAGTGAGAGCGCAAAATATTTTTATGACACATGCGCAGAACAAACATAATCAATTTGCAAATTATTTTTGCATGTAAACAATGAATTATGACTTTTTTCTCAACACACACATTTTAAATACACAATTTCAGCTTCCTTGAGGTAGTTAGTTGCAGGCAGAAAGAATTGAAAAACAAACATTTTGACTTTACTCGCTATTTTCACTGAAGCCTAGTTTTAGTCCAAGTTTTACGCGTTCGTAAACTTTTGTGACTATAATTACAACAACAAGACAGAAGCAGCCTCACACTCTCTTCGTTGCTCAAACATATCCACAAATGTATGTATGTGACTAGCCACACACACACGTACATATATGTATATGAGTGAGCGCCTTTAACCTTCACCTTGACTGCCTGCAACTGTCAGCCAACTGGTACAGAGCCAGCCAGCGAGCGTTTCAGCTCCTGCATATCCTTGCCATTGACATTGGCCGTGAATGCTGCATTTGTGCATCTGTACTTTATTACACTTTGCACTTAAATCTTCTGGCTACAAACACATACAGTCTTATGTGTATAAATTTAAATACTTGAAATGTTCCAGAAGCCAGTTGGTTACTATTTTCATATTCTTATATTATATACATACATAAATATTTGTTTATTTGAACTCACCCTGCTGTTGACTGATTTAAGCGCAGCTGTTAATTTAATAGACAATTTAAGCGTTGTTAATGCTGCTCGTACAATTTTCACTTATATTTCGCGAAGTTATGATTTCACTGGAAAAAAAAGAAGAGAGAAGGAAATATTATAAATATATTGTTTTTAAACGAAAGTTTATGTTGCTTATCAGCAAATGTTAATTCATTAGAAATAGCAATTTCGTTAGGTTATCGACTTGAACTTATCAAATTAATCACAAGTTATTAATCAAGCGTTGATGCGGCGAAGCTTTATTCGAATAAGAAATTTGTCTGGCACACAATCTTCTCAGTTGAACGCCATTTATGGCTTAACCTAAGCTCTCCTATCTTGAATCTAATACTCGTGTGGTTCGGGAGATGCAATTACATCCCCAAGAGCTGACCGTTTGGTACGGCTTGTGGTAAGGCGGAGTTACCGCGCCTTATTTCTTTCGAGATGAGGCAGAAAATGCCTAAAACTCCAACAATAACGAGCGTTTTAACGTGTTGTTGGCCGACTTTTCTACCCGCAATTTGATGAAATCGACGCGGACGATCTCTATTTCAACAAGACGGTACGCCACCTCAGATTTCCCGTCTGAACATTGACATATTGCGAGCAAAGTTTGCCGACTCGTTAATTTCGAGAAATGTCCCAGTCAAATGGCCACCAAGATCATGCCATTTAACGCCTGTAGATCATTTTCTCGGGGTGTGTGTTAAATCAAAGGTTTACACCAATCAACCAGCAACAGTCAAAGAGCTCAAAGACAACATTCAGCGCTCTACAGCCGTAATGCAGCACCGGGTCATCGAAAATTGACGTAAGTAGGTGAAGATATGCGAACCCAGCCGTGGTGGCCATTTGCTCGACCTTTTTGTTCATAAATAGCATAAAATTATTTACATAAAAAAGAGAACTTATTTGGACCAAATTTGAATGCTTTTTTAACATCACGTCATTCTCATATTAGAAAATAACTAAAACGTATCATTATAATAAAGGAAAGTGAAGTAGTGAGTATAAATTTTTCTACAAAAAGGGATCCTAAGAAATCCGAATTATGTTCCTCAAACATTTTATATCTAAGCGGTTTAACAAATATTCTTAAAAATTTTTCAAACTTAACTATTTTAAATTAAAAAAAAAATTGGAAGAAATATATAAAGTAAGGTCCGTTTATAATGGAAAAAGTATGAAATTGTTAGATTTTTTTGACGACAACCTCACTAACGTCTGATAAATATTTCAAATTTATATTTTTTAATTATTTTGTTAGAATTTTCGAATTTTCTTAATTTTTTTAATATTATTTAATTTAAGTTTTCAAAGAAAGCAAAATGACTGCTGTTAGCAATATGAAGTAAACAAATTATTATATTAAAAAAATATTTTCTATAAATATCAAAAATATTCTAACGAAAAAATAAATCATTATGCTACTGGTCTTTAAATTTACTTTTATTTTATTATAAAAAAAATTCTAAAAATTTTTTTACACAAAATTGATATAATTTAACTTATATAGTGTTCATATAGGATCTTATTTTTTTATTTGCATTTCTTAATGTTATAAAATATTACAAATTATTAAATGAAATTCATGCACAAAACCTTTTTAATTTTTAAAAAATCAGCAGTTTTAAATTTTTTTAATTAATTTGACGTAAAAAGTAAAATATAAAATTTTTTTTTACCGAATTAATTTTTAAAAGCAATAATTAATCTATTTTTAAAATTAACAATAAATTTTAAAATGAATATTTAATTAACAGTTAATAGTGAGTTTTTAATTTTTTAATTAGTAATTAATATTTCAATTTTATAATTTAATTTAACTTGAAATCGAAAATATAAAATTTTTCAGCGATTAAATAAATGAAATTCATACACAATACCGAATTAGTTTTAATTTGATAACTTTTATTTCTTTTAATCAATAATCAATTATATTCTTTTCATTAATTTGGTTTAAAATTGAAAATATTTAATTTTTCATCGAATAAATTGTTTCTACATGATTAAAATTTAAAATTAAACTTAAATATTAATTATTTCATTTTTAAAATTAAAATTAATAATTAATTCATTTTTAAAATTAAAAATAGTGATTCATTAATTAAATTTTAAAATTAATATTAATTACTAATTAATAAATTTTTTAAATTAATATTTATTACTATTGCTAGGGCTGAGCTCAGGCTACTGCCGGCGTCATTTTTTATTACTATTTAATTAATTTTTAAAACTAAGACTATAAATTAAATTATTAGTTATTAATACAAATTTTAAAAAGTAAAATTATTTTATTTTTATGAATAACTAATATTAATGTTAGTTTTTAAAATTAGTAGCTTTTATTTTTTTAATTATTACTTTTAACTTTTTAAATTAATTTGACTATAAAATATTTTAATCGAATTAATTATCAAATTATCTTTTAATTCTTTTAATTTTAGACTAAAAAAAAAATTTTTCACCAAATTATTTTTAAAAATTAATAATTCTTACATATTTTTTAAATAAGAAATTTAATTAATTTTACTTAGAACACGAAATTTTTCTTTTACCGAAAATTTTTTGAAATTTAATTTTAAATAATAGTTTTATGCTTTTTAATTTTTTTTTAAGAATTTGACTTAAAATTGAAGATAATTAATTCCTTCATCGAATTAATTTTAAAAATTAATAATTTTTATAATTTTAAATTTATAGTTTTTCAGAAATTTAATTAATTTTACTTAGAACACGAAATTTTTTTTACAGAATAAATAGTTTTGAAATTTAGTTTTAAGTAATAATTTTAGACTTTTTAATTTTTTTTAAATAATTTGACTTAAAATTGAATAATTAATTTATTCATCGAACTAATTTTAAAATTAATAATATTTTTTATGAATTTTTTTATAATTTTTTTTATTAATTAGACTTTAGAAAGAAAATTTTAAATGCTTTCAGCAAATTAATTTTAAAAATAATAATTTTTATTTATTTTCTTTAATTAATATTTTTTAAGGTCTTTTAATAACATTTTGTTGTTTTGTTTTACCAATTATTTTTTTAAATTAATAGTTTTAAATTTTAAAATTTAATTTTAATATTAATTTTTTTAATTAATTACATTTTAAAAAGGAAAATTTTAATTTTTGCACCGAATTAATTTTAAAAAGTTATGATATGAAATACTTTGTTTTTTTTTAATAATTTGATCTTAAAAAGAGTATTTTAAATTTTTTCACCTAATTAATTTTAAAAATTAATAATTTTATTATAATTTTTTTTATGGTCTAAATAATTAAAATAATTTGAAATAATTCATAAAAAATAGTATTAATTTTTTTAATTATTTCGACGGAATACTTAAATATTTTCAATTTTAAGTCAAATTAGTTTAAAAAATTTAAAAGTAATAATTAAAAAAATAAATGCTATTAATTTTAAAAATTAACATTAATATTAGTTATTCATAAAAATAAAATAATTTTACTTTTTGAAATTTTTATTAATTTTTTAAATTAATATTTTTTAAGTTTTTTAATTAATTTGAGTTAAGAAATAGATTTTTTTAAATACGAAATTGTAGTCAAAAGTATTTTAGTTAGGAATTAATCAATTTTTCATATTGTATTGAAAAAAATTAAATATTTATCTATTAAAATACTAAATATTTATTAAGTAGTTCACTATTAATTATAATTACATACATTTGTAAAATATATCCAACATTAAATTATTTAATATTATCATCATTTATACCCGCACATACACAAATCTATGTATGTATGTGCACAAAGCCTTTTTAAGTCAAACGCTGACCTACAAAATTTCTCTGACCGCACTAAATTATAGTGCGTGTATCTACGGTACAATTGAAGAAGACACAAAGTGCTGAATTTGGACATGTGTTTATATAAATAC
The DNA here is from genome assembly GCF_024586455.1 of Bactrocera neohumeralis. Classification (NCBI taxonomy): domain Eukaryota; kingdom Metazoa; phylum Arthropoda; class Insecta; order Diptera; family Tephritidae; genus Bactrocera; species Bactrocera neohumeralis. The sequence goes on from NC_065922.1 coordinate 25,478,024, forward strand.
CTACAAAAGTAAACAAAAAAGAAAGAAAAAAGAAGGAGACACGAATTTCAGTTCACTTCTATTGTCAAAGTTTCAGGGCTCCACTTTTAGTGGGGTTAGGCGCACTTAAGCGATTTTATAGCGCTTTGACTTCAGCTGTAAATACATACAAACAGGTATGTATATAAATATATACAAAAAAACACTTTTATTTTAGTTTTACGGAGATTTGCTCATTTGTGACTTTGACTTTGACAGCTGATTGCCTCGAAAGGTTGGCGTCAAACCATTGTAAATAATAAATATGTATAATTATATATGTGTGCATATGTATGTTTGTTTCTATGCCTATGCACTAAAAATTCATTTACAGGCCAAACAAAAAATAGAAGAAAACACTTTGACTTTACACTCTGCTAGGGTTAAACAACTCTGTGTCGACTCTTTCACATTTTTCTAAAAACAAGCCAACATACGCATGCCTATATGTATGTATGTATGTACGCTTTCCATTAACACTTTTTGCAAATAATGCCTCAAAATCATAAATACCTTTTCCAACAATTCGCGCAGTTGCTCTCAACAAACACACACACACACTAACACATATGCGTGCCGCAACACTTTAAAGTCAAATTGATTTTGTTATTGAAATTCACTGTCACACAGCTCAAGATTCAATCAGAATTTCCTTTTTTAATTTATTTAAATATTTAAATTTATTGCATTTCTCTTTTCGTTGAGCTTTCTTTCTTTCGTTGGAGCATGAAATACTAAATACACAGAGTTGTTGTTGTTGTATGTTTTATTATCACTTTGTCGCCTGCGTCCAGCAGAAATACACGCACGCACGCACGCACACGCACACAAACTTTATGATGTTCGTAGTTGAGTAAGTCCGTGTCTTAAAACCGAAGCGACCGTTTGGTTGTAACGTTGCAGCTCAACTGAAAGCTGAAAGCGGTTTTCACTATGCTTTGACTGCGCACAGCACTGAACTTGACTCGAACTCGAGCGATGGTGGTGTGTTGGGCGCGTTGGAGCCCGCCGCAGCTCTAGTAGAAGCCGTATGTTTGGCTGTGTGTGTGTGTGTGTATGGTGAATGTTGGCGCTTGCTGTCTTTGGGGAAAATTATGTTGTTCACAATTGTCTGCTTTTCAATCGTCGCCAATGGTTGTGGCTGCTGGTGTTGCTTGTCACCACATAACCACAGCGCTAACAGCGGTACAGTGGGGTTAAAGTGGTCAATATTTTTTTTTTTTTGCAAAATTCAACTTTTTAATCCTTTTATGCTTCGAGCGCACAAGTTCTCAAGGCTGTACTCGGATCAACTCGGAAATTTGGGACAACATTCTAGAAGTGTTGTAAAATTTAACAAGATAATAAAAAAAATTGATTTTTAGAAACACTTAAACCAATGTAGCCCCTTATTGAGAGTTGTAGCCTGTTTTTTAGTCGAAAAAACATAGGTGCTTCAAAATGGCACACCCTAGTAGAGGTAAGAGAGTTGACCTTGGGAAACCATTATTTTACAATTTTATGAGATCTGATATAATTCTAATAATTTCAATTTGCACAATTTACTCGTTGGAAATTCTATCGAAAATATATCAAAATATATCTATGCATTACAAATATTTCTCAAATAATTTTCATCATTTACCTATGTATATAATTGTATTAGTTTATTTTAAAGGCATTTTTGAATTTTCCAAAAAGGTGGTAACATTACTCGGCACTTTTTTTAAAGTTTTTTGTTTGATGTTAAATTTTTCATTTATTTTGTCACTCATTTTTTTTTAATTTTTATGAAATACAATTTTTAAAAAGGTGGCAACCTTTTCCTAAAATATTTTCAACAGTAACAATAAATTTCTTTTATTCGTTCATCAATTTTATTGCATTAAATATTTAAATAGTTGGCCAATACTTTTTTTACTTACTTTAAAAGGATTTTTGAATTTACAAAAGTGTGGCAACATTTCGCGATATTTTTCTTACATTCTTTTTGTCTGATTTTCAATTTTTTATTTATTTTATCACTCAATTACTATTTAATTTTTATTAAAAACAATTTTTTAAAAGAGTGGCAACCTCTTCCGAAAATATTCGCAACAGTAACAATAAAGTTTTTTACTTTGATGTTCATTTATTTTATTACTCAATCTTTTTTTAATTTTTATCAAATACAATGTTTGGAAGGCTGGCAACCTTCTTCCAAAATATTTCCAACAAATACAATGAAACTTTTTGTTTAATGTTCAGTTGTTTATTTATTTTATCACCCAATTAATTTTATAATTTTTATTAAATATAAGTTTTTTAAAAGGTGGCAACCTTTTCTGAAAACATCTGCAACAGTAACAAAAAAATGCTTAATTAATTTGTTTTGTTATAATAAATCACCTGCATTATTAATTTTATTTCATTTAAATATTTCAATAGGTGGCAACCCTACGAATTATATTTTTATTTGATTTTGAATCTTTAAGTAATATGTTCATTTATAACCCATATTTTAAGAATCAAAATTTTTAACAGCTGGGTCCCTGAAAATTTCGAAAAATCTCCGATTTCGAAAATTATGTAATAGTTCATTAGGAAGGGGACCAGACACATACCCCGTGATATAAATATTTCTTAAAAATTATTTTTTTTGTTAAAGTTATTTAAATTTAGAGCACGACAAAATTGTAAAATTATTTTCTCATAAACTACTGGAGATAAATCGATTAAACGTTTTAAAGTCAAAGAAAAATGTTCGTGCTACAATATGGATATTCTTTCATGGTACATTTGTTTAAATAATAATATTTTACAAAACTTTTTGTTAAACAATTGAAATTTTTTAAGTGTTCTTCGCGCTAAAAAAAAATTGAAAAGTATGTGACACAACGCGGTAAATATTCACCTTTAACAATCTGCAAAAAAAAATTTTTGTTCATTCATACCATTCCAAAGATATTGAATTTTTTGTCCCCCTACCGCTCTTAAAACGTATGGCACATCCTTCGTTGCGCAATGCGGTTATGCTTCTCTTGCGGCACAGATGTCGGTAGTCTACGAGGAGATTTGTATTACTCAATGACCAAATTAGAACACTGTGCACTATTTGAAAATGTACTCGCACAGAGATAAGCTGGCAACAGTAGCATCACATCTGTAATTAAGCTGTCACTGTTAACATTAACATAGATCTGATAGCATCTATTGGTAACAGAGTATTTCCATAACAGGTTTTTACAACCGCTGACTGTTAAATGTTATTAAATGCGTGGTATATATTTTCCCACATTAGTGTCCATTTTGATGCAGTTTTCAGGAAAAAAAGTAATAAATCACTCAATTTAATAAAGTTAATGGATTTAATTACTGCTGTCCGCACGAGTTTGTTTTTAGAAATTTATGCAGGAATGTTTTTCCTTACTGTTGCCGCATACATATTGTTTTTGGTATTGCCATTTACAGGGGCAAGTCTCAAGTTTATTGTCCTGTAATTGCAATGCCATCGAAATTTTCCTGTTTTAGACCGTTGGTAATGCTTAGTCAATGAAATTGCAACGTGCCATTAAAGTCACACAGTAAATTATTACTTCCGATTTTAAATGCAAGCTATACATATGTGGGATATGTTATATCATATGGCGACAAATTCAAGTTCATTTGAATGTGTACTACTATAGATAAAAGCGTTAGTGTGGTAAGTCTTTCGCAATCTTCTGCAGAAACCTAAAGTTCTCTCAGCATGAGAATGAAGTACCGACGAAGTGGACAAATTTCCTGTGAAGAATATAATATAATATACAAAGAAAGGAGTTAGATGTTTTGGTTTCTTAGGATAGATTTACAGGCACATAATTCTCAAAACAGCCAATTCTACGATACTGCAATTAACTCAGTTCTTATCCGTAAAAGGGCTGTTATTTCGGAGATCTAATCTTGTTTTGATCTGTGACGAGAAAGGTAAGTAGCATGGCTTTAAAAACAGTAGTTGGCGCAGATTGTGGAGTCTCCGTCTTCGTGGATTGGGCAGCACAATGAATTTCCAATCATCGGACACACTTTCGACCGACCATACTCTACAAAGAAGCTGATGCATGCCCTTTACCAGTTCTTCGCCCCGTATTTGAATAGCCTGGCGGCAATCCACGGCCCTCGCCGCTTTGTTGTTCTTCAGACGAGTAATTGCTATTCGAAATTCTTCATGGTCGGGCAATGGAATTGGGGAATAGGGTTCACCATTTCCTGGTGGTATGCTTTCAGCATAACATAATTTCAGAATGCTCTTGGTATTAGTTACTAGATCACTTCAAGGGATTGTACAAGAGTATACTCCGGTCTTGAAATCTTCGCCGCATCTTTTCTTAGAATTTTTGAGCATTACCCCTGTCGACCAGCTTCTCAAGCTCTTCATGCTCACGGATTTCGGCCTCTCTCTTTTTTGACTTCCCTCTTTAGAAGGTCATATACCTCTCGCTATTTCCATGATCGACGTTTTTACTCCATCTGCTTAACAAATACAATACTGCATTCATATTCGTTTGTGGATCGATTAACCAACTATTTCATATATTTCACTGCAGCCAGTTCCTTCAAGTTTGCGCTTTACAAATGTGAAATATTTTTCAATACTTTTACTAATAGAGACATAGCGATGAGTTAGTAGTTGCTTTTTGGGCAAAAAATATAGCGAAACAAATAATAACATCAAAGTATTGAAGGCGCGTCGCCTAACTCGTACAACAGGTCCGTTATGCTTCACGCGCATGCGCAGTATGCGCCAAGTTGCTGTCGCCGACGCTTTTCAATGTCAAGTCGACGACAGTGCAATGACATGACGATTTTAATGCAACATTATTGCCTTTACTATATGTGTATATTCATTTAATTTAGTTATATTTGGTGTTTATTGATTGGGAAATGCAGGAAGATGACAGTTTTAAGGCAAGCCTTCAGCGTAATAAGGGAAAGCAATCGAACTGGGTCGGCCAGTGAGCCCACCAGAGCGGGAAGTTTACAAATGGATTGTTTGAGGACTGGACTCTTGGAGCGGCGGCAAGACTGCATTTAGTAAATTTCAATTATCTTATACTTCAGCTTTTTTTAATAAAGGTCAATGGTTTTCATGGGAAGTATGAAATTAATTTGTACAAACATTAATAAATTTGTTGTTTGATAGTTCAAAAAATGAACGGGGGCACACCTTTTTTTTAACAAATTATCTAATACGTTTAGCTATGTACTGGATTTCAAAAATGAAAGAAATTTGCTGCTCCTCTAGCACCTTAAGGCCGATTTGCAGGGAAATAAAGCTCTGACGATATGATCCAGCTACCACTGCTGAGTCATTTTAAGTCGCCGAATCCTCTTGATTTTTTAAGACTCTCGACTATATTGTCTACTGTATTATTCTAACAAAATTTGATTTTTTGGATTAATTTTCTATCCAATCTCTCGCCAAGATCAACTTAATAAGAATTTTATATTTTGGTGGACAAAAAGGTGTTATGATATGATTTTCCTTCTAAATTGCACTTTTCGTAATATTTCCATTCAGATATACCCACATACAAGGTTATTTCCAAAGTAAACAGGACTTTTTGAATTTAGCGCCCCCTGGTGGCGCCATCTATATGTCGACTGGTGTGTTAAAATCTGCTATCTTTAACGATTGTCCAGTCCAGTCATTTCATGACATTTCATTAATTGGAAGTGAAGTTATTGCGTTTTAAGTGTCAGTATGTTTGTGTTATCGGTGCGAAAATGAGCTTCGAACAAAGAGCCAACATTAAATTTTGTTTTAAAATTGGTAAAACTTTTACCGAAACGTTTCAATTGAAGAAACAAGTTTATGGCGATGATTGCCTATCCCGTACGAGTGGTTTCAACGTTTTCAAGTGGTCGTGAGGACATACATATGTAAATGACGATCAACTTGTGGACCAATCAAAATCCGTGATCACCGGTAATTCCATCGAACTGTGCGTGAACTCATCAAAACTCAGCCGAAATCAGCATTGAAATTCATGGAAATGGAATTGAACATCTCCAAAACATCGATTTATCGCACTTTTGGGCTTACGAAAGGGTTGACTGACGACCAAAATTGCTCAGAACCCAACATTCGAAGGACATCATTAAAGAGGTCAGAAACGACAAAAAAAAACACATTTTAACCATATACAGAGTCTCTGTCGGTTCAGAGTCTCTCATTTCTCTGTCTGTTTACGTTTCTTTTAACGCCGATAACACTAGAAAAATTAAAAATCAGTAAGGAACGGTTGTCATGAACTTAGAACTGGAACAGATTCCGTTTTATATCCGAAAAAGGACTGCGGCTATGATAGTTATTACCAAAACAGATCTTCTGCTTTCTCCAGACTGGATAAGGAAGCGAAGCAAATGGTTCTGGACCAAATATCTCCTGTCACCAAACAAACAGTCATCAAACTCCCGACTTGGCTCTTATGTCATTGTTGACAATCATAACTTCGAAGTCGTAGATAATTTCGTCTATCTTGGAACCAGTATTAACACCAACAACAATGGACTTAGTAGGCAATTAAGAAGGAAAGTTCTCACTGGAGACGAACAAAAATCAAACTCTATAAGTCACTCATTATTCCCGTCCTGCCATATGGTGCAGAGGCTTGGACGATGACAACAACTGATGTGTCTACATTGCGAGTTTTCGAGAGAAAGGTTCTGCGGAAGATTTTTGGTTCTACCGCAGTCGATATAACGATGAACTGTACGATATATACGACGTCATTTACATAGTTCAGCGAATTAAGAGACAGCGGCTGCGCCATGTCGTCCGAATAGATGAAAACACTCCAGCTCCGAAAGTATTCCCGCCGGGGGAAGCAGAGGAAGAGGAAAGAAAGTACGTGAAAAACTTCCGCAATACTCGGAAAGACACGACAAGATAATACTTTTACATGACAACGCGCAGCCACATGTTACCAAGGTCGTGGAAACATATGTGGAAACTTTGAAATGGGAAATCCTATCGCACCCGCCGTACACTCTTCACATTGCCACTTCTGATTTCTCTTTATACCGATTGATGACGCATGAACTGGGCGAAAAACACTTTCTTTTTTACATTCTTAAGAAGAAGCCAAAATTTGGTTGGATTCATGGATCGCGTCAATAGACAAAAAAAAATGTTTCGACGAGGAATTCAGAAGCTGCCACAAAGATGGAAAAGTGGTGGAGGCTAACGATGGAAAATATTTTGCAGAAATAGTATGTAATGAGTTTTTTTTCAACAAAGCCCCAAATCATGAGAAAAACGGCGGTTTTCTATTTGTACGCATGATAAATAGCAAAACAACAAAAATGCCGTCAACACTAATGGAAATAAATATATGTAGCCAAATAACCAAAAGCATATTGCCTATTTTTAGGCGCACTCTTAAGTAAAATTGCTGAATCGTTGGCAAAATAGTGCATACAAATACATACACAGACAACTACGAGCTTCTACACACACATATACACGTATTTCTATGCATTTCTAATATAATATAACCCAGTAAGCCATTGTCATATACTTAAGTTGCTTTGATATTAAATGCGTAACACTCTCTAGGAATATGTGTTCGAACGAAGAAGCAACTGGTATAAATCATATGAACTGGCATAATCACATTAATGAGTTGGTATGAATACTCTCTCCCACTGAATTCAGATTCATATATTTCTTTACATGACAGCATCGGTCCAATATACCAATCCATGAAGTTATGAATTCAAGGCGTTAACTTTTTCTGAAATGATGTCGTTGAAACACTTTTCCATTGAAACGTTAAGAGACCCCCCAAAGGCAATGCATCTTTGACCAACCATGAACATCTTTCCCTGTAGATCTTAGCGAAATTTATCGAATTCTTGGTTAGAAGTTAGTTAGATTGTGGAACCCTTTGCTCGAGAACATATTCAAAATAAATTTAGCATTATATAATGTGGGCCAATAGTTTACAGTAGTTCTGGTTTTAAGAGTAAAGAGCAAAAATGAAGGTTCTTTTAATATACACGTAACCAAAAATGAAAATTTCGCACATAAATCACTTTAGTTCGAACTAAATCTATAAAATGCTTAGAACAAGGCAACAGGGAAATAATGGATCATCTCTTGTGCACTTGTCCCGCATTGGTAAGACTACGCTGTAAGCATCTGGGATTCGACACTGTAAGATACACTGAAGGAAGTATCGATAGTGAGGCTGCAGAGTCTGTTAAAATACGCGTCAAACGCAGGCATCCTAGAGGAAGACTACTCTTCATGGATTTAGCAACTGAACTCCATCTGGTATCGCAAAGGACCGAAACTGGTCTATGCGTGGCCCTTTGGCCTATCCGATACCTAACATAAACTAAATCTACAAAATATTGAATTCAATTTAAGGTTCACTGGGAAAAATATCTTTGACGTCACAACTGGCTTATCTATTCACCACATCACTACATTAACGGCGACCAATTTTCGTTTGGTTCATGGGAAATGAGGAAATAAACAACAAAATTTAGCATCCTGACGCTCTCTGCTTAACTTGAAGGTGGCAAGGGCGCGAATAAAGAGACTACCTTGAAACGTGCTGTGAGTTCAATGTCATGGGCAGGAAGCCAAAAACATAGGGGAGCATCTAAGAATATAAGATGAATGGGAAATTAAAGAAAGCAAAAAAAAAAAAATAGGCAGAAGCAGTAAAGTCAGGGTATATTTGAAGAATCAACCTTTCACACCCATGTTCGAGTGAAGGAATAGAATTCTTTCTTAATTTAATTAGAAAATATCATAAGCTAAATTTATTTACACAAATGTCTCCAAAGAGCTCAAGGTTCCCATACTTTTTAAAAGCGTTATTAACTACTGAAATTCCATTAACACCCCACCGACATTCAACAATTTCCTCATAAAATTCAAGATCATGGACATTAAGTCTGTAGCATCTCCTAACGTGGTTTGAAGGTGAGACGGCAAAGCCACCAAGGCTGGTGGTGACGACGGAGTCGGTGTACGAACAGCCAATTTCAGAGAGGGCTGAAAAACTAAACTTGTTTGCAGCGAATATATGTGAATAATACGAAAATGATGCAGCGAGAGCGAGAGAGAGAGAGCACAAACGGGAGAGCGATTCACCTGAAGCTCTTATAAAATAAGTAGAATTCGGTTGGTAACTTAGTTTAGTAAAGAAGCCTTATATTTGCATGCTTTCAAACTTTTGAGCTTTACATGCAAGCTTCGAAGAACTAAGGTTTGTGTCTAGGTTTAAAATTAGCTCCTTTCACTGTCATTAATTATGCTTGTACTACGTCCTCTGCCAAGGTCTTGGTACTGCATCCAATTGCATACTATTGTAGTGTCAGTAAGGATTTAAATACTTGGAATCATTATGTGTCTCATGTGTGGAGCTTCCAACAGACCATTCGAGTACTCTAACGAAGTCAGTGGTGAAGGACCACCAAAAGATGCGGCTGTCAGAGCTTGTTTAGATCAGTCGAAGTTGTACCAAAGTGTACGATATTAAATCTATAAGGTGTGGGACTGTGGGTAACCGATGTTCAGGGTATATAACAAATATCGTATAGTTATTTACTCGTCAATAAAAATTTTTTGGGATTGAGTTCTTATGTAACTGATATTATCGTTCAGTAAACTTGACTTAGACCTTTTAAACGAAATGCTGTTAGACCTCTACGAACGTAACTGTAAAACTGTGCAGTAATCTTGATTTACTTATTCTAATTTCAACAAAGTATAACTTATCATAATTATAATTATCGCTGTTGTAATAAATTTAAAATTTCTACAAGTCGAAAGTATGCCATTGCCTCGCAAGTATATAAGTATACGGAACCATACTAAAACCGTAATGCCATTCGCCTGCTACTTGTTCAGTGAATATGACAAACTTGAAAACGGTTCTCATAATTTTAACTTTGATCACCGCAATTTCAGTCAAATTCACGAGCGGTTGGCGACCTAAAAGTCGTCTGCCTGTACAATCTCGCATATATCACGGTCGTTCGGCAGCGAAAGGACAGTTTCCCTATCAGGTGTTGTTGCATATCGAAGATGAAACGCACGAGCATATTTACGCCTGTGGAGGATCAATAATATCGCGAGATCACATTTTGACTGCAGCGCATTGTATCGTCCACGCGAGGACGCCTGGCGACATAACCGTGTACGCCGGTTCGATATATTACATTACCGGTGCCGTTGAAAGACGCGTTTCACGGATGACAATGCATCCTGCGTATGGTGGATATAATAATGACATAGCTGTATTGAAACTGAATACTTCGTTAGAGTTTAGCGATGTCATCGATGCCATACCATTAGCTAAGAAAGATATACCCCACGGTGCACCAGTTATCGTGAGTGGCTGGGGCAACGTGAACCCTTTTAGGGCTGCATATATCCTACAATATGACACGGAATATGCGATAAGTCGTGCACAATGCCTGAGGCGTTTGGGTAAATTAGGAAGCACGATGCGGTGCATGAGGCGGCCGCTTGGACATGGCACTTGTAGTGGTGATTCTGGTGGTCCGGCGGTTCATAACGGTGAACTTATAGGTGTGAATTCATATATCATAAATGATTGTGGGCTTGGATTTCCCGACGTGTTCACTGATGTGGTTGCAACAAGAGAATGGATACTAAAAAGTATGAAGTAATAGTGCAAATCGTCTTTTTGGAAAAAAGTGAATAAATGGTGGTTTAAGGTTTTCACAAAAAACAAATGTACATGTATGAGTCATGCATATTAGTGATGCAATATTAATTTCATTTCATTCTCTTAGGCAAAGTGGCTTAGAATGAACCGCAGAATATCAATTGAAAAAATCTCTAAAAGCCAACCCTAATGCCGACATACACAAATATTCATATAAATTAGGATATAACAGGGAATGAACGCATGTAGGTGTGTAGGGTCGGTGGTCTGTGGTTAAGCTATACTATATTTATATGCATACCCATATAAACCATATACATAAATAAATATGTATATACAAAACGTAATAAAATGAAACAACACAACAAATTTGCAATTGCGCACTTCGCCTTGACGAAAACTGCAACATTTTTCGGGGACGAGGCACATCTAGTTTATATGGGTCACCAGTACGAATAGGATGCATATAAAAGACAGACCCAAACACATACATATGCAAATAGTGCAAACTTTAAAGTTAACGGTAATTATGCAAGTATTCCACGATATACATATGTATTATATATACATACATATGTCAAAATAGAAATTTTTCCGAGAGAGAAAATCGTAGTTGCAGACAAATCGACTATCGAGAGATCCTAGATACTCCTCAAAATTATAAAATCAAACAAAAATAGGGAAACTTTTTAAAAAGGCCATTTTTGTTATTAAAAACACAGTACTACTGAAAATTTCAGGGTATACTATTTATACAATTTCAAGAATACACAGCGAAAGTTTTGAAAGGAAATTAATATTTTTTGAGTTATAGGAGATCTTCGAAGGCGCTAAAAAATATCCTCCACTGCTGCAGTTATTCCAGCTTTCTCCGTGGATAAAGCAAAAAAATTCGGTTAAACTAGAAGATATTCTCCACGAAAAAGCCGGAATACAATCAAAAAGGATTCAAAGGGCAGCGTTTTAAAGGAGTTGGTTTTTGCCCCAAATTTTGGTCGTTTTTGGCCTGCCAAAATTAAATTTTTAATGAAATCAAAAAAACTGATAAGGCTTGTATGTAGAATTATATACAGAACAGAAAGAAAAATCAATGATAAGCGGATCATGTATGCTCGTGTTATCGCTGCAGTAATTTCGAAAAATGTTGTTTAGAGAAAAACATGTTGAAAGACTGAATGATTAGGCTGTTTGAACTGGCTACCTTATAAGTGGTTGAAACTCAAAAGCTATTTGAGATATCGATTTAAAATTTTAGCATGTTATTTCTGAAGATATAAAGTATAGAAATTTGAAAAAAAAGAAAAAATAATTTTTTCAAAATTTCAAATTAGGTGGCAACCCTTAACATAATTTTAATTCGTTGTAACCCAAATTTATTCGCACTATTTCTTTGTAGGAGAAATAATTGGAGTAGAAAACATGAAGAAAATATTCGGTCTCATCTATTATTTAAGAACGGAAAAGTCACGTTAAGTCAATCTTTCTAAATACATAGTTTTTCGTAAAATTCGATGTTCTTATTTCACAACATTGTCACCAAGGCGATATATCGATTACAGCCATATTTCAACATCGGTCTCCGCAATTACGTCTGCATTGCCGCTAAATTGCATTCTACTGAGCACTTTCTTGACGTCTGAGGATAAAAAAAGTCACTGAGACCAAATTGCGAATTTTGTCGTAATTTTTTGTTGAGTTTTAATACTACATAATTATGGTATTAAGCTGGTCAAAGTGGTTGATATTTTTAGAGTATCTGTTATCCACTTAATCTGATCCATTTTTACCTGGCCATCACATACGAACATGCTTTTCGTACCATTGGCTTGTACAGAAACAGTGAGAGCGATAACATCAGGCGGCAAGTATGTCGATAATAGTATATGAACGATAAGCTCCAAAACTCAATTTAGTTTAGAGAATTAAACTCAGCAATTTGATTGTAGATTGTCCTTAGCGTTTCTTTCACATAAATCTAGATTACCCGGCAAGGCGGTGTAGCCATTATTAGTCTGCCTACATTAAGTAGCTCGAACCCGACAAATTACTCGATTACTATTACATTTTTTCTGCATCTTTGTGTATACTTGTACATACTTATTTTGCCAATGACAATTTTTTTTATCGAATCTAAAATCGAATTTTGTCATTCCATAAAAGCTAAACCTTTGGGTAAACTTTGGCCATTGTACGGATAATAATGTATCTTCCAGCGAGAATTTTTTCAAGATTTCACCTACGGAGCAGGCCGAAATCAATGCAGTAGTCGATGATCGTTTTCTTAGTGGATCAGAGATCGTGTGTAACTCCAAAATATTGAACTACCAATCTAAAGCAAAGTTCATTTTGCTGTAATTGTAGGGGTTCTTACTGGACACTGTTCAATCGGCATTCATGAGGTAAGGCTAAAAATCTTGTCGGTCGCAAGTTGTCAAAGTTGTATGGTGGAGGGTGAGGTGGAAACATCCAGGCACTTTCTCTTCCATTGTCCAGCCTTTACAGCACTGAGTTTGAAACATCGCGGAAATTTTACAAAATTTTTTTTAGCTGTCTGAACAAATTTGTGATAGGCTCAAAGCGCTTTGTCGATTCGCAATGGTTTTATGATCTATTATTTTGGACTTTTAGGAACCACAACCGACCGACGTTCTAAGCCGTCTCAGTAAGATCCCTTTTACATAGGATCACCCTCTTAACCTTACCTGACCATTCTTAAAATTTGTATGAAACTATTGATGCAATTTTTTTTCAGAGGATGGTGTCATGTATAGAAGTTCACGCAAGGGAGGAAAGTTCTCTGATCGCCATTCACGTGAAAGTGACCAGAAACAATTGCTTTACATATGGCACTAGCAGCTCACGATTTCCAGCCTTAGACCAAGTATCCTCTGGGTAGCCAAATAACATTCGTTTGAAGGCGAGCAAAAGTGAGAAGGCGAAACATCCCCTATACAGGGTGTTGCGCTGGGTTTGGGACCCGCCACGTAAAAAACGCTCCCAATGAACAATCAAAAACAGCCTCGGATGAGAAGCCCGTCTTTTGATGACGACCATGGCAAACGGAATAAGGCTTACGGTTTGAGGGCATGCACCTGGAATGTCAGGTCCCTTAATTGGGAAGGTGTCGCTGCTCAGTTGATTGATGTCCTCGTGAAAACAAAGGCTGACATCACCGCCGTCCAAGAAATGCGAAGGACGAGACAAGGACTGAGGCGAGTAGGTCCTTGTGGAATTTATTACAGTGGGCATATAAAGGAGCGCAAATTTGATGTGGGATTCGTGGTTGGAGAGAGACTCCGTCGCCGAGTTCTGGCATTCACCCCGGTGGATAAACGTCTAGCCACAATCAGCATCAAAGCTCACGCCCCGCCAGCTCACGCCTTCTATGAGTGCTTGGAGCGCATCTATGAGAGCTGCCCCCGCTACGATGTCAAAATCGTTGTTGGCGACTTTAACGCCACGTTGGACAAAGAAGGTATCTTAATTGATGAAATCAAGTATAAGATTATAGCAGACGACAAATATTGTGTCTTGAAAAATGTGCTCTCAATAAGACAAGGCTATATGCTTGCTTTTGCCATAGTAATCTCAAGCCATCTTCAATGTTCTGATATAAGCGTAGCTTTGCCGTAACATTTTGGAAACTTCTAATGCAGAGCCAACAGTATCCTCATAACCATTGACCACATTTAACTAAAGTGCTCCAAAATCTAAAATTTCATATGCAAAAATGTTCTTACAAATGCATAGGCTCGAAAGAATAAATTTATTACTCAACATATGGCTGCATACACGCTTTCACTATTTACCAACTAAATTGTTTACGAATACAGCAACTGGTGGAAGCAGCAAGAATCACTGTTGCACCGGAAATGGAAGCGAAATGTGTTTTAATTGCTTTCAAAAAAACTTGAAAAAAAAGTTCGTCAAGGCTTTAAGCGTATGTGCTACATTGTTCATACATACATACATATGTACATATGTATATGAACATGTATATTGTAAATACACACATCTATGTAAATTTGTATACAACTTCAGATGCAATTATGTAAACAGCATTGATTTGTTTTTCAATTAAACAAAAAGGTGTTGAACATTTTATTAGGAAAATCACATATTTACACTTTGTTGGTGTAAAATTTTAAAGTAAAAGCTGCAAAGAAAGCCATTGCTGCCTCACGTTTTGTTTACTTACATATGTACATATGTGTAAGTATGTATTTGTGTACAAATATGCAAGCAGGCATTGGACCCTTCCAGTGTAAACAAAAAGTTGAATCAACAACAGCAAATCAGTTGTCTTGTTTATCTGTTCATAAGTGCTGTTAATATGTGTGCATGCCGTGGTGTGTGTGTGTGTGTTTAAGTTTGCAAGTTCGATGATCTTATCAATTGTATGTATTAAGGGGCGTGTGGCAGCGATGAAGCGCACTGACATTTATATTTTCATTTTATTAAAAAAATGTGCTGTTTTAATTTGTCCTGAAGGCTTCCATAGCGCAGAAATCAAGCTTAGTTCCTCGGCTGTAGAGTTATCAGTGCGGGAGAGAAGAAACTATGCAAATGTGTTGTGGCATTTTAATAAAAACAGGAAAGTAGTTATATTTAAAGTTAATTTAAAATACTTATCTCAACGTTCTCAATAAGATTTAACGATTCTTAGTATGTACAAGTAGAAAGAATGCCCTTTATAATGAGACCTGAAGGTAGCCTGTGTGGAATTGGTTAGATACCGAGAGTTGAAGAGGGAAGCGAGACTCATTTTAGACGAAAAAGAGAGAGGCCGAAATACGTGAGTATGAAGAGCTTGACAAGTTGGCCGACAGGGGTAATGCTCGAAATTTCTACGAAAATATGCGGCGACGAACAGAAGGTTTCAAGACCAGAGAACCCCAAGAGGTGATCTAGTGACTGATGCCCAGAGCATACTAAAATTATGGAGGAAACATTTCTCCAGTCCGCTGAATGATAGCTAAAGCATAACACCAGGAGATGGTGAACCCGATTCCCCAATCGATGACGATAGAGCGGATGTTCCATTGTCCGACCTTGAAGAAGTTCGAATAGGAATTAGCCGTCTGAAGAACAACAAAGCGTCGGGGGTCGATGGATTGCCGGTTCAATTCAAATACGGCGGCGAAGAACTGATAAGGAGCATGCATCAGCTTCTGTATAAAATATGGTCGGACGAAAGCATGCCCAACGATTGGAATATAAGTGTGCTCTGCCCAATCCGCAAAAAGGGAAACCCCCCTAACTGCGCCAACTACCGTGGGATAAGTTTCCTGAACATCGCGTATAAGGTTCTATCGAGCGTATTGTGTGAAAGATTAAAGCCTACTATCAACAAACTGATTGGACCTTATCAGAGTGGCTAGGCTGGAAAATCAACAACTGACCAGATATTCACCATGCGCCAAATCTTGCAAAAGACCCGTGAAAAGAGAATCGACACTCACCACCTCTTCGTCGATTTCAAAGCTGCCTTTGACAGCACGAAAAGGTGTTGCCTTTATGCCGCGATGTCTGAATTTGGTATCCCCGTAAAACTAATACGGCTGTGTAAACTGACGTTGAGCAATATCAAAAGCTCCATCTGGATCGGGGCCCTTCCCGAGCCGTTCGATACCAAACGAGTTTTCAGACAAGGCGACTCCCTATCGTGCGACTTCTTCAATCTGCTGCTGGAGAAAATAATTCGAGCTACAGAACTTAATCGAGCAGGTACAATCTTTTATAAAAGTGTACAGCTGCTGGCGTACGCCGATGATATTGATATCATTGGCCTCAACACCCGCGCCGTTAGTTCTGCATTCTCCAGGCTGGTTAAGGGAGCGAATCAAACGGGTCTGGTAGTGAACGAGGGCAAGACGAAATATCTCCTGTCATCAAACAAACAGTCGTCGACTTCGCAACAACTAGGCACCCACGTCGCTGTTGACAGTCGTAACTTGGAAGTCGTAGATAATTTTGTCTATTTTGGAACCAGTATGAACACCAACAACAATGTCAGCCTCGAAACGAAGAATATCTCTTGCCAACAGGTACTACTTCGGACGGAGTAGGCATTTAAGAAGTAAAGTTGTCTCTCGACGAATAAAGACAAAATTCTACAAGTTGCTCGTCATTCCCGTCCTGTTATATGGTGTAGAGGCATGGACGATAACAACATCTGATGAGTCGACGTTACGAGATTTCGAGAGAAAGGTTCTGCGGAAGAATTAAGGTTCTTTGCGCATTGGCAACGGCGAATATCGCAATCGAAGTCAACTGTAAATACTAGTCACCAAATACTCAGTACATAGGGGCTTGAAGACTTTTTGTGGGATTAGTAAAAGTTTGTGTGATTAGATGGCGTACTAATGCTATTTATCGTTATTTTATCCCGTTATATTAATTGCTTCCCAATTTGTACACTGGAAATTGAAAGAATCAGATGGAATTTAAAATTGTCTAATATGAGAAGTAGGCGTGGTTGCAGACCGATTTCTCCCATTTTCTCTATTTCATTGAAATCGAAAAATTAGAGTGCCAAATTACAGCTCTTTATCTTAGTTTCGTAGTTATGGCGCTTTATGCCTTTTAGATTATTGACGTTTTGAGGTGTTTTGAGGCCGTGGCAGTGTTTCGATTACACCCATCCTATACCAAACTACGGTACGGTACAAAAGAACATGTCTTCCAAGTTTTATGAAAATAGCTTAATATTTACTCAAGTTACAGCTTGCACGGACGGATGGACGGACGCACGGGCAGACAGTCACCCGGATTTCAACTCGTCTCTTCATTCTGATCATATTTACATGTATGTATGTATATATGTATGTACATATATAACGCTATATCTAACTCGATTATTTTAACGTGATATAAACAACCGTTAGGTGAACAAAACTATTAAACAAAGTTTAAAAAAAAATCTTCTTTCTTTGATATTCTAAAATATTTCTAACAAAAGTAAGTCCCTCTCACTGCCATTAGCCACCACTGTAGCACACTCATATGAATTGAAAATGCCCTCCGTTGCTCATTACTCTCAAACACATACTCATATTTGCTCTCCAATATTTTCCTCTGAAGCTTTTCGTTGCATTTTCGCGATGTTTTGTCTTTTCTGTTTTGAGCGTTGCATTCGTATCATTTTTATAGCATTGTTGTTGGTCATAGAGTACAGTGTGTATGTGTGTGTGGGTGTCGCAACTAATTTCGTTGCATGGGCTTTAGTAGGGCTCGTGCGGCTCGTTGTTAGCACTCGTGTGGATGCATGGCGTACACTGTGCGGAATTTGTGTAACTGCAGTTACATATATCTCTTCACTCGATATTAAATCACGGAATCTTTTAATAACATCCTTATTAATCGATAAATAATAAACATATCGGAAATTTAGTTTCTATATTGATTAATTTATTAAAAAAAAAAATTTGCTAACTTTCATCTTCATGGAGGTAGTTTCGTTTCATAAAATCATTTTACATACATATGTAGAGAAAGATGTTTGAGGTCAGTCGAAAAAAATGGAAAATGAAAATAGAATATGAATGTAAAACTTCCAACTGATAAAAGGAGTAAGTATCGTGATTTGGAACGGTTGGTATGTATGACAGCTTTAAGTTATAGTGAATCGATCTGAACAAAATGTTCGAAGACTTTCTTTAACGATAATCTATGCTAAATTTCGGTAAGATATCTTGTCAGATGAACAAGTTTACACAGGAACTTGACTTGGAGCGTTCAGCTTTTATGACAGCCAAATCTCATAATGCCCCGATAACAGAGGTACTGACAAATGAGCAATTTCTTGGAGAGGAGAAGACGTACATAAGTATGTAAAGTTTCAGGCCGATATAACAAAAACTGAGCGACTAGTTCGCGTAAATAAAAACAGACGGACATAGCGAAATCGACTCAGCTCGCCGATCACTGGTCTTTAGTCTTCGATGGTTCCTTTTGCGTGTTGCGAACTTATGCTCGGAATTAATATACCCTCTTCCGAGTATTATAACATATGTAAGTCTAAATAAATGCCGCACAGTGTCGACGAACTGTTTACTTCCACAGCTGATGATATGGAACCAGGCATGTGAATGTATGTAAGTATGTGCTAGTGTATGACTCCATTGACGCCCCCCAATTGCTTCATTGTTACTGCTGCATCGTAAACTCAACGAATATGCTGTCTGCTCAACGGCAACGCTCTCTGCACTACGCTCAACAGCTGCTAGCGCGATTGCTGCTCAAGCTATGACTTCTAACGACGGGCTATTGCTGTCGGTGGCGGCATTGTGGCCTCAGTTCATTCGGAATTGTTGAGGTGTTTGCACGTGTTCGACTAGAATTGTGGCGGAGAGTCATGCTCAGCACGTAGCGGTGGCGCAATACGGTACTCACTGCTCAGTGGTAATAACAACAACAACAACAAGAGTAACAACTGAAACGCATTGCCACCCCTTGAGGCTGGATCAACCACTAGCGGGCAATGTTGTTGTTCATGGTGGTGATGGTGCATCGCATACTATAGTGATAACAACAACAAGATATTAGGTGACAAACAAACAACCCTTGAGTTCAAATCGAGTTTTTGTTGTTTTTATTGTGCATTTTCTAACAAACGAACGCTGTGTGGCGCATCGTGAATTTTCGAAAACGCGTTGAAAACTACGTCTTTGCGATTCTTAAATTCGCCAGCGAGACACAGTGCTACAGTGCGCTGGGGTAGGCCAAGGTGAGATAATAGTGTTTCGCGTGCAGCACGCGTGAGTGTGTGCAAATAAATAATTCATAATAATTATATGCTTAGAAAATTCTTAAGAAAGTAATCAGGAAAAATAATAATTTAAAAAAATCAGAAATTGTTAAAAAAATAATATAATTATATTTTATAAAGAAAAAAGAAAAAAATATAAAAAAAAAAAATATATTTTATAAAAATTAAAAAAAAAATTTTTTAAAAAAATTTAAAATATTTTATAAAAAAAAAAAATATTTTCTAAAAAATATTATAAAAATTTATAAATCAGTCTTCTGGTGTGTAAATGTGTGAAAATAAATATAATCCAACATATATTTGTCTTTAATGGCAATTCAATTCCATGTAATCAGTTTGTAATGCTGTTCTTTCTTGACAGCTGTGTGTCTAAAGTAAATATATTAAATATCACGATAAAAAGCCGTTATATTATATGTGTTAAGGTGAAATAAATAAGAAAAGTGCACAAATAACGGTTTTATCTTACAATTTCAAGTGAATCTCAGTGCCACATCAAATAGAGAGCTAATAACTTACATTTGTGTGTATGTATGTGTGTGTGTTTGGGCCTACAGTAAATGTGACACGCTGGCAATTGCATCCTGCAAGTGCAATATGCGAACTATCTGCAGTATTCGTGCACAAATACAACTGCAAAAATTGGTGACTTGTGTGCAAGTGTGTGCGTAGTTTTCAAGGACATTTGACTGGCTTATAAAATCACAGATAGATACATAGCTGCATGTGTGTTTATATGCTCATTTATATGCGCATTTGGCATTATGTAAATTTTGTGATGTGTTTTTTGATTTCATGAAAATTTTTAAAATGATTTTTTTAAATTTTTGTAGATAATTTTGGAATATTTTTAAAAAAATTTTAAACTTTTGTTCCCAAAAAAGAATTAAGTCGTAAATTTGGTAAAAGAAAATGTATGAAATCTTTACATACATATACATATACATATGTACATATACATATATGCATATATTGTATTGTGTACCCAATTAAGCGATAAAATTTAGCTAGCACCTTTTTAAACGAGTTTCAAAGGGTTGAGTTCGGTTGGCAGCGAATATTTTCTACATACATACATATATATATACATATTACATTCCGTCGTCATATGGAAAGCAAAATAATTACTATAAGTATACCCAAATTTTTTTGTGAAATATGAAACAAGAGAAGTCAGTGGCTTAGAATATGGGACTTAAAAAAAACACTATATAATATGAACTAATTCTCTAATTTTAGAAAGGAAGCGCCCATATGGTATGAATGAAACAATAAGTGCAAAAATTTAATCTCATTGATGTTTGAGCTATATACTATATATTCTAGAGTAAAGTTAGTTAAGGGGTTGCATGGGTTTACGGGTTTCAAAAAATCTATTTTTTATTGTCTTGTTAAATTCTATAACGCTTCTAGTATATTTTCCTAAATTTTAAATTAATCCGAGTAATAATAGTTTCGGAGATACAGCCTCGAGAACTTGCGCGCTCGAGGCTAGCTATGCTAAGTGCACCTTTTTAAACGCGTTTTTCTCGAAATTTTGTTTTTGATGTCGGTTGGCGAGATTTCTCGAGAACTACTCAACCGCTCTTCATGCAATTTTACACAGGTCTTTGAGATACAATTTTTAGAGACTTGGACGAAGTATTGTTTTCGATTAAAACTATTTAAAAAAAACATGTCGTGAAATTTTATTTCTTTTGTAAAAATGTGTGCCAAAAAGATTGAGCCAGCAAGATGCGCCACTTTTGCTTCATTCATATTGGAGTGGAAATGAACTGAACCTCCTTAGTCCTCTTTCGTTCTAGTACTGGACCTAAAGACCACGCGTGAGATGATGTTCAATGTCTACTAAGAGTTCCTTCAGGCCTAGAGTAAAACGCAGGAGATCTGCTGAACTAATTGCTAAAGAGCAAAGTTCATCTCACCGCAATCGTAGATGCTTGTAGTGGACATTAACCAAAAGGCATTCAGCCGGTAATGCTAAAAAAGTTGTAAGGAGAAGGGTAGAGTGGACATATCCAGGAATTTTCTCTTCTGTTGTCAAGCATATTCAAGATTGAAACATCATCAAGTCATACATTCGGCTCGGATACAGCCGAAAGAGATATTAGCCCCTTCAACAAATTTGTGACATACTCAAACTTTCTTCTTCTTCATTGGCGTAAACACCGGTTACGCGATAATAACAGAGTTTACAATAGCAAGGCTGTTTTGATCTTTTCTTTGGGGATGTTTTTTTGAGTGGTGGTTCCCAAACCCAGCGCAAAACCCTGGGTTCTACTTGTTCACTTGTCGATTTAAGAGGGTATTTATAACCAAAATATATATGAATTATAATGTCACACCGGACCGGCGTTCTAAGCTGTCCAAGTGCGATTCCTGTTGGCGCATGTAACTGGATGCATGCTCATCTTTACAAAGTATATTATATAACCTAAGAACTCCAAATGCATATGTTTTCCTTACTTTTAAGAATATGTATTTTATCTGTGGTAGTCAATATTGATAGTTTCGATGTCCAAACCTTCGTTCCCATAACTTCTAGATAATATAATGCGAACATCTGTAAATATACATATATATGTATATATTTGCAATATTTTATGTACATGTGGTAAGTTAGCTAACAAATTGCATTATTGCAACAAAATCATTTTTGTCCATCTTTAAATGAGCACGAAGCCTTTAAAGCCAAATACCGACATTCTTTCAACTATCGCGTTTGCTCAACCAAAATTCAAGAATATTGCATGTCACTATACAAGTATAAACTGTTTTGACTGGAATAATTTCGCATCCGAAATAGTTAGCAAAAATGTCGTTTGTCTGAAAAAGACGACGGCCATAAATGGCAAACCGAAACAGAGAGTATACAAAAAAATAAAATATTAAAAAAATTGTATATGTAACATAAAATACTTTGAGAAAATCGTTTTGTAGGCTAAGTGCAGACGACTAAATTCTTAGAGAAATTCCAAAACAGTCATAAAATGGCGAAATGTCGGTTGATCAACTAATAGCCTTGACAGACGGCAGCGTTAATCCGGATTAACTGCGCACTTAATCAGATCCAAATTTGTACAAAAAAAAACAGCTCAATAATATTTTCAATGAAAATTGATAAAATAATCATTACGGTAGTTATTTTTAAAACTATTTTTTAAAAAAACATATCAACACATTATTTTTAGATCATAACATAGAATTTTATTGATATTATATTGAGAATTTGATAAACAGCTGTCAGACTTGTATTTCATTCACAATAGATGAAAATTGGCCATTTTTAACAATGTTGCCAACAAAAATCTCAAAACTCCCTAAAATTTTGAGAGTTATTTTTGTTCAGCAACGGAGTTGCTCAACTAAAATCCCGAAAAATGCAATTAATCTGGTTTAACGCTGCCGTCTGTCAATGCTATAAATCATATTTGGAACAAGGTTAAAATTGAAGTTACTACTAAAAGGTGAACCATTTCGAGGTTCCCAACTTTTTAAAGAAAACACATAGAAACTTTAAACGTAATGGGGAATTTTTTATTACCATTCGAAAGAATATTGTTTGGCATTTATTTTTTGAGGATTATCTCTTTCAAATATTGGACGCGGCTATGACTCAGATGGTCTATCCATTGAGTCCAATTTTCAATGACTCGCTCGAGCATTTTGACTGGTAACTGACGAATGCCACGCGATCTTGGTGGCCAATCAACCGGCCCAAAACGTGAAATTATCTGCTCACCGAAGTGTTCTCTCAATAAATCCATTGCTTAATGCGAAGTGTGGGAAGTGGCGCCGTCGTTTTGAAATCAAATGTTGTCGAAATCACTAGCTTCAATTTCAGGCAACAAATAGTCGGTTATCAT
Source organism: Bactrocera neohumeralis (assembly GCF_024586455.1). NCBI lineage: Eukaryota > Metazoa > Arthropoda > Insecta > Diptera > Tephritidae > Bactrocera > Bactrocera neohumeralis. Next base: position 25,501,330 of record NC_065922.1, read on the forward strand.
GGCGCGATAACGGTCGCAATTGACGGTTACGTTCTCACTGGCATCATTTTTGAAGAAATATAGAGCGCTGATTCCACCGGCGCACTAACCACAAATCGTTGTTTTTTTCTGAATAAAATGATAGCTCTTGAATCTCTTTGGGTTGCTCGACGTCCCATATGTCAGTCCAAGTTGCTGCGAACGGCGCCAAATAGACTTTCCACGGTCTTCATGTACACTCTCAGCTACGGCTGCTATATTTTCTCTACTGTGTGCTGGACGTGGTCTATTCGGTCGAATATTATCCAATAATGACTGCTGGGTCTCAAGATAGGTGATGATGTTGCGAAGCGCGCGAAACACATTTTTACAGAACGTGAAGTTTCGTAATAAAGTTGAACGATTTGTAAACTTTGTACCGGCATAAGTGTCTCCATGATATAATGCTAAGCAATACTGAACAAAAATAACATGACAGCTTGACACGACGCTCGCGTGATTTGTACAAAAGAGACTATTGAAAAAAGTATCTCACCCGTTATTATAGAAGTTTAAAGCATTGTTTTAACTATAAAGAGTAAGTGAAATGGTTTGAATGCAGATGCTTTATTATGTTATGTTATGGATGTAGTCCAAGTGCTGCGGCACATTTAACAAGTTCGGATGGAAAAAATGATAAGGTCCACCGTATGATAATATATCAAGATTTCAGTGAAATAAGTTTACAACTTCAGGATATTAATAGGATAGGTCGGTTTAAAGGGGGTTACCTGCCAACCATTTATTTTGAATAATAAATTGTGCTTTGATTATGTCGGAAAGTTTAACTGATCACAAGTTCCAAACAAACAGAAGCAGTTTGTAAGACCAAATGCACTCTTGATATCTATAACTACAATGAAAAATTGTTCAAAATCGCAAATATCTTAGGAAATATTGAAGAATATAATTTAGAAAAGAGCCAAAATTCGAGTTGCGAATCAAGATTGGCGAACTAGCGAGAATAGTAAAAACTAGCGAATTTACTACAACAAAAATACAACAACTTTGCGAAGTACGCTTGTGGCGTGTTAAGTGTCGAGATTAAAGCGGCAATAAAAAGATAGCGGGCAAAAATAATCAGAATTGGTAAAGAGATTTGCGAACAAATGGGCATGAAATGTGGCTGATGTCGGAAATTTAATGAGCTGCGGAGTTAAGCGATACGTAAAGCGTACAAAATGACATAAACAAAAACAAAAACAACAAACACAAAATAAATATAAATAAATAAAAATCAAAGGCAACTGCAAACAAGCTGCAAATACAACAGCAAAGTAAATATTCAGTTTCAGGCATTAAAACAAAAACAACAACAAAAATAAAAAAATAAAAATAGAAAATAAATTAAACACAAATGTGTAAAAAAGGTAAATAAAAAGGTGCAAACAGATATCAAACAATAACAACAAAAACAACAACAACGAGCAAATAGCATTGCAAAATCGCGCGAAATCAAAGCCAAGCAAACAATTTCGCGCAAAACCAGTAAAACACAAACCGAGAAATCAACAAAAACTCGCCTACAAACGTACCAATAACAACAACAACAACAGTAACAGTACAACGACAACAGCTTTCCGTCAACAACGTTGAGCAACAGCAACAAAACGGCTTTTCTACAGCAACGACGCCTCTTCGGTGGCGGCGCCTTGGCATCGTCACCAGCGACTGGTGGTGGCGGCGGCGGCGGCACCAACACAGTCACCGAGGCCATATTGCAGCGCTCGCAATCACAACAACAGTCGGAAAGAAGTAGCAACTTCAGCTTGAGCAGCCATCACAGCAACAGCGTTGGCAGCGCCAGCAGTGTTGGCAGTGGCGGCGCCGAGCGGAGTGTTGGCGAACGCAGTGGCAATAGCACCAGCAATGGCATACTAACTAATGGCAACAACAATATTGCCAACATTATCAACAGCATCAATAGCAGCAATAGTGGCAGTGGCACTGGCAGTAATCATAATTTTAATAGCAACAACAATTGCAATGGCAATACAAACGTAAATATTGGCAGCAGCAGCGGCGGCAGCGGACGCTATCGACCGCCATTATTTCCGAAACGTAAGTACTTTATAATATAGATGCTTTGAAAGGTGGAGCTAAGTGCATTGTAGATTTACTTTGATATCTAAAGAATATGATCTCTCATTAGAAGCATGTAGTTTAGCGAAATCTGCATAAATTTGAAAATTCCGTGCCACCCCAAGATTTATACAGGACAAATGTTTCAGATTGAAGTGTTCTTTCAGAGGTTCTCTGAGATCTTGGACAAAATTCTGTATCTGTCGATATTATAATTCGTTACATAACATAACAGTAATACAAAATTAGAGAAATCGGATGAGCAGAGTTGTATGTTACGTCAGTAAGTTATAAAATTTTCTGGGATCTCCTTTACAGTTGGAAATATTGAAGCACAAATATTAACTAACAAATCGTGAAACAACCTGAAATTGATAGGTGCGACTATATACATATGTACTTTGTCTATTGCTTTTATCCAAAACTGTAAAGGGGAGAGCGAGGTGGAATTGTTTTGCCGTTTTATCCCCTACATATTGTACAGTTTTTGCCAGACCAAGACTGAAATATCTCGATAGGCACTCTTCGAAGTCTCGGGGATATTAACAACCTTAACAAATTTGTGGTAAGCTGCTTCGTCGATCTATGAAGATCTGGTGATCCATTTCTAGGAAGTTTAGTGTCTAACAACATATCTTCAGAACTAAATAATAATAATTGTGTTTGTTTGTGTGAGGACCAACTCTACAACCTGATCTAACCAGCCTAAGTAAACAGTACAATCTACGTTTTCCTCTCATTTGAATGGCCATTTTTCGGCAAAGCTTATTTGATAGATATTATAGAGTTTCAAAGTCGAATCTTCGAAGAAAATAAATATACCATTGTGTATTTTAAAAATAATGGCTAACTTCGAAAACCGGGGAAATAATTATTTTACTTAGTACCCAAACTCTGGAAAAATAAATGGTTTGATCCAATACTCAGAAAAAAGTTGATTTTGCTGTATAGTCTAATTGGAACTCGCTCTTTTTAGTATTCTCAACTGCATTAATTATATTGTGGCGGCGACGAAATGGATTAGCTTGTCTATTTATAAGATCAACAAGCATTTAGACATTCACTCAAAGGGCAGTCGAGAAGAAAATATAAAATGACATAATGTGAGAAGACTGCAAAGTGGGAGGGAAAGCAATTAAAAGGAGATAAATGAACAATAAGAAAAAGTTGAAGAGAGAACCAAGTAATAGAAAAGAATTAAAAGAAAAAAAGTATTAAGAAAACGGTGAAAAGAAAGTTAAATAGAAATTACGCTATATTTTAAAATGATAAATTACACTCGATCTACAAGATCTCGCAGAAGTAAAATATGCCGCACTGGTACACATACATTTTTCGCACAAATCAACTCTTTGAAAATGATCCAGAAGTATGATGAACACAAGTACATATTTGAGTGACCTAAAACACTCAGTGAAGGTCATCGAAAACCTGCCTGTGCTTGAAAACTGGCCGGTTTGATCTCAAAATCTTTTCTGGATCGGTTTAGCACATTATGAAAAACAATAACCAAAATGTTTCAATGCTAGATTCGTAACAAAAGAACTGAGGTCTTTACTTTCATCTAACGCATCATTACTGGTAACAATACTTGGATCTATACTATACAATATAAACTGTCTAACAGTTTAGCGAATGGCGTTTCACAATAAAAACGATATATGTATGTAAGTAGAATTCGCCGACGACAATGAAAGTAATCCCAGCTGAGACGTTTAACAAGTGCATCAAATTGGATTAGACGTTATCATGCTTGTATTGGCTCAAAAGGAGCCTATTTTGAAGACGTTAATATATAGAGTCTTCCAATAAGAGTGATTTGTTTTCTTAAACCAAAACACATGAATTGCTAAGGAAGATTCAAATGTTTTTTATTTAATGTGAAGTAAAAATTATACAATAAGTTCTGAATATAACATGATTCAAATGGCCTACACTACTTCTTTTGCTGAAACGAATTCGATGAACCCAATTTTCGAGTATTTGTTGGTTTATTGTTAAAGACCTATGACTGCAAATAACGCCACCAGAAGTAGTCAAACGATGTTAAATCACAATTTCTTGGAGGCCATTCAATGCCACAATTTCTTGAAATAATCGAATCTCCAAACTTTTCTCGTAATAATTCCATTGTTGCACATGCTGTATGACACGTAGCCTCGTCCTGTTGGAACCAGATGGTGTCAAGATCAACTTCCTCCAATTGCGGCTATAAAAAATTGTTTATCATCGATCTATTCCGATCTACATTGACAGTAATGGTGTCATCAATTTCATTTCAAAAGAAGTACGGACCGATGATTCCACCAGGCTAAAAACCACAACAAACTGTCAATTTAGTTACATTGACCTGGTTGTTCATAAATAATATGTGGATTTTATTTGCACCAGAATCGACAGTTTTGTTTATTTACTGCACCGCTCAGATGAAAGTGAGCCTCATCGGAGAAGATAATTTTCTTAAAAAAGTAACTTCACAACGTTTACAGTGGTTTAATGGCTTCAGTTCTTATGCGTTAACGATTTTATATGGATGCGTGCCCAAATCTTTTTATCAAAATCCGCCAGGACGCGATTTGAGACAAAAATTATTTTGACTATCAATTTTTTTACATGCTTTTTATTGATATTCTAAGAATACAAAACATTTATAATATATGTAAGAAAAAAATTAAATTAAAAAAAACTGCAGGTCGGCGAAGTAGAGACTGGTGTGCAGGATATATATATATGCTTTTCGTAACCTAAAGTGAAAATTTATGCGAAATCCGTGAAGAGCAAAAGTGTAGTTATCGCATTACGAAACGTTTTTGAAAAAAAAAAAAAGATCACGACTTTTTACAAAATGGTGCATTTGAAAAAAAAGTTTCGTATTTTCCCTATTTTTTTTATGGTTCGGAATTTTTTAAAAACAAAAAAAAAAAAAGAAAGCTCTTTAGTGCGTAGTGCGAATCGGTTGAAACGCACGTTTCTATATTTTTAAAGTTTGAGAACTAGTCGCGCGCAGTCGGAGTCGTAGTCACAAAATGAGCTGTAACTCGGAAAATAATTTGAAGCGAATAACATAGTATAGAGAGAATTCAATAAATCTCCCCATCACATGAAGGCGATACAAAATATTTGTATTAAAAATATGAAAAATATAGTCAGTATAAGTAGCATAGAACAATAAGGTACAGGAAGGTATATAAAAATCCGGGTCAAATTTGATCACATCGCATATTACTCTTTCATAGCATGATTGGTTAGAACACATTAGCAGAACTTGAAGTTTAATCAAAGCATGAAAGAATGAATGGTTGGTGAAGAGCATGAGAACTTACATATAGCATATTTTATGTTGCTGGGAAAATTGTTTTCGTTGCTGAGTGTTGGCTTTAATAAATCTACATTACTGCGTTTTAATATTCTTAAAGTCGTATATATTAACTGCCGTCCAACCCGAGTGTATCGCTTTTCATTTAATGGAAAACGCTTTTGAACCCTTTTTCAAGCACTCTCCAGTAGACATACATTAAAATAGGCTTGTATGTATGTTTGTAATAACAATGTTGTTGTTGCTATATACAGTTCTTGGTATGCACTAAACAATCGCATGCTTTCTTCCGTCAACATTTCACTGTGGTGCCTTTGGTTGTTGGTTTGGTGTTTGGTTGTCTGTTTGGCTTTGCCTTTGCCTTTTTTGCACAAAACTACTTTTTATTAATTCCGTATTTGTTTTCTTTTTCTTTTCTTTTTGTTTTTTTTTTTGTTGTTTTGTTGTTTTTTTTTTTGTTGCTTTTATGCTGCCTAATATACTCGTACTGCTTTTGTTGTCAATATATTGGCGCTGACTTGTTAATGCTGTTGTTGTTGCTGTCACATTTGAGCACATAAATGCCTCGGAGCGCTTTCCACGGCACGAAGCAATAACCACCGACCGACGACCAACTGGCCATCGTTCACCAGCCATTGGCAGCAGTCACAGCTAACCAACTATTGTACAGTAACAACAACAATCGTCAGCAACAACATAATTTAGCCGCTACGGATGTGCGCGCGGCGACCAACAATAACAGTAGTTGACATGTCGTTAACGTTCACAGAACATTTGCGCGAATGTGTGTCGACAGCAAAATAGTCAGTACTCGAGCTAACCATAAAGAAGCAAAAGAAAAGCATAGCAACAATTGTAACAACAACAACGGCGGAGAAATAAAATGAAAACGATATTTGCTAAGGTAACAATGGTTGAGACAAAAGTTGCAAGCATTTAGCGGTGTTGCTGCTACTGCTTTTGCTAGTATTATTGTTGTTGTAGTTGTTTTGTTAGTGTGATTGTTGTTGTTGCTACAGCCCATAAATGGTGGCAGCGGTTGTTGTGGCTTGCATTTTCCTTTTTGCCATAGTTACGCGACAGCAACAAACATGACAACAACAACAACAACAACAGAAACAATGACGACAACAACAACAATGACGAAAACAACAATAACAATAACAACAACAACAACAACAACAACTACAACAACAGTAAAAGTAATAACAACAAAAACACTTTTATAGACTTTCTTACCTTTATGCTTACAAGTCTGTTCGCGTCGTGGAGTAAGGGAGCACGGCGCGGTAAAGCAACGACTGCAACGGCGGTTGCCACCAGCCAAGCGCCTTAATGTGGCAGCCGCAAACTATTTTTCGCCGTTTTTGTTTTTATTGTTTTATGACCTGGAGCCGTATGCGGTTTTTAATGTGTTTGTAATGAGCTGCCACGACCATAAAACAACAACAATAAAAACTAAAAAAGTAAAAGGCTTTAAACTAAAACTAAAACGAGCAGGCAGAAGGCAGAAGGAAAATAGAAATTAATGCAATGCTCAATTGGAGAATAGAAAACTGCTAACCAGCTTTGACAGCTGTAGCGGAGGAAAAAGTGTGGCACTGAAGGCGATGGGAACTGACTGGCTCAGCGTTTAGCGTTGGAGCGTTTGCAGGCTTTTTGAGGAATAGTAAAACATTCTCATATCTCTTATACACATACAAATATGGCTATAAATGTACACATAATATGTATGTACTTTTTTGATTTGCAATGAAATCGTCTTATCCCGTCTTCAGTATTCAATATTCTGCGGTTTTTGCGGTGGCAAATAATCATGGCACATAAAAACGCCCAGCCATAAGCCACTAACTGACATTTGATGAATCATGGGAGTTTTTTTCACTAGAATTACTTTTCATTGCTGTTATTTTCTCTTTTGTCGAAATTATGATGGTAAAGCAAGTTTAAAGAGAAATTAACTGTTAGTGCTTTAGACTGCTGGGTGAAGGGCAAATTTGCAAAGATTAGAAAATAAAAAAGGAAAAATAAATTAAAAGCTAATCTGAATGTTTGCCTTACTTAGCTATACCTGTGTACCGTAAACCTTGTCTTAATGATGAGTTAAAGCTAAAATTATAGCTCATAAAAAGATGAAAATTAAAAATGGAAAGGTATATGAGCGAGTTCGCTTATACAAAACAAGAAAAAAATGATTAATGTGGCTGCACCGAAGCTATAATACCCTTGACAGTTGCATTTATTATAGCATTAAAGGACAAAAAGATCTTTATCTGGGCCAGTTTGTTGGGAAGCTCCGAAGATTGTAGCGTTGTCTTTTACAATAGTCTGTGCCAAATTTCCTTAAGATATCTCGTCAAATATAAAAGTTTCCTTTACAAGAACTTAATTTTACTAGATCAGTTTGTATGGCAGCTATTTGCATTGTGCATATATTGTACATTTTTTAAAAAGAAAATAACGTGTACAATTTTCAGAACGATATCTCGAAAACTGAGGGATATATACAGACAGACACTATCCGTACGTCAGACAGCCATGACTCAGTTGAGTCAATTCGTCATGCTGATCACTTACGTATTTACATATGTATTAGATATACTATTATGAGCAAAAAAATAGCAAGACTTTTGTAAGGTGTGGTGGACTCCGAATTTCCTCCGACAGGTCAAACTGTCAACAAGGTGGTTGCGACACGTTATTGCTGGAAAATTTGGCGAAAAACTCAGGAAGAATCAATACAGTTTACGACGGTGCATTAGGCATGGGATGCTGGCCCTTAATACCGACCTTTTCTTACGAATTGCTTCGCGCAAACGACGCATAACATTCAACTGATATTCCTTGTTGACAATTTGGGCGGTCGGAAGGAATTCGGAGTCCACCACACCACGATAATCGAGGAAAACTGTGGACATAACTTTGGTTTTTGACCTACTATGACGTGATTTTTTCGGCTTCCACTCACTCTTGCCACGATATTCGTCGATTGATCTCATGTTTCCGGGTCGTAAGCATAGACCCAAGACTCATTGCCAGTAATAATACTTGTAATGAGGTCGTGGCAGTCGGAAAGCATAGTTTCACAGACTTTAACGCGACGGTGTTTTTTCGAGAGAATTAAATGATTTGGAAACTAAATGTGCTTTCTTATTCTTTTGATAGGCTCAAGTTATCTTTCAAAATGTTTTCCACTGATCCTTCTGATGTTCCAATGATGCCAGAAAGATCTCTGACTGTTAATCGTCGATTCTCAAGCACCACTTTCTTTATTTTATTGAAGTCATCAGTTGATTTTAATGGCCCTCCTGGTCGTGGTTGCCAGTAGCAGTAGAAACCATTCCCATAATTTTTGTATTACCGTGTTGATAGTCACTGGCCTAATAAAAATCCAGTTCCGTATCTGTTACGTAAACCCGAATGTCGTGGTCACAGAATGGCCTGACTTCTTCTTATGGGTTTATTTGAATTCATGTGCGCTAAGAATTCTCTGAAACTGAAAATTTAAAATCCTCATGCAAAAGTTCATGCCAAAATCGTTGTAATAACATCCGAGATGTTCAAAAAAGTGATGGAAAATGCTAAAAGATTGAACTTTTTCATTTATATACTGAGGCAGCCTGTGTAACACTTTTCAGAACTTTTCTATTCTTCGAATAGACACACTTTTTACTAACCATGAGGTGATTTGGATATAAAGCGAAAGTATTCGAAGCTATACTGACAAATTATTGTTTATTTTGTCAGATTTAGTTTGAGATTTCTGTTGTTTAGTAATCGAAAAAAAGATATAACATATATTTTTAAAAGTTATCTTTTATGGAAGTTTATACAAGTATCTCAGACATTACAGTGTTTATACATGCACGATCTACATGAACCTCGTAGCGCGAAATATAGGTTTTAATTTTAGAGATATGAATCACCAATTGATCCACAGAATAATAATGCTATTGGAGCATAGATAAATGTGGCTGAAAAATTATAGATTGAACAGACTAACAAAGTTAATAGAGCTGTGTGCTGAAGTTAACGCAAGAGAAGAAAGTTCTCTGTGCGCCATTCATTTGGAAGTGGCTCGAAACGATTCTTTTACACATGCCTCCAGCAGCTCACAACTTCCGATCTTAGACCATGTATCCTCTGGGTAGCCGAAGCACATCCCTTTGAAGGCGAGCTAAAGTGAACCATACCTTCCCAGGGTTGTGTGCTGCGTTTGGGACCCGCTACGTAAAAAACACCCTCAATGAAAAGATCAAAACAGCCTCGAATGAGAGACCACCCTTTTGATGGCAAAGTTATCTCTTGACGAACAAAGACCAAACTGTACAAGACACTCATCATCCCTGCTGTATGCTGCAGAGGCATGGACGATGACAACATCTGATGATACAGTGTTACCAGTTATGGTCCTTCGTACATTGGCAACGTTGAATACCGCAGTCGGTGGAACGATAAGCTGTTCAAGCTATATGACGACATTGACATAGTTCAGCGAATTAAGAGACAGCGGCTACTTTGGCTAGCTCATGTTGTCCGAATGGATGAAAACACACTCTCTCTGAGGAAGAGGAAGACCTCCATTCCGTTGGAAAGACTAGGTGGAGATGGACTTGGCTACACTTGGAATCTCCGATTGGCGCCAAACAGCGAAAAGAAAAAACGACTGGCGCGCTGTTGTGAACTAAGTAATAAGCGCGTAAGCGTTGTCTACTCCAGTAAAAAAAAAACAAAGTTTATTACGCTGAATTCATGAGACATGTGGTATTCTAACCGAAAGTTATGATCCTGCCTTATCGCTAGAGTTTGAATGTCCTTCAATAGAGAAGTTTAGTCAAGGTATGACTCTGTATCTGCGATCACTTAAGAACTTGATGGTTTAGTTCTCATGTAAAATCAGAAATACTGACAAAAAATTAATGCAGGGCTTATAGAACGAGATGAGTTGGGCTTCAGAATAGAAATAATCAATATCTCTTAGACAATTTTGATCCCGAATTTTTGTCAGAGTTTTCGATTTTACATTACGACTAAGTAATAAGTATATTGTATGCATATACCTACATACATAACCCTTCAAAAATCAAATGTTTTCATGAAATGCCTGACCTTCAATGCTTTTTATGACTGTTTAGTAATTTGGTAAGCAATATCAGCCATAAGCCATGAAATCATCAGCAAATTCGCTGGAATCGTTGCGAGTTAACCGCAAATAACCATTAACTAACAGGTGATTCGTTTGCAAGGTATTTTGCTGTTGTTGCTGTAATGTGAGTACAGCGACGTGTGAACGAGTTGACTAAAGGCAATTAAGATAAGTGCTGGCGAACGTTTAATTGTGATTTTTTTTTTTCGAAAAAAATTTTTTCATATATCATGTGCTTTTGTATGTACAAATATTTATGTATGTATATACACATATAAAAGAAGTAAACAAAAGTTTAATTAATTGTAAAAATATAAAATTTTAATAATAAGGTTCAGATATTTTAATAAATTTTCCCATTAGTCAAAATGTATATACAGTTTTGCGCATGGAAATAGTGCCAGCTTAGACCGTTGCTGCAAGGCATAATTTCTCAGAGAATTTTACTTTCTTTCCAAAATAATATTCTTACTCTTTCTTAACTTCCGTTTACATTTTTATAAACTTGAAATCGGAAAGTTAATGGCATTTGGCCACATTCCTAATGTGTTTTATGCGCTCGAAGCCATTTACGGTAAAGCAGAAAATATTTAAGACAACAAAAATGCCTGTAAATATGCTTGTATGTGTGGTTGTAAACATGGACGTGTCAATAAGTTCGATTAGAAATTATGCGCTTAATCGTAAGAACGTGAGCTCCGCTGCGGCGCTACAAACTATAGATTATATGTATGTATGTGTGTGTGTGTAGTAGCATTTTTACATAATCATATAAGCGGAAAATTAGTTTTAGACAAATGGGACAGCTGAACATATGCACAAATATGCAGTGAATAAATTGTGTGCAAGTTGTAAATGCGAGTTATATACCCACTAGATATATATATATATAGATATATATGTGTATATATAAATATATACATATGTGTATATTAATATATGCATGTAGTGGTGTGTATTTATTTTATTTATGCGCAAAGTGACATCAATTGAATGAATAACTGAGCTTGATACAACAACTTGTTGTTGTAGTTTCGTTATATCAAGGGCTTAAGGGAGAGGGATCGGCATATAAGTACATTGCCTTTGTAAGTAACTATACTTAGAAGGAAGGGAGCGCTAGGCATGTTGGAATATGTGACGTCAAGTGGTGGAAAAATTTCAATAATGGAAAGAATTTACGACTTACATATGTATGTGTATTTAAAAAAAAACATTATATAAATTTTGTTTATGAGGGATTTTCATTCCGAAGAATATGGATTTTGAATTTTTTCCATATGTTATCGTAATATCAAAGGTATATGTTTTGAGAACCAAATCTACCAAGTAAAATAACTATCGCTTCTAAAAAATTAGTATGTGTCTACTAATCAATGACTTTAGTCCACAACAGTTTCAATAAATTATTTATTACCAATCTCCAATATAAATTATTTCCTAAGGAAAATCCTCACAAAAAACTTTGAACAAATTTGGAATATACTTGTATATTATTATTATATATGTATATTATTTCCTTTAACTTCGGTTGGAACGTAGAGCCAAGCTCCGCAAGAGCGATGCTAGTAATTGATTAGCTACTGACCGTGCCTAACGAACCACTAAAGTAGAAAGTGAGCTCGAAGCTAAAACAAACCACAACTTCTGCGGAGGAGGACCTAGTGATAGTGATGGCTGTCGGGGGTTTTGGCTTAAGGATAGATATATATATATCAATATATATAATATATATATGTTCATATCGTCACCTGAAATGCAAAATAACGTATCATCAAAAAATTCGAAATTGGGTGTCTTATTGCTTACGCTTCACGACTTCAAATTACATACAATATATTACATATGTTCAACATATAGATATAAGCCAGTATATATATCATGTTCCATATATGCCACTGTAAATGTTCGAAAATGTTGTTACGTTATTTTGCATTTCAGGTGACGATATACAATTATTTGAAGGATTATTAGTGTGCCAGCAGTGAAGAACTCAGTGGGCAACAGTTGAGTCAACGATCATATAGGTAGAAAAGTAAAAAACAAGTAGGAAGAGTTCTTCCAATTTTCAAGAAACTCGGGTCTTAGATCACCATTTAAAATAATGTAGAGAGTAGCAAGGAATAACTTTCGTTGAGTGTGGTCAGAGACATTACTTTGATGGTTGGTTGTCGTTTGCCCGAAGAAATTTTGTGGGATAGTTTAGGGTATATCGTGGAAGAGAAAACGTTAGAATATCATCTCTGATACTCATATATCATTCCAAACTTTATTAGATAATTTTGATGACACGATAGTTTTACTTCCTAAGAAGTTATATCCATTTACAAGTCAATTAAAACACGTTTTATCGATTTTTTTTCCAATTTCATTCGATCGGTCTAGCCGTTTTGAAGAAGTTTTCCTTCCTGACACTGAAGTTTTGGGAACCGATTACACTAAGTTAAAAATTTTTTTACAAATTCTCTTATATTTCCGAAACTATTAGCCAGATCCAGATTCAAATTTTCGAAGAATGTTTTTAAATATATTTACATGCATGTATTTAAACTACAGAAGTGGCTATAAACCTTTAAGCCTCTCTATATAAGTAAAATCTATTCCGAATAGAATCCAGTCGTTGATCTTGCTATACAACGCTTTTTAACCTCTAGACGGAAAGAGCAGAAAAAAGAACGAAGCTAAAATTACCAAGGTGGAGTGCTATCTCCGCTTCTATGTACATTGGTGGTAAATAAACTGTTAAAAAACTTTGAAGGCAAAGCTCCTAAGACATATACGAACGACATTGCCATCTTAATAACGGGTCTGCTTGTGTTCACAAGAAAGCACAAACTTTCTCTATGGCGGTCCCTTCGACGGACCGCACCAAGTACTTTGGGGCAGTCTTAGACAGCAAACTTCTGTGGAAGCACAACGTGGAAGGAAAAGTGAGAACAGCTACCAGTCCTTTATATGCATGTAGGCAGGTGCTCGGCACAAGTGAGCCCCCCTCTTCCTCGCTCATGAACTGATCATTTCTGCTCTACAGTGCAGTAGTATGGTGGATAGGCGTACGGAAATGAACCTACCGGAAGCCAATGAAAAGGGTTCAGAGGCGCGCTGCGCTATGCATAACGGGAGCTTTAAGAACAACTCCAAATGCGGCTTTTGAACTGTTACTAAAATTGCCACCTATAGACCACTTCGCTGAAAACTGCACAAAAACATCGGCGGGACGACTACTGGCTGCAGGAGAATTTACATACTTGTATAGAAATTTGGGCATAGCTCGGTGGGTTATGGCGGTTGGGGAAACACCGACTACATGACCGCACTTTTCAACTGGGAAAGAATGTTCAAAGTAAACATAGAAAGAGATGGCTGGCGTAAAAGTATGCTAGTTACCCGCAATACACTAAACACTATACTAATGGCTCGAAAATAGACAGTGCAGTTGTTGCGGGAATATACTATCCAGAGTTAGGCATAAAGCAACCTTTTAAGTTGTCAGACCACTGCAGTATATTTCAAGTTAACACTGAGGTTTTTGCTATTGCGAAAGCCGCAGAGCTGGCCTCTAATGCACCTGCAGGCAATTCTAGAGTCAACATCTACGTAGACAGCCAAGCAGCAATCAAGGCAGAAACCTCGTATTGCATATCGGATAGAAGTGACTTGGGAAGCAGGGCAGCAAGGGAAAGTGTTACCAGAAGACAGTAACTTCACTTCTACTGTATGCCAGGTCACAAAGGCATAGAGGGCAATGAAATAGTGGGCGAGATTGATTGATCAATATTGGGAAACCCATATTATGTCTACGAAGATTTCAACAGAACCATGGTGAAGAAAATCAAAACCCAATGAAAAAGGTTACCAGGTGCAAAACCGCAAAAGTCATGTGCAAAACGGAGCAGAAGTAGATCCTATTAGCACTCGATAGAAGAGACTGTAGGAACATGATGGGAATATTAACTGGTCACTGTCTGGTGGTCACACGCCCGCTGGATGGAGCTGAGAGAGGAACAATGGAGCATCTTTTGCGCACTTATCTCGCATTGGCAAGACTACGCTGTAAGCATCTGGCACAGGTATCCTAAAGCATGACTACTCCTCTTGGACTTAACAACTGAACTCCATCTGGTATCGCAAAGGACCAAACTGGTCTATTCGTGGCTTATTGGCCTACCAGATTAATCTAACCTAACGTTTAATTTTATCGGATGGATACTCCGAATTTACCAGGTTTCCTAAAGAAATTTTTCCGACCACTAACATCAAAGCTTCTAGTCTACGACCACTTCTGACCACAATAAAGCACTGCAAATAAAGTTGTTAACCCGTGAAATACTAGCTCATGCTTCTCATAGCTAAAACACTTCAGAACAAGCACTGACACCAGCGATTAGCATCAATTAGCTGCAACGGTGAAAAGCGGAACATCAGCCGACCATTCAACCGTCCAAACACAGTTTGCCACAAAACGGTTGAACTGCTGAAATGCGCTCCAGAAACCGCAAAAACACAAATATACAATAACAACAATATTCACCAACTCTGCAATAATTCATAGATATCCAACAACAACTCCATGCCATTGTGCTGCAGTTTATCGTACAATTATGAGCAGCACAAAAGCGATGGACTAAAAATGCCAACCAACAACATTAACAAAAGGCAAACGAAAGAACACGAAAAGTGAGCAAATGGTGCTCAATTTCAACAACACAAATTGCCAGCAAAACCAGCAAAGCGGAAGTAACAAAATGAAGAGTGCAGCGATGAACCAGCTGCCGAGCGTTTGCTGGCGATCAGCGGAATGGTGCGGGAGGAGACGGACTGTAGAGCACTTAACCAACTAAACTGCAATGAAAAATCTGTGTTAACACACCGTTGACATATTTTCCAACAAATTTTATTTCTCATGTCATGACAAATGCATTCATCACGTTGTTACAGCAGCAGCAGCCGCCGCCCCCTCCACGGCCCGCTCCACCCACTTAGCAGCTTTCTCACTGCACACTTTAGCTCCCGCCGCCGCCACCCGACGCTCACCCTGCACACGCCCGATTGAACGTTAAGTGCTCCCTGGCAGTTCCCGGTACGGCAAGCGCCGCCCCCCTCACCCTCACCTGCGCCCCCTCTTTGTGCGCTTGCGGTATTTTAACTAAAAATATGTTTGTGTTATTAAAATGTTTTCCCTGCTTTCGTTTTGCTTTCAGAATTCTTGCTGTTGTTGTTGTTGTCAAGCGCGTCTGTGCCACAGTTTTGCGCACTAATAGTTTTTGTCATTTGCCTTAGTTTGTTGTTGTTGTTGCTGTTGTTATTAACCTATTGTTAGCTCTGTGTTGTAGCTGCATTCATTCAACTTGTAAATTTATGGCAGACAACAAAAATGTGCTGCCACATATTTACATTGTTATGAATGTGTTGTTTCGAGAGCGCGTGTGCATACATATCTACACACATATTCGATGAAATACCTTGTGCGCTTTTTTCATAGCGGTGATAGCTCTTTAAGTGTTGAAGAATAATGTTCTTTCATGCTCTGTGGTTAAAGGAGCGATGAAGAAAATTTTCAGTTGAAAGACTTGTGACATTGAGCTTTTAAGCTTAAAATATTATCCGAAAAGCTTTCACATCAGAAAGATAACAAAAAGATTTGGAGACATGCTTTAAATTTATAAGTTACTTAACAGCTTCCTTGTGATCTTTGTCGACATTGATTGATAAATACTTGTACTTAATTTTTTGTTGTACTCAAATTAAAAGCTCATCAATCGTTATATTCTTTGTATAGATGGCTCTATTCAAAACTTCTTGTAATAAACCTTTTCGCACAGCCAAATTAATTTAGTACTTTAAGATTATAATTGAGAAACCACTTCTTGCCTTTCGCACAGCCTGCTACTCCATCAACGTTAGGCTCGATTAAGGGCTTACATGGATTTACGGATTACAAAAAAAAAATTATTGTCTTATTAAATTCTGCAATACCTCTAGAATATTGTTCTAAATTTTCAAGTTGAACCGAGTAACAGTTTCGGAGATACAGCCTTTAAAACTTATCTGCTCGAGGCTAGCTAAGCTAAATGCGCCGTCTTTAAACGCATTTTTCTCGAAACTGAGTTTTTGAAGTCAGTTGGCAAGATTTCTCGAGAACTACTCAACCGATTTTCATGAAATTTTACACAGGTCTTTGAGATACAATTCTTAAAGACTTGAATGAAGAATTTTTTTCCTCCACTAGGGTCGAGTTTGACATATTTTTTTCCAAAAATTTCAGAATTTCTTTGTTAATAGTGTATGTTTGTAACAATAAAAAAAATTCTAATGAAATATTTAATTTCTAATAATTATTAATATATTAAATACATAACTTTTTATCTGAGAAAAAAAATTTTGTTTTTTACCGTAGGAAACCCAGGTAACCCCGTAACGATTAGAAGTATAAATTCCTTGTGTTCTTTATGCTGTGATGATTAAAATTCATCAGCTCATTCCTGTTTTATCGATGCACACAACCATAATTACAGTGTGGACAACAACCCGGCGAATGCAGTCCAATTTAACCGCGATTTCAATTCGATTTAGAATTAATGTAGTGAAATGAGATTTATATTTTGTATGACAAGTCGATCTCAATTAGCGCTTTAATCGAGCAAAGACTGGATAGTTGATCAATTAATTCCTGTGCGAAAAGGCTATTAGACTTTTGTTAATCGGCTTTTCCTTTTAAGTTGTGATGATACTTGTGGATATTAAATTTCGAGCTTTTTACACTCAAGTGGCGGCTATAGTGTTATCGTTTCCTATAGATTTATTCGTGATCGGTTTCCTCTAAAACAAAACTCAATACTAAATTTTCTCAAGTCATATCTTAAAGTTTTGGATTCCCAAAGAATAAAATGAACTGTTTACTCTGAGATTTCCCGTGTATTATTGATCCACACCGTGTCCTATAAAGCATAATTAGAAGTTATGTACGTTACTGCTGGATTGCCTGCTCACTCCAATCAAGACCTTCCTGGATTTCAATAAAAACTGTTTATTACAAATGAAGAAAATAGGCTTGAACAATTCTTTAAAACCTCCATACAAAGTCCAAAAACTATTAGTTAGAGCAGGTGCGTCATATATAGCGAATAAATTATAAGAATTGATTATATGGTATAATGAATTTCATAATCTAAATATTTAAATATTGCCTGAAAAGTGACTTTAAATTTCGTCTGAGAACAGAGTTCCTGCTTATGAGCTCGGTGAAACTTTTATCTACCGTCTACTGTTACTTTCTCGTGCTCATATTTTGCAACAACCGCCTCTCATTGAACCAAACTAAAGAGAAGCGAGACAACTATAGGTTATTTATGCACATCAAATGACTTTAGACACCAAAACTGAGGAAAAATCATCTCTTTGCAAGGAGTATGGTAGACATTTTATAACGAGAACCATTCAGATGATATGATGGGACAATTTTAAGAATTTTGACCATGAAAGATATTTTATTACGTAATAGGTACTTCATCTGAAATTTTGTAGGTTCTCCTGAGATTTCTTATCTTTCTCCTTAGATATCGTAATATATATTTCATCTGAGATTTTGTATATTCTCCTTATACATCCTAAGTTGTCATCATTATGTTCTAATTAAGTCCACGTAACTTGATCAAATTTGACCCGAACTGTATTTTCTATTGCACGCGTCTATCGAATTTTACGAAAAAAAATTAAACAACCAGTTTATTTGAAATTTTATGTTTTCAATTAAATCACGACTACAGGAACATTGAAAATTTTCCAAAAATGCCTTGGGGAGTTTTTTATTTCCTATTTGTACACAAACAGAAGCAATTAGGGCTCGGAAAAGAGATTATCGACAACGTAGCTGAAGACCATTCTTTCAAACTCATCATTACAGTTGGAGAAGCGTGAATTTATGAATACGACGTCGAAGCTACCCAACAATTTAGCGATCCGAGACCATAAGTATTGCAATGCTTATATTGGCTCAGAGGCTTAAGTATTTTGACGGTAATAATAAATATTTGTATTACGTGAAATGTGTTTTTTTTTATTAGTTTTGATTGAATTTTATCAGATACTACCAAAACATAAGTCTATTATAACCTTTAGAAACTGTCTACCACCCAAGTATAACAGAGTCATTGTGAGTCTTGTGGCGGCTATTTCCCTGCTCACATATCGACGAGGGATATCAGGAGTAGAAGCGCAGTTAGCTTCTGCATTGATGGGTCGAAACTAGAGTAGAAAGTTGGAGAGTGAATTTCTAGAAGAAGCTCTAAATTAATCTTAGCGTTTGACTACCCGATCACAGTAGTGGTTTTCAGACATACTAAATAGCTACCATTGAAGAGCCAGTAGATGTACTACTACGAAGTGCAGCTTCTTGCAGGGAGGTGAGCATTCACCCCAACAGGAGAGTAGCAATACTACCGATGAGATCGCTAAGTGTGCGCTCAAATCTGGTTAAGGAGTATTTGTCTTCACTAAAAATAGTTTCAAGCTACTTCATCATCATAAGTGTTTGGATGGCTGGTCATAGGTGAATCGTTGACCGGTAACTGAAAAGCCGGTGAGCCAGTTAAAGGCGACACCCTTGTCCTAGTGTCACAATGGAATGGGAACGGGTTGGATCTCCATTGGCATCTTTCGTTTTAACACTTGATCAAATTACCTTATGTATGACTAGCAGGCACTGGGCGAGATCCGTTCCTGTGCGACTCGTTTTGGCCTAGAATAGAACGCAAGAGTCTTTTGAACTACTTGCTCTTAGTCCTTTGTTTCCGAAATCAGCAGGGATTTGGTAGAATTAATAGCATATTTGTCATTTCGCTCAATTGAATTTTGTCTCTATCATTAGGCTTATGGGCAAAGCGCTTAAATGTAGGCTATTTTTGAAGAGCGAACCGTTGCATTGTTCATAAGTGAAAAGAAAATGTATTTAAAAATATTTAAAACTCTTGCAAAGCGGACAAAATTTTCTAAAATTCAGACAATTCCAATGAAATAAATTTAAAAAATTTCTTAGCCCCCTTTTGGACGTATACATGGATCCAATTTCAAGTGGTCCAGGCTTTTCACATTACTAGCAAATACTTAACGCCAGCAACAGCTGATTTATAGCCAAAGGCGGTGAAAATGCAACACCGCATACCCAGCCAATGGAAATTCCCATGAACATTCTAAGATGTCAACTGAATTGCATGGAGCAGCGTATAGGAACGCAAATTCCCACTCACACACATACATATGTATACTGACGTCCCTTCATCGATTTGTTTGTGTGTATGTGTATGCTAATGCAACTATTTATGGCAAAGCGATACATTTCCGATTTCCACCAGCGAAGGTATTCTATGTCAATGGCAAACAGATCGCCACAACAACAAAAGCAACAAATCAGAGCGAAATGCCACAGCAGCAGGCGTCCGCAACAATTGCTGCTTGCATTCAGAAATCTAAAGAAAGCGAAGCAAGCGCGGAGGAGGGCGTAAACAAGCACAAAAGAAATTGCAACAGACAGAATTGCATGCCACCAATTGCAGTTGTGTTAGCAGCTAAAAGCAGACAACTAAAAGATATTGTTTCGCAAAGCTTTGGATTGAGTTGTGAGTCTTCTATTAACAGCCTAATACGGTCTGCCGCCGTTTTATTCTTTAGTGTATAAATTTCTATATTCAGACTTCAGTTAGCAGCGATCGCCAAAACAGCATCTGGTCTTCCATTTGCTGTTATCGTTTTTTTTTCGTAGCCCTTTTAAAATCGCAGGGTTTTTGTTTCTGTTTGTAACAAAAAAACGTCCAACAACAATAAACTATATGAAAATTTGATCCATGTGCAAAATTAACAGTTATAAAGCTGAAATCGCTGAATGAATTCTACATATTCTGCAGATTCTATATCTACAGCGCTATTCATTGCACTTTTAATAGTCATTCTTAGTATTCATTTTTAATCACGTGACTGACTGGTTAGCAGTCGATAGTTTGCTGATCGATATTGTTTACAGCAAAGTACAGTGGTTCATTTCATACAAAAAGTTGAGGAGAATAAGAAAGGATAATTTCGTAATTTTTTGTTTTTCGTTTGATGAACTCCATTCTGAGACAATTTCTTTCTAAGTGAATCTTGATTCTGCAACAGAACATGTTGTTAAGCTTAATTGAATATATTCAAAACAGTTATTTTTAGGTTAGGTATGTGTCTTGGCTAAAATACTATATGTGATATAAATTAAAATTGCACCTAATTTTAGGCAACGTTTTATATTTAAATATTTTAAAGGTTAATAAATCTTTTGGTCACTAAGATTGTTAAATGTTGACTTATTGACTAAACTTCGTTGTTGAGGACAATATATTTAAAACTGACTCAATTATGCAGTACGTGTTTTTCTGGATGAAAAGGCAGTTCTTGAATCTCCTCAGGTTGCTTTTCGTCCGAAATGCGGCAATTGAGCTTGTTTACACAACAATTGAAGCTAAAATGGGACTCATTGTTGAACAAAATTTGGCTCGAAAACGTCGGTTCTTCTTGGAACTTTTCAAGAGCTCTTAGAACGAAGCGATGTCGCTTGGAAAGGTCGATCAGCGTCAGTTCTTGCGCAAGCTGTACTTTATCCGCTTTAAGTTCTTGATCGCAAAGCAAATGCGCTAAGTCGTTTATCTGCTTATCGCGCCGAATGCTTGGTCTCAAGAGACATGGATAACATTGGCTTGTTCAAGATGGGTGCTGGATAGTACGCTCAGTAGGCTGATTATGTTGATCATCAGTTGAGCGAAGCGCGCGAAACACATTCCTTACAGAACAAGTATTTTCGTAATAAAGTTGAACGATTTGTAAATTTTATTCAGGCGTAGGTTAGATTAGGGTTAGGTTAGATAGCTGATCTAGAGAGATCGCACGTGGACTGCTATATGTAGTCCTTTGTGAAGCTAGATTGTTAGACATTTTCGTTGCCTTCTTCATAAACCCACATCTCATCATCCGTAGTGATGTATTGGATGAATGTACATAGGGTCTTCAGCTACGTTGCGAAGACCTTTTTTGAGACGTATATACCTCGACTTATTTTTGCTAAGGATTCAGGTTTTTTGGTAAGAGTCTAGTATTGACACGCACCATACCTAAAACAATAACCAAAACGTGTTGAGTCGGTGAAGTATTTCTCTTGAAGTCATTTTCCATGTGCTTAGGTTTTGACGCTTAGATTCTCGGCATTTTTATTGGGACCTCAGTAAAGATTAAAAAATTTAAAGTAAAGTGATTTATAGAGAAATTGCGGCAAAGGATTTATATTATATGAAATATATACATATAGTATATATAATTTGTGAATAATAGTACCGCAAACTCCCGCCATCCGCACCACTGTGCATTGCTCAAGCTCCATATGTTTAGACTAGCTGTGTTTGTTGTTATTGTTGGGCATTCAGAAATATGATTCCTTCTGCTTTTATTATTAGTCATCACGTAGTATCTTGTCGTGATTGCTCCACACACGAGCATCTGCTGTTTTGCCGCCGCTGAGATTCGCTTTATTGATTGCAACCGAGCTCATTTATCCACACTACCCATTTACGTGTGTATGATTGTGTATGCCATTGTTCTTTTCAGCGCAATAAAATCTCAATTGAACTTAATTGAAGCGTAGCATTTCGAAAGCAGCGGCGGCTATGGCGTATTTTGCAAGCGCAAACTCAACGCTCGACGAAGGGAATGAAGCTGTTGAAGGCACACACACAACTATATACGGTATGAGTAGTAAGTGCGGTGGCGTCTTCGCTGCTGACGGATGTGCCAGACATATTGACGCAACAACGCCGTGTGGCAATGTGAGATTCGTGCATTTATAGTTTTTGTGGAATGCCACAAAATAATATGAAAATATTAACTAAATTTGAGAAATTTGCCAATTTTCCGCTTTGAAGTTTCACAATTAAGGCTTTTGGGTATATTACTGTTAGATGTGATTGCCAGGCAGAGCTATAATTAGAATCTTATTGCCGTCAAGGTAATATGCTTATATCAGAGGTTGAAATATGGAATCAGTCAGATTTAAACATACATATATCCGAAGCTTACTGTAATAGTGAAGCTTGGTCTGAACGTTTTCTAAAGATAATTACAGTATCAGAAATCTTCCTAAGAAGAAGATATGGCGGCGATACTTCTATTACGGAAATCATTTTTATTTTTCGCGATTCCAGTTAAGACACTGAAATCGGAAGACACAAGACTGTCGATACAGCCGTCTGAGAACAAAAATTTTCTAAAACGAGTCTAACCATACTATATTGGAGTTACAAAATTATTTGATAGAACCGAAATATCGAAGTATTTACCTCTAAACAGGACCTGCTTTTGATTCCAGCTTTCAGTCAACATTAAACAAGTTTTATATGACAACTGAAGCTGGGAATATGAAAGGGTTCAAATAGAGTTACGTTGAAACTCTCACCTTCTTCAATTGTATGCCTGAAAACTTGAACTACTGCTTCACAGAAACTACTCTTCGCGACGGTTACTCTTCTCACATACTGACGAGGTATACATATGTATGTGGGTGGGCAGAAGTCGCTGAAAAAACGCAGTGAGCTTTTTTACGGATGCGTCGAGCTAGAAGAGAAAATTGAAGGGAGAGTCATCTATAAGTCGATGAACTAAAAATAAGGGGCGGCCGTACCCCACTCAAATCAGAGTGGAAACGAGTTGAATCTCCTTTTTCATATTGCATACTATCTCTGGATCTACGGACATAGAGTGCGATTAGCAGGCTTTGGTCGATAACAAGTTCTTGAGAGACCACGAGATCCCTATGGCCTAGAAAGAACGCAGGATATCTTCTGAACTACTTGCTCTTAGCAAAGTTCGTATTGCCGCTATCGTTGGAGTTTTTACTGTTCATTGTTCAATAAGCATTCTTGCTGTAAGGTTTAAAACCCAGTCGAACGTAAACTGTTAAAGTTGCCTAGCCACATCCATTGTCCACCGTTTGCAGGACTGAGGTTGAAGTTGAAATATCTCGGCAGTCATAGCTTTGGCGAACCAGGAAACCAGAAACCGGAGTTGACATTTTCCTACGCCTCAATAGATTTGTGATCGGCTCCAAACAGTTTGTCGACTTATGAGGGTCTTTATGATCAATTTTATGGGAGGTCTTGGTACCACAAGGAGCCGGCGTTATAATCTGTGCAAATTAGATCTCTCTTAGCATTTACTATATTACTTATGTTAGCTGGCAATGACTAATCTTTGAGTGTTATTTCGTAAGGAAAAAGTTATTATACAATTTAGTATTAGCAAGGGGGGTACAATTTCCGAACTTGGATCCAGTATGTCGTGTTATTTTTTATATGCATTTTGATCTCATCTTTCTGAAGACATTTCCTAAAGTTTATAAATGTTCTTTTCTGCGAAATTTTACAAAAACTAGGTGCTGAGGCTACCAGTGACATGGACTGATAGTCACGTACTCAACCCTCCGACTTTTGGCAGTCGCTTATACAAACTGGATCCAGCAACGCGATGACTGTTAAAATGCACTATTTTTCGCTTCTTTAACAACTTCTCCCTCTCACCACGCCCCAACCGCTCGACGGCGCCGCTTAGCGCTTTGAGTCATTGAGATGTGCTAATAGAGTTATTAGAAAATATAAATCGAGCGAAGCGGCCGACACGAACAAAGTTTTGCATGAAGCACACTCGCCACAGCGCCATAGCCCACACACACACACACGCACACGCTTATGCAATTGCATAAAGTCATAACGGCAGCACTAAGCGGCAAGTGGCAAGTGGCAAGGCGTTCATTTGCATCATTGGAGTGTCGAAAGCAGGTCAACGCTTAAGCGCTTCCAGCCTGGGAAAGGTTAGCAGTCAGGCAGGCGGCGAATGCAAATGAGGCGAACGCAAAGAAAACACTTTAAATTCATAATTGCAATGCAAACACGTACATTTATACATTTACATGTATGTATGTGTATAGTATATAGATGTGGCTATGTGTGTGTATACTCAATGGCAGATAATCCAATAGAAACGTGCGAGTTGAGCGCTAAATTTTCGCAGCCTTAATTTATGGCATGAAATTGTTGTTAGAAAATGTTTTTGTTGTTATCTTTACGCACACACACGTAGTATATATAGTTGCAAAATTAAATTTGTAAAATAATTTCGTACAAGACGTTGCGCACTTGCCACGCCACCGCTTAGTAAGTTGCTGTTCATAGCTAAGTCGGTGATATAATCATAGTAAAATACCATATTATGTATATATAGATATATATACTAGTGTATACATACATACCAATGTGATCACATATGTATTTATACCATTATCTCTTTATACACTTGTGCTCAGAAAATATTGTTAGTGACTAACTCCAGCGCTTTATCTTATCGGCTTTGTTTATAAAAATATTACTTTTTTCCGAATCACTTAAGCGTAAATTGTCTATCGCAGATATGAGACTATATATAAATATATATATGTTCAAATGTCCATAGGCATGTACTTAGTTAAGCACACCTTACTGTTTGTAGTTCGATTTGCTTGGGCAATACTAATAAACTGGAACGCAAAAGTGATAACAAAATTATTAATTTCGAAACAAATGTTCTAATTGTTATTCAATGGACTTATGCTTTGGTACACATAAACATATATATAGGTAAAAATACACAGTTAACTATATACATACTGGAATCCATGTAGATAAGCCGAAAGTAAACAAAGTTGTGGATATTTGGCTGCAGAAAGTTCGATATGGCTACATACAATATTAAATTTTAATTATGGCAGTATGTTAAAAACTTTGCAAAATTTATCCATAGCTTTACCGTTATTTGCATATTTTATCCTCATGAAAATTTACATATTGGGTAGTCGAAAAAGTCTTTTCGTATTTCTAATCAAACTTCAATTTGTTTTTTTTTTATATTTATACTAATAAATAAATGAACAAATATGTATCATTTTGGTCGACCACTTTTTACCTTTTTTCCGCTAGAGACATTATTCCACCGGTGTAAAACTTTCATCAGTGTAAATCGAGTTTTCCAGAACGGAAGCGAGCGAACCATTGTTGTGCTACACAAACTGATACTGCATCGTCTCCGTAAACTTCACAAGTTTCATTGGTGGCTTGCATGACATTCTTCCCTTTTTTATCAACTTCCGCGAATTTAATTTTTTTAATAAATGAAGCTTAAAATCTGATCATTCCAACACTATATGGTATATCGATTGCAACCACATCTACAGTAAGTCAAGTAAGAGCGTGGTCAACTTTACCGACAGTTAATGAAAGATTTCACTCTAATTCCTTCGCTAGCCGATATAGGGAAGCTTTGTCCTTGATGCATTGTCAACAAAGGTTCAGTTGTCGTTGATCTTTTGAAAGAGAATCACGTTAAGCGCCATGAGTGCTAAGTACCCGTCGCGCTATGAGGCTGTGTTCCTTTGCATCCACCCGAAAGGTCCCAAAATGTCGCAATCAGCGGCTGCTAAATTTATGAGAAAGTCGAAGGCATTTGTACAGAAGTGGATACAGCGATATAAAGTGGCTAAAAATGTCAATGATTTACCAGAACGTGGTTCGATAGGAAAAGTGAACAAAAAAGATGAAAAAAGAATAGTGAAACTGTTTTCGCGGAATCCTGCTTTAACACTGCGGCAAGGACAAGCAAAATTAATGGCAAAAAGTTTAGATATATCCTACAAAACTATCCGAACCCTTCTTCATACTCATGATCTGAAATCGCGCAACACAATGAAGAAGCCTCTGTTGACTGAAAAACTCTGTACTCAGTCGAAAACTCAATCTGGCATCGTTACATTGGATTGGCCGTCGCAGTCGCCCGATGCAAACCCTATTGAAAATGTGTGGGTATATATTAAACAGAAGCTTTGTGGAAGACGCACATACTTTTTGAAGCAGTTGTCTTACGAAATTCGTCGGATCTGGAGATCCTTGCCACTAGAATACGCCGTCAAATTAGTAGAAAGCATGCCTCGAAGATGCCAGGCAATTATCGACGCCGGTGGTGACTTTACACATTATTGACCAAATTGCATCATTGCTTGTAATATGTCCACTGTATATATAAATATGAAAGTTTCATAAAATATTTTTTTTTATAAATTAACACGACCACGCTCTTACTTGACTTACTGTATTAACGAAATACGAAAAGACTTTTTCGACTTCCCATATATAAATACGTTAACTTGCAACACACAGCATCTGATCAAATTTAACCCGGACTCACTATATAAACTGTAAACTACATAGCATTTATTGAAGCTCGTGAAGTCATCGAAAACTTTCCTCATATGACTCGTTCAACTACAAACTTGGTTAAAGAAGATAACGTCAAAAAGTTTAAAGGAACAGTGCTTCAAAAGCGCCATGTTAGGATCACAGAGATAACAGAGAATTTCACACCTGTTGTTGATGTTGTTATTGCAACGGGTACCTAATCCCCGTTATGATGGTAAGGATTAGATAAGTTGTCGTCGACATCAACCAACGGTAGGCCCAGGAAGCGTGCAGTTTCGACGGGTCGGACCAAAGGAAGAAAGGTGTCAGATAAGTAGGGTTAGCAGAGCATGCAAAGAGCTGACTAGTGTCATGCGAGGACTCATTGCACGCTGGACATATATTTGATATGGCAGGGTCTATTCTGTATAAGTAGACGTTTAACCTGCTACAGTATTTAGAACAAAACTGCGCAAGTGTCACTCTCGTTTCTCGCGGCAACTCAAGCTCTTCATCTGCAATGGGTGTTGGTTTGACTCCAAGTACGCCATTCACGGAGAGAGAGTCGGGAGTGAGATTTCACATCTCTATTGGATCGATTCAACACATTTTGGTAAATATTTTCGATATGAAGCGAGTCAATGGTAGACTACCAAAAAATATCTGAACACTTTGCAAAATGATGTCGAGTAGAGGTCGTAAAAGATATTCCTTAACAATATACCTGAAGATACTGCTTTCATCAAACACATTATAACTAGTAAAGAGACCTGGGTTTATAAAACTGCTGTTCAGATTGTTCAAAGATCTATCTATCGCCACAAATATGAGCCAAAATTAGTCTATTTTAAAGCCACTATCAATTTGTACCAAAATAAGCTAAGAACTGGGAACTAGTGGACTTTACACGTCAATAGGCTACTAATGCTCTTTACAAACTCTAAAAAAAGTAACTTTATATAGTAATTGATATATTTGTGCCCATTTTGTCACGATTTTGCCAGTGGATGGAATTTTAAGAACTTTATGATTTCTTCAATGAAAGACTTCGTTCTAACACTGGCATTTAAAAACAAACTATACTTTATCTAATCTGAAAGTGATCTTACAATTGAGTTGAAAGAACCGAATAGAAGATCCTACATGTTAACTTATCAAATAAGACCCACCATCGAAGGACTGATCCGTCGTTATATAGATTTAAACCTACGAGGTGTAACTGACCAAGAACTAGGAGATGTTCATTGATACTAATTAGTTATTTATTGCATGTTGTTTAGAGCGCGAAGTGAAGTTTGCTTTACAAAATGTCAAAGAAAACCACCAACCTAGTCAGTATAGGGTAAATGGTGTCCAGAACCCACTTAATCGAAATTAGATTTCGGCAAAGATCAGTATTTGTGAGGTTTCTGTCATAAAGCAAGTAGATACGCCTAAACTCGTCAAGAATCAATATGGAACACACTTTTGCGCACTTTGCAAAACTGAAAACAATAATTGGAAGGAATGTTGTCGAGTTTGAAGTTCTTAAACGTTTAAGAGTCCGGATCAGTTCCGGTTACGTAGCCCAACTGTCGTGGGAACTATAATGGTGTTTACGCTGAATAGACAATTGAGAAATGAAGTTTCCTGTGAATAATTTTTGTTGTTGTAGCATCAAAAAATAGTATCCTAATAGTATTGAAAAGTGCTGCCGAATTTATATTCCTTCACTGGGATAAGTTTCAGTTATGCAAACTCGATATTACTCGGAATAGTCATTCAAGTGCCCTTAAAATTCTATCATCATGCTTATCGAAATATATTGTAACAAAAATTAGCAGCACAGGAAGATAAGAAATTTGGATTTCATGTTTGACAACAGAAAATAATTCACAAGATGGAACAATGAGCTTATGATATCATCGAATGACTAATTGTTGTTAAAGTATATCGATTTCAGACCTATGTCAGCATGAGACTTTTATTCCTTTCGCATTGATGCTTTTAAGACTGGTAAACTTTTTAATATAAAAAGACCCAGCTATTGATCAAATACGAATGTCACCTCTCGTTTGTAATGCTGCTTTATATTCCTTGCATTTCATAAGGATGCCTCCAATATTCTAAGTTAGGTTAGGTTATACCGACCGGCTATCACGCCGTACATAGATCTACAAGCCCTCAGTAATGTCAGATGGAGGTTCAGGAAATGTTTTTTCGTATTTTGTCAATAGATGTCGTTGCAGTCGTAAATCTCCAGTGCTTCCAATCATATTGTGTTATACCATATAGTGTTGGAAAGGGGAGATTTTAGGCTTCATTTAGCAAAAAAAATTAAATTCGGGGAAGTTGAAAAAAAGTTAGTGCTGTTCAAAAATTAGTGAAATAATGAAGAAATTCGCTATATTTTGAAATTTTTGTATAAGAAAGGGAACCGCAAACCACTAATGAAATTTGTGAAGTTTACAGAGACGATGCTGTATCAGTTCATGTAGCACAACAATGGTTTACTCATTTCCATTCTGGAAATTCCGTTGTGCAAGATGAACCTCGCTCTGGTGGACCTATCGTTGAAAAAGTCGATGAAATTATGGAAAAGATTGACCAGGACCGTCACATAAGCAGCCATGACATCGCTAAGGAACTTAACATTTATCAGCAAACCGTTTTGAACCATTTAAAAAAGGCTGGCTGCAAAAAGAAGCTCGATGTTTTGGTACCATACGGATTGTCTGTGAAAAATTTAATAGACCGTATATAAATCTGCGATTCTTTGCTGAAACGAAATGAAATCGAACCATTTCTGAAGCGAATGGTAACAAGAGACGAAAATTGGATCAAATAAGACAATAATGTGCGAAAATGATCATAGTCCAAGCGTGGTGAAGTTCAAGAAATGGTCGCAAAGCCAGGATTGACGCCTCGAAAGGTTATGCTGAGTGTTTGGTGGGATTGGAAAGGAATCATTCACTATAAGCTGCTCCAGCCTGGTCGAACGATTGATTCTACATTTTACTGTCAACAACTGATGAGGTTGAAGCAAGCAATTGGAACAAAAACGGCTACAACTGATCAACAGAAAAGGCTTGGTCTTCAATCAGGACAACGCTAGACCACACACATCTTTGATGACTCGGCAAAAACTGTGAGAGCTTGACTGGGATGTTTTGATGTATCTACCATATAGCTCTGACCTTGCACCATCGGACTACCATTTGTTTCCGTCAATGCAGAACTCCCTTCATGGAGTTAAGTGTGCTTCAAGAGAAGCCTGTGAAAATTACTTGTCGCAGTTTTTCGCCGAGAAACTAGAAAAGTTTTACACTGATTGAATAATGTTTCTAGCGTAAAAATGGCAAAAATGGTAGATCAAAATGATACATATTTTGTTCATTAAAGTTCATTATAAAT
The DNA here is from genome assembly GCF_024586455.1 of Bactrocera neohumeralis. Lineage (NCBI taxonomy): Eukaryota > Metazoa > Arthropoda > Insecta > Diptera > Tephritidae > Bactrocera > Bactrocera neohumeralis. Next base: position 25,531,553 of record NC_065922.1, read on the forward strand.
ATAAAAAAATAAGTTCAATTTTTATTACAAATACGAAATGACTTTTTCGACTACCCAATATTAACTGTATCATATATGCCACACGTGACAAAAGTTGCCTCTCTAAAAAATTGTATGCACAAGCAAGTATTTATACACACACTCATGAAAGCATGTAACACAAAGTCCTTGTAAAATACATGTGCTTGTGTGTGTGCGTGCTCGAGTGCCTTGCGTGACTTTGAAAGTATTTTACATACGAAAATTGTGCAAATATTTTCAGTGAAAAATTGTAAAACAATGGAAGTCAGTGCTGTGCTTTACTTTGCCCGAGTCTACAAATCGATTTCATTCGCAATTTTTATACTTTTTAGGGTAAAAATAGCCTTTCATGGAATATAAACAGACTGTGCCGCATGCGTGGCGCTGTGTGTTGCATGGAATTGCGGCAATTTCACCCCAAAAGCACTAAGGGGCTTGCAAAATTCCATTTCTCTGCAAATGTTTGCTTTAGCAATTGCTAACCCCTTTTGACTGCTGCGCTTCTAGCTGCCCTCTTGTTCTTGCTGTTGCAAGCCATGCCACTTGAAGTTGCGTGCCATTGCAAGGAACGGAAGGAAAGCAGGCGCGAAACACTTGAAGAAAGCACTTCGCAGCTTTTATGCGACTGACTGAGTGACTGAGTGGCCACTGGTGGCTGGCGGCTGTTGGCTGTTGGCTGATGTACCGTTGTTCAGCGTTTAGGTGGTTGTTTGGCTATTTGCTTGGTGGTTGACCCCGCCTGAGAGTCAGGTAGTTGACAATATGCTACTAAAGCTTAAATATTTAATTATACGTACATACATATGTACATGTAGGAATGTGTGGCAAGGTGGCAAGCGAAGCTTATATCAAAATGCTTGAAGAAGTTTTCTTGCCTAGTAATATTGCTGCATAAATTTCCATGAAAATATTTCTCGGCTTAAATTTCCATTTTAATAATATTTGCGTTGGTGTTTAAGCTTTCCAAGCGAAAAATAAAAACAAGAAAAAAAACAACAAAACTAACTTGGCTGCACTGAAGCTATAATACCCTTTGGAAATAAAAAAAAAGTTTATATGACAGCTATATGCTATAGTGGTTCGATTTGAACAATTTCCTTAAACATTGTACCGTTACTTTAGGTAATACTTCAAGCCGAATTCGATAAAGATATCTCTTGAAATAAACAACTTTTCCATACAAAAACTTGATTTTAAACATTCAGTTTGTATGGCAGCCATATGCTATAGTGGTTCGATCTGACTAATTTATTCGGATATTACACCGTTACCTCAGGCAATAATGTATACCACATTTTATGAAGATATCTTTTGAAATAAAAAACTTTTACATACAAAAACTTGATTTTTAACATTCAGTTTATATGGCAGCTATATGCTATAGTGGTTCGATCTGACCAATTTCTTTAGAAATTGTACCGTTATCATAGGCAATACTCCCTGCCGAATTTGATAAAGAGATCTTTTAAAATAAAAAAGATTTCCATACAAAAACTTGATTTTGATTGGTCAGTTTGTATGGCAGCTATATGTTATAGTGATTCGATCTGAACAAATTCTTTAGAGATTATATCGTTACCTTAGACAATATCTCATACAGAATTTCATGAAGATATCTTTTCAAATAAAAAAGTTTTCCATACAAAAGCTTGATTCTGATCGTTCAGTTTGTATGACAGCTATACGCTATATTAATCCGATATCGGTGGTTCCGACAAATGAGCACCTTCTTGAAGAGAAAAAGACTTGTGCAAAATTTCAGCACGATAAATCGACTCAGCTCTCTAAATTATATACTATAGGGGGTCTCCGATGTTTCTGGATTTTATAAACTTTGAAAAAGCGGAACAAAATGTTCAGGGTATAAAAAAGTAAAATTCTATACAACGGTATTAAGTTCAATCAACACTTTGATTTAATAAACGCCTACATATTGTTGTTGTTGTTGCTATTGCGCTGACAACTATGAATGTAGGTTAATCGTTGAAGAATATTAAGAAGAGCAGATGAAAGCCATAGAAAAGGCAGAGTGAAAACCAAAACAACAAAAAAATTAATATTATAAAATTGTAAATTTAATATCAAGCAATTTGAGCGCAACTGCTTTCTAGTTTGTTGCTGCAGCTGGTGTTGTTGTTGTTCAGACATCGGCATAGACGCTGAGGAATATGAGATTTCCGCTGCGCTGCCCACAACGGCTTAGCAGTTGCAACGATTGATGCCAACACAAGCATTCACACATACACACATACATGCACATACACATATACTGTAAATGCACACCCACGCACACAGCGACGTCGCTTGTACATATACATATGTACATACATATGTATGTGTCACACGCTCTGTTTCGGTATGGCTTTCCACCTTCACCTTTCGATTTTTTTTCTTTTGCTTTTGCATTATTTTGTTATTATTGCAGTTTTAGCTGGATTTTGAACCTGCATCTCAATTTACTCGCTGACTCGCTGCCAGCTGGAGGATTATTTTCACTTTACTCCGAAGTGTTTGCCTCGACGCTGCAAAGCTGCCAAGTGCTGGTAAATTGGTGCGCTCTGATTGAATTATTTACAGTTTATTTATAAGTGTGTGTGTGTGCATGAGAGGTCAATATAGATTACGAACAAATTCGATTGTATCAAGTTGAGTGTTAGTAACTTATACGCTAAACCAAGTAAGAAGATATATAATACGATTTAAGGTGAATAATATCATGCATCAAGTACTGGGAGAGAGAAGTGGTGATTCGCTGCTCATCACAAAGATCTAAAAGTTAAACATAAAAAATATATGGTATAGTGATCCGTACTAAACGAGCGACTGCCAATCATAAAATGTATTTTAATCGTGAAAATTTTCTTTTAGAACCGTTCAGTGATCTTCTTCTTACGTAAAATCTGTAAGTTTTTTCATTTGTAGATAACACACAATAATTAATAGAAAAAGCTCGACCAAGTAACCAGCAGAGATCTGTCCAACTACAAAAACTAATAGATGACAAAACAAAAAACTATCTTTTGAAGTGAAGACAGTTGAATACCAGTTGGATCGTAAAATCTGCAAAACCTTCCCAATAAGATTTTCAAAGCGAAATGGTATATGCGTCCATTTTAAAATAAGAATATCGCGAGTATCACTAAAAACCTTCCTACTGAGATCTTAAAACCTTATCGATTTTCGAGCTTTCTAATAACCCACGGTAGGTGGGCTCACACAGAGCGTTTAAGAATACGGCATCACACATAGTTTAATCGTCAAACTCAGGCTGCATGGAAACCAAAGTAAAGAAGCATATAGCCAACATACAACAAAAATCACTGAAACAGATTTAGAAGTGTTTTAACAGAATTTTTCAAGGTTCTAAGTCTATAATAATTGTTCTTTAGAAACAACGTCTTTACATTTTTTAATAAATACTCTTTTTCACGGCCTTTGATTCAAGCATTATTTAAAGCCCTTTTTATGAAAAATGTTTATATAAATCACATAATTTAATCTAAAAGAAGAAATACAAATCGCGTGATCGGTTTTGATTGTCGTGAAGAGGAGCCTTTAAGATAAAACGCCAAGCCACTGTTTGCCTCTGATTTCAATATCTTTATAGCAGAAACTATCAGCACATCTCTTAGAAGTTTGGTCGAAATAACTTAACACAATTTAAGGGGCGGCCTGTAAGGTCAATGTCTTTTACTAATACTACATATGTATATACTAATAGTGGAAATGATTATCCAGATATAAGAGTGTTAAAAAGCTGGAGTATTACAAAATTCGTAAATGAAATATATGGAATTTTATTCGGAGATTGTAGCAATATCTTGAATAATAACACTGGCCTACAAAAAGAAAAAAAAAATTTGGTGCAGATATGGTGTCAACGGTTTTGGACTAAGTGTCAATTGGTAAAACTAAATTATTTTTAATTTGTTTTTTCCTACATGTCGTTTCCGATCTACGCTCACTTTTGACCATTGGTTGTAATCAGTACATTAACTACTTCTTTTTGCTAACTTATCGGAATATTTGTGTAAATATATTTGTTTTAACATCATGTCTTCATCGCGAAGAAGTTGTCTTAAGGAGCCAAATGTGTTTTATTTCAACTGTGATGAATACACAGTTAAACAAGTAAGGAAGCGCTAAGTTCGGTTGTCACCGAACATTTTATACTCTCGCATGATAAAGTGATTTACATATTTTTTTTATTTTTATTTTGGTGTAAAATTAATTAGATTAGTAGTTCCTGAGATATGGTTTTTGGTCCATAAGTGGGCGACGCCACGCCCATTTTCAATTTTTAAAAAAAGCCTGAGTGCAGCTTCCTTCTGCCATTTCTTCCGTAAAATTTAGTGTTTCTAACGTTTTTTGTTAGTCGGTTAACGCACTTTTAGTGATTTTCAACATAACTTTTGTATGGGAGGTGGGCGTGGTTATTGTCCGATTTCTTCCATTTTTGAACTGTATTTGGAAATGCCTGAAGGAAACGACTCTATAGAGTTTGGTTGACATATGTAGCTATAGTAGTTTCCGAGATATGTACAAAAAACCCACGCCCACTTTTCCAAAAAAATTACGTCCAAATATGCCCCTCCCTAATGCGATCCTTTGTGCCAAATTTCACTTTAATATCTTTATTTATGGCTTAGTTATGACACTTTATAGGTTTTCGGTTTTCGCCATTTTGTGGGCGTGGCAGTGGGTCGATTTTGCCCATCTTCAAACTTAACCTTCTTATGGAGCCAAGGAATACGTGTACCAAGTTTCATCATGATATCTCAATTTTTACTCAAGTTACAGCTTGCACGGACGGACGGACGGACGGACAGACATCCGGATTTCAACTCTACTCGTCACCCTGATCACTTTGGTATATATAACCCTATATCGGACTCTTTTAGTTTTAGGACTTATAAACAACCGTTATGTGAACAAAACTATAATACTCTCCTTAGCAACTTTGTTGCGAGAGTATAAAAATGTGGAAAACCTATAACGGATTTTGTAAAAAGTGCCTATTTTTCTTATTTTAACTCAAAAATTATGGAGGAATACAAGCCGTGGATACCTCAAATGGTTTATAAAATATGTTGTGAATACTTGAGACAGTGGTTCAGCGGTCAAAGAAACCGTATGAGTCAGTTCTACTTGCTCATTCAACAAAATTAAAAGAGGGGTATCAAAATATAGTACTCGTGTTAGACATCAAAGGAGTATTTGTGTTGATATTAAAATATTCAATTTCTTATTAGGACAGCAGAGTGGATACACCAAATAGCCATCAACAGTGGGAAAAAAGAGATTGGCCTGTAAAATGTCATCAACGCACCTTTGGTTTGAAGAAATAAAATTATATTGCCCCCCATGCACATAAAACTAGGCTAAATGAAACAATTTGTTAAGACGCTGGTTGAAAATGGAAAATGTTTTTCTTATATATCAAGGAAAATTACTGGTCTAAGCATACAAAAGTTAAAAGCAGGAGTTTTTGATAGTCCAAAGATAAGAATATTAATTAGGGATACTGATTTCTTAAGTTCGATGAATGATTTGGAACAAACTGCGTGGACTTCGTTTGTCCATCAATGTGCACTACCTCCACAGTCATCTGTATCAATTTCCAGAGAATCTTCTATTCTATAGCGAAGAACAAGGTGAGTGGTTTCACCGGGACCTTAAAACCATAGAGGAGAGGTATCAAGGTTGATGGGATCGGTATGTGATGGCCTACCAGCAGCAGCACTGAATTATAAGTACAACTTTCAAGCATTTTTCTTTTGTTGAACACATTGTATATTTTTTGTACGAGAATGACACCTTTAATGCCAAATAATTCTCTAACCAAAAATTTAACCCCACTCAGACAGCGTGTCTGTCTCATAATTAAATACACCAATTTGAAATAGCACCCCTTTGTATTTTGGTCTAACTAACACTTCGTATGTGACATACGCATGCTAACTACCCCATTTGAATTTTAAACGGATAACTGTAACCATTGTGCTGCAATTGCATTTAAACCCCAAAAGCACCCTCAACAATGCAAGGTTATTTACGCACCCACATAAGTATATGTATATAACATATGTATATGTACTCGTATATAGTAGGTCTAATGCGTAAAAATAAAGGATTGTTACCCGCTTGAATAAATGCTGAAAATCCCAAGCATATCCAATGTCTTTTGTATTTAAAGTTAAAACCTTTGTTCACTTAATAAGTATCGATTTTCTAACAGTTGCCATCTCTAATAACATTTCATAAAACGATTATGTTATCGATAAGTTTTAAAGTTGATGAATGTGTGTGGCTGAACGCAAACACTTGCTGGGAATTTGAAAAGTGTTGTAGTTAAAAGGAGAGAGATGAAACATATTTTATAAAGCCATACACATACATATAAAGTAATCTAAGATTTAGTAAAGATTTCAATTAACTGTATTCTAACAAAATTAAGGAAAAATTATCCTTCAAATAATATATATTTTTTTTTTTCAAAATTGAAAGCTACAAGTTAGAGTCAAGGAGAAATTCAAGTTTTGGAGTACAACATTCAGCTATTAAGGATTATTTGTGGTAGCCCAAGGCCTGCTGGACCTCATTGCCCTCATGACCTGTATTTTGAACAAAATGTGGCATTCAAGTTTGCTATAGGTTCTGTAGGTTATGACAAAGGTCTAAAAGACAACTTTCTCGGTATATGTATGTATTTATATTGAATATGAATTGAAGCCAAATGATGTCGAAAGACGACTTTGCATGTCAAAAATATTGCTTGAACGCAAATAAAATTTAGACATCGAACACAAACACACACAAAAATCACAGGTGAAACCTGGTCAAGCAGCCAAATCAATGTTAATGCCGAATATCTAAGACGCCAAAGCTCTGTATTTGGTGGGATTAGATGAGCGTGCTGTATTATGAGCTTCTAAGCTCGGCTGAAATCATCAATGAGGAACGCTACCGTCAACAACTCGTGCCGTTCCCATGAAAATCGGGTCTATGTTACCGGAACAGACCGGGAGTTTATATCCGACTAAAGACTGTCAACTCGACAGATTTCTGCCGCTACCACAACAACAATAACAACTCATCAAATTGAAGCGAGCGATTGGAAAAAACAACGAGATTCACGAAAAAACAAAAAGAAATAATTTTCCATGATGACAACGCATGTCGCGTTACATGTTACAAAGCCGGTTAAAAACTATCAGCGACTGTGAAGTTTTGCCTTCTTCGATCTAAACAGACCTTGCCACTTCTGACTACTATATTTTCCCGGCGTTGAAAAACATCCTTACTTGATTATCCCCCAGCAGACAGGGGATAGAATTTGCTCGGCGGCAAAGTATGTCTTTCGTAAGAGACGACTAAAAGCCATATGCACTGTGTCTGTATTTTTGGCTTGCCTTGAAATTTTAGCATAGTCCTTGTCAGAAATAGTGCTATAATACTCAGCCTGAAATGAAATTATAGGCTTTGAATGAGATTCCTTCTACAGAAAAGATATTGGAAGTTCAAGCGACAAATGTTACCAGTCATTGAGTTGTCGGGTTCTCAACTGGTAGTAGCATAAGCTACAAGGTCTGACCGGAGACTTAAAGCTAGTACCACGGGGAGCAGTTAGCCCTTGAAGTTCGCTGCTCATTGTGGTTTAAGCCTAAATGCAGATAAGATTGAAAATACACAGCACGGTAGAGGTTTTAGATCGGTCTCGAACCTGTCTAAGGTGGAAAAGATGTCTCCTCCCCCTAGACCGATTGGAACCAAAAGTACGTGCAAAAGGCATTTATTATTTGGGGTGCTGATCAACGCATTGTATTGAGCAATGTATGTGCTTTTTAAAGCAATGTGAGGTTAGGCCGTCGACATGAAGAAGTTCGAATCAATTGCCCGTAAGAACAACAAAGCGGCATTGGCCGACTGGCTTAGCCGAGCTATTCAAACACGGCGGCGAAGAACTGAAATTTATCAGTTTCTTTGTAAAATATGGTCGGACGAAAGCATGCCCAACGATTGGAGATAAGTGTGCTATGCCCAATCCATAAAAAAGGAGAAAATCTGCGCCAACTACCGTGGGATTAGCCTCCTCAACATCGCATATAAGGTTCTATCGAGCGTATTGAGTGAAAGATTAAAGCCCACCGTCAACAAACTGATTGGACCTTATCAGTGTGGCTTCAGACCGGGCAAATCAACAACCGACCAGATATTCACCATGCGCCAAATCTTGGAAAAGACCCGTGAAAGGAAAATCGACACACACCACCTCTTCGTCGATTTCAAAGCTGCTTTCGACAGCACGAAAAGGAGCTGCCTTTATGCCGCGATGTCTGAATTTGGTATCCTCCCAAAACTGATACGGCTGTGTAAACTGACGTTGAGCAACACCAAAAGCTCCGTTAGAACCGGGAAGGACCTCTCCAAGCCGTTCGATACCAAACGAGGTTTCAGACAAGGCGACTCCCTATCGTGCGACTTCTTCAACCTGCTTCTGGAGAAAGATAGTTCGAGCTGCAGAACTAAACAGAGAAGGTACCATCTTCTATAAGAGTGTACAGCTGCTGGCGTATGCCGACGATATTGATATCATCGGCCTCAACACCCGCGCCGTTAGTTCTGCTTTCTCCAGGCTGGACAAGGAAGCACAGAAAATGAGTCTGGCAGTGAACGAGGGCAGTCGTTGCACTCGCGACCTGGCTCTCACGTCACTGTTGAAAGTCATAACTTTGAAGTTGTAGATAATTTCGTCTATTTAGGAACCAGCATTAACACCACCAATAATGTCAGCCTGGAAATTCAACGCAGGACTGCTCTTGCCAACAGGTGCTACTTCGGACTGAGTAGGCAATTGAAAAGTAAAGTCCTCTCTCGACGAACAAAAACCAAACTCTATAAGTCACTTATAATTCCCGTCCTGCTGTATGGTGCAGAGTCTTGGACGATGTCAACAACGAATGAGTCGACGTTGCGAGTTTTCGAGAGAAAAGTTCTGCGAAAGATTTATGGTCCTTTGCGCGTCGGCCACGGCGAATACCGCATTCGATGGAACGATGAGCTGTACGAGATATACGACGACATCGTCATAGTTCAACGAATTAAAAAACAGCGGCTACGCTGGCTAGGTCATGTTGTCCGGATGGATGAAAACACTCCAGCTCTGAAAGTATTCGACGCAGTACCCGCCGGGAGAAGCAGAGGAAGAGGAAGACCTCCACTCCGTTGGAAGGACCTGGAGAAGGACCTGGCTTCGTTTGGAATATCCAATTGGCGCCACGTAGCGAAAAGAAGAAACGACTGGCGCGCTGTTGTTAGCTCGGCTATAATCGCGTAAGCGGTGTCTACGCCAATTAAGAAGAAGAAGAGGTTAGGCCGTCGTCAGCAGGTACTCACGTAAATCACAACGATTGTTGTTACTGGCTTATGGTGCATATCAGAAGAGGGTAAGAAAAATTTACTTGTTTCTTTCTTGGTCGCCAAGCGGACGCGTCTTTATTGAGATGGAATGCAGAAATTGACAGAAAGCTGGGAAAATGTTATAGCTCCGAAGAGCAATATTTGGAAAACCGTAAATTTTTAAACGAAGTAAATTGCGAGTAGTGTTTATTGCTAAATGGCCAATAAACTCAAGATCGTTACATAACATATGATAAAATATTTGTTTGATATTTAGTTTCACTAAACAAATATTAGGCTTCAATTTGCAATTTTTCAAAACTTCATTGTATCATTACACTATATTTGCATTACTTTGTCTAGCGAGTTTCCTACTGGATCGCTCACTTGTGACTCACATAACTAGCAAACCAAATCTTGACAGTCTTCAACATTTTTATAAAATTAATTTTGTAAAAAAAAATATTTAGTGCACAAAATTAATAGATATTTTATTTATTTTGGAATATTATTTTAAAAATTTAGTAAAAATATTAGGTTTAAGCACTTGTTTACAAGCTCAAAGGGGTTGAGAGCCAGAGCGCGTTCAAGCAAGGAGTTCAAGTAAGAAAATAAATAAATAAAAGCAGCGCATGCGCAGAACTCACAACAATTGTGATAACAACCCAGAAAGCGGACCATAACACATTGACCACAAGAAAGGCAGAAGTAAAGTGAAAAGACAAAAGAAAATTCAACAAATTGCATATTAGCAAGGCAATTAGAATTTTTAATTTTTTTTAAGTCAACAAAAACAGAATAAATTATTTAAAATAATTAAATTTGCAGTGAATTGAGTGTTTAGGAGACTAATTTCTATAATGAAAACAAATTGCTAGTGAATTACACGGGCGTTAAAGTGAAGTGTACACACGGCTGAGCAGCCTGAGAAGCATGAGATAAAGCGAATAGAAGAAGCTTAGTAGAATTCGAGCGACGAAAGCAACAAATACAACGGTGCAAAAGTGTGCGGCGTACGTTAACATGGCGATGACGGTTTGACGGGCATATTAATAACGGGAAATGTATGAAAATTAAACAATAAACAAATTTTTTGTTACGCAATCAATGAAAGAAAGTGCAAAATAACAAAAGACAATAATTTATAAAGCGGAAATAACATAGCGTGTAAGGGAAACACAAAGCAAAGTGGTTAAAGCAAAAACCACGGAGGAAAAAATCGACGTGCGTAGGACCTCTGTGTGCGCTTTGCCAGGATACACACAGCGGGTGCCACCCAAAAACAAAAAAAAAAAAAAAAAAAATCGAAAGCGAAGAAATATTTACTGCCAGCAAGTATCCTTAGCAGCGAGCTTATTAACGGCACCAAATCAGACATTCAGCAAATAAAAAGTGTACTTGTTGTTGTTGTATGTAAATAACGCATACGTGCTGCAGCAGTTCTAAGCGTAGCAATGTGTAAGTGTTGTTGTGGTTGTTGTTGTTTCTCAACATTCTTTTGTGCGTTTCTTTGTGCTCTGCTGGCACTTGAATAGCGTGTGTGTGGCCAAATGTGCGTGTGTGTGTGTCTTTACAAAGCACACTGTCGCCAAATTGTGTAACATACTTTGAGGCGCTGCACCCCACAGTCACCTCAAATCACTGAAAAACACGCTACAAGCCGAAATTTTTCGAAGCAAACGACACACTTCCGGCACTTGACCTCCTTGTCGCGCCCACAAGGCACAGCCGCGTACATAAATATATTTCCACTCATAATTACATGTGCAGGCATTTGCATATGCGTGAGTGGCAATCGCGATTTTTGTTGCTGTTGTGGTGTGTGGCATGCGGCATGCGTTTGTGTCAAATTAGTGTCGAGGTTGTATTCTGTGTGTGCCAAAATGTAAAAATGCCGAGAGCATCGCTATTTGTGTGCATTGTCTGTTGCGTTGTTGCATGCAACTAATTAGGGGTTTGTGCAGCAAGCAAACAAAACAAAACAAAACAAAAAATATGAAAGGGTGCTTTACTTTGCATTGTCATTATGCCGAAGACTGTTAGGCAGGCAGAGTTAATAATGGGCGTGGCTGTTGCAAGTATCAAGCCAAGAATTTCATTTTTTTCTTTTAGTTTTTTTTTGCAGTTACATACAAAAGTTGGGTTATATAAAATTTTTAATATTGAAGCCATGAAACTTGGTACACTTCAAAGAAGCTCATCAGTATAATAATTTACATTGAAAATCGAGATGGCTACTAAGTTTTTGTACGTAGATAGCAAGCTACAGAGTCGTTTTTTCTTCAGGCATTTGTTATCAAAAATGGAAGAATATGCCGAATAACAGCCCACCTCCCAACAAAGATTTTCATAAAGTTTAACGGATTTTTTATAAAATGCATCAAAAATTTCTATTATGTAAAACAAAATTTATAACAAATGAGTTTTTTGGTAATGAATATATTAAAACTGCCATTTTCAAAATGAATAAAAATCTCGAGCATATAGAATAAAACAAAGCAGATACCTCATATTTTTGCGTGTTTGTTTTTAATAGACAGCTACGGAATCGTTAAAAATGTTTACTTGCTTCATGAGAGTCAATCCATCTTTGTTAATTTCGATAATTTCGAAAAAGTTAAAGAAACAGTGCTTGAAAATCGAGATGTTAATATCAGAGAGATAGCAAAGGCTTTTGATTTTCTCTCTCTGATACCTACGCAGTCGTTTTATTTACTTAATAAGGTTCCTCTTATATCTTATAAAATATTTAATAGCACTTATTGACCGTTTATCCCTCCGCAAAAAATTCATGATGCCCCAAACCTCGAATATCGAAAAAAAAATTGGGCGGATTTGAGTTTTTTTAGTTTTGGCACGCATTTTTCTCTCCATTCCGCAATTGTTGACTTATTTGCATTTCAAAATCATTAATTAATATCTCATCGGTAGTTATATAATAATTCTCTCCATGAATGTGGGATTGAAATTCGCATGATGAGGCATGTCCAAAGATACTGCTTACGGTACTGTTTTTGAAAAAAATGAGCTGTATCTTGACGAGTCGAGCAAGAACGCATTTCGTACCCAAAATATCCTTCAAAGTCGTTTGAACGAACTCGCGAGTGACGTCGGGCTCACTTGCTATCTCTCTAACACTTGCCTGACGATTTTCAAGCACCATATCCTTCACTAATATTTTCATCAGGTGAACGAGGTATGTCCTCAACGATTTCTCGATCGCCTTTGAAGGCTTTGTACCACTCGTTGGCTTGTGTTTTTGAATCATCGTAAGCCCTTTCCAATATTTGCATTGATTTCGCAAACAAAATTTGGTTAGAATTACAAAATTTGGGACAAATTCTGGGTTCACTACTTTTATCCTTTGTGAAAATCACAATGCACTACTGAGATGTACCGACTTAAGCAGCTGTTGTAAATAAACTGCTTGAAAGATCGCGCTCATATTTGCCACTTTAACTAAGGACAGTCCTACCAACTTAGCGAAATACATTTTTTTGTAATATCATTTACACGGGGAATTGAATTACAATTTCCCGGGTTGTCACACTCTCTTTTTTCTCCTTCTTCTTCTTATCAGGACAGTTCTGGGTGGACCATTGCTTCCAAAAAAAAAATATATATATATTTAATGATTTATAACCGTGTCGCATTTCTCTGTTCTATATCTGAAGAAAAAAAATATTTTTATTGTGTATTAGTTTCTGATGTATTGAGACACGCATGAGACCACAATTAAAAAAACGTTGATTTTATCTTATATTCCATTGAAATAATCAACGATTTTGTGGTGAATTGGTTTTCATCGCGGAATCCTTCGAGAGTATTATTAGATTTCAGATACCTAATTTACTAAGTGGATATCCGTACTAGATACTAGAGGATATCCTATATACTAATTTGATCAAAAACTAAAGTGATGTGATGGTCGTGGTGTGGTTAATACCATCCTCCAGGCCAAACTGCCAACAAAGTATAATATTTGGTTCTTGATTTGACTCCCTATAACTTCTGGCTATTCAATAAATTCAAAAGGCCAATGCGGTGTATGCCGTTTTGACACTATTGAGGAGATAAAACCGAATAGAATAAGGGCATGAAAGCTATACTGGAAAAAGACTATTCGGAATGTTTCGATAACTGGAAAAAATTTGATAAAAGTGGGTGTTATTGTACGGGGAATAAGGGAATATTTTGAGATGTAGAGAGAAGAAGGGAATTTTGAAAGGAATTAAACTGATTTAAAAGTATAAATGCAGAATTTACATTTTTATAAACGAATCCACCTTCCTTTTGGAGCATAGTAGTATTTGTACATATATGTAGTATTTTATGGCTTCGAAAAGCTATTTTTCATGGCGTTGGTTTTCTTGTATGTAATGATTTTCTTGAACTCAAATATTTCAAAAATTATACGTTTCAGCTATTGTTGTTTCTGCGTTCACGGTATGTATTCCAGACGAGGTCGAAAAAATTTAAATATCAATGGCTTTTCTGAATGCTTAGATATGCCAATGTACTAAATGGTTAACTAATAACATCTTATCTCACGAATAATATGATATTTGGCATGTAAGCTTGTGAAATTTCAATGGTTTTTTTTTGTTTATTAAGGTTTTTATCAAGAATATAAAATTAGTTGTGACAAAAGTAGATTTTGAACAACAACGTAGCCTAAGTTTCCGCAGAACCTTCGTTTATAAGGCAAGCAAAGGATTTTGTTGGAATATTACCAAATTCTTCAAGGCTTGTTTCATGGCGAGTTCAAAGTCCGAGTTATACACTTAGTGAGGTATTATCGACTATATAATTTGGGAATAACAGACAGATTATTCTTACCTTTGTTAAAACACATGAATAGTACTTTCCAATCGGAAAATGTTCCTAATTTTGAAAATAAACTTGAGTCGGTTGCAATTAATTTGAACTTCAGATGTTCTATCTGATGTTGGCTTCAACCCTGAATCAGAATTTCAATCTGGAAGCATTTGTGACATTTTGTATGGAATAAGTTAAAGGTATGGTATCATACTCAATCTAACAGATACTTTTTTCAATAGTCTTTTTTGGATAGATCCCGCGTGCATCTGTGTCAAAATATCATGTTGCTTTTGTTCAGTACTGTTTGGCATTTCATCATTGAAAGGCTTACGCCTGAACAACGTTTACAAATCAGAATCGTCGAGATTAAAATTGTAAGCGTACAAAATACAGCTTGTGCAGGAACTAACTATACTCTAAAGTCTATGCAGACAACTCGGCTTCGATTCAGGCCTTTGAGCAAATGCTCGAACAAGTCATCAAAAATTGGACTCAATAGATGGACTATCTGATACGTAGCTGCGGCCAACATTTGAAAGAGATAAGAGTAAAAAAAAATAAATTCAAAAAAAGGTTCTTTCGAATGATAAAAAATATTTCCCATTAAATTTGAAGTTTATGTGTATGTGAGCGGGAATGGTGATTCACTGAACAGATGTAATTGGCTCTATTTCTCTCGAATATAGCCATTGTCCTAAGGTGACCCAACAACTCCTCCAAATATCGGAAGTGGCCGGTGCACTGGATAATATCAGATACATCCTAAATGTAAGAAATCGGTGTGGAGGTTGAGGACTAACTATGATAAGCTTATAAAGCAACCGCTTTTTCCTCGCTCTTTTACCTTCGAAAGCTAGATTGGGCAGAGTCGGTGGTGTGCAAAGTGTCGTTAGAGCTTTCAATAGTTCTAAGCTTTCACTTCCTTATCTATATACTCATAGTCTCGTTCGTCTCCTTAAAAAGCTTATCAGACAAACAAGACTCTACATGGCTGCATAATTAAAAATATGATTTGTAGAAATCAGCTATGTTTCGAACGTCACCGGTGTAAGCTTTTCGAAGATGCTTAAAATATCTGCCTTTGCTATGACATTCCAGAAATATACTTTAAGCCTCATTGAAAATAAGTTTCACACTTTATAAAGAAAACTGACTAATAAAACACCCTATATTATTTATATTTTCAGCTAAAACACCGTCATTCGATAAGGATCGTGACTACATCGGCTTTGCCACACTACCCGAGCAGGTGCATCGGAAATCAGTAAAACGTGGTTTCGAATTTACGCTCATGGTTGTCGGTGAATCAGGCCTAGGCAAGTCAACGCTGATCAATAGTCTGTTTCTCGGTGACCTATACAAAAATCGAGTAGTACCCAATGTTGAAGAGCGGCTCGAGAAAACGACGCGTGTCGAAAAGAAGACAATGGATATAGAAGAACGCGGTGTACGCTTACGCTTAACGGTAGTTGATACACCCGGTTTCGGCGACGGCATCAACTGTGAGGACAGTTGGCGCGTCTGTACCGCCTACATCGACGAGCAGGTGAGTGCGATGACATGAAAAGAGAATAATTGTGTATGAAAACTAATGTTGCACGTTTACTTGCGCGCGCAGTTCCGTCAATATTTCACAGACGAGAGTGGACTGAATCGTCGCAATATACAGGATAATCGTGTGCATTGTTGTTTGTACTTTGTGCCGCCGTGGGGCCACAGGTGAGTCTTTTGCCGTTAAGCCTGCCTTGATATTGAATTAAACTTTAATTTGCGTTTGCAGTCTACGTCAGATGGATCTGGATCTCATTAGGCGCCTACACCGAAAGGTCAATATAGTGCTGGTGATCGCCAAGGCGGATTGTCTGACCAAAAATGAGGTGCGCAAACTCAAGGAGCGCATACTGCAAGATTTGGAGGATAACAAAATACAGTTATATCAGTTTCCCGAATGCGATTCGGACGAAGATGATGACTTCAAACAGCAAGATCGCGATCTAAAAGCATCGATACCATTCGCCGTTGTCGGCAGCAACACGATACTTGAGGTGGCGGGCAAAAAGGTGCGCGGCCGCCAGTATCCCTGGGGTGTGGTGGACGTGGAAGATCCCGAACATAGTGATTTCAATAAGTTACGCACTTTCCTCATCTCGACACACATGCAAGATCTGAAGGACACCACACAGGATGTGCACTACGAGAACTTCCGTGCACAATGCATCTCACAGATATCGCAACATGCGCTCCGAGAGCGCGGCAAATTGAAGCGCGACTCAATTAGCTCGACCAATGGTTTTGATGCGGCCATTTCGGAAACCGATCGTCTGTTGTTGCAGAAAGACGAAGAGATACGACGCATGCAGGATATGCTCACGCAGATGCAGGAGAAACTCAAACAGACACATTTGATGGAGATGAAGAAAAACGACAGTGTTATCGATGTTTAAGCGCAAACAAAGAGAGAGAAAGGGAGAGAGAGAGAGAAAAAGAGAGAGAGATAGAGAAAGAGAGAGAGGGTGCTACAGAGTAACCAGCAGAGAGCAGCTTGTTTGGAGGAGTAAAATTACTTTGTAGGCGTGAGCTCGAACCCCAGCAAATCCAAAAAGTACCAATATTTCGCGCACAACTGTACAACACTGAGTATTTATGATTTGGCAAATACTTTTTTAAAGTAATGCTAGAAGCACAGACACATACAAATATACATATATTACAATATAGAGTACACACAATTAGCTTAGTTTGAGCTTAAATTAAACCAAACAGAGTTAGGTTAGGTTCCCTAGCACAAATACTAGGCGCACCAAAGTGTTTTCTGAGCTCATTTAGACTTCGATTTTCATTTTCGAAATTTGGCCACACACATACCAGTGCATAAAATAAGAAAATATTCTCAAATATATAGAGACACAACGATCAGCTGATTTAAGCATTATTTTAAAGCGTTGATAATCCCAAAAATTGGCAAAATATTTATTCCCCCACACACTCACACACAAATCCATATAAATGCATTCCAAATCCATCATTACGAAAGTGTAAGATTTATATAGTCTGCAAAACGAATAAGCGGTTTTTTCTAGAATCCAAACGTTAGCGGTATTCACAAGCGTTAAATAGCTACTTACTAATCAATTGCATATTAGAAGCGATCATATTTAAACGAAAAATATATAATTACAAATAATAATAAAAATAAATTTACAAAAACATTTTCGAAAATAGCGATGCATTTAAAAAATATTTGCATATTAAGAGTTCAAATTGGATGGCAACATGAACATTTTTTTCATAACAAAACTACAGGGATGTGCGATTAATCGATTGTGGCTAAAATGAGCGATAATAAATGAAAGGAAAATAATCCAATATTTTTTATGTATGTATATATCTATATATCGTCAGTTTTTAGATTTTCTTTCAACTGTGGCTAAATCTTGTTGCTAATAGAAGTTAATTAATTCAAATTTAATTGGCTTGAATTTAAGTAAATTGATTGTAATTGAAAAGTTTTTATGTAATTAAAATTTAAAAAATTTAAATTAAATTAAATTAAATAATTAATATAGTAATTTAATTTAATTTCAAACATAATTTAATTCAATTTAATTTAATTTAATTTAATTACTATATTAATTAACTAATTTAATTTAATATTGAATAATTTAATTTCAAAATTAATTGAATTAATATTTAATTAATTTAATTTAATTAAGTTTGAAATTAAATAAAATTAATTAATTAATATAAATAGTAATTAAATTAAATTTAATTAAAGTAAGTTCGAAATTAAATTAATTTAATTAATTTTTCATTGCTCTTGTTCCATAAATCACTTTAAATAAATCCAAAACTCATTATTCTCTTTTGAATTGAACAAAATTAATTAAATTAAATTTATTGCTCTTAATTAAAACATTTTGTATTAATTTAATTAATAATTTTAAGACTTTTAGTTCAATAAGACATGTGGGCTTAATAACAGACATTACGCTGGACTAAACTTTAATCTAACTGTAGTCATTTGGAAAGTTTTTCAATATTATTATGAGCATATTTCTGATAAGCGAGCTATCATCAAAAAATAAAATTACAAACTTTTAATTTTAATAATTTTTTTTTTATTTTAATTTTTTTTACAACAAATTTTGTTTTTGATTCTACAAAAAATTATTTTTTTTTAATTTTAATTTTTTTTTTAATTTTAATTTTTTTTTAATTTTAATTAAATTTAAAAATTACATTTTTTATCGAAAATGTTGTTTATGTTTTTATAAAAAAATTAAATTTTGTTTATAAAACTGACTTATTTTTTTTACAAAAAAATATTTTTTAATTATTAATTCAATTTTTTACATTTTTTAATTTTTTGCTATTTTAAAATTTTCAATAGTTAAAACTTCACATATGTATTTTTAAAAATTAATAAACCGGGTATAAATGTTATAAAAAATATCATATTATAAAAAAAATATTGCTTAAAAAATGCTTAGTCATAATCGATAATCGCCACAACCCCATTACGAATTTTTTGAAATTAAATAATTATCTGCAAAAGCAAATATAATAATAAAAGCGAATCATTTTAGCAAAAGCATAACAGTATTGCTATAAAAAATCATTTATCATGCAAGCAAAGAACAAAAAAAGAAAAAATGAAGGAAAATATAAGAAAGTTTGAAGGAAAACATACCAAAGCAGTGAGCGTATCAGCATTAAGCGTGTATTGTTTATAAGTAGACAGCGTGCGAAGGGCGTGAGCAGGTCTGCAAACAATTATAAAAATATAATTAATTTAAAAAAAAAGTAATTAATTATCAGTAATTAAAAAACAAATTAAAAATATAATTAAATAAAAAAAATTACTATCAATAATAAAAAAATAATTAATTAATTATCAGTGAAAAAAAATTTTATTAATTAAAAATTAAAATATAAAATAACATAAAAATACGAAATATGAATTTAAAACTTAATTAAAAAAAATTAATTAAATTAACAAAATTATTAATTGCAATTAATTTTAATATATTAAAGTAATAACATTATTAATTAGAATAAATTTTAATTTGAAAATACAAAGTATGAATTTAAAAATTAATAAAATATAATTAATTAAATTAAAAAACATAATTAATTAAAATTAATTTTAATTTGAAAATACAAAATATGAATTTAAAATTTAATAAAATAAAATTAATTAAGTTAATAAAATTATTAATGATTAATTACAATTAATTTTAAAGCAACCTTTCAATAAGTATATCGTCGTCTGCTATTATAGTTAAATTGAATATTGTTGTAATTATATTTTTGCATAAGTTTTTTATGTAAAACTATCTTACTAACTAAACAAACTAACTGCGAAAACACACACACATATACTACATACATTTTGTATTATATTTTTATTTTTAAGCTATAACGATTTACATAAATTAACTATACTCACACATACAAACACACATTAACTACATCTGCTTAATTGTATATAAGTACAGTTATGCAGCTGGAAAAGTCTTTGAACTCGCTGCAGCTTAATGCAGCGAATTGTCAATTTGAAGCTCAACTAAACACCAACTTTCACACTACAAACACTCGAAACATATTTACATACAAACATAACCTATAAACATATTTCGGTTGCAAAGTCTTGTATATGATGTGTTAGAATTATGTTAAACTATGTGAATTGGTGACGACTTTGTTATTTGATGGATCAAATTTGTTGGTGCATCGCATTTTCCTTGGTTATATAAATGCTGTTTATATATATTTTGTAAAAGTGAAGCGAACACATGAACACTACATACTACTACAAACAAACACATACAGACAAATGTGAGTAAAATTACGCTATGATTGCTATTACGAACTATATTATATTTTTATTATTATTGTATTTTCTTATTATTATTATAATGATAATGGGAATAAGAAGCGATACGATTTATTTAGTATTTTAGAATTTTAAGATTAAAAGCTCATAATAAATTATTAACTGATGATATAAAAAAATATTTTGCTGTTTATTTGAGCTATCAACGAACTTCTGCAGTAGCGCCATCTAGGCGTTCAAACATGCATTTCGACTGCAAGTAGTATCGGACTGATTTTATCGATTTTTGCCAATACCACATACTATTAACATGCCAGATGCCAAAAAAAAGTTGTTCCCTGGGTTTCATTAAGGTACCTCACATACAATCACCATTCATATGGGGTAAAGACAGCTGGATGTTCGAAAATCCTGATATTAGCTAAATCTATATAGCTAAATATATCTATTTTAGATTACAAAGATACACTGTTAGGAGTAAAATTCGCTCTCTTCTTTTCATTGGGATAACTCACATATTGGCCGATATATGCGGAATAAAATCACCCGGAAGTTCGAAAAACTTTATATTAGGTATATGGGGGCTCAGAGAAGTATTGACCCGATTCAACTACACGCATATATTATTATCAAGAAGAAACTCCCAATTGTATATCTCACATATGTACCGATATTTTCAGTCAAAATTCAACTATAGATACTGAGGTCCACATATTTGGTACCTAGGGGCTTGAACAGTTTTGGTTGGATTAAGCCATGATTTACTTATAAAGTGGCATAGTTAAAAGGAATTATTCGTGAAAAGTTGTATCCCGTTATAACAATTCCTTTCGGACTTGTGTACTGGAGAGTGAAGGAATCAAATGGAATTTCAAATTTTGACATATGGAAAATAGGCATGGTTGCAGTACAATTTCGCCCATTTTTAAACTGTCACATAGGAATATGTTAAAAATGCTTCATAATAAATTTAGTTGAAATCAGTCGCTCGGTTCCCGAGATATGCGATTTCATCAAAAAGTGGGCGGTGCCAAGCCCATCATTAAATTTTCACACAGGTTCCCATGAAACTGTCGCTGTCACTGATTTATTGTGCTGGGCAAATTTGGTTGTTGTGGCTTTAGTCGTTTGGGAGATGTTTTTCTTAAACTTATTAGAGAACAGGACCTAGCCCACTTTTCCAAAATTGTTTACCCTCAAGTGTCCCTTGCTACTGCAATCCCCTGACCCAAATTAGAGTTTTATATTTTAATATTTAGGAGACTCTTAAAGATGAAAATTATAAAGAAACGAGAAACCCAAATTATACTCTCAATATAATTCATGAAGTGAGCACCATTTTATATTGTAGTAAATGCCAAAAAGATTACAGGCAACAAATTTTACTTCCACATGTGTGGATCGAAGACAAGTCACCCAAGTAGTTAATGCTAAATACTTTTAAAGCCATGTTTTAAGGATATATGTAAGTAAACAACAACATTCGTGACTAGGAGAGTTATGAAACACAGAATGATATGTAATATTATGTGATATTATTAATCAAAACAAAACAATAGACATTTTTGTTCATGGATAGGTATGTACCTATGTATGGTAAAATACATACTTTTGTAGTACACATTCTGGGGTCTGAGGTATTTCAAATACGATCTAATCAAATATTACCCGGACTGACCAAAATAACACAACATTTCCACGCAAATTTTTTTATCACCTTCAAAATAGAATATCGTCATTTTTGCAAAAGATACAACTTTTTTGGTTAGCATTGATTCCCTTAATACCCAAAATATTAACCAAAATGTGTTCAGTGTGCTGTTTGTATAACTCTTTTGACGTTATCGTCATTAAGAGAGGTGATCCACCTGAGGCAAGTTTTCAATGACTTAAAGACATTGGCATTTGCAACGACTCCTTAGCCGTCATTCCAATGGAAACACAAAATTTTAAACAAACTCGTTCAATTTTTTCCCATAGTAAAAATCGCGAGACAAATTTTTGACATCGCATTCAAACCAAATTATGTGATCTACCTATCTACAGGTATCTCTACTGTGCCTAGCATTTTTATAATTTGAAGATTTGTTGAATGGAAAGGTTTATAATATTTTTATTAGAATCTTCAAAGCTCTTTATTCCTTAAAGGCATTCATCCGGAGAGCTCTTACAAAAGTCAATCTGTTTTTCAAAATTTATATATTTATAAATGTTATATGTATATATTTGAATGAAGTGGTACTTTAAAGGGTTACATGGGTTTTTTTCGGGTAAAAAAAAAGCTTTTTTCAACATTTTTTTTCTCATATAAAAATTGAAATATTTTATTGGCATTTTTTATTATTACAAACATACGTTAATTAAGAAATCCTGAAATTTTTGCAAAAAAATATTTTAAGCTCAGCCACTGCGACGCCATTTCCGGTGACTCCTCGTAAAAAAGATGCGCCCGCGTTGGCAGGGTTACTCTTTACAGCATCAACTTAAGTGAAAAAATACGTGTTTTCGTTAAAGCCTTAACTTAGAACTTGGGCAAAGGAAAAAAACCTGAAAATTGGATTTATGGCAGACATTTTTACAAAAAAATGAAAATTTCGCGACATTGTTTTTTTTTCAAATAGTTGTCTTTAAGAATTGTGTCTCCAAGAGCTGTGTAAAATTTCATGAAGTTCGGTTGAGTAGTTCTCGAGAAAATTTACCAACCGACTTCGAAAACACAGTTCCGAAAAACGCGATTAAAGAAGCGCACAAATTCTCAAGACTGTAACTCCGAACCTATTAGTTACTCGGATCAAAAAAAATTAGGTCAATATTCTAGAGGTGTTGTAGAATTTAATAAGATAATAAAAAGTTCCATTTTATGAAGCCCGTGAACCCATGTAAACCCGTAAGACTCTGTTGCTGTGGACACTTAATTCTCCTTACAAATATTAGGCTACGTTCAATTTAGTATAGACTCATAAACTTCTCCCGGCTACAGAGCAAAAATAAAATGTAAATAAGGCAACTAAAATGCGATCAATCAAAACACCAAACACTTACCATCGAAAATTTTTTTTTACACGCAGGAGGAAGTAATTGCCAATTCAATTCATCGTTTGGCGGCGGAAGCTTGACGTGTGACTGGGTTGCCGAAGCGCATTAACAATATTCTGTACTGCGCTATCAGACGAACTGCTTTAGCGATCGCCAGCCAAGACAACAACCATAACTTGATGGTAATGCAGTGAGCAATGTCTTTGGACGACGGTTGCCATTTAAGATAGCAAACTGTTGGCATTTATTGCAAAGTGGCAATATCGCAGTTGCTCAGTTTTACATGCCACATGACTTGCGACAAAATGGCAACTATGCGAGACTGTTTTCAGTGGCATCCATGGCGATTTGTCGCAAATCACAAACAGCTGTTGATTCATAACACGCATTTGGGATTTTTTTACAATAAAAATGAAAGAGGTAAGCGCATACCATTATAAAACTGTATTTTTCTTTATTTTGTTAATATTCAGGAATAAATTGTTTATGTGTTTATAGAAAAAACGCGCGCGCATAAACGGCACTTTTCGCTGGAGAGAACAGCAAACGATAGACTTGCTTACGATTGTCGCGGACAAGGTGAAGGATAATCCAGACCTATTTGAGGTAATATTTATAAATATATATTTGTATAGTAAGCTCATTTCACATTTAACCTTCCAATACCAGAAACCAACTGCACAAAAATTTTACGAACGGATTGCGGAAAGCGCGCCAAACTTAAAACACATAAAATGGGATATTATGCGCACCAAAATGCGGCATCTCAAAACTAGTTTTATATCCGCACTCAAGTGGAAAGAGCAGCATGACGCAGGCTTACTTGAGAATGGCGATGTTATAGAGTACATAAAAAGGATGTGTCCATTTTACGATGAGCTGCACGCAATATTTCGAGAGCGCATAAATATCCAACCATCATTCATCTTTCAGTCCACAGAGTCTGTATCATCGTTGGAGCACAATGAAGCGGAGCATAATGAAACGGAGCTGAGTATAGCGTTAGACATGGACGCAACTACTTCGAGCACATTAGCCAGTGCGACCGATACACTACCGCAGGCATCTTCAGAGAATATAGTCGATTCGTCCGCTATTTTCAAACCGACCAATGTCACCACACCGAAAATTTATTTGAAGAGACCACGCGACAGCTCGAGCTCATTTGCCTTACTATACGAAATTCAGAAGAATTTATTAGAATTAGAAAAACAAAAACTCGATTTCGAAAAAGAAAAAGAGGCAAACAGTTTCAAATTACAGAAACTAAGATTGGAGAAGGAAGAAAGAGTCGAAATGGAAAAAATCAGACTGGAACATGAGCGCTTGAAAAGCTTAAATAGCTCATGAGGTGCCAAAATCTGTTATATTCGTAATATTATTTGATATGTGATTGAAAATGAAAATGATTCAAATTAAAAAAATAAATATTTTGGATAGTTATATCACAATTTATAAGTTAAATATTTTTTTTTTGTTTTTCTTTATAAAAATATGTTTATTTTAAAAAGGTTACTGTAAACATAAAACGCGTTTTTTTTGAAACATTGTTTTCATAGCCGGTTTCTCCAAAACGACTGAACTAAACACATACACTCGACTTTCTTGGATATATTTGTCGGGTAATGATCAAGGGAATGCGATTTCGATTTATTAGGCCGCACTGAAGTATAAATTTATTCACAAAAGACGAATTTTTTGGAAAGCCGACATTTTGTCAAAAATTTTAATTTGACTATTTCCTGGCTACATCTATAGTAAATAACAAGTCTCTTCTGGTTTTTGGATTTCAGATTATTTCGACGACTCAAAAATGTTGTCGCTCAGTTTAATCAGTTCGATTTACTCTTAAGAGGATATTCTAGTCTAGAGCCATGAATTTCAAATAATTTTTGAAGTGCTGCGAAAAAGTCAAATAATATTTTTCCTATACATTTTAATAATATTGGTAGTCGAAAAAGGCTTTTCGTATTTCTAATCAAATTTCAACTTTTTGTTTTTATATTTATAATGAACTTTAATGAACCAAATATGTACCATTTTGGTCGATCACTTTTTACCATTTTTTCGCTAGAGACATTATTCCATCAGTGCAAAACTTTTCTAAAAAACTGCGACAAGTAATTTTCTATTGAATGTAACTTTGCTCCATTAAGGGAGTTCTGTCGAAACAAATGGTAGTCCGGTGATACAAGGTCAGGGCTATATGGTGGATGCATCAAAACTTCCCAGCCAAGCTCTCCCAGTTTTTGTCGAGTCATCAAAGATGTGTGTGGTCTAGCGTTGTCCTGATGGAAGACGAAGTCCTTTCTGTTGATCAGTTCTGGCCGTTTTTTTCGATTGCATGCTTCAATCTCATCAGTTGTTGACAGTAAAATGTAGAATCAATGGTTCGACCAGGCTGGAGCAGCTCATAGTGGATGATTCCTTTCCAATCCCACCAAACACTCAGCATAACCTTTCGAGACGTCAATCCTGGCTTTGCGACCATTTGTTGAGCTTCACCACGCTTGTACCATGATTTTTTTTGCACTTTATTGTCGTATTTGATCCACTTTTCGTCTCCTGTTACCATTCGCTTCAGAAATGGTTCGATTTCATTTCGTTTCAGCAAAGTAGCGCAGATGTTAATTCGGTCATTCAATTTTTCACAAACAATTCATGTGGTACCAAAACATCGGGCTTTTTGCATTTTTTAAACCGTTAAACCTTAAGTTTAAAACCGTTTGATGATGAATGTTAAGTTCCTTAGCGATATCATGGCTGTTTATGTGACGGTTCTGGTCAGTATTTTCCATTATTTCATCGACTTTTCAACGATAGATCGACCAGAGCGAGATCCATCTTGCACATCGAAATTTCCAGAACGAAAGCGAGCGAAGCTACACGAACTGATACTGTAAACTTCACAAATTACTTTTTTTATTTGTTAAATGAATCCTAAAATATCACCTTTCCAGCAAAATATGGTGTGACACAATGTGATTAGTAGCACTGGAGATATATGACTTCAACGACATCTATTGATAAAACACGAAAAGACTTTTTCGACTAGTCATTATATGCTAACGACTATTGTAACAGCTTTTAAAACACATTTTTGATATTTTCTTAGGTTTTTCTAACGTTTAAGTTGAAGTCAAATCTACAGAATTTTTCTATCACCTACAGATATTCTGTAAGTTGTGTCTTTAGATTTTATAATACTACTGTGATTAAATTCAAAGGTGAATTAATTTCAATTAATTTATACATCGCGTATAAACCGTCTTAAATTTGAATCAGCAAAATTTAATTTTTCTGTAAGTTGGTAGTACTGTTAGTGATATTTATGCTAAATTTTACGTCAAAATATTTATTGGTATTTGAGATTTGCGTCGTTTTGTGAGGCTCTAAAAGTGTATGCTTCGATTTTTACTATGTCTGAATTTATTGAGCAAAGAAGTGCGATAATGCACCATTCATCATCATTTCGGCACATTTTCAACTAATATCGTGCCACAACCACCGCATTTGCCTGACTTATCTTCGTGTAACTTCTGGCTATTCAGCAAATTCACATGACATCACTCCGAGCAGTGGCCAGTACGTCCAGCACTCACTCCGGGACAAAAAAACGTTACCAGTGAACCTCTAGTTGATCCCAAAAAGGTATTCCTACCACCTTTGCATATTAAATTAGACTTAATGAAGAATTTTGTTAAGGCAATGGACAGAAATGGAAGAGGGTTCTTGTATCTGAAACAAAAATTTCCAAGAGTCAGTGAAGCAAAAATTAAGGAGGGCATATTTGTGGGTCCGCAAATAAGAGAACTAATGAAAGATGAAACATTTGTGGAAATGCTCAATGAAACTGAAATACGAGCCTGGAGTGCCTTTAAAAGCATTGTTAAAAATTTTCTTGGAAATGTGAAAACTGACAATTACAAAGATCTTGTGACTGAACTACTTACTGCCTATAAAAAAATGGGTTGCAACATGTCCCTTAAAATTCACTTTCTGGACTCCCATCTGGATTTTTTCCCCGAAAATTTAGGGGCCGTAAGTGACGAACATGGGAAACGGTTCCACCAAGACATTTCTGCTATGGAGAAACGGTACCAAGGCAAGTGGAGTGCCAGTTTGCTTGCCGATTACTGCTGGACATTGTTAAGGGATACTCCAAAAACAAAATATCGCCGAAAAACATCGACAGTAACATTTTAAGGTACTCTTTGGTTAACAAAATAATACATCAATAATATATCTAACGCTGCTTTTTTTAACTAAAATCCTCATAGCAAAAAAACTATAGGTGATAGAAGAAATATGTAGCTATTTTCTGTATTTGTGGCAATTGTTACAAAATAAACCCTTTGTTCTATTCCTGTCACAAAAACAAGTGGATTTTTGTTTACCAGTGCTATTGAACATCTTCTATGGAATTGTAAGGTCTTATATTTCTTGAGGACGTCTCGAAAGTTGCACAGGTAAAACCTTTTATAACTTCATCAACAGCAAGAAATGGTTCAGAAAGGAGGCAATAGGTGTTCATACATATGTATGTATGTACATATGTAAACGCGTAGATGAGTGTATTTATGTCCATAAAAACTATTTTCGTTTCTTATTTTATTTTTCTTCCTCGATTACGTAACTTCGGAACATCAGAAAAAGGCAACGTGTACCAAGATAAACATAAATATGTTCTTACACACCTTTATATTTTTACTAAAAATCTGATTATCTCTTCTTTTGACACAATTTCTGAAAAAACATACCGTTATCAAATAAAAAAAAAAACAAAAAACGCAAATAATTCTGCATAAATTGCTCCTCCATTCATTCATTTAGCATCACAGTTATTTATTTAATTTTATTTTTATTTTAAGTAGTGGAGGCACACCTGCAAAACCGCCTGTGCGAAGGTGCCCGACTGCTCCGACGCGATGGAATGCGTCATATGGATTGTGAGCATGCGCCACAGACGCAGAAATATGTCAGTTTGCAAGCAGAGTTGCCGTTTTTGGAATATTTTGAAAATAATTAAAAAAAATACAAAAAGATTCTCGATGGAACGATTCGACTCTCGAGCTACTGCTTAGGGATAGTACAATCAAGTGGTATACTGACGGCTCGAAAACGTCAGAGGAAATTGGCGCAGGAGTCACAGGACCACGCATAAAATCAATACCTATGGGAAGTTTTCCGATCATTTTTAATGCAGTAGTCTTTGCCATAAGTCAGTGCATAGAGATAAACCAACCAACGCAACGAACGTTCATACTTAGGGATAGTCAAGCGGCACTTAAACCAATCTCTGCCTTTGAGATCAAATCGCTACTGGTATAGGAGTGTAGCAAACGGCTGAACAGGCTAGCGGAACTTAACCAAGTACACCTCATCTGGGTACCCAGTCACAAAGGTATAGCCAGCATCCACTAACATGGTAGAATCTGAACCTTTCCTTGCGGTGGGTCCCGTACCATAAAGGTGCTGATCCGCAATTAAGAAGGAGTAGGCAGAGAGAAATATTGGCAACAACTCCAAGGCATGAGCCATGCCAAGTTGCTAAGGGGGGGGTTACAACCTCAGCAGGTTTAAATATGTAATCAACTTCCCTAAAGACAAATTTAGACTACTTGTCACATTCTACACTGGCCACTGAAAGCTAAAAAAGCACTTATACAACATGGGCCTAGCTTCTTGCGTGAATTGCCGATACTGCGACGGGGAGACTGAAACACCAGAACACTTGTTAATTGACTGTATGGCAGTCTGAAAGCCCTTGGATCCATGTTTTCAAACAGGGATCACATCGTCTCGCTAGCACCGAGAAGTATATTGGACTTTGTCAATATTGTAAGGTTAGATGAGTCTTTTTGATTTAGTAGAAGGCACAATAGACCTAAGGCTGCGATGCATTCCTCGTCTATCTATCTAACAACTTATGTGCTATTTCAAGCAGTGTGAAAGATAAAGTAAAGACTGTCTCTAAGACCTTGAATCACACCAAATCTTACAACATTCACTAGAGAAACAAGAATTTTAACAATTAAGGTTGAAAGAAGTGTGGATTCGATTCCTTCTTGTGTTAATACAAATACCTTTGTAGCGTGAGACACTTATTAATGGGCTTACACCGCAATAGTTTAAATTCAAAATAGCACTTTAGCTTAAAAGTGACTTCAAAATTTTAAAAACTCCTCTAGTCGCTTAGGTCTGCCTCACTTGATAGAGTTTGTAGAATGTCTGTTTCAAAGCCTATATCTGGCTTTATCATTTGATCAAAAATGACCCGCACTGGTTTATATAAATGGTGCTTCTTCTACATATATCCTATGTCTACGGAATAATTAAAAATTTTGCAGAATGTGGAGTTTACTTTGCAACGAACACAAGTGTTTGGGTGGCATAAGGTATTCAGTAAGGGTTGTGAAGTCAACGAAAACTTGCCTCAGGGCAGTCTTCCACCTCTGTTAATCGAAAAAAACCAAAAAAAATGAATAAATGAAGATCGGTGTGTTGTCATCACAGAGATATGTATGTAGCAGAGGATCTCCGCTTATTGACCGACTAAATACATTTTGGTTAACGTTTTGGGTATGAAGTGCGTCAATGCTACACTCGTAGCAAAAGACCTTGCAAAAATGGCATCGAGTAGAACGTCTCCAAGGAGATGCTTTACAACGCTGGCGACCCTCATTTATCAAACGGATCATTGATAGTGACGAGACGTGGCTTTATGAATATATCAACAAAGCTGTAAAACAATCTGGTTATTCATCTATCTATTATCTATTTTGATGGCGATAGTATAGATTGTTTTCACAATCCGGGTCGTTTTTGATCAGTTGGTGTAAAAGTGAATTAAGCAAAGCAGAAGCCGGTTTAACCACTGAAATGTTCCCATTGGCATCTCTGCTTGGCTAACTGCCGACAACTGCCAACCGCATATGCTACCAGATTACAAAAACAAAAGGCAATTCAAGCACGAACACTCCCAGCTTTCGGCGGCTACAACAGTGCTATTACTGATGCTACATATTACAACAACATTCATAAAACATAAAAGCATTCATTTACAAAAAGCAAAGAGTTTGAAGAGTTACGGAAGGCGGGGGACAGCTTGTGTGGCTTGCCTACCGAGTAAGCGGTGCTCAATGTGGGTGCCAAGGTGCAGAAAAATTAAGCGCAACTCGTGTTGTAACAACTGTCAGTCGTCATTCAAGTAAACAATTTCACTACAAATGAGATGAAATGTTAAATAACAAATTACCGCAAGACGCACACACATATTTATATACTTAAGTGTGTGTAGTAATTAAGTGTTTGACACCGCTTCAATGGGCGCACCAGCGCTGCTGAGTCTGCGGGCGTTTTGTGGAGTGTCAAATTGCCAACAAATCAATTGCGACTGATGAATGAGTCAAAACTGAAATGAAATGCGAATGAAGAGTGAAGAGAGGGCGGTGATAGGGTGTGAAGTTAGCACAAGCACACGTTTACTGTTTCAGTTTATATACCCTGAATGGGGTATATGTAAGTATATAAGTTTGAAATACCCAAACGGAAACGCTGGAGATCCTAAGAAATGTATAAAGTATATAATAAAGGATCAGACTGACAAGCTGAGTCTGTATAGCCATGTCTGTCTATCTACCCCTCTAACTGTTTAGACACGAATTAGGTCCTCGGTTTTTGAGATATCAATCTGAAATTTTGCACACGTCCTTTTCTTACCAATAAGCTGCTCATTTGTTGCAACCGCCGATATCGGACCACTATAGCCTACAGCTGCCATACAAACAGAACGATCGGAATCAAGTCCTTGTATGAAAAACTTTTTCATTTAACGGGATATCTTTACGAAATTTGGCAAGAGTTATTACCTTTGAAAATAGTGCAATATCTCGAGAAATTATTAAGATCGGACCACTATAGTATATAGCTGCCCTACAAGCTGAACGTTAAAAAGCTTATCCTTGCATGGAAAGCTTTCTTATATCTTCAGATATCTTCACGAAATTTAGCACAAATGATTATCCAAGAAAATGTTGCAATCTCCGAGGAAATGGTTCAGATCGGACTACTACAGCATATAACTGTCATACAAACTGAACGATCGAAGTAAAGTGCTTGTATGGAAAGCTTTTTTATTTGACGAGATATCTTGACGAAATTTGGCCTAGATTATTGCCCAAAGCAATCCTGTAATCTTTGAATAAATTGTTGTGATCGGACCACTATAGCATATAGCAGCCATACAAACTGAACCATCAAAATCAAGATATACATCTTTTTCCACCCGTTTATGAAATAAAAAAATGCACCTGTGAAGGGTATTAAAGCTTCGGTGCACCCGAATTTTCTCATTTCTAGTTTTTTCTTGCTCTTCGCTTCACCCTCTTCGCAGTTCGCTTCGCCCACCACGTTAGTTTGCCTTTATCAATCAATTTACTTTTTATAAGCACAACAACAAATGCCATATTGTTTTGATTTTCTGGCTTGTTTATTATTTTGCTTAGCTACTGTTGTTGTTGCTGTCACTTTCACAGTAATTTTAATTCGCTCTTCTCTCCCCTCTCCCCTTTACGATTTTAATTCTTCAATTTGGCTTAAGTGCTACGCACCGTTTGATTGAATGGCTGAGCGGGTGTGCGAAAATGTCCAAAGACAATGTGGATTTCAGGTCATTTATTTGGGTTTAACGGTTTTTTTTTTTGTTGAAATCAAAATGTCGGTTTTTGCTGCAACGCACACGAATAGTCGTAAGTGAAATTTTTCGCATGTGTGGATGCCCAAAAATGGATTTGTGTCAATGCTTGTAGGTGTTAGGCGATTAATGCTTAGCGATCGGCATAACCTAGAAATGAGTAGAAGGCTTGCAAATAATTGTATATACATGTGAAATGGAAAGGAATAATTTTTGGCAACAGCAAAACTTGGCTACCCTACTTTGACAACTATGCTTTGGCATGTTTAGTATAGTCAGTCGAATTAGGAGTGGGTGACGGAATACAGAATGAGAGCTTTATAACTATTTTTGACTGGAAGTTCAAAAAAATTTCATTATATTTCTATAATTTCGATATATGCACAGCGATATCATAACAGTAAGTGAAAGAGGGTTTGAAGCGAGGGTTTGTGAAAGGAAAGTTCTCTAGTTTTCTTAAGAAAGTGTACTACTTTGACACAATTTCATTAGCTGATCGCTGGAGTTCACATATTTAAAATACTGAAGTCTTCAAACTAACTAGAGAAATTGTGACAGTTTAGAGTAGTGCCTATGTTAAGGAATATCCCGTAGACATGAATATTTTTAAATCTAAAGATATTATCCCCTAAATTTAAAGCAACAGAGTATAATAGCTTTCTTAGAGAACAAAATGAAGTCCACATTTCCGAAAATTCCTCAATATCTAAACTCTTCAGTGTCGCTATTACTTGAGAACTTCACTAAACCAGCCGGGTTTTTCATAACCATATTCGATTCCACTGATTGGACAAAATAATTCTAGAAGAGATAATAGCTCATAGGATATAGTTCTCCTACAACCACGAATGAGCGATAAATGATTTTAAAGAGATAAGCACTCACTCCGATAGCAGAGCTATTATACAGAAATTGAGCTTGCTGACAGTGAGCTCATAGTTAGTCAAGGACTACAAGGATGTGCAGGGGCTGCCTTTATGCCGCGATGTCTGAATTTGGTATCCCCACAAAACTAATACGGCTGCGTAAACTGACTTTTAGCAACACCAAAAGGTCCGCCAGGATCGGTAAGGACCTCTTCGAGCCGTTCGTTGTCTTGCGACTTCTTCAACCTGCTGCTGGAAAAAATAATTCGAGTTGCAGAACTTAATAGAGCAGATACAATCTTTTATAGGAGTGTACAGCTGGTGGCGTATGCCGATGATATTGATAATTTCAATCTGCTTGAAATGGCTTCGTAAAATCCTTGTACAAAAAGCAATGGGAGACCAGATTGATCCATTTAATTGTTCTAAATATGGGAAAGCCATCGCTATTACAAAATTTAGAGCCTTTCAATAATTAACATATTTGCTGAGCCCATTCTTTATCTGAAAGGAAATGGATTCGTTGGCTAATGCTAGAAAATTTTCCTGTTTTCCGATTTTGCGGGTGATCATGAAAGGTGTTACGGGCTAAGCTGCTGCAGGTGAGCATTTGGTAAAAGTTGAGGACTCTCACCAAAGGTATGTGGTTTTTTTACTCTAGAAGATCATAGTTAATCCTATAATGCACCGTCTTTCGAGCGGAGGTGGCTGCCGTAATGTTAGATACTATTGCTCCGGAGTGTAGCTCCGATAGTAGGGCAGCTATATTAGCCTAGAGTTTGAAAACTGCAATCAAGTTATTTTATGAATCGACTGGTTTAGGTGCCTGCAGCACCTGCATCAGCGGTATTCTAGGTTACAGTTAATGAACTTGCTAGAACATGCACTTCGGTCTCAATAATTGTGCTATGAGATCGGGTAGGACCTCTTTGCGCTTTACAGATGAAGACAAAAACCCATACATACTTTTAAATATCCAAGTAAAATTGCGAAAATATAAATAAAATACCTAAGCAGATTTATGATAAGTGCAGGACGTTTTGCAGATAGCTGATATCCAACTACTGGAGTTCTTCGACTGGCTTCACAAAGGATTGCGATATGAGCTCTTAAAAAGTTCCAAGAAGATCCCAAGTTTTTTTGTTCAGTGATGAGAACCATTTCTGGCTCTTTAGGTATGTAAGCAAGCAGAATTGCATTTGTGACGAAAGCAATCTGAAGAAAGAGAAAAGGTTTGTTGGACGGTGGAATCATTGGTCCATATTTCTTCAAAAATGATGTCGGTGAAAACGTAACAGTCAATGGCGACCATTAATGCGCTGTGATAACCGACTATTTTATGCCTAAAATTGAAGCTTGTGACCTCGACGACATTTGGGGTCAACAAGACTTTCCACACATCGCATCAATCAATGAATTTATTGAGAGAACACTGCGGTGAGCATATAATTTTCAAAGTTTATTCGGACAATCCCGCGAAACATCTCGCGTGTCATTCTCCAGTACCATTCCAAATGCTCGAACGAGTTATCGAAAACTGGACTCATCGGATAGACCATCTGAGACGTAACCGCGGCCAACATTTGAAAGAAATAATCTTCAAAAAATAACTACCAAAGAATGTTATTTCGAATGATAATAAACATTCACCATTAAATTTGAAGTTTCTTTAAAAATTTGGGAAACCTCGAGATTTATTACCCTTTATATAACAGTTTAAGTGCTTTCCCCCGTAATGCTGAGAGATTGGTCATCTGAATAAGCAAACTTACCGGAGGCGGAACAGATTTGTATAAAATGTTAGTAACGGTAAATGCTCGGACTTTACAGAGCGAAGCAGTTTCTGGGCGAATTCAATACAAAAAGTTTCAAGTAACTAATTGTTATCTCTAGAGGTAACAACTAAGGTCTCGACTGCAGAAATTGTGTTAATATTTTATAAATCTAAGTATGTATGTCGATTCTGCGGCTATGAGACAAACACCAAAACACAAACTCATTGATTGGGACCAAATTGCAAAAAATAGGAGCCAGTCTAAGGAGAGCATATCCTGTCCTTTAACAAAGAACCGTTACTAAACTTCTTGACTCATAATTAAATGAAGTGAGATTATAGGAGAGGACACAATAGCGGTTTCCATGTCAATTTAATCTCAAGAAGGGTTTTGATTATTAGTGCTAATATGTCTTCCTCCATGTGTCACTTAGTCACGTCGTTGGCGCATAGTAGGTATTTTATCTACCCTATCTTCCGCACAACACCTGCACTTGCTGCTTGCGTTGGCGTAACGTTATGAATCAAGGAAATGGCTGCCACTGCCGTTCAAATATTCGTGCCTTAGTCCATATCAGTTGGTTTCGATCTGCGAAATGCGAGTGGGTATGCCGTGCACACTCTATGATTTCCACTAATTGCATATTTCAGAAAGACAGCGACGCATTATGGCTTCATAGAGCGCGCTAACACACACACACACCCACACAAATGCAGCTACAGTAAAAGGTTTGAAGGGGGTAATAATTTTATTAAAACACACATTATTTTAATTGTAAACAAACGCATAGTGCAAGCAGCTGCGACAACAGCAACAACGAGATATCTTTGCGTTCATAAGGCAGAATACAATTGCAACAACAAAAACAACAGCAGCAACTGCTTTAGTGACAGCGGCAGCGACGGCCACATCATTGCCGATGAAAAGTGTAAATAAAGCATTTCCCTCACGTAATAAAATTAAAAAGCGCAACACGCTCCAGTAACTGTGCTAGCAAAGTCGCAGTTATTCGCTGCCGTCGCTGCTTCTACTGCTGCCGCTTCGCATGCACTTCTTCGATGTGAATCGCTCAACGCGGCTCGGCTTGAGTATGGTTTTTGGCTTTGACGTTGATTTTTCGCTTTGGCAGCACGCCATCGGCAGCTGAAGACGAGCGTGCCATTAGACAGGCAGGCAGGCAGGCAGTCAGTCAGCCGAGAGTTGTGGCATGCGTATGCGCAGCTGCGGCCGTGTTGCATGCAACTTGCACACTTGTCAACTGCCAACTGCAATAATAACTCGGCTTGGCACTCGTTGAGGCTTCTTCTGTGGCAACGTCACTCGTGCGTGTCGTCGACGCATTTGATAAAATGGAAAGGCCATAAATACCCAGAGACTTACCGAAATGCTATCGCCGGTTGGCCAATCGACAAACGCTCATCTTCGATTGCCTTCGAATTCCCATTTGAATAAATGCATATTTCATTTGGCATTCGCCGCAGAGCTGGAGAGTTTTTACGCTGGGTTTTCATGGCTGAGGTTGCAGCGCTTAACTGTAACTGTCACTTACCGTTTTTCACATATTTTAATTCATTTTTTTTTAATTTTTTGTTTTAAGAAATTTAATTTCTTTGTAATTTCCAATTGGAAATGTGCCAAGTACACATGCGAACACGTTCTCATGACTCGTAATCAATATCTATGAGTTTGAAAGGCCAATCTTTGAGCGATTACCGTAATAAATGATATAAGGTATTTATGTGGAAAGTTTTTGATGTAAGACAGTGTGAGAAAATAGTTGTACTGGAAGCATCGAAAGAGCTGCTTTTCGTGGTTATTTGTTTCTTTTTATTGGGGGCGTTTTTTATATGTAAACCCTAAAGAGGGGTCGAATCGTTTCTGTTCTTTGGCCACTCCTTGGCCTAAGACTAAGCGGAGCTGTAAAGTAATCAGAGAACTTTCCTCACTTGCATGAACTTTAAACACAAGATTCAATCCTCCCGTATTGTAGAACCCCCAGAGGTGGAGATTCAGAGTGTAGCCAGAACCTTCTCCTATAAATCTTCCTCCGAACCTTTCTCTCGAAATTCATAACGAAGACTCTTCAGATGTTTTCATCGTCCATGCCTCTGCGCCATATAGCAGGACGGAGATGATGAGTGACTTGTAGAGTTTGGTCTTTGTTCGTCTAGAGAGGGCTTTACTTCTCAACTGCCTACTATGTCCGAAGTAGCACCTGTTGTCAAAAAAAAACATAGTTTTGTGATGTTTATGAACCGGTGGAATCATCGGTCAATATTTCTTTGATGACGCTCCTAATATTGAAGCTCGTGAACTCGGCGACTCGGTATCAACAAGACGACGCATATCGAAACATTCAATAGATTTATTGAGAGAATACTTCGGTGAGCAGATAATTTCAAGTTTTGGGCCGGTCGATTGGCCACCAAGAACGTGTGATATCACACCATTAGACTTTTCCCCGTGGACACATGTAAAGTCTAAATTCTATGCTGACAATTTCCCTTCGATTCAGGCCTTGGACCAAAACATCTCCCATGTCATTCGACAATTACCAGTCGAAGTGCTCGAACGAGCCATAGAAAATTGGACTCAACGGATGTCCATCCGAGACGAGAAGAGATAAACTTCAAAAAAAAAAAAAAAAAGAAATGCCTAGAAATGTTCATTCGAATGATAATAAACATTCCCAATTAAGTTTGAGGCTTCTGTGTTTTTATTTTAAAAAGTAGGGAACGTCGAAATGCATCACGCTTTACAATTCAAGTTTGCTGATTCTCTCGTTTGTCTGTTAGGTCGTTCATTTTGTAGGAAGCATGCGGCCGGAAGGAGCTTCGGAAGACTGAGTTCAAGAAAACTTGACTTCACTTAATTTAATTGGTGCAGCCTTGCGAAATAAGGAACTGATATCTTTGTATATGTAACATTTTTTGGTTCATCCAAAACCGTTCAAATGGTTGGGGTGTCATTGAAGAAGAGAAGTAGAAGAGTAGTGCACTAAACAGCAGCATTGCACACACTCCCTCGAAAATTGGGAAACGTAAACGCTTAGTAATGCAAGATGCGATTTCGACGCTGTGACAAAAACATAAACACCAACAACAACAAGCATAAAGAAACAATGCCGCCTCTGTTGAAATTCCGGTCAAAAATAAACAAAAACCGAAACCGATTTGGCAATACACCAATCCAAATGGCAATAACTCATATGCAAAGTACGCAAACAAACTGGAGATGAGTCTAAAAGCAAGCAACAAAAACAAAGCAGTTGCAAAATAGTAGAGTTGACTTAATCAGCACAAAAAGAAGAATGGAATGAAACAATTATGATGAGGAGTGAGTGTGGCAAAATTATGAGTGCCGAATATTTCATTCGAAAAACGCTTTAAAGATGCAGGGCACAGGTGGCTTGCAGCGCTCGAATGGCAACTAAGACGAACACTGAGTGGCTGGAAACGGCGCTAACTGCGGCTCATAACAATGCGGCATGCAGTGCAGTGAGGGAAAAAATGACAAAAACAAAAACAAACAAACATAACAACAACGACTTTCACTTGTTGTGCACATTATTTACTGTTGACTTTTCGTTTCTACTCGTGTGGCTGCCGCGCGATTCGGTCACAAAGATAAAAGCCAATTGTGAAAAGCGGCAGCAAAAAGCGACGCTCAAATGAATGACAAACAAAGAGGAAGAAGCGACGACAAAGCGAAATAGAAATCGCACTGCCACAGATGACAAGAAGGTAAGAAGAGTGTGTAGAGTAATGAGCGGGAAGAAGGGAAGTGGCGAAATGTCGTTGTGTGCGCGAAGTTGTGACGACAATTGACGTGACAGCTGACAGAAGACACAGATATTGTGTGAATGTGTCAGTGTTGTTGTATGTGTTAGTGGTGCTGCTGTTGCAATAACAGTAGCTACAACAAAAACAACTATCAACGGCAATTGCCACAAAAGTGAACAGCGGCAATTGTTGAAATCAGAACAATGAATCCACATACCAAGTGGATAAATACCTTGAGTTATACATACTTACATATATAGTATATAAACGTATCATACATACAAATATATGTACATATATATATAAAGTAAAACGTTAAGTCGCTATGGGTATTTATGAAAAATGAAAGAAAGTATTTTTTGGGACCTACAAGGAAAGCAAAAGTTAAACTCTTGTTGTTATTGTAGTTTTGAATTTTTATACCCTGAATAGCCGACGAAAAGCCTATAAAGTATATGTATATATGGTATATCATATGACGACTTTATTTGTTGTTGTTGTAGCGGCAGAAAAAATATCTGAAGTCATTTCAAGGCATGGTGCCGAGTTGACAACCATATGCTCGTAAAAATCCGAATCCGTTCCGATAACTTAGACCCGACTGACGTGGGAACGGTGACGACTTGAGTCATACTTATTAGCCAAATCCGTCTTTATATACGGGAAATAGTCCTAGTTTTTTGAGATATCGATCTTAAATTTTACACACGTCCTCTTTTGCTCAAGAAGCTGTTTATTTATCAGTATCGCTGATATCGGGTCACTATAGCATATATCTGTCATACA
The DNA here is from genome assembly GCF_024586455.1 of Bactrocera neohumeralis. Classification (NCBI taxonomy): domain Eukaryota; kingdom Metazoa; phylum Arthropoda; class Insecta; order Diptera; family Tephritidae; genus Bactrocera; species Bactrocera neohumeralis. The sequence goes on from NC_065922.1 coordinate 25,570,570, forward strand.
AACTGACCGATCAATATCAAGTTCTTGTATGGAAAACTTTTTCATTTGACAAGATATTTTCACGAAATTTGACAAGGCTTATTTTTCGAGTCAACAGTATAAACTCCGAAGAAATTGTTCAGATCGGATAACTATAGCATATAGCTGTCATACAAACTGACCAATCAAAATCATATTCTTGTATGGAAAACTTTTTGATTTGACGAGATATCTTCGCGAAATTCGACATGCCTAATTTTCCAAACCAACCGTATAAACTCCGAAGAAATTGTTCAGATCGGGTCACTATAGCATATAGCTTCCATACAAACTGAACGATGAAAATCAAGATAGAAATCGTTTTATACCCTCATAAGCAATTAAAATTGCTGCTGTGTAGGGTATTGTATTTACGGTGCAACAGAATTAATGTTTCTTCATGTTTTTTTAATATTTAAATTTTTTTTTTTTTTTTTTAATTCTTTCAAAAACTTTTACGCACTTGATTCTACCTGATGATTGCTCTAATTACTCAACTGTGTGTCAAAAAGAAATAAAATAATTATTTTAAATCGTTACATTTACAACTATAACAAATGCTATTTGTCAACTGGCTGCGCCGCGTAATTCTTGCGGCTTCTACACGCTCATCTTCCGCCGTGGCGAAGCGTCAAATGAGCCAATCAAAGTGAAATGCGGCCAAGTTTACTTAAGTACACGTACTTATGTGCTTATAAGCATGCCTGTGTCGCATATGTGCTTGCCTTAATGTGTTGTTCTCTTCTGTTTACCTTGTTGTTGTTATTTTCTTTCCAGTAATTGCTGGCATTTTGTGTCAAAAGTTGAATGTTAAATGACTCAATAAAAGTGAAAATATCATAGTAATGCCATAATTGTGGCTATCAATGCTCAAGTGTGTAAATATATAATTACTCGTATAATGTTGATATACATATGCGTACTCATATATTTTAATTTAATTTTTAACGCTTTGTGGGCGTATGCCTCAATTTGCGCTGGTTGTTCGGTTGGAAAATGAAAGTTATTTTCACGGTGAATGTTGCGCGCTTTTTAATGGATAATAGTTATAATTAAGGCGTGAGTAATTGAGATCGATATTAATTATTTCTCGAAGCTGTGTTTTTGAAGTCGGTTGGCAAGATTTCTCGAAAACTACTCAACCGATTTTTTTCGATTAGAACTATTTGGAAAAAAAAATGTTGCGTAATGTTTACTAAAATTTCCATTTTTTTGTAAAAATGTCTGTCAAAAACTAATTTTCAGCTTTTTTCCTTCATCCAAGTTCTAAGTTAAAGTTTTAAGTCACGTATTTTTATATTTAATTAAAAAACAATGCTGTTTTTTATCCGAGGCCACACACGTAACCCTTTAACATGTCCAGAATACGGTAGCTAAGTGATTTTTAAAAATTCGAAGTTGCTTAAAAGATATATCAGTTCGAAGAATAAGCTGTTGGGCTCTTGGGCTGTTCGGAACAATTAAACTCATGTTCTACAAAATATTTTTAGCATAAAATTAATATTTATACTATAGAAATATATGTTAATAAATTATAATAAACTTAATGCTCTATCTCTTCACTGGTCTTAGAAAAAATTCGAGCAAACGACCTGAATTTTGGGCAAAAATGACTTCGCGTGCAAGACGCAAAAGAGATGATTAAAAACAACTATCCATATATGTACTACATAACGTCGAAACTGTCTAACCCTTTAGCCAATCACGTTCCAAAAATAAAATTCGCTGAAGGTAACAGAGCACCAACGCAAGTCAATTTGTTTACTGCGATCTTTTTACGTATTATCCTTAACAAAAATTGTCTGAAAACATCAAAAATTAGTAAAAATTAAAAAAAACAATAAATTTCACCCACTTTTCTTGACAAATAGTTTGAACGAATATTACCAAAATAGTGTCCGTGTTCGGTCATTGGAACGTACTTATGTCCGGTTATAGGAATAAGTTTTGTATGAAAGTATTAATGAAAACGTTGTGTTCATCAAATTTTCCCTGTTATGGGAGGCGTCCGGTTATGAGGAATGTCCGTAATGGGGAATTTCACTGTTTATGAAAAAATGAATTTAGCGTTGGCAGGCTCACATTGGCTGCGGGGCCCCTTTTTTTAAGGCGATAATGAAGAATTGTATTCCAATACGTGACAATTTTTTTCAGTACGAGTCAAGTTTAAGCAGACATATAAGGTTTAGGATATATTATTTATTTATTAAATGAAAATAATAAAACAATTATTATCTTACAGAGTAAAACGCACTAGCTGCCATGGCTTACGGCTTTGATTTAGGATATAAATTCATCAGAAAGGCTGCTTTGCAGAAACACTTAAAACACTTGTATCACTAATAATTGTTCAAGATATATGTTCATAGGACACTAGAAGAAATGTCGATCGGAAATGCAGGAAAGACGATAAGTAAAAATTGGTTTTGAAGGAACTCTGACTTGTCATAATTTAGTAACTTAGTTAGTTTTTAGAATAATTGTATTAAGAAGGAATTGTATAAAGAAACTGAAGCATAAATCGGAAAGTACCATATCTGCACATTATGTTATTACGAACAGACTTTTTTCGACTACCCAATATATCATTTCTGCTATCGTATACTATTTTCCAAATAGAAATTTACAACTTATTATATAATAACATGTGCGAACATTTCAAAAATGAAATTTATTTACAACCTTTTAGCTCCCAATTAAGCAAAATATACATATAAATAAAGCAACAGCAACAAAAAAGCTTTCTCACCAACTATTGAAATATTTTTATTGATGCTAAAAGTCGCACAAATGATAAAACCGCCCATAAAATGGCGTTTACGTAACTAATTGTGAGCGGAAAAAATTTCATGGCAATAAAATGTCTACGAAAATTCTCAGGCGTCTACGAAAAATGCGTTTAATTGGAGGCGCATTCAGGTGGCTGACCGAAAAAATGTGATAAAAAAACTGATAAAATGTGATAGAAATAAAAACGAAAATAATAAAAAAAAATTTTATTAAAAAAAGTTATAAAAAAAGCTTTATAAAAAAAATTAAAAAAAAATATAAAAAAAAAATTTAAAAAATATATTAAAAAAATACAAAAAAATAATAATAAAAATTCACCGAAAATTTGTTGTGCAAATGAAATATGAGCGAAGCGAGGAAACATGAAACTGCAGTAAAAGAAATTTTAATGAAAAAAGTTGTAATAAATGCTGTAGGGGACAAACGGCTGAAAGGCTTAAAGCTCATTAAATGAAATTTATTGCTTTATTAAATTAAATTTGCCTTTTCACATTATATTTTTTAATTTTTTTTTTTTTGAAATTATTTACACTTTTCATTTCGTTGAGCTGCCAACAAAACACAAAAGGAAGTGGAAATGATAAACGAAAAATATGCGCATAATGAAATATGGAACAAAATGCACGCATACTTGTGCATTTGTGTGTGTGTGTGTGTTAGGTAATTTTTACTGAGCTCAGCTATTATGCATACACACACATATTTACATATTTGTTTTGAAGTATTCCGCGACAATTAGCAATTAATGCTGGCCACTTAACAACAACATTCACTTCAAAGTACTGAATGAGCTTAGTTGTTGTAGCTGCCACCACACACTACCCCTCCCTCTACCTTTGCTGCTTTCTACCTGATAATTTGCGGCGGCTTCTACACATTCTTTCACTTTCTTCGTCTCAAAATTTTTTTTACTAATTTAATTTTTTAATAAATTCATTAATTTAAGCGAAACAAGTTTTTGTTGTAACAACGAAGACACGACAACGCTGAAGAAAGATGCTGCTGCCAAGGTTTGCTCGCCGTAAACGACGGCCATTTTTGTTGTCCAACGCTGGTTTGGCGACGAAACAAAAAAAAAGTACAACCAAAATTAAAAAGAAATAAAAAAAAGTATGAAAAAAATAAAAAGAAAATAAAAAAACAAGAAAAAATAAAATGTGATAATAAATACATAAAATAAAATAAAGGCAGCCACAGATTGCCGCAAAAATGCGTGAAATGCCAGCAAACGCTTGTGTACATGCTTTTTTGTTGTAATCTGTGCGCGTCGCCATGACTCAAAAGAAAGTGAAATTGCCGAATCGCAATGCGTCAGCAACGGAATCCAAAAAAGAAAAGAAGTTGGAACAAGAAAAATTATAAACAAATTATTAAGAGAGGCGGGCAGGCAGGCTTGTAGCGCTCTTAAATGAAGAATCTGTTTAATTTTGCTTTGTCAGCCGCCGCCTGTCCGGCCAGCAGCGTATTACGAAATTCGCAATATATCATACGCGCTGACAGCATCTTCGCCTTCAGCTGCTTTCTTCGTTGAAATGAAAAAATGCCAGCAGGAAAATTAGTCATTGGGAAGCGAAAAGGTAATCAATCACTTTTCGTAGTTAGTTACAGCTGAATTCCCGCAAGGATTGGTAAACTTATGGTCAACATAATCGGCCTACTGACCGTACTCCAACACTCATCTTGAGATCGAGCATTCATTATTGGACAAAATTCGACCGAATAGCCAACGAAGGTGAAGTAGTGAAGCTGAAGGTTTCAAAAATGTTTTCAATGGAGATAATGTAGAGGTGATGTGTAGTAATGAAATAAAACAAAAAACTCAAATGAAATTATTTGGTTTTATTTGAGTCAAGTGAATAGTTGTTGAGGTGTTTAGTTCGGTAACTTCACTCAAACAAAAATGTGGCACTATATTTCGAGTACTCACGCACTCTTTTTTTTGAGTTTTTGATGAAAATATTAAACATTTTTATATTTAATTATGTAAAATAGAAAAAATATGCTGCGAAGCTTTAGAGACGTTGCAGCCAAAAGAAATTGAATCAGTAAATGAGGTACCAACCAATATACCAACTGATCAAATTTGACTCGGACTGGTCGGAGAGCGCAAACCGAATCGATAGATATTTTTTCGTAGATTGACACAAATTTTTTTTGCGTTCGAGTGAATTTCGATCTCCATATGCCAATTCGTGTGTGTTTGGTAGCTTATTGTTTATGACGGATTGGTGGAAAATATTACAGAAGTGTTTCAAGGAGTCCAATTTATCACAAACAAGAGTATTTCAATGGCAAAAAGCATTCAGTGAAGTTCATAAAGTCATGAGAATCTAACGCTTTGGTTAATGTTTTGGATATGAAGAGTGTCAATGTTAGACTCGTACTAAAAGAACGGAATCATTTATAAAAACGACTTCAAACTCAGGTAAAAGAGATGTTGACAACGGGGCTGAGGACCCTACCTACATCAAATAGTTCCTTATTTGTAAGTAACGTGACTTGGGTTTATGGATATGACGACGAAACTGTTTAACAATCTAGCAAATGGCGCACCAAAAACGTGCCGAAACCGAACATACAAAATTGGAAAGCCATCTCAGTCGAAGCTTATAACATCCTTGAACGGATAGTATAGTTTAAGTTTAGCCCGAACTGACTAAATATTCTAGTATTTTAATACAAAATACTAAAGCTTAAACCAAAAAATTACAAAAAATATATTGGGTAGTCGAAAAAATCTTTTCGTATTTCCAAACTAACTTCAACTTATTCTTTTTTATATTTGTAATGAACTTTAATGAACCAAATAGCTATTATTCTGGTCGAACACTTTTTGCCATTTTTCCGCTAGAGTCAATCGAAATTGGTGATCGAAGTAGTGTGTTCACTCTTAGACGAAGCTGTGGTGTTTTCTATGTGTATTGGTGTGTGTGTGTGTTTCTGCTGCTTCCAATGGATTTGAAGTGTTTTTAACCATGAACATTATTCCATCAATGTAAAACTTTTCTGGAGTTTTTTTGTCAACGCGTTATGACGTGAAGTTGTATGCAGATACAAAAATTATTTAAAAACTGATTCATATATGGAATTTATAATAATGGAATTTCAAGAAAATTAAAATATAAAGCTTCGAATCATAGGACGACTGTTCCCGATTTATGATAAAAATAAATCAATATAATTTATTCTTACTTCGGATTAAACAAATTAAGTTCATAATAAAGCCAGCACTGTTTCACCTTTCTATACATGTAACAAAATTCATGCTGAAACTACTTCAACGCGCAAAGTTTACTACCCGTAGTATCGCGCCATTCATCAACTTTTCCTTTTCTTATTTCCCTTGACCGCCCATTCATTGATCTAGTCCCTTCTATAAAAGTATACAAACACATCAGCACCTATGAAGTCAACTCACTTCCCGCAACAAATCAATGAAAACGAGCAAAACAAATTGCCTTCGCTGCGCATGCGTAGCGACAACAACAACAAAAAAGAGCGCCAGTCGGTGTTGCGGTGGTTGTTCGAACATTTTATAGTCGGCCACAAAATCAAGTTGGCACGCAAGATCGGCTGCCCCATCAGCACTAAAGCGTCGAAACCGAAATTAGGCACCAATAAAAAGTGAAAACAACAACAACAAAACTGAACACAAATTCAAGGAAAACGAATAAAAGGTGCGAAGGTGCAATGAAGATGCTTATTTCTTACGTCCGCCAACAACAACACTGTGCTGCGTAAGCAAAACTATCGATGGCGCATCGCCCGCGCATGCGTGCCGTTTATCGAGAAAAAAGTTGAAAGAAAGGTTGTTGCTTTTATTTTTTCTTGGCCACGCACACTTGTGTGAAAGTGAAAGGAGCCACGCTGTTGTTTTTGCGGCTGCAGGGCGATTGGCCAAGTGCACATACATATACTATACATACCTAATCTCATATAATGTGAGTGTGTATGAAGGTGTGCAGTTGAGGCGAACAGGAAAAAATTGTTTACACTTCAATATTTGTTATGAGATTTCGCAGCAAAATTTATTGTTCGAAATTTTTTAACATACAAGCACCTTTTTGGTTATGTGCGTGTGTGTGTGATGTCAGGCTTTCAGCTAATTCGTTATTAGTCATGGTTTCCTTGTAAGTTAGCATAAGAGCCATTGAAAGTTTATTGCTGGCAAAAGATAAATAAGATAAATGTGCAAAAATAAGGCACAAACATCACAGTAAATAAAATAAATAAATAAGTTTTGAATAAACAACAAAAAAGTTTTAAAGAAATAACATTTAAATGTTGTCATTTAAATATTTTGCTATAAGAAATTCATTTCTACATCGAATATATACCATACTAGATATACACACCACTGGAACAAGCAGAAATAAAGAAGAACTTAGAACTTAAAATAATATATATTGGGTAGTCGAAAAAGTCTTTTCGTATTTTGTCAATAGATATTTTCAGTGCTACCAATCACATTGTGGCATACCATATAGTATTGGAAAGGTGAGATTTTAAGCTTTTTTTATCAAAAAAAATTAACTTCGGGAAAGTTGAAAAAAGTTACAGCTGTTCAAATATTAAAAAGGAAAGAATGCCACGCAAGCCACCAATGAAATTTGTGAAGTTTAGGGAGACGATGCTGTATCAATTCGTGTAGCACAAAAATGGTTCGCTCGCTTAAGTTCTGAAAACTTCGATGTGTAAGATGGACCTCGCTCTGGTCGTCCTACCGTTAAAAAAGTCGACTAAGTTATGGAAAAGACTGACCAGGACTGTAACATAATCAGCCATGACATCGTTAAGGAACTTAGCATTCATCAACAAACGGTTTTAAACTATTTAAAAAAGGCAAAAAGCTCGATGTTTGGGTACCACATGAATTGTTTGTGAAAAATTGAATTGATCGAATTAAATAACATCTGCGATTCTTTGCTGAAACGAAATGAAATCGAACCATTTCTGAAGCGAATGGTAACAGGAGACGAAAAGTGGATCAAATACGACAATAATGTGCGAAAAAGATCATGGTCCAAGCGTGGTGAAGCTCAACAAATGTTCGCAAAACCAGGATTGAAAGGTTATGCTAAGTGTTTGGTGGGTTTGGAAATGGGAAATGGAAATGGGGAGTGGGATCATTCACTATGAGTTGCTTCTGCCTGGTCGAACGATTGATTCATTTTACTGTTAACAACTGATGAGATTGAAGCAAGCAATCGAAAAAAACGGCCAAAACTGATCAACAGAAAGGGTTTCGTCTTTCATCAGGACAACGTAGACCCCACACATCTTTGATGACTCGGCAGAAACTGAGAGAGCTTGACTGTGAAATTTTGCATCCTTCATATAGACATGATCTTGCACCATCGGACTAACATTTTTTTCGGTCAAGAGAACTGTGAAAATTGCTTGTCGCAGTTTTTTGCCCAGAAACCAGAAAAGTTTTACACTCGTGGAATAATGTCTCTAGCGGAAAAATGGCAAAAAGTGCTCGACCAAAATGACATATTTGGTTCATCAAAGTTCATTATAAATATAAAAAAATAAGTTGAAGTTTGATTAGAAATACGAAAAGACTTTTTCGACTACACAATATAAATAAAAATATTTACACACAAAAAATAATTTTTATATATATATTAATTATATAGAAAATATACATATATACATATGTACTAAAAGGTATGTGGAAGTGCTCAATATAAATTCATATAGCATGCGTCAAGTGAAAGTTCTGCTAGTTAAGCTGACAAGCCCAACCACAGAGCTACCTGCGAACATATGCACACGCACACCTATACACATGTATAACTACCAAATATACGTGCATATGTAGGGTATATAAATATGTATATGCGCCCATCATGTCTGGCGGCAGTGTCACCGATGACACATATCGCTGCCGTGAGTAAACAATTTGGTTCAAAGTAATTGAATAACAACAACAACAGCAAAAATATATTTCACTGCTTCGGCTGTGCTTTTAAGTGACTTGACAATAACGGGCAATTTGCTGCGTTTCATACACAAAGCGCACCCAAAAACTACACCTTTGCTTCAATATTCTTGCTAGTTTTCTTTTTTCTAATTTCTTTCAACGCTTTTACTACTTAAGCACATAATTGCAGCGGATAATTAAACGAAACGTTTGCTCAAAATCAATACACGTACTGTGAGTAAGTGATTAAGCGGCTTGAAGCAAAGCGCGGTGGCAGGCGGCAAGTGGAAGTGGCAGGGGAGTTAATTTCTGGTTGGCCATATGTGTGCGCATACATTTTTGGAAAGTAAAAGTTTAGTTCTACTTTCTTGCGACACGCATATGCACGCACGTGAATACGTGATTTTGCGATTACGTGCGCGCCTACAACGAATTTTGATTGAAATATCAAAACGAGTTCGTTGCTTAAGTCTTTTGTGTCAATGCTTGGAATTATCGCTATTTTTGATGTAGAAATTTTTATTTTGCATGGAGTGTTAGTGGCCTCATTACAATTTTTATAAATATTTATAGATATATATATGTATATGTGTTATATATAGAATACATAAATATACATATTTATATGTATACGCAAAAACAACCTACTCGCTTCACAATTCACAATTGTCAGTGGTTATTTAACCTTTTAATGGCCACTTGTTCGCTCTGCTACAACAATATTAAAAAAAATTACAACAACAATGCTCGCGGCCAAGCCAAACCTGCAAAAATGCTGCTCAGAAATTTCACCGGCCAAAAATTCCAACCTCCAATTTCTGTCATTTCTCTTCCAACACTTTTTTGTACGCTTACACACACATACGTACACAAATACAATCAGTCAACATTGAACATATGCGCAGCGCGCCGCCGAAGAAAGGCGTCCAACAACAACAACAAACGTGCAGCGTGAAACAGAAAGGGCGCGTCGCCTGCCCAAACACAGCGTATGAAAGAATGCAAAACAACAACAACAGCGATAACGATAACCAAGAAAGCAGCTCAGCTTTGCGCGTCTACAAACAAGTTTGACATTTGACATTGCAGCCGCTGGTGGGCAAAGCTGCGGTTGGCTCAAGCAGCCACCAGCTCGCCGCGGGATGCGCCAAGCACCGTTGTGTGTTGTGTTTTGGTTTATGTATGTATGTGTGTCCACAATCCACTTGTGCCTGTGAACCAATACTGGTTTCGTTTGTCTTGCCGCTGCGAGGGCTGTTGGCCTTTCGCCGACTTCGTAATTCTTTCTTCGCATATTTTCATTGATAGTCAACTGCTTCGATGTCTGGTTGTTGCTGTTTTTTTTTTTTGTTTCTGTTATGTGTTTATGTGTTATTTTAAAATTTTATTTATTGCTTGATTGTGGTCTTCACTTTGATTGCGCTTATTAAATTGTCACTATTTATTGTTGGAAAATTGATGAAGCGTTGGCTTGTGTTACGTGTGGCGGTCATATCAATGGGTGTGGCGGCAGCTGAATGAGCCTTCATTAGTGTGCTTAGTTTTTTATACTATTTTTCGATACGGAGTCACATGTGAAACTTTCTCAATGTTTTTTTTTCTGATTTTTTTCATTGATTATAAAATTAGTCAGAAATATGTGTACCGTATTGCAAGTATATAGTGTGGCAATAAAAAAAAATAAATATTTAAAATGTAGCAACAAAAACAAATTGAAAATGACTCGGCACAATAAATTAAAATTAGCCAGAACAGAATTAAAGTAAAATCAATTGCTTCACTAGCACAATATAACACTGATACTTATCTTAAAAGATCACTTAATACAAAAATTTTCACAATAAAGTTTTAAATATAAATTAAATAAATTCGCCAGAGCACCAAATTTACAGCTGAGCACGAGAAGGGTTGCCAGATTTATGTAATATACATGATTAAAAATCGAAAAGGTTTGTTATATGTTTGGTGTGATTAACAGGAAATCATCTGCTATGACTTGGTCCCCTAAGGCTAAGCCTTTAACTCGTTTCGGTAATGGCAACAATTCGGTCATTTAAAGGAACCAATCGCCCAGAAGCGAACAGTTTTGGGCAATAGGAAAGGTTGGAGTGTTCCCTCTGGAGACTCACCAGAAGCTCCGTAAAGCTTTGTTGTTAAGTTATTATTCCTTCAATGAGTGATTACTACCTGCTTCTGGTCATGGCAAAAAATGTTTGATTTTAATGAGACTGGGTTTTCATAACTTTCAAAAAGTTACCAAACAAAAAGTGCATATTTGATCTAATGATGATTTCGGCTACGTGATCGTCGTGGCTGTCTTGAATTAAATTCAAAAAACGAAATTCCCGCTGTTTTGGATTACGTCTTTTAGCTATGTGGACGGTATGTCAGCAATTCTCCCTGCGAGTACGGGGGGACCCCCTCAGGGTTCGGGGGGGAAACCGAATATACCCGCGGTAAGGCATGCCTGTCGTAAGAGGCGACTAAGATCCTGGCCACCAGTCCAGGGCTGTATGGAAGCTCAACTGGTCGTAGCTTCGGCTACAAGGTCATACCAAAGACTTTAACCTGGTACCACGGGGATCAGTAGCCCCTGGAGTTCGCTCCAGTCTGCTCATTGGGTTTGGCCCTTTGTGGAGATTCGTGGTGGCTATGGTTAAAACCCAAATCGCGTTGGAGCAATAACCGACTATTCTCTTCAAATGTCTCGGGCTTATTTGCATTGAGAACCGACTTCAATTAGACCTCAAAAATAGTGCAGGGCGATCTTGGTAGAAGGGCCATAGACCCACGACGGGAGATAATGCGTTCACCAAAGTTTCCTTAAATGGTTAAATTATTTGTCGATTATATGACATGTTGCCAATTCCAATTCCTCCTATAACATTATGGCCGGCTCTATTTTATTTGAAATATGAACAAAAGATTTCCTCTTTTTTTGCATACCTATATGTATAGTACATATAGCGGTTGTACATATATTTGAAAATATACTCCGAATATTAAAAACTTATAGCGAAAATAGTATGAGCGTATTTGTAAGCATTTCTAACTTAGTGTATTCGACTGCCATTTTTGTAAAAGGACTTTTCTCAAAACGCTGCTTGTAGAGTCAGTAAGGAAAATAGCATTAAACTCCCTCGATTGTTTAATTATAAATGGTCACAGGACCTTTTTAGATTCATTTGTCAGATACGAATCGAAGAAATAAGATTTTAGACAATAATTTCAAGTTTTTAAGCCATTTTGAAAGTTTTTTCACAAAAAACTTGCTTTTTTGAAAAGCCGTCATATTGTCAAAAATCACAATTTTTATAAATGTGTGAGATATACAATTAAAATTCAGATAGAATATTTTCCTCATAATAACATTACTGTGCATCAAAAATGGGTTGAATCAAGTCCCCATATACCTAATATAAAGACTCTAGAACTTCAAGGTGAATTTATGCAGGATATACTATCGGCCAATATTTGAGTTAGCTCAATGAAAATTAGAGAACATTTTTAATCGTAACAAAATTTGTATGTATCTTTCTGACTAAAATAGATATAATTGGACGAAAACTTGACCTAACTCTCATATAATTGATGTCACGTTTTTGGAAATTAACCACAACAGCTTTAAAACTACGTTCGGCCATAACTGTCTTAAGGCTATCTACGCTCATACGATTCTCATTGGTTTAGCAATTTCTTCGAGAAAACCTCTTCACTCAACCAAAAGACGCCTTAAAAGATGGATGAAAATTCATTTGACATAAATTTCTTGTCTAATTGTATTTACCTTTACTCCCACACAACAGTGAATTACAAAAAAAGAAATATGTATATATAAAAAGTATCCAAATTTGAACATTTAATTAAACTAAAGCAGTAATTCATGAGCAAATTCCATAATTCACACTAAAAGCGACGACTAACCGTAGAAAGTGCGCATTCTTTGAATATATTCCGCCAAAAACTATAAAATCATTTCGGCGCAAGCACACATCCGCCACCAAAACACACAAATCAAAAGTGTTTATTAACAAAAACCAACAAAAAAGCAACCGTTAAGGCAGATTCAACACCTGCCAACTTGCAAAAGCATATTTCCGTTATGACAGATCCTCTGCACCGCCGGCGCGGCGCACAAGCATGGCATATTGAGCGCCAACATTATGCAGATGCAAGTGAGGCCCGAGGCACAGCCACACTCACAGCCACAGCCGCGGCCACAAACTTGGTCACGTGTGGTGTGCAGCGCCATGGCGTCATCTGCACTCGAGCGCAGCGCCGACCAAACAACCGATAAATGCTTCGCTTTCAGAGAACATTAAAAGCGTTTAGTCGCGCTCGTTGGACAGCTGAAATATTAACTCGGCGAAATGGCATTGCAGGAGGGAAAATATTGAGTGGAAAACACTAACAACTAAAGCTATAAAGTCAGCGTTGGAATGTGAGCAGCAAGATTAGCGGTACTTATGCACTTTGCATTTAGAGTCATTTTGATTTTTGAAGAAATGATGGTGGAAATTATCTAGTGGATTAGCGTTCTTTTATAAAAACAGGTAAATTGTATATTGATTACCGACTTAATAATTGTTAAGTATTTAAGTTGATATAGTTTTGAAACTTAAACAAATAATAGGTATATACACTTAATTTTAAAAATAGTTTTTTTTTGATTTGTTTAATGTATATATATCTTGAAAACCGTCAGTTAAATATAAATATCGTTCCGGTGAATATTTTCGAAGTTACACGCAGATTTTAAAAGGTGTTTTAGGGTGTATGTAAAGTGCAAATTTTAAAGTAGTCTTTCTCAAAATGGACAGTTCAAACGACGCCAACTTTACTCCGCTCTTTTGACGATTTTTCTTCACTGATAAATATTTTTTTCATCATGGAAAGAAATTTACGATCAAAAAGTCGTTTTTTTTATTAAAATTTCATTTTTGAAAAATTCAGAGCACATGGTGGTCAACGCAAAACGTCATTTCTGAGTGAAGCTCCCGGAAATCAACTGTAGTTCATTTCCAAATAAATATTTTCAATAGTACTAAGTCTTAAAATACAGTTAAAAGATACCATAATATGTGTAAGTTTTAGAGAAATAAATTTAACAGTTTTCTCAGAAAAAATTTAGAAAATTCGTTTTTCATTTATTTATTGTCTTCTCAAGCGTTGGGCAACACTCTGTAGAATAGTGTTATAAACGCAATTTTCTCCGAAACGTATTCTTGAAACTTTTTGAAAATTTTTGCGAAAAATCAACAGTTAATTGACTTAAAAAATCGAAATTTTCGAGAAAATTCAAATCCTTCAATCAGTCCCGAGATTATTATGTATTCTAAAAACTGTATAAATTTCATTAAAATCTACTGAGCGGCTTTCGAGTTACAGTTGTCATTCAAAAACATAGTTTTGAGTGGTTTAAAGTTTCACACAGCGCTCAGTGCCCGAGCCCTTTGTTCATTTGTCGAATAACTCAAAAGCTAATTATCGGATCAACGTGATATTCAGATAATATTTTTAAGATATTACACTTAACGAAAATGCAAAAAAAAATTAATATTTTTAAAATTCTAACTACCCCTAATTCCTTAAATGATCCTATAAGGAGCGCATCTTTTTTCCGAAGAGTCACTACAAATAGCGTCAAATGACCGAGTTTGAAATATTTTTTTCCAAAAATGTTAGAGTTTCTTTATTAATAGTGTATGTTTCTAACAATAAAAAATACTAACAAAATATATCATTTCTTATTTGAGAAAAAGATTATTGAAAAAACTGCTTTTTTACCCGAGGAAACCCATGTAGCCCCTTCCAAATCTTGATCCGTCCCTTTGAATACGGTCTGAATAATGATGATTCAGCTGAAGTATTAAAATATAGTTAATTGTAAAGAAATGTGCATTATTATATAATTCCAAAGCAACCTAATCGAATTTCGGATAAGCGGATTACATTTAGCAGAGCTTCATTTCTTCGGCCATTATCACCAAATGCTCTATAATGCTATTAGTTGATGCTTTATTCATATAAAATTAGATATGTGTACTACTAATAAATGAAGAATTACTAAACAAAAGGTAATTAAAGTGAAAATCAATATCTACTGGGTCACTACCTATATTCGTGCGTTTTTGCTTTTGAGCGTTTATTTAAGAAAAGCAGTTACAACATAACACTGTTGAAGTATCCATGTAAAGCTATAATATTTTCCGCTTTGCGTTCAAGAATGAATCAAGTTAATTTTTGATACCCTGTTCTGATATTAACCGTATTCCAGTGAGGGCATTCTGCATCAACTGGTATACACATATAGGTAATAGGCAGAAGCAGCAAAATCTAGGTGAGACAAAGCTTCCCACCCACTGTTTTCCATTTAGTTTTTAACCGGTATTGCAACATGTGGCCAAGCATTGCATCGATACTAAATTATTGCCTCTGGTCTGGTCACGATATCCGGGTATTTTTCGACAATCGTTGGCTTTACTTTAATGAGTTGTTATCGTTAGCATTCCTCTTAATAGTTGGGCTGCTTTAAAAGCCCATAATACAGCACATCTTTCTGATGCCACCAAATTCAGAGCATTACATGGGCATTACGTATATTTGGCCTGGTTTCACATATGATTTTTTGTATTCAGGGTTGTTATAATCCATCCTTGTCTCATCAACAATAAAAATTCGATGTAAAACCGACTTCTTTTGTAACGTTCAAGCTGAATTGTCGACATGCAAAATCGTTTTTCAACGTCTTTTGGCTTCAATTCATATATCCTTGTTTGAAATAGTTGCTTAAGATACTCCCCAAAAGTTCGCGAGTTCTTCATGGATTTGGCAATAATGTTCATCGCCCACGAGTATCTTTGTCTCCCAAGCCAGTATCATAACGCTTAAATTGTTACAAATTAAAGAAAAAGAGCTTCACGCAAAAAATATTTTTCAAGAACAAACTTCAATGTATGTATACACAATTGAAACAATAGGATAATAATGATGTTATGCCATTTCTTAGTAAACCGTACGATTTTGGTTTCAGACCTAATAAAATCATATTGTGGAATTCCTTTGGATCACTTGTGACTATTAGCATGACTACAAAAGCTTAGATGACTTCATCGGTCTATATTAGATCATCAAATCCGACATCAGATACAACGAGGCCATTCCTTGATATACAAGTATATGAGTCTATATACATAGATACAGAATGTTCAGAGGAAGTAAAGGGTTCACAATATGTTATTAAAAGCAATTAGAGAAACTCTCTCAAATTATTGTAAGCTTTCCAGTCTCAAAATAGGTTCCCACATCACTTTTTGGGAACAGACTCTTACTCTCTTATAGAATTTGCTAACGAGTCTGTATCAGTTTAAAGGATTCTTTCACATGACTTCTTCTATAAGCCTTTCTAATTAACACTGTAAACTGCTAAAAGTTTTCTCAGGGGATCGATTATTCTCTTCCAACTTCAAAAATATATTTTGTAGGAATACAAACAGTGTACGGACCAAATACCACAACACTCAAAATACCCAAATTTGTTTTCCAAATTATTGCCATCTATATTTCCATTCATGCTGCAGCTATGAAAAAACATACATACATATGAATATTCAAATGTCATCTTCTTTATTTAAACCTTCCAGCTTCCACGCGCATTTTTGTTGTCGCTCATATTTTTGTCTTAAGAATTGAGGTCATACTGGTTAGTGCTTGGCCAATAGTTAGTGGGCAATTATGTAAATGCGCGTTTAGCAAATATTGCAAAGATATGCTCACCAGCCACTGCTTAAACACAACAAACACGCACACACGTGTCTACTGCCATCGCTATGTCGCTGCGTGTTGTAAGCTCAGGCGTCTAACTAACTATTTGGCCATTGGCATGGTCATCAGCGCCAGCACTCGCTTGCAGCTGGTGAAAGTAGCGTTTGTTTAATTTGCCTGTCCACTCGCCCATTAAAGTGACTATTAATTTGCTCGTCTACTTTAGTTAACTGCAAATGCTTGTTGACTAATTTTGTGCTGATCGTTTTGGTTGTTGTAGTTGTGGTAGAGGTAATTTTCAGTATACGAGGAGAGAATATGCTTTGATTTATTAGATAATTGTTGTGAATTTGCGGCGTGTCAATTATTTTGGAGAACTGTTAGCTGAATTGCCTGAATGTTTCATGATAAGGTTGAAATTAATCACGAGATGCAAAGATTTTTGTTGTATTTTATGTAATGTTAGTTAGTTTAATTCAGGGTCAAACTTATTTCACTTCGTTGCATTTTTCTCTTAGTTTCCTGCACTTAATTTGAATAAGACATGTAATCGAATCTTGTTGGTGATTTTTTTGTTTTACCACATCACATCACATCTTATCCCATAATATTGCATCATATTACAACATATTTCATTAACACATATACCCTTTAAACTAACTTGCAATGAAAATCTTCTTGTCGTTACTTATCATATTTGACCATAAATGGCATCAAATTTACTTAGAAAGTGTCATAACCAAATAAAATTATAATAAATCGCCTAACATCTCATAAACAAATTTGGAATATTTTACTTCTTCTTACATCCTATCTCATTAGCTCGTCTTTTATATTCTACCATACTAAATCAAATGACATCGCATCATATTTTAACATTTGACATCACGTTATAAGTATTAATTGAAGCATCATATTATCTTGATATGATATAAAGCGATTTAGCTATGATCTTCACATCACATCATATGAAGTCATATATAATAAAGTTATGCCTCGTCACATGTTTCCATATCACACTATGACCAATTTGATGTGATATATCTTATCAAATTATCATTACATTAAATCAAAATCTCATCATATCAACACTTGATTTTATATCAAAAAATTGTAACTATCTCATTACCCGTTTCTACAGCATATTAAATAATATTCCAAAATATCAAATCATCATATCACATCATAAATTGCCATGCTCACTTCTATTTCAGAAGATTATATCCCATTATGTCATATTTTGTAATTTAACATGCCATATGTGGCGGATTTTTCAATTAGAGCGGTTCAAACGTTTCTTTTTTAATAAGATCAAAACAGTTTGGGATATCAATGATATTCTTTATTCCTGTGAAAGCAAATTCGATGCCATTATGTAGTAATTTGGCCGATACTGCTGCAATTTCGCGTTCACAGTTCATCAATCGTCGCTGGCATAGACTATGGACTTGACATAGCCCCACAGGAAAAATATATGGTTTTGCTATCCATATCGGTCCATTTTGTAGTGTGCCATTGAAAAACCCTATATTATATGAATACGGTTGCTTAAACATCAAATAATTATGTACATATCACAACAACTCGTAATCCTAATAGAGCCACGTATGATCACATGATTTTAAATTCAATAATATAATAACACTTCACATCACAGTTTATAACATGAGATGAAACATCATTCGCACATCAAACATTATTGTGTCATCAGTTTAAGATGGCGAGTTATTAATGTTCAATTAATTTAAATTCTATCATATTCTGTAAATATTACTTGAAGGAGAATATTTGAAATTCACACAACTCATAAACTAATATCACATCATAATATATGAAGCCATCAATCACCTTTCATAATCTCATATAACAATTCTCATCATATCACATAGCAAATCACAAACCTGTTCATATCACATGACTTAAACTAATGTCACATCACATTACATGAAGCCTCCTTCAATTACCTTCCCAATCAATCGCACTTGATCAAATAAAGTCACGTAAATATGAATTGCTATGACATAACATCATATTTAATGACATCACGTGCTTAAATTCATATTGTTCTAACTATTAAACAAAGTTGACGTCATATTATTTTATCACATGACTTGACTATATATCACATCCAATGACAACATGCTTGCTATAAATATTTAACAATTCAACAGTATCGCTATTATCGCCTATACATCAAAAATAAAAAGTCACATCTTAACAAGTCTCACGACATCTTTTCAAATCATGTCCCATAAAGTATAAGTTATTACAGTATGGTACATCACATCGTATTATTCACGTCATAACCCAAGCAATTACTTGATCACATCATAATGCATTATATGCTAACACCTAATAATATCACCTCTTATTCTCCTATGTTAATATTATATCATTATTATGTGAAAATTTCTTGGTTCTCTCGGTGCCAGGCTACAAAGGCAACAAGGGCAATGAAATAGTGAACGAAATCGAGCATCTCTTGTGTACTTGGCTTGCATTGACAAGGCTACGCTGTAAGCCTCTGGGGTCCCCACAATATGATATACTGAAGTAGGTATCGACGGTGAAGCCGCAGAGTCTAAAATTCGCGTCAAATGCAGGCATTCTAAAGGGAGTAAGCATTTTAGTCAGACTTAGCAAGTGAACTCCATCTGGTATC
Organism: Bactrocera neohumeralis; assembly: GCF_024586455.1. Lineage (NCBI taxonomy): Eukaryota > Metazoa > Arthropoda > Insecta > Diptera > Tephritidae > Bactrocera > Bactrocera neohumeralis. Next base: position 25,589,733 of record NC_065922.1, read on the forward strand.
GCAAAGGACCAAACTGGTCTATGCGTGGCTTATTGGCCTACCAGATTAACCTAACCTAACCTAAATTTATATATCATATTAATTTATATCACATGACTTCGGGTTACATCTCTCTATTTACTTCACATTGTATTTTGCACCTTTTGATCGCTTCGCCAAGACATCACATCGCACATACAACTCTTGACATTCTATTAGATCAAGTTTTCAAGATTTTACAGCAATCAATTAGCTTTTATCGATTTTCCAGGAGAGTTGAGGTAAATCTATACTTTACTAATTTGCATTTAACTTGATGAATTTAAAGAGCGATCAGATATCATAGTGGCTAATCGAACAATCTTGCATCATATTAAACATGATCACTTAGTAACACATCTTTTTATCTCATGAGTTTACTTCACATCTACTTATTCATTTATAAGAATATGCTTCAAATTCCGAAAACAACAAGCCTAGAAGGGCCATTTTAGACATATCGCATGTTAGACACATCATATCATATCACGTCATACATCACAACCATCAAAAATAGTACAAACTATTATTTTTTCCAAAGCATTAAGTCATTTTCATTAGTCTACAATTAAATTGCGCTACTTTTTTGCCAAATAAATATACATTAGCATTCCCATAGTTTTATATATGTAACTTAAATTTAAGTATTTCGTGTCATTGCGTCATTTAGTGTATCATTTATCTCCGAATTGTTGCCGGCTGTATGAAATCGCAATTAAGGCTTGAGTGAAAAATTGGCGAATTGTTTGGTTTCGATGATTGAGTGAATATTGTATAACTTGAACTATTTAAGAAACAATAGATCCGGAAGTTAAGCCGTTGTTACTCGTTATTAGCAAAAAATTACAAACAATATTATGTTAAACATTTGAATGGCGAAAAATATTGTGCTACAAAAGAGATGGTTACTTAAATACAAACTAATCTGCCTTTAATTTTTAACTGCGTACAATCATCGCTCTGACAAATTACTTGACTTGTAATTAAAATGCGATTTGTTGCTGTCATCGGTGGGGGTGATGTAAGTGACAGCTCACATTGAGGCTGTAATGAAGTGATGCGAAAGGCCAGTGACTATTAAACTGTAATCATTAGGCGCTAATGTGATCATTGTTCTTGTTGATCATTAATATGTTTCTTGCTGCCTAATATAAAAACAGTTGATTGATTTTAATTTAAGAGGTATCTATCAACTGAAGACCTGCACTGTAAAAATCCTCTATACATTTTTAAATTCGCTTGCAGTATATTCTCATAATTTTTAGTAACCCTTTAGTAACCTTGATTATTTCTTTTCTTCTACTCATTTTCTTCATCTGATAAATTTACTTATTGGAATTTTTGCACTCTCTTTAATAAACTCGATCCCACCTCATCTAATATTCTTGGCTTTATAGTAAGCTTTCTTTTGCATGGCCACCACGGGCACGCTTGCAGAAATGCAGCCGCTGAACCAAATTTTCGAGGGTTTTCAAACATAAATCGGCCGATACTGCGACAATTTTAAATTCGATATTCGTACGAAGTTCATAAATCGTTGCTGGCTTGTTGGTATAGACCATCGACTTGACGTAGCCCCACAGAAAATAGCCTAACGGCGTCAAATCGTACGACCGAGGCAGCCAATTGACTGGGCCATTTCGTGAGATTCGACCTTCACCAAACTTGGTTTTCAATAAATCGATTGTGACATTTGCTGTGTGGCTTGTTCCTGTTGGAACTACATATTGTCCAAGTCCATGTCATCCAAATCGGGCCAAAACTATTCGGTTATCATTGAGCGGTAGCCGGCCCATAAATCACACCAAACCGTAATTTTTTCGGGATACAATGATGACTCATGTAGTACGTGTCGATTGCTCTCTGACCAATAACGCCATTATTGACGAAGCCATTCAGCCAGAAGTGAGACTCATCGCTGAAGATGATTTTTCGATTAAAATTCGGATCATTTTCAAGTTATTACTCAGCCCAATTCACGAACATACGACAATTCTGGTAGTCAAGCGGCTTCAGTTCTTGCATCAATTTGATCTTGTAAGAATGCAGACAAAGATCCTTTTGCAAAATTTGCCACAGTGACGTCACAGAGCTGCCCAACGCTTGAGTACGACGTGTGAGAGACTGATTTGGGTCTTCCTTACAAAATTTAAACAAAGATAAATATAATTATTGATTTTTAATTTAACAACAACTGCCTACAAGTAATTTTCGATTTAATTTTCCTATTTCTATATTTCGAAAGTAAAATGTCCAATTTCTCAATAAATCAAAAGTTCAAGTTTTGGCTTGCTTGCCGCTATAGTTCATTGGAATTTCGCACATCACCAACTAGAGGCAAAGTATTCACTTTCTTCGCGTCCGCAATGGATGGTCAACGGTGCCAAGAGAAATTCTGGCAAACGCTATGGATATGCTAATGAGCATATATATGAGGCCCCTGCACTCCACCAAGCTCACTGCCCCGGCTAAATCACAATGCGGCGACTCCTTAAGGCACATGCGGCACGGCGGTTAAATTTAATTGCCAACTGCCATTGAATATTAATAAAATTGTGAAAAACAAAAGAGAGCGAACAATAGAATTGCATATAAAAATTCATAACGCACACGAAATGTCATAAATGCTTAGCGAGACGAATAAAAATTCGTCTAGTTGTAACTGTGTATGTGTGATTGTGTGTGCGTTTGGCATGTTGGCGCGCCGGCGCTCTTAATAAGCCACATCAGAATTCATTTTGACGCTTTTACGGCCAAGCAGAATCATTTAAATCAACTCATTAAGTCGTGGCAAAGTACGTGTTTCTGTATTTGTAGGTGTATGTGTGTATTGGTAAATATGGCTGGGCAGCCGGTACGTGCCTGCCGCTAAACACGCTTTCACGGTTGATGAACTGTTTGGGGTCCTCAACTTGAACTGCCATTTTCATTACAAATATACTTTTACCTAAACATATGTACACACATATACTTCTATTTATCTATTAGTATGTCTGCATATACAGCCGTCAATGGCCATAAGCGATTCACTTTTCGGCCAATTATTTCGTGGCCTCCGTTTACTTACATTGTAAAGTTCTCGCTGTTGGTTTGTAATGTCTGTTTGCAGCTGTGGAAAGCTGGCGTTGGCGAGCGTAAGCAAATGATTTTAATATTTGGCACGCGTTATAGCCAACAACCAAAACAACAAGCGGTTAACATATATAGTGTGTGTTGTAATTGTTAGCCCTGAAGCTAATGAAAAATCTAAACATTGAAGCCGGAAAGCGTACAGGCGTGAATGTGTCTTTACCATACCTTTCAAAAACGCCCACTTGGGAAGAAGCAGCCATAATTTTGACACTCATTTCTTCTAAACTATTATTACACCAAAACTTTACTATTTCGTAAAATTTTCATATATTTATTATAGTAGACCATCGAAGTGATGCTGTAGTTCTTTTAGTGATTAATTTTACCCGCAATCATATGTGATGTTCCCCAGAACTTATGTTCAAACAACAGAACTTTTTCAAGGACGAGTCACAAAAAGTAAGCAAGTAAAGCGACAAACCTCTCAAACAGGTTAGTTCTTATTTCATAAATAAAAGCCTCGTTTCGACCTCTACTTGATGTCTCCTTCACAAAATTTCAGTTTTTTTATTCGAGTCCATCATCAAATCAATTCAAACCCAAAACATCAACCAAATCAGACCCTTAGAGACAATTATTTATGTAACTCATTATTGACTATCTCGAATTTAAGAGTATAAGTTGGAAACACCTTGTCCCTCAGGCTTTTATCCATGTAAGCAAGGCATCCGGAATTTGAAATCAATCACCACATATCTGTCAGTCTTGGTCTCAAAACGTATTGTTGATAGATGAGTATTTAGTACTGCAGTGAGCAAAAATTAGTAAGACTTTTCAATTTAAATTTCTAGATTGATCTCTGTGACATCTGTGCCAAATTTTATATTTAAATAATCATTGGTTTTGAGTGTACGCTTGTCTTTCTGAAGTGTATAAAGTTCCATTAAATTTTTTGTACGGAATCAAATTTCTGGTGCCGAAACGTTCAGAATGTTGGAAAAGGCCTTTGGTGAAAATTGTTTGCCGCGAGCAAGTGTTTTTGATGCTACACATTATTCAAAGAGGTACGAGAACGCGTTGACGAAGTACCATGTCAAGAGTGGCCATCAACACCAACTTATGATCAACAGTCAATAAAATAAAGGGATTGGTGCTTGAGAATCGACGATTAATAGTCAGAGATTTTAAAGGCTTCGCTGGATTATTGGAAGGATTAGTGAAAACCTTTTTGAAAGATCATTTGTGCATAAGAAAAGTGAAAGCACTATTGGTTTCAAAATCACAAAATTACATATTATTACTAACGATGAGTCATGGATCTATGCTTACGACCACGAAACAGACGATCAATCGGCCGAATATCGCGGCAAGTGGTCTTTAACTATCAGCACCAATGCAATAAATTTTACTTCTTATAAATATATTTTTTGAAATCTATCTCCTGTTCAAATCTACTTTTTTTCTGTAACTTTCGGACTAAACTAAATTTTTTTTTTCAGTCTGGGTTCTAAGCTAAAAAAACTCTCTTCGTGTTTTGTGGTTGGTCTCCAAAATCGAAAAGTTCTTTCTTTTAAAAACGTTATTAATAATTTTGGTATATAAATTCATTGTGACAAAAAAAGCACCCAGAAATTATAATAAAATTCCCCGGGTAAATGATATTTCAAAACATGTATTTTGCAAAGTTGGTAGGACTTTTGTATTTGCTTAATTCGGTACACCGCAGTCGTGCGTTGGAATTTTTACAATGGATAAAAATATCGAACAAAGAATTTGTCTCAAATTTTGTATTTCTAAAAAATTTTATGTGCAGAATCGAAGCGAATGCTGGAAAGGGCTTACGATGATTCAAAAACACAGGCCTACGAGTGGTACAAAGCCTTCAAAAACGGTCGAGAGATCATTGAAAATATACTTCGTTCTGTACGACCTTTGACCTCTTAAACTGATGAAATTATTACAACAGTGAAAGATATGGTGCTTGAAATTCGGCAAGTATTAGAGAGATGGCAACAGAGCTTGACGCTTGTCCCATCTCGTGAGTCCGTTCAAATCGTTTTGGTGGATATTTTGGGTATAAAACGCGTTCTTGCTCGACTCGTTCCGAAAAAACTGAAATTTTTTCAAAAATAGCTCCGTAAATAGGTCTCTTTGGACATGCTTGCTCATGCGAATTCCGATCCACATTCATGGAGAGCATTATAACTGCCGATGAGACTTGTGTTTATGAGTTTGACATGCAAGCAAGTCAACAATGATCGAAATGGAGGGAAAAAACATAATTTGCTGCATGGGCTGAAGTCCATTCCAAAAGCGCATATGAAAAGGGTTTCGAGGACTGAAAAAATCGTTGGCAGAAGTGTATTACATCTGATGGGGATTTCTTTGAAGGCGACAAATCAAATATTGATGAATAATTAAATATTGTGCGTTTTAGAAATATTGTTTCTATACTTAGGACCCAATCTCTGGAATATTTTTTCATCCAATAAGCATACAATTTTTGTACAGTTACATATATATATTGTAAATGTTTTCTATATTTAAACTAGTCCAACACTAAATTTCCTACCGACCGCTTACACGGTCAAGGCACAAATATTTGTAAACCCACAAGCTCACGCTTTCCTTCGTTCAACAAGCTGCTCGCTTATGCACAAGTGCCAATTGCCCTTTTGGCCGTCGTCGAAAATTTTCAAATTAATATGCGTGCACTTGCATGTTCACCAATACACCGGTAATTGTGGTAGCAACTAACTAGCAAACAACAACAAGTCTGAAAAGAGCAACCCGATATAGGTATTGTATGTATGTAGAAGCAACAACAACGGTAGCAAAAGCGAATGCTTATTATAAAGTGAAAAGAGAAATTAAGCGTAACTACTATGCTTACGCACACACACACACGAACATGCATTCGCATACTAGAAGTCAAAGTAAAGTGAAAAGAACTTATGGCAGCAATACAACCTGCTATGCCCAATCGGGCAGGTTGAGGCAAGTGAGTATACCGGCGAGTGGTGCGATACCAACTGCTAAGCCGAGCGTTTGAAACTGAAATTGAACGTGTGAATACACACGAGAATAGGCACGCACACGCACGTACATACTTATATACAAATACATGCTGAACTGCACTGGCTTCTTCCGCTTTGTTAGCTCACGTTTAATATTTGTAGTTGTTGTTGTTAGAGTTCAACTATTAACTTACTTGCGCTGCACTCACTTAGGCTACCAAAATAAATAATAATAATAGTAATTTGAAGAAACTAAAAATAAGGCGACTAGTTGTTATTGTTGTTGCCTGACTTAGACAGCGTGCAATGAAGGCCAAACTTTCATTTATGACTTATATTTATGCTTAATACATATTTTATTTGTTTTTTTATTTGTTGTTGTTGTAGTTGAGGTTCACTTGATTTTTAGGCGCTCATTCGATTTGCTTCGCCTGACCGCCTTGCAAGTACAACTAGCGGTAGCTGGGTGCACATTGAGTTCTGAATGGTTTTATGAGCAGAAAATGTGAGCCGATACGACAAGGTATAGGCGAGTGTTTGACCTCATAAGAAATCAATTTCCGAAAGCTTCAATTTGACTTGTTATTGCTCTGGATTTAATTCAATTTTTCACTAAACACACTAATACATGAGAGTGCCACAGAGAGAGGGAGATATTTATCACTTTTAATTTTTGTCTTGCTGTCTCTGCATATCTTTCTTGGTCACATATGTTCGTTTGGTTATCAAAATACCTTCTTTAACACAATGCTTAATATAACAAGAGCCTGTCAAAAATCAATGCCCAAGATTTCCCACAGCTTTCCGAGAAGCCGAGCAATACAAAGGAGCTGAAGCAGGCCAACGACAATAGCAAAAAGAAAAAATGGGAGGAAGTACGAGAGGATATTCAAAAAATAAATCCTGGGGACTTGGGTATAAAATAGTAATGAAGAATCTCGGCGCTTGAGAAACACCACCTGACTTAACGCTGCCAAAATGGATCACATCGCAAACGCACTCTTCCCCACAAACGAAAACAATGGTTAGTGATTCAGAACAGACTCTAATGTATCCGCAAATCATCTAGTTTACCTTCGAATAGCTGCAAGTAGCCACTGGCAAGCTCAAGGCTAACAAATCACCCGACCCGGACGGATTACCAGCAGAAATCCTGAAAATAATCGCTGCAGAGCGACCGGCAGTACTATTGAACATGCACAGCGCCTGCCTCGAGGCCGGAATATTCCTTGAAACATGGAAAAAGCAACGGCTGGTGCTAATTAGCAAGGGAAAAGGAGGTCCCAACTTACTATCAGCATTTCGCCCACTATGCATGCCTGATACAACAGGAAGGTCCTATGAAAGGCTACTGAAACCCAGACTCGAAGCAGCTATCAATGAAGTTGGAGGGCTTTTCTCTAGGCAACACGGCTTTAGACCCAGTAGATCAAGTCTGGGGGCCATAAAATGCGTCACTGAAAGTGGAGAAGTCGCACAGCGTTGTTGGCATAAATACAAATGAATAGAATTCAACAGCGCTAGATGGGTGGAAATGATCGACGCTCTCGAAAAAAGCTTTAATATCCGGACTACCTCAGAGCTGTGGTGCGGAGCTACCTTAGTAACAGAATACTGTTGTACCAAACTGGAGAGTGATCACGACAGATAGTGGACACGTCAGGAGTAGCTCAGGGGCAAAACTCGAAATGCCAAATGAATCCTATTTAATTGACTACTCTGACCACATTGCAGCTGTAATCACAGCAAGGGATACAGAAGAAGCGCGAATAAAGCTGAACCAGGGCATAATACGGACGCAAGCATGGCTCGACTCACACAGCCTCCAGCTCGCTACGGAGAGAACAGAGCTACTACTGCTAACAAATCGACATATACCCCTAGAGAAAGGGAACAAAAATCCCCTCCCAACTGAGCAGATTAATGGCCAACATAGGAGGCTGCAGGCAGGAAAAGAGAAAGCTGCTAATGTGGACGACAATCAGTGTCCTATTATGCGGAGCTGTGATCTGGGCAGATGTGCTTAAAAAGGAAAACCGGCGTAAGGTGGTGGCCAGAGTGCACCGCACCGTAGATCTCAAAGTTGCATCAGCCTACCGAACAGCGGCAAAGACCCAATTGACCTTCTAGCATACGAAAGAAAAAATCTTTTGGAAGTAAAGAAAATATCGGTAAAGAACAAGAGCGCAATAGAACAAATAAAGAAAGATACAATAAACACATGGCAACGAAGGTGGGAGAATGAGAGTCACGGCAGATGGACGACCAGACTAATAAGAGATCTAAACTTATGGACAAGCATCAAATTCGAAGAAGTCGATTTTTACATATTTATCTATTATTCACCGTGACTTATTATTTTATTAGTGAGGAAAAAGTGCCTAAGCTTAATATTTTGTATAAATAAAAAGAGTTAAAGAATGATGGCAGCCACAACAAGCCAATACTTTAGCTACTTTTACTTCTTTCAATTTAAGGGTGTATCTGAGAAAGAACTAAAGGAAAGTAACAAAGCCTCGCTACTTTAATAATTATAATTAAGATATCTGTCTCTTAATTAATATTTTACACGCTTAACTAAAATTCACCAGCTGATTATACTATTATATACAACAACCAAAACATCAAATTTTGCTTTCGTCACACTCATTTCTTACCACCACTCAGTCATATATGTTATATTTGTGCACCTTGCAAAACTGCCATTCAAATTAATTTGAGTTAAATGTAGCTGAAAAGCAGTTACCTGCGCATAGTTGTATACCTGTACATATGTATGTATATGTGGTACAACGGTAGTGCTGCTGCCTACATAATCACACATAGACATGATCATACTTAAGTGTGTCTGCACCTACAGCCATTAGTGGCCATAAATAATAATTGCTCATACAATATTGAGCTGCATTTAATTTGGCACTGAAGTAACAGTGCGATTTTGCGAACATATTGTACAATTCACTAATTTATTTTCACATAACAATTTCGCTGGATTGCAAAATTCACAAGAAAAAGTCACACACGCACACACAATTTGAAAGACTGTAGGTGCGGAGAAATGTAATGTATTATATAATTGTTTGGTGAATTTTTTGTTTACATGCTTTCTTTGCCATTTTGTGTAGGTTAGTGAAAATGGTAGCAGGGCGTATACGCAACAATTCGCTTGCGAAATGTTTTTTGTATAACAAAGCGCCTGGAAAGTCTGCAAATGGAAGTAGTTTGGGGAAAATAAAAAAAAAAATAGATATTTCATAATATGTAGTTTTAAAAGAATATATATACATATATACAGAGAGCTATAACCAATTTGGAAAGTGTCAGCCCTGAAATGATTTATTCCGATAAAAATGTAGTCTCCTGGTTTCTTTAATTTTTGACTGACATACATTTATATAAAAAAATATTAGGTATTAATGTTATTAAAATTATCATTGTTTTGTTAACTACAAATCAATAACTAAACCGCAACTTTCACACAAAAAACCGATCTGCTCATTACTCAATTATTAAACACTCATTTAGTCAATAGTTTAATAATTACATATTTTTTATTATTACATGCATTATATATATATAAATAACCATAATATAACCAGTTGTCATTAATGTTTTCGCAGCTGTGAGTAGTAAATTAATATCATTATCTTTCTCAACGACTAACTGTTTCAACAGTTACGCTTCACGCTATGATGAATAGTTCCAGCCAAAGTAAATAACTGTTCATATTCGATAAGTTAATCAATGATTTGCCAAATTCATGCAGTCAATTTTATTTTATTTTATTTTATTTTATTTGATTTCATTTCATTTTATTTTATCTCATTTTATCTTATTTTATTTTATCTTATTTTATTTTATTTTAGGACATTTAAATTTTCCAAAAGGTGGCAACCTCACAAAGTCTCATATTTACATTAGTCTTTAAACAGGTATCAGTATAATTAAATAAAAGTAAATTTGAGGGTATTTAAAATTTGAATTTTTATAAAAGGTAGCAACCTCACAAGGTCTCACTCATATATATATATATGTATATATTTATTAGTCTTTAAACAGTATTTAAATTTCAGTACAAATTTATAAAAACTCAATTTGTGGTCATTTAAAATTTGAATTTAATATTATGTAACAGGTGGCAACGCTGCTAAAATATTTTTAAATATCAGCCTTCTTAAGTCTCATAATTTTGTATTATTCCCTGTTCTTTTTATAATTTTTTGGTCCAACATTTTTAACAGGTGGCAACCTTCTGAGATTTTCGATTCAATTTATGTCGAGTATGGGTTAAGTATAAAAGTAAAACAGGAAAAAATTCAAATATCGTCTCAAATGGACAAAGAGCTTACAATCACAGTAAGTTTTGACATTACAGGAAGTGACCTATATGTTGTGAGATGAACAATTGAGCCAACAGATTTAAGGACTGTATTTTCTATTTTCAGATGTACTACCAATTATTTTAATTTCAGAAGATATTCGTACATGTTAGTTATGGATTTATCAGTAAATTTTAATATTATCTACTTTTCAGTTATAAATACAGACAACCGAAATCACTACACAAATGCAACTAAAATATCAAAAAAGACACTCACCATGTAATATCGCCTTTTTCGCCCACTGACTGTCTCTTATGCATAATCAAGGTCAATAAATCGCAATCAACTGGAAGAAAAGCAGAAAATAAATATATAGAATTAGTATAGTATGCAACTAGTTAGACGCATTTGATGTGGAAATAAGTATGTCAAAAAAGCGACTACAAGAATCGAAGAGCCATCAACTGCGTCTAATGATATGCGTCACAAATAATTGCAGTCAAGTGCTAAGCAGAGTATGTTATTGTGGGGAGTGCACGACTGACTAACTATTGGGGCATACAAAGTTGCAATATTAACCGGAGCTCCATTTTTAGTGGATACAATGTTGTAATGGATAGAAGTTGGCCAAAAACAAGAAAATAACTAAACTTAGATTGTGAAATTGAAAATTACAATAAGGAATTAAAATATTACTTTTTGAAGGGAAAAAAATAGTTGAACCAAAAACTGACCCAAAAAAATCATTCTTAATGGATTGGTTATGGTATGCTTAAGGCGTGGTAAAATGAGCACCGAAGATGGTGAAGGTGGAGATGAATGTCTCGTGAGTCACTTAAGTGTTGCAGAGGTTTATAAAAAGTGTTTAGAGGTATCGTGAGCATCTAATTTAAATAACGGAGCAGATGATCGCATTCAAAATACAAAGGAATAAGATCTTTTGGTTTAAATTTTCTGTCGCTTACAGTATGGATTGCGTCGAATATATTGTCTATAAGAGTGCTTACACTTACTAATTACTATTACTCTAAAAAGATATTTTATTTTGATATTTTACAAGACTACATTTCGAGATAAGAAACTTTCTGAAACTGACCTTTAATGTGGCTTTAAGATGAGTGAGAAGCTTAGCTACCGTCGCTATGTATTATTTTTAGCTCAGTTCGGTTCTATATTCCGATATTATTATAGAATGACTACTTCCTGAACTCAAACAGAAACTAAATTGATCACACCAAACAAGCTATTATTACACAGCTTTAAGTTTTAAGCCTTTATATTATTATTTATCATGATAAATTTGACTTATGTAATCTCAAGATTATACTGTTTCTTTTTAATAACTGAATTCAACACAAATAACACATTCATACGCTAATCCAGCTTTGCTCTGTCTTTCCAAACCACGGCATGAAAAATTACCAACACCGTCGAAAACTCTGCCTATGCATCTAGTAAACTGGCTCGGGGTTACCTTCACGCAACTGTCGCTATTTGTGAGTATCACAATCATTTACAGTCTACAAGAATAGTAATGGAGGAGACAGTACACGCTGGCAGAGCATTTCAAGTATAGATGTGCCTACATGTGGCATGTATGAGTACAGTTAGTTGCTTTTCTTCATGGCTGACATATTGCTGCTTTGATATTCATATGCAACCATTTGAAGTTAAATTTTTTTTCAAACAAATATATACACACATATCTATGTATAAACATAAATATATATATACTTTTATTTTTATGTTTGTCAATATGTCTAAACGTCAAGTTCTTTGCAACAGCACAAGTAGTGCGTCCCAATTTTTGCATACGAGTACAAACATTAAATCGAAACGCATCGATCGCTCGACTAATGATTGCTGAAGGCTAATGCAGACGACGTGGTTGATACCTTCAAACTTATATACATTGTTTATATTTATAATATATATTTTTTGTAATATTTTTTAATAATTTATTTTTGATTTTTTTATTATATTTATACCCTGAATACGATATTAAAGATTGGCACGTAGTTTGCAACTCCCGGAAGGAAATTTCGGAAATGCTATAAAGTAATGAATGTCAGCATGATAAACTGAGTAATTGTAGCCTGGTCGTTCTTTCGGTCCGTCTGCCTCTATATACGCGAACTAGCTCCTCCCTCAGTTTTTGAAATATCGATCTGAAATTTTACACACGTCCTTGTTTCCCTGAGCGTTCAACGGGTGGCGCTCACGAGCATGTGTGTACTAAGATCTACTCCAACCATGGCACTTAACGCCATCTTGCCTGTAGACATCATCGGAAGGTGTATGGCTGCGAAAGTGGCTATTAGACTAAGAGAATCTAGGTTGTTGAAAAAACACGTATATGAACACTCACATATCCACACACACTTCATACCTGATCCCTTAGATCATGGAGTCGCCACACTGAACTATGGCGGCTCCTTCTATGCTTTTACACCGACAAGGGAGCTATGGGTGGGAAGAAGCCGTTGTAGGAGAGGAGCAGTGAACTTCTTTACGGATGGGTCAAAGCTTGGGAGCAGGTTGGTGGAGTGGTTTACTGTCGAGAGCTCTCTATCAACTCCAGCTTCAGACTTCCTGACTATTGCAGTGACTTCTAAGCAGAGGTTGCACCCATTAAGGAAGCAGTAGTTCTAATGCTCCGAAGTGCAGCCTCCTTCAGAGAAGAGACCATTTACTCAGATAGCAGAAAGGAGGTATGGGTGCCGCACCATAGCGGAATCGCTGCAAATGATCTAGTCATCTTTTTTGCCCTCAGTAAGGGTAAACTCTCTTTACTCTTGGGGCTTTTAATAGGTCATTGCCTTATTAGCGTCCATGCTGTAAGGCTGGGAATCTCATCAGACCCCATTTGCAGAAGCTGTATGGAAGAAGATGAGGTGGAAACAACTCAACAACATATCATCACAAAGGACTAGATATATCAGTCCACGTGCGATTAGCCATCTAACCCAACCTTGTTTCCCTTAGAAGCTGCTCATTTGTCGGGATCGCCGATTTCGGTTCTCCCGAGCATATAGCTTCATATAACTCGACCGATCAACATCAATACCCAGTCATGTCATAAGAGATGCGTCTGTGAAGGGTATTATAGCTTCGGTGCCACCGAAATTAACGCCGTTTTTTTGTTTTATTATATTATTATAATTTTTTTTGTTGTTGCAACATTTATAGCAGCAACTTGTTTGCTCTTTTCCAGCTTTGTGCGACCATTTGGCTTACTTCAATTAGTATAACTGTTAATATGCAATGAATCTGTTACACATCTGTTGCAAGGTGAGCGAGCCAGACAGACAGTTTTGGACTTGTTTCACAGTTATGATTTTGTTTCAACACATACACACACCCATACATATGGGTGCATGCAAATTTCTCGTATCAGTTTCCACTTCTATGCTCTGCGCCATTCATGCGTGTCGCTCGCATGTGTTCTGCCGCCTGGCAACCTGCCCCTGCCACATTCATTTATTTTCCAACAATCTTCGACCCCCTCCCCTCTCTACAATTGTGCAACGCGAAATGCGTGTCAACATGGTTATGGTCGTGGCAAGAACAACAAGAACAACGTCAAGCAAAAAAAGTGGTAGCACATCTTTGTTGTTGTGCCAGCAACTAAAAGTGCAATTTGTTTGCAATGAGTGCTGGTGTTATTGTTGTTGCTTTTGTTGTTGTTTGTTTTTGTTTCCTTGTTTGGCGCAATTGCATAACCTGATTTAGTAGTTGTTATCACAAGACGCAAGCGCGCCATTTAGCCGGTTATGCGTTGCCAACCAACCGACACACCGACACCAACCAGGCAACCGAGCGACTAATTCACCAGCCAATTGGTGCACAATGCAAAACTGGTGCAAGTTGATTGCCGTCATAAGTTGTTGTTAGCTATTTGTAGTGCGTTTGCGGCTTACACGTGTGTTGTTATTGTGTTTGTTGTTCTTGCCTTTGTTGTTGTTCCTATCTCGGTTGTTCTTGCTGTTGTTGTTGTCATATTACATTGGGTGTTGGTTGACCTGCATTTGCGGCAGCGACGTCGGCCGTGTCGATCTAGTTTTTCCAGCAGAGTTGCAAGCAGCGACAACAACTTTACAACAATTACAAAAACAACAGCTAGCATATGTGTTACTACATAAGGCTCCGAAGATTACGGTGTTTCTGCGGCAGCACGTACAGGAAAGCGCACACGCCCTCTTCTATCGCACGGAAGGTGCGTCGATTATTATTATTATAATTAATAATATTATATTTTCCTGTTATCAGTCGACCGCATAAGGCAAGCTCCAGAAAATGTATGCCATTTGTGTGGTCACTGCAGGGGTTGATGAAAATCTACAAAAAAAATTTACTAATTTTACTTGCTACGCCTTTGTTACTGGTCCAGTATTGGTTCATTGTGGAACAGTACTAGTTCATTGTGGTCCGCTATTAATTTAATTTACGTTATATTCATGCCAAGTGGGTTTGTATCAAAAATGTTTTGATTTGTAGGGAAGTGTGAGTTATACTACCAATATAGCTTCAATCTGGTGTACCTGAGACGTGGTCACCAAGCCTTATGAAACCTTTATTTACGACGGAACCTTTATTGTTGTAAAAGCTAACAGCATTTCGTCTTCAATCGTCTGAGGTTTTACCAACAATCAGTAAGATTGAGACTCATGACAAATTATTGGCCCAGTTCTCTCTTCATGGAAGTCCTTGATTTGCGGTAATTGTATTCATTTGAATGAGGAAAATACTTCGATATTGGCAGACTTCAATTGATCAGTAAGTATTTTTTGATCGCTTATATATATTGCAATAGTTGGCTTTAATAATATTGTATAAGGGGAAAGCTATATAGCCTAAGAAAGACACGATTTTGTAATAAAAAAAACTTCTCAAGCAATTTTTTCAATTTCGTGAGTCATCATTGCTTGAGCACATGTCAGCCATAACCAATAGCAAAAAGAAAATACTGTTTACATCAAAACGGCTTTCAAGTCACGTAAGCAGAGGCACTCCTCAAAGAGGTTTCCTTCCGTTTCCGTTTCCGTGTTTTTTTTGCTTTCTGGTGCTGGCCCTGAATAGAATATCACTTTCATTCAATGGAGAAGGGGTGACAGCAGTATCATAAGCAAACCACATAGTGTTGACACTATTAGAGATGGTTTCTTCCACAATTAGTGAGATTATAGAGGAAAGTCTACGAAAGTTACAGCTATTGGGCACGAACAACGGATTAGATATAAACCATAGTAAAACGAAACTGATCCGTACGAATAAATAAATAGTATGCTTATAACTAGGACTTTAAACCAAATATAGTCATGTTATTATATACTAGAGCGGGTCGATTTACAGGGAGCAAAAAAAAACGGAAAAATCTCATATGCGGGAATATTCTAAGAATCATTCTGAATAACTTTGCCAAAGAGGCCATGGCTCTAAAACCGGTTTTGAGCCAGCGATTTTTAGGATGAAATTTAGTTTATTCGGGGTTATGAAAATAGGTGCATTTTGATATTAATATATACATAGAATTATAATTTGCCGAAATTGGGCAGATCGAACAATTATATCTCATAACTCCCAAACAACAGATTATTCAGATTTTTTAACCCATAGTGCCTGAGAAAAAGTTGTTCAGTATGATCCGTAGGACATTTCCCGCTTACGCGATTTTATAATAAAAAAAACCGACCCGCACTAATGTATATCTCCATTAGGAGGACAGAAGTAGCAAGTTCTGCTATTATAATAAAGGAATTAGAAGGTTGGAACAAGAAGGATTACTGATATAGTACCATTCTGAACCAGTTTATTTAAGAAAATTCGAGTATTTTCTACCAAAGTTAGTGTGCTGCTCAATTTCTCTCTCCATCTGACTATCAAACTCACTCAGCAGCTTCACAACAGAAATGCTAGGTATGGCAAAGGCCTGTGATTTTCTATTGAATTACTACGGGAGGATGCAGAAAGCAAACATACACAGGGATAAGCAGGCAGCATTGCTGGCCTTGTCGACGCCATAGATCAACTCCAGAATAGTCAAAAATCAAGAAGACTTTAAAATCGCTCTCAGGTCAAATTTACTTGTCCATAATTTGGGTTTCCGATCGCTGGAATATTTTCGACAACGATAAAACGGTCGAGTTTCAAAGCTATGGGCCGCTTTAGATGGGTCCGAGGCGGAGTTAATACCATGCCCATTGCAGCGATCAAACGAGAGCTTTATACTCATTTTAAACAAATATATCAGAGCAGATAGATATCAATAACCAACGGTGAGATAACTAAACAGATATGGCCCAAGTATGACAAGACTAAAACTAAGTATTCACCGACTTGCATAACGATACTTGGAACCCATCAGGCAGCAAAACTTGAATGGCTGTCCTCAAAAAGCATAGCGGATATAAGTAGGATCCCCGAGGGCATCAAATGGTTTAAGCGCCGCAATGAAACAAACGAGAAAGTAAGATTATAAAGCTCCAGGGATAGTACATCAAAATGGTGCATCCAGCGCTAATTGAGCCCAGGGTGGCAACGCTCTTAACTGATCACTTATCTTTTAATTTTTTTTCGATGAAGTTCAGTCCGAGCCAAATTTCCTGACTTTAAATAAAAATTTCAAATATATGGCTACAAATATTTTGCACTCAGATTATTAACGAGTTGACTCCGATACATGTTTCATAAAACTGATGGAAAATTTCGGGTTTAATATAAATGAGTTACTTCAAACTCATTTTAAAACCATCAATTTATGGTTGGTTTTGGCGGAACGTGCTCAACATTTCTACAACTTTTGCACTCTTTTATATCGATCAACTTCATTTGACAAATTATTTGCGCTTTTTTATATGTTTTCTTCTGTAAAATGAAGAACAATACGCGCCAAGCGACTTTAGGGTATCTGCAACATTTTTGTCATCAAACGAAGTTTTAACTTAACTCACAGTAACTTATTACATATGATGAAATTATCCCGTTATAGGACTAAGTAAAGCATTTGTGTGTTACTAATTGAAATACTTGTGTGTGATTAACTTAATATTTGCGTATGACTAACTTAATACTACTAACTTGAACTTTTCTATGTGACTAACTGAAACATTTGGGTATGACTAACTGAAACTTTTGAGTTTTGTAATAATACGACTTTTTCAACATATCTGGTAGCTGCTTATTTTATACAAATATGAACTGGTATTTTAAAGATTTCTAAGGAACAAAAAAATAAACATAAAAATTTTAGTTTGGAATTTTACCAAAATTGACAAAAATTTTTACTCAAAATAAGGTATAGAGTGAAATAATGTAATATTAGACAGTTTATTAACCTCATATTAGCGATCAGATTCATATACTGTTTACTGTTGAAAAGGAAGAAAAGAAAGATCGCCTCTAACTAATTATAAATATTTAAATACCAACCAAAATTCAACGAATGGACACGCCTATTCCATAATCTATTTCCTTTACATTCAAACTTCTGTCTCGTTTCTACACCTTTCAAAAAAAAATTCAACAAACAATGCATAAAACAATCAATAATTTGACAACTCACTAATCAAAGCAATCGATTACGCAGAATTCGAATAAAAAAGGTGTTGCCACTTGAATATATTTAAATACATATGTGTGTGTTTGTTTGCGGTTATGCCCCCTGGCAATTTCACACTGTCGCCGTGCGCAGCGAAAAAATGCGAATGATCAATGCAAAAAGACTTGAGCAACAAACCCGCTCAACCTGTCCGCGTTCACATGCCACTACATGAATCGCTGTCGAATGCAGCCTATATTTATTTACGGCGTGTTGCAAGTGCACAATTAATGCCAAAATAACTATTTCCTCTGCGCCAGTATGTAAAGCCAATTGTTAATTGCGATTGCCTTGTTTTCTGTGTGTTTTTATTTTTCAGCCAACACACGCTATAACGCCTTTGCTGCTTGACACAAAATCGCATTGTGACGGTGTTGCCACTGCCTGCCAGTGCCTGCCACTGTGCCACTGGTTTTTAGGCGCACCACCTTTTCGGCTTGCTCTTTTTCTCATATGTCACATATTAAAATTGCGATTTTATTTGCAAAATACCGTTAACGCGGTTATATGCGAGCTCGAGTTGTCAAAATTATTGCTTGCAACTTATGCGCACACACATACATATAAATGCATGTATATGTATATATACATGAGGGCATATGCGGCGCTTGCAATTGTCGCGCTGCATGTAAGCAGTAGTGCTGTTTGTGATTGTTGTTTTTATTGCTTTTTATTTAACTTAGTCGTTCGGTGAATTTTTCAACTATTTGGCTGCGAGAAAAACTGGAAAAATTAAAAATATGCCACACTTTTTTGCAAAAAGAATTTGCGTTAAGCAAAAAATCAGACTAAAACTGTATACAAGTTTAAAATTCTATTAAGCTCATGCACATACACAGTGTTTCCACGTATACTTTTATACTATATATGCATTTTTTATATCCCTAACTGAGCTTTTGCATTTTTTGGTCTCTTGAGCGCAGATTTATGTAATTATTGTTTGGGCGCTTGAAGTTTCCAAATCATAATAAAATACCTGAGATTTGAAGTTAATAGTGATATCAAAGTTATATATGCTTGGAAATATGCTTTTGACAGTTTGAAGTCTTTTTAGCAAATTACGAGAATTTCAAAACTTAATATAAAAACAAGAAAAAACGTTAACTTCGGCTGCACCGAAGCTAATGTACCCTTCACAGTTGCATTTCTTTTATTAACCAGTTCAGTTTGTATGGAAGCTATATGCTATAGTAATCTGATCTGAACAGTTTTTGGGAGATTATATTGCTACCGTAAGCAGTAAACCATGCCAAATTTTGTGAAAATACCACATCAAATGTGCCAACTTTTCCAAAGATACATTGTCAAATGTGAAAGCTTTCCATACAAGAACTTGATTCCGATCGTTCAGTTTGTATGGTAGCTATATGTTATAGTGGTCCGATATCGGCAGTTCCGACAAATGAGCAGCTTCTTGAAGAGAAAATGACGTTTGCAAAATTTCAAAACGATATCTTAAAAACTGAGGGACTAGTTCGTATATATGTATACAGACAGACGAACATGTCTAAATCGACTCAGCTCAACATACTGATCATTTATGTATATATTTTATAGGGTCTCCGAATCTTCCTTCTGGGTGTTACAAACTTCGTGACAAACTTAATATACCCTATTCAGGGTATAATAACATTTCATTTACTATTACAAAATACTATGTCACAGAAATATTTTCATCAATACAAAAAAATTTAAAATTTTCGTTTCGAAATCTAAATCTTAGGAAATTATGGATGTAAAGATAAGCTTTCGAAGTTCACAAAACAGTTTGGTTAGTCAATATTAATAAAACATTCGAGTCAAATTTCAGTGTGGCAACAATTTTAAAACTGCAATTGTCAGTTATTCATGTTTAATGAAAATTTACGCCTCAAATCGGAAAAAAATAACTGGTCACAGTTTTAAGCTCCATTGTGCCTACACGTTTACCTAGCAATTTTTTCTTGAATCTGGTAGGAATTGAATATGCTTTCTTACATTACATAGGAAATTGATGTTTGATCAATTCAAATTGTTTCCTGAGAAATTTATATACATATACTGTTTTTGTTGATAAAATTTTATTTGAACTGTCATTATTTGCTACATCATTATAGCAGACATTTTTACTCTCTCCAGAAAAGCCAGAAAAGTATATTAGCACGTTTAGCGAAACTATAACAATACCTACCTAAACTGCGTCTGACCTTATAGGTGTTCATGTAAACTTTTCATAGCTCCAGAAATTAAGTCGGTAAGACATTTTTGCTGCTATAATCTCGTTAGCGGTGTCTACGCCAATAAGGAAGAATAATATTCTTTGTTCGTTTACAAGCGACAAATTTTGCACGTGTTTCGTTGAAAGGATTTCCAAAAATTCTTTACCTTTTATTTTTCCAAAAAAAAAATCAGTTTACACCAGAGGAAAATTATCAAATCAGTTTCATTAAATGATGACATTTTTCATAAAAACCATTGACTCTATTGGGGAAAAAACTGGTACAGACATTTTCACAAGCATCTTTTAAGATAATGTTTTCATTTATTCGCCATAAACAGAAACAGATAATTAATTATCTAACGAAAGGTCTGGACTATAAGGTGATTGCATAAGAACCCACCCCGCCGTGTCACTATCGATATGGGTGGCCTAACGTTGGCACAAAATACGGGTTCAAATTAAGAGTTTGGGCGTAGGAGAGCAGCTCATACTAAAATATTACCAGTCAACTTCACCAGACCGATTGCAAAAGCTATCTGACCGTCAACCAGGGTCAACCGACTAAGGAGTTTTTCGAGTTTTTATTCGTCTAAGGCCAGGACTTACTTATACGACTTTACAAAAATTATTTATATGGAAACGACACTGAAACTGGACAAAAAAAAGTATCAGACATATTGACCGAATCGAAAAATGTTGACCACTTAGTTTATTTTTTTCGCACAGAAATAAAAATAAGTCATTTGGTGCCAAGTCGAAACTTTATGGTGGTTGACCAGTCAACTCGATGTTTTTAGTGCTCAAAAATGGAGTTGTTTTTGTCGATGTGTGAGAACTCGTATACTCGTGATGAACAGTCTTTCTGTCTCGAAGACATAGGCGTGTTTCGAAACTTCGCTATCGTATTTTTTAACATTTCTTTCGGCCAATCGACAGAAGCCTTTTTTTAACGTTAGACAAAATGTGTGGACTTCAACAAGAACATCATTTTTGTGCAATGAAATCTCCGTACAATATTGTATGTCAGTCCCATTAATGCTCATAGTTACCTCTATCTCACGATAGCTCACATGACGATGTTGTAATATAAGTTTGCGCACAACATCAAGAGTTTCCGGAGCAAAAGCTGATTTTGAACGACATTCACGAAATTTGTTCTGGAGTGATCTACAACCTCAATTGAATTCACCGCTTTTGCCATTTTATGATCGTAATAATCGTGATGTTCAAGTACCAATACGATAAAGCTACGCTCGAAGTATTGAAAATATTGATACCGTTGAGGTAAATTTTGCAGAAGATCGTAATTTGTCGATTCCACGAAGTTCTAAAGAATTTGGACTATTTCAAATCACAGCCTGGCGGATTTAGAGAAAGGATTTGGGCTTGCATCCATTGAACCACCGTAAGCGTCGTGAATTTGCTGATTTTGCCTTGGAACAGCTTGAAAACGATAATGGCTCAAAAAGATTATCTTCTCCCATGAGGCTCATCTTCATCTGAGTGGTAAATAAACAAAACTGTCAATCCTGGTGTGGAAAAAAAACCATAAATTATTCATTAACAACCATTACATTCACCTAAATTGACAGTGTAGTGTATGTTTTTGGTCTGGTGGAATCATCGGTCCGTACTTGTTTAGAAATGAAACTAATGACACCGTTATTGTCAATGAAGAGCAGTATTAATATTATTATCTATTTTTTATGGCCACAATTGGATGAAGTTGATCTTGACAACATCTGGTACCAACAAGACGGGGCTACGTGCTACACAGCACGTGCAACAACCGAATTATTGTAAGAAAAGCTTGAAGATTCGACTATTTCAAGAAATTGTGTCATTTAAGAAGTTGTGAGTTAATACCATTAAACTATTTCTTGTGGTGTTATCTGAAGATTTAGGTCTTTAGAAATAAACCAGACTCTCTTCAAGATTTAGAAGTCAATATTGAACATGCTTTTCATGACATACGACTTGATGTAGTGGAAAAAGTACCCGAAAATTGGGTTCATCGAAGTTCAGAGCTTGATTGTCTTGATTGTAGTTCACATTAATTGAAAAAACATTTGAATTATCTTACCAATTAGTGTGTTTTTTCTTCAAAAAAAATTATATCACTGTTTTTGGAAACCTCTGTATAAATGGCAATTTCATACCTTTCATGCACTACTTGGCTTATCTATCATAAAGGAAACGAATGTAATGAAATTTAAAATGTTGTCGTATACGAAATATTCTTTCCTTAGTGATATACTAAGTATTTGACCTTATAATATCATATGTATACATACATATGTATGTGTATATATATTAGGTACAAGTGTTAATAAGATCCGCTGTGCATAAAAATTTTTTATGTACAACATGTTGCGATAATATAAATACAGTTCTTGCAAATTTTTAACCAATATTTATCACATACAAAGACTTCTAAATTTCAATAGCTTAAAATTTAAAACCAACCATATTAATGCAATTACAAAAAGTGGATTCGCCGCTAAACTAGTCACAACGTCTACATATTCAACTAAACAACTCACAAATAGCAAGCGAACGGCGCTAAAGCGTCTCGGCGTTAACTGTGAAAACGATTTCAGCGTCATTTGCAAATTATTGGATTAAACCACTTAACACAATTTCCAGCAAACGTAATTAATATTGTTACTAAACTATTAAGCTGAAAGAGCTGAAACTAAAGAAAGCATTTGTGGCAAAGAAAAACTGAAAAATAAATTGTGAAAAAAAAAACAAAAACAAAATTACCAAAGAAGCAATAAAAATAAATTAAAACAGTCGAATTTGCGGTTGAATTGCAATCGGAATTGGCGCAGTGTGTAAAGAGAAAAAGTCGAGTGGCAAGAAAAAAAGCCAAATAAACAAAATGTGGCAAATAATGGATAAAAATAGACGAAGCCGCTGGCAAAAGAAAATGCACACGCTGCAAGCCAGCCTCAGCATAGAGCTTGAGAAACGCTTTAAGCAGGTGAAATAGTGCGCTGAGCGCAACGTTAAGCCACGAGTAATGAAATATAATGAGAGCAGCAAATGAAACGGAGAGAAAAAGCGTTGACAACATGTTTGCTGTTTCAAAGAGAGCGCGCGAGAGTGTGAGCACGCGCAGGTTAGGTTTGAACCAAGTTCGACGTTGTAAGCCAAGTTTACCGTAAGACCACAGCCAACACACGGCTGAGCGCCAAGCTCCACACGCGCCGCACGCTAAGCGCAACTACTACGAAGGTGTCCGACAGCTTTCAGTTGACTTTTACCACCTGAACGTGTCGGTTGGCTGCAACGCTTAAGCGCGACTTTGACCGCCGTTTACCGTTTGAACGTTTCCGTTTCGTTTTGTCGCTATTCCTGCTTTCCTGTGGACGTACACAGTAGTTTGGTGGCGTCTTATACGGTATGCTTTAACAGCTGTTGCAACAGCTCAGTCTTTCGAGAGACGCCAAAGCTTCGGCAATCGAACACAACAACAACAACGCGGTTGTAGCCAATTTGGTTTAACGAAAGTTACAAAAAGTTGGAGTTGACTTTAGTTGAGCGAGGCAAATGAACGGGTGCGCATGCGCAGACGCAATTGAAAAGTTTACCACAGAAAAATACATAAAAAAAAGAAACTAGCGTGTGAAAATTGAAACGAAAGCATTTTCGAGTTATAAAAGTGTAATAAATGTAGTTATAATATATTTAATGAAAAATTATTTTTTTAAATATATAAAAAAAAGATTTATTTACAAAAATATCAAAAATAAAGTCAAAAAATATCAAAAACAAATATTTGACAAAAAGTTACCGTTATTTCAAATGCTGAAAAACTAAAAAATTTTTAGTTTTGAAATCTCAAACAACTTTCGGACTGAAAAAAAATAATTTTCAAATATAAAAAAACAGTGTAAATATTAAAAAAAATCTAAATTACAAAAAAACTATTTAAAAAGATTATTATAACTTCCATTAACACTATACGCCTGAAGCCTTTGCAAAATTGGAACTTTTAAATAAAAAAAATAAGAATTATCAAAAAAATTCAAAAATTTTAAAAATTGTGAAAAAATTATTAACACTCTACGCCTGAAGGCTTTGCAAAACTGGAAAAATTTAAATTTTTAAAATTAGTTCAAAGTTTGAATCCAAAGAAAAATGTTCTAAAAAATTTCAAAACTGAAAAAAATTTAAAAAAAAAAAAAAATATTTTTTGCTATCACTATCTGCCCTTAGCCGTTGCAAAACTGGAATATTCTTAATTTTCAAAACACTTTCGAATCAAAAACACAAAAAAATTCAAAAAACATATTTTTTTTAATATTTAATCAAACAATAAACTAAATACGAGTTACAAAAACACACAACACAACGCCGCAACTGTAAAGAAAGTTGGCGCAAACACTTGAATGGGGCAGAAAGCGCAAAAGCAGCAACGCAAAATATGAAACATCAAAAATAACACTGAAATCGCTCGTCACAGATTGTTTCGTTGTTATTATTGTTGTTGTTGCTGGTGCTGCTGCAGCATTTGTTGGTGTTTTCAGTGTTAGCGCTTTTTTGCTGCTTTTGCTGCCGCCACATGTAACGGTGACATACTTACCACTACGGGTTTTGCAGCCGCCAACTTCACCTGTTCGCTGGCGAACGCGCACACCGCAGCAGACACAGAAAAATTACAACAAAAAATATTAAATTATAGAATTGCAGAACGAAGGTGTGTGCGAAAAAAGAACAGAAAAGATATTTGAAAGAAAAAAATAGCAACAACAACAGCAATAATAAAGAGTTCATTCAAGAAACAAGTTGGCGCAGAATTTGCGGTCGCGCGCCGCAACTGTGTGGTGCAAAGAACAAGAACAAGAACAAGAAATAAATAAAACAAAACGATCTACATATATGTGTGCATACTTTTATATAACAAACTTGTACACTGATTTTCATATATATTTCTTTATATGCGCGAAAAAAATTTTTCACGCGAAAATTTTAAAAACTTGCTTGTTCGTTCAGTGGACTTCTGTGGATTATAATATCATTTTTTTAATTTTTGTTTATATTTTATTTTTATTCAATTTTGTATTTTTTTTTTAGTATTTTTCAAGTCTTAAAAACGAACAAAAAACTTTTAGTGAAACTTTTGTAAAATATTTTTTCAAAGTTAAAAATTTTTGAAAATTAAAAAAAAATTGTTTTTTAATAAATATTAATTCAACGTTATCAGTGTTACGCAATTAAACTACAAAAACTACAACTAAGCTGCAATGCCACACATACGCACACAACTGATCCTTGTGATCATCAGTCTTTTGGGCTATCACGCACGCATCGATGCACAAAATACAGGTGAGTTTCCCTTTACAGAGTATGGAATAAAACATTTAGCCGAAGAATAAGTAATAGGAAAATTATTTTATTTTTTTATTTAAAAGGAGCGTAGTTACTATAGGATGAAAAATTGCCTTAAGTGAATAATATTTCTATTGAAATAACTTGTTTAATTTCTTTAAGTTTAGTTCCTTCCAAACTCTTTTAAAATATAAAGCTTTAAATTAAATAACCAAATAGTCTATTTTGACCAGATAACTATAAATAATTAGTATAGAGAAAAAACTAAACTGAAAAATATTTGTCTGACTATAAAAAATTGCCCACAGATTCTTATGCAACAGCATTTTTATACAAATTGCACAAATGAACGAATAAACCCAGTTCAATGCCTTGTATGCAATAAATTTACTACAAAAAGTTTATTATTCAAAAAAACACTGTTAAAAAAAATTTGGAATATGTTCCCCGCGAACTGTAAAAAATATTTCTATGTCGACTTTTAAATGAATAAATAAAAAAATATAAATAAAAAATAATTAAGAAAAATATCTAAAAAGGAAAAAAAAAATCGTAATTTAATAAAAAATTATTTAAAAACAATACAAATATAAAATAATGGGTTGTCAAAAAAGTCTTGCGGTATTTTTATTGAATTTTTTTTTTTATTGAAATTGAAATGTATTTTTGATGACTCATGCCCAGCTCTTGACCGATGCTACGGCTGCTACTATGCCGGTCTCCTTCGACCAATTCAGAGATTTTATCGCAATTTTCGACGACAGGCCTTCCGGAGCGTGGCCACCAACTTCGACCACCTCCACACCAGAACGAAAACGTTGAAACCATCGTTGTACGGTGGAAATGAAAACTGTATAGGGTCCATAAACTGCACAAATTTTATTGGCGGCTTGAGATGCATTTTTGCCTTTATCGTAGTAGTACTGTAAAATATGCCGTATTTTTTCTTTGTTTTGCTCCATGTTTGCGACGCTATAACTCACGAACGACTTAAAAGAAAAACAACAATCAATCAAACACGTGTTAGCGCGTGAAATGAGCTTTCCAAAAAGGTATAGCATGACCCGATGCGACGAATAAAACTAGAACTACGCGCTTTCAGCGCCAACTAGCGAAAATACGGCAAAACTTTTTTGACAACCAAATATATAGAAGCACATGTCTTTCTTAAATTTTTTCGATTCTACTTTAAACGGCTATCTGTATAAAAACAAACTTTTTGAAAGCCTCCAAATATTGTGACCCAAAGAGGGTTGCGGATTTTTTCCTTAAGAAAATTTGGATTGTCTAGCTCTGTGGCTGTGGCTCTTACTACTTCAAAAAAGGTAGAGCACGAAATACAATTTTACAAGCTTAAATATTATTTATGGAAAATATTTGCTTTTTTGAAACATATTCCAACAATGACAATAGCTCACTTTTTACCTGAAACCTTTAATTTCATATGTGGTAAGGGGAAAATATTTTTTTTATGGATCTCCAAATATAATAGAGACTAATAGATACTAAAGGAGTATATCATAATAATATTTACAAACACGGAAATGTATTTTTAATCCACAGCTCGAAACTGGCAGGAAAGTGAAATTTTACAAAAATGTATATTATTTTATAAAACTTAAATTCCCAAAAATCACAGTATGAAAAATCTTTTCTCTTTCAGTTTACAAATTTCAATGTTCAATGCACAAATTGTTGTGTGGTTTTACTTTTTACACTTTTTCATTTTTTTTACCTGCAAAATATTTACTATTTGCCAAAATCAGAACATCCGTATTTTGTTGTACATGTGAAATAGGACATACATACTGCTATGAGCAAAAAATAGTAAGACTTTTTTAATTTATTTTTCAAAATCAATGTCGTTCCCTCCAACTAGCCCCTCTTGGCACCAATTTACTTGCGCCAACGCTATTTCCAATTCTCGAAACAATTGTTTTTGTCCACAGTAGTATTGTGTTGTGTCGTCGTATCAAGTTGATCAGTTTTTTAACAGTATTTAATTTAATATAAGCGTCTCTAGTTCTACAGCTTATACAATTTTCTTTAAAGCAGCAACAATTGCATAATTGCCTATTTGGGATTGAGTTTTAATTTGATTAAGTTTTTTCCAAATTTTGAACATATGTAATATTTTGCTCATATTAAATATGTTTGTTTTGTTGGTTTTCATGACAATTTTCAGTTGTTAAACTGTGATTATATATGTATGCTATATTTCGCTATATAAAAACAAAAAGTTATGTTAATGTTTGTTATCACTTTTGCTTAAAAAAGTCATGTCAAGTTAGTGAGCAACCATGTATTGAAAATATTTATAAAACTTTAATATTTCAATTCGATATAATAAAAATTAAAATGAAAGTAAAAACTGAATAATTGTGATTACTAGAATCGTCACTGTAAATGGCGAAAGTTTTAAGTAAATAATTAATGAGATTATATATTAATTTATACCACTTTAATAAAGTGTGCTTTGTCATTACAAATTTCTAATTATAAATGTGAACAAAGTGATTTTTTGTAAAGCGCTTAAGATAATTGGTTAGGCATTAATAAATAATGCAAGTAGAAGAATTAATTGAACGCAAAATTAAATAAAAGTGCGAGTATAATAAAAGCACATTTATTAATTTTTATAATTTAAAACAAACTTTTGCACAGTGAAAAGATCAGTGAAATCTAAAATTCTAAATAAAGAAAATTAATTAATGAAATATTATGTACAATTAAATAAAAATGGCTTCTACACTCAAAGGCTCTAGATTTTCAGTTATTTTCAAGATTTCAAATTATATTCAAAATTAGGAAAAATTATAGTTTTTGATTAAAAAAACTTTCTTCTTAAAAATATAAAATATTGCAGTATGTGATGTCTAAATATTTGGACACTGTAAGTAAAATTGTTGAATAAACCCGAAACCAGCGTAAACATCAAAAAAAATTTAATTTACATTTTAATAAATAAAAATTTATCAACTCCTACTCACAAGTACCGGTTTGCAAAATTAAAAATAATATAAAAAGATCAAAAGAAAAATAAACTAGCGTGTGAAAATTGAAACGAAAGCATTTTCGAATTATACGCTGTTATAATACATTCAATCAAACTATATTTCTCTGAAGCAAATCAATGAATGAAAAAAATTAAAAAATTTGAATTTAAAAAATTATCAAAAAAATAACAACAAAAAATATTTGGAAAAAAGTAACCGTATCTTCGAATGCAGAAAAAATGAAAAAACAGTTTAATTTTAAAATCTCAATAAAAATTTGAAAACAAAAATGTTTTTAAAAAAATTACCACAACTTTCATTAATAATGTACGCCTGAAGCCTTTTTAAAACTGAAAAAATTAAAATTTTTGGAATTAATTCAACTTTTGAAAAAAAAAATTTTAATAATTCTAAAAAAATTAAAGTTCCAACGTCCCAAGAGTTGAAAAAAAATTATAATAATTCTAAAAAAATAAAAAAAAATTAAAGTTCCAACGTTCCAAAAGTTGGATTCAAAATGAAACATAAAATTTTAATTATATCATTATATCAACTGGAAAAAACTAATAATTAATTTTTAATCTCTAAAACGAAAAATTTTGGTCATACTTGTAAGTACCGGATAAAAGTCTGATGAAAATGCTGAAAAAAAGCTCATAAACAAAAATTCGAAAAATTGGAAAAAAATTCTGTTTTTGTACTTTAAATTATTTTTCGTCTTCTTACTTCGTGTTTCACAATTTTTGTTACACTACTTTGCAGCCATTCAGCGACTGTAACGTTAAAGGTTGTTTCTTGCTAATTTCGTTTTATTAAAACCGAAAATAATTGCAAATTTCACAACACGTAGGATTTTTGTGTTGTAGTCGAGGTATGTACCACCACCACCATTACTAAAATGACAAAAATAACTGTACGTGATGGTAAACCTTTGAATTCAAATTCATAATCACAACACCCCAAATACCTCAGAGACCTCTTGGCACATCAGTCGCGAATTCTTCCTTCAGATTTGCAGAGTAGTGTTATGTTTGAGAAAAGTTATTTTTAAATAAATATCAACACAGCTTAACAATGTTTGTCTTTCTTAAATTCAATTACTTTTAGTAACAGTGTTTCACTCTTCACTTTTCTCATATGTAAATACTTTCTCTTTCATCCATTTCAAATTTGAAAATTATTATTTATTTATGTAGTTTTCCTACTTTAGAAATAAAAATAAAATAAAAGAATATTTCAATTCCAATTTTTTTTTTTTGAAAAATCAATTCTTAATCGAAAATTTGTTAATTGGAAAAATTCAGTAGCCATCCTGAGGCCAAATTTTTTTTTTCGAACGCCAGCTTTTTTCAAATTTCAAAATTCTGCTTTAAAAGCCAAAGTGGTGCAAATTTGAGAACACAAAAAAATATAAAACGAAAACATTTCGCCGCTATTGCCACTTGTTGCACACAAAGCGACACCTGCAACACCACATAACAGCATAAACACTTGCCACACGTGACTCATATACTATACATACTACATACATACATGTATGTATATAATAATATGTATGTTATTGTTGTTGTTGCCCAAATGGCGCTGAAGCACATACTTTCAGTTCCGTGATTCTTAAACTGCCAGCCAGTGCAACAGTTAGCGGCACGATTGTTGCACACCCTAGACATTGCACGATGCACTCAAGCAGAGCAGCAACAACAGCATGCAACAGCAACAGCAACAACCACAACAAAGGTGCAGTCAATGTGGTGGAGTGCAGCGCTCTATGGTCGACTGTATCCGATTTCCACAGCAACACTTCCCGACCAGGCGGCCGACGACCATGAAGGTGCCGCATTTGAAATGAAAAACGCAAACGGCGATGAATGGGTGCCGTGGCAGACTGTTGTTTATGGCGTTGTTGTTGTTGGCGGGCTGTTGCACTCGCCTAACAAAGTGCAAATGTGCAGCAATATTGTTTATTATTATTGCACCTATGTGCATACATGTGTGTGTGTGTGGCTGCTGCAATTACACGCACATACACACGGGCACACATTGCTTGCGTTGGCCCCCAGCGCATCAAAGGGGCTGATAGCAATGCACTAATATCCACCAGCTCGGTGGCAATGTGCGCGCCTTGAACTTGAATTGCGCACAGCGTGCCAATAACAACAACAACATAGCGTGGTGTTGTGCTTTGTCATGCTGCAGCGCGGCAGCTGGCGCTCGGCAGTGGCACTCCTTCAGCTTTGCTGCCAAACACCGGTTGTCCATTGATATATTACAGCTAACTGGTGCGATGCTGCCATATCGAATTACTACTGTTCACAAGTTTACAATGCTTTACCGCTGTTTTTTTTTCAACGTTCATTTATTTTTAATTTTCTCATGATTTTAATTTTTCTATTTTTTACTTTTTCTTTGCCATTTGCACGTTAGTCGTGTCGTCGAAATTCAATCTAATGTTTGCATGAAAAAAGTTGAAATTAATTATCGCAGGAATTTATTGGTGGCAAATTCCACCAGCTGTCAGCAGCTCAAGTTTATGGCCAAAGTCAGTGCTGGGCGTGTTCGGAAATTAATTCCATTTTTATAAAGAAAAAAAAATTATAAAATAGTAGTAAGTGGTTTAATATGAAGCGGTTGATTTTTATTATTTGACATATTTGATATACATAGCTATTATATATTCCGTTGTAAAAAACGCAATATCTCTCGTTCTCCCGAGAATTTTCAAAATTTTGTTTCGAAAACTATTTGTAATTACTCAATTGACAATTTCATCAGTCAACTTAGGTTGAGTTATGTTGGTTTGCTGGCTGATTCTCAAGATCGCCCTGGGGCATATACCGTTGTTTAGGAAGCCATGGAATATAACTCCTTTATAATGATCTTAGAAGTCGATAATGCGTTCTGAGGGCAATGCCAATCTGCTTAGATGTTTTATTTCGCTTTTTCTCCACCGGTCAACAATTGGAAATCCGTGCATTGTCTGAGCGCAGATCGCCGAAAAAGCATGCTAAAAAATCAAAACCCGATGGGTGCAAAACTGCAGAAGTAAAGAAGAAAAAGAAATATCGGCAGTACACAAAATTCCTATTAGCACTCGGGTCTCGATAGAAGAGACTATAGGAACAGGAAATGTCTAGAGCAAAGCACCAGGGAAACAATGGAGCATCTCTTGTGCACTTGACCCGCATTGGCAAGACTACGGTGTAAGCATTCTGGAGTCCCCACGGTATGATACATTGGAGGAGGTATCGATTGTGAGGCCACAGAGTCTGTTGAAATTTACCCTAACCTTTTCTCCGCCGAAGTGTCGGAAATTGTGCGCTGCCAAAGTATTAAAGCATTGATCTCTCAAAAGCAGCACAGTCAAGAAAAAAATCTGAAGATATTTTTACCCCTTTTTCTTCCAAACAGCGTCTATAACTGCTATGTAGCAGTCACTTCTTTCACACTTTAAACCTAAGGCCTATTTTATAGAGGCATAGAACTCTTATTTCCAACAAAATGGCAACACTTTAATGAAATTACCAATATGTTCGCTCTATTATCTTATAGTTATTTAGAATGTCTCTTATAAAGGTCTGCTATAAGATTTGACTAGTATTTCGAGCATTTTCGATTCTTTGCTTTAATCAAATCACATCGATTAAGAGGCCAATAGACAGCTTCATTGCTTGATATGATTTTCCTACCAAAAATTTAGCCCAATAATGGTGCAAGAAAGCTCAAAGAGTCTCCTTTTGGCCTCTCGCAATTCAAAGTTCTCAATATTATTTATTAACGCACCAGTTAGCAGGTTAGTAGAAACAAGAGGCTCAAATTTCTAGCGTTTTTTGACAATTGATAAAAAAATATTCGATACTTTTACTTTAAATTTTTTTATGATTTATTAATTAAAAAATAAGTCATTGAAGTTGAAGAGGTCAAAAAGTCTGTGTTCTCATCGTCACGATCTATGCCCTTGTGCTGGACTGATAAATGAAATAAGGATAGATTGTTGAGTATACGACTGGCGCTCTGTTGTAAATTCGGCTATAACCGTGTAAACGGTGTCTAAGCCAATAAAGAAGAAAAATAGATTATTGAATATATCACAGTGCGAATTCCATTATCGTGTGAATCAAAAAACTGAAAAAAACTCATAAAATCGCGGCTATTCGAAGCTAATGGTCAATTTTACACACCTTTTTAGCTTTCTCGAATTTTGTAAAAAATTTTGAAAATATTAGAAACTATAAATTTTAAGTTTTTGTTATTTTCTACGATTGATAGATATCTTAAAAATATTAATGTTAAATTTTATGTATTTTAACTGTTGAGAACTTGAGATATCGCGACGCTTATATCGTAAAAAGTAGGAAAAAAAGAAAAATGTGTCTGAAATTTCAACTTTGCAAATAATTTAAATTGAAAAAAAAAAAATTTTAAATATTTTGAAATGTCTAAATCAACGAAATATGAAAACAAAATTTAATTTTTTCAAATTTCTTACCTAGTATACTGCGAAGCCCAAAACGTTTGCTCAAGTTCGTCGCTTAAGTCTTTAGTGACTAGCAGCATTGAATTTTAATTTTATGTGTAATTAACAAAATGCTCGGCTTTAACTGCGTAAGTGGTGTATATGCCAATAAAGAAGAAGAAGAAGAATCAACAAAAAGAAATTCCACTTTGCTAAAATCCATTTACTCTACTTTTATTAATATATTATCTATCTACACAGCTTTCTATTATTTTTATCTACTAATCATTTCCATATAAATTTTTTAATACAAAGAACCTCACAAATATCCAATAATCCATAACCACTTAAATGAATAAAAATCAAAAATATACCCAATTAATACACTAACTGTACTTACAGAAATTCTTCACTACTTTTCTATTTCTTCTACTTCTCTAACTCTGCTGTCTCTTCTATGTTTTATTATTCAACAAGTGGCATTCTTTAGAATCTACACTCGCACATTAAATTCCAATCATTGTATAATCAATTGAATGCAGAACGTTGTGGCAGCTTTACGAGATTTTTATGCAAATGAGCAATGAAAGAATTTCGAGCATTAACAAAGCAGTCGCAGACAATACGAAGATAATGTGTAAATAAATAGTTGATATGAATTTATTGGAAGGGGCATGGCCAAAGAATTTTTTATTGTGATAATAATAAGTATAGTATGTGTATATATGTATATATAGGTATGTACGTATATATGTATACATATATGTTTATAGCTCAAGGTAAAGAAAAATTTAAGAAGCAATGTTTTGAATGGGATATATTGGAATAACGGTGCTTGCGTTGCATAGAAATGCATTTAGTAATTTTGAGAATGAAACACAGGAAAAGCAAAGCATTTGTCAGTTTAGTGTCATATTTGTGTCTGTATGTGTAGGTAAAGTAGTGCAGTGTAGAATAAATGATTTCATGGCATTGTAATTAAGCCAGTAACGGTTTATATTATATTAATAGATATTTCCATATGTTTAAGTGTTATATGAGAAAGTCATGAATAAAATATGACTAATATAAAGTCAACTTTTGGTTATGGCATTCTGAACTCTGAAAAATTTATAAAAAATTGGAATTAAATTACAAATTATTTTAATTATTAATTTATATATTTATTTATATATTTTATATATTTATTTATATATTTTATATATTTATATATATGTATATTAATAAATTTCTTGAGAGCAAATAATAAAATATTTTGACATATTTTTTACTTCTCTTTTCTTTTAAATTTTATTTATTATTTTTCAAGTTAAAATTAAATTTAAAAATATTTTTAGATAAAAATCTAACATTACTTTATTTTATTCAAAAACTTTACTTAATGTTTTGTTTTAGTAAATTTATCGTATTTAGCAATTGGTTCGTAGGTGATGGTGATGTGCGTCATCTTTTTTTTACACATTTAATAATTAAACGCTAAAAAGTTAAAAAGGTGGCAACTCCGTTGCAATTTTTATTTAAATTAAACGGTCTGGAAAGATTTACAGCTAACTGCCAATTGTCAGTGTAATTTTCAACTCCTTTTCTTAATTTAATTTAATTTAATAATTATAATCTAAATCATGCAAAGAGCTGGCAACACTGTTCTAACTTCTAATAAAAAAAATAAGTCTTAGAGTAATTTGCAACTATTTTTTAATACATTATTTAAAAAATAAAAAGTTAAACGAGCTGGCAACCCTGTTCTAATTTATTTTACAAATTAAACGTTTTAGAAAAATCTATATAAATTCAACATTTAAAACGGTCACATTTTTATTAATTTTAAACTAATTTTATTCGAAGTTCAACAAGCTGGCAACGCTGTTCTAACTTATTATGCCAAGCAAACAATTCGATGAAAACTACATATATAGTTTCAACGCTTTAAATTACCAAATTTTAAAATATTTTAAACAAATTTTATTCGAAGGCAATTGACAACTCTATAAAGTATGTTATGGTAATAATTGCGAAATTGTTTTTATCTTCTTCAAAATTTCAACTGATTCTTATATTTCATCTTAGTATTTAATTTCATATTTTTTTTTTTTTTTTTTTTTTTTGAGAATTTAATCGTGTTTTAAAAATGAAAAACAATAAGGTGGCAACCCATATTGAACTAATTTCAATTGAGGCAATATTTTAAAAATAAATATTCATTTCATAAAAATTTTCGCATTTTTTCATAGATAAAACCATTTTCAAGAAAAAATTATAATAAGGTGGCAACCTCTACCCAACCAATTCTTAATAGTAATTTAAACTACGCACTAACTCAGTATTTTCAATTTCCTACTTTTAATTTTTTTTAATAATATTATATAAAGGTATAATAATACTTGGCTTGTAGAGTTGCCACAATTTTTGTGTTGAATAAATAGCAAAACAATAGAAGTAAACCAAATTTAAAAATAAAAGTAATTTTCGTAATTTCCAGCTACAGCAAATTTAGTCACACTCTTTTCTTTCTTACTTTTACTTTTCAAATATTATTTTCTTCATAATTATATTTTTCCTCTCTGACGAAACGCTACCCACTCTTCGGCCAATCTAAGCTGCGATGTACCTTTGTACTTTCTCATTTACTTTTACACTTCTGATTTTCTATGATTTCTTTTTTTCTTTGTTCGAATGCTGCCGCCAGAGATTTTTTTACTATAACTAAGTATCGAAATTTGACACGCTGCCTGTAGGGTTATTCCATAATAAAAGACCTAAGGTAATTAAGGGCTACAGAAGGTGATTTCTGTATTATGACTACATTGAGTAGGGTACAGTTTTTGGCAAAAAACAATCCATCAATTCTCGTGCCTAAATCGCAGTATAATTTACACCATTAACTCTGGCTTATTGCTGCTTCTTCGTACTCCATTTTCGCTCCCATATTTGCTAGAATTGATTTCGTCAATAATTTCGTATTTGAGACATGTCTCCCAATCGTGTTGCTCCCATTGCGTGCTGAAGCAATAATTCACAGTCGACAGACATGCGAGTACTTCGGCAAGATGGCACAGAAAAGTAGGAAAAGCAAGCAAAACTACAACAACACTTTCGTGTAGCGATTACTTCGCGTTTGGCTTATGCTTTTATTGCTCTAAAAAGTGTCGTCCAAATACATAGTTTGCAGCTTTTTGTTGTTTTGTGGTAATTAAAATTCTTTTTATTGCCTTAGCGCATGGTTGCATGTATATATGTATGTATGTGTGTATATGTATATACTTGTACATTTGTGTGAGAGTGGGTAGCTGGATGGGAAATTCAGCACAGCGCATGCGTGTCGTGTTGTAAATCTTACGTTAATGTTGCATGCAACATGCGTTGTGCAGTTTCGGCAGCAAAACCAGTGCAATTCGTGCGCTTCCAATTACAACGACAATGTGTGAACACGCTTTTAATGGAGAGGAGTTGAATTTTTTCGGGTTTTTATAGTGTTCGAAAACGTATTACTCAGCGTAATGAGACAATAAAGAATAATGTATTTTAAGAGCTGCATTTGTGAGTAATGATTTCCGGTAGGGACGATTTTAGACTAAAGAGAAAATTTAAATAGGTACAAAACATAAACAAATATGGCAACCCTGGCTCCAAAAATAAAGAAATAAAAAAAATGTCGCATAAAAATAAAAATTATTAAATAAATAAACGGCAACCCTGTTACAAATTATAAGGCTTTAAGCCATTTCCAAAAGCCTCCCAGCATTTTAATACCGTAGAAGCCATTTGACATAGAAACATCTGTTACAGATTACTTAAAAAAAAACAAAAAAATATGGCAACCCTGTTAGAAGTTTTTCTTTTCATTTAAATGTATTTTAATATTTTAATTATAGTAACAAAGAGGCAATATTGTAATTACCTGCAAATCATGGTACTTTTCGAAAATAGGGTTGCCATTTTAATTTTTTTTTACAAAACATACATTAAACATATTTGTATTCTTACCGATATATTAACGTTTATCTTCCTTTAATAAGAAGTACATATGTAATATTCCAACTTAATCTTCCTATAATGCTTTAACAAGATAACTTTTTTAAAATTTAGTTAGGTGGCAACCATAGAAAAATTTATTTTTGTTATATTTTTTCGTATCAGACGGATTTTATAATATTTGAATTTAGCCTTCAATGTTCTCAAATTAAAAATTTTATGACAGATGGCAACCCTAAACAAAAACCATACATATACATAGTATGTATGTATGTTTTATTTCCAATAAATTATCGTTTATCTTCCCTAAATAATAAATATATAATATTTCAAACTAAATTTTACTATGATACTTTAACAAGATGACTTTTTAAAATTTAGTTACGTGGCAATCCTAAAAAATTTTACATTGGTTATTTTTTATCGTAACAGACGGGTTTTAAAATAAAATATTATTTTATTGAAGCCATTAAGGCCATAAAAATATTACCTTTCAATATTTGGTTAAGTGGCAACCCTGCAAATTTTTCTTTTATTTTATAGTCTATCCTAACAACAGGGTTTAGTTTTAAATATCAGTTTATTGAAATAATGACAATTTTTATGGTAATAATTTTTCTGTTAGGTGGCAACGCTGTTTTCAAAAAATTTCGTAAACGTTCTCCAAATGAAAATATCAAAAGAAAATTAATATTTACTTATTCAAATTGTTTAAATTTGTTCCAAGTACAGTTGTAACCTTGTATATGCAAAAAATATATATGTACATATGTATGTATATATTTGAAACTTTTAACTTCGATAGACAAATTCGTGAACTTTTTTAAGCTTTATTATTTATAAAATTGCAAAAGTCAATAAATAGGTACTGCAGAACTGGTCACAGGCTTAAATGAAGTCAATGCATCACTACCAATTTCCCATCTAATTTACTATGTATTTTTTTTATAAGCATAAACTTACAATTATAGAAATCTTTCCTAATAAATTACACAAACTTTGTTTAAACACATGTAAATCATTCTTCTCAAGTAAGTGTAAATTGCTCAGCAAGTTACAAAAAAAAAGTATTTTTAATTAAAATTGTTGTGCTTTCGAATTTCCACCTTATTCGCCATTAAATGACCACGACCACGCCGTCACATAAGCATAGCGAATGCGCGAAAATTGTCAACTGCGATTTCGAAAGTGAAAAGCTTTGTGTGAAAACGACACAACTCAACAAGCCGCA
Organism: Bactrocera neohumeralis; assembly: GCF_024586455.1. Taxonomy (NCBI): domain Eukaryota; kingdom Metazoa; phylum Arthropoda; class Insecta; order Diptera; family Tephritidae; genus Bactrocera; species Bactrocera neohumeralis. Next base: position 25,627,948 of record NC_065922.1, read on the forward strand.
AATTAGCGATTGTAGCCACTTTGTGTCTGCAAGCATGTGTGTGTATGTGTGTGAGCACAAAGCATAGGAAACACATTTTTTTCTCATCTTCACTTCTTAATAACTTCAAATGAGCAAGCGTGAACATTTGTTTTTTTTTCCTTTTTCCTTTCTCAAGTGCACTTTTATTTATTTGATTGTTAACCACTTTTATTTTCAACAAATTATAAATACACCACATAATTTGTTTCTTTTTTTAACCGGAAATGTTATGGTTTGCGGCGCGATTGAGCCCTTCTGCGGCCGCGTCGTGGCAAGCACTGCTCTCGGATGATTTCAAATTAGCTGTGAGCCGAGAGACGGGGAAATGCAATTAAATGCATGAAAATGAAAGCAAATACGCGCTGCAACAACAATGGCACTGGCAGCAGGAAAACTCGATACGAATTTTATTGTTACAGTTGAATTGCTGACGGAAAAGTGTGAACATCGCGGCGCCGAGCAACGAGGAAGTTGCAACAAGGAAAAGGCGGTTAAGGCAGTTGCGTTCGCGTTGCTGTTGCTGTTGCGGATTGTGTGGCAAGTTAATGAGTGAGAGAGATTAATGAGAAAAAAAAAGGGAAAAAGAAAAACAACAGCAAAAGAAATAAATATGTAACAATGGAGTTAGAAAAAAAAAATAGAAAAAATTTTATAAATTATAAGAAGTGTTAGTAAAAAAAATTAAAAGAAACTGTTAAAATTTAAAAAAATTAGAAAAAATTAACAAAAAAGTTAAAAAACTACAAAAAAATAAGCAAAAAAATTACAAAAAATGTATACAAAATTTAGAAAAAATTAAGAAAAGTTTAATTGAAAATTAACAAAAAAAAATTTAAAAAGTAATTTTATATTAAAAGAAATTTAAAAATAAAAAATCAGAAAAAATTAGAAAAAAGAAAAAAAATTAAACTTCGGTTGCAACGAAGCTAAAACACCCTTCACAAATAAAATAGTTTCCATACAAGAACTTTATTTTGAGCAGCCAGTTTGTATGGCAGCTATATGTTAGAATAGTTCGAACTGAACAATTTATTAAAAGACATTGCCGTTTTTTTTGACGGTAATCCTTGGTAAATTTCGTGGACACATCGCCTCAAATAAAACAATTTTTCAAAAAAAAAAATTATTTTGATTGTTCAGTTTGTATGGCAGCCATGTGCTATAGTAGTCCGATCTGAACAATTTATTTTAATATTGTACCGTTACTTTTGAAAATAATCCCAGGAGAATTTTATGAAGATATCTCGTCAAATAAAAAAGTTTTCCATATAAGGATTAAATTTTCATTGTTCGGTTTGTATGGCAGCCATATGCCTTTGTAATCCGATCTGATCCATTTAACGGGAGATAATAGCTTTGCTTTCGGTAATAGTCCATGTTAAATTTCGTGAAGATATCTCGTCAAATAAAAAAGTTTTCCATATAAAGACTTGATTTTAATCAAACAATTTGTATGTGAGCTATATGTTATAGTGGTCGGATCTAAAAAATTTTTACGCAGGTTATAGCTTTTTACTAATCAATAACATGTACCAAATTAAATAAACACAACTTTTCAAATAAAAAAGTTTTCTATGCAAGAACATAATTTTGAGCAGGGTTACCCTAAAATATTATAAACATAAAATAAATTACAAAAAAACAAAAATCGAAAATAAATAAAAACCAAGCAAGCCGCAAGGAAATAACCGACTTAAAAATGCAATTGAAAAACCATAACGCTGCACGAAATTCAGCGCTTTTTGTGTCAATGCATTGCTATAGTGCCCCAAGTACTTGGCGGGTTCGTTGCTTAAGTCTTTCGTTGTGTACTTTCTCAGGCTTTCAAGTCAGCGCTATTTACTTTAGTTTGCTTCAGCGTAAACAATGCCGCTTTTTAGTTGCTTTCTTTTCATTTTAATATATTTTAAAATATTTGTATTGTTGTTGTTGTTAGGTTTTTGTGCCGTCGAAAATATTTTCGAAATTCGCTGTGGCTCACTCGGGCCGCCGCTATGTAACATGTTTTTGTCCAGCGCATGGCGCTCGTAACGCCCGCTTTAAGCTTAATTAGCGGTATATGCGAGCGCATGTGTACACTTGCAACATACATATGTCTGTGTGTATGCAAGTGTGTAGGTATGCATAATATGTATGTCGCTATGCTAAGGTAAAAAACACGTGTGTAAATAAGTAAAAGTTTCTTTGCATTCTTCACACATAATTTTATGCAATGCTTTTGTTTGCACACATACATACGTACATATTATGTACATAAATATAATATATTTATATACACACACTTATTTTTGTGGTTTGTTGCTGCACAAAGTATTTGCCCTCACACCTGCTGCTGCGCGCTTAATTAACATGGAAACATTTTGTTCACGCACACGCACACACACACACACTCACACATTTTGGCAACATTTCGGCTTTAAGCAAATGAAAAATTATGAAATTATTTCGCTCAGAAGTCGCCGACACTTGTGTTTATATACGATATTTGTGTTTGCGTTTGAGGTTGTTGCATGCAAATAGTGGCTTGAGTGTGAGCTGTGGCGGTATGAGGAAATATTATTGAGGGAGGACTGCTAAATAGCTGTGCACACGTATTATATTATAAGGGCGGAGCTGCTCATTTGGTACCAATGAAGTTAGAGCAACGTTTAGATCAAATATCTATATTTCTGGTTCAGGGCAGCCATGTATCAGAAAATATTTAGGGAAACTATTTTTTTGCGATATCTTGTTTGATACTTTAAATTAGTTTATGACATTATGTTTAAGGCTTGAAGAGTGGAAAAGCGCAAATAAAATTTATGAGCTGCTCCAGAAATATAATATTCCGAAGATACCGCAGTATTGATTGTTTTTTCAATTCTTCGAAAGATGATGACAGTAAGAGAAGCGGTTCCCACCAATTCATTCGCAGGAATCTCCTTAGAAAATAGAAAATTTATAGAAAATGCATATATTGACTATTTAGATCAGACTGTCAAGACTTATTCGAGATGATTTCCATATGAAAGCCTACAGTTGCTCAGCTGCTCATCCCCAGGTAACGCACTTGAAACAAAATATAATCAACATATGCAAGTTACTTCCACAGCGACACGCGATTAACGGCCATGAAAGTATCATTTTTTGGGTTGAAACAAATTTTCACTGTTAAAGTGCCTTTTAATAAGAAAAAGAAAAAAATCTATGTAAAAACTGCCAAAGACGCAGAAAATGTCATTCTAAGTAATATTTTAAATTTTGCTCTCAGTGTTTTCAAACTGAATATATTATATGAGACACGGCAACCCTATATAAAAAATATATGTTTATTATTTCCAGTAAATTAACGTTTAAATATATAATATTACAAACTAAATCTTCTTATAAAACTTTGGCAAAAAAAACTTTTTAAAATGTAGTAAAATGGCATCACTAAAAAATTGATTTTTGTAATATTTTGTAGTAGCAGGTCGTTTCAAAATAATTTTTTTTTATTGATGCTTTTAATGCTGCAAAAACATAACCTTTTAGTATTTTGTATAGTGGCAACCCTACCATTTTTTTATTTAATAAATTATCCAAAGAGTTTTTGCTTTTAAATACCATTTTATTATATTCATGACAATTTTTATAAGATTAATTTTTCTGTTAGGTGGCAACTCTGTTTTCAAAAATTTAGTAATAGTTCGGGAAATCAATATGTCGAAGAAAATTGATATTGACTTATTTCATATTTTTTTAAACTTGTTTTAAGTACAGTTGGCAACCCTGTTTATGCAAAGTATATATATATATTTGAAAGGTTTACTTTCGCTAGGCAAATAGGCGCATTTCTTAAAGCTTATATTTTAAAAGAATGAAAAAATCAGTAAATACTGCATGATTGGTTTAATGAATCCAAGGAATCACTACTAATTTCCCTTCTAAAATAGTATGTAGTTTTTTTTTCAAATCAATGTTATTCTAACGGTTCAATGGTCCAGCTGCTTTAATGGTTTGGTGGGGAGTCTATTGCTAAGGTGTTTTGAATTAAAACTGACGCAAAAATTTATTATATCTTCATTTTTATAACGGCCTGACGTTGTAACAGAACTTATGTATGACTATATTATATTCCTATCTTAAAATTTCCACTAAGTAACCGTTAACAAAATCGAATTTTCATACATTCATATAAGCACGTGCAAGTGTATGAATATGTAACCATTATTCATATGCTCATATCTGGGCTTGGCTGTAAATATTACACCTGCAAGCCATACGCTGCATATAAATGTGAGGCTTAGCAAACGAAGTGTTGCCCAAGCCTTATGAGTGGCTTATTAGCACAAAAAAAAAAAAAAAATCAGAAATTACTAAAATATGTAGTCAATAAACAAGCAATAAATAACTAATGAAAATTTGCAATTCTTGCAGACGTCTTCTGCATGCAAAATACCATAAGTAATATTGGTAAAGAAATGTTAATGGCGGTACCTGCATAATACGAGGTCAGCTCAAAGGTGAATTACAAGGCTTGTGCGTTTTTACAATTTTATGCAAATAGGCAGCAAGAAATTATTTGAAGTGCATAATTGTGAAAATTTTATAAAACACATTATTTCGACTTAGTTGTTTTATACTTTCAAGCTGTAAATAGAATTAATGCTTTATAAGAACTTAAAAAAAACTTAAAAAAAACCATAACTTAAAAAATTATTTGTACTTTTGTTGCATATAAGTATTATTATTCCATATAAGTTCGGATAATTTGTCTAGTCAAAAGTTTACTGATATATATATATGTGTGCATAAATATATTATAATTTATTTCCTAAATTAGTAATTTAAAATTTTATTCAACAACAACTTTTTTATCTTCTCTTACAGGTATGTTCCAGTTTCCTTGAAAATAACTAGTCGAACAGTGACCAACAGTTAAGTGTAACAGTACATTTACTTATAATATAAAATTATTACAAAAATGTGCCAAAGTATACCACAACCACACCTACTTCTCATATAAAACAATCTAAATTCCATAAGAATGCTTCACTTTACAGTACATAAATCAAACGCCAATGCATAGATCGGGATAAAACTTTATAAAAATTGTGTTTTAAGGTATGCCAGCTTGAGTTTTAAAATGCTCAAAAACGGACCACAACTGTTACATCACCCAGATAACCAAGTTGTAAACCCCAGCGCCTTTGGCTGACCTATTACTGAAAATATTGGTATTCTAAAATTCCGCTAGCTTCCATATACCTGTTAATATATAAAGATTTTCAAACTTCCAGTTGACTTTACTAGGTGAACCGGTATGAAATGAGCGTTCCTCAGTGATAATGAAAAACTAGTTTTAAATAGAGAAGTAAAAAAAAAACAAATATTCAAAGTAAAGACCATTGCCTTTTGCACATTTTGACTACCTTTATGGTAATTTGTTGATATCATGTCAATAAGAATTTTCGTTTTTGAAACATACAAATCAGACACCCAACTTTTGACTTCTGTGTAAGAATCGAAATGCTGCTTAGGGTGTCACGTCGATGAAACCATGTGATGCGATGACAATCGGAGGAAGCTAAGTCTGGTGAATACGACGGTTGGGTTAACAGCTTCCAGCCACGTACTTTGCATTTATCCTGAACCGATTTTGCTTTGTGCCGTGTAACAAAATTACTTTGCCTTGTCTTCTGCCTCATTCTGCTCGCTTTCATTCAATGCATAATTCGAATTGATCATTTGTAGACAACAGCGATTAGTATTAACAGTTTTACCAGGTTTTAAAAGCTCATGATATACCAGATTCTTCCGATCCCACCAAACTCAGGTCATTGCCTTCTTACCGAATCGATCTGCAGTCGGTGCAGTCGACGCCAATGTTGATGGATGTTTTCAAATCATCATAACTTTTCGGTACAAAATTTCAACACAACACACACAAAATTTCATCATAATGAAAAAATATTATGTTGTTTGTTCAATGACTGTATGGTTAACAGAAAATAATTAACGCTCACAACAAATGTTATCTCATGGCACAATTGCACAATGTAATAGGGTAGCACACTTTATAACTGATGTTATAGAAAATAATGAATACTTCTCTGCATTTGACAAAGTGTGGAATCCAGGCCTATTATTCAAATTAAAAAAAAAACTACCAATGCCTTATTATTTGCTGCTAAAGTCTTACTTGCACAATCGGACGTTGTATGTTAGATGCCGTGCTGCTGAGTCGAATTTGAGACCTGTTCGTGCTGGCGTGCCTCGCACATGTTCTCCACATTATTTATAGTACAACAGACCCTCCAGTGGTTAACTCTGACTCCATATTTACGGCAACCTATGCTGATGATCATGCACTGCTAGCATCAAGAGGCAACACTAATATTGATTCCAGAAAACTTGAATGCACTAGCACCGTGGCTCACCCGATGGAACATTGTTATCAATACCGAAAAGTCCATACTAGTAGTATATATAGTATATACCCTGAAGCACAAAAATTACTCTCAAGTGGCTTTATAAGGTTAGTTGTTACCAACAAACACATGCGCAAAATATTTGAGGACGCATTTGAAAAGATTACGTAAAAATAAGAAGAACTCAGCTAATATTACAGTAGGCGCAGCTATACTGCCTCCTTAGACGTAGATCCCGCTTCAGCCTGAAAATAAGTTGCTATTTTATATTCTAATGCTTAGACCGATCTGGCAGTATGGAGTAAAATCATATTTAAATTTAAAAGTAATTTAAACTTTTCAAATTAACATTCTGCGCACCATAGTGGGGACTCCTGTCTATGTGAGAAACGATGGAGGACCGGGATCAAAAATTGTACAATCGAAAAAATTTAGTAGATGTTACGTCTTTCGTTTGGAGAATCATGAAAATATATCTGGTAGGCAATTGTTTACAACGTAGAAGATTGAAAAAGTACCACTCGCTAGACCTCACCTTTCGATTCAATTTATGTTTAAAATTTTATTTTATTTTTTTTGTTTTTTTTTACTTAATGCGTGTCATTGTGTTTTCATGAAATTTAGTTATTCTTTTTTACATTTAAACTGATTCTAAACATATTGAATTTTCCAAAAAAAACACACACAAACATACGGTTTATGGATTCTTTTGGTATTTCCAGGAAATAAATGCAACTTTAAAATGAAAAAAAAAAAATCAATTTAAGAAATATTTTCTATTGAAGTATGCAAATAAGTATTTGTTTTCGAATAAAATTCATTTTTGAACATCAAAAAGTAATTAGGAAAATTTGCTTCTGAAAATTTTCATAATTGTCTGAGAATTTCAAAATATTGAAAGCGAGAAATATATGTAAATAAATAAATGAATGATTGCATTTGAATAACCTCCACTCAAATGAATATAATTGCCAACATTACTATGGGAAAATCAAATAAAAATCATGCAAAATAGGCGCACAAGGCTGCCTCAGCGCAGCTTGAAAGTGAGCAGTGAGCAGTTGACCACACAAAACATTCGTCAAATATGAACAGATTACATGAGACAATCTATAAGGCTACCGAAAATTTTTAGTCTTATTGTTGTTATTATTAATAAAGATGACCTATATTTTATTATGCAAACAAGCAGACATGGAACTAAAACATAATTAATAAAGAAGTCAAAACAAAAGCAGCTGCGTGCTAAGTGAATGAGCGTTGAACGCACGGTCGCTTTGAAAGGTCGCATAATCAACTGTGTAAATAGTAAAGAGCAAATAAAATGTGCACCGCGGCTTCTCAACTGTTCAAGTTGCAGCGCATGCCCTTCAACTGCTGACAGTGATTGGTGCAACAGTTCGTTATTTTTTTGAATCATTCAAAATCAAGCAGCGGATGCTTGCAACAGACCAACAAAACGTAAAAAAAAACAAAATTAAAAATAAAACACCAAAAATATAAAAAAAAATTAAATTAAATTAAAACAACAAAAACGCATTAAAAACAATGAGCCATAAAACGGCAGACAAATTAAGTGCCTCGTCAAATACGAAGAAGCGCAGCGGTAAATATTTTGGGTGCACCGCAAGTACACGCTGCACAAAAAACAAATATTATGAACAGAAGTCGAATTCAAGTAGCGACGAGCAACGAGTTGCCGCATCACACCACTTACAAGTCGCAAAACGTCGAGTTGCGTAAGCGTTTCTACAACCAACTCGAAACTAAACGAACGCAGTTGGGCAAATGAACAAAAGTATAAATGGTAATTGGAAAAAAAACCGAAAACACTTCGTTTAAGCCGCTTTTGGTTTTTGGCGCAACTCAGGTCGGACGTTTTTTGGTTTTTGACAGCAGTAACAAGCTTGAAACTGGAATTTGGTGCACTTTGCACGTTTTGTGTTGCAATGTTCAGCCAAAAAATTACAACAAAAAAGAAAAAAAATACGGAAAAATATCATAAAACACAAAAAGAGTAAAAAATATAAAAAAAAATTGATCAAACTTGAAAAAATTTAAAAAAAATATTAAATTTTAAAATATAGAAAAAAATATAAAAAAAAAAATTAAAAAAAAATTAAAAAAAATTAAAAAAAAATTAAAAAAAATTAAAAAAATTAAAAAAAAAATTAAAAAAATAATATAAAAAAAATTAAAATAAAAATTAAAAAAAAAATAAAAAAATTAAAGAACAAATTAAAAAACTTAATTAATATAAAAATTACAAAAAAAAAATTAAAAAAAAAATTAAAAAAAAAACAAATAAAAATTAAAAAAAAATTGAAATAAAAATTTAAAAAAATTTAAAAAATTTTTGAAAATTCAAAAACTTCAACTCAGCCAAAAGTGAGCCAAGCAAACAGGCAGCCTAGATCAAGTTGAGATTGATAGCTTAACGAAGCAGATGCATGAAATTTCATTGCTTCAAAGTTAATGCAAAGGTGAAGCAAAGTTGAGTGATTGCTGCATAAATTAAACAATAAATTTAATCTATTTGTTTAATTTTGACTATGATTAATGATGTCATTTATACAACATACTGAAAAAAAACAAAAACATTTTAGGATTTTAATTTTAAATATTTTTTAAATAACACAATCTTTTTTTCTTGTTCAATAGAATTTTTTTTCATTATATGCTAAATAATATTTCTATAATTCCATAACAGACTGAGATAAACTAATAAATCAGACTAATCATATTGAAATGAGGTTATGAGATACATCGAGGCCAAATAATTAAAATAAATTCAAATTTTTAAGATCGTGTTTGTTATACCAAATCCTGCCATAAGTTCTGTTACAAGTTCAGACAATTATAAAAGTGAAACTTTAAACTTTTTTAATGAAGTTTGTCTCATTTCATAACACTTATACTAAATGACCGATAAACAATAACTAAATGAGCGATAAACAAAATTTGTCTCAAAATGTTGACTTTTTGCTCTCCGAAAAGCCCGCAAACGATTTGGCCGTTGATCAATAGTGGCACAAGCAGCTTCTACAGATATTGACGACGCTGCTGGAAGCAAAGATTTTTTTAAAATTCTTTAAATTTCTGTAAGATATTCGATTGACACTGTTCTTTGAGCACAAACTGTGTTCCAATGGTTTCATATTTGGAATTCCAGAAAATCAATCATCTGCAGCCATGAATTCAGGAATATTGCTTTTAAGCCTTCGGGATAGTTTTTACTTTGTGTGTTAGAGCAAAATTTTGCTTGAAGATACATTGCTCTACATTGCAGAGATTATTGCTCAACTACCTTACCACGCCTTCTAAACATCCTGTTGGCACTATTTTACACCTGATTTAACCATTTTTTCACAGAAGTGTAGAGGTGAAAGGCTTAACAGGAGACTCCTCACCAAGCCATTTAGACAATTGGATGTGAGCACGTTGAATCCTTGGCATACGTCTTTGGTAGCTTTTGGATAGATTTTGCCGCTTCGTCTATTAAAAACTTCTTTAAAAAAATTTCAACTATAAAAAGGATACTGCCATTGTCGTTGACCGCGTGCCTCTGAAGAAGCCGCTTGTAACTGTTGAGGTTAATTTCCCACCGTGCCACTCAAGAAGTCTGCATTTATTTCAAGAGCATTGTACGAAGAGTAGCAGTAGTAGTCTTTCATGTGGAGACCAACTTGTATAAATCTTGACATTGATCTGGTCGACATAAACATTTCCCTAAGCATAATTTTTTGTTATCTAAGATAATTTCTGCGAGTGTGTTCGCGAACAGTTTTTACGACTGAATTAGTTCGGACAACGCAAGGACGACCACTTCTCGTGCAGTTCTAAACTGTAGACGAAAATGTAGAAACAACGACCAAGTGGTAAAAAAACATTCTCGAAAACATAATTCATATGAAAGACTAAGTAGAATAGTACCGTTTTAATAAATATGAGTATTTTTTTATAAAGAAAACTACTTCTAAGGCATGCCCTAGGACATAACTAAACAATTCAGTTAGTGGAGTTACAGAATGGTATATTGAGGGGTGTTGCGTTTGATAGTAACATCTAAAAACCAGTACTGTTTACTACTTGTGAATATAGTATACATATCTCCAAGGTGTACGATTTCAGCAAAATTACATGTGTACATATATAGGTACTAATGAAAGTGAGTTTTCAGGTAAGTCATTTAACTGAGATATGCTTAAAAAAAAATATAAAAATATTACAAAAATTAAACAATTTAAAATAAAAATAAATTTAAAAAAATTAAAAAAAATTTAATTTTAAATTTTCAAAAAAAAAGGAATAAATATCAAAAAATAAAAAAAAAGAGTTTGGTTTAACTAAAAAAAAAATATATATGCAAAATAGCCAGCGAGCAAATAAATTCCATATTAACCATCTAAGCGAACATTATTTTATAAGCATACTAACACTTTAATTGCGTTATATAATTATTAAATTGCGTGCCGACGTCGCCTAAGTGGTGATAATTAAGCGAAATAATATTGACGTAAATACCAACTAAAATGTATTTGTAATTTATAAGCAAATACAAATATTTCAAAAGTAGATTTTAATGCCAAAACCTCGTAAATTCGGTATTTTCTGCTTAAAATAATAAATAAATATAACTTACTTCTGCGAGTAACTTCATTTCAAGAAAATATAATAATATGGTTATAAAGAAATTTTCTCAAAAAACAATTATTCTTTACTAATCATATAGTCCCCTAAAATGCAGAAGAACGTATCATCAAATAAACCGAAATTGAATTTTTTATTCCTTACGATTCACTAGATCATATTACATATTTGTAGCATAAAATTTTCTGCTTTCGCTGACAGATATAACCAATATATAACCATTTTATAACCAAAACTCAATTTTTTTTCAATATTAGTGGTTTCTATTATATTGTTTTTCCTTCGTCTGTAAACTTGTGAAAAGTGATATTACGTTATTTTGCATTTTTGGCGACGATATACTCTCACGTCGAACAAAAAGTCACTAAGCAATAATTTCGTTGCAATAATTTATGTATAACAATTATATTTGCACATGTTTACATAAATGTTCAGTGACCAGAGTCGCTGTTTAGACACACGTAAATACAGTTAAACAAACAGTTATAATGTACTTTCATTTAATTGCACTTTGTTAAAGCGAATCAAGCGTCGTAAATATGAAAGTGTCCAATTTTAATTTCTACGCTCACATAATATACCAGAAGTACTATCGGGTTCGTGTCTTAAGTCTTTCATTAGAAACTGCTGCCCAAGCAGGTACAAGCAGTTTTCACTTTCTATAAGTAATAAATATGTATGTACATATAATAATGAATATGCTACATATTTTATTGCAAACTATAACAATTAATTTATAACAATATTTTTTTTTTGTAAACAATTAATGAAAAGAAATCGCATGAAAGTCACAAATTCAAATAATTGTGCAATTGAGCGGCGATTTTTCTGTCTTATAAAAGTAAACATTCGATAAAAGAAATTAATGATGTGTGTGTGTGATATTATAGAGCAAATGGTAATAAAAATGAAAGGCTGCTTGATAATAGCAAGTAAAAATAATTTGAATAAATAAATGTATAATGCGAAATTTATTGTAAATATTTATGGGTAATTTGCAAGTGTATTTAATTATTACAAAAATAATAAAAAATGTTAACTGCGGCTTCAGCGTAGCTATAATAACCTTCACTGGTGCAACTTTTATAGAATGAAATATTACAAAGAAGTATTTTTTTTTTTTTATTTTAAACAGTCAGTTTGTATGACAGCGTTACGCTATAGTGGTCCGATCTGTACAATATAACCGGAGAATATAGAGCTGTCTTAAATAATAAACTGTGGCAACTTTGATAAAAATATCTTGCCAAATAAAATAGTTTTCCATACAAAAATTTGATTTTGAACTGACAATTTGTATGTCAGCCATATGCAATAGTAGGCGTAGATTGGCGATTTCGACAAATAACAAGCTGCTTCTGGTGGGAAGGACGTATGCAAAATTTCAGATCTATAACTCAAAAACTTATAGATAATTTTGTGAATGAAATTTTGTATTTCCAAATCGGAATAAATATGTTATAACTAATATTTTTTGAATTAGTTAAGGCACTATATGTAAATATATAACTCAAAGCTAACGAATAAAAGAATTATTACGTGTACTATAAATAAATATTTTTAAAAATATTAAAAAAAAAACAATAGACATCATAGAAAAACCAAGAAAAGCCTAGAAAATCACCGACCAAGGCTTCTTCAGTCATAAAAGTCTATTTGCTTATGCCTGCCTCGGCGCATGCGCATTGAAATTGTGCGCAAATAAACTGCGAAGGATTTACACATTTGCACTTGTATATATACATACATACATATGCATCTAATTTTCTCATTTTATTTTATTTCTTTATATTTGTTAGTGTAGGTTCATTGCACCACGCGAACAATAAGCACTTTTCATTGCAAGCCATGTGCGGAGTTTGGTGCACATAATAATTGCACTTTGTTGCATTTGGCACCAAGGCGCCTCATATGATGGTTGTTGCACTTTAGAAAAATAATTATTTGTTGCCTTTATTGTTGTACATGCATGTTCATTACTTGCTGCCCCTAACAGCAACGCAGTTTTGCGCTTTTCTAAGCAATTGAAATGGAAATCACACTTCACACGCCGTTTGCAGCGGCCTACGAACAACAACAAGAACAAACAAAGATGGCCATAAATAGAATTACAAGACAATGCAAGTAAAGAGGTGTTTAATATGTAATAATAAAAGGCCTAGTGGCTAGTTAAGGCACTTATGGACAGCTGAACTCAAGGCGAGACAAAAAGCTTTTTATTTCCTCACAAATTTGGAGAATAGGTTTTTATGAGTCATCGATATAGCGTAGATATGGATTATATACCTAAATTTTTCGAGAAAGGATAGTGCTATGTATTGGATAGTCGAAAAAATCTTTTCGTATTTCTAATCAAACATCAAATTATTTTTTTATATTTATAAAAATAAATAAATAAACAAACAGGTACCATTTTGGTCGACCACTTTTTGCCATTTTTCCGCTAGAGACATTATTCCACCAGTGTAAAGCTTTCATCAGTGTAAATCGAAATTTCGAAATTTCCAGAACGGAAGCGAGCAAACCATTGTTGTGCTACACGAACTGATACAGCATCGTCTCCGTAAACTTCACAAATTTCATTGGTGGCTTGCGTGACATTTTTTATATATTATAAAAATTTCAAAATAAAGCGAATTTCTTCATTATTTTCACTCATTTTTGAACAGCGGTAACTTTTTTTCAACTTCCCAGAATAATAACTTTTTTCGGTTAAATGAAGCTTAAAATCCCACTTTTCTAACATTATATGGTATGACACAATGTGATTGGCAGCACTGAAGATATACGACTTCAACTACATCCATTGACAAAATACGAAAAGACTTTTTCGACTACTCAATATTTTATGTATTATATAAGAGTCAAGAAAAATTTCATTTCAAAAAATCCAAAAAATGTCATGCCTCCAACATAACCACATGTACTTCTTATTATACTTGTTATATAATTTTCCCTAATATATCCATCAACATTTTGCAAAAAACTTGGAAATTTAAGAGGTTTTAATTAAAAAAATTTTCAAAATTTTTAAGCAGGACATATTTTTAATTTATTACCAACCAATCATACCTGAAAGTGCGCATAAATATCAAAGTACTATAATAAATAATTATTATATAAATATTTTACTTAAAGAAATCTTCAATTGCAGCGCTTTTTATGTGCGTGCAACAATTTATTGGGTCTGAGTTATGAGTAGGCGAGCTCACACGCACAATTTTCGCGTAATAACTCAATATTATTTAAGGCAAGGAAATATTTATGAAAAAAAAAACAATTAATTATGTCTTAAACCAGCTAACTAAGTAATCAGCGAGGCCATTAGCCAAAATAAAAGTTTTTAAAATATGTATTGCAGATCATTATTCAAAGTTTTCTATTGGAATTCGAGCATTTGTATTATTTTTTCTACGGCAAACTGCTGCATGCATACTCGTATATTATATGTTATATCTATATATGAATATGTGTTAACATATGTGCATGTCAGTTTAACTGTATCAATAATAAATGCTTTATTCATTATTTCCTATTGTTTTTGTAATTTGCTTCACTTTTACTCCAACTCGCACATTCACTCGGGCGATTGGTGTTAACGATGTAATTTCCATTTAAATTTCATTGCATGCATTGAAAATCGTTTGTTGGCATCAAATTGCAGGAAGCAAAAGTGTGGTGGTAATTAACAATAAAGTACCGTTATAACTAATTGCTCTGGTGTGGATTGCTTTGATAGTGAAGCATTTGGTTTTAAGTACATATATATGAATATATGTGAAGGTAGGAAAATATTTGAAATGTAGATATATATTGCCTTATATGCATTTAAATATATGTACTTATATGTATAAATAATGTTTATGATATGCAATTAGATACATACATATATATATTTTATTTTTTTTAAAGCGCAAAGCTCTCTAAATTGCATTTTGCGGAGAAACCGCTTTGCGTTGAGTGCCACTTTGGCTTATTGCTCAATAAATGCGCAGCGCTCAAGTGGAAACGGAAGCGTGCTAGGCAATTTGGGGCTGAATATCAATTGGTAATAAACAAAATTGTGGAAAACTTGCAAATGATATTGAAGCTATTTAGTTACCACAACTTTACATAATATCAGCGAGATATAAGAAACAAGAAAATTTTTGATTTGAAGACTCAAGCAGCCACCGATATTTAGAAATGTTAACAACTTACTCATTTAAAACAAAACATATTCTATTATATACAGTGACAAAAAAGCACCCGAAAATTGTAATTAAATTCTTCTCGTTCTGCACGACCTTCGATCTCTCCAACTGCTGAAAATATTACAAAAGTGAAAAATATGATAATTGAAAATCGTCAAGGAAATGTTAGAGAGATGGCAACAGAGCTGGAAATCTTTGTCATACCTTTAGTTACTCTTTTGTCACAATGTATATCAGTGTTTGGTCAAAAAGGTTAAATTGTTTTTCGTTTGCTACTCTGAAAAATATGTTCTAATGAGCTCTTAATTGTAACGGATAGGTTCTTCGCCTTAAAGGTTTCTATGATTTTCTTACTATCAGACTGCCAACTATTTACTTGAAAAAATATTTCGTTTCATGGGTTTTGTTGTCATACACGGCTTTTCCGTAAACGTAACCGGGTAAGACATATTAACAGTTAAAATTTGTTTATTTTAAGAAAATTTTTTTTTCAGTGACCACTGTCTAAAAAAAACAATTTTTGTAGTAAAAATTTAAATAAAAAATTATTGTTGACTTGGACAGGTCTATAAAGAGGACGATTTTTTTATATCTAGACTGGAATGCCTCCTTAAAATCACTAATAGAGAAACAGAAAAGCTTGTTAATGAAAAGCAAGACGAGATCGACAGATTTGAGAGATTGACCAATTAGCTTCAATTGAAATCTGCAGTACGTAAATTAAATTAAGCGCCTAAACGCGAGGAACAATTCAATAATGAACTGTTTGTAAAGAAGCTGTGTCCAAATTCAATCAAGCAGAATTCTTTTTGGAAAGCCCAAAAGTTCGTGAGGCCAACAGTCGACTTCAACATGCCTATACAAGACTTGAGTGGAAATTTGGCTCGAAGTAAACGAGAAAAAGGCTAATTGTTTTGCAAATCGCCTACAAAAAGTACTTTAACCTAATTGACCAAAGAATAACTTTAAGCAATCCATCTTACCGAACACAGCTAACGAGTCGCTCGAGTCCACCTTCTTAAATTATTAGAATAAAAGAACTCAATCCAAAAAGGTCGCCAGGAGAGGATAATATTACTTAAAAATGCTAATTGAGTTACGAGATATTATTGTAAAGCTGCTCTTTTTGCTCTTCAATGCAATTCTTAGCATTGGACACTATCAAATTTCATGGAAAAAGTCGCATATTATCTTGATATATAAACCTGGGAAAGACTTAACACAGTCGTCTTCATATAGACCAATCAGTCTTTTACCCTATCTTGAAATTTTCTCAATCAGATTTTGCACAAAAAACTTTCCATACTCCCAGAAAAATGGCAAATTTTTCAACTGTGCTCTAGCCCGACCTTAACATTATGTCTTAAACAAATTTCAACCGGCTTTAATAAAAAAGGGTGTGATATGACATTTGAGTAGAAGTATTATAAGTGATTTTGGAACACATTTAACACGATCGACAATAAAAAAACTCGCTATAATTTCAAGCCTTATTTATATATATTTATATATTACAGTAACAGGGAAGTACATGAAGCCTTATATTATATTACAAATCGAATTTATTTAAGTGCAAAACTTATGTGTAAGCAATTAAACTAAATAAATTGGTAGAACCATATAAACAAAACAAAATATGTATATAAAAATAAAATATAAAAAAATCAAAAAATCTGTTGTTTTATGATGTAGACTGAACTATTTGACAAGGATATAGCCAATAGATTCAACTTGAACAAAAATAGCAAAAGTGGTGTTTCCTCAAAATGCAAAAAAAAAACATTTTATGTATAAAATAATTATTTTCAATTATTAAGCTATAAATCATCACCTAAAATTTAAAACAACGTATCAGCAAAAAAATCAAAATTGAGTTTTTTATTGCTTACTATTCATTTATATATATGTATGTATGCATAAAATTTTAAGCTTCCGCTATCAGATATAACCAATATATAACCATTTTATAACCAAAACACAAAATTTTGTTGCAATATGAGTGGTTTCTATGATATCGTTTACCCTTCGCCTGCACACCTATGAAAAAAGATGTTACGTTTTTTTTACATTTTAGTTGACGATATGTCTGTACATAAGGCTATGAAAAGGGCGAAACTAAAATCGAGTGATATAATAATACAAGTTACATAGGAATTATTACAAGTAATGCTTCTGATCTTTTTCGTGATTTTCCTTTAAAGAGCAACTTGAAATTGCTCTACTATAGTATATGTATGCAAGTGCCTTCTCAACTAAAAAATCATTTCATTGAGCCGACATATGAAATTTTACGTGGCGTCAACTAAAGAATTCTAAATAAGCATATATTGATGAAATTAATTCACAAACTAGTATTTCCAAATTGATTATTAAAGTTGCTTCGCCTTACCAATGACTTAGGTGCTCTCACTACAGTTGCCCTATCAACATCCACTTTCAGCCAAACAAACCAAAATTTCCTTAGATTCAAAATATTCAATTTTTATTATAATCACAACCATTTTAACGAATGAATTGAGGAAAGCAGAGCTCATAAGTTATTCCCTACTGTGAATAACTGTTTTCTAATGAGCTTATAGAGAAAATATTCATAAGAAAATAGTCTTAAAATAATATATTTCTTACTTCATTGTCGAAGAAAGTTCTAAACAGCTTCCACAAATACTTCAACCTATACAGATTCATATCTGCAATAGGCATTTCTAACTAAACACACCTTAATAAATATACATGTACATACATATATACCTGCTACTCCCCTTACTCACCTTCTTTCTTCAACTCTTCCATTGCTTTCTTCTTCACCTCATATATGTATGTCACCCAATCGACACTAATTTACATATTTTTCTATCTTCACTTTTGGAAAAAAAAATTCATCCGTCGCTATTTTAAATGCCGCCTCGTTCTTCTACACCCAAATCTACTTAAACTACACATGTCTTCAAAACTACTACCTGTGTGTAAATATATGTATGTATACATATCGATTAGCTTAGCACACTTATGGGTGTAATAATTAAGTAGCTTGCCAGCATTGCTAGAGTGAACATTAGCTTTTGCCACAAGCCACAAGTGAGTCCAGAAAGAGCGAGCTTCGTTTGTGTCGCAGCTTCCAAAGCCAATTAAAAGTCATCAAGCAAGTGTGAGAAATAAAAGTATTTGGGCAAGCAGTGTAAAGCAGTTTAATATATTTGGAATTTTTGTTTATGTGTGTTTGTATGTGTGTAGTAGTACGTCTGTGTGTCCTAAATCGGTTAGAATATTCTTATTTTTTGTTAGTTGCTAAGTTTTCGAACCAATTTATTGCTTTGAAAGATTATTAATAAGCGCGAGAAAGTTGGTTACTCGATGCCGGCGAATATGAAGAGGGAAGTTTTAGATTATTTTTTTTTATTCGAAGATTAGTCTAATGTGCGGTTAGCTAGAAAAAGATGTTTTATGCTAAGTTTGACTATTTTATATGCTTATTTTAAAAATATTATGATAAATAATTTAATGTGTAGGTTTTTTATCTTAGACTGCTAAGAAAAGCTACCTAACCATACTTTTAAATACAACATTAAAAATAAAATTCACTTTTTTATAATTAAAATTTAAATAAAATTTTTTTATTTAATTTTTTAAATTTAATTGACAACTCTTTATAAAAATATTTCTTAGGTAAAAAATTACAAACAAAAACAACTATAATTTTTATTTAAATTATTAAAAAAATCTAAGAAAACATTTTAATATAAAAAATAATTAATTTTAATTAAAAAAATTAATTTTTTTTTAATAAATTTTATTTTTAAAAATTTAAAAAATTAATTTTTTTTTTGAAAACTCTGTACGAGTTTTTTTTATTATTTTTATTAAAATAATTTTAACAAACTTAAAAATTAAATTAAAAACTGAACTTGAATCTCTGTATAAAAATATGTCCTAAATAAAAAAAATTTAATTAAATAAAATTAAAACCAAATTAAAAAAAAAAATAATTTACAAAATGAACTTGAATTTCTGTATGAAAATATATCCTAAATAAAAAAAAATAAATAAAATAAACTTAAAACTAAATTATTTAATACTAAAACATAAATTAAAATTTGTTTTTATTTTAAATTAAAATTTAAATTAAATTTTGTTTACTAAATCAATTTAAAATCTCAAGTACCATAATTTTCCGTCATATTTGACAACTCTGTACTAGAATATACGAAAATTTATTATTTTTATTTTAATAATTTAAAAAATTTATTAAAAACAAAAATTAGTAAAAAAAAATTAATTAATTTTAATTTAAAAAATTACATTTGTTTGAAAATCTGTACAAAAATATCTTTTACAAAAAAATTTTTTTTATTATTTTTAGAAAATTAATTTTATTACAAAAAATTTGAATTATAAAAAAAACTTAATTCAAAAACTCTAATTTTTTTTTTGACAACTCTGTATGAAAATATGTCTTAGATAAATAAAAAAGTTTTTATAATTTTTTTTAGTTGTTTAATTAAAAAATTTAAATTTATTTTGTTTTTTGATTTAAGTTATAAAAAATAAAAACCATTTAATCAATATTAAATATTGTAAGCATTACTCTTTGAGCTTTTACAATGAAAAAGATGTTACAATTATTAAATAAGTGGCAACTCTGTTTTTTGTCGAATTTAAAACTTCACTATAAAAACTAAAAAAAAATCAACTTAAGGCCGAATTGCTTTATTTACGCCTGTTTAGTTTTAGGTTGAATTTTTTATACATATGGCAACCCTTTTCAATTATTATTAAAATTTTTCAATACACTAACAAAATTAAAGACAAAAATTACTTATAAAAAAATATTAAATATAATATTCGTAGCGAAACATTTATTTATGCGACATGGCAACCTTAATTGTTGAAAAGCTGAGCGCAGACAACATTTAACGCATGCAAGTAAATATTTCAGCATATTTATTGCCTTATAATAATTTAAATCAGACAAATCTGCATTAATACATAAATGTATATTCATATATGTATGTATATAATATGAAATATTTATATATGTGCTAATAAATGTTTATGCATAAACATATCCATAAATATTTCTATGCTCATGCTAAAGCCACTTCGCGAATATTTTATGAAAAAATGCATATCGGGAGAAAACTAGGTCAGCAACTACGCTGTTGCCGTCAATTCAAGCCACCTGCGAAAATTTCACACACACACTGCCAACAACAAAAGCAAGCTTATGTAAGCAAACGAGTAGAATGCGCTAGAATCTTTGCTTAGACTTTGTTGCAAATGTTTGCGGCATGCCACAAGCGCATGCGCACCGCAAGCGTGTGCAAGTCAACGCAAATAAGTAGGTGTTTTCAGGCAGGCGCGTGCATGAGTGTGTGTGTGCGCACGCGAAGCATCAATGAAAACCGTAAGGCTAAGTGAGAAAAAGCGAGAAAAAACAACAAATCGCGGAATGCGCTGCCTTGGCAACTATTTGGCGGCCGGTTTTCGCAGCAGAGCCAATTTGCCGCTGTCAAGGTAGGCGGCAAGCCAAGTAAGTTGAAAAATGCGAAAATTTCAAAAATTAAAAACTAAATAAAAAACGCAAAATATGGCAACATCAACGCTTTACATTGAAGCACTGGAGAGGAGAGGGGTGCATCTGTGGTCAGTTGCAATCGTTTGACGGCGCACAACCACAAATCAACGCAAGCATAAAACGAGAAAAATAATCAATAATAGAAAATTAAAATTAATCACATTCTCGTGGAAGATTTTCCCAGGCACCTTTATTAGACGTTGCTCTGACTTTTGCATTCCCAACGCATCGCATTTATGGCGATTGACTGCCGCTGCTCACATGTCAGCACACATGTTCAGTGCTTTAGTTTTCTTTAATTATTGATTTTGTATACTTTTCAGCTTCCTCCGCCGGTTCGTGCGCCGTTCTCAGCTTTGCTGTTGGCTTTGAGTGTCATGTTTGCACATTCTTTGCATTGCCATTGCAGTGGTATTTATGTTTGCGCGTGCAAAAAGCCATTATTGCAAGTAATAAAAATATTCTATTATATCATGAAGCTGTTACTGTTGTATACGCTGTTTGACAGTTGACAGCTGAAGTGCATAATTAGCGCAAACAAGTTACGGATTTATATAAGAAATGACATACTAATGCAGAAATAAGTAATTATTTACATAATATGTGGCATTGTTGGGAGCTTTTATACGATTTTGCTATACTGGAAACATGTGGTAATAAAATTTATTGGAAAAAAATTAATAAGAAATAATTAAAATTTCATTAAAAATTATTCAAGATTGTAAATTAAGTCTTTAGTTTATAATTATTCATAATCAAAAGAAAAATTCTAAACTGAAAAGCCACAAAGCATATCACTACTGAGTAATATAAAATATGCACCTTCCAATATAAAAAACAGAAGAAGTTTGTCGCTTAAGTCTTTTGCTCTGAACCTTACAATTTCATAAGCAATAATAGTGAATTAAAATTCTTTAAAAAACTCGTTTCTAATGATAAATGTTTGTATTAAAATATATAAACAAAAGTAAGGGTTCGATTATAACCGAAATTAATTAAAGGATTAAAATTGGGGTAATACCTTCCGATACATAAGACTTGACCTGTTAGTTATATAGGGTCTAGAAGGAGTTTCCATTCAATTTTACTCATGCTAAGCACAAATATGCACCGTTATAAGAAATATAAGCTCCTTTATTAAGATAACTCCTGGACAACTGGAAATTCGAAAATCTTTGTATTAGGTATATGGGAGCTAAGGGAACTATTAACCCAATTCAACACATTCCTAGCACACAGACTTACTATAATACTATCAGGAAAAGAGTCTCTCTGAATTTCAATGATATACAACCTTATGCATTGACCGATGTTTTCGGTAAAAAGTCAACTTTAAGCACACACAAAAAGGCCAAAAGGCATTTTTCGTTCAACGTTTATCCCGTTATATTAACTGTTTCTTGATTTGTACAACAGAAAGGAAAGAAGCTGATGAAACTTGAAATTGTGTTATATGGGAAGTAGGCGTGGCTGTAATCCGATTTTCAATACAAAAATATCAGAGGAATGTCACGCACCAAATTTCGGGTCGGACGGGACTCGGGATATGTGATTTCGTCTAAAAGTGGGTGCCGCACCCGTCGTCCAATGTCGAACCATTAAAGCCCTATCATATTATATCGGGGGAAAATTTAATGTAGTTTTTGACAGCACCGTTATAAGAGGATTTAGGGGTGTTAAACATAAGAATTTTCTGCTTAAGAATCGTATGTTTGCTAATAATTCAGTTCTGATTTAGTTTTGTAACCATTAAAAGGTTTTACCAAAAAAAGTTGTTGTAGTTATTTATTATTTAAATATTTTACCCCAAAACTAAGAATAATATTTACGAGAAACTAATATATCTAATATATCTGGAATTACTCACCTTTGATGATCGCCAATTATCAATATTCTAGTCCTTAAGTTACATGGTGTCCAATCCATTCTTATGCGATTTTCACTCAAAATCCATCATTTCCATAAACTGTTATCACAACAAAAAAAAACACGCAAACACTTTTTTCTTTCAAAATCCTTTTGGGCTTTCATATTTAACTACAAAGAACTTTTTCTAAACACTTTTTCTGAAATACACATTTTACTTTAAAAACTTGCCATAATATATGTATATATTGCTTCGAGCTTTTTATATTATAACACCAATTTCAAACTAACATAACTTTTATTTTACACTTAACCTAGCAAATATTAAATTTTCGCACAAATTTTCACCCCTCGCACCAACTTTCGATTTAACACTGAAAGAAAATTGGAAAAATAAATTTTTTTAATAAAATACGCTTAAAAATAAATTAAATAATAAATATACTACATATAAAATATAGAATATGGAAACATTGTATTATTAAGGGGCTATACCAGTGTAACCCATGAAAAATTACGCGATTTTTGGGAATTTTTTCAAAAGAGAGTATCGTATGTTTCGAAGTTTTTTGGACATAATAAGGTATATTTTCAACTATATTTTAAGATTTTTTTTTACAAAAATATTGAAAATAACGGAGTTAAGTGCTGTCTTCGGAGGGGCCAAAAAAAGTGCCCCAACTGCTGGCATGATTCCGGCCGAGTGAGCAGCTAAAACAAAGAAATTCAAAAGGTTATTAAAGTTGAAATATTTTCTATACAATGACTTACGACTTTTCAAAAATATAAAGAGAGAAACAAATTAAAATCTGAAAAAATGTCTTGTTTTAGGTAAAATTGGTCGTTTTTTAGTGCCAAATTGACAATTTTCAACCAATCAAAAAATTTTATGTCATTTTATAATAAATATATTTAAGAATACTCAGTTTCAATTTGAAGTGATCGGTCAATGTCTGGTTGAGTTATGATGTCCGCAATTCTGTCGTTTTGAGAAAAATGCGTTTGAAGTTTCAACTATCGATTTATACCCGTGAAAGGTCGCTCTTTAGAACGCTGCCATTCAAATTTTATTCAAGATACGGTCTTGCCGATTTACAGGATATTTTTGAAAATATAAACTATCGAAAAAGCAAAGAAAAACAAATCGATTTTTTGGAAGTATCACACTGGTTCCTTATGTATGTGATATGCATAAAAAATTAAAAAAAAATGCTTTACAGTTTATTATTTTAAGACATTACTAGTAAACTTCTTAACACTGGTTATTTAACACAGCCCTGCTTATTTATATTTGAAACTATGCATAATATCTTATAGTCAACACACAAGTTGCGTTCAATTACTATAATTTTTATTCAATATATATAATTTTGAACTGGTTTCCAGTGATTTAAACCTATCTCTGTCAAAAGATACTAACTTTTGCTTCTTTTCTTTACAGGTATGTTTCGAGCCACAACTTGGTCATTTATTTCTTAATGAAAGGTAACCTAAACAATACCTAACTTTAAAAACAATTTAAAACAACAAATATACAAAAATGTTTACGGTATTCAAGTTCAAAATGTAATAAGACTTCGAAAATTTGTCTATATCAATGCAAAAATCAAAAAGAGTTTATGCCAGTTATGAACAGCCTACCGAATTATGTTATATGAGGCATGCATAATTAATTCTCTTAGAAATTATGGATTTTTGCGAACATAATACTGACTTTAAAAATAAAATTAGATATTTTGACTTGAAAATTTTTGTTTGAAAATTTGTTTTTTTTTGTTTTTTTCGATATTAGGTTAATGTAAGAAGAGTTTTACATATATTAATTTATATTCAGTTCAATAATTATAGAGAAAACTTTGTTAAACTTTGTCAGTTCGACATTTTTAAATAAAACTCGACTTATCTTCAGACCAGTCAGAATGATTTAATTTAAACTATAGTAAATAATACAGTGTACCCGGGA
The DNA here is from genome assembly GCF_024586455.1 of Bactrocera neohumeralis. Taxonomy (NCBI): domain Eukaryota; kingdom Metazoa; phylum Arthropoda; class Insecta; order Diptera; family Tephritidae; genus Bactrocera; species Bactrocera neohumeralis. The sequence continues at coordinate 25,652,605 of NC_065922.1, forward strand.
CATGAATGAAATTTTACACCAAATTTCATGAAAGAATACTACTTTCTGTACAAAATAAAAATAATAATTCCAAAAAACATAAATTTTGAAATTATGTGAAAAAAGTCTGTATACAAAAGTTATAGATATTTTCATTACCTCCAACATTGTCATAAAACTTTTTTCTATAGGACCCGTAGATTTGATGAAAATTGAGATGAAAAATTATCAAACCTTAAAAATTGATTTACGCCCCTTCGCTTCCTTTTCCCGACCTCAGAACATACTTACATTATCATTAAGAGAAAAATAACTTTTAATTACATATACTAAGTCCGCTTACTTTCATCTTTCATTTCACTTCCGATGGGTTTCAGTATAAAGTGTAATCCATTTCTATAATCGTTTTCCTACTTTTTCAAAGAAAAAAATCAAAACTTCAAATTTAATGGGGAATGTTTATTATCATTCGAAAGGACATTCTTTGGCATTTATATATTGAAGATTATCTCTTTCAAATGCTGGACGCGGCTACGTCTCAGATGGTTCATCCGTTGAGTCCAATTTTCGATGACTTGTTCAAGCATTTTGAATGGTAGTTGGCGAATGACACGCGTGATGTTTTGCTCCAAGGCCTAAATTGAAGTGCGATTGGCCGCAAGGACTTTAGACTTTACCTATCCTCACAGGAAAAAGGCTAACGTTGTGATATGACATGATCTTGGTGGACAATCGACCGTCTCAAAATGTGAAATTTTCTCCTCACCGAAGTGTTCTCTCAATAAAACCATTTATTGATGGGATATGTGTGAAGTGGGCTTGTTGAATCGAAATGCCGCCGAGATCAAAAGCTTCAATTTCAGGCCCTGTTTTCCTCGGCAGCATTTTTGGAAAAAAAGGACCTATGATTCCACCGGCCTACAAACCACAACAACCGTTGTTTTTCGGAATGAAAACTTGAGTTGAATCTCTTCAGTTTGCTCTTCGTCCCAAATGCAGCAATTTTGCTTGTTTACATACCCATTGAGCCAAAAATTGTTCTCATCGCTGACTTTGTTCAGGCGTAAGTCTTTCCATGATAAAATGCCAAACAATACTGAACAAAAATAACATGACAGCTTGACTCGACTCAAAAAAAGGCTATTGAAAAAGGTATCTTTCACTCGTTACTATGAATTTCCTTTTTTTTAATAAATTATTTAGTTAAAAATAGACCACAAATAAATAACGGTAATTAAACTTGATTTCTTTTGTTAAATTAAATCCAACTAAATCTATTAATCTGTGAAGAGTAAAAATTTATTGGCGCAATAAAAGTCGTTTCATGTGCCAGCGCGCATTTGTGTTTATTTTCATTTTTTAAGCGCCTACTGTATTCCACGCTGCTTTGTTGTTGTAGCGCGCGTTTATTTATACCTTTTGCTGTTTGTTTTGTTGTTGTTTCACTGGCATTGCACAGCATGCGTACATGCACCGCTATTAAAGCTGTTTCGCGGCGGCGCGCGCACCGTTCTTAAACGGGAAAATGCGGTCAAATCCAATTTACCGCATCCAATGACCGAAATCGGCGTTAGAAGCCTGTTTGCAAAGACAACAGACGGTTGCTAATGTGTAGATAGCTGCAAGGTTTGTAGTATCTGCAGATGTGTATGATTGTATGTATATAGGCTTATTTTTATATGTGTATATGTGACTGTATGCATGTGTGTGTTTGTGCGTATTCGTGCATCCATATCGTTTGGCTTCGTGTTCGTGTGTTTGTTTGCCGCTGTCGATTACCACTTCGTTTGCTGATTACAGCACATGCCATTACAACAACAGCAAACGCAACAACAAACAGAATTGGCAATGCAAAATCATTGACAATTGCAGCTGTTGCAAGGAACCTGTTACTCAATAGCGCTGGACGCTCTGGCCTCTGGTTGACCAGCCATTTACTAGCATGCCGCGGCTGGTCACCCAGCGTTGTTGCATTGAATTCGCCGCTTATTTATGCGTAGACTTTTATGGCAAGCAACATTGGCAACAACCAAACAACAACAAATGTCAAAAACGATAATAATAAAATAACAGCGGCAGAAGCAGACAAAACACAGTAGTTGAGCCATCAGCAACATTCTGCCGGCAACATGTTGCTATTGGTGCTTATTGATGGTGGTGCTTGTTATACCCTGAATAGGGTATGTTTACTTTGCAGCAAAGTTTACCGAAGAAAAAAATTCAAGATTCTTAAAAGTATATACACTTGTCGGAACCGGCGATATCGGACTGCTATAACATATACATACATAGCTGCCATACAAACTGGCTTATACAAATTTTGTCCTTGTATGAAAAACTTTTTATTTGGCAAGCTTTCTTCACGAAACTAGTCACAGATTATTTTCCAAAGTAAAGGTACATATATCTTAAGAAATTTTCTAGATCGGCTTACCAAAACATATAGCTGCCATACAAACTTGTAGGCGAAAACCAAGTTTTTGTATGGAAAACTTTTTCATTTGGCAAGATATCTTCTCGAAATTTATTGTAAGTTATTATGTAACAAAATAATGCAATCTCCGAAGAAATTGTTTAGATCGGATAACTATAACATACAGCTGCCATACAAACTGGTAGATGAAAAACAAGTTCTTATATGGAAAACTTTTTTATTGTCCAATATATCTTTACGAAAACTGGCATAAATTATTGTCTAAGATCACAATATAATCTCCGAAATAATTCTTCAGATCCGCTGTCTTTAGCATATAGCTGCCATACAAACTGACCAATAATAACCAAGCCTTGGTATGGAAAACTTTTTATTTGACAAGATTTTTCTACGAAAATTCGCACAAATTATTGTCCAACGAAACAATAAAATCTCCGTGCAAATTGTTCAGATCGAACAACTATAGCATATACATAGCTGCCATACAAACTGATCGATCCAAATTAATTTTTGTCACTTTTTTATTTGTAAAGGGTATAATAGCTTTGATGCAAACGAAGTTAACGTTTTTTCTTGTTGTTATTGTTGCTGCAAATATACACACACATTCCAGTGCTTTTCTGTTCTGCTACCGTTTGCTTACACGCGTCCGCAAACACGCGCATGCGCTCAAACAAACAAAAGAGGCACAACGTGAAATGCCATTATTTCTGCTCGAACACTTTATGTAACTGTTTTTTGCGAAATATTTATGCTTATTGAAACTGACCGCTAGCCAGCCAGCCAGCAGGTGGATGCGGCACGAAATGCGGAGCAAGCGGTGAGCGCAGGTGCCACAGAATGGTAGAACATTTCTAACGCTGCAAAGCATTAATAACATGCTGCTAAATAAAGCTGTAGACACTTGGCAAGAAACGTAAACAAGAGTAGAGTATAGAGGGAAGTGAAGAGAGGAGTGTAGAAAAGAGGGTAGAGTAGAGTATAGAGCGGAGTTTAGAGGGAACTGTTTGCCGCTACAGATAGAGAAGCCTCTGTCAGCAGCGAAGAGCCTGTGGCGCTAAGCATTCTCTCATATGCCGCCACAGATACAAACACACACACACAAGCCCACAACTGTGTCCACGAAAACCGTCTGCAGGTGTTCGGACGCTAACGTACCGTTACTAAGCTGTCGCACTGCCCATTACGATGATGAATTCGTTTGTTTTAACGGCCAATGACGCTGGCTAAATATTTCACGTCTTCTGCTTCTGCGCGGCACTCAGTCACTTGTCTATTTACAGCTGCTTTTCGAAATTGTTGCTTTGTTTTGGCATTTATTTCTACTGAATTTGTTGCTGTCATTAGTGTTGGTTTTGTTGTTATTGTTGTTGTGGCTATTATTATTGTTGTTGCTGTTGTTGTTTTTGTTGTTTCTATTATTAATGTAGTTATTGCCATTGTTGTGGACAGTCCACTTGCTCGCCAAGCCTGTATTTAGCAGAGATGCATCACAAGTTTTTATGCGCAATTAATTTGCAAATTCGAATAAATCTGTTTAGCGCTTGATAAAGTTGATTGTGGCGCGTTTGGACAGCGTGTGAATCTTTTCAACGCTTAGCTGCTCCAAGCATAAACGGTTGATATGCAGAGCAAGTGTTCACATATGAGTTTTAGCGCATTGATTTACCCCACAAGCGACGAATAATTGATTTGTCTGGCTTTGAGAAATTTGTTATTGGCAATAAATTGCTCAAGCGTTGTTTTTTTTTATTCTCAAGTCCTTTTGATTTATTTTCTACCCTCCTAAGTACCACTTTAATTGATTTCATGAATTATATGAGGTGAGAAAATTGTTGTTACTAAACATTTTCTAAAACCACTATTTTTTAACAGATTCCACCTATTTGTTTTTTGTTTTTAAGTTTCATTCGCTTGTGAAATTGATTTAACAAAAGAAAATATATTCTCAATATTTTAAAAAATTCCTAACTTCTTCATTGTAATAAGAGCATCACTTCTTAATTTATCTTACATGGTTTTTTTACATTTTTAGTAGCCTTTCCAGTTAAACTTCATTGTTTTTCCTTTCAAGAATTTAATAATTAAGTCAGACTTATCGCTAAATCCTTAAATTTATCGGAAATATAAGGTAGTCGAAAAAATATTTTCGTATTTCTAACCAAACTTCAAATTATTTTTTTATATTTATAATAAACTTTAATGAACCACATTTGTATCATTTTGGTCGACCACTTTTTGCTAGGGACATTTTTCCGCAGTGTTAAACTTTTCTGGTTTCTCAGCGAAAAACTGCGACAGGTAATTTTCACAGGCTTCTCTTGAAGCTAACTTTAGTTCATTAAGGGAGTTCTGCATTAACCGAAACAAATGGTAGTCCGATGATGCATGGTCAAGGCTCTATCGTGGATGCATCAAAACTTCTCTGCCAAGCTCTCCCAGTTTTTACCGATTCATCAAATTTGTTGTCTTTGAGTTGTCCTGATGGAATTTTTCATTCCACTTTTAATATTTCTCAAATCATCTCAAGACTCTTGAATATTGTAAATTTAAACTGCTTGACAAATTTTTTTCAGGCTTTGAGAAAAATATAAAATTTTCTTACTATTATTTATTAATACTTATTTTTAGAAATATTACAAAATATATCTCCAAATCGCTTACTGGGTAACTTCACATGTGTCGCTTTGAGTGTTTGAATGAATGAGGTGTTACATTCCTCGCGCAAATTAAGTGGCAAAATTACAAGCGAAGCCGCAAAAATTGTTGCCGCTAGCTTTGTTAGCGGTAAAGTGATGGATTTCCTTCAAATTCGCTGAGCCATGCAAACTAAGTGATTTATGCGTGTTTAAGAGTGAGCAAAAGGGCTTAAAGAGCTATTTGGTAAATATTTTTTGAGCAACGTTTGGAGAACAAAAAAGCAGAATAAAAGGGGACAATCATTTATTTTGATGACTGTTTTTGCAGGCAATTTTTCGCATATGCATATACATATGTATGTATATAAAAGGTAATCCATTTTAAGGTTATGAGTGATGCAAAAAATAATTGAGTGCAAGAATATAAAAATTCAAATAAAATATTTAGTCAAAATTACATAACAAAAATAATAATAATAAAAAACAAATACAATGTTTTTGTAAATTAATACAAATAAACACACCTTCGCAATAAAGTGTAAAACGATTTTGCTAAGCTGCTTTTAGAGCGCAATAAATAAAAATGACTTCACCAACTATCACAGCAGACATATTCAAAGTCATGGCTAACTGTCTTTTACCGTTGACTACACACAATAGATGCTAAGCCGACATTTCAGCGGAAAGTAAACATATTGGCGGCCAAGACATATGATTTTGCCAACACATAACACTTTCATATTAAGCTATAGAAAGTATATAAATGAAGAGACTATAACAAATATGAGCAAAAAGTAATAAAGCGAGAAAGAAGAAAACAAAAGACAAAAACAAGATAATAAAGTATAAATCTGAAGAGCAAAATATAACTTCTGACGAAGTACCAGAAAAATCATTTACTAAAGAAACTAGCAAAATTTTAGGTAGTTTTGGGTATAATAATAATGTATCTACGATTAAGTAACTTCAAAAGTATATTTACGAATACATTTCGTGGTACAAAATTCTGTATTTTCACAGTTCTTCATTGATTTTTTCTTATTATTTCATTTGGTTTATTAGTAAACCCGAAAGAGTATCTCTATGACGAATAAATCAAAAATCAATGGTTCCAACCGAGTTCGACTCGCTTCACAGGAAAATAGTATATGATTCATTATTTATTTTTGACCAAAAGGCCCGAGTCGCCATCATTTTTTTTCAGCCGATTTTATAAGCAATAAATAGTTGTATACCTCCATAGCTTTTTCGCTTATAGGCTGAAGGAAGGTGAGATTCCTACAGATGATGAAAAAGATAGCCAGTTGATAAAATATAATAATTTTTTCCGAACATGTTGCTCGAAAGTAAAATAAATAAAATAGCATTTTTAACTTGACTCTTCCTACTAATAATAAACCATGACATGATATGAATAGGTCGCAGAAAGCCTCAATTAAATCTATGCCTGTCAAAAAAAACTGTCCAAAAAAACCTTATATTAATAGCGCGTATTTTAGCTCATGGGATTGCAACTTCCCGGTGCATTTCTGAAACAGAAGGTTTTTTAACATCTTATTTATTTCCATAACATCTCTAGAATATACGTACTATCTTCAATTCTCTGGTAGATGCGGGTAATAGGTTTTTAAATATCTCATTTAATTCGCCCTCGAGGTCAGTTATATAGGCATTTTAAACTTTAAAGGCGCTTTTCTAGTCATTTACAACTTTAAAGTCGTTTTTCTCCAAACTGTGCTTGCCAAATCGGTTGAAAAGATTTCTCATGAACTACTTAACTGATTTTATTGAAATTTTACACAGGTTTTCGAGATATAATTTAGAAGGTCTTGAACAAAGAGTTTTTTGTTCGATTACAATTTAAAAAAAAAAAATTTTTCGAATTTCGAAAATTTTTCAAAAATGTTTTTTCGTTTTTTTGAAATTCGAATTTCGAAAACATTTTTTAAAAAAATGTCGAAATTCGAATTTCTTTTTTTTTTTTTTTTTGAAAAAAAAATCTTCAAAAAATGCAATATTTATTTTTTTATTTTTTCCTTTGTCTAATATTGCGTTTATGATCTTAAGTAGTTAAAATGGCATTTTTTACTTTTTATGATCCTATAGAAAGCTCTATTGTCAACGCGGAGGCACCTTTTTACCGATTTCAGTAATTTCCTTTGGAAATTTTACAAAATCTTTCACAAATGTGTTATCTTTGGCATTATAAAAAATGTTGAACAAATACTTTATTTTTATATGAAAAAAAAAATATTGCAAATGGGCCATTTTTTACTCGAGGAAACCCATGCAATCTCTTAGTAAATGTAAAGCTAGAATTCTTTGCATATTAGACAACATTGTATGCAGGTATGACGTTCTCCAGCTTATGCCGAGTGCCTCCAAGCCACAAACATGCTACAAATGTCTTTTCTTATTTCACCGTTTTCTTTCTTAACATCACTACTCCACGCTGCTCCCCCCAACCAGCCGCCAGCTCATCGCTGTGCGCACTTGCATGTATTCGCGCATATTTATTTTTATTCTTTTGCTGTGCTCTTCGCAGCTTGCTGTTGCCGGCGCGCGCACCAGTTGACCTACTTAGCCAGCTGTCCAACCGACAGTCATCTACTCATACCAACGCTGCCACTGCCGCTGACGTGCTGCAGCTGTAGCGGTTCGGAGACTGCTGCTGCTGCTGCCGCTTCTTACCGTGTCTTCCAAGTCTTCTTCAGAATTTATTGCCTGTGGCGCTGGTGGTGCTTAAGCACGACTTAAGCATTGTTGTTAGTTGTGTGTGATTTTTAGCAGTTTTGTTGTTGTTGTCTTTGTTTCTTTTTTCAGTTTTTTTTACTTTTCTTGCATTCTAGCTTCATTCTTGGCTTTAGCACCGTGCATGCTAGCATTTTTGTTGGTGTGCTTGGATGTATGTGTTTTTCACTTTAGAGGCGTGAATTGGCTGCTGGCTGACGTTCACTTGTTTGTTTATTCTTTTATTGCGGCAACTTCTTATTTGCTTCTTGTTCTGCTTCCTCCTCGTGTGCTTGCGCAAGTGCCAAACGCTTGCTGTTGGCCAACAACTGACAGCTGTCAGCTGATGGCAAGCGACAAGTGCATGTGCATTTGCTCCGGAAATCCATCTTTGCCTCAATTATAGGCGCGGAGTAACGTCAATAAACACGGTAGCGTGTATGTTGTGGCTGTGGCTGTGTGTGTGTGAGTGTTTACCGACAATTATGGAAGTTCATTAGCACCACGACTCGTTTGTCGGCAGTACAAAATGTATATGAACTTAAAGCATTTATCCAATTAGCAGCGCTACGAAATGGGTTAATTTGGGTTTTGTTAGCAGATTTCAATAAATGCGTTTATTTGCTGAATAGAATTAGTTGCAATGGAAAGTTAATTGACACAATTTTTCCAATTTTTATTGGCTGCATTTATTTAGTAATTTTGGATGAGGCTTTAAGCAATAACAGTGGAATTTCAATTGAGTTTCATTTCTTAGATTTTTTGACATTCCAAAAGCTTTGTAAAATTTTATATCCGACAAAATTAAGAAAAAATCGTTGACTTCGTTTGCACTGAAGCTATAATACCCTTCACAAACACCAAAGATTCGTTACAAGAAGATATCCCATCAAATGAAAAATCTTTTCATACAAAAGAGTACATATAGCCCGTCAAAAAAAGTATTAAAAATCGCTGTAAGATATACATAATAACCAATATATAACCCTTTTGTAACCAAAACTCAATTTTTTTTCCAATATGAGTACATGATAATCTTCATATAACCAATATAAACAAAACTCAAATTTTGTTTCAATATGAGTGGTTTCATGATAATGTTTTTCCTGCCTTTGAACTTATAACCAATATATAACCGCCTTATAACAATTTTATAACCATTTTGTAACCAAAACTCAAATTTTGTTTCAATATCAGTGCTTGATAACCAATATGTAACCATTTTAGAACCAATATACAACCAATTTTATAACCATTTTGTAACCAAACCTCAAATTTTGTTTTAATTTGAGTGGTTTCTATTATACATACAACTTATTATGAAAAATGAAGTTACGTTATTTTGCATTTTAGTTGACGATATATGTACAATTTATATGTACTATACTACTTATGTACTATATATGTTTTAAGGGATATCCGTCGATTTTTCCTTCATATTGTATACTCTGTTTATGGTATATGTGTATGGTCCTTGGTAAACATTATTTCTGTGCATGTTGCACACAATTTTCTTGTCAAATATTTAAGTAAGAATAAATTTTTTTATAAAAGACAATTTTAACTTATTTAAGTCGTTTCTCTTTTTTCTCTAATTTTTTGGTTATCCATCATTTAAACTATATATTTTGCTATAACTACTAGATCTTCATTTATAGTATTATAAACAATTCCCATAGAGAGCGTCTTTTTTAAGGCGTTACTGAGATACTGATAGGACAAAGCTGAAAATAGTATAAGCTTATTAGTCTACTTTTTATAGTGAATAAGTTACCTGCAAAATCATAGGATAGTATCGATTTAGACATTTATATTTTTATTATCCTCATCGCTGATGAAAGTTGGCCTCATCAAAGTTCCTAAATGAATTTTAAAAATTTTTCAAGCACGAGTTATTATTTCTACCTATAAGGATGGATGGGTATATGCTAAAGTGACAAAAATTGGACAGAAATTATTGCTTCTACAATTCTTTGAACCTATTAACTGTTTGGTAAATGATCGAAAGCATTCAACTCATACTGATATGGTAGAATGATGCTTCGCTTAAATTTGTTCTAACCTTTTTTCGTATAAACTCTAGTCAAGTGGAATTTTAGACCACTTTTTGCAGCAAATGATACCTTTTCCAAGACGATATCCTCTCAGACCTATCTGCGTACACAAGTAACTTAACATAACATCTCAAAAAGTAGTACAATAGTCTTAAATCATACGATACGGCACAGGCCCACGATGCCAAATAATTCGCTCAGCAAAAGTTTCCTTCAATAAATTGATGATTTCGTTGGCTGTGAGGCATGTAGCGCCGTCTTGTTGAAACAAAAGGTCGTCAACATCACTATACTCACAACATTTACGAATTCAGGCACGAAAAATAATTAAATCATGGCTCTATAGCGTTCCCCATTGACTATAACATTCATTTCGCTACATTTTTGAAGAAATATCGCTCTGCCCCTCAAACAATGATTTTTTGAAGATGTAGTAACGGCGTCTCAACAAGGGCTCGTGGATTATCATCATTAACATATCCATTAAGCCAAAAGTAAGCTTTATCGCTGAACATAGTTTTCTTGTGAAAATAACATCTCGTTTTGGGCCCATTGTAAAAGATCCTTCCACAAAATCTTCCATGAAGTGAATGGCCTCAAACTAGATTATTACGTGGGAGGGCGGATGGACCCGTTCGGATCTTTTTTGGTCTTTGAACTTCAATTCTTGCAAAAGATCCTTTCGCAAAATTTCCCATGAAGTTGTTGCGAGGAATGGCGGATGGCCTCGTTCTGGTCTTCTTCGATACTCTGTTCCACAGAAGCATTAGCGTCTTCGGTGCGCACTGTACGATGTTACTGCGAATAAGTATTATTCACTCGAGTAAACGTGGTACGAAATCGATTCAAAAGTCGGATTACGAACTTTGCTGGACGATTATGTTCACCAATTACTGGTCACAGTCTAATCATGATTTTGGTAATAAATTTCGACAGTTGTTCCGGACTAAGTCTGTTCATTTTGAAATGGCAAACGAACTAAGTATAAATAAAGTAATAGCAGTCAAAAAGACCATCTTATTGTAAACCACACGTCTAAAAAGCACATCCGTCCAATTTAGTTATGTTGGACTGTCTATCTGTATATAAGCGAACTACTCCCTTCATTTTTGAAATATCGATCTGAAATTTTGCGAACGAAAACTTTTTCACTTGGCGAGATATGTATGTTCACTAAATTTGGCACGGATTATTGCCTACGGCAGAGGACCAATATGCGAAGAAATTATTCAGATCGCTTCACTATAGCATATAGCTGCCATACAAACAGAAGAATTGAAATAAAGAGCTTGTATGGAAAACTTTTTCATTTGATGAGATATTTTCACTAAATTTGGCAGGGATTATTGCCTAAGGCAATGGTCCATTCTACAAAGAAATTGTTGAGATCGAGTCACTATAGCATGCAGCTGAAAGAAAAAACTGGCCGATCAATGTTCTTATATGGAATCTTTTGTAGCTTTGAAGGGTTCAACATAAGTTTTTTTTATATTTTAAAAATATTATTTTTATAATCAGATCTAAGTGTTTTTATATTTTATTATGTTAAAAATTTATAATGCACTTAACCTTAATTCTATGCTAAATATGTATGTAGCTATAAATAAATATACATACATATAATAAATATCCGTCTAATAAGTGTTAAATTTCATTCTAATTACTTACACACTCATAGGAAACTCTTAACTGTGCATATATGATTCATAAATCAGTTATTTTAATTACCGCAATTAGTAGCGAGCAAACTATTTATTAAGCAAATTGCATATATTCAACGGAAGCACCCACAACATGAATAAATACAAAGCAGTAAACCTAAACAATCGCAACTGCAAATTCATTTTATTGCACTTCACCGCTGCGGCTGGCTCCTTCTAGTATCCAGCGCATGCTCGCTTACTCCATATGCTCCAAGACTTGCTTTATATATATATGTATGTACACATATATATATCTTTATATGTAGATGTGTGGGTGTGTGTTTTTATGCGCTCATATTGCAATGACTTTCTTTGCACACCTCACAGTCACTAATGTTTTCATTTAGTAATTGCGTTTTTCTTCTCCTTCACCGCCTTCTGCTTCATCCAACTTTCCTTCTTGCCGCCTCTCACTTCTCTCTATCAAATGTACAGCACGTTATGCACTAATAATATTGCACAATCACATTCATTCGCTCACTTGTTGCGCCGCATTCACCCATTTAACCGCAAACGCTGCGTTGCCGTCTGTGGTTTGGTGGCCAAAAGGCGTGTTGCAAGAACTTACCTCAATGTGTCTTTATACAAAAGTATATAACTCTAAATTACTAACACACGTGCTGATTTTTTTATTTTTACTTCGGTGGGCGCCCGGTTTGTGTGGTCAATGTCGGTAATTAGGCGCTACTCATCAAAGTGGAAATACAAAAATGTGGAACAACAATAGTTGAAAGAGGGGCATGAAGCCATAAACCACTATTTGCTTAAGTAGGTGGTTACGCAGGCAAGAAAGGCATGTAAGCAGGGCAAGAAAGAAATGTATAATTAATTTAATTAACTAATTTTGGTACAGGAGAGCACCGTTGAAAGGAGTTGAAATTTCTACTTTGTTTTCAGTTTCAAAAGCAAAATTATTAATTTGCTGGTTAGAAATAGCTTAGATTTAGCTACAGCTATGAAAATAATATATTAATTTTCGGAAAACACATACTAACTGACAAATATGTCATAATATTAACGGGTATAATAACGGATACAATAACGTATACTAAGAAGGGTATAATAACGGGTATAATAATATCTAAAAATACAAATGTCTTTTTTCTACTGGTATTTTGAAAAGTTAGCTGATAGACACCTCTAAGAAATGCACTCCAAGCATGAAGTTTTAATTGTAACGAGTAAGTCTTCCACCTAACAGACTTCTATTTTGTTCTTATTATCAAACAGAATAATGTAGATCTTTTGGTCGAAATTGAATGCTCACCAAAAAAGCCTAAAACAATTTTTTCGTGAACGTAACCTTTCGGAAGTTAATATTGGCTACTGGTTACGTCATATCAGTAAGTACTGAAAATCTTGAACTAGTGTAAATATATTATTCAGAAATCATTCAATATTCGGTAAAGAAGTGCCTGATGATACTGGCAATGCAACTGCTTTGTGTTGGAGACATTTCTCAGTCTTGAAACTCCGAATTTCGACCACAAATCAGAAAAACCATCATATATAGTAGAAAGAGAAATTACGTTGAAACCTAAGTAAAAACGTCCAATGGGTTATATAAAAGTCAAGAATGTGTTTAAACTTATTCATTCAGAAAATATACAAATACCAAAAAGTGCTTTGAATTGAAAAGAAGCGTTGTCGTATTAATCCAAGGCAATAATAAACTGAAACTCCAAATTGGAGGAACTTATTTGGATTTATGGATCCAAAGCATGTAAATTCTTAAATATTAACTCAAAGCACTGATACCAGATATACATATATGGTAAAGTAAACTGCCGGTATTTTAGGTTAAGTATTTTAACAATTATAAAAACTTTGTTGAATTGAAAAATTAGAATTACTAAATTTTTACTACTATTAAAGTTTTGCCAGAAAATGCTTTAAAAATAAAAATAAAAACATATAAAACAAATATTTTTTTCTTTCAACTTCATATGAAATAGAAAGAAGTTAAATACAAACAATCATACAAATTCGGAGGAACTTATTTGGATTTATGGATACAAAAAATCGCAACTGTAAAGAGGCAGCTTTATTGTTAAATTGATTGGAATCAATGTCTTAGTTAATCTGATGTTTTTATACTTATAGTTTTGTTAACTTGTAAGTCCTAAAACTAAAAGTCAGCACTGATATGGTATTTAAAAATTTGAAAGGTTGTCTTTGTCCGTCCTTTGAATTGTAAAAACTTATCAATTTTTAATATTTACTATTAAAAAATCGGCCCACTCTCCACGCCCCACAAAATTTGCCAGGAAATTCTTTAAAAAATAAAAATAAAAATAAAAATAAAAGCATATAAAACAAATATTTTTTTTATATTTCAACTTCATATGAAATACCTTAAATACAAACAACAATCATACTTCCCACAATTAATTTCGTTGTTGTGCGACTTGAGCCCCTCCCGCACTTATTCTAATTCTCCTACACACACAGGCAAGTCCATTGTGTTTACTCGCCGGCAATTTGTCTGCACAGTTGGCGCAATTAAACTGCTTGAACTTTATTATGCCCGCCAGCAAGAGGCAGCTTTGTTCTTTCGGTTTGTGCGGCGAAATTGATTTCAATGTCTTAGTCTACTTTTGGTTATCTGATGTGGTTTTTTATACTTCAAATGCTTGGCTAGGCTGTGTGGTTTCGTCGTCGTGGAGTGTGTCTGCAATTTGGCTTCTTGAAAAGTGCAAGTGCCGACCCAGTTGTTGACCCAATTCGGTGTGCGTTCGAGATCAACGAGGTAAAAGAAAGTAATCAGCGAAGCAATGCCGTTTTTTACTTTTATCATTTGTTCGGTTTGGTAAATAAAGATTTTTTTTTAGTTTTGAGGACTGCGAAATTTACATGTGCGCATTTAATTGTTTGTTGTTGCTTCTCTTTTTGTTTGGTTTTAAAGCAAAAAACAAACGTGAGCTTACATTGAGAGCAATGAAGATGAGATTTGTTGCATTATTTTGAAATAATGAAATGAGGTTATGCAGAAAATTTACTTAAAATTAACGTATATAGAGAAAAAAATATCCCTGCAAGGGAAATTTTTAAACTTAATTGTAAAAGGTGTTGAACAAAATTTCTAATATAAATTTTTGAATTGAGGTATATATTTAAGAAAAGAATTAAAAAAAAATAACCCTGCAGGGAAATTTTTTAGTTTAATTGTAAAAGGTGTCGGTGAGCAAACGAAATTTCTCCTATAAATATTTGAATTGTGGTATATATTTTAGAAAAGAATGAAATAAAACATCCCTGCATTGGAAATTAGTGAGCAAACAAAACTTCTCATATAAATTTTTGAATTGAGATATATGTATATATATAAAAAAATAACTAGAAAAAAAATATCCCTGCAGGGAAACTTTTTAAACTTAATTGTAAAAGGTTTCGGTGAGCAAAAAACATGTCTCATGAAATTTTTTGATTTAAGGTAAATATTTAAAAAAAAATTAGAAAAAAAAATTGCTGCAGAGACAAATTTTGCACTAAATTATAAAAGGTGTCGGTGAGCAAACAAAATTTCTCATATAAAATTTTTAAAATAATTTAAAATATTATATGTTCTAAAAATTCCGAACTAAAAAAAAATTGCGGTATTTTTAAAGAAAACAGATTTTTTACCTGTTATTTATATATATGAAACCTTTGAACGATTATCGATATCTTTTAAAATTAATAAAATAATAATTTCCTTTCAGGGATATTTTTTCTTTATTTATTTTCTCCCATAAATTCGATAAGTTTGTTTTAGGCAAAGCCTTAAAAGTAATAAAACAATAATTCCCATTCAGGGATATTTTTTCTCTGTTGTTTTTCACCGACGAATTCGATAATTTTGCATTAGGCGCACCCCTAAGACTAAAAAAATAATAATTTCCTTTCAGGGAAATTTTTTTATCTGCTCATTTTCACCGATGAATTCGATAAGTTTGCTTTAAGCGCACTCTAAAATTAACAAAATAGTAATTTTCTTTTAGGGATATTTTTTTTTCTCTGTTCATTTTCACCGATGAATTCGATAAGTTGGCTTTGGGTGCACCCTAATGTATATGATACACAATAATCCACAAAATTTCTTAGATTTAATACATATCTAATAAAATTTGGCTTCATTTCGTGAAGAAAGAAATTGTCAGAAATTTCCTTTCAAAATGCCCCCCTCAAATACCTTAAATAAAAGCCTATACGAGAATAATTTATGCAAATACTTCGATACACATTATGGAATGCGTGTACAACAAATACACGTCGCACATAAACAAATTAAACTCATATGTACCGTTTTGTCAACGTCTATTTATAGGCGATTGTGTGTGTAAGCCAGCACTTGCTGACCGAAATCCAATAGCAATCGTCACCTTACCGTTAGCTAACCTAAACACATAAGCACAAAGCTTTTCACAAACGCAATAATGAAAAAGAAACCAAAAAAATAGAAAATGCAACAACAACAGAATGAAAAGTAACTGCTTTAGCATTACAAATACGAAAGCAGCAAATGTTTGTGTGTGTGCGTATGTTTGTGATTGTGTCTGGCAGCCAACAATCCAGCTGCAGTCGTCTCGGTGGGTAATAAGAAAGCTGCGTAGGTTAACAATCATAATTAGTATTACCTCTCTCTCTCGCGTTGTTGTTGTTGTGCGTCTTTCGTTGTGGCTGTGCAGTTGTTGTCTTTTCCAGTTTATTTCTGAGTTGTACAAGACTTTGTTGTTGCTTTTTTTCTTCTTCATTTCCATTTTTCTTTTATTTCTCCTGCTGCTTGTTTTTGTAGCTTCTTATTTTGTTGTTTTCTCTGGTGTAGATATCACTTTCACTGCTGCTTCACATCGCGATTGAGTTGGGAATATTTTTGTGTTCGAGCAAGTACCATCTGCGCAGTCATCAGTGTGATGATTTTACTGATGTGATCTTTGTGTGGCAACAAGTTTAGGTTCGGTTCAATAAAAAGGGAAATACCTGCATGCGCACATGTAGGTTTGTTTGTCTGTATTTATGAATGCGGAGTTGAAATAAAGTGAAATGAGAAATTTTGAGATATATTTATATACATATCTATCATATCGAAGAAAGCTCAACGTTTGGGGTTTATTTGGTTATTTACCTAGTGGACTAATATCGACTAAAATAAAATATTTGAAAATCTTTATTTGAATTAACATTTCTATCAAAATTTGTGCGGGATTAGTTAACTCAATATTTTTTCTAATTTCAATATATAGTTTGCAGGATTATATCCACTAGTTAATTTCAAACTTTTTTTTTTGAATATACCTGTACATAAGACCTTGTCGATTTTTTTTGATTAAAATCGCGTATTCGATAAATTATCTATGTTCATTATAAACAACTTTGCATAAGAAACTATGGGTCTGAAACCAGTTTCGAGCCAGCGCTTTTTATGACGAGTTTCAAAAATCGGAATAATCGGTTATATGAGAGATACATGTTATAGTTGTACGATCTGACTCTAATGATTATGATCTGATTCGGACAAAAAGCACCTGCATTGAAAATCGCAGAGTGATCTGTTGAACATTTTCCACATACGAGATGTTTTCGTTTTTTTTGGCTCCCTGTAAACCAACCCGCTCTAATGTACATACAAGTAGTATATCAAAAGAACAAATATTTAAAAATATTCTCAAACAATTTGATGTTGAGGCAAATAGTTTTGAAGGTATGAGTGTATTTTTGTTTTCACTGGGTGTAGAGAAGGCCTACGGAGCTCTATTGAATAACTACGAGAAGATACATAAAGCAGCAATATACACGGATAGCCAGGCGGCTCTCCTGGCCTTGTCGTCGCCCATGACTAATTCCAGCATAGTCCTTAACTGCAAAAAAGCACTGAGCTCACTAGAAGACAAGATCTACCTAGGCTTGATCTGGGTCAATGAAACGGCAGACGAGTTGGCAAAGGCAAGAGCTTTCCTAAACGAATCCGAGGCAGAGATAATACCAAAATGGAAAAATATAACAAAATGCAATATAACTAAACAGTTATGGCCAATATATGACAAGAAAAGAACTAACGACTTATTAAATAGGTCCAGGAAAAGTATCTACAGACTAACAGCTACCATAACAGGGCATTGACCATTTTAAACATGCGTCCAAAATGGGTATGCCCTACAACAATATCTGCTGAGGCTGCGAAATACCAGAGAATAAGGAAACAATTTTCAACTTTCTCTGCGAATGACCAGGGCTATCGCAGATCCAACGCAGAACAATTGGAATCCATCAAGCACCAAAACAAATGGATGTCTACAAAAAGCATACTAATGTCCGATATGCTTCATCGAAACCTGGTTTTTCGAAACTCTGTTGTCCGTGAGAAAAGTTTCTTCGAAATGACTGGACCGAAAGACTTGAATTCCTAAATGACTTTGTAAGATAAATTTGTCGGCTAATGATTGAGGACATAAGATTTTGTGGATAAGAACTTTTTGGATACTCTAAAATGTAAATTGTTTAACCAAAATCGACATCAGCCACATTTTTTCAAAATTCAAAATTTTGAAAAGTGCTTTGATCAACTCTAGTATAATATTCATATTTAGTAATACAATTTTTCGTCTTTTGTATTAGAGATAACTTTGACCAGAAAAATCTTGCTCACCGCTAAACACCTTTTTCGGTAGTCTTCTTGGATATCGGCTATGGCATCAGGGCAATCAAAAATTGTTTTAAAACTCATAACCAACTATTAAAGCTTATTCAAGTGCGTAAATGTATATCAGTTTTATTTATTAATTAAAAATAATATCTCATCAAAAAAAAGAAAACACCTTTTTGCGGACTTGTCAGTGCTGTAACCTTTTAGCAGAAATATCGCTTAGAACGATAGTTTTTAATTTACATATACTTTTGTAAATTAATAATAAATATTTTTGGAACCCCTGTGTTCAGCATTTACTTTTCACCTCCCTTAAACATATTTTGTCTGTTGCTGGCTATCTAAATGCTTCAGTGACTGCACAGCGTGGGAGTTGCTGTCAGAAATTTACGATTACAAATGTAATTAATTTCCACAGTGTATGCTCAACAACAGCAAGCATATCAGATCAGGTCAAGTGGAAGCTTTGTAATTTGAACAGCAGAACTGTAACTAATTTCGAATTTAAATTAGCCCAAATATTATTTTTTTGTATTTAAATTTTTTTCATTCGTTAATTTAATATTCTCAATTTGAAATTTACTCAATTTTGCTTTTTTTTGGTAGAATTTTTAGTATCCGAAAAAATCTTACTAAGAATTTAAGTACATAGGTTGCCTTTTATATTTCGGGATTAGAGAACAAAAACAAATTTTAATCATCGCAAAGGGCTTTATTGTTTTTAAAATATTCCCAATCAAATTCTCTACATATTTGAACGTAGGCAGGCAACCTACATACCAGAAAAACTAAATTCGAGTTAAGTTTAAAAAAATTTGTATATTTGATTTCATTAGAGATGTGAAGTATGCACAATGCCTCCTATGAAATAATTCCACTTAAGGGATTACATGAGTTTTAACGCCCAAAAAATGCAATTTTCACCATTTTTTCATATAATAAAAGAGTTACTTTATTACAACTTCTAAGCATTTCAAAGATAAGCATTTGAATAATATTTCATTAATATTTCCTAAATTTTTTGGAAATTCAAGCATTCACAGCTGGTTTCCAGAGACACCACTCAGAAACGTCTCCTGGCGGTGGTCGGTGTAACAGACGAAGGATTCATCTAAAATCAAAATAGCAAACTTCATTGGTTAGTAGATGGGTATGTGGTAGGTCGTGATTATCAGCAAGTTTTAAGAAAAAAAAATTTTTTGGCAAAGCGGCAAATAAAAATATACTTCTAAATCTAACAGTTACCGCGAAATCCGTTGAAAAAATTAGTTGTATTCGAAAAACAATTCTTCACTAAATTACAAGGTCATCTTATTTAGAAGAACTCTAAATAAGATAGCTTTACTAGTTGCTGAGAAATCGTGATCACGGAATTAGAAAATAAAGTTTCGTGAAAAACACGATCAAAGATTGAAGCAGCCGACCGGTCTAGCCTGGCGGGCCACTCTTCCAAAAGTTCTATCTCCTACACTTTTACTGTGATTGCTTTGGAATTTTGAGAAAATATTCTAGACATATCACAATATTAAAAAATAACAAAAAAAATTAAATTTTTTGAAATTTTAAAAAGTTCTAAATTTTACAGTAATATTCTGAGCTTTTATCATTAGATGCTTATTTACGGCATTTGTGCTGAAGATACCATCAAGTCTATACGTTTATATACTAAATAAAGTATATCTCGATACACAAAGCATACCTTTAGGCGACATGAAAAAATTTCATTCGTAGTACATTATAGAACTTCTCAGTCGATTAATCGTATTTAAAACAATATTATATAGTACTTGCATATGGTTAGAGGAAAGGCTAGAGATGCACTAATGTAACATGAATGACCTGATAATGAAATTCTACGTGCAGAAGGCCTACTTGACTGATCGCTGAGGGCTGAAACTTGTGGTTAGCAGTCCTTCAATGTCAAGTAGCCCAATTATAATTAGAAAAATTGCATATTGATTCAAAATTACTAGAAACTTTTATATCATACATTCTTAAAACGATGTGCTAATACATTTCTATGGCCTTTGACTTTACTAATCTTCGTAGTGGCAATTATTTTTAGAAAGAAAAGGATTAGGTAGAACTAAAATGTCATCAATAGGTTAGGTTAGGTTAGATGGCTGATCGAAGATCGCACGTCGACTGGTATATGTAGACCTTTGTGAATGCACATAACAATTTTACAAACTAATTTGTTAAAAATAAATATTTATTTTCAAAAAATACATACATACATTCGTGTTTAAAAATTATACTGCCCAATGCTTGTTTAGCGTTAAATTTACAAAATCACAATTATTAGGCAACCCTTTTGAAGGCTTAGTAATTTTAACAGCCTTGGAAAGAATTTACCAATAATATTTAATTTTTTTTTAGCTATAAACATTTTTCTAATATTTCTCGTAGTATACATCTAGGAGTTTCCTCCTTATATGCACAAAAAAATAATAAAGTCGACTTTACGATTACAAAATATGAGAAGCCGCTTAGAAAGCACAAAATTATTTCCAAATCGCTGAAAAATCTTTACTTATCAACTTAAAGAGGATTTAAATATATTTTTTCCATTTTTTTTTATACAAATTTTTTAAATATTTTTCGTAGTATACATTTAGGATCAAAATGTAACAATAAATTATATTCTAAAAGTAAAACACAGTTTTTAGTGCCTAACAGTAAATGGCATAATACATTCAACTTGGGTAAAAGATAACATGTAATAGATTAAAGATTATAAGCTCAAAGAAAAAAGAGAAAGGAAAAAATACTTATTAGGGTGAGCCCAAAAAAACTAATATTGCATATAAGTGTAAAAAAATTTATAATATAATATTTGAAAAAATTGCAAATATTTTCGTTAATTGCGGATTCATATAGAGCCTCAGATTTCCTAAAAGTTCAAACTCAGGGAATTTTTTTTTAATTCAAAAATCCATTTATGCATATAAAAGGTTTTCAAAAGTAGACAACCACATTTTATACACAGCAAATAAGTGGTTTAGATGAGTAGAATGTATTTTTTCAGATAATACCGCACTTATATAAGATTAGCACTAAATCAGCAGGACAGCACCATATATATGTATGTATCTATGCAACTTCAGCATAATCAACCAATCAAATTGACTCAACTTTCATTTTAAGATAATCAAAAGCAGCAATTTCAGCGATGCCGACTACCATACAAACTACTCTTAGTCACCTTTAGTTAGCACAATCACCGCAATCAAACGCGCAAAAAACCAAGAAACAACAAAAAAAGTAATAAAAAAACAACAAGAAAGCACCATCAACGTGAAATGCCATCAAACACTTGCGCCGCTCCGATTAACGGCAAACCAGAAGTGGCTAAAACTAGTGCAGACACTAAATTGCCGCAGGCTTGTTACAACAACAAAACCAACAATAACAGGCACTAAAAAATCCCAACCACCGCCAGTACTTGGCTGGAAAAGTAGTGTAACCTGATATTCAGCGCCGCTTACATCAAATAAGGAGCAAGCGCACAACAACAAGAAAAACAACAAACACACAAGCAATAACCTCAACACCGGAATGCCAACAGCAAAATTTAGCAATGCACATAAGTAAAACAAAAGAATTGTAACAAGTCAGCGGTGGCGTTTATGCCACGATGGCGGCGGCTAGTGGCCACTTGTCGTCCCCATTAATGTGGCGACCAACGTCTAGTAGTGCAAGTGCTTTACATAATAATAAATAGCGGCTTAATTGCCTTTATCGGTGGTTACTGCGCGTACTTAGTGAATGGCGAACGGGCTTAGCGGGTTGGATTTGATGTGTGCGTGTGCATGTGTGTATGTGTGTGTAGGCTGATACACGTGATTAGTGTAAAAGGCGGAAAATATTGGGTTTTCGGGCGAGTGTTGCATGTTTTTCAACAAAAAACATTTTATTGCACTATTTTTCTCTAAATTCAAATATCGTTTGATTGCGGGTTTGGATTTCAGTTTGGTAATTAGGACTCGAATAAATGATTTTTGTAATTATTTTAAGGAAATTTTCAATGAAGAAAAAAAAATTAAAATTTTGAAAGGTAGTAAACGGCAATGCAATAAATCAGAGAGTTTTCAGGAAAATTTATTTTTTAACAAAAAAATTTTTTTATTTTTTTGTTACATATGTATGTATATGTTCCGGTAAATTTGTCAATTTTTTAGAAATAAAATATTTTTTTATTTTAAAATAAAATTTTTTACAAGAAATAAAATTTTAGGAAAAAATTGTATTGGTAAAATTATTGAAATTTTTTTGATGCAAAATAAATTGTTTTATATAAAATCTTTTGGTAAAATTGTAAAATTTTTTAAACTAAGAAAAATTACAAAGTATAATATTTGTTTCAAAAATTTTACCAAATACTCTGTTTTCTGTAAAGTTGCCAAATTGTTTAATTTTTTTTGCAAAATAAATTGTTTTATAAAAAATTATTTAAGAAAACTTTTACAAAAATTACGTTTCTAAGAAACTTTACAAAAAATTATGTTGTGGTAAGATTTTAACAAAAAAATAATATTTGATAAAAAAAATTTACAAACAAATTATTTTCTTGTAATGTTGCCAATTTTTTTAAACTTTTCCTTGTAAAATAAATTGTTTCATAAATTGTTATTTATTAATTTTTTTACAATATACATACATACATAAATTACAAGTTTTTTTTTTAAACGAAACTTTACAAAAAATTATGTTATGGTAAATTTGTCATTTATATAATATAATGTTTTAAAAACAAATTAGTTAAAAAAAAAATTATTTTTGAACTCGTTAAATTTTTACAATTTTTTTAAATACATTTTTTTTAAATATTTTGTTCTATGTAAGTTTGTCAAATTTTTAACAATACATTATATATTTTATATATAAAATCATATATTTATAATTTGCAAAATAGAAATTTTCACGAAGAACAAGTTTTTTAAATAAAATTTCTTACAAAAACTTTAAATTGCAATTTTTTTACATTTTTTTCTTCAAACAATAAATTGTTAGAAAAATATGTTTTGTTAAATTGTTACAAAAATACATTTTTTACAAAATAATTTTTTTTGTAAAATGTAAAAAATATTTTGGTAAATTTGTCAAGTTTTTACAAATTGCTTTGTTTTACTAAAATAATTATTTTACAATAATCATCTTTCCGTAAATTTATAAAATGGAAACAAATATATTGTTCAACAAAATTTTTTTTTAATTAAATTATTTTCAAAATAATTTTTTTTTTACTTGTTTACAAAAAATAATATTTTTTCAAAATAAAAATTTTTACAGAGCAAACAATATTTTTTTTGTCAAAATAAAGCTTTTAACAAAAAATAACTTTTTTTTGTCAAAGTAAAAATTTTTAACAAAAAATAATGTTTTTTTTTTTTCAAAATAAAAATTTTACACAAAAGTTTTTCCTATTAAATCAAGCGCACAAGCGATTTCTCAAATTTATATAAATATAAATTATTTTCAGTGCCAATCACTCTATTCAGCCCAAATACCGTGCCACCCAACGCTTAAGAATGAAGTGAATTATTATTAATAATTTTTATTGTTGAACTTTCGGTAATAAATTTTTCAAACAATTATTTTTCCGCTATCAAGCAATCAATAACTGCATAACGGTTACAACGCACACAACATACAAACATATTGTTTTGAGCGTGTGTCTACGAAAACACACTCATCGCCCATCAGGTTGGCGAGAACATGTGCCAATGACGGCGTCATGGGCAGTACTACAAAAAACAACAGCAACAACACGCTAACATTTGTACACGCAACGGTAAATTTGCTCTTCCCCTAGCTGCTCTTGAAAATGTGCGCGCAGCCATAGCCGATCAGCATTTTCTTGCAGCACCGCCACGGCACGGGTATAGCTTGCAACGCTTAACAGCTCATGGTGGCGAAGCTAATCGTTTGCCGGTTTGCAATTAATTTCCAGTTTACAGCAAACAAACGTACATATTTTTTGTTGTTGAAAGTTTGTGTCTTAAGTCTTTAGTGCCCGGTTGGTAGGAGGAAATGAACTTCTACACAAACTCTAATAAAAATATACATATATACGAGTGAAGGTATGTATAGGAATGCTCACCACTCATCGGTTAAGTATTTTATTGTGTAACAGTGAATATTTACTATTTGCGCGGGAAGCATTACAAGCTAAATACTTTACAAGTTATTGCTGAATTAAGTACAAACTGCTGCTGTTAAGGTTTATGGCAGTGCTTGGTGGATGAAATGTAACATTTCTGCATTCCTTCATTGAAATATTATGTTATAATAAAGACTGATTGGTTTATTGTATTGTTAGTATATGTGGGCGATTCAATTATAAAAATGTTATTCATTAAAAGAAAAACAAAAAAGTTGGAATATTTTTTAAAAACCTAATTTGCCTATTAAAATCTCAAGAATTTCCTACAAAAAAACTATATTTATTATATGTTATTCTTCTAATCTTAAAATAAAAAATTGATTGTGTCGACAAAGCTATCAAAATTTAAATATTTATAATATGTCTTAGTAATTAAATCTGGCAACCAATAATATTTTGCGTGCATTTAGGAGCCTAAACAAGATCTTGAAACAAAATATTGAAAAAAACTTAATATAAACTTAAAAAATTCTACAAATTATATTTTCAACATTTTTAAAATTTGGGAGTATAGTTCTGAAATCTGGCAATAAATGACCTCTTGCCTACATTTAGGAGCCTAGATGAAATCTCGAAACAAAATAAAGAATAAAATATAATATAAATATCAAAAATTACGAAAAAATTTATTTTAAAATTCTGGCAAATTCGAGAGTATAGTATTAAAATCTGGCTAACCATAATATTATATAAATCTCAAACATTTCAAAAAATATATTTAAAAAAAATTCTAAAATCCTAAAAACTACTTCAGATTGAGTTTTCAGATTTACTAGAATCGAAATAGTGACGGTATAGATTCGGTGTACAGTGTATAATAATTAAATCTGGCGAACAACAAAGTCTTCGCTACATTTAGAAGCCTAGACAACATCTGAGCACAAAAGAAATATAAAAAAAATATTAAAAAAAATATAGTATAAATCTGTACAATTCCAAAAATTTATATATTTTAAATATCTTAAATTCTTAATAACAACCTTATAAAAATTTTCCAGAACTATTATTAGTGAGTTATTTTTTGTATTATTTCGAGAGTGTAGTAATCAGAAAACTAATAAGATATTGCCTAAACTCATTGGCGTAGAAACAACCTCAAGGCAAAATAATAAATAAAAAATAGCGTAAATCTATAAAAAATTGGTATCCGTTTTCTGAATTATTAGAATTGACATAACTATGTATGTATCATACATTCGGGTGAATAATAATCAAAATTTACAAGCAAAAAAATCTTGCCTACATTTAGGAGCCTAGACAAAAACTTAAGCAAGTTCTGTAATTTGCTGGAAGTATATAGCTGACGGTGCCTTTTAAGTGTTTCTAAACTAATAATTATCTCATTTGCAGCCCAACATTGCGCAGACATACTTATTTGGGGTAATTGACCATAAATAAAAAAAAATTCTTGATAATTTTTAAGTAGTAGAAATTCAAGAACACTAATTGTAGTAGAAATTTATAAACCTACTTCATTCACAAATTTTATATTCGGTTCCATAATTGATACTGGAAATAAGCTCAAATGACCAGCCCTAGAAGCTTTTATATTCTCAAATCGCCATTACTTCTTAAAAATATGAAAAATTATTTATATTTTTTTTACTAAATATTGGATAGTCGAAAAAGTCTTTTCGTATTTCGTATTTCTAATCAAACTTCAACTAATTTTTTTATATTAATACTAATAACTAAATAAACAAATATGTACTATTTTAGGTCGACCACTTTTTGCAATTTTTCCGCTAGAGACATTATCAGTGACAATCGAAATTTCCAGAACGGAAACGAGCGAACCATTGTTGTGCTACACGACCTGATACAGCATCGTCTCCCAAAACGTCACAAAATTCATTGGTGACTTGCGTGGCATTCTTCCCTATTTTATACAAAAATTTCAAAATATAGCGAATTTCTTCATTATTTTCACTCATTTTTGAACAGCTGTAACTTTTTTTTGAACTTCCTCGAATTTAATTGTTTCCGGGTTAAAAGAAGCTTAAAATCTCACCTTTTCAACGCTATATTGTATGATACAATGCGATAGGTAGCATATGGAAATATACGACTGCAACGACATCTATTGACAAAATACGAAAAGACTTTTTCGACTATCCAATATATCTACCATTTCTGAACACAAAAATATATATTCCCTCATTTCAAATAGGAACCGTGCAATACCTTTACAAATAATAAGAAAAAAGTGCTACCCTTCATGCTCAATTGGCGCTTGATAACCTTCTTTTATTCTTCTAAAGCCTTTCAGTTGTCTTTATCATTCACCGTAAATAATTTGCTACATACTTGACCAACCATTAAATTTCACAATAAATCCCATAACATTCATAATAAAACCTAAAAATTAAAATCGAAGAATTAGAAAATTCAACTAAGTAACAAACTTATCTTTTAATATTCACAAACTTGTATTTCTTTTTATAACCTATAACTTATCAGCTTACACAACTCACTTCCGTGCTAGTTACGAGCAATTACGATGCACAGCAAGGCAGTGAATTGAAGAAGCTCAAACAAACGATTGCCGCAGCAGACCAAAAGAGCTTAAAAAATTGCAGTGAAACCGAGCAAATGCATTGGAGTTAGACTCAAGAGGAACTAACTATAATAAAATGCTGAAAATATATGAAAAATACAAAGAAACTAAATTTTATTGTTGATATATGAAATTTATACTTTACTATTGCAAAATCGTATGATTACTCATACGCAGTGGCGGCCCACAGGTCAAAACGGTCAGTAGGCAGTCAAATTAGTTATTACGAAATTGAAAGCCAAAGCAGTTGGTAGGCATATGAGACTTATGAGACTATAATGTATAGCTATGTATATATACTTTTGTAAATTATGTATACATATGTATGTAGTACTTAGTCCAACTGTTGCTGCAATTTGCTTGGGTTGCTTGACAATACCAACTAATTGCTTGGACTTAATCACCTCGCAGTTACTGCTGCGCGCATGACTATTGCGCACATCTATCACACACACACACACACAGATATATATGCATATTCAAAGTTGTAAAGTATATATGCCCTGCTGCGCCAGCGCCAAGGGGCGTGGGAAATTTTCAAAATTAGCGTATACTACTGCGTATGCACGACTTTTATGCCTAATATGACTTACATAACGAAAGTCTAAAACAACCAAATTATTTCTCGATTAATGTAAGGTATACCTGTGTGCATAATTTCCCTGTTTTATCGCTCCAAATGCATGTAAGCGCCGCGTGGCGCACTTCCAAGGCAGGATTTTTAATGCTCGCGTTGTCTGTCAGTCAGTTAGTGTGTTAGCGTCAGCAACTGCCATTATTTCGAGTTGGGTGTATGTTGCACAGCTTAAAAGCTTTACTGCTGACAGCCACAAGGAAGTTCACTTCTGCGCCGAAACCAGCTGTGTGCTGTGCGTTGTTACGCAACTTTATGCGTAATTCATCAGGAAAAGTGAAATTTATGCGTTGGACACACATTGCGGCTGAGAAGTGACTTTATTCGTGTGGAATTTTTAATTTTTATTTTAGAAATTGACTTGCGTGGATTTATGTCAAAATTTATGGGTACCTACATATAGGAAGTGGTGTAATGGTAATTATAATTGAATTACAAGTACTGAATTCGCAATTTTTAGTCAGCGAAATAGAAATTGTGTGAGGATTTTCTTTATTTTATTTAATTTTTAAATTTCTGGCTTTTTAAATTACTTGATGACTTGCCTTATACAATTTTTTCATTTGTCGCTTGCATACCAACAAATTTTAATAATCAATATCTTATTTCATTTTTCTTATTGCAGAACCACCTTGTAGTTTTCCTGGTTCACCAGCCCACAGCACAGTCGTATTTTCCAGCGCGAACTTGACGCATGGCACTGTTGCTTCCTATACATGCGAACGCGGTTTCGAGCTGCTGGGACCGGCGCGACGTGTTTGCGATAAAGGCACATGGGTGCCAGACGGCATACCGTTTTGTGGTAAGTTAAAATACAACAAAAATTAATATACATACACATACAAATATGTATCGAAATTATCGATAAAATAGAAATTTTACACTAAAGATATCGAAAAATTAATGTTTAACGAGATAATCGATAACATCAAAATGCTTAAAATGTACAATTTAAGCATTGCTTAAGATCATATTTATGGAAATTATCGATTATATCAACAAATGTTATACTATGTATATCGATAACTATTATTTATCGAAATAATCGATACTAAAAAAAAAAACAACTCATATGTAGAACAAACGATATTTATCGAAAAAAAAAAAACAAAATATATTTTTTATTTAACAATCGAAGTTTGGAAAATAAAAAAAATTTCGATACAACTCATATTTATGGGAATAATCGATAATTAAACTGTTCAAAATTTGCGGGTTTTAAACTAAGCTAAACAATGTAGAGAGACTCAAAATGATGAAATTCAATGAAACAAACGATATGTATCGGAAAAAAGCTATAAAAATTATTCTTATAAAATTTTACTTTTTCTTCTATTTTTAAAATTTTCTCTTTAAAATATATAGGGAATAATCGACAATATAAAATATTTTTAAAATTTATATATATATAAACATATTATCGATAAATGATTAAAAATTTTGAAATTCAATGAAACAATCGATATTTATCGAAAAAAAAATTAATCGATTGTTAAAATAAATTTAATTTATTTTTTTTTTATAAATTGTAAAAATTGTAAAAATAGAATTTTCGGTTGAAAAATTTCATTTGTGCACAAATAATTGACAGAAAAATCATAATGAATTTATGTCTTTGTACTAATAACTAAACGATATTTTCTATACATTTATCATTATTTTCCGATTTGATAATATTTATCGAATATGTCGCCATGTGAAAATTGTAAATAAGAAGGTTGTCAGAAATATCGATAAATTTTTGTATTACGACAAATAATATGAATTATTTACTTTTTGTTTTAAACTGCATCGATATTTATCGATTATTTCGCCAAGTGAAAACTTTAAATAAGAAGGTTGTTAGAAATATCGAAAAATGTTTCGCTGTTTAGACAAATAATATAAATTATTCACTTCTATCGATAATTTATCGATTATTGACATACAGAAAATTTTCATATTTCATAATTATCGTACTTGTATCCCAAAACCTCCATAAATCATTAAATATGGCCACAATTTTAATAAAATTTTGGATATATCGCCGTTATCGAATAAAAAAATGGATAAATTATCGATGTTATACGAGTATTGACGCTCACATCACAAAATCTACATGAAACTTTTCAAAATGCTACTGAGATTTTCTAAATATCGCAGATATCGAATAAAAAATCGATAAATTATTAGTGTACCATTTAAAAAACATCATAATAAAGAAAAAGAAAATAATAAATAATTAAAATCGCAAAATGTAATAACTTAAAAACTAACTAAAAGCAATCAGAACTATTAGATCTACAAATATTGAATGAGAGAATTACCAACTTACATACTTACATATGAGCAAACAAATATTACTATGAAATATTCGCCGCTTGAGGCAATGAAACTAGCAATTAGTTGTTTGGATATTTGAGTGGCAGAAAGAGGACAATTGTCGCCACACGCACCATAAATCGTACAAATTTTTACAGACTTATTTTAATTTCTTTACTTTTTGTGCTGGCCACACGCAAGTGCCACAAATCTAAATGCAATTTTGTCTTCCGTTAACGGATCAGTTAACGGGCCACACCAATGCAACAACAACGTAGCACACTTATCACGCAAAGCAGCCAAATAAACTTACATGTGTTGCTCTTCCACAATTTGTTGCTGCTATTTCTAAATCCACTTGACTTATTTGTTGGCTTGATTAACACAAATATTTGCAATCAAAGTGTCAAGGATAAAAGAGCATGCACGCAAAAACAATTTTCTGAGCCACGCTGCCTGCCAGCCGAAACTAGAACAGCGCCAATTGAAAACTTAAGTATGTGGACACGCACAAATACACACACACACAAATACATAAACACATTTGAAAATGTGTTAAATATTTCACTCGTGTCTGGCCAGAATTAGATTACTGGTACACAAAATTTTCGTTTGCGCTCGTATTCATATGTAAATATGTTAAAAGAGGCCAATTTGTTGCTGGCTTTTTAATAGAATGCAATTGCTTGGCGAAGAAGCATGTTAAAAAGTAGAAAAGAATGTCTTTTGAGTTTACGCTAAAAGCGAAAAGGTGTTAAATGTGCTAAATGCAAAGTGATTGCGGAAGGCAGTTGATTCACTGCAGACAAACACATATGCTGGTTTCGTTTTAAAGCTTTCAATCAGGTGGCGATTCACCACAGCGAGCGGAGATAGTGAGTGTAAGAAATTTTATGAGATGCATGAGCTCAAAACAGTAACGAATGGATTTCAAAATACAAAAAATATGCAAAAAAATGAGGTGTACAGGTGGAAGTAGGGGAAACTTGTAGAGCAAGTAAATTTTTAAATGTTTTGAAGCATCAATTAATTGCGCAATTAAGCTTAAGTGGATGATTAAAGAGCAAACGGAAACATAATTTATTGTAATACATATACAAATCTCAATGATAATTGTATTTTTGTGGCAATTGGTTTTGTACTTTTTTTTTATTTTTTCGTCTTTTGCTATCGTAAAAGTAATTAAAAAAATTAAAACATTTAAGCAAAAAATATTAATTTTTGTATGTTTTTATTAATTCTTAATTTTTAAATGATTTTATGAAAATGAAAAAAGTGTAAACCCGTTTTTATATTCTAAAAGGGTTACTTTATACATTTTTAAGCTTCAAAATAATCAAACGAATCTTTTATACCCTCTTCTTTATGAACCGTATGCCAGCTAAGCGATCCTGCATCGAACGGTATGAATGGTTCTCAGAAGGCGAATGATATGCGCTATATAGTAGGTATGGCGAAACTTCCCAGCCGCTGTTTTCCAAATAGCTTTTAAAGGATCTTTCAAAATGAGGCCAAGCGTTGTTATGATGAAAAATTATTGCCCTATTGTCTATTCGCAAATCCGCACAATAAGCGGCAATCCTAGCAACAATTTGTTGAGTTGTTGTCAGTAACGTCCACCATTAAAGTTTTCACCCAGTTATAGAAGTTTAAAGGAACAGCACACCATGCTGTTTTCACCAAATATACCTTGGTGTCACGGTTTCACATATGTTTCTTTGCTTCAGGGCTGTCGTAATGGATCCATTTTTCATCACCAGCCATAATCCGATGCGCAAACGACTTTTCTGGGTGTTCAAGCGGCATTTCTGATATGCAAAATGGAGGTTCAGTATCACCTTAATGAATATGGCACCCAATTTCTTTGCTTTTGAATATATTTGGGTGCCTTTATTGTTCTGAAATGGTGGCTTAAGTGACTTCCAAAGCTTCTGCGAGCTCTCCTTTTGCTTGTTAACAGTCTTCATCGAGTAATGCTTTCAATTACTCATCTACAGACATGTTTGGCCGTTCAGCACATTTTTCGTCTTCGTAGCCAAAAGCCAAAATCTTATAATTTTACAGAAAAAAAATCATTAACAATTTTTGAACGAAAAAAAATTTCAATTATGTTTGCCACACCTAAAAGCATTTGCTCCCTCCAAGAAACTCCCACTTTATCCAGACAAAAAAAAATGTAACCTAAAATATACGCTTCAGATAGAAAATTTCGCAAATTATGCACATAAATTGCACTTGCATTCAAGCACAACCGTTAAGCTTACACCGTTGATGGTGTTGATAATCATGTTGCATGCAACAGATAAGCCATCAAAGCATCTGTCACGGCGACATTACACCACAAGCAGACAAACAGAGCCGAACCTGACGGCATGAATGCAAATAACGAACGACCGCGCTGACACTTTGTAACCATCAATGCTGCAACACACACACACACACTTGCACTCAGCTGCATTCGTGTGCTCGTATGTTGCATATAATTATTCTAAGTAGCATGAAAATGTACAAAACGATGCTGTGTCGCCCGGAGGCGGGCTGCAGTAGGTCAGTAGTGGCACAGCGAGCAGGCAGTCGCGTTGGGCAGAAATCGGCACACATTGCCAACACCAGCAACAACAACCATAAGTACAAAGAAAGAGAGAAGAATTGAGTGAAGAATTGCGGGATTAGCGCAGTTAATTCGAAAGTACTTGTCGTCGGGCAGTTAGATACAAATGCACCGTTACGTGCAAGCGTCGAAAAAGGTCAAGGTTGATATGCAGATGCCGTTGTTTGTATTTACCGCTATTGTTGTTGTTGTTGCTTTTCAATTGCAGCTTTTATGTTGTCGTGTTGTTGTCTTGCAGTGCTGCCAGCGCTTGCTGTGTCGCCAACAACAATAACTCCCACTCAATTATTTATGCTTTGTGGGAATGCAAGCGTGCCTCTCGGTTACTTTCATGCTTGTTGTTGTTATGCTTCCTAACTGCACATCACTGCTTAGACGCAGCTGCCTTTGTATGCATAAATTTATTAATGTTCTTTGGCGAATGTGGCAAGTGGCACAGTGAATGTTTTGCCTTTATGCGAATTCTGTCGATTCTTGCGTTGTTATTGCCTATTTATCTTCTGTTATTGTTTTTAGAAAGTAAAATCCGCCTAAAATTGTATGGGAAAAAATCTGTTTGCGTTTAGGTCGGAATTATGAGAACTTTCAAAAAAAAATCTGCTTGCCTTTGAGTCAAAATCATGAAAATTTGCAATGATCTTCAATAACGGATAATTTGTGGTGTTTTGTTTGGGTAATGATGAGTCCTAATGCCTTAATAATAGCTTTGGCAGTAATAGTTAAGCTGAGTATAAGCCAAATTGCCATAAAAGTGAGTTATTAGGTTAGACTTTTTTATTTGGTGAAATAGGAAAAATGAGAGAACTTTTTTTCAATGCATTTTTCACTAAATTTTCATACACACTCATACCTAGAAACATTGTTTTTCAGAGTACCAAGCGAAAAACAAGTATTCGTTATTTTTGACCCACCCTACTACTGGTGTATATAAATGTCTCTGAAAGATTCTTTCACGGCTCTTCTTAAAAGTAAAGTCTAACCCACCTAACATTCAAATATTCAACCATCTCGAGGAATTCTGGACTTGTCGCCAAAACCACAAAAAAACTTTAGTCATATGAAAGCTTAAAGCTGCTGAAGATAATTGTCTACTCTCTTTATACAACGATTCTACTCGAAAGCATAGCTTAGCTTATCTAGCATAGTGACCACGTGAAATAATATAATTGATATTAAAACCTTAACCGTCCATTGGGTCATATAAGGTTAAAGCTTCCGAAAAAATGTCTGATTTCCTACACCAGGGATCAGAATAAAGTATATCTCATATAGCATCGAAATACAGTACGTTCCAAAGGACTTAAAACAAAAACAGAACAAATGGTTTTCTCGGAAAAATCAATTTATTTTATTCAAAATAGTCTCCTTCTACTTCAATACAGCTTTTTGCACGGTCCAAAAGCATGTGAAACAAGTGTTTCAGCCCGTTGGCCGGTATGGCCGCCAGTATGCTGCCCAATAACTTCACTTCCAATCAATAAAATGTCAAGATAGCAGATTCTAACGCAGTCGACAAATAGATGGCGCTACCAGGGGGCGCTAGATTCAAAAAGTCCTAAAAGAAGTAATGTTATCAAATCTTTAAGCGTCCATTGGGTCCTATAAAAGCTTAAAGCTTTCGAATATATTTTATATATTTAAAAATATATTTTTGCTGCTCCTAAGCCACGACTCTGTTAAAAAACATAGTCCAGCCTCTCCAGCAGTAAAATCAATAATGACCACGAAAAATAATGATATCAAAACTTTAAGCGCCCATTGGGTCATATAAAAGCTTAAAGTTTCTGAAGGAGCTTAAAGCTTCATCTGTACCAATGATATTCTGAAAAGAAAAGTGTAGCATAACTAGCATCAAAAACTCTATTGAACTCAAGAAATCCTATAATTGATGACAAAACCTTAACATTGGGTCTTACCGTGGTTTAAAATAAAAGAAATTCTAGGGTCGTATCAAAATTAGCAAACTTTTAGATAAATTTGCCTGGGATGGAAAGAAGTTTCATTAAAATCCTTACACAGAGCCCCAACTCTTCTAAAAATTCTTCCTACTTTAACAAAAACAATCGGGAAGTGTCTGTCCGTAGGCATATCACAAAAATATCACTAAGAACCTCAGAGCTTCTAAATAACAAAAATAATAAAGTCCCCAAAAACAAAATAATATTTTTTTAGTTCTACCCACTACATGAAGGTAAGAGTGAAAAATTTAGGTATAAACTATGGTAGGGGTTTAGTATGATTCAGACTAATTCTTTGTTTTATTTTAAGAACTAAAATCGCTGCTGTTTAATCCAAAGTATTACCAAACCATTTTGGGCCCAAGCTTCTCCTCTCTTGCCTTATTTCCAAGAAATATCGATCAAAGCATCTCCTCTCTTGCTTTGAGGATCTACTGTGTAGTTTCGATTATTGTGTGAAAGTGATTGTCAAGATTGGGAACCCCTGGTTCTTATTTTTTCTGATATAAGGCATCGTTTTGGATTCTAGAAACAATCTCAAAGTTCTCATACAAGAATATATGTTCAAAAGGAATTGTATGGTGTTCCAAAAGTTCACCTAATTTAATTATCAAAAGATCATATTAACCAACTATTTTTCTTTTGGAATAAACACAACTTCTTTTTCGCAATAATTTCTTCATAAAAAATAAATAAATAAATAAATATATAATACAAAATTCCAAACAAAAATGTTGAACATTAAAAAAACACCCCAAATCATCCCAGAGAGGTAGATTATCCAAAATCACAAAAGAACAAAAACAATCAATTATACCAAAAACACAATTTCAATCGCATACGTGTTGCTGTCAACAGTGCAACAATGTTTCTAAACAACAACTAAGCAACTTGACAGCTAACATAGAACCAGAAACGAAGAACAGCGCACAACAGCAATTGTAAATATGTTTATTAAGTGTGTGCTTTGGAGAACAACGAAAATCGATTACAGACGAAACATGAACAACAACAACAACAACAATAATACAGAAGAAGTAAACAACAACAACAGGAACAAAAACAGAATTGCAAGTGCGCACTAAAGCGGCAGCAAAATAAATAAAATAAATGGAGAACAGAGACAAGTTGGCAATTAAGAACAAACTGGAGCAAGTGCATGAAGACAAGAAAAAAATTGAAGTGAAAAAAGACGGAAGACAACAAAAAAAAGAGGATGAGAGAAGATGCGGATGTGGAGGAAGTGGCGGAAATAAATTAGAAAAAAAAGCAAAAAAGAAAGAGGTCGTCTAATGCAGCTGAGAGAGCAAATAGATACATGGTAACACGAAAGAAGAATGTA
Source organism: Bactrocera neohumeralis (assembly GCF_024586455.1). Classification (NCBI taxonomy): domain Eukaryota; kingdom Metazoa; phylum Arthropoda; class Insecta; order Diptera; family Tephritidae; genus Bactrocera; species Bactrocera neohumeralis. The sequence continues at coordinate 25,688,335 of NC_065922.1, forward strand.
AAATACAATAATAATGAAATAATAAAGAAAAAAACATAACTCCATTATAAAATTATATGCAGGAAAGTATAAGAAATGTGGAAAGCAGAAAGTAATAAAAGAAGAAATCATAAGGAATTAAATAAAAACGGGAAATGTAAAGAAAAGAGAATGAAGAAAGTTGCAAAAAATTATATTTCTTTCAAAGTAACACACATAAATAACTTGGAACAAACTGACCAGCCAGCACTTGCCGCGCATTGTTGCCACTCTTAAGCGGTTTAATTAACTTTAAAATAAGTCGGCAACAACAAATGCTTAAATGACTGCAATTGCATTGAGATTGCGGCCTACATTTTCCGTGCAATAATAATAAGAACAACAGCCAAAAAGTTAAAATAGAATATCTAAATATTACGCAGCTTTAGTGGAGCAATCAAGTGCTCATTCAAGTGTCGCTCAATCAACAGTTAGAGTCGAAAATGCGGCAACTATGAAATTGTCAATAAGAGTAGCAATAATATATCGGCGACATTTTGAGAACACAACTGTAAAAGAATTGTTGTTGTTGCTGAATTTTTTTGACTCATTCTGCATATCCATCTTTGCAGGCGTTTGTCATTACCTATGGTAACTACATTAACTGAGTGGAGAGTCAACTATTGCACTCACAGTGAGATGAAATCTTTATTTGAATATATTTTTTATTGTATATAGGTATATAAATTTAACAAAACATTCAATAATTTTGTGAAATAACAAATCTTGTATATCAAGTAGAGGATTAGTATAGAATGACCAGCAAATCATAATAGCTGACGCAGAAGAGTCTCATATAAACATTGCTGTAATTTAAGGGTTACATAGGTTTGCGGGTTCCAAAAAATCAAATTTTTTATTGTCTTATTAAATTCCACAATCCTAGAATATTGTCCTAATGTTTCAAGTTGATCCGAGTAATAGTTTCGGAGATACAGCTTTGAAGAACTTGTGCGCTCGAGGCTAGCTAGGCTAAGTGCGCCGTCTTTAAACGCATTTTTCTCGAAACAGTGTTTTTGAAGTTGGTTGGCAAGATTTATCGAGAACTAATCAACCGAAGGAGGATTTTTTTCGATTACAACTATTTACAAAAAAACTGTCGCCAAATTTTCATTGAAATTTTAATTTTTCTGTAAAAAATGTCTGCCAAAAATCAAATGACAAAATTTATGTAAAAAAACATGGGGAAAAATTAAAAAAAAAAACGTTAATTACTTTTTTATTTATCAAAATTTTTTTTATGATTCTAGTAGGGACGATAACCATTCACGTACTTTTTAAGAATAAATTGGGTTTCTGTGTTTCAGATGATTCAAACATGAGAAATCGTGTCCGCCAGTGAAAAAAGGCATCTAGCCATTTCTCCTACAGATGTCATCGAAACATTCCGAAAAAAATTGTTTATACACTCCACGATATACCTCATGATATGTGAAAAAAATTCTATTGTAGAATAAAAATTTCTCTGAAAAAAATTGTCAAAAAACAGACCAGATTACCCTACTGACCCCTTAAGGTTTGAACTAAAACACATATCTTTTCACTTTAGATGATCCTATAGGGAGTTATTCTGCCAACGCGGGCCCATCTTTTTATCGAGGGGTCACCGTAAATGGCTTCGCAATAACCGAGTTTAGAATATTTTTTTTTTAATTTTCAGAATTTCTTTGTTAATAGTGTATGTTTGTAACAATAAAAAATTCTAACAAAATATTTCATTTTTTATGTGAGAAAAACATTGTTGAAAATCTCAAAGAAAAATATAGTATTGGTTTATTACTCACCCATTTTTACATCAGGACGGAACATAATCATATAGTTTTAGTTGAAGATTGATGTACATATCAATAGTGCCGGTGCCGATTTTCCTAAATATATAATATTTAATAAAAAATTTTAAGCGGATAGAGAGTAAAATATATATATCTTATGTTATACATTTTTAAGAAGAAAAGAATTGAATGTGTGAATTATGGGTAGAAATCTCGAGACGGATAATTTTTCATATATAAAACATTATTTTTCCTTTGTTGAGACGTTAGAAATGAGGACATCAGGAGGAAAGTTTTTCCTTATTGCATAAGACATTATCTCAGCACTAATTAAATGTCACAAATGGTGGTATTTCTCATCGTAATTTCTTGTCTATATTATTCTAGGATGTACTTAAAATTTTGTATACACTTGACCAAAGTTCTTTTCACATTCGTGCTGTAAGTTGGGGTGTAAATTTCTTCAAAAGTAACAGCTTACACAGATTCTGAATAATCGCCTAAGATTTCTTAGATATTTATAGGAGTAATTAATTTCGAATCAGCATTATTTAAAGTTTAATATGAACTGTTGATCCTTCTGACTTGTTTTTCTAATATTTTAGTAGTCTAAGACCACTGCTGAGATTATAAGCTACCCCTTACCAATATTTAATATTACTTTTATCCTTATAAGCATATATTTTTCATTACATAAATTTATTTGTTTAAATATGTTCATAAAATAACAAAAACGCAAATTTTTACTATTGAAAATTGGTTAAAAACTGTTTGTATTTACTTATAGGTTGCTCATAAGAGAAATATATAAAAGACTTAAGCAACGAACTCGCTAGATTTGTGATTTGACTAAATAAATTAATAATTATAGCTTTGTTCAATTATGTGTAAAATTTTACAATTTTTACATTAAAAGTAAAATGTTTTTACTTAAAATTTATAATAAATATTTTTAGATTAAAATTTTTTACTAAAATTTTTAATAAATATTTATAAAGTTCTAACTTAAATTTTAAAAAATATTTTCAAATTTTTTAATACATATTATAATAATATACATATTTAAATACATTTTTTTTGACCAAAAATTTTTACTTTTTTGCAATTATTGAAAAATTTTTGAAGTCAATCTAGTCCTGGAACTCTCTTTTATATACAAAATCACCCAAAATTAAAGCAGAACTTAAGCGCTCCTCCAACTTAAACGAAGACATCGAATTAAAAAACGATATTTCCAATGAAAAACGCTATATATTTCAAATATGAAGTATCAAAATATATAAATTAGTTAAAAATATTTAAACACAATTTTCTATTATAAAGTATTTAGACATCAGAAGAGTTGCAATTTCTGAAAACAACCGCCTCTCTCAACAAACATAAATTGCCATTAACTGAAGAAAGCAGGAGCAAGCATATTTACAAATATAATACATAAGTATGTTAGTATATAATACACCAGTCTCGTAGCGAGCGGTTGCTTGCCGACGCATGGCATTGTTGACCAAATCCAAACGGTTAGATAAGAATGCAATTAACGGTATTTAAACCAGAAAGTATTGAATAATAATCAAGTTGACTCTACAGACTAGCATTAGAACATATATGGCGACTGTTGCACAGCGCGAAAAGTATGCGAACAATTCAAATGGCTTGCAAGTGCAAAGCACAAACGCCAACGGTGGGCAAAGCAGCAATAATGTAACAACTATGCATAGCAGGTAATGCTGCCGAGCAGCAAAGTGGCAACAAGTCGGTGGTAGCGACTGTCTGGCATTGCAATAAAAATGTGTTAGGAGATTGTAAGTGGTTGCGTACAAGAAGCAAGTGCAAGAAGCTTGTGCAATATATCTTTGCTATACATACATGTGTATATATACATATTTATTTTATATAAGCAAAGTAATCTAACTGCTTATGCAGTGGCGGAATGCATAATAAGAGCAAGTCAAATAGCTGGTCAAAGAAAATTTATATCTTAGATCTGCTGGAGTAAATGGCAGCTTAGCAACATTGCTTTGTTGCTCAACATGTTGCCACACTTACGTCTGTTATTTATAATAGACAGCAGTGCATGGCCATTGACAATGAAATTGTTCAAGCGCGCACGATTTTCTAACCGCTCTTTTGTGCCGCACAAATAACAACAAACAATCAGACAATAAGTTGTCTAAATATCAGCTGGAGATATGGCAAATTCATATAATTATAATACAACGCCGCGGTGATGGTGAGATTCTTCTGTAAATGCAGCAATCTAATGTGGAGAAGATGATGGGAAATTATAATTGAAGCTGGAAAGAGATAGATTTTCCCTCTTTTTATGGCGTTTTGGGAGCACTGAGAGTTTGATATGGATTTTTATGCATTTTTTTCACATTAATAGTTTTTTAAAAACGCTTATTGCCTTTATTAAAGTTATTTTAAATCATTAAAACAAATCGAAAAACAATTTTTTTTAATATTTTTTTAATTATTATGAGATCAAAAAAATATATATTTTTAAAAATAATTTTTTAAATTAATTAAATAAAAAAATCATAACACATTAATCGGATATTAAACAAATTAAAAAAAATTATGACGATTTAAAAAAAGTATATATATCATTAAAAAAAAAAGTTATTAGATAAATTAAAAAAAAAATCATTTTTATGGCATGTTTTTAAATGTTTTACATTGAATCCGAATTTTAGCAAAATACACTGTACAATTTACTCACTTATAGTGACAATTATAATTATGTCGAAAATATTTTGAAAAAAATGTACTTCAAAATTTTAAAAATTTTCGAAGAAGTCATTTTAGATTATTATCCAAGAAAAACAATATTTCTAAAAACTCTAAAGAAATTGTATAACATTTGCCAAAATTCCGCATTCAGGTGTTTAAAAAAATGTTTTAGAATTCCTTAATATCGACTTTTAAGCATTTTTTAATTTTGAAATGTTTTTAAAAACTCATATATTTTTAGAAATATTAAACATTTTTTTTATATATATTTTTGCCATATTTTGTTACTTTTTATATTAAAATTTAACTATCATTTGTTGCTTATACTTTAACAATGCTCCTAAATGTAGGCAACGTAATTTTATATTAATTTAAAAATTGTAGCATACATGTATTGATAAGAAATTCCAGCTGAATTCGATTTTTAGGTATGAAATGAAGTAAGTACTGTAATACGTTTGGAAATTATGTACTGAAGACGCCTAATAAAAAAATCAGAGGATCCTAGATGTAGGCAACGTTGTTTTATATCATTTTAAAAAATGTAGCATACATTTAGGGATATGAAATTCAAGTCAAATTATTTATTTATTTATTTATTATAATATGACTTGTAAATCAATTTACAAACATACTAGAAAAAAAAGGAACTGGCTGCTTAGGCCTTCGTCCCATTTTGTACATATTAATTTACTTATATAAACATTTCAATTTTAAATTAATTTTAATAATATAGCAGGTAGATGTTTTCTTATATTTTCGTAGTCCAGTGTGGCTATAGCGGTATGCAAATCAACATTTTGCGATGTGTCATTGTAGCAGTTTGGATGTTGCATGGTCAGGGTATCATTGTAGTTCATGCAAAGTGGTGGTGAATCTTTTGAAAGTAAATATCCGTGCGTTAATTTTGTGTGGCCGAGTTTAAGTCTCATCAAAACAAGTTGCTGGTGTTTTGTTTTAAAATTTGATTTACTGCCATGCTGTTGAGATAACTGGTGCATAGTTTTATAATGAGCATTAATTTTGTTTTCATAATTAGAGACACGTTGTTTTTTGATGAAGTTTGCGAGGCACCTTTTAATATCTTTATCGGTGTAGTTATTTAATAAAAAAGTAGGATGAGAGTGTGCGTCTTTTGCTAATTGATCGGCATTTTCATTACCCGTAATGTTTACATGCGCTGGCGTATATAAAATTTTTATATTTTTGCCTCGTATGAGAGTCTCCTTAACCCTACGTGTGAGAATATCACTAATATTTGCAGATTTTAAAGCGTTTATAGATGAGAGACTATCGGTGCATATTATTAGTTTACAGCCTTTTGAGGTTTTAATTTTGCAGCTTCTTCAATTGCTGTAATTTCCGAGGTGAATATAGCGGTGTAGCTAGGCAAAAGTCCATTTTTGATTAGTTCTTTAGATTCTGTTTTAATAGCAAAGGTGTTTTCAACTTTCTTTGAACCATCACAGTACCAAATTAGCCAGTTCTTTTGCTTCCATTTTTGCACTTCCTCAGCATGTAGTTGCCTTAAAGCAAGTGGGTTCGTGCTATTTTTGGTAAAACCACTGGAGATGAAAAGAGATTCTGCAGATTTCCAGGGAGGACTGAAAACTTTGTAAGTTTTTAGCTTCGAAAAATCTATATCCATCTTCTTTGCCATTTTGAAGATTTCCGAGATTGTAGAATTAATTTTTAAGTATCTTTTCGAGTGAGCTAAAGCCTTAAAGTCTTTGTACAGGATGTTATCCGAGTTTTGTATGCAGTTATATATTTTATTCCCAGTTAATTTAAAAATGCAGTCTTCAATAGTAGGGAGTTTCAGTTCAAAAAGTATGTTTGCAATTGGAGTTGTTCGAAACGCGAGACTAATTATGCGCGCTGCATGTGGTAATATTTTTTGATTTTCTGCAGACAGCGTTTGGATGTTTTGCCATATATAATAAGGCCATAGTAGATTTTCCCCAATATCAAAGCTTTCATAATATTTAATAGAGACTTTGTATGTGCACCACTTATCATGCTGCATATGATTTTGAGTAGATTTATACGTTTTGAGAGGTCTTGACATAAGTCTTCAATTTGGTATTTCCAAGTCAGTTTTTGATCAAAGGTTATTCCAAGGATTTTAAGATAGCGCACATTTTCTATTAAATGATTTTGAAATACTGGATCTGGAAGATTGCAGTTCCGCTTCTTGCATATATGTAGGTGCTTACACTTTTCAAAATTAACAGAAGCACCCGATGTTAAGGACCAATTTGTAAATAAAGTAGACAACTTTTCCAAATCATGAATGTAAGTATTTACATCATTAATCTTCGAAACAAAATAGAGGTCATCCGCGTATAAATAGTGTGATATGTTATTAACTTTTCCCATTAAAGCATTAATTTTTTTCAAATGCAATTAGAAATAACGTCACCGATAGTACTCCATTTTCTAATTTCTTTAAATTTGATTTATATCCGTTTACGTTGACCATAAAAGTTCTGTTTGATAAAAAGGCTTTTGTATAGTTATAGATTTTTGGACCAACTTTCAAGTCAAATTAAATTTTTAGGTTATGAAAATAAGTAAACAAAGTAAAATTTTTAAAAATATTTACTGAAGTAACCTAATAGTTTTAAAAAAGAATCAGAGGACGAAAAATTGCTTCCAATTGAATATGCTGCTTCCCCCCTTACCTATAGACAAGAAAGTTCATTAAAATCCCTCCAATATGAGTTAAGTAGAGGATAACAATTTATTTAAGAGCATTATTAAGTATGCACCAGCGAATAGACCGGTATAGTTGTGGTCCCTCCATAGTATGAAGTGAGATCGAGGGTTACTAGAACAAGGAAAAATATTTTAAGCAGCGTTTTCACCTAGGAAGTAATTTTCATGGCCAGTGGACAGTGTACCAAAGCTCAGTATTCTTTAAAATACCTCATAACTTAAATAGAAGGTTCTTTAAAACTTATAAATCTACTATTCTCTTTTTTGTTTTTGGAACACCTTTTATATGGCTGTGATCTTTCCATAAAATTTATTTAAATTCAAATTCTGAAATAGTTTTTCACATTAGGGTAGTTCGATATTGGCATATATGTAGAAGTATAATCTGAAAGCTTTCCAAAATCAATTCGAAAATTAATATATCTGTATAAGATATACTAATGTAATGAAGAAACATGCTCACTTACAGTTTTTCCACTAATAGCAATATCAAACTTAATTTTCTTAGTAGAAACAAAAGACTTAAGCAGCGAACTTGCTAGTAATGCAAATTCTAAAATAATTTTTCACATTTGGGTAGTTCGACATTGACATAAAGGTTTAGAAATACATATACTAAAGAGGATTTCTCTCTTTGCTAGTAAAACTTAGTGTCTAATACTATCGTAATTCGCTTTTTTAGAACAAAACTGTTTGATTTTTTTTCTGTTTTGACACCCACTTTCGAGCCTTAAATATAATATTTTTACAAGCGAGATCTATTTTATTGCAGAAGTACATACAATTGACATAATAAAAGAAGAAGAAGAAAAGAACTGTTTAATACACAAATACAAACAAATTTTGAAATTTGAGTTGAACTTTTGTTTTAGTTAAAAAATAAAAATTTTTCAGGTACCGTTACATTTTCAAATAATTTTCTCCATTCCAAAGTAGTACGTTTCTGCACACATTTCTCGTAGTTTGACTTAAACTATAATATGTGTTTGTTATTAAGATGCACAGTTGTAGCAGCGCGAAAAAATAGGAGCGCATGAAAAAGCGCAATGAGCAAAATGGCGGAAAAGTGCAATAGGCATATAAAAAAATTAGCTTCGCATAAAAGTGAAATTTGCTCAAAGTTTTTTCTAACAGCTGACACATAAATGTTTACAAATACACAGATATACATACACTTGTTATAGTTATATAGGAAAACTATTTCATTGCTGCTTTCCGGCATGTCACTTGCAACAACAACATACTTTACAAAGTTTTTCTGCCAATACATGTATTATTATTTATTTCCACATACACCAGCAAATGTTTTGTAAGTATTGTATGCGTCACAATGAATGCTGTCCAAGAGCTTACAAAGTGTTGCGGCTGCGCAGGCCCTGCGTTGTGCTTAATTGCTGACGTTTGCATGTCAACTGCGCTGTGACTACTTCATTTACCAACATTGTTGTTGTGATTTTTTTATTATTTTCAGTCACTTTTGTATTTGACGTTGACATATTTTGACACACCGCCTTTCTTCTTTGCGCACACATTTCGCAACTGCCTCGCTTTGCTTATTTACGAAAATGGAAATTTCTTTTCATTGCCACTCTGCCTCGCACTACGCTTCGCAATTCGTCATGCAAGCCGAAATTCACGGTCGCTCATCTTCGTCATTTTCCTCACTTGTGTTTGGCTTGAGCGCATTTTTGCACAATTTGTTGGTGTTTTTTTTTAATTTGCGGGGTTTTGCTATGGTTTTGATATTAATTTCCGTAACTAATTACGACGAGTGTGACACCGTTGGCAATGACAAATCTGCTGCTCAACTTAATCCAACACCAATTTGGCTTAAAGCGGCGGTTAGACGGCAGCTGTGGCGCCTTCGCGGCTAAAATGTGCGGCCAGTGGCGATCTCAACTGCATTTGTGTGGAAGTAGTAGTTTAATAATTAAATAAATTTATTTTGTTGGCGCACAGTGAAGAAAATAAATTGATTTTTTTTATTCTGTCAAAGAGAAAATATGCAAATTATGCGGATTTGCGGAGGTGAAATGGGTTAATACGCATTTTAGGCGAATTAGTCAGACTTTATGTGGAATTAATTAATAACGGTTATTTAGTAATAAATTATGGAGCGGCAAATGTCAGCTGTGTGGGATTAGGCTTTATTCTTGCTTGCGTATACGTGCTGAATCGGTCAAAGAATTCAGTTAATAAATATATGAAGAATAAACTCAGTAGAAATATAAGCTGAAAGCTTACCAGTATCAATTCGAAAATTTATATAAATGTCTAAAATAAACTAAAGTAATGAAGAAACACACACTTCCAGTTTTTTTACTGATATATTAAATTTAATTTTCTTAGTATAAACAAAAGTCTTAAGCAGCGAACTTGCTACAAATGATCTTCGAAGAACCAATTTCACATTTTGATATTTGACATCTGATATAAACGAACTGTTAATTTATCATAACCGCCAGACAACCAGCAAGTTCCATCAAGACAGTTTATTTAATCCATTTTATAGGAAGGCATAGCATAGAGTTCAAAAAAAAAATTTCCCATAAGGTTTTTGTTACAAAATGCTTTTTCATTAAATATTAAAATTTTGCAAGTTGGTAAACTTTATGCTCTAAGAATATGTATCGATAAAAAGATATATCCAATTTTTATTTTAATATTTTAAAATGGCAACAAAATGAAAAAATTTAAATTTTAACCAATTTAAAATTTATAAAATTTAATCTTCACAAACAAATTCCAAAGTTTTAAAATATTTCCATAAGAACAAATAGAAAAATATTGAAAAATTTTTAAAATAAATTTTATACCTTTTGAAAACTTTATGTTATCAAAATTTTTCCATTTTTCAACCTCTCAAAACAGTATTCAAAATATTTTATGCCAATATACGCCAAACCATTTGTTTTCTTTCAAAAAAGATCAAATTCATTTAAATACTATTTAAACAATTTTCTAATACGAAATATATTATTTCTTTATAAAAAAAATTAAAGAAATTAAATATTTATTTTAAACTTTTTCAATAGAAGTTTATAATTTTCATTATTTTTAATTTTTTATTCTGAAATTTATTCGATTAATAAAAATTTAAATTTTTATAAAATTACGAAATAATTTTTAAAAGAAATTTAATATTTATTGTTATTTTAATAAAAAGTTTAAAATTTTCAAAGGTAACAATTTTTTATTCGGCTAATTCGAATTTTTATAAAAATTTAAACTTTAATAAAATTTATAAAGAAATATTCTTTATTAAGATTTTAATATTTATTCTTAATTTTTTTAATAAAAATTTTAAATTTTCTAATATAAAATATATAATTTTTTAACAAATAAAAAAATATTGAAAATAAATCGCATATTTATTTTCAATTTCTTCAATACATATTTATAATTGTTCGTTTAAAATTTAAATTTTTATAAAATTAAAATAACACTTTTTATTAGAAATTCAATATTTATTGTTAATTTTTTTCATAAAAATGTTGGAATTTTCATTAGTTATAATTTTTATTAGAATTTTTCTTCTTTTTAGAAAAATATAAATTTTAATATAATTTGAAAAAATATTTTTAACTACGATTTTTTATTAGAAATTTAACATACATATATTTTTAATTTTCTTAATAAAAAATTTTATAATTTTCGATATTAATTTTTCAGAAGAGGGAATAAAATTTCAACAATTCTTTTTTAATAATAATTAAATTTTAATATTATATCTTTTATAATGTTTTTAAAATTACTTTTAATAAAAATTTTTAATAATATTTTTTTATATTTAAAATTCTACTAATTCTAGTTTTTATAGCAATTTAAATTTTTTGGAAAATTATTTTTAATAAAATTTGGATATTTAATTTTAATTTGTTTAATTTTTTTTCTAATTTACATTACTTTTAAATTTTTAATCTAATAATTTTTTTTTGCCAAAAATGTAAATTAAAAAAAAATAAACAATTATTTTTAATAAAATTTGGTACATATTTTTATTTTTTTAATACAATTTTTATAATTTCCATTATTTTTAAATTTTTTATATGATAATTCTTCGATTTATAAAAATATAAAATAAAAATTTTTTTTATTTATTTTATATAAAATATAAATTTTTAATGGAAATTTTATGTTTACCTTTAATTTAAATTTTATCATTTCATATCTTTTTTTTAATTTTAATAATTTTTCTTTTAAAGTTGACTTTCTCGTTTTCCACGTTGAATCCTCTTTTTTGTTAACTACTTTCGCACTAGTTAATTCGCTAATAGAGGCAATGATACAAGTAAAATATTACAAGTATACTAAAATTTTGTTTAAAAAATACTCAGAGATTTCTAATTTTTTCGATTTAATTCTTTAGACTTTTTTTCTAAGAACACTGTAAAAGTACACTTGAAATTAATTAAAATTAAAAGCCAAGCTTTTTCCATACATTTTATTACAATCCACAAATAAAAAAGAAATAAACACCTTTACTCAGGGATAGAATTGGATAGATTTTTTTTTATATTCATATATGTATATCAAGTAATTTCGATTATTTCAATATTCAGTTCTTTTTTATTTTTTTTTTAATTTCATAAATAATTAAATATTTTGATATTTGCTCTTGAGATTTTTTATATATATTTTTATGTAACCATATAATTAATTTACGTTAGTAATATAATGAAGTAGTGAACTTACCATATACGATGCTGATTGCTGAAAAATTAAGAGAAAGAATTAATTATTTATTTTAAAAAATTTACACAAAATATCAAATCTTATTTATTTATTAAACATCTTATTTATTTTTTTAACATAGGCGACTTTTTAATATATTTTCTATTAATGAAGATTAATATTATATATCTCTCATAGAAGTAAAATAAGCTTTCAGTTCGACAAATAAATACAAATAGCAGTATTAATTTTTAGTTTAAAAAAGCTTTCTGAAATACCCTTTTTCTGATATCTTTATTACTACAAGAAATTTATACTTTATTGGTTAATTTTCTTCTTTAAAAAGATGGCAACTCTGGTGAAAATATTTTTTACTTATTTATTTCTCACTTTTCATATGCTCCCTAACAACTTTCTAATAAGCAGTTTTTCTTTACGCACATATTGCCGTAGAACCTTTTTATGCAGCTGGCAACACTTGCAAAAATGATAAATCAGCACTGTAATTTTGATAAAAATATTTAAAAAATATCAATTGCTGCAATTCTGTGCTTTTTCAATAAATTTTCTATAGCTTACAGACATACACTCCCCGCTCTCTTTACTCCACTCAAAAATAATCTTTGTGATTTAAAATTATTTTCTTAGCCAATTTATTTTCTTAAATGCATTTAATGTGGTAATAATATGTAGTAAATTAATTTGTATAGTAAATATCACTAAAAGCCTCATAAAGTTGGAAAATTGCGCTAAGCACGCGTCAAGACACTAAAATTTTGAGACCCATAACCCTGACACATTTCACACTCCTCAAACACGAAGCACACGAATTCAGCCAAGATTAGTTAGTTCAGCCAAGCAATTTCGAATTCGTCAAGTTTAAGAAACAAATGCAGATAATTATGAAATATAAACGCTTAAGAGGGCATTTATTATGAGCACATGTGAAGGCACGCTCATTACAAGCGTTTACAAAACGCATAAATGCAACGAGAGGTAACGAGAGGCAAGGACAACGCTGTTTGTCTGTTTGCATTGGTGGAAACTTAAATGACAATTAAACAATTCGTTTCTCGCTTGCGCTTTCGGCGATTTGGATGGGTCACAAAAATACACATACATACATACATAAAAGCATACATATAATGCCTGCATCCACTCATATGAGCACTCACACACAGCCACATCCTCGACTGTAGGTCAGAAGCATTGCTTGAAAAGCGAAAGCGCAAGCTTGCTTCACTCAAAGCGATTTTCCATGCAGAAAAACCGCAACAAATTTACAAAAACCAAAAACAACAATAATAAGGCAGAAACATTGTAATGAAAAGGAAAATACAGTTGGCAATGAAAATTTGTTGAAAAAACGAGCGAAATTAAAATATTCTTGCAAGCCATCATGTGAAACGGTAAACAATGGCAGTTATGAATAAGTGTGTGACAAAAAGCGTTGACAGAGCGCAGAGGAAAAAAAAAACACAAGCAGACTGTAATTATTAATAAGCAGTCATATGTGGTTTTGTATATTTATATGCACAGGTGTATATTCATACATACATATGTCTTTAGTATGGCAAACAGCCTTGACATCGTCAACAAAAGCAGCAACCACCACTAATTCTATAGGGATTTGCTTTACGACTCGCACAAGAATTACGCGCGGCCTGTGGGTGGTTAGCATCTATCTTGGCTGCAGTTTTATGCGCTGCTAACTGGTTAATGATGTGTTAGCTAAATATTAAATTGTAATAAATCGCTGCTATTGTTGGCTTTGTAATTTAATGTTTTCGATTTTCACTGATTTTTCAGACATATGTAAACTTATCTTAACCAAACTAACCTCAAAATTATAAAATATTTCACTAAAAGAAAAGAAAAAGTAGTAATATCATGAAATTTTATCTTTAGAAATAAAAATCAGCTTTTTTCTGGAAGAGTTTTTTCAAATAACTGAACCATAAGTAAAGAAAGTAATTTCTCCTTTTTTCGAAATTAGTTTCTAAAGTCAAAATATTCAGAATAAAAATTTTAAGTAAAGGATGAAAGTTACTAAGAAAAATAAAAATATGCGCAAGGTTTTTTTCTTACTTCAATGGCGTATGTAGACTTTTTATCTTTCCTAGAAGATTCTTCTATGACTTCTGATAACCAAGTGCTTTGGAGCAGCTTGAAAATTTTATCTCATTGAAAACTTGTTACATTAACAATTTTTTCTTCAACCTTTCTTTTTACCATAATTCAGTAGGGGTTCCTTGTGGCTTCATACAAATCAGTATAGAAATTAAAAAATAATTTTAGGAGTATAGGATAGGTTAGATGGCTGATTAAAGATAGGTTGTGGACTACTATATGCAGTCCTTTATTATGCCATAGAAAAGAAGAACTCCTGTGTTCGATCTTAAAATTAGCAGAACCCTTAGTAGTCAATAGAAATTTGCACAGGCGTTTAATTTCCACTCCCTGCAGTTCGATGGGGGATGTTTGAAGGTATGTGCTCCCGAGTGCTTAAGTCTTGATCTCCCAAACGCGGGACAGTCAAGAAGGAAGGGTTGAGTTGTTTCCACTTCTTCTTCTTCCAAACAGCTTCTGCAGCCCCAAATAGGGAGAGGCTAGCCTTACTGAGGGCAAAGAGATCACTAGATCTCTTGCGATTGATCTTAGGCCAAAAGACTTTTTCCACAGCGCATGTATCGATGATGGGCTAGCGCTGGCCATGCTTCTGCGAAGCCCAGCTATCTAGTAGTGGGAAACAATAGGCTAAAGTTGAAGAAAATTTTGTCGAAAGACAACATTCATCCAACATACCACACTATATTCTAGAAAGCAGTACAAAGCACAGAGGATGTTATAAGAGACTTTAGAGTATGTTATTCAGAAAAAGTCATAAGGTCGAGGTCTAATCTTAGGATCCATATAACAGTTAGCATTATAGTTATATTCTAAAAGCTTATTAGGATACTAGTCTCTAAAATCTCTAGACGAATTGATAAATCATGAGTACTTCTTCAGTCAATCTTAACAATGTCCAAAAAAATAGGCACAACTCTCTCTCTCAAAGACCTCACCAAATATCTTGGGGTAGACTTGGACACCAAACTGCCGTGGAAGCAAAACGTGGAAGAAAGAGTGAGGAAAGCTGCACAACCTGGGAGCTCTCTCCCTCTCTCATGCTACACTGCTATTGTAAGGCCAATTCTGCTCTACGGTGCAGTAGTATGGTGGACAGGTCTACGAAAAACCATCTATCGGCGCAGCAAAATCGGCGGGACGACTGCTGGCTGCAAGAGAATTTACATATAGAACCTTCGGGCAAAGCTCGGTAGGTAATGGCGGTTGGGCAAACGCCGACAAATTACCCAACTTTTCAACTGGGAAAGAAGGTTCAAAGTAAACGTAGAAAAAGATGGCTGCCGTGAAGGTATGCTAGCTACGCGCAACGATCTCTGTATACGGATGGCTCGAAAATGGATGATGGAGCTGCTCCGAGAATATACTGTCCAGAGTTAGGCATAAGGCAACCTTTTAAGTTGCCGGACCACTGCAGTATATTTCAAACTGAAATCTTTGCTACTTCGAAACCGCAGAGCTGGCCTCTAATGCACCTGCAGGTAGTTCTAGAGTCAACATCTACGTACACAGCCAGGTAGCAATCAAGGCAGTAACTTCGTATCGCATATCGGCCAGAGGTGTCTTGGGTAGCAGGAACAGTGGAAAGTGTTGCCAAAAGCAAGCAACTTCACTTCTACTGGGTGCCAGGTCACAAAGTCATTGAGAGCAATGAAATAGTGGACGAGATTACCAAGAATGGTGTACGGCTAATATCTGAAAACGTGATCAGCATTGGGAAACCCTTTAATTGCCTATATGACGATCTCAGCAGAAGTATGGTAAAGAAAATCAAAGCCGAATGGAACGAGCTACATGGGTGCAAAACCGCAAAAGTCATATAGATCGGAAGTACATAAAATTTTTATTGGCGCTCGATAAAAGAGACTGTAGGAACATGATGGAAATACTAACTGGTCACTGACTGGTGGCGACACACACTCGCAAGATGGGGCTGATAGAATGAGAAGAGAGCAATAAATGCCTAGAGCAGAGAACCAATGGAGCATCTTTTGTGCACTTGTCCCGCATTGGCAAGACTACGCTGTAAGCATAGGAGGTTCCCACGGTATTGAATACACTGGAGGAGGTATCAATAGTGAGGCCGCAGAGTCTGTTAAAATTCACGTCAGGCGCAGACATCCTATAAGATGACTACTCCTCTTGGAACTAGCAACTGAACTCCATCTGGTATGGCAAAGGACCAAAACTGGTCTATGCGTGGCTTATTGGCCTACCAGATTAACTTAACCAAACTTAACCTAACTTAACCTGTTGTCCAGAAATAACTTCAAACATATACCCTTAGATAAGTTAGCTAATTTTTGGTAATAATACCCATAAGTTGAAGTCTACTGTATCTGTAGATTAGTATTTCGGAGAAATACCATATATAAATAATACATTGTTTTTCAAAATAATTAAAATATATTTATTTTGGTTTGTTAACTAAATATACCGTTATTTTCTTGTTTCTTCTAGTTCTCAATGTCGCCGCCGGCAAAGCGCCAATGCAAATCTCTACCGATGGCCCCGGTGCACCACAAAAAGCTATCGACGGTTCAACATCGGCATTCTTTACACCGGAAACCTGCTCACTTACCAAACCAGAACGTTCACCCTGGTGGTATGTGAATTTACTGGAGCCTTATATGGTGCAGTTAGTGCGTTTGGACTTTGGCAAGTCATGCTGTGGTAAGTAGCAGAAGTAAAACCTTCAAGAAATTTCCCAGAGCTATAGCAGCTTTTTGTGTTGGGTAAATTTGAAGTTAAGAGATTGGGTGCTATGAAACTCTCTCTCACATTTTTTTCTCATTTTTGGGTTTCCCTCCAATAATTTTCTTAATATCTGATCTATGATAGTACTTGAAAATTTATTTGGAGATTTTGAGGATGCTGAATGCTCGCTCATCTTTATATCGTTGTGTCCACGAACACAGTTTATTCACATAGACGGCTTGTCTTCATATTCTAAGTTTTCATATTGCAAACAGGCAAATTATACTTTTTTATTCTTAATACCAAGAGCTCAAGATCAGAACTTTCATGTACTCTCTACATCAATCTATACAAGGCTTTTCCAAGATCCGTCCACGATCCAAACAATTCTTTCTAGAAATAGTTAGTCGCTTTCTAATACTTTCTTTGGTAGATTTTGTCATCATCGGTTTCTTCACATGGTATATATGCACTGCAGTCCAAAATATGCATTTCGTACGGTCTGAACCGGGTCTTCATTTCGTCCAAACAATCTCCCTTTGACACACTGTAAAGCGTTATCAGACATGCACACCAAAGCGTTCGTTTAGCTTTCACTTCACTTAATCACACAATGCGACCAAACAAACAGCCGACCAACCAGCCATTCCGCCAGCCAGCCAAGCAGCCAGTTTGTCAACGGAGTTATGTGATTTTTGTTTACCTTCGGAGCTCCGCCAGCGACACCAGCTTCATTTCTATACAACGACATTGTTGTTGGTCCCTATTTCGTGCCTTTTGAATTGTTTCTCAAATGGCAAAAATTCGATTTTCCACAAGCCAACAGCAGCAGCTGCTGGCTGCTGGTTGCCGTCTGCGCGATTGTCGTCTGCACCGGCTGTTCGCTTTCAATGCGACGTTTTGTTATGGGTTTGTGAGTCATACGCGCAGTTGGCTGAATGAAGTGTTGAGGTCGCGACGAGTCGATATCGCTTGTGAGTTTGGATGTTGTCGTAGTTGCCGCAGCCGCAGTCGCAACTGTCGGTGTCTGTGGTTGCTCCACACAATTTATGATTACTTTCACTAAGTAATGAAGCTGTGGTCATGTGGTTGTTGTTTCTCATTGATTTTGTTGTTGTTATTGTGGTCGTTGATATTACAGTTGCTGAAACAAGTAGCACCAAAACAAATGCTGGCAGATTTTGCTGGCGCCGCCAAGACTTAGTTGAACCCACTAAGTTCGTATGAGCTCTGAGCTCTAGCAGCGCAGCTCGGTCAATGAACTGCAAGGAAACTTGCTTGCTTTTATTTACATATATTCACAAAGTTTTTATTTTAACTTTAATTTCTTCTCACTTCTCTGCTTGCAGGCAACAAACCCGCCACGATTGTGGTACGCGTCGGCAACAATCGTCCCGATCTTGGCACTAATCCGATTTGTAATCGCTTCACGGGTCTACTCGAAGAGGGTCAACCACTATTTTTGCCTTGTAATCCACCCATGCCCGGTGCTTTTGTCTCCGTACACTTGGAGACGAACACACCAAATCAATTGTCCATTTGCGAGGCTTTCGTTTACACCGATCAGGCGTTGCCTATTGAACGCTGTCCCACCTTCCGCGACCAGCCACCTGGTGCGCTCGCTTCATACAATGGCAAATGTTACATCTTCTATAATCGCCAGCCATTGAACTTCTTGGATTCGCTTTCATTCTGTCGCTCACGCGGTGGCACACTGATCAGCGAGAGCAACCCGGCGCTGCAGGGTTTCATTAGTTGGGAATTGTGGCGTCGTCATCGTACCGATATTAGCTCACAATACTGGATGGGTGCTGTACGTGATGGCACAGATCGTAGCACCTGGAAGTGGGTCAATGGTGAGGAAGTAGCGGTCTCATTTTGGAATCATCCAGGTGGTGATGAGGATTGCGCACGTTTCGACGGCTCGAAGGGTTGGCTCTGGAGTGACACCAACTGCAATATGTTGCTGAATTTCATATGCCAACATCAGCCAAAGACCTGCGGTCGTCCAGAGCAGCCACCCAACTCAACTATGGTCGCATTAAACGGCTTCGAAGTGGGTGCTCAGATCAATTACTCTTGTGATGCGAATCATTTGCTTGTGGGACCGGCTACACGCACGTGTTTGGAGACAGGTTTCTACAATGAATTCCCGCCGGTTTGTAAATGTAAGTAATTGGGAACTAGTTTCAAAGAAAAAGCAAGTAAAATTGTTTGTCTTGCACAGATATCGAATGTGGACTGCCCGCTTCTATCCCGCATGGCTCATATGATCTGATTAATGGCACCGTCGGTTATCTCAGTGTAGTGAAGTATGCTTGTGCTAAGGGCTATGAGATGATCGGACGTGCCGTACTTACTTGCGACTTTGACGAGCGCTGGAACGGACCACCGCCGCGTTGTGAAAGTAAGCTCTACTAAATAGTTATATTCCGTAAAATATATTTAATTTGTGTCTTTCCTTCTTTCCATAGTCGTCGAGTGCGACACACTGCCAGGCAACTACTACAACACCATCATATCCGCACCCAATGGCACATACTACGGTTCTAAAGCCGAGATCTCCTGTCCACCCGGTTATCGTCTCGAAGGTCCACAAGTGCTCACCTGCTTGGCTACCGGGCAATGGAGCAGTGCTTTACCTCGTTGCGTACGGCTCGAACCCTCTACACCAGCACCGACGCTACCACCAACACGTCCACCAACTCAACCGCCCACAGCATCACCGGCTCCGCCGTCGACCACTTCTTACAAACCACGCATTACCTCTACTTCAAGACAGCCTTCTTATAAACCCACAACCAGCACTACCCAAACCACCAGCACCACAGCGCAATTGGATCTACTTGGCGGCGGTAAGTCATCATATAAAAGCTTCTCAGCGATGAATAATTTAATAATTTCGTAATTCTTTATTATTTTTCAACCTCGACAGACTCTGATGAAGAGGTCACCTATGTTGTACCCGGCACGGTGCGTGAAGAATTCCCACCACGTCGCACCCTACGACCTGTGTCTATACCGAAACGTTCCAGCACCACACCGGCATATCATGCGCCAACTACAACGACTACAACCACCACAACTGCCCGGCCACGTCCTTATGCGCCCGTGGAGTCCACCACTCGCAACACTCAGAACATTATTCTTAACGCACATCCACAGGATAATGAAATCGCCGATAGCGTCAATATACGACACAATCAATCGCCGAATGTCAATGTACCGTTCGCTGTGGACAATGCCGATCGTAAGGAGACGAAGGAGGCTAAACTCAATTTGGGCGCCATTGTTGCTTTGGGCGCTTTCGGCGGTTTCGTTTTCCTCGCTGCCGTCATCACGACAATTATCATTTTGGTGAGAAGGTGAGTGAGAGAGCTTGTTAACTTTTAACTCTTCTTATTGATTGCGAGAAATCTCCTCAAATATAAGAGTTTCTCAATACATATGTAAATATTAATATTGTTTACTAAACTAGATTTTTATTACCAGTGTTTTACATACCCTTGACAGAGTTCTACCCTGCACCTCAATAATGTTTGTATTTAATTTTAAGATCTTTGTGAGACCCTTCCTTTTATTCATCAGACCCAATTTGGTTTTGTTTAGAAAAAAAAATTACCGAATTAACCAAGTCCCAGTTTCGATAAGGTTCTCCAACTCAGTTTTCGTTTTTTTGCAAACTTATGAGTTTATATTGAATGGAAGCTATGAGGGGGACAACGACGAGTCGTGTTCGGGTATGTACTATAGCTTCATTATCAGTTAGTTCAGTGGATTTCATTCCGATGAGCTAATAATTCTCAACCTGTTTATAGTAAATTAAAACTCATATGACCCATGTAGTCTTCAGGAAGTATTAAGTAGAAAAATTCTGTGTTTAAAATAGCATTATAAGTATTCAGTAGATTTCATTCCGATCAGCTAATAATTCTCAACCTGCTTATAGCAGTTCTTCAATTAAACCGAAGTATTCAAAACTTTACAGTTTAGTAATGATTTTCATATAAGGTAGCCAATGTAAATAAAAAACAAAAACTAAAAGAGGGATGTCAGTGTATTTTAAGCGTTCAAATGTGTTGTAGAGTATGCTAAGCTTTCAGTTCAGTTGAAGTACCTTTCTAATTAATTTACTTTAATTAACTCTTGAACAAAGCTGAGCCCCAATGTTCACTTAGACAATTTTTATATGATTCGAACGAGTCAAAAAAATTAAAGATACAAGCATTAGCAAGACATAAGGTTAGCAAGCTTTTACTGGATCAAAGGTTAAGAAACAGGGAGAGAAAGATTGAGAGAAAGAGAAAGATATAGAGAGAAAAAGTGAGAGATCAATAGAGAGAAAGAGAGAGATCCGCTACTAGACTGGATCGGCTTCTAAATCGATCAAAGATAGAAGCTTACGCAATACTTAGGGTTATCGAGCTTTTGCTGGATCAAAAGTAAAGAAAAAGGCACAGATGGATAGAGAGAAAGTAATATTTAGAAAGAAAGAGATAGATAAAAAAACGAGAGAAATGAAGAGAGAGAAAAAGAAAAAGAAAGATATAGAGATTGTGGACTGGGACTAAACCGGATCGAGAAAGTGAGAGGTAAAGAGAAAAAGAGAGAAAGAGAGATAAAAATATAGATAGAAAGAAAGAGAGAGATAGAGAGAAAGAGGAAGATAGAGATTGTGGACGGCTTCTAAATCGAAGCGAATCCGAATTTATATTTGGACAGAGATGGTCTAATGAGACAACAGTTTGAAGAAAGTTGTTTTCTACTTAAAAAAGAACAAAGAGAGATAAAAGGACTTAAATATAGAGAAATTTAGATTTTTGGCTAAATTAATGAAATTAGTAACGACTGTAAGTTCTCGACTGACTAAGTCAAACCTCTGATTGATAGCTTTATATACCCAAAAGCACATCAAAAATATTCATATCTAGAAATTCACCCCGAGATAACTGCCTTGGACAAAATAACAAACCAGCTTTCACAGAGGTGAGATCATCTAAAAACTAGAACCAGAAGAATATGAAGTTCATTCCACATAGTCATTGTTTTTCCAAACCCCACATCTTCATATTGTGTACCCCTCTTCATCGCTTTTTCTTCCGAGAAGGTTTTTCAGCGCATCTCTTTTTCCTCCGAAAAGGTTTTCAACTCAATCTAGATTAGCGCTCATTGATCATAACCTCAAACATTTCACAATTAATTTGGAAATTTCTCATCAAAGAACCCCAAAAAGAATCCTTTACCAAACCAAACCGTCAAATCAAAGCAAACCTGCACAAACGCAATAAAATTCAATGCAAATACCATAAGAGAAAAAAGAGCAGAAATCACAAAAACAATTCGCAATCATGCATTTGTAATCTCGTATTGTTGTTGTTGTATATTGTTGTCATTCATTTAGCACCACGAACAGCAGGCGGCACAATGCAAAATGTTATTGTGTCAACCATGTCCACAGGTCACGCCTAGCATTCCCTCCACCACCCAACAACAACAACAAGAACAAGAACAACACACGTACCTCTGGCACACAATATAGTACAGCGTCAACGCATCGAGCGCCGCCGCATATAGCACGTAACGGCTACATCAGCCCGCAACGTTTCTACGATCAGCACAGTAGCATCAGCTCATCCACACGCTACGCCGGACCACCCTCACTGTGGTACAGTGTATTGGCGCTGCCCTTCGATGATCAGAAATTGGGACGACGCGAGCTAAGCACCTATGGACGTGGTTTTACGGCGCGTGCCGGCTACTTTAGTAATTATCCAACGCAAGAAAGAACGGAAAAGAAGCCGAAAGTCGCGACGCAAAAGAACATTGCCATGGATGAGGATGATAGCGAGCGATATGCGTAGAGGAGGAGGAAGGGAGTAAAAGTATAGAAAATGGGAAGAAAATTGAACGAGTAGATAGTAAAAAAGTAACGAGTTGAAGCAAGTTATGCTAAATATATGTATAAAGCAATAAGCAATCGAACGGAAGCAAATCGAGTTAACGTGCCAAAGAACCTTGAAATAGTATACACCAATTTTATGTGAAGCAAAGGATATAAAAATAGACAAGTAACGAAACGAATTTTTAAGTACAACATAAAGGCCATATTTTAATGAAGAAAAAATTAAAAAAAAATCAACGAAAAATTAAACAAAAAAAAAACGGGAAATAAAAGAAGCAACCGTTAAGTCTAAGCAGAGCACACCAGACATGTAAGCCACTTACAACAACATTTACTTACATATCTACACCATACAATAGCGTCACTGATTCACTAAGGATAAGTGTACTCATGCAAGTGGGGGAAATGTTGTTATTAAATAAATAAACAGAAAATAATAATAATTAAAATAAAAATGCCAAACCAAAAACAACTCGTATTAAGCAAATGCAATGCTGCCGCCTTGCTGTCTTGTCTGTGCACGCAATCAAACAACCATCCAACCATACAACCAACCATCCAAACAATCAGTAAATAATCCAAGCATAGCCACACTTATTCCAGTCACCCACTCATCCATGCAAACCAGCAACAAAAAGCAAAAAAAAAATCATAAAAAAGAATCACAAAAAATCTTAGAATATTCTTGCGTCAGTACCTAATCGCACGTATATGTATGCTAACCCCATTATATATATGTGTATGTGTGTATGTATGTTTAAATATATCGAACCACCAGAGAGGCTCAAGGTGGCCTGAGCCTCACAACCCAACACTGTACCCAATGGCAAAGGCTTCTGAACGCAAATCGAACGCACGCAAACATGCAACACTCACCATTCACATATTATATGTACCGTTATGCAGTTCCACAAATAAGAATTCGCGTAATTTAATTAAAAAAATTCAAATCAAATTAGAGAAAAGTCCACTAGAAGTACTTAAAACTATACTTAAAGTTTTACTTGTTCCAAAAATTCAGCTTCTCGCTTTCTTACTTGTGAAACTGCATAATTAAATATCGCAAACACCCTGTACTTTTTCTACTTTTATGGCATTTACTAGACAAATATTTGTATTTCACGAAAAATGTGTTGTGCTTAACTTTGTTGTATTTTTAAGGTGTTTGTTATCCACTTACCACAGCACGTCCTGTATTAATTGCATACTTATGTGTACTGTATTATGTGTGTTTACGTTGAACTTGTGAAACACTAGCCACTAATTTGCACCCTTCATTGTTTGCTCTCTTTTTCCCTCAGAAATCGCACTACCCAACACTATCGCCATCGCGCCTCGCCCGACTGTAATACAGTGGCCTCATTTGATAGCTCTACTTCGGGTTCACGTAATGGTCTAAATCGGTAAGTTTTTTTATATACTCAAAAAAAAGTATTTACTCAAAAAAACAAATATTCCACGCTGTTGGGGTTCGAACTCTTATGAGAAAACAATGACTGTTATCAAATATATTAACTTAAATTCTAAAATATTTTCAGTTACTACCGCCAAGCTTGGGAAAATCTACATGAATCTGCTTCGAAGAGCAGCACACAACATGCTTTACGCCGCAAGGATACGCTTGATCCACCAACTATGCATTCCCGTGACAATTTACGCGATAATATGCAGCGTTCCAGAGAGAATCTGGATCGGTGAGTATGTTTTTTGTTTAATTTGAGTGAGCATGACGGCTTGCAAGCTACAAATTTCCAACCCGAAAATATGAAATAGGCAAACTTTATGAGTAATAGCTAAAGAGACGTCAGTAGGAATACTTAAACCATCATCTTCATCGTCTACAATCACATAGTATGGAATTGATTAAGCTCATCAAAATTTCGAAGTGTCATAAATTACTTCAACTCCCTCCTGGTTTATCACTTCGTTCATGTGCGACAGAACCGACTTATTGTCTTTTCTTCTCAATATAGAGTTTTAAACATTAAGGAAATGTATTGATCAATTGATTAAATTCAGTGTATGATTTTTAGATTCCGGAATACCTGACATATTTAAGGTCCCAGAGAGGCCTCCTAGGAGCATCAAGAGGCCCTTCCTCAACTATTACGACTACATAAGACAATACGCCGAGCAACTTCGGACGCAACTAACATCAGACATGCACTGACCGCCATTCAGAGCTATAAACACTTACCGACTCCCTCTTAGTAAATGGCAAATAAATATCTAGCATGCAGCGAGTCCTCGCATGACTCTAACCACCTCTTTGCATGCACAGCTAACCCTACACATCTGATACCTCTTTCTCTTTGGTCCAACCCCGACGAAACAGCACAGCCTACCGTTTAATGACCTCGATGACAACTTATCCGAACCTTAGGACCCTAACGGAGACTAGATAATCGTTACAACAATAACAAGGTTCCAGAAAGTGACATTCCGAAATCATCTCACTTCGACTGCATCTCTTAAAACTTGAACCACTGCGTCATGGACCCTACTACTAGTGACATCTTATCCATACACAACCTGAAAGAGATATGTGATGGGGTTTAGTCGCTGGAGTGTAGACGCAGTGAGCTTTTTCACGGATGGAGCGAAACTCAAGCGGTAGTTTAGAGGGGGGAGTCTTCTGCCAAGAGATTTCAATCAACTCTTGCCTCAGACTGCCGGATCACTGTAGTGTCTTTCAAGCTGAAGTGATAGTCATCAAGGTTGCATCAGATGTATATACTTCTCCGAAGTGTGGGTTCTTTTAGGGAGGTATGATATGGGCTTCGCGCGAGCTCAGCAGCCGTTGGTCAAAAATGAGAACTTTCGGTGTTGCGAATTCTTTCTGCCACGAAGTGAGACATAAATGGTTCATTGAACTATTAACTCTTAACAAAGTTCACATTGTCGCACTGATAGGGGTCTTTATTAAACCCTGTCCCATTGGCACTTACGCAGTGAAGCTAAAAACTTTAGAAGTCGCAAGAAGGAAGATTATGTGAAAACATCTAGACACATTCTCCAGCTTTTGCCAGACTAAGGTTGAAGCATCTCTGCTGGCATATTTTCGACGAACCCGTCGAATTGACGGGCATTAACATTAGCAGCTTGCATAAATGTCTGGACGGCTCAAGGCGATCTTTCGATATGCGAGGGTCTTTTTGATTGATATCTTAGGATTATTAGTATCTCAGGAAGAAACTAAACTAACTTAAATTTAGCTTCTTTAAATATTAAAATAAAAAATGGTCCACTTGTAGAACAATAATCCACAATTGTGATTCTGAAAGAAATGTTTCTGAACAGAATCTCGCACTCACTTCAACAACACAACATTTCCTAAACATTAATTTTGACTCAAACTTAATTTTCTTTACAGTGTCGGACGTGAGAACTACGGCATGCGTGATAACTCTGAAATGGTCGTTTCCGATGTCCGTCTAAAAGGTACATACATAAATATTTTGCTGAATTAATTAATCTTACCTAATCTGATGTGGAATTTATTTCATTAGCTGGCGAAAAGAAACGCCACCATCACCATCATCACAAGAGCAGCACACGCAATGGCGAATATCGAGATCAATCGGCTGGCAGACGGGAGCACCATAGACATAGCGGCGAACATTATTGACCAACCATGGTGATTACCATAAATGTGGACCGAGAAGCCGATACTTTTACGCGATACATTTACACATGAACAACGAAAATTTTTCATTTTAAGCACAAATTATTAAGAGTAAATGTATTTTGTTAATATTACCGCTATGTTATGTGCAATCTAAGCTAAGTGAGTGGCAGTACGAAAAGCAAATGCTTAGCGCTGACATTTCTAATAGTTAATATGTAAAGCGAAAAACATAAGCAGTCAGTAGATTACCCTAAAAATTACGTTGGAGGAGTAAAAGCGTTGGTTTGAAAAGGCGTGTAGAGCAGTTGCAAGGAGAGATGAAAAAATGCAACTCTATTTGTTTGTTGGATTAGTGCTTTTATTTATAGCTCACTTTTTTGTTTTAACTTAGTTCGAGTTTAATTAGTTTTAATTTGTGCACAAAGTGAAACAGAAATAGAAACAGAAAATGTAAAAATGTAGCAGAAACAGAAAATGTAGCAGAAATTGTTACGGAAACATATGTGTAACTGCATTGAAAAATGTAACTGTAACGCAAATGGAAACAAAAACTGTAACAGAAAAAGAAATTATAACAACAACAGAAACTATAACAGAAACAGATTTCTATCTGAAACTATGTAACTGTAACTATAACTAAAGTGAAAACAAAATTGTACAGAAACTTTAGCAAATTCTGAACTGTACCTAAAACGGAACATGTAACTGCAAAGGAAACAGCAACAACAACTGTAGCAAAAACAGCAACTATAACAGAAGCAGAATCTGTAACAGAAACTGAAAAGTGACAGTCACTGTAACAGCAAGTTTTTCTCCACAAAAATGTGTCTATAAATTTCTCTACACCCAATCACTCATTCTACTGCTTACTTTCTTATATCCTGTCACGACTTATATCTACTTCTTTTATTTTCCACAAATTATGAGTAGCTTGGTTGAGTTTAATTTCCTTTTTGCATATTTTTAAGCTGAATCGATTTATTCATAGTAACCATACAAGAAAAAGGAAAATCTGTTAGTCTTTTATTAGCAAACGAAAATCCACATTTAATCTTTTTATGTATTTATTTACAATCAACCTTCACACACACACACACACGTACACATACGACGTTCACATGCATTTAGTTGTTAACAAATTAGATAAAAGAGAATACATATATATATTTATTTGTTAATTAGTGTGCCATTTCCGGCAACTTACACATTAATTATAAAGCGCTATACATATTATTACATACATACATACATATATGCATAGATAAATATGTATGTAAGCGTAAATATATATTTTATGTATACAATAAGTTTTAATGTGAGAATGCATTTGTCAATAGTAATTCTTATTTTGACCTTTTTGTTTTTGTAAAAAAATTTATTTTCATTTAAGTCGTAAATTTTAACACACAAATTTATGTAAATAATATAATAAATTATATAAATATACATATATATTTTAAAAATATAAAGTTTTACGATCAGCCATTTATAACTTTTTGGGAGATGTGTAAGTATTTTTTGTAATTTTTTCCTGCTTTCGAGATGATCTATGCTGCTACAGCGGCAGGATTAGTAACAATTCCTTAAATAATAATTGGAAGTGCTCCCAGAAATAATTCTTTTATTATTTATATTTGAGCTTAATTTGGGTGAAAAAATCCTTGAATTTTGTAGGAGCTAAAGAAACCAAGGATTTTTTGATCGAAAAAGAAATACAAATTTTTTCTCTGCGTTCTAAATGGATTTCTTAACCCAACAAAAAATCATAATGCACATCGAGTATAAAATGTTCGAAGTTACTTCCTTACTTTTTTTTCCTGCTTTCGAGATGATCTAAAGGATTAGTAACAACTCCTTAAATAATAATTGAAAGTGCTCATGAAATAATTCTTTTATTTTTTATATTTGACTTCAGACACATAAGCGTTCTCATTTCCCTCCATTTCCCTCCAGGTTAAATATTTGGAAGGCTAATTCAGATAGAGACAATTCACCCAACAGCCAAATACGTCTGATATATGAGAGACTAATCACCGAAAGCTGTTTTTCAAAGTGTGATATGTTTATTAGAAAAATTCCTACATCAAATACAGCATAGAATGACGAACTTTCGAATATGAAAGAAACCTCCAACAATATAAAAACTATCACAATTATTTGATCTCCAAAGCAGAACAGCATACTCCTTAAAGGTAAGTTATGTATCGATTAATTAAATTTAATAGCGTCCCTCATCAGTCCCCGGCGCTCACTGAATTACTTGAATTAATGATTGAACTCAACCTCGTATAATTGAAAGTAGTACCATCTACAGATAATGTTGACAAGTAGCGTCACCTTTATACTACGATTAGTGAAATTATGGAAGGTTTCACTATTAGAAAAGAAATAACATACTTAGAATAAGCCCAAGAAAGACAGAGTTGAAGCCAATAACCCATCGAGATTGCGATTTCCATCATATAGTAAATGGTGAAAATTTCTATGAGGGGATGCTGCGAACAGCGCCGAATCGAATCTCAACGGTCTTCATATACACTCTCAGCTACGGCTGCTAAATTTTCTTAACTGCGTGCTGGACGTGTTCTATTCGGTCGAATATAATCCAATAATGAATGTTGGATCTCAACAATGCTGATTGTATTGTATCTCAGTAGGCCGATTTTGTTAACCATGCGTTGAGCGAACCGCTGAAACACATTCTTTACAGAACATGAATTTTCGTAATAAAGTTGAAGAATTGCCTTTCCACGAAGAAATGCCAAATAATACTGAACAAAAATAAGTTGACAGGTTCACACAACTTACGCGTGATTGTAAAAAAAAAATTATTGAAAAAGTACTTCTATTTGGGTCACCCGTTATAATTATATTGTATGTAGGGGTATAAACTCAGTATAGGAATGCCGGTCAATTTGAATAGCTGGGGTTATAAAATGGACTTCCACTGTCAACTGTTAAGGAATTTTGCCCAAAACTTGGACATCAGGTATCACACCAATTCCCAAAACGACTAGATTTAACGAAATATCAAAAGTAAGATACATACATATGTACGACATATGACATTCTTTTACATTTGGGTCCTGTGTTCAATGGTGTTTAGACAAAAAACTCTTTTAGTATAAGGGCATAATCCATACGCCCAAATGTTATGTAAATAATTAATTCAAATTTTCTCAAGCAGAAATAGATCGCGGGATGATTGTTGCCCTTTTTAATATTCTACGTTAGAGCTGTAAATGCCGATAGTCGAATCAATAATATCAACTTAAGATGTTGAAGAATCTCAGAATCTTTTATGTTAAATAAATAGACAAAAGTAATTAGTTGCCAAAAACAACCACGATAAACCCTAATAAACACATTTCGAACAAATGCTAAAAAAACCAAAAATCAAATTAAACAAACTTCCGTTACTATGGCAATGCCTAAGTGACATCAAAATATAAACAATAAACAAAATTTCAGGAAAAATAAACAAAAATATAAACAAACAATCAACAGGTGCCTCCCAACGTCAATGTTGCCATAGCAAAGCCAATAAAACGAGGTGAACACTGATAAGCGGGCCAACTTGGAAAGAAATTATTTGCTTTCATTTCAGAATTTTTTTTTTCACTGAAAGCAACTGTAAAGAAATACTTTCAATTCGTAGAATATTTTTTCACTGAAAGCCACTGTACAACTTAAACGACAATCGAATTTTGATTGATTTGATTTTTGATTTTCAGAAAAGGAAAATTATTCTTCAACAAAGAAAAATTGTGAGAATATATTGATATACGGAAAAATTAAGAAAAATCAAATAAATATATATAAATATAACGCAAATATTTGCAACAACAAAATAAAAAAATAAAAAAGGAGTATAACAAATCATGGATCGCAGGAAAATGGAGAAGTTGCGCTCTCAAGCGAAAGAAATGCAAATACGATATGCACCGTTACAGGGAAAGAAGGCTACGTTTCACGCGAATTTACCGCAAGTCAGCAGACGCGCGAGCGCCATAGATAACAAAACATCACGTCCAACGGTCGCGATGAAGACAGGTGCATCGCTCATACCGGATTTGAATAAACTAATTAATCGTGCGCGCGAATATCCCGATGACCGCTTCGTCTATTTGACTTATATGCTCAGCAAATCGAGCGAATACTTCACGCCCTACAGTTTGATGTGAGTATTTGCAAAGAGTGGAATATGGTTTGTGGTAAAAATTTAAAACGTTCGCGAGGTATTCAGATTTTAATGAAGAAAGGATATATATTTTTTTCAAATCAAAAGTTACTTGAATGCTTTTTTTTTGAGAGCATATAAAAACGTAAAATGTTGCCTACATTTAGGATGTATACAAGCGCAATTGCCGTTAAAACTTATAGAGGAATATGCGCCTTAATTTATACTGAGTACGTAGGTTGCCTTTTATATTTCGGGATTTGGGCACCACAGTATTGCAGTATGACGGCCACAACTTTATCGTAAACCTTGACATTTGACAAACGAACAATATTTGTGTTGCTTACAGTAACTTAAAATATTCATTTCGGCGAAAAAATGGAATTAAATCGCGAACATTTTCGGTCAATTATTTTTGTACATTTCGACATAGGTTAGCTCAGAAATAGTGCTTTGATGAGCTTAATTCAATATTTGGCAACTAAGCTCCATTAAAAAGCAATGTTTATCGATGGTATGGTGGATTCTCTGGAAACTATTGATGATACGTATTAGAATAGGTTGGTCCATAAACAACGAAATGTTCATTCTAACTTTAAAGATCCTCTATGTGCCGCTGAGATATTTCAGGAAATTGAAATATTAAGATTATTTTAGGAACTACTCCATGGTGATTGGAAAGTCTATGCTTTATGACATTCTGAAAGTGGTTTTAGATCGATTTTTAGGGCTTATGAGTACCGGAAAAGAACAGTGTGCTATCTTTGGATTTTTTCACACCCCTACGAATGAAATATATTATATTAGTCTAATAAATTTAGATAGACATTATTTTTATAAAACAATACTCTTAAATTTCTAATACTGAATTTATAAAGTTCATGCATGATTGATACCTTTTGCGACCACTTCAGTTGAACATTGCCCATAAAACTTTATTTGAAAAACCTTCTTATTCCATACACCCTTTATATTTCCACCATCTTTCGAACAGGGAAGTGGAATATGCAGACCTACCGAATAAACATCAATACTTCACGATGAGCCGACATGGCGTCACCTATTGGCATTTGTCCGAGAACTTTTTCACCCCACTCACACAATGGCAGCAGGAGTTTCAACAGTTTCTGAGCATCATTAAGATACATAGCTTTGCCGTGTTTCGTGTGTGGAAGGGTTTCAAAGTCTGGGAGAAAACGGTGAAATGGCGCAAGCAGAATGACGCGCGCAATTACTTGAGGGAACATCTTTTCATTGCCATACCACCACTAGCCAAGGCGATACTACAGTTTCGCGCAGATATTGTACAGTTGAACAAGTTGTCCTTTCTCAATGTCGCAGGTAATCGTTTTTATATCGTTTATGCTGTTTTTGGTGTTCAGTAGTACCGTTATTTTAATTAAAATTTCAGTTATTGAAGAATGGCATCCATTCTATTTTCTGGAGACGCAAATGCGCGTATACGAACGCATGAAAGCGACACTGCGCGAGTTCCACGATCGCTCAAAGACGATGTTATGTGAGTTTTCGTATACCGAAGTGTGAAAATGAGTATTTTATTTAATTTTGTTTATCTCGTCGCCGACAGTTGAAGCCTGCACTGCAGCTATAGTACAGCGCGGTTTCTTTCCGACGGACGAAATTAATTTTTTTCCATCCATTAAGAAAATGAAGGAAGCCATGAATTTCACGGACCGTGCGAAGAAGCGGAATTTTTGCAAAATGCTTTCGAAGTAAGTTCGAGAAATTGTATTTGTTGTGATATTTATCTATTCGGAAGTCAATTTAATATATTGGAAAGGTCCGATATCGTTTCTTTTCGAGCCTGGTTTTTTTTCTTTTCGGCCAAGTCCACCTTTAGCCTCAACTTTTCCTCGTTAGCTCGAATCGATAACAATGTTCATCTGCAAGTAAGGTGCGCCAAGGTCCACTCCAACCATGGCACATAATGCTATTCTAGATTTAGTGTCCAAAGTTATTGGCGAAAGGTGTATGGTCGCGAAAGTTGCTATCAGACTGAGAGAATCTGAAATTCATTTCGGATCGTTTGGATCATGGAGTCGCCAAACCAAAGTCTGTCTCTGTCTCACCTACATGTGAGGGAGTTATGAAATGAGAAAAATCCGTTAAAAGAAAGAGACTTCTTTATGGATGGACCAAAGCTTGGTAAAAAGATATATTGTCAGAAAGTCTGTATCAACTTCAGCTTCAGACTTCCTGACCTTTGAAATGTTTTCCAAGTCGTGGTTAATGCCACTGCCTTAATGGATTTACTTGGAATCGCAGCCTACTTCTGAGAAATTACTATCCACTCAATTAATGGCATCGAGTCATTTCCTCGTATATTCTACTACAGTATAGCTGAGCTATACAAAGATCAATTCAGTGAGCTCTTTGTCCTCAGCTGTGCGGTTCTAACGGCATTAACTGTTGGAAAACTTGTAAGATGCCAGCTACATTAACTGTATGTAAAAAGACGAGGTGGAAACATATCACCACTTCCTTCTTCATGGTCTCTCGTTTACAGTATCAAGACTTAAACACTCGGGAGCACACACTTTCAAATATCCCACCGAGCTGGTGGGAATAGAAATTAAATGCCTTAGCAAATTTCTGTTAGACACAAGGTGCTTTACCGATTTGTTAGATCGGGTTCTATTTTTATGCCTTCACAAAGGAACACGTATAATCAAGTGCGATATCTGGATCAGCCCTCGAACATAACCAAATCTAACGGATCGAAGACAACAAACAAAGCCAAGCTTTTCTCATTTCGGTCCCTTCAGTAAAAGAGGCTCTCGGTCATATCATCCTCAACTTCTACCGCCTTGAATTCATTTAGAGCTATATAGTCTTCATCAATTCTCCAACATCTTCTTCTTCTTTACTGGCGTAGGCGATTTACCGATTTATAAGCGATTTTGATGCTTCACTAAAAACTGCTTATAATAACAACAGCGCGCCTGGGTCGTTTCTTCAATATTCGAAATGCAAGCAAAGCGAAGCCAGGTAAAAGAGACTCTTCTCATCAACTTCTACCGTCTTGAATTCTTTTAGAGCTGTAGAGTCTCATCTATGCTCCAACATCGGATAGAAAAAGTTACGCGAAATATTTACATATTTCATGAAACCTCGTTTTATTTGGGATGACTCATAAAAGTCTTTTCTAATCCTGAAGTAGATGATAGTATGAACGTCATTCGTATTAGCTTTGAGTAATTCGACAGGCCAATTTTGGTGCTTTCTAGTACTACTCGGAATTGTTTTAGTCCTAACGGAAACATTTTTTTGTCTTTCTCGTTTAATATCGGAAGGCTCGTAAAGGTCCTTTCCAGTTCGGATGAATGTGTGATCGAGATTCATTTGCCCTAAAAACACATTGTCGACAAAGATTTTTTTTTCAAATCTCAAAAGCGATATCTTTTATTATTCGGCAATAGTTTTTACTTTCTGTTGCATCAAGACATTATTCTTAATCCGTTTTCAGCTTTCTCAGCTATTGTGACAATTTAATGTATCATATGTTGCATCAACTAACCGCAAAGAGCTTTCGAGCATTGGTTGAATCCATGGCGATGCATCACAAAATCGCACCAACTATGGAAGAACTGCAAGAAAATCAAAGACTAGACGAACAAATCGAAGTTCCACGCCCGGAAAATATACCAGCGGTACTACAACAAAAATTAACTCCAAGTCGGTATTTATGTAGTCTTCTTTTATTATAGAATCCATTCTTCATCGCAGAGCTATATATGCTAACGGATCGTATTGATGTGGATCCCTCCGAGTATGAATAAAACTGTAGAGTGAAATATTTATTTTATAGCTCACAAATGTTTTTTTTGTTCACTAGAGAGGTACTGAAGCATATTTTCCAACGTATATCTTCGTTGATTTTGGAGACAGTTACCGAAATGGAAAACTACACGGATGACAAGCTTTTCAACCAATACACAGAGTATGTAGCTTATATATTCAATTAGTTGATTTCTACCACTGTGATTCTCTTTTTTTAATTTAAACTCTTGCAATCCCGTATCTCTTTCTTTCTATTACTCCGTTTTTCGCTCTCAATCACTTTACATCTATGTTAGACCTTCCATCATGGGTCGCCAGGAGGAACGCTTAGCAATTACCGCACCAGATTTGAACTTCCTCTTGCGTACCGATGTCCAATTTCAAACCGATCGGTGAGTATTCGACTTCATATAATTTTGTTTCGAAGTAATTCGGTTATCTCTCTCTCTCAGTAAACTTATATTCGCTTACATACGCAATGCGTATGAAAAGGCGATGCTCTATGCCGAACGTTTCGAAACTATACGCACCAATTATGAGATAGATATGACGACAGATCCGAAGTTGCTTACATCG
The DNA here is from genome assembly GCF_024586455.1 of Bactrocera neohumeralis. Lineage (NCBI taxonomy): Eukaryota > Metazoa > Arthropoda > Insecta > Diptera > Tephritidae > Bactrocera > Bactrocera neohumeralis. The sequence continues at coordinate 25,723,161 of NC_065922.1, forward strand.
GAGCGAGGTAGGTGTTTTCAAAAATCAAAAATTATATTATTTTTTTGTACCAATTCTTATTTCCTTTTTAAGATTTGGATGCATTGAGGGCTTACTGTAATCGCTACTGCAATAATGTACGCGCTTTGGATGGCATATTATCGGTTGTTAATTTGGGGCTCTTAAAGTTGACCCAATCGAGTTTCAAAGAAACCGTTACGCCGATCTGTCATAGCCTAACAAATGTGCTTGCTACATATATACCAAAGTGAGTATGGACTCAAGAGCCAAAGAAGATGTGGATACTAAACTCAAGTGAAATTTGAGGTTAAGATTCGAAATATTCCTTCAGAGTTTTGCGATATCTTGCAGCTCTGAAACACATTCGTTTAAGTTCAGTTTGGTCTATGTAAAACCTCTACTAAAACTTCTACAATATTTTACAGGCTAGCCGCCGACGAGGTAGATCGTATTACTCAAGAGGCACACGATGTCATCAGCCTCATACGCACCGAACCGGAAACCACTTTGGAAATTGTCGAACATATACGCATGCTGGAGCGTATTGATGAAGACTTTACTAAGCTTTTCGCCGATATCGACTATGCGCACGATCTCTTCATGATCATTAAAGAATTCGAAATACCATGCGATGATGAGCGGCGCGAAGACTATATGGATTGCGAAGATCTTGTGAATAGAGGTAATGATATGCTGAAGGAGGCACAAGGGAAGCGACCCGAGTTCATAAAACAGTTAGACGAACGCATGCTAGCCGATATTGAGATATTGTATCAAGAGATACATGAAATAGCGCTTTCGGTTCAAGTCCCAGAACTATTAGATGTAAGTGAGGAGGAAAAAATAGTATTAAGACTTTTCTTAATAACTTAAATTGATTTCTACTCCCATGAACAGTTAAAAACCGGCAGTGCCAAAGCAAAGAGCATGTTGGACGAGTTGTTCAAGCGGCTTAGCGACTGTAAAGAGCGTGCTGAAGAGTATATTGGCTATCAGAAGGAGTTCAAGGTAATGGGAACAGGTTTATAAAAAGTCTGTGAATATTGTGGCTGACTTCTAAATGTTACTCTCTAAACGCAGATTGACATATCGCAATTTTTCGAAATGGACAACACATTCCAAGAAATCCGTCTACGCAGCAATTTATGGCAATCGCTGGACGAATGGTTTGCCGCTTTAGACACTTGGGTTGATACCGAATTCAATAACTTAAATGTGGAAGATATGAATAATTTGAATATGAAAATTATTAAAAACTGTCTGCAGTTCGAGAAATATTTACCACCAAACAATATAGTGCCGAAGATGAAAAACTCCGCCGAAGAGTTCAGACAAAAGCTGCCAGTTATTGGTTTCCTACGAAATCCCAACTTAAAGGCCGTAAATTTATGCATTTATTTCTGTTTCGCTATGCTTTTACATATTTAAATTATTTTTTAAACATAGCGTCATTGGACCGACATAGAGACTGCACTAAACATACGCGTATTCCAAGAAGAGGGCATACGTATATCCACCTACGAGGCGGCTGGCGCCTTCGAACCAGAGAAGGCCGCTATACTGATGGAAATTTCTTCACAGGCTACCGGCGAGTCACAGCTCGAAGCCATGCTTAAAACTATTGAAAATATTTGGAAGGAAACGGAATTGGCGATCGTCAACCATCACGATCAAAAGGACGTATTTATATTAGCCGGTACGGAGGAATTGCAAGTGATCTTGGACGATTCGACGGTGAACATCAACACAATTGCGGCTTCGAAGTTTGTCGGACCAATAAAATCTAAAGTAGAAGAGTGGATTGAGCTGATGGAGTTGTTCAATGAGATGTTGGGTAAGAATATGACACTTTTTCAGCTTCTAACTTGCTGAACCCAGTATAAAACCACTTTGGATTGTAATAGATATAGACATTATTCATGAACATAAAAACCAGCTAAGTTTAAATCCTGCTCCCTAACCCCACCCTTCCATTTTGCTTTTGTCTCCAAACCGCCTCCTTATTTTTTCATTCACTAATTTACCCTTCATTTTCATCTAAAGAGGTCTGGTTGAATTGTCAAACAACATGGATTTACTTAGAAGCAATATTCTCCTCGCCTGATATACAACGGCAATTGCCGCAAGAGGCCAAAATGTTTTTCGCTGTCGACAAGAGCTTCAAAAATATTATGCGTCATGCGAAGAAGGTTGCACTAGCGCTGCCCGTGATGACCGATCGTAATACCTTTGATGAAATCAATGAAAACAATCGCTTACTGGACTTGATTAGCCGCGGTTTGGAGGCATATCTCGAAGTGAAGCGCGTCGTCTTTCCAAGGTAATACAAATTGTATGACTTCTTTATGGATATTAAATATTATTATTTTTCATTACAGATTCTACTTCTTATCCAATGATGAACTGCTCGAGATATTGGCGCAGACACGTGTGCCACAGGCTGTACAGCCGCACTTGCGCAAATGTTTCGACGCTATATATCGGCTGGAGTTCGGTCAGAAGGAGAGCGGCGATGGTGGCAAAATGATACCGACCAATGATATAATTGCCTTCATTTCGCCCGAAGGCGAAAAGCTGCTCTTCGGTAAAGGACTCAAAGCACGCGGTGCCGTCGAAGAGTGGCTCAGCAAGGTCGAAGAGGCAATGTTTATTGCCGTCAAGCGGTATATGCGTTTCGGTTATCAGTGTTATCCGGCTAAGGAGCGAGATGAATGGTTTCAGGGTAAATATTGGATTCCGAGTTTTAAATTTGAAAAATTAAAAAAAAAAACTATTTTTGTTTTTTCAGACCATCCAAATCAGGTGGTGTTAACTATATCCCAGCAGCAATGGGCTGCCGATGTTCATTTTATTTTGGATAGCCCAAGAGCTGATCCATCCGTGAAGCTCAAAAAAATGAAGGAATTCGAAAAGAAATGTTTCAAAAATTTGGCTGCCTTAGCGGCTCTGACTCGAAAGGACATAACTTCCTTGCTGCGTAAAGTGCTTTGTGCGCTCATAACAATCGATGTGCATGCCAAGGATTCGGTAACACTTTTAATCGATAAGGAGGTGACGAAAAAGTGAGTTTATAGAATATATACAAAATAGACTTGGGATTTCTTGGAAATCAAGTTTAGGTTAACTACTAGAAAGCGCTTTCTGCACTTTTTTTTGGAATAGAGACTATTCTCGATTTCCCACTTGGGCGGTAAGGTTGGTAGACCTTTACTACTCGTATAATATTGGGTAGTCGAAAAAGTCCTTTCGAATTTTGTCAATAGATGTCGTTGCAGTCGTATACCTCCAGTACTGCCAATCACATTGTGTCATACCATATAGTGTTGGAAAGATGAGATTTTAAGCTTCTTTCCATTGTGGAAATTTCGATGTGAGAGATGCATTTCGCTCTGGTCGACCTATCGTAACATGAGACGAAAGGTGGATCAAATACGGCAATAAAGTGCGAAAAAGATCATGGTCCAAGCGTGGTGAAGCTCAACAAATGAACACAAAGCCAATATAGACGCCTCGAAAGGTTATACTGAGTTTTTAGTGTGATTGGAAAGGAATCATCCACTATAAGCTGCTCCAGCCTGGTCGAACGATTGATTCGACATTTTACTGTCAACAGCTGATGAGATTGAAGGAAGCAATTGGAATAAGAACGGCCAAACTGATCAACAGAAAGGGCTTTGTCTTCCATCAGGATAACGCTAGACCACACACATCCTTGATGACTCGGCAAAAACTGGGAGAGCTTGGCTGTGAAGTTTTGATGCATCCACCATATAGGCCTGACCTTGCACCATCGGACTATCATTTTTCAAACAATGAAGAACTCCTTGTATCTAGCGGAAAATCGAAAAAAGTGGTCGACCAAAACGGTACACATTTGATTCACTAAAGTTCATTATAAATATAAAAAATAATAATTTGAAGTTTGATTAGAAATACGAAAAGACTTTTTCGACTAACCAATATAAGTATATTATGTCAAAATCTAGGACCCTTTGTTGGATGTATTTTATAACCGACAAATATTAATACTCTTCTGTCTACCAATATTAACAGAGTTTTTCTTTCTCAGCACTGACTTCAACTGGCTGAAGATGTTGCGCTTCTACTGGAGCTTTGACACCGACAGCGTCTATACACGCATGGCATCTGCCAATATACCATACTACTATGAATACTTGGGCGCCGGTGGTGTACTAGTATTAACACCACTAACAGATCGCTGTTACCTCTGCTTGATGGGTGCTTTACAAATGGACCTGGGTGGTGCACCGGCGGGACCAGCAGGTACGGGTAAAACGGAAACAACTAAGGATTTAGCCAAAGCAGTGGCCAAACAATGTGTCGTTTTCAATTGCTCGGAGGGTCTGGACTATAAAATGATGGGACGTTTCTTCTCTGGTTTGGCGCAATGTGGCGCCTGGTGTTGCTTTGACGAGTTCAATCGTATCGATATCGAAGTATTGTCCGTCATTGCGCAGCAGTTGATTACTATACGAAATGCCAAAGTAATAAATGCCAAACGGTAAGCATGTGTCTCAGTTTGTGTCCTAGTTGTACATATGTACTAAAGAGTTTTAATATCTACGCAGTTTCATATTTGAGGGACGTGAGATCAAGCTGAACAAATCTTGCGCCGTTTTCATCACCATGAATCCAGGCTATGCCGGACGCACAGAGTTGCCCGATAATCTAAAAGCGCTCTTCCGTCCCATGTCGATGATGGTGCCGGATTACGCGCTCATCTCAGAGGTTATTTTGTACTCAGAGGGTTTCGAATATCCGAAAATACTCGCACACAAAATGGTGCAAATGTACAAACTATGCAGCGAGCAGCTCAGTCAGCAGAATCACTACGATTTCGGCATGCGTGCGGTTAAGTCTGTATTGGTCATGGCGGGCGCGCTGAAACGTGCCGCGCCCGATCAACGTGAAGACATAACACTGATCGCCGCATTACGTGACTCGAATATACCGAAGTTTTTGGCTGAGGATGCCGGGCTCTTTCGCGGCATACTTAGCGATTTGTTTCCGGGTGTCGAATTACCGGATTCATCACATCCCGATTTGGAGGAAGGTATGATCGAGGGCCTTAAGTTGAAGAATCTACAGCCAGTAGCAATCACGCTGCGTAAAGGCATACAGTTATATGAGACAATGTGCGTACGCTGGGGTGTCATGTTGGTGGGGCCGACAGGAGGCGGTAAAACAGCAGTACTCCACAATCTGGCTTTCGCATTGAATTACTTGTATGAAAATGAGGTTCCCGGTCCATACTTTCGGCCAGTGACCATGCAAACTATGAACCCAAAAGCGGTACATATCAATGAGCTGTATGGGTATGTTGATTCAAAGACGCTCGAATGGCAAGACGGTTTGCTGGGCTTGGCTGTGCGTACGGCGGTGAATTGTGAAGGTAAAATGGTCTATAGCTTACACAACAAATGTACCATAAACACATACTTTTCTACTTTGCAGAGGAAATACATCAGTGGATCATATGCGATGGTCCCGTCGATGCAGTTTGGATTGAGAATTTAAATACCGTACTGGACGACAATAAAATGTTGTGTCTAGCGAACTCCGAGCGCATCAAATTAACCGCCTGGGTACATATGGTTTTCGAAGTACAAGATTTGGCACAAGCCTCGCCTGCTACGGTCTCACGCTGTGGCATGGTTTATGTTGATCCCGATGATTTGGGTTGGCTGCCCTTAGTCGATTCGTGGAAAGCAAGCGATGTTCAGAGTAAACTGACCGCTGAACAAATGGAATTTCTCTACTCGCTCTTTATCAAGTATTTCGATAAGAAATTGAAATGGGCCAACAAATATGGTACCTATATGATACATCAGGTCACAAGTGCCAAGGTTTGTCTACTCTGTGAACTGTTGGCTTCATTAATCGAACAGAAAAAGTGGACTAATAGCACGCCGAATGAGTATAAACCGTTGCTGAGTAAAATGTTTGGTTGGTCTGTGTTGTGGGCGGTGGCTTCAAACTTCAAAGACGCCGAAAAGGACAGTTTCGAACGAAAGATTAGAGAAATTGTGGCAGATGATACGAACTTTGAGTAAGTTGACAGACATTGGTCTTGCAGCATGTTTTTAATGAATGAATGATCTTCTACGTACACAGCTTTCCTCCTGGCACACTCTGGGATTACTATATCAGTATGGAGACTATGAAGTGGGAAAACTGGAATGCCATAATTGATACATTTGTTTTTGATCCTCAAATGAAGTATTTCGATATGCAAGTGCCAACTGTGGATACAACCAAGTATGGGTGAGTGCAGTGAGTTTACAAGCTTATTTGAAGTTCTGAGGTGTGAGGAAGTTCTTCAAGTGCTATAAAATATATCAAATTCGGCACTTATAGTGTCTTTGTACCCAATTAGCTCTGTTAAAATGATCCATTTCTCCATATTCCTTAGCTACGTCTCAGAGTTGCTTTTCATGCGCAGATTTCCCGTTATGTTTACGGGTGACACAGGTGTCGGCAAATCTGTGCTAGCAATCTCAGTACTAAAGAAACTTTCAAAAGGCAATGTGGTACCAGTGCTCCTGAATTTCTCGGCACAAACGGGTAGCTTGCGTACCCAAGAAATGGTTGAGGCGCAACTAGAAAAACGTAAGCGTACACAGCTTAGTGCACCCTTCGGTAAAATGGTGATCGTTTTCATAGACGATGTGAATATGCCAAAGTTGGATACGTACGGCAGTCAACCAGCGATTGAGCTCTTGAGGTAAAAAGCATGAGAAGGTACACAAGAAAGCTCATTTCCATAACATTGTTTTCTTGCCATAGACAATTTTTGGATTTCAAAGGTTTATATGATCGTGAGAAACTCTTTTGGAAGGAGATATTGGATGTGGTACTTGGTTGCGCCTGTGCGCCGCCAGGTGGTGGTCGAAATCCTCTAACGCCGCGGTAAATAAGTAATAGTCGTATCAAGAGCTCTCATTAAACTATATTTTTCTGCAGTTATGTGCGCCACTTCGCGCTCTTCTCACTGCCTAAACCGAATAATGACACCTTGACGACTATATTCGCTGGCATACTTACAGGGTGTGTATAATTTTGTCATTTGTTTTACTCTTAGTCTTTTTCTACAAGAAATTATTATTATTTTTTTTTTTTTAGTTTCCTGGACTCCTTCTCATCTGTCATACGTCCGCTCTCCATACCCATAGTCAACGCTTGTGTCGATGTTTACTCGAGAATTGCCAACGAAATGTTGCCAACTCCGGATAAATCACATTACATATTTAATTTGAGAGATTTATCGAAGTGTGTGCAGGGCATTCTACAAGCGAGCAATACGCATTATAATCAGGAGATACAAATTTTACGTCTCTTCTTTCATGAGACTACACGTGTCTTCCACGATCGTTTGATCAACGATGAGGATAAGGGCATATTTAATAATATCATGCATGAAGTTTGTTTGAAACATTTCAATCGGGAAGTTTTGAAAAAAGAAGAACCGCCTATACTCTTCGGTGATTTCATGATATTCGGTAAGCCCAAAAACGAACGCATCTATGAAGAGATCGGTGATCATAAGAAGTTGGAGAGCATACTCAACGACTACATTGAGGATTACAACTCGATGACGGGCAAGAGTATGCGCTTGATACTCTTTCAGGATGCTTTGGAGCACACTGTGCGTCTAGCGCGTTTGCTGCGCAGTGATCGCGGTTATGGTTTGTTGGTGGGTGTGGCTGGTATGGGTAAGCAGTCGTTGACACGGCTCGCGGCCCATGTTAATGAGTATAAATGTCTGCAAATTGAGTTGAAACGCAACTATGATATTAATGGATTTCACGAGGATCTGAGACTCATCTATCGTTTTGCGGGCGTGAGTTCCTCTAATAATGTATTAGATCTTTTAATTAATAACCCCTTAAATATAAACATATTCCAGATTGAAAACAATCCGGTAGTCTTTCTAATGATCGACACACAAATTGTCGAAGAAGAGTTCCTAGAAGATATAAATAACATGCTTAACTCGGGTGAGGTGCCGAATCTCTTTGAGGGCGACGACTATGAGAAAGTAATATTAGATGCACGCGAAGCTTGTAATACCGCAATGGCTGGGGTACATTTATCTTTGGTTTCTTTTTGAGCCATATTTCTAAAATTCTTATCATTTATTTTTGCAGGGCTGCAGTCGTGACGAAATTTATAAGTTTTTCATCAATCGCGTACGCAATAATCTACATGTCGTGCTCTCTATGAGTCCGGTTGGTGACGCCTTTCGACGACGTTGTCGCATGTTTCCGTCATTGGTGAACTGCACTACGATTGATTGGTTCTCAAATTGGCCCACAGAGGCCTTGTATTCTGTGGCTTTGGGCGTGTTACAAGATATTGCGCGTGATAAAAAGGATCGTGTCGCCTTGGCTAGCACTACGGTGTTTATGCACAAAGTAAGTGAATTTTTAACTCCAAGCTCCGTTAGGATCGGGAAGGACCTCTCCGAACCGTTCGATACCAAACGAGGTTTCAGACAAGGCAAGTCCCTTTCGTGAGACTTGGACGCTGTACTCGCTGGGGCAAGCAGAAGAGAAGGAAACCCGCTGCTCTATTGGAAAGACCAGGCTTCGCTTGGAATCTCGAACTGGCGCCACATTGCGAAAAGAAGAAACAACTGTCGCGCTGTAGTTAACTCGGCTATACAGCGTAAGCGTGGTCTACGCCAGTAAAGATGAACTTTCTTCTTCTTCATAAAATGGTTTAAGAATAAAGTGTCTTATACCGCGATTTTTATAAAATTGGAGAGTTTTGGCCCCCTGGGTCACCTGTTAAAGTTCTGTTGTAATAAAGCTTATTCACAACTCTCCAAACTTTCTCATTTCGAAAATTATAGCCCATTACCTTAAGCAGATCTGTAGACCTGCTCATTAAAGAGGAACGGAGTTTGACAGTCCAAGTCTATGAAGTCATATTTAAACCATTTTCCCGTCCTTATCTGATGAATTTCGAAATCCTCAGCAATAGGTTGGACTGAACCTATCAAGACTCCAAATCCCAAAATTGATCATCAAACTGTTTTCAAAATATTAACCTAAATTGCAATTCTGGAGCTCGATCGTCGAAATTTAATCTATTACATTTATTATTTTCCCACAGACTGTTGAAGAAGCTTCAGTACGCTTTTACAAGGAAATGAAGCGACACTATTACACCACACCAAGCAGCTACTTGGAACTGCTGAAACTATATCAAAATTTATTGAAGGTTAAGTCCGATGAGATAATCGCCAAACGAAAGCGCATCGCCAATGGTCTGAATAAAATTTTGGCGACTAACGATATTGTAAGCTTGCCTCTTAATGAAGACGCGTCATAACCACTTCTTTAAACAATTTTTTTTCCTAGATTGCTGTTATGCAAAAAGAACTGGAAGTAATGGTGCCACAATTAGACGAAAAGTCTGCAATTATGAAACAGTTGGTTGATCGTCTCAACTTCGATACGAAACAAGCGGATCAAGTAAAAGAGGCCGTTATGCGCGATGAGAATGTAGCGAAAGAGAAAGCCGCCGTCTGCAAAGTGATATCAGACGATGCCAATAAAGATTTGGAAATCGCGATGCCGGCCTTGCGTGACGCTGACGAAGCGTTAAAGAACTTGACCAAAGCTGATATCAATGAACTGAAGTCTTTCACCACACCGCCTGCTTTGGTACAGTTCACCATGGAGGCCGTGTGCATTTTATTGGGCTCCAAGTATTATTTGCTTATAGAAAGTATAAAAATAGTTAATATAATAGTTTAAAAAAATACTTTCAGAACCGATTGGGCTTCGGCTAAGCGTATCATGGCCGATGTGAATTTCTTGAAACGCCTCTTTGAGTATGATAAGGAACACATTAAGGAAGATGTGCTCAAGAAACTAAAGAAATATATTGAGCACAAAGACTTTCTGCCAGCGGTAAATTTACTTAAAACTCCTTAAACTTCTTCCTCTTACGTATATCTTTTACTTCCTCATCTACAGAAATTGGAAAAGGTCAGCAAAGTTGCTTCGTCGGTTTGTATGTGGGTTATCGCTATGGATAAATTCTCCAAAGTTTATAAAGTGGTCGAGCCGAAATTGAAGCGCAAGGAAGCGGCGGATGCTGAGCTCAAAGCCATCATGACGGTACTCAAGCAGAAACAAAAGGAATTAGCTGCTGTTGAAGCTAAAATACAAGCGCTACAAGAAGACTTGGAGGAGAAAAATCGTGAATTTAAAACCATACAAGACGCTGTCGACTTGACTTATGGGCGCATCAATCGCGCTGGACGTCTAACGTCGGCGCTATCAGAAGAGGAAATACGTTGGAAAGAAACTGTGAAGGTAATTATAGATTGATATTATACTAAAAATTTTAATTATTCACATCGGCACACTTCTACACATTTCATCAGACCCTAACACAAGATCTGCAATGTGTGCCGGGTGATGTGTTGGTCTCAGCGGCTTGCGTCGCCTATCTTGGCGCCTTTTCGACGGAGTATCGCGACGAAATGTGCACACAATGGGTTGCCAAATGTCAGGAGCAACAAATACCTTCAAGCGGTGAATTCTTTCTACTCAAAGTACTCGGCGATCCATACGAAATGCGTCAATGGACCATGGATGGCTTGCCCAAAGACACGGTTTCAATTGAGAACGGTCTCTACGCTACGCGTGCACTACGCTGGCCACTTATGATCGATCCACAAGAGCAGGTGTGCAATAATAAATACAAATATATTGTCTGTACAAGATTGTGACTTCACGTATCAATTGCAGGCTAATCGCTGGATACGCAATATGGAAAAGGCAAACGGCCTTATAGTATGCAAAATGACTGACGGCACTTTACTGCGTACGCTGGAAAATGCTGTGCGCCAAGGATTTCCGGTATTGCTTGAAGATATTGACGAAAATATTGATCCGTCTATTCGGCCGATACTGCAACGCGAGACATATGTACATGAAGGACGGGTCTATTTGAAGTTGGGCGATGTAGTTATCGATTACGATCCACATTTCAAGCTTTACATGACTACGAAATTAGCGAACCCCCATTATCTACCCGAGATTTGTATTAATGTTACGTTGGTGAATTTCTTGGTAACAGAAAGTGGTTTGGAGGATCAACTGCTGGCGTAAGTTCTAAGAAGTTTTGGCACTTCTTTGTGAGTTCCTTAAGATTAACAAAGTTTACAGCACTAGGAAATATTTAAAATGCTTAACTTAACACAGGCATTTAAAAGTAACGTCTGGGTATTATTTTTCAAAGAATTCTTGAAGTTTTGCGATTTAAACTTAAGCTATAAATATTCGTAGAAAATTTCCAGACAATGAGTAGTAATTATCGGACGCTTTTTCCATAAAAAATACATATCGATTTTGAGATTGTCAAATTAACTTGGGAATCGGGAAAGTCTACAAAGCAAAAGCCTTCCTTGATCCTCTATAAACGGTCGATTCACCTTCTCACCTTGGTTCAAAACCGATTTATTATTAAAACCAACTCAGATAGAAAATCAGGCAATAATCTCGGGCATATAAAAGTTGGTGTAAAGAGTAACACATCCTTAGGTTATCATACAAATTTAACCAAAAAAATATTGCCTCGAAAAATAGTGCATGTCAAATTTCCACCTATAATGCTGCGGTCCATCTTAAACTTATCATTTTCTAATTTTCCTTTCCTTTTCTTTTAACATTGTAGTGATATCGTGGCCATTGAACTACCGGCTATGGAAGTACAGCGTAATGATCTCATTGTCAAAATCAACACAGACAAGCAGCAGTTATTGGCTTTGGAGGATAAGGTGCTCAAATTGCTCTACAACTCACAAGGAAATATTTTGGATGACGAGGAGCTGGTTGAAACGCTCAATGATGCCAAGGTAAGTGCCGCTTCACACCGCTCCTTATAGACACACACCTCTAACACTATAGCTTACAGGAAACTTCATTAATTATTGCCACTCGGCTCATCGACACTGAAGAAACAGAGAAAGTCATTACGGCCACACGCGAAAAGTACCGCTCGCTAGCTTCACGTGGCGCCATACTTTACTTTGTTGTTGCCGGTTTGGCTGATGTTGATCCTATGTACCAGTATAGCCTTAAGTACTTCTCGCAAGTGTTCTGCAATGTCATACGTCAAGATCATCCGAAACAAACAATCGAAGAACGCATAAATCAATTAAAATTAGATGAGTTGAAGGCGATTTTCGAAAATGTTTCACGTGGCCTCTTCGAGAATCATAAGATTATATTTAGTTTTCTGTTAGCGACGGCAATCGAAAAACAAGAGGGTCGTATAACACAAACCGACATGAATTTTCTGACACGCGGTCGTGTGGGCGCCGTGCCTTATAAAGAGAAGCCAAGCAATATTTCACTAACAGATGAAGACTGGGAAACTTGCCTATTTTTGGAAGAAGAATTGCCAGCATATTTCAAAGGCTTTCCGGCGGCGCTAACTAAGCCTTTCTATCTGGAAATACTCAAAACCAGAGAGGTGCGATTTAGGTATATTGAAGCTAGTCTACTGAATTGATGAACTTGTTTACAGGTTTTCAACTTCACTACCTCAAGAGAACCACCAGTCGACACGTGGAACAAACGTTTAACAATTTTTCACAAACTCATGTTTATACGCGTTTTCCGACGCGAGCGCTTTCTGCTACACGTTGTACTCTACTTAACGGCCACCGTTGGTAAATACTTCACGGAAACGTCTGCGGCAGGCAGTCAACTTAAAACTGTGTATGTGGCGTGTTTAAAACTAAAGACTCGAAATTGTTTAAATTTTCTGCTTTCTTAGTTTTGCAGATACCAATAGCATCACACCTATGGTCTTCGTACTCTCTACCGGCTCCGATCCGATGGCTGCTTTCCTCAAGTTTGCCGATGAAATGAAGTACATGGATAAATTCTATTCAATCTCGCTGGGGCAAGGACAAGGACCCATTGCCGAGAGTTTGATTGAGAAGAGCCTACGTTTGGGTCACTGGGTATTCTTACAGAACTGCCATTTGGCGACATCGTGGATGCGTCAGATGGAAACTATTGTGCGCAACATCACTTTGGGCATAAGCAAGGCGCATGACGATTTCCGTTTATTCCTCTCGTCTATGCCAACAAAGAGCTTTCCTATCAGCGTGCTACAAAACTCAGTAAAACTAACAAATGAGCCACCCAAGGGCATTAAAGCCAATGTTTTGGGTGCACTCAACGATTTGGAAAGAACTTTCTTCGAAAAGCATGCGCTACATGCGAAGTGGCGTGCTATCGTCTTCGGTCTATGTATGTTTCATGCGGTCATTTTGGAACGTCGCAAATTCGGTCCACTCGGCTGGAATATTATGTACGAATTCAATGAAAGTGATCGTGATTGTGGTCTAAAAACATTGGAGTTTTTCATAAATCGTCAGAAAGTGGAAGAAATTCCGTGGGATGCAATATTTTATATAAATGGCGAAATCACATGGGGTGGACGTGTGACCGACTATTGGGATCAACGTTGTCTGAAAACCGTATTGAAAGACATTTTCGTCACCGAGAATTATCGAACCAGGCTACAAATACTCGCGCGGTGATCCCTACTATTGTGATCCACAAAGATTTACCGTTGATGAATACATACATTATGTACAGAACTTTCCAACTATTGAGGATCCCGAGATCTTTGGCATGAATCAAAATGCAAATATTGTATTTCAGACGAAGGAAACGAATTTTTTTATTAGCACACTGTTGTTGGGACAGCCACGCGCAGCGGCCGATGAAGGACAAGCTGAGGAAAATGAGACGGCGTTGGATGTCATTCGTTATATACAAAGCGTGCTGCTGACGAAGATAAAGCGAGATGAACTACACGAATCACTGACAGTAGTAAGTTAATTTTTAGAAGAAACAGGAAGTAAGAGTATTGATGCTTATAGTTTATCAAAGTACAACGCAACATTTTCAAATACTACTAATTTTCTTTTCAAACATTTCAGTTGGACGCCAAGGGTCAATTACCCTCCCTGACCACGGTGTTGGTGCAAGAGATTGATCGTTATAATATTAGCTTGAAAGTGGTACACGACAGTCTCATAAATCTCGCTAAAGCTATTAAAGGTCTTGTCGTGATGTCCGAACAATTGGAGGAAGTCTTCAAGGCTCTGCTCACCAATGTAGTGCCCAATTTATGGGCTAAGAAAAGCTTTCTCTCCATCAAGCCACTACCAAATTACATCACAGATTTTCAGCGTCGCATTGAATTCATACAAAATTGGGCACGTAATGGTGGACCACGTTCATATTGGATTAGCGGTTTCTACTTTCCACAATCTTTTCTCACCGGTTTACTGCAGACGCATGCGCGTAAACGTGTGCTGCCCATTGATTCACTGAAGATCGACTTTAAAGTCTTCGATTGGGTTATCATACAGCAGGCGGTGTTTGAGCGCCGCGTTAGCGGAAAGGATGTGAGTCGAAAGATATCTAAAACTATAAGAATTTTGAAAATTTTCTTTAAACTAATAATTCTCTCTCTCTCTCTCTCTCTGTTAGTTCGAAGCACTTTATGGCTCGCTACCTGAATCGACTGAAGCTGGCGTCAATGTGCATGGTATATTTATTGAGGCAGCACGTTGGGACTCGCAAAAGGGTGGTCTCTGGGATGCCGAACATGGCGAACTCTTTAGCCGTTTACCAGTTGTACGTTTTATACCCTGCCTATCCCTAACACCAGGTGATCGTTATGATGCGCCACTCTATAAGACCCAAGCACGTTCTGGTGTACTCTCAACAACTGGCCATTCTACCAATTTTATACTCTCCATATTATTGGAGAGCCGTAGTCCACCTGATTTCTGGATATTACGCGGCACCGCATTGGTTTCGGGCGTTGCAGATAATATTTCATGAATATGCTATGTTGATTTTCATATGATTTCATTATATTATATAATAAAAAAAAAACTTAAATGAGTAATATTTTCGTATTTATTAGGAACAAAATATGGTGAACATTAAGAAGAATTGGGGCCCTATTCTGTCTCTACTCGATTCGAAAAAAAATTTACTCGAATTCGGATACAGAATAGGGCCCGTAGTTTACTTCCGCTTTAAAGAATTTAAACGATTTTTATCTCCCTTGCTCTTTGGTAGCTACGCTCTCCTTCTCATTTAATCCTCCTTCATATCAATGGCATTACCATTTTCAGCTGAAGATCGATTGGTTGTGCCATCGAGCTCATCCATTATGCGTTGCAATTGGATTTCATCGTCTGGATCAATTGGCGCTACGAATATATCGCGCACAGCACGAAATTTTCCGGCATTAAAAAGATGTTCATTCTCCAAACGGAAGTAATTCCAGACATAACGTCTAAAGAAATGTATACATACATATAAGTATATATAGTAAGTATTTTCCAAGTACACGGGGTATATAATGTGAAATTACCTAAACATTTCCAGTCCACTGGCTATTGAATTGCTATGGAAAACAGTCATATAGCCCTGCTGATATATGTACAGCTTAAGAGCCCAAAATATGCGAGAAAAAAAGTTCTCAATTATGGCAAAGTAATAGAAGCCCTAAAATACAAAGTTTTTAAAATTAATTTAATTTAGTCAGCATAACCCGTTACATTGGCGAAAAACCTCCTGGAATCCTTGCATATACATATACTAATAGTTGATAATAATACTTGCCAAAGAAGTTTCTCACCTCAACAAAAAATTAGAGGAGTTTTCGGAAAGCATTATTGGGATCAGTTAGTTTTTAATTATGTATAATGTGCTAAAAAAATTTTAAATTCCTTCAAATTGACAGATTTAGCTGGATTATATGAACATATATATTATATATGTGAGGTTACATCCACCTACTCAAACGAACAAATAGACAACATTCCGAAATATCAAAGGATTGACTAAAGATAAATAAAATGTAAACAAAAAGGCTTATTGACCTCTGCTAAATGTAAATAAAGATTGTTGACAAACAAAAATCACTAACCCCCAATGTAGACAAAGGTTCTTGACGTGGATAATTGTAAAGTTGCAGACTTGACTATATGTAAACATAAGGTTCATTGACCTCATATAATGTAAACAAAGGGTCACTGACCCAAAATGTAAACAAAGGTTCTTAACCCGGCTAAATATTATATAAATGATGGCTGTTGACTTGGCTAAATGTTAACAACATCAGTGATCTCAGGCAAATGTAAACAAAAGGTCAATGACCTGATAAAATGTAAGCAAAAGGGTCACTGACCCCAAATGTAAACAAAGGTTGTTCGCTTGGCTAAATATAAAAAAGGATCATTGACCTCATAGTATGTATACAAAAAGATCCTTGACCCAATAAAATGTAAACGAAACTGGAACTTGGCACAAGAGATCGCAGTAACAAGTGGCATCTGCGCAGCAAACATTAAAAAAATGGGCGTGACTCCACCCTATAATGGGTTTAATGTACATATCTCCTAAACCGCTTAAGCTATAATAACCAGATTCGTTCCGGACACTGTCAAATTGATGAAATCGGAATATAACTCCGTCCCATATAACGGTACTGTTGAAAACAACTAAAAAATCAATACATAAATACAACAGAGACATAAAATTGGAATTTATGAGACAGCTTTATTAGTGCGGATATCAAAATTGGATGAAGGGAGTGGCACTGCCCACATTTAGGTGGAATCACATACCTCGGAACCTGCTCTACCGATTTCAAGCAAATTTAGTATATAACATTCAAGCCATAATAACATTGAAGCTGTTATAACCAATTTCGTTCAGAACAAACTACTTAAGCAGCCCAACCGACGCTATAAAACTGGATGGAATTGGGTTGTAAGCCCACTCACACTCCTTATAAAGGTTCCGCTAAAAACAGCTAAAAGGTCGATAAATCAATGGACTTCATAGGAGCCGGGCTCAAAAATGGACGATGGGCACCGCCATATTTTAGGATCTGCTCTACCGATATCGACCAAATTCGGTATGTAGATAATGTTACCTCAACATGCCTATGTTACGGTGCGAAATGGAAGAAATCGGACTACAACTACACCTATGCAAAACAATGAATAATGAATATATCGGGATAAAACTTGACCTTGTATAACCTATAGACCTTAAGGAACTATAAATATTTCCCTGGCTTTAACAAGTATATTTCTCCCACTCACCGCCGGATAAAGTATTTGATCACGCAGAAAAATATTTTCTCCACTAAATTTCTTGAAGACACCAAAATCCATAATCATATCCCAAACGAGAGTATAAACAGTTTGCATGACGTTCGATATTATAAAGAACCACACAAAGGGGTTGTCAAAGAAATATTCATAAGAGTCTAAAAAGGTCAAAATTTGGTCAAAACAAGAGTGTACTTGACGCTATCTCCTTGTACTTACTGCGAGTGCCAGCCATGAGATAACCGAACAATGCCACAAGAAATGACATCGAATACTTGCCCGCATTCACGATGAATGGGAAAACTTTGCGGGTGTCATGATAGCGCCTTAAACACTGAGCGAAACGAAACCAAGCAGGAAGTACCAAAACTGCTGGGAAAAGTAGCTGATTCCGCGCCAAACACGCAGGCGGGTCAGAAGCATTGTTCAAATCGAAATTGGTGCAATAGAAACAGACCGTGTATGCATAATCCACCAGACAATAAGCGAGAGAGTTCAGCTGATCGCCCAACCAAAATTCAGCGAAACCCACATGGAAAAATGGGGCACACATAACGCGACCCTGGCGGTGGATAAAGCCTTTGAGATATGTGAAAGATGTGATTAATGCTAAATTCGATGGATACCATGACTTTTAAGAACCATTTGCGTGCAGAATAATTCATAATCGGTAAAGGATTTATAAGAAGTGCGACCATTGTGATGAGCAGCGTCAAGGGGAAGACAAAGCGTGGTGTATGCAAATATGACGAGTGTATGAATGCAATCATGGCAATCGTAATGAGTACCGCTAAGGCGACAGCCATTTCCATGACATGCGCTGCAGTCAGATACTGACGTGGATCCAATTCGAAAATGAGTACGTGATTAACACCAACTTTGCGCCAACCATATATATTAACGCTAATTAAAGCAAGGTAAATAGCTATGGAGTAGGGCGCACGAAAGAGGCGAATACAGGCTTCCAAATTTGTCGCATCCAAATCCGTCATATAAACTGAAAGTAATTTGCTGGTGAGTAGCTCACTACGTTGGATGCACACAAACAAACACTCACGTGATATACCCAGTGCTGAGAACAATACCACTAGAGCGCCCAAATAAAGGCCAACACGGAATGAGGTCCAAGGATGGTGTACATCCTCAAGCGGTGGTACACGTAAACGCTTCATGGCACGCTGCCGATCACCATTCTCCAAATAGTTGGTTACTACATCCTCGGTGTCGTGTATTAAATTCATTATCTCACGATTGGTGAAGAAGAATGCGTTATCTACATTTGAATGAAACCACTCCTTGCCTTTGCTATTGCGCAGTAACTGAAAGTGAACGTGGCGGGAATAGTTGCGAGTTCGGTATAGTAATATCTACAAACTGGTACAGACCTTATCGTGCTTCTTTAAGATCTTTCTAAAACCTGTGTGATTCAACGATTGATAGTTCTGCAACAGCACCAGGCTGAGATACAATTCACTAAAGGCGAAGCGATATTCTCTTTTCTTCTTCTTTGATAGCACCGTTAAGAGGTCTGGTACTGAGACACGGCCACGTTGCTCTGCGTCATTTAACGATCTCTTCACTTCACTTATTAAGGCGACGTGCTTGCGCTTTGCTTCAGCTAACTTTTCAGCAAAGAATGTATTGACCTTTTGCAGTTCCATGTCGCAGCGATCGAAGAATTTATCATCGAAAACTGCTTGATATGACTGTATGGCACGTAACTCTGATTGATCGGTGGGCGCATTGTCAACAGCTATTAAGAGCATTTCTTTCAATTGCTAGAATTTAGGTTATTATGGGATGGTGTATTATGTTCAGCTGTTACTGACCTCGTAGTTGATGTACTGACTGCGCCATTCCGGTGTCAAAACTGCAGAAAGTCTCTCCGTGAATCTCATTTTTTTTCAAATAATAATTAGTGATGTGTGAAAAATGTTAAGCGATAATATCAAAATACTTTTTTGAGTGATTTCAAAAACTTTTCAAAAGTTTATGTGAGAGTTTTATAAACGAAGCACTTTTTCAATCTCTATTAAGTTTAATATTTAGTTTTGAGGATCACTTTTGTGACCACTAAAAAAAATGCAACCAAAATCGATACCAATTTTCAATTTTACTAGTCCACAATATCACACTAAATAGAACAAGGCGATTATTTTTGCCATTATAGGAGCGTAAAATTCCAAAATATTTTATATATTTGACTAAAAATGACACTCAAATATATCCCAAGAACCACATTGGCCACGTAACATTCTCATATTTCCACCTGACTTTGACATTAAAATACATACATATATCTCATGATCAACAAAACTTTAGAAGCGTTACCTCTAAAATAAAGTTCAGTTTCTTGATGTTGATCGGTCAGTTTGAATAGCAACTACATACTATAGCTGTCCGATCTGGACAGTTCGGAGTTTGTGGTATTGTTTTGGACAATATTATATGCCCAATTTCTTGAATATATATCGATAATGAAAAAGTTTTGCATGCACTGTATTCCGCTCGTGCAGTTTGTAGAATAACTATAACCTATACCCAGAGAACGTCTATCATTATGATAATTTGTTATATAAATATATAAGTATGAATATATCTAAGACAAAAAATAATTTAAAAAAGGCTTTATTTTTTGGTGGCATTACCTACGAACAAATGCTCTGAAATCATTGGACCGTAATTTAATTTTGGAAATGTATTCAATTGTATCGTATTAATAAATATATGTACACAAATGGAAGAACTGAACTTGAATGTGGTTTCATACGAATACACATGTTTGCATATAAACGTATAAACAATATCTCAAGAAATGGATCAAAAAGATCATGCGAACATACATATTTGTACGTCTGTTAGAGCAATATATAGTTTTGAGACAAATTTTTAAGAAACGCGCTGCTCTGTTCAAGCAAAATGTTAAAATTTCTGCTGCAGAGCTGGCTGTGGTGAAACTGGACCATCTAACGAAATAAAGAACCGAGAGATTAGCCAAAAAGTATCAAGCTTTTCACGATCTCCGCGCCGTTTTGCATGCCTTCCGCTCTATTTGATAGACGTTCTATAACTATACCCTTACGATATCGGCTGTGCCATGTGCAAAATTTCTCAATAACTGAGGGACTAGTAAGCTTATATAAAGACTCAGCTCAGCTCTTTTCGCTTATCATTTATACTCATATATACTTCATAGGATCTGGGCGTTAAAAACTTCGTAGCAAACTTAATATGTCCCTTATAAAGCGCCATAACTAAGCACTAAATTAAGAGATAAAATTGTAATTGAACACAGGGGACGCAGTAGCAAATTGCTCCTGTGAGCAAAGAGCACAGCACACCAGCACAAATATTATAAGAGCTCCTACCGACAGTGTGAAAATAGATGAAATCGGATGATAACCCCGTTCGGGTCGATTCAACTAACAATCATCGTGTTTTGCAAACAGCAGCAAAATAACTATGCCTGTCCAAGATTAAAATATCACAGCTAAATTTTTCAAAAAGAAAAAACAATAATTTCAATGGCATTTCATTTTTCGAAAACCATAGAAACTGCGGCTTTGAAATTAATTTATGTTCTTTTCTTTTATTATTTTATTTTGAAAATATAAAAAATATGTATACAAATTTATAAAATTAAAATAAAGATAAAGTATTTATAATTTGGCCTGGCGTTTTTTTTTAATTCAAGTATGTATATATTTTAGGGGTATAGCTAAGTCCTCATTAGTTTATATTGTTATTAATTTCTTTTAATTATTAATTCAGAATGTATAAGTAAAGCTCAATAAGTCAATTTGATTACTAATTTGGCCATTAAAAATATTCCATATTGATAATCAGTGGCGAATAAAAGTGTTAAAACATTTACACAGACCCATAACCAGGGTTGCGAATTTTTTATGCAAATTTTCAAAATTGAAAGACTAGTTTTTATGTAATAACAACATCGGTATTAAGAAATAAAACTTCAATTTTTATTTCAAGATAAAACAAAATTAGCTGAAGAAGCTGAAGGCCTTCAAAAAAAGTGCTTATGAAAAGTGTTTCAAGGACTAGAAAAATCGTTGGCTTGAGTGTATTACATCTACATTTTGCGTATTATTTACAATTTCCGGGTGCTTTTTTGTCACAATCTACATATATTTTCGACAAAAGGGGAAATTACGTTAAAATAATTATAATACAAATATTTATTAAATAATAATAATAATAAATAATAGTATATGTCTATATGTTTATCTGTAGGAAAATTAGCTTCTAACCAGGATTGCAAAAAATACATTAAACAGACATTTGAATTATTGTTTAATAAATTTTTTTTATTATGTGGGCCCAATATGCCAAATACCAGATTTAAAAATTAAAATAATCTTTTATTCTTAAAATCGGATTAATAATTAAACATGAAAATTGCAATCCTAAATAGCGTAAATAAATAATCCTAAATTTTTTTAATTAAAATTTGCAGCACTGTTTACGGTGATTATAAAATTTTCAAAATGTCGAATATGGTTAATCATAATCCATTCAGGAAATACTTTTCTTAACTATACATATGTACATATACTTGTATTTCTCATATACAATTGAACTTCCATAACTCGAATCCCCATAAAATTCGAGTTAGAGACACTTCGACACTTGTGGAAGCAATTTGTATCAAATTTGACTTCTATCTTCGAGTTGTAGAAGTTCAAGTTATGGAAGTTCAACTGTACCATGTTTATTTATTTTCCTCCATTTGGTTATTTTAATTAAAATTTAGTTTAATTTAACTATAATTTATTTTATTTAAATTTATTGGTATAATGGATTGTGTAAAACATTTCTAATCATTCATAGATGAGCCAGCCATCGAAGACAATCTTATTTAAACACATGCGTTGACTTTTCATTAACTGCACCTGTGGCCACGCATACCTTACCAATGAAAATTTTCAAAAGTTGTGCATATTTGACATTTTGCAGTATAGAATTTTATTATTTAAAAATAATTTAATTACATGTTACTTAAAAAAATATTAAAAAATAACAACAAAACACATTCAGTTATAGACAAAATCATTTGAAAGCTAGTGAGGTCGAAATAAGAGACTGACATACGATGAAAAAATATTATTTTTTAATTAAATTTCATTTACACTATAATTAAAACTGATGTTTTCTTTTATTTTATTTTTTTAAATTAAATACGAAGTTTAATCTTTCATTAATTATTACTATTAAAACAATGAAATTGTCCGCTTTTGTCTAAGCACAGAAAGGCTATTTTGTGTTTTACTCATTAAACGTAATAAATTATAAGCTATAATTATAATTAGATAATATAATTTAGTTTACTTATGCTTACTAAAAACATAAAAAAGCAAGAATTGAAGAAAATCCGAACGAACGAAAAAGTCTGAAGAAAAATTAAAGAAAGTATAGTGGTAAGTTTCGCGTGGCCACAAGTGTAATTAGTACATGCTCCCACCAGTTAATGCAAAGTATATTTAATGGTTTCGGCCCATACTACTTATATATCACAACTGAGTTTACAAAGCTTAAGCTCACCTTATCATAGCAAACAACCGCATCAATTAATGACATCAGCGCCATCTACTGCAACTTTAGGTGTGATTTGTTTCAATACAATTTTGTTACAACCGACCGATTTACCGATTTAATTTGTTGTTAATTTTTATTAGCACTTTTAATTTACACACAAAACACTTGCACTTATTTAAACACGAACTCTCTGCTTTCTTTGGCTCTTCCTTTATAATATGAGCCAATATTTCACACACTCTCATTCAACTAAACTTCAAGCACTTGCCTTCGCGGCCATTTTGAATGCACTTGTGGCTTCACTTTTCTGCCGCACATACACTTTGAATAACCTCGGCATATTTTGCATTTTAAGCAAGCACTTTTATTTATTACACTTTACACATGCCACACACAACACTTTAAACACTAAAACACTACATTTATTACATTAGATTATTTTATCACAATTACAAATTAGATTTTCACTTTGATCACATTTTCACAACCGCACGCTCGAACTTCAAATCGAATACTGAAGGTTCGTGCATTCACTGGAATGGTCCTTTTGGAAGTTTGTTTTTGGAAGTAGTACAGTGGCCTCCGCGCGGATGTGCTCTCTTTGTCGTTAACACTTTTCTCGATTTCCGTCTAAACCGGAAAATGAAAAAGCGAATATTATCGATAAATTACAAATAAAAATCCTAAACTTTTTAACAAAATTTGAATGCAAATTATTATAAAGTAGAATGTTGGGTTTTAATAAAAATATTAAGGAATCATTAAAATTTAGGAAAAAAATTATTAATATTATAAATTATCATCTATAAATACTAAAAAATTATTAATTTTAATACAAAAATCTGAATCGTTTTTTGATGATCTAGGTTGCAAATAATGTATTGAAAAAATAACTGAAATAACACATACAATACATACATTATCCCAATATGTATGTAACACACAGAAGAAAACTCGACAACCTTGTAAAATGTACGTACAGGGAAATTATTTATTGCTCCTATAGCCGGACAAAAACACTGTGACGATGGGTATTCGATTATGAAAAATTTCACTGAATATAAATAATAAGAGTACGCTCAGTGTTCGTTGATTTATCCATATGTACGCGAACTCCTTAGTCCATCTGTCTATAACCGTACTGCAGTAACTAATCTCTTATTTGTTGAATATCGCTTTTTCGCTTTCTCTGCAAGAAACTCTGAAAATTTTAGGGATTTTTTTTCGTTGACAACATTGTTAAAAATGATTTTCATCTATTGTGAATGAAATACAAGCAACCCTGACAGTAACATATGTATGATGCACAAAAATAATGTGTTGATATGCTTTTGTAATAAAAAATGGTTTGGTAAAAATTGGTCGGCTAACAACCGTAATGTTTATCTTCTATCAATATATATATAAAAAGGACAATGAGCTGTTTATGAGAGTTTCTGTGCTCACCTACAAAGGATTACAATTAAGATCTTTCAAGGAAAACTATTTAGTTGGAAAGATATCTTCATTAATAATGTTTTTAATTTTCCATTCTGAAATCAAATTTTAAATTTTTTAAACCAAATTATTTTAAGTCAAAATTTTATTTCACAACAATTAAAATTAAAAATTGGAAAATATAGTAGTACCGACTAGTAATAATCTGAAATCAAGCAGTAATCGATGTTTTTCGAGATTTCCGGAATAATTGAAAACTGCAACAAGTAAAAATCTTTAAGGACATGACTGTTCAACTTCCAATGGCCAAAACTTTCCAAGCACATCAAACGAATAGCAGATCGGCAATCGGAAAGACTCATCTCAATACAATATGGCTGCAAAGGCAATCGTTAACAGTTGAGTGCTCCTTTAAAATATGAGGAACGTAAAGTGAGTGAAAAATAAGTTAAGCCAATATTCATAATTAGTATTAAATAAATACGTTTATTTTCATTTTGGCAAAGAATTCCATTAAGAAAATGGAAATGCAGCTTTGTGAATGAATTGAGTGAATTCAGCGCAAAGCTAAAAGTTTTGATAGGTGGCGCTAAAAAACTGCACATTTTTTAAACTTCCAGGCACTTGAGTATGGGCAAAGCTCAGTTACCACAATCCTTAATAGTAAAATAGCACGGATATTTTTTCAATGTTGTTGAAACTTTTGTTCAATTTCCGTGTATACCGGAAAATAAAAACATGAATTATCGATAATTTTTAAACACTTTAACAACATATGTAAAATTATTAGTTTAAAAATATGGAATCAAGGTGAAACCGTATCGTTTTAAGTTTGTTATATTTGTCCATATGTACATATGTATGTTGAATTTTCAAAGCATAAGCTTTCATTTATTACACTTTTCAAATAGAACACACACAAACATTACTATTTTTTATAACTACGACACCGATGTATTGGAGAACCTCATAAAATTTCACATTCGGCTGATGACAGTAAGAAATGAATGTAACATATTTCTAATTAAATCATTGAAGCAGTAGCTCCTATTTTACATTTAAGGATTGTAGTAACTAAGCTTTGCCCATACCCAAGTTCCTTGAAGATTAAAAAGATGTGCAGCTTCTTTGCGCCACCTATCAAAACTTTTAGCTTTGCGCTGAATTCACTCAATTCATTCAGAAAGCTGCATTTCCATTTTCTTTATGGTATTGCATTGAGTTCACTCTTCCAATTGCCGATCCGCTATTCGTTTGATGTGCTTGGAAGGTTTTGGCAATTGGAAGTTGAACAGTCATGTCCTTGAAGAGTTTTACTTGTTGCAGTTTTCTTAAGCCCGAAAACTCGAAAAATGTCGATAACTGCTTTATTTCAGATTATTACTAGTCGTTGTTGCAAATATTTCAATTAAAAATTTTGCGTTATATGTTAGATTTTCCAATTTTAGTTCTAATTGTTGTGAAATTAAATTTTGATCTAAAATATTTCGGTACAAAAATTGAAAATTTTATTTTTTAATTGCAAAATCTGAATGGAAAATTCAAAACCTAATTCATGAAGATGTCTTGCCAAATAAAATAGTTTTTTTTTGAAAGATCTTGACTTTAATCGCTTGTATGACAGCTACATACATATATGTTCCCGTAGTGGCCCGATATCGGCGGTTCCAAAAAATGACCATTTCTTGCGGAGAA
Source organism: Bactrocera neohumeralis (assembly GCF_024586455.1). NCBI lineage: Eukaryota > Metazoa > Arthropoda > Insecta > Diptera > Tephritidae > Bactrocera > Bactrocera neohumeralis. The sequence continues at coordinate 25,749,052 of NC_065922.1, forward strand.
AACAATTCCTAGCGATTTCTCATACACTAAGGGACAAGTTCGCGTATACACAGACAGACGGACTTGGCTAAATCAACGAGCACTGTGCATACCTTGTTTATTTATATATAGGAACTGTCAACATATGGTTATGGCAAAAGAGTGTGCTTATTTATTCTTATAATCCGAAGCTGCACCGCAGAACTACATATATAACTATTGAATAAATAAATGCGAGCCAATGGTAGCCATAATCAATGACAATTATCTCATTAGTTTCCGTTAAGGCACCGCGAACCAGACGTTGCCAGCTCAAGTCAGTTTCTTTGACGTGATCATTTTGCACATTGTTCTTAAAAAAACTGTCGCGGAACGACACATATTAATAAGAATTAAAAAAACGGGTACTACGAATTGTACACATTTTTCTTTACAGATTTTATGAAATCTTATCAGAAATAACTGGAACGAAATATTACCAAAATAGTGTCCCTGTCCGGTATTTGAATGTTTTCATGTCCGGCTATAGGAATGGATTTTATATGAAAATATTAATGAAAACGTCGTGTTCCTGAAATTTGTCCGGTCAGTCCGTAATGGGGAATTTCAGTGTGCGTACATTTTATAAGGTTTTCGACGTTTACTTCTGGGTGTTACAAACTTTTTGGCAAAGCTTATGGTAGTTACCTTGTTCAGGGTATAAAGATAGTGTATATGTTATTTCAACTATCAATGCATTATTTTCAACCCAGATCATTGGTAATGATTTGGAATTTTGTATTAAAATTAATCATTTTTTAGTATTTATAGTTGATAGTTTTTAATATTAATAACTTTTTTCATAAATTTTACTGATTCCGTATTATTTTCATTAAATACCAAATTCCAGTTTATAATAATTTACATTTAAATTTTGTTAAAAAATTTAGAATTTTTATTTTGTAATTTATCGATAATATTCGCTTTTTCATTTTCCGGTTTAGACGGAAATCGAGAAAAGTGTTAACGACAAAGAGAGCACATCCGCGCGGAGGCCACTGTACTACTTCCAAAAACCAAACTTCCAGAAGGACCATTCCAGTGAATGCACGAACCTTCAGTATTCGATTTGAAGTTCGAGCGTGCGGTTGTGAAAATGTGATCAAAGTGAAAATCTAATTTGTAATTGTGATAAAATTATCTAATATAATAAATGTAGTGTTTTAGTGTTTAAAGTGTTGTGTGTGGCATGTGTAAAGTGTAATAAATAAAAGTGCTTGCTTAAAATGCAAAATATGCCGAGGTTATTCAAAGTGTATGTGCGGCAGAAAAGTGAAGCCACAAGTGCATTCAAAATGGCCGCGAAGGCAGTGCTTTTAGTTGAATGAGTGAGTGCGTGAAATATTGGCTCATATTATAAAGGAAGAGCCAAAGAAAGCAGAGAGTTCGTGTTTAAATAAGTGCAAGTGTTTTGTGTGTAAATTAAAAGTGCTAATAAAAATTAACATCAAATTAAATCGGTAAATCGGTCGGTTCTAACAAAATTGTATGGAAATAAAGTTGCAGTAGAGGGCGCTGATGTCATTAATTGATGCGGTTGTTTGCTATGATAAGGTGAGCTTTATAAGTAGTATGAGCCGAAACCATTAAATATACTTTGCATTAACTGGTGGGAGCATGTACTAATTACACTTGTGGCCACGCGAAACTTACCACTATACTTTCTTTAATTTTTCTTCAGACTTTTTCGTTCGTTCTGGATTTTCTTAAATTTTGTTTTTTTTTTATGTTTTTAGTAAGCATAAGTAAACTAAATTATATTATCTAATTATAATTATAGTTTTTAATTTATTACGTTTAATGGGTAAAACACAAAATAGCTTTTCTGTGCTTATACAAAAGCGGGCGATTTTACTGTTTTTAAAGTAATAACTAAACTTCGTATTTCATTAAAAAAAAAATAACAGAGAATATTAAATTTAATTATATATAATAAGAAGACGTATCAACTTTAATTCTATATAAATAAAAAAAATAAAACATATTATTTATTCATCGCATGTCAATTTATTATATTCCGATCTCATTTTGTAAAGCCCACTAACTTTCAAAAGATCTTGTCTATAACTGAATGTGGTTTGATTTTAATTTTTAATATTTTTGGTAAATAACATGTCATTAAATTATTTTTAAATAAAAAAATTCTATACCGCAAAAAGTACCGCTATTAGGTGTTGAAAAATTTGAATGGTAAAGTGTGCGTGGCCACAGGTGTAGTTAATGAAAAGTCAAGGCGTGTGTTTAAATAAGATTGTCTTCGATGGCTGGCTTACCCATGAATTATTAGAGTTGTCTCACACCATCCATTATACCAATAATTAAAACAAAAATAACTAAATTTTAATTAAAATAACCAAATGGAGATGATAAATATAGGTAGTAAGGTTGAACTTCCATAACTTGAACTCATGAATTGGCAACAGAAATCAAATTTGATACAAATTATAACCAAAAATCGCCCAAATCCAACCAAAACTGTTCAAGTCCCTAGGTACCAAATGTGTAGACCCCGGTACATACAGTTGACTTTTGACCGAAAATATCGGTCAATGTTTGAGATATAAAATTGAAATTTAGACTGAAATCTTTCCTGACAATAGTGATTCTGTCTACCGAAGATGGGTTGAATCGGGTCAATAATTCCCTGAGCCCAAATATACCTAATATTATATAAAGACTTTCGAACTTCCAGGTGACTTCATACTGAATATATTGGTCAATATTCTTGATCGTTGCAAGTTGCAAGAGTGAAAAATGTTCAGTTGCACCCGAACTTAGCCATTCCTTACTTGTTAATTTTGACTTTATCGATATTATTATGTAAAATAAGGATGTTTTCATGTGTTAAATGTATTAAGACCTAAAACTATTTATATATATTTCAATTAATTTTCAATTTTAATAATTTTACAATAACATTGAATGTCTAAAGACCTATTTAAGAACAAGTTCAAAAAAAATATTATAATACATTTGTTTTTGATAATCATGACTTTTTATGCTTACTCAATTCATATATTAATTAATTAATTATTTTTTAATACTATACAACATTGACAACCTGTTTAGAATCACTTTGAATTTTCAGTTTAACACGACCTTTCCAACTGTGTTCAGATTTAGCAGGGGGTTCAGTAATAGGCGCAAAAGAACCACGATAGGGCTGTTCAATAACTGTAATTGAAATATCACGGACAGCACGAAACCGGCCACAATTGTTGAGATGCTCATTCTCCAAACGAATGAAATTCCACAGGAAACGACTAAGGGAAAAATACTCTCAAATAAAGTACGGTATAAATGTATTGTAATGACCCTTTACCGTATTGCTTCCAATATATCCGCTATAGGTGCCATGACCCTTTGGCTGACCACATTTGATGCGTCCAACACGAATACATATGCCCACAGATAACGCAGCAAAAGATTTTCCACAATCAGGCAGTAGTAGAAACTCTGGAAAGTTGAACGTTAAGAAATATTTCGGCTTAAAGACAAATAATAGTTGCCGGATCCTCCTATTTCATTTGAAATATACTAACCGGTTTGTAGAGAATTTGCGCACGTAAATATTTATGGTCGCCGCAATCCGCACTGAAGATACCCCAATCTCTTAGAAAGTCCCACGCTAAACCATATGTTGATGAAACGATGGCCGCTAATATCCAGAACCAGATAAATGGATTGTCCAATCGGCTGTTGTAAGAAGCTTTCAGAAAAAATAGATGTTTTTAATTACTGTTCATGTCGCCACCAAATATATCGCATGCATTAGATTAATATATCGCCTATCACCCCCTATAACCACTATTCTTCACGAATCAGATTTACTTCCTTACCTTCGTAGTTTCTCGCCATGAAATCGAAAAACACCACAAAAAAACTAGTTGAATATTTGCCGGCATTGATTAGATGCTTCTTAGCGTTTTCAGGTTCATCATGATAGCGGCGTAAACATTGTGCGAAACGAAACCAAGCAGGCAACACGCGTATCAACGCCGTATAACGTTGTTTTATGTGACAAGTAGTCGGCTCCTTGGCATGATACCAATCGAACGGTGTCGTGTAGTAGCATATAATGTGACTATAATCAACGAACAGTGCTACGAGTGAATTGAACTGATCTGCCAACCAGAAGTCCACGAAGACGACTCGGAAGAAAGGCGCACAAGCAATGCGACCCTTAAAGATGATAAAAAAGCAAACACAATTGGATTAAAATTTATTATTATATAGGTATATGGGGTCTTAACACACTTACCAAATAGCGCAGCAGCCACATGCGCGATTTATAATGAAATATGCGTATTGGATTGATGAGAAAGACAATCATTATTATTGGCATAGCCAGCGGAAACACATACGGTGGCATGCCAAGGTACTGGGAATGTAGGAAAGCGAGTGTCAGCAGTGATAATATACAACCGAATACAACGGCGATCTCCAGAATTTGTACAGCTGCCAAAAAGTTTCGAGGATTCAATTCGAATATCAACACATGATTGATACCCACATAGCGCCAAACATAGAAATTCAAACTGAGCAGTCCCAGAAAGAAAATCATCGTAAAAGGACCACGGAAAAGTAACACACATGTTACCACATCCACGTCGATGACCTTCATTGTGACTGGCAAGAAAAATGTAGAAATTAATGATAATCAGTGAAATTTCTGCAAAAATTTGACTGGAGAGGTTGCATAAATTCGAACTCGCAGCTTAGGAAAGTTTTTTCTCAATGGAACGTCTTAAATGTTGGCTAGAAAGTTGATTAGGTAGACTTTTTTTTGTTTTGATAATCTGCCAAAGTAATGTTTTCGAACTAATAGGAGAGAACTGGTAAAAAATTTCATCTTTGCTTAGGGTTTTAAGTGGCCATTAACTGGTCTAAGCCTAAGTCTAAGTTCGAGTGCAACAGAACATTTCAAACACTTGCAACTTGCCAGGATTAAAGCCTGGGAAATTCTTTCGGGTGCACAAGCTTTGTAAGTTATATATATTAGGGTCTAGGGCAAGTTTTCACCCAATTTTATCCATTTTAGGAGCAAAGATGACCCCGATTTCGTTTGAACCATAGGAATGTCAAGGTAATATTATATACCATATTTTTTGGATATCAGTCGAGTAGGTCCTGAGATGTGGGTTTTCAACGAATTGTGCCACCCTTATAGTTCATTTTTAACCCCGGCTCCTATAAAGTCCTCTCGTATTTTCCCAGGTATAAAATTTAATGCCTCTGGCGTATTTATTTATTGGTTTACCTCGCTTTTAATAGTTTTTAAGGGAACATTTATATGGTGAAGACGGGATTAACACCTATTTTCATCGATTTAAAGGTGCTTAAGTGATTCGTGCTGAGTGAATTTGGATATTGTACCTTAAGTGGTTCAGATATATATATTAAACCTTAAAGAGGGTGGGACCAAACCGATTTTTTCAAAATTTTTAGCCCCCAAGTGCTCCTTGCCGCAGCGTTCCCCTGTGCCAAATTTTATATCTTAATTTAGTGCTTAGTTATGGCACTTTATAGATTGTGGTTTAATGACGTCTTGTGGACATCCCTGTGGTTTGACTACAAGCATCTACGAAGTCGTCTTCACTTTTTGCCAAGCAACACCAGTACCAATTTTCATTTAGATATCTTAATTTTTACTCAAGTTATCGCTTGGACGAACAAAGAGACGGACGGACAGACAGTTATTCAAATTTCAACTCTTCTCATCCTGACAACCGTTCGCTGAACAAAACTATTATACTCTGTAACAACATGTTGCATTAGTATAAAAAGAAAGCTGAAAACGATTAGTAGCGACCGCTCACAGCACGCCAATAACACTCACACGATAAAACGACCAGGATAGCGAGTATAATAAGTGCACCCAGAGAAAAGCCTGTACGAAACGAAGTCCATGGATGAGATTTGTCAGCGAGCGGCGGCACACGAAGTCGCTCCATAGCTTTGTGACGATTACCATGCTCCAGATTAAATGTCATTATGTCCTCGATTTTTTTCAAAAGTACTTTTGTTTCACGATTCGTATAAAATACCGCTTTATCCACCGTCCCGGTCAAATAGTGATAGCCGGCTCTGCCACTAATGCGCTACAAGGTGTGTTATTAAAAGAACAGACATTTAGTATGAAAATTCTTCTACTTTACCTTATCGTACTTCTTGAGCATCTTACGAAAGCCGGTATAATTCAAAATCTGATAGTTGCGCAAGAGTATCGCGTTCAAGTAGAGCTCACTAAAGGCCGCCTTGAAGTCGTGCGTCGCGTGTCGCGTCAATATTCTCGTCATGTCGATCGTTTGTCGATATTGACGATTTTTAATGCGTATCGATGGACGCGCCAACAACTCCGTGCCGGCCGTCTCTTCGGCCAACTTCATCTCATCGCGTAGTAATGTGTACTTATGAATGATCTCGGCCAATTTGGCTTCGTAGAATAAATTGATTTTCTCCAACTCTTTATCGCAAACTTCAAAGAATTTTTGCTGAAACTGTGTAAAATGTTCCGTTAGCTCGGCGCTGTTGGCGGTTGGCGCATTCTCAACCGCTTCGAGTATCATTTGCTTCATGAACTGCATAAGTATATACATAAGTAGGGGTAAAGAGGGGTGTAGTATTGAGTGAAAGCAGCTGAATTTTTTAGGTTAGTTTCAATGAGTGTCCAGACTTACGCCATAATCGATGTATTGTGTACGCCATTCGGGTGTTAGATGCGATTGTAGATTTTGTTGAAATTTCATTTAGAGCGCCTTTCGTTCTGCTTACCGTTATATGAAAAGTTGCTTGCATTTGGTTTGCTTATAGTTAGTATAAATTGTAATTTCTACTACTGACCGGTGCGCGACTAGCGAATGCCAAACTTGGACTCAAACTAGTTTAGTATTTGAAAAAATCACAACCGTTATGTTTCGCATTTGAATATTATAATTTTTTTTATTTGTGTATTTGTTGACTTTTTACCGTTTATGTATTTTCTTTATCTATTTTACTATTTTTTTTTTGTGGTTGTTGTTTTCCTTGGCTGGTATGTCAAATATTTATTTTGATTAATTAAAAAAAGAAAAGTCATACACTGTTGGCTATAAAAAAATGTTTAATATTTCCTGCATGCTTGCTTCTTTGTACTATTTTATATTAAGTTCATGTTTTGCTATTTTTTTTTATTGCTCACCGTTGTTTAGAGAACCTTCACCTGTTTGTTTGCATATACCATAGACTGGTGGATATTGGACTTGAATTTAAATTTGCCAAAATTTGTCCCTCACCAAAAGTTGCCGCCCACTGCACAGCCGCTTGCTGTTCGATCATTCAAGTAATGTCAATATTTTATATCCGTACTTATGTACATATGTATAAATATACACCGCACGTGCTATTTGAAGACCTAATTATGTTTTAGTCGGTGAGACATGTATTTCTATGCAATCATACAGTTTATAGGCATATCATTAAGTCTTTCAACACACTGTGCCGGCGTGTAAAGGAAATTGGAAAATCACGTGCTTTGCATCGCCTGACTTTTTTTTGGTGAATTTGTCTACTTTAATACCCTACACTGAGTTTCAAATTATTCAGTTTTGAATATTTCAGAAATTTTGAATCTCGCGATACTTTGCTTTTACATTGCAAAGAGATATGACTTTACGAAAACGGCAAAAGAGGGTATTCTTGTTTGAAAATTTGGAAAAATCGCAATTTTTGTTCATAATTCAATAGTTTAACTATTCAAAAATATCCCCTCTGAAGAATTTTTTAAAATTCAAATTATTTCCGAAGTTGTAGCCGTATTAGCGCTTAAACGCGTGATTTTCAAAATTACTCTTTTTGCGGCTGTTCGCATTATATCTCCAGTTCTACTTAACCGATTCCTTTGAAATTTGACAAAAATCTTTGTTATACTACTCTGAGCAAGGTTATTTTCATAATTTTCAAGTTCTTAATTTATTCTTCAAAAGATATGTGCGAAACAGTTGTTAAAGCCAATTTTGGGAATAGCCTTCACACACATATCGTCTCATGTTTAATAGCTTCAATTGACTCAAAACGGTTTCTCCGGAGTAGTCTCTTAAGTTTGCTGAATAACCAGAAGTCACAGGGAGCTAAATCAGGCGAATATGATGCCTGCATCACGATATTGGTAGAAAATTTGGCGAAAAACTCACGAAGAATCAATGCCGCATGCGACAATGTATTATAGTAATGCAAAACCCAAGAGTTGTCGGCCCATAATTCCGTCCTCTTTTTACGTATAGCTTCGCGCAAACGACGTATAACACTCAAGAGTATACCTTCTAGACTATTTGGCCGGTCGGAAGGAATTCGGAGGTGCGGTGCACCCTCGATATTCGAAAAAAACTTTCAACATAACCTTAATTTTTGACCTGTTTTGACGTGATTTCTGCGGCTTCGGCCCACCTTTGCCACGATTTTCGGCCGATTGATCGTCTGTTTCTGGGTCGTAAGCATTGATCCCAGACTCATCGCCAGTAACAGTAAGACATCCTGATAGTCGGAAAGCATTGTTTCACAGACGTTAACGCGACGCCGAAAAAATTTGTAATTTTGGAACCAATTGTGCCTTCACTTTTCTTAGATCCTTACGATATATCCAACAATGCCAGTAAAATCTCTAACTGTTAATCATCGATTCTCAAACACCAATTCCTTGATTTTATTGACGTGTAGATCATAAGTAGATGTTGATGGTCGTCCTGGACGTGGTTTGTCGTAAACGCGTTCTCCACCCTCTTTGAATAATTTGAACTAATCACTAATCGCGACAAGCAACCGAATAATCGAAGGTCATTTCCAACATTCTGAACGTTTCGGCACTAGAAATTTGGCAGAGATGTCACTGACAGTCAAACCGACATAGAAAAAAACAAAATATTTCGACGGATATTCAAAAGTCTTACTAATTTTTGCTCACAGTAGTACATTTCTCTATCGCTGTAAAGTAAAGTTTGTCATTTCACCATGGTAAGATATACGATCCAACAACGAGTCGAAATTATTAAAATTTACTATCGAAATTTGGAGTCAGTGGCCTCAACTTTAAGAGCGGGTTTTTCAAAAAGAGCTACACAATTTTTTTTTAAATAAAACAAAAAGGGGTTTGGGATATCAATGAAATTCAATGAGTCACCATTGCATCCCGAAAAAATTATGGCTTGGTGCCGTTCTTCTTCCGTGATGATCAAGACCGGCACGTTACAGTGAATGGGAATCGCTACCGCTCATTGATAACCGAATATTTTTTGGCCCGAATTGAATGATGTGGACTTGGACAATATGTGGAACCACGTTGCAACAAGCCCTATAGCATATGTCACAATCGATGTATTGAAAATCAAGTTTGGTGAACGTGTTATCTTTTTATGCTCCAGCATCTAGTGGAAGACCGTTGGCAAAGAGAAAAAATACTGCAATTGAATAAAACACTCCAAATTTTGATTTTTAGCACCCTTAACAAAGAAGACTAAAGGTTGCATATTTTCCTAATGTCCTGATAAGCTCGAATAACCATAGTATAACCATGGACCTGTGCTGACTGTGAATCCGATTGATCTGATCTTTTGTGAGGTGCTTTTGAACGATTCTTAAGTATTTATTTAGACCCAACCGAAACTACTTTTTATTGTTATGTTTTATCATTTTCAAATGCAATTAAAATAATCACCGAACTAGTTCCATAGCTCTAGCGGACGTACTCAACGGTTAATCGAACGGGAAATCACATTAGAAAAGTAAATAAATCTTGTTTGGTGTTTCGAAATCACTCTTTTTTTTACAATTTTTGACACAGATCGTATTTATATGTTATATATACTTATTTATGTAAATATGTATAAATTCCGAACATGTGCTAATGAAATCGAACATAGAAATATGCTCCAATGTCTTGCACTCTCTTACGTTCCCCTCTTTCTACTAAGAGACCACTTTAGGTTAACTTAAGATTAGCATTTGATAAGACTATTATATGTATATGATAACACTCAGCAGAACTTGTATGTTTGTACCGAAATTTGTTTACACGCGAACTTTTCGCCGCTAAACCGAGCCAGTGCGTGTCGGAAACTGCAGAATCACAAATCTCGCTCGCATTAGTTTGATGTTTCTAAAATTATATGTCCTATGCATATATATATGTACATATATATTACCTATATAAATACGCATGTATATAAAATCTAAAATTAGTTTCCAAAACACTGCCGCTTGTCGATTACAATTTCGTTTTCACTTACAACTTCAAAGTTTGATTTGCATATAAAAAAGCTTTCATGGACGAAATAATATTGATAAGAAAATAAATAAAAAACTTGCTTTAATTATTTTTTGAGATTTTTTTTGTTTGTCGGATGTACAGTGGTACAAAAGCTACATATGTAAGGAAAATTAAAATATCTAGATAAATATTTTTTAAAAAATAGTAGTTTCATATCTTTACTATAAATATTTATAATGTTTTAAAACCAGATTAACTTAGAATCTCTGGCAAATCCAATTGTTCATACATTTGGTAAATAGTTCAGGAAATATACGGTTGTGAACTCTATGTGTTTTGAGAACGCTGTGTGGTATACAGATCAGTTACGATTCAGTTTAATACCTTTACAAAGGCATTTTGATTTTTATATACTCTGAACTGGGTATATTAAGTTTGCCACGAAATTTTAAACGTCTGTCTGCCCAGATCCCCAGTTTTTGAGATATTGATCTGAAATTTTGCACACATTTTTTTTTCTTCCAAAGAAATTGTGCTCATTAATCGGAGCCACCGATATCGATCAAAATAAAGATAAAGATCTCGTGCTAGATTTGTACAGAAATCTGGAGTCCAGTCTTACGCCTATGTAATTCACAGCTTTTTGCATCCTTAGAATATGCTTAGTCGTTTGCATGCTTATTACGAGAGGAATTTGCTTCTTCGCCAGCAGTAGTAGCTTTGTTTTTTCTGTAGCGAGCAGGAGGTTATATGAGTAAGCCAGGTTTGCGTCCGAATCATGACCTGATTCAGCTTTCTTCGGGCTTCCTTTGTGTCTCGGACTGTGATAACTGCTGCTTTGTCGTCCACGTAGCCGATTAAATATGATTCACTGGCATTTCAAGTTTTTAAAATGAACCCTTGTGCTGCTCCTGACGTAACTTCTATTTGTCGTGATATCTCTTCTCGTCTGGTACAGCAGTTTTCTGTTACTAAGATAACTCTGCACCACACCATTGAGGGAATCGGGAATTTAAATTTTTTTTCTAAAGCGTCGATCATGTCCGCTCATCTCGCGCTATTGAAGGGGTTTCGAACGTCTAAAGTCACTAACACTACGCAATGCAACTTCTACTCTTTCAATTTCGCTTTGAATAGCGCTTAGAGTTGACCTTCCGGGTCTAAAACTGTGCTGTACGGGGGAGAGTCCGCCTGCTTCATTGAAAGCCGCTTCCAGTTTAATTCGAGGCAGGCATTCCGTTTAAAACTACTGCGGGTCCTTACGCGGCGATTGTTTTGAGCATTTCTGCTGGTATCCAGTCCGGGTCTAGCGATTTGTTAGTTTTGCGCTTGCCAGTGACCAATTGCAGTTCCTCGAGGGCGAACTTGGGGATTTCCGAAAGTCGTATAGCCTGTAGCCCCTTTATGCTATTAGAAATACTCCTGCTAGTATAAGTATTATAGATTCTGTGCAGTCGAGGTTACCATTTTTTTCTGAAATATTCTAAGGAAGAAAACTAACTAGACCTTGACGTTTTAGAGGTTTAAAGAGCTTTTGCAGCGGCTTTAAAATCGACGAAGAGATTGTGTGTGTCGATCTTCCTTTCACGGATCCTTTCCAAGATTTGGCGCGTGGTGAAAGTTTGGTGGATTGTAGATTTTCCAGGTGTAAAGCCACACTGATAAGGTCCAATCAGTTTGCTGACTGTGCACTTCAGTCTTCCACACAGTATGCTCGAGATAAATTTATATGCGATGTTGAGGAGGCTTATCCCATGGTAGTTGGCGCAAATTGTGGTGTCTCCACTTTTGTGGATTGGTCAGGACACACTTAAATTCCAATCGTCGGGCATGCACTCGTTCGACCATATTCTACAAAGAAGCTGATACATGCTCCTTATTAGTTCTACGAGACCGTATTTGAACAGCTCTGCTGGCAATCCATCGGTCTCCGCCATTTTGTTGTTCTTCAGACGGGTAATTGCTATTCGAAATTCTTCATGGTCGGGCAATGGAACCTCCGCTCTATTGTCATCGATTGGGTAATCGGGCTTGTCATCTCCTGATGTAATGCCTTCACTGTCATTCAGCAGGCTACAGAAGTGTTCCCTACATAATTTCAGTATGCTCTGGGCATCAGGCACGAGATCACCTCTGGGGATTCCACATATGTACGTCTTGAAACCTTTTATTAGTCACCGCATATTTTCATAGAATTTTCACGTATTACCCCTGTCGACCAGCTTGTCAAGCACTTCGTACTCACGTTGTTCACGAAATTATTCATAAAATAAAACTAAGAACCTGCTGTTAACCTAAAATATCTCACCTATTGAAAATATTCACTAATTTTGAGTGAAATACTTCTTTTTGTTAAGTATGCTTTGCTCTTTATTTATTTAAAATGTATATGTTATAATGTAGAATTAAAAAAGCGGTCAAGAAGTAGCAGTTTAGGGCTTAGGCTGAATGCTAAATTCAAATACGCATTAATTCTCAGTCTAGTGAAGTTCACATCACGTCTAATTGCTCTATTTGGGTTTTCATTTCTTTTATTTTTTTTTTTAATTTTTATTATGTTTTAAACTTTTTTGTTTATTATTTTTTTTGTTTTTTATTTTTTTTGTTTTTTATTTTTTTTGTTTTTTATTTTTTTTTAATTTTCTTTTTTTTATATTAAATTTTTCTCCTTTTTAATTGTATTTTTAATTTATTTATTTAAATATTTTTTTTTTAATTTTTAAGTTTAATTTTTTTAATTTATAATTTTATTTTTTTTAATTTTTAATTCATAATTTTATTTTATGTTTTTTATTTTTAGTTTGTTTAATTTTTTATTTATATTTTTAATTTTTGTGTTTTTTTTTAATTTTTAATAAATAACTTTGCTTGTTTCTTACTTTTTTAATTTTAAATTTTATTTTTCTTTTCTTTAATTTTTAATCTACATTTAATATTAAGTTTTATTTTTTAATTTTTTCTAATTTATAATTTTTTGTTTTTTATATTTTATATTATTTTATTTATTTTTTTCTTTTTATTTTATTTTGTTTTTATTTTTTTATATTTTTTATTTAATTTTTATATTTTTTTAATGCTTATGTTTTTTTTTAATTTATTTTTTTTTAATTTTTTTGTATTTAATTAAACAGAATTATTTGCACAGTTAAAAATATATTGACTCTAAAAATGTTTAGTCTTAAATTAAGTATACATTATATTTAAGATTTTTTCTGTATATGAAGTTTTATTGTGTATCGTTAGTTAGTACTATTAGTATTACAGTAATTCGTTGGACTATACTTTAAGCTTACAATCCAATTAGCATTAATATTATTACGGTTTAGACAATAATAGTTTGGTATACAGGGGTATATGTATGTATGAATGTGTATATAACGCTCATCAATAAAATGAGTGTACAATTTCATAGTTTTTTAGTTTCATATATTTAGCAAATGCGCCTAGGGCTAACTACATATGTATGTATGTATATATATGTGAGAAAAAGAGCAATAACAAATTTTATTTTATATGCAAAAATGTTTAATTTTTTAGTTAATTTTAATTTTTAGCTAATTATCAATATGTATATATTTTTGTAAATGTTTAACATTTTAGCAAAAGTCCAATTGGGGGAATGTTTTGGGTTAACAAAAGGTAATGTCGCTAACGGTTACTTAATTTCATAACCTAGAATATATTTTTATTTCATATATGTATATATTTAAATGTATACTAAATCTAAAGGGTTTAGTGTCTTGTCTTTTCAATTACATACCACATTTGCTTGCACGAATTGGTTAGCACAAAAACAAAAAATACCAAACGAAACAAAATAAACTTTTCAAAAAATGTGTAAGTACGAAAAATTATTTGTAATTACATACATAAGTAATACTGCCGAATAGATATATAGTTTTGTGTTCAAAGAGTTCTAGCAAATCAGTGGGAATTTCACTTTTCACACTTCGAAACGTTTGAAAGTACTGTTGGCTTTTAGCGGTGGTATAAAAAATAAACTGCTCTAACTTTAAGTACTTAAATTAATATGCCCAAAGAAAATTGTACTAAATGTAACTAAGTTTTGTGTAAAAGATGGCTGGCAAACGTATACATATTACTATTATGGCTTATTGGCTAAGTTTTACGTTTTCACTAATTATTCCTTACAATTCTCACATTGGAAGCATACATTTCGGTACCGTTATTTAGGGGATCAGGACTTTCAGCACTTAATTGTTACTTAAGATTTAGTTTCAGATCATTATTATCGCACGATTTTACAATTTTTTCGTGCCATCAATATCGATGGTTAGATCCTGTAGCGAGCCACGTGGCTGTAGCAAGCTACGCTTCTCAGGATCCTTATTCTTTTTCGGCTTCGGGCGATTAGTTTTCGTATAACGATTTATCACGCCTTCCGGTTCGTCCATCATACGTAATATTTGTGTTTGATCGGATGAGTCGATGGGTGCAATTGAGATATCGCGTACGGCACGGAACTTACCGCAATTGTTGAGATGTTCGTTCTCCAAGCGGAAGAAGTTCCATACGAAACGTCTGTTGGACAATGGAAAAAAGTGGAAAATATGTTGTAAATTCGAAGCAAATTATTAATTTTTGTTTTAATCGTACCTGAATACTTCTAAAATACCGGTTATGGATGTCATAATATCGCTGCTAACAATTTTCATTTCAGTTAGGTAAAATGATAGAGCCCATAGGAAACGTAGCACCAAATCTTCGATGATGGCGAAGTAATAGAAGCCCTGCGTGTGTTAAAAATATATGAAATGTATAGTCTACTTTGGTCTTTATAAATTTAATTAGCACATACTGTGGAGTACACGATTTCCTCGCGCAAAAATGTGTTCTCGCCCGCATTCTTATCGAAGAGACCCCAATCCATCTTTATATCCCAAGTGTAAGCATAGCATGATGAGACGATTGAGGCAATAATCCACAGCCAGGTGTAGGGATTGTCAAATGTGCTTGAATAGTAGCCTGTCAAAATGGAATAAATAAAAATTTTAAAAAATTTACAAAAAAAAAAATACAACCGAAGATTGATAAGCTCACTATTTAGCTTTTCCGGTGATTTGACATTCAGCGCTTATTCAGCTTAAGATAAACATAGCTAAATTAAGCTTAATGGATTGAAAATTCTTGTGAAGAGGTGTCAGGTATCGAATTTAAGCTGAATAAGTGCTGAATGTCAGAAAGTCAGAAAATCTGCCATGGAATTGCAATTAGAGACTACACTTTGCACGTGCTTTAGCATTCAGCACTCATTCAGCTTAAGACAATCTTAGCTGAATAAAGCCAAATGGTCTGATATTTCAGTTTGGGAGGCGTAACCTCATACAGCACTTTATTCAGCTATCACTAACTTAACATGAATAAGCTCTGAAAGTCACAAAGCCTGAAAATCTGGCATGGAATTGCAATCAGACACCACACTTTCCACGTGCTTTAGCATACAGCACTTTATTCTAAATTATCTTCAGCTGAATAAGCGCTGAAAGTCAGAAAACGTGAAAATCTGGCATAGAGTTATAATAGCGAATACTAACGATTATTGAAGCTCCTTAATGTTGCGAATATGACCACAGCAAAAGTACTCGAATATTTTCCCGCATTCACCAAGTGAGGAAAGGCTTCACGTGTATCGCGGTAACGCCGCAGACACTGCGCAAAACGGAACCACGCTGGCAAACAATTAAATATCGGACGTATAATAAAATCTTTTTCCATGCATGTTGTAGCATCGAGCGCCTCAAACCAATTGCCATTGGTGAAATAGAAACACACCAAATACTCGAAATCCAGCAACGCTGTGCTGAGTGAATTCAACTGATCGCCGAGCCAGAAATCGGCGAAACCGACATGAAAGAATGGCGCCGCCACCATGCGACCCTGTAAAGCGAGTACAAAAAGACTACGGTTAAACATACAAATAAATATATATTTTAACGGTAAAACTAACAGTTATGCGCAGCAGCCAGAAACGCGCGTCGTGGTGGAATACATGAAATGGATTCAACAAGAATGCCACCATCACAATCGTCAGTGTAAGCGGATTAATGAAAGCCGGTATGCTTAAACTGGCGCTATATAAGAAGCTTAACATGCTCAGCGTCCATATTACGCCAAATATCGCAGATAATTCCATTAGGTGCTGTTCGGAGAGATGATTACGCGGATCTAATTCGAAGATGAGCACATGATTGACACCGGACGAACGCCAGCCGTAGATGTTAACGCCAATCAGAAAGATGAATTCAATGATAAGCAGTGGACCGCGATATAGACGGAAAGTGACTTTGAGATTTTCGCCGGTAATATCGTGGAAAATTGCTGTAATGATAAAGACATTTTGAATTTTAATACATAAAATATATTTAGAATATTATGAAGTGAAAAGAAGCATGAAAAGGAGCTAGAAAGATCAGGTCCTAAGTTGGAGAAACGCCGTGAAGTAAATATTTTTAACTTTCGAGTTTGAAAATCTTTATGTTTCTATCTCAAAAATTATGTAAATTTGATTCATAATTTTCGACAAAAATTTGGCGATTGAATTTGGATTTCTTAAAGAGTTTCTTAGCATTTAAAGAGCGAATAGAAAGCGGTGTTCCTATTAATTACGGCAAGAACAGTCCAGAAGAATAAATTTTTAAAACCAAGGACGTCAAATTCTTGAATAATAGTTTGTTTCAGAGTAAGATCAATATACAAGGCATCCCAGGTGCTAGCTGAAATCAAGGGTTGGCTATGGTAGTTATAAAAGTCACTACCGAGTTGACAATCCTTTCCAGTATATAAATTCCAGTCTTTTCCGGTTACGTAGGTCGGACTATCGTAGGAACGATGTTGTCGTTGTTACAACGGGTACTTAGTCCCCGTTGGGATGGTGAGAGTTAGCCAGGTTGTCGTCGACGTCATCTAGCGGAAGGCCCAAGAAACGTGCTGTTTCGACGGGATCGGACCAAAGGGAGAGAGGTGTTAGATGAGTTGTGTTTATGGGGCATGCAAAGAGGTGGCTAGTGTCATGCGGAGACTCATTGCACAGGCCATATATTGGATATGTCGGGGTCTAATTTGGATAAGTAGGAGTTTAACCAGAACGAAGCTGCGCAAGGGTCCCTCTCGTTTCTCGGGGCAACTCGAGCTCTTCGTCTGTAATGGGTGGTGGTGTGACTCCAAGTACGCCATTCACTAGAAGAGACGGTGAAGGGGCTGATGGCTCCACTATGAATGGCGGTCAGTGCTTGTCGGAAGTTTGTTGCGAAGTCTGGTCGGCGTACTGTCTAATTTCGTCGACGTAATTGAGAAATGACCTCTTGATGTTCCTAGGGGAACTGCAGGGGAACTGCCCGGAGAAGAGTTCATTAACGGGGAGCATAAGCGGCTCACTATTGTAGGTGTTCAATAGGAAACATCAGGAGGCATCCTGTCGTAGTCCGGAGTGCAGTGTTCTGACAAGTCTGAAGCTTCTTCATCTGCATCCAGGCGACCATATTGGTGCGGCGTAGTTGAGCCGGCCGATTGTCTTGTAAGTTGCCAACAACGTTACTTTGTCCTTTCCCCATGAGCTGCCGGCTTGCAACTTGAGGATTTTGTTGCGGCTCTGTACCTTGGCGATAATCCTGGTAGTATGAGGAGTGAAGGAGCCTAAACTATCAAAAGTTATACCAAAAATCTTAGAAAAGATCGAGCGATCGTGCTCAACTCTCAAATAATAGGCTACAATCTGTGGTGGTAATCATTCTAGCTTCTTCTGGTGCCAGATTCGGCAACTTCAGAAATACAACCAATGCTATCGATGCTGTTACAATAACTACTAACCGCATTATCATATGAGATTTTTAAAGAAGATATTTTCGAAATGTAATCCCCAAACGGCTAACTTACCCGACAACACCACCACTATGGCAAGCACAATAAAACTACCGGAAAATAGACCAACTTTAAACGTGGTCCAGGGACTCTGCTGTTCACCCAAGGGCGGTACACGCAAACGTTTCATAGCGCGCGTACGATCGCCGCTCTCCAACTCAGTCGTGACGGTCGTCTCCGTTTCATTGATAATATTATCAATATCTTTATTGGTGAAGAAATGTGAGGCTTCGACATACTCCTGACGCCACTTGGCACCGGTGTCGACGCGCAGTAGCTATAAGCAATAATTGTAAAGTAAGAAATATTATAATTTTGTGATATCACAAACGAAACGCAAAGACACCCACCTTATCATGCTTCTTGAGAATTTTGCGAAAACCGGTATGATTCAAGTTCTGATAGTTTTGTAATAAAATTAAGCTCAAGTAAAATTCACTGAACGCCAGTTTCAGTTCGGCCGCTTTGCGATGCGGCAAACCGGGTTTTTTCAACGATTTCGATTTTTTCGCCGAGCGCTCCGACTCTTCGATGCACGTCTTCAGCTCGGCATTGAGTGTGGCGAATTTACGTGTCGCTTCGGCTAACTTTTCCGAATAGAATGTGTTGATTTTCTTCAATTCCTTGTCGCAGTAATGAAAGAAATTCTCATCGAAATTGGCGAAATGACGTTTGAGCACCTCATCTTCAACGCTGTCGACAGAGGGCGCTTCCTCGACGGCCATGTAAAGCATGGCTTTCATTTCCTGTGTTGAGTTTCGGGATTTTTATGCGAAAATTAATATTTTTTAAGTATGTATGTAATGCGTTATATACCTCATAGTTAATGTATTGTTTGCGCCATTCCGGCGTTATGTGCGCCGAGAGATGTTCGGCGAATTTCATCTTGTCAGCTCAATGGTCCGCCGCTGTAAGGAAAGGCGAAAATAACATTATTTTACATTGAAGCGTTGATTTACTCTACAAAAAATTAAAAAAAAAAGTATATAAAAACAACAACAACAAAATAATAACACGTAAACTCGATGCATCGAAGTTATAATAGCCTTCACAAATAAAAACAGTTTCCATACAAGAACTTGAATTTGATGGGTGACTTTGTATGACAGCTATATGTCATAGTGGTCCGATCAATTTGTTCGGAGTTTGTACCGTTATACCGCCAAATATCGTTAAGATATGTCGTCAAAAAAATAGTTTTCTTTACAAAAGCTTGGTTTTATTCGAGTAGTTTGTATGACAGCCATATGCTACAGTGGTCCGATCTGAATAATTTCTTCGGAAATTTTACCTTTACTTTGAAAAATAATCTGTGCAAAATTTTGTGAAGATATCTTGTCAAATAAAAAAGTTTGCCATGCAAGAATGTGATCTTGATCGGTCAGTTTGTATGGCAGCCATATGCTACAGTGGTCCGATCTGAATGATTTCTTTGGAGATTTTACCTTTACTTTGAAAAATAATCCATGCAAAATTTCGTGGAGATATTTTGTCAAATAAAAAAGTTTTCCATACAATAATTTGGTCTTGATCGGTCAGTTTGTATGGCAGCCATATGCTACAGTGGTCCAATCTGAATAATTTGTTCGGAGTTTGTACAGTTGCCTTGGACAATAACCCATGCCGAATTTCGTGAAGATATCTTGTCAAATAAAAAAGTTCCCTATAAAAGGATCTGATTTTGAACCGCTAGTTTGTATGGCATGTACGAATATGTACAAATTTTCAGTTCGATATCTCAAAATTTGAGGGACTAGTTTGAGTATATATATATATTTTTTCTAGGGTCTCCGTCGTTTCCGTTTATGCAAAGTTAATACATTTTGTTCAGGGTATACAAATTGCTCGTTGACTAAGTTGCGTATTTTTATCTAAGATATTTAAATTGTGACGCGCCTCCATCAATCAAAAAAATAAATAAAATATAAATCTATGCAAGCTTGCCTACGTCGCTGCTCAAGATTTTGATAAATTATGATGAATCGCAGTGCAAACAGCCACTTCAAAGTATATAAAATAGATATATATTTACATATTCAGCCACTTATATATACTTATATAGATATATATTTACATATTTGTATGTTCGTATGTCCTGACATATTAATTTCCCTCGAATTTTCATTAAAAAAATATCAATGTCAGACATCACGCGCCGCGTTTGATCAATAGCCACTGTGGCATTGCTTGGATTCTCGTTGTCAGCCACCCAAACCTGCTGGTAACCCAAAATAACCGATTTATAATATATAAACAACAACAACACAGCAAGAAATCGTACCGCGATTGATTGGGATTTATAGGCACGAATCGGCGTATACACACATGCACATACATATGCATATTATAAAAATTGTTTGTATGTAACATTGGCTTATTGTGGTTTATTTACCTCCAATAAATCAAAACTGGCTTTTACCAACAACAATTACACGCAATTGATAATCCCAATGCCGAGGCAGATCACTTACTTACATTGAAGATGTGCTTAACGGGAATTACTCTTGTGTATATAAATATACATATATATATGCCAGCACCCTTTGTGTAAGTGGAAGATTTTTTTATCAAAACATTTAAAAATGCAAATTGGAAAGTTAATTAAATGCTTGTAAGGCTGATAAACTGGTTTTATAGCGTCAGTGCCGCAGCGATTTATCTGGAATTATAAAAATATTAGATAACAGGAATAAACACTGTAAAAGCCTCATTACTGTTAATTACATTGTGTGCCAACAGCAAAAAGCGGTAGAAAATCTTCTGAAGATTAGAATCCCTAATTGGTTTGAAAGTAAGGGTTTAATCTTGTTGTTCTGAAACTTATCACAGAAAATGGGTGCAGATACCCTTGGTTAGTGTGGAATGTGCGGCAGATAAACTGATGCCATTCCAAAGATCAATTGCTTTTGTTGGTATTAAGTAGAATTAGTCTGTATTATCCGACAAATGAGGCATCCGCTACCAACCGAACCGAACTAGCAACTGGTGGCCGTTCCCACGACAGTCGGGTAACCGAAACGGACCCGGATTTTTATCCCGCCAAGGACTGTCAACTCGGCATAATTCTGCTACAACAACAACAACCAACAGGTGGAAGCTCACCTTTGCCTCACGGTATGAAGCACTGGAAAAGATGCCTCACGGTTTGAGGCACTGGAAAATATGGACTACGTCACGGCACACACTATCTTGCTAGGGACCAAAAAACATCAATGCGTGTCTTATTAGCCTACCAGACTAACCTAACATACAACAATCGCAACATACAAGGTGATCGGCAGGCCGGTCATAAACTTCGCCGCATCGATATGGTGGCCTGGATGTAGCGAAACGCAAGCGAAGAAAATACAGACTTGTCATAACACTACACGACGAAATATCACAGGATGTCTCTTACTGTCTCGGGTTGAGCACTTACATACGTATACTTCTGGTTAAGGAACATAACGAGTTCCTCTCCAAGCAGTACCTGCTGGGATACGACCATGTGGGAACAGCTAGAGATCCTTTCTTGGCTACGTCGAACACATCCAACAGTATGTTGACTAGGCTTCAGATGCAACTAACTTCAGATACGCACTGACCGCCAATCATAGTGGAGCCATTAATAACTTCATCGACTCCCTCTCAGTGAATGGCGTACTTGGAGTCAAACCACCACCCATTGCAGACAAAGTGCTCGAGTTGTCACGAGAATCTAGAGTGAACCTTGCGCGACTTCGTTCTGAATCATGTGGCAAGTTAAACTCCTAATATCGACCACGACATTCAAATTAATATCCAGCATACATTGAGTCTCCGCATATCACTAACCACCTCTCTGCATGCGCAGCGAACCCCACTCATCTAACACACTTCTCCGTATGGTTCGACCTGGTTGAAAAAGCTAAAATAACTTTTCAAGGCCTGCGAATTATAATTTCTCTAAGACAAATCTCTGCTTCGAGCCTCTCACTCTCATAACCGGAGTTGATGGTTGTGCTCAACGTCGTTCTGTATAGTCGTATGAGCTTCGCAAGGATCCCTAATTTAGACGTGGCGTCGAATAGGCAGTTCTTATCTGTGCTGTCGAAAGCGGCTTTGAAATCGACAAAAAGGTGATGGATATCGATCTGTTTGTGAAGTGTCTCCAGAATGTAACGTATTGTTAAAACCTGGTCTATTGTGGGTTTGGCAGGTCTAAAGCTACACTGATAAGGTCCAATCAGTTTATTTACAATGATCTTAAGTCTTTCGCATAATATTGTCGAAAGAACCTATATTAACCCGAGATATTAAGAAGACTGATTCCGCGATAGTTAGCGCAGTCTGCGAGATCTACCTTCTCATATTTAATAATTTATATTTGAGTGCAATTTCTGCCCTCACAAACACAAATTCCCTAAATATTGGGTAGTTAAAAAATTCTTTTAGTATTTTGCCAAAACAAAAAAAAATTCGGGGAAGTTGAAAAAGTGTGTGAAAATATTGAAGAAATTCGCTATATTTTGAAAGGGAATGTATCAGTTCGTGTAGCACAAAAATGGTTCGCTCGCTTCCGTTCTGGAAATCTCGATGTGAAAGATGAATCTCGCTCTGGTCGACCTATAGTTGAAAAAGTCGATGAAATTATGGAAAAGTTTGATCAGGACCGTCACATAAGCAGCCATGACATGCTAAAGAACTTAACATTC
Source organism: Bactrocera neohumeralis (assembly GCF_024586455.1). Lineage (NCBI taxonomy): Eukaryota > Metazoa > Arthropoda > Insecta > Diptera > Tephritidae > Bactrocera > Bactrocera neohumeralis. The sequence continues at coordinate 25,771,861 of NC_065922.1, forward strand.
ATCATCAAACTGTTTTGAACCATTTAAAAAAGGTTGGCTATAAAAAGGAAACTCGATGTTTGGGTACCTGATGAATTGTCTGCTAAAACGAAAAGAAATCAAACCATTTCTGAAGCGAATGTTAACAGAAGACGAAAAGTGAATCAAATACGATTTATTGATCAATTAATTCATAAACTTTTAGAGAATCTTAAAAGTATTGTTGAGCGTATGCAATTATCTTACTTTAAAGAAATGAGCAAGAGCTCTTTCAACAAAGCACTTTTATCTCAAAAATACCAACATTTTTACCAACGGGAATTCCTTCATACTTGACGTAAAGTAAGTCTCTTTACAAAAAAAACAAAAAACAAAACGCTGCCTCGTTCTTCGGTGAGTAATAACTTAATAGCGCCATTTATAGACCACTTACTGGCATGACTGCCTTCAGCGCCACAAAAGCCGATTGTTGTTATGCGTGATATTTTGTGCCCAACTAATCCCACCCACTTTCAGCGTCTGTTAGTGGCAGCAAAAAAAATAAATATACGTAATAAATTGATAATAGTTTTCCCCCATGCAATGGCCATATCTAAACCACTAACATATCTAACACGTGACACCAATTGGAGAATAAAATTTTCGCGCATATTGCAAATAGGCTCGGTTCGGCTCGGAAAAACATGCAAATTATGTATGTGTGTAATATTTGAGAATATACTTGTATGTGGCTACATCGGTATAAAAACTGCTAACTAATGTAACTACAGTGGTGGTCACAGAATTGGATACAATAAGAATAAAATATAGAGATTATTAATTGGAGGACCGTTCAAAATAAGAGTTTACTCAAAGGGTTTCAGACATATGTACATAAGTAGTACGATTCAATTGGAAGTCACTTTTTTGCAAAGGATATGTATGTATATTATTCATCAATACAGAGATTTCAAAAAAGTCATATTCTGAATTTATACCATGAAAAGGATATATGAAGTTTAGCACGAAGTTTGTAACACCCTGAAAGAATCGTCAGAGAGTCTATAATTTATACTTGTATATAATATAAATGATCAGTATGACAAGCTCAGTCAAGTCCGCCTGCCTAGCTTTCGAGATATCAATGTAAAACTTAGCACACGTTATTTTCTTCTCAAGAAGCTGCTCGGAACCATTGATATTAGGAATCTCTAGGATATATCGGGTGATTTTTTTGAGGTTAGGATTTTCATGCATTAGTATTTGACAGATCACGTGGGATTTCAGACATGGTGTCAAAGAGAAAGATGCTCAGTATGCTTTGACATTTCATCATGAATAGACTTACTAACGAGCAACGCTTGCAAATCATTGAATTTTATTACCAAAATCAGTGTTCGGTTCGAAATGTGTTTCGCGCTTTACGTCCGATTTATGGTCTACATAGACCAAGTGAGCAAACAATTAATGCGATTGTGACCAAGTTTCGCACTCAGTTTACTTTATTGGACATTAAACCAACCACACGAATGCGTACAGTGCGTACAGAAGAGAATATTGCGTCTGTTTCTGAGAGTGTGGCTGAAGACCGTGAAATGTCGATTCGTCGCCGTTCGCAGCAATTGGGTTTGTGTTATTCGACCACATGGAAGATTTTACGCAAAGATCTTGGTGAAAAACCGTATAAAATACAGCTCGTGCAAGAACTGAAGCCGAACGATCTGCCACAACGTCGAATTTTCAGTGAATGGGCCCTAGAAAAGTTGGCAGAAAATCCGCTTTTTTATCGACAAATTTTGTTCAGCGATGAGGCTCATTTCTGGTTGAATGGCTACGTAAATAAGCAAAATTGCCGCATTTGGGGTGAAGAGCAACCAGAAGCCGTTCAAGAACTGCCCATGCATCCCGAAAAATGCACTGTTTGGTGTGGTTTGTACGCTGGTGGAATCATTGGACCGTATTTTTCAAAGATGCTGTTGGACGCAACGTTACGGTGAATGGCGATCGCTATCGTTCGATGCTAACAAACTTTTTGTTGCCAAAAATGGAAGAACTGAACTTGGTTGACATGTGGTTTCAACAAGATGGCGCTACATGCCACACAGCTCGCGATTCTATGGCCATTTTGAGGGAAAACTTCGGAGAACAATTCATCTCAAGAAATGGACCCGTAAGTTGGCCACCAAGATCATGCGATTTAACGCCTTTAGACTATTTTTGTGGGGCTACGTCAAGTCTAAAGTCTACAGAAATAAGCCAGCAACTATTCTATGCTTTGGAAGACAACATTTCCGAAGAAATTCGGGCTATTCCGGCCGAAATGCTCGAAAAAGTTGCCCAAAATTGGACTTTCCGAATGGACCACCTAAGACGCAGCCGCGGTCAACATTTAAATGAAATTATCTTCAAAAAGTAAATGTCATGAACCAATCTAACGTTTCAAATAAAGAACCGATGAGATTTTGCAAATTTTATGCGTTTTTTTTTTAAAAAAAGTTATCAAGCTCTTAAAAAATCACCCGATAGTTGCCATACATACTTACCGAGCAAAATCAAGTCCTTATATGAAAAACTTTTTATTTGACAAATTATCTTCATGAAAATTTGGCATTGATTATTTAACCTCCAAACATTTGTTCAAACCGAACTACTATAGCATATACACCCGCGGCCAAGCGTAACTTACCATTAAGAAATCTCTAGCGAAAACGTGTTCTATCACTCATTCTAACGGTACTTGTTGCGGTAATGGAATTTTTTCGTTAAGTTTTAACGAAGTGATCTCTTACTTACACAAATATAAAATATTAAAAAAAAAATAAGTCCTGTCAAAAAGGTAAAAGTAAACCAGAGCTAAAAAAAAATGTTAGAAAGTGTTTGGGAGGAGGAAATTTCAAGCAGTGTTTTGGAGAAACTTGTTGGGTCAATGCCTGCTCGTATCGAAGCTGTAATATCCGCTAGAGGTGGACCGACGCCATATTAGATTTCCCGTTATTCTTTTTGAATATGTTGTAATTCCATTTTCAATTGAAACAAAAAATGTTGTTAAGTTATTACAAGAATTAGTAATAATGAAATCAAAGACTTGTGTGCAAATAAAAAAAGTTGTCTCAATTTAATTTTACAAATGGGCCAGATTAAAGTCAACAGTTAACCAAATATATTCGAGCCATCTATATATTCCCCGTATTCTATTAAATCCATAAAAAAGTTACCCAAAGAACGAAAAAATTGAAAATAGTGAAAAAATATCACGTGGTAAGTTACACTTGGCCGCGGGTGTAGCTGCCATACAAACTGACGAATCAAAATCGAGATAATGATATTTTTCTATAAGAAATGCTCCTGTGAAAGATAAAGTAAAAGGAAATAATTGGTAGAAGAGGTAGGAAGCTTATCCGAATGCTTAAGCTGCTGACCTCTGCTGACACAGCTTCAAAACAGCCAAAATTGATATATATTTTCCATATGGGGTATATATAGTATATCGGTCCATTCGATTATCCTAATACCATAGTTTAATAACAATTGGCTTACAATATTGTGATGTCGAACCGAAAATAAATAAAAATCGCTTTTTTTAAACTAACAGAAGTGGAATCACCTGTAAAAGATGTACCTAATTACGTAGCCGTCACTGTATTTTATTTACTATACACACACGCATACAAGCGGAGTGGATTTAGTATCAAACTCAAGGTGATGAAAAACAGGTGTGTTATTGGAAATAGTTTTCCCATACCAAGGCAACTGGAGTTGTTTACTCAACTGCCCAACGAAATGAATGGATGGCCATAAAAAAGCAAAGACAAGCAATATTTGCAAATTAACTACATGAAAAATATTAAAAGATGCTTGAAAAAAAACCGTAATCGAATTTAATCGTTCAATCTTCTCAGAAATCATATATTTCTTAAGATTAGTTATGCCTTTTCGAATCTATAAAATGATTGGTGAAAATATCGTTTTCAGTGCCTACACGACACGATCAGTATAGTGACTAAATCGTTTAAAGATTTGGGTGATCCAAGTTTTTCAATAGGCTTTTTTTGACAGATCACAACTGAGTCGTGTCAAGCTGTCACGTAATTTTTATGAACCCGTTCAACTTTATTACGAAAATTCACGTTCTGTAAGGAATGTGTTTCGCGCACTTCGTTCAACTTAGGGTCAACATAACAGGCATACTGAGCATCACCCATCTTGAGACCGCGCAGTCATTATTTGATATTATTCGACCGAATAAACCACGTCCAACACGCAGTGAAGAAAATATAGCACGAAAACGTGGAGGGTCGATTCGGCGCCGTTCGCAGCAACTCGGATTGACGTATGGAACGACTTGGGGCATTTTACGTCGAGATCCTAAATGTGTACGCTTTTCATATAATACAACTTGTTCAGGAAGTGAAGCCTCTCGACCTTACCAAGCGACATCGCTTCGCTCTATGGGCTAGCGAAAATTTCTAAGAAGATCCGACGTTGTCGAACCAAATTTTGATCGGCAATGAAGCCCATTTCTGGCTCAATGGTTATGTAAACAAGCAAACTTGCTGCATCGAGAGATGAAGAACATCCGGAAGAGATTCAACAGCAGCCATTTTATCCAGAAAAAACAACGGTTTGGTGTGGTTTTTGGGCCGGTGGAATCATCGGTCTATATGTATTTCTTCAAAAAATGATGCCATGGAGAACGCAACCGTCATTGGCGAACGTTATCCTGCCATGATAATCGACTTTTTGATGCCTGACTTTGAAGCTCGTGATGTTGGCGACATTTCGTTTCAACAAGACGGCGCCACTTCCCACACATCGCATCAATCAATGGAGATAACACTTCGGTAAGCAGATAATTTCACGTTTTGGACCAACATCGTGTGACATAACACAGTTCGACTTTTTGCTGTGGGGATATGTAAAGTCTAAAGTCTATGCGGACAATTACGTTTCGATTCAGCCATTGGAGCAAAACAGCACGCTTGCAATTCGCCAGTTACCAGTTGAAATGCTCGAACGAGTCATCGAAAACTGGACTCAACGGATGGACCATCTGAGACCTTTCCATGGCCAACATTTGTAAGAGGTAATCTTCAAAAAATAAATGCCAAAGAATCTAGGGAACCTCGAAATGGATCACCCTTCATTTAGATGTGTAAATTATGTCAGCAAGCAGAATTGGATTGCCGATTTGTATTCCTTCATTTCCCTTAACTAATGATGTGTTAATTTTCTGAGTTTGACAGGAAAATAACAACAATAAAATAATTGTAGTACAAACGAATTCATTCACATTGAAAAGAGCTGTGTGGGACAGCGCATTTTGTTATCTTTTCATCATTTACGCGATTTAGTTGCTTTATTTCTAAACCAGAGGCCCATGAGTATTAGTTAATTATTTACAGAGATCTTAATTACAACAATTGATACAGCAAGAAGTCTACAGAAAGATTATAAATTTAAGTTTTCAAAATGACACTGAATATGGCTGTATACGTATTTTCCGAAAGTAAAGGCCCTAAACTGCTCTGATAGCAAAAATACTCTTAAATAATCTGAAATTACCTGCAGCGAAAGCTTTTAGAAAGTCTTTTACTGTCTCTAGACGCCTAAATTTACAGTTATCCTAATTATCATTTGCATAATCATATTTGATCATTTAGCTCAATCGGCGCTTACCTTCTAGATCATTTCACTATGGATATCAATTTTTTCGTTCTTTGGGTAAATTCTTTACTGGATTTAATTGTATTAGATGGCAAATTTACTGCAATGGATAAAGCAGAAGGTTTTTTTATTTGAAAACTCTCTACTTCATATTACTAATTCTTGTAATAACTTAACAAAATTTTTTGTTTCAATTGAAAATGGAATTTATTCAAAAAAGAATAACGGGAATCTTATGGCGTCGATCCACTCTATTATTACATTCGATACGAGCAGGAATTGACCCAACAAGTTTCTTCAAAACACCGAGAAATTTCCTCCTCCCAAACACTTTCTAACATTTTTTTTAGAATTTTATACAGAATATTTTTTTTAAATTTTATGTTTGTGTAAGTCAGAGATCACTTTGTTAAAACTTAACGGAAAAATTCCATTACCGCAACAAGGACCGTTACAAGGAGTGATAGAACACGTTTTCGCTAGAAATTTCTTAATGGTAAGTTACGCTTGGCCGCGGGTGTATATTAGGTAAATTCATTCGGTATAATCTTTAAGTTGATCATTAGCTCATTCAGCGCTGAGACTTCTAGATCATTTCACAAGCAATGGAAAAGTAGCAAAAGAGGTTGGTTTCTCCACTGGTGAACGAACTGCAAGACAAAGTTACCTGGAAAGGATCACGATAGCTGAAGATTCCTGCGAAACTTTTTGCTGAACTACGTCACGTTGAGCAACTATAAATTTGAAAATCGGAAAGGACTTTGTATATCTCTAACCAGCTTAAATTTCACCAATAGTCTATGCCCTGAGATCAATCTGCGCAGAATAACGCTTACCTAAAAGACAATGCTACTAGGATAGGCAAAATATTCATCATTCTATAAGAATCAATTATTCCTATCTTTCATAAGGCCCTAGAAACATGGACAATAATTTTGACCCGAGATGAAGAAAAGTACCTTGATGGATTCGAGGAACTGTTCCACGCAAGATCTTGGGAACTACGTTACTGTGAGCTATAAATTTGAAAAAGAAGGACTGGAACTCTAACCAGTAAATGAACTATAGTCTATGACATAGATATAGTTAAGCGCATAAATATTCAGTGGAAAACTCCCTCTACTCTAGACCCATGGGTGGACAAGGGAAGCAAGGGTGCCCACGCTTCCAATCGAAGTACCAAGCGCATAGAGACCTGTTTGCACTTGGTGTATACAACTGGCGTGAACTCAGAAAGGACAGAAGCAACTGGCGAAATTTTATGTTTTCAGCACAAACCAACCCTTGGTTGTAGAACCAAAGAAGAAGAAGAAAAAAATATTGTTACTTGAGCTCCTCACCTACTTCTTTCCTTCCTAACACTACATTATGAACGGGAAGAAAGTATAGAGATTAAATACGACGATCAGTTCTTCAGGTATCAGTGGTAGAAAAACTCTTTAGATAGAATATAATGTCTGTCTAGAAATGAAATCCATTATTTTTCCAATAGACGGTAATAGTGAACTGCCTGCGTTGTATAAGTGAGGACGTTACATGACGCTTGAAAGACAAGATGTTGTAATAAAAAACTACTTAGACAGTTTAATGATAGCTTGTCTTAGTATTCTTTGAGCACCCATGAAAGTGCAATATATTTACAGATTTTCTTCGATAAAGGCGAAAGCGCAAACCTAGCGGCTGGAAATGTAAATAGTGTGTATAGTCTTGATAATTTAGCTCAAGATTAACGATTGTAAAGGTTTTGCCATGTGGTTGGTGAAACTGACAGGGAATCATCTAATATGAGCTGCCCCACTAGGGGCAAACTCTTAAATCGAACCTGTATTGTCAACAATAGGATCGTCTAAAGGAAGCAATGACCGTCTTTGGCTATTAAGAAAGGAATTGTGTTCCGTCAGACAACGTCAGGATGGGTGGTACTTATATAGTCATCCTTTAGTCCGTACCTGGCACCATTTATCTGTTTAGATTAACACTTACCCATCCAAACGGGGTTACATCGCCGAAAATGAGGTTAGATCTGCATGCAATGAGTCTTCGCATAACACTGGCCACTTTTTGGATGCCCCGCCAACCCCACTGTATAAAAAACACCTCTTTCCCTTTGGTCCGACCTCGTCGAAACAGCACGTTTTCTGGGCCTCCCGCTAGATGACATGTGTGACCCGTCGACGACAACCTAGATAACCCTTATCATCCTAACGGGGACTGATAACCATTAAAACAACAACAACAGCATTTATCTGTTCTTTTACACACATGGCGAATCATTTTTATGGTGAAAAATTCCCCACAGGAGAAGTTTATGAAAATCGACTGTTTCAGTTTTCTAATAATAGGGACGGAAATTTCTATGAGAATGGCATTATGAAATTTGCTTCAAACCAGCTAGTTGTTCGATAATTTACATAGCCGAAAACATTAGATATATTATCTTTCTCAAGACACTCTTTAGTAAACAGTTACTAATTTACTGAGTGCAAAAAATTCTCTGACACAATGCGAATTTAACAATTCTAAAATAAACAAAAAACAACAATAAATTCTTCAAGTTTCACAATCAAGAAAAAATTCCGATAACGCGACAGTAAATGCGAAAATATTAACATTTTATTTTAAGCAACAGCGTTAGCGTTTTTCATACTGTCTTATCTAGCCATTGGTAAATTCAATCAATTAATACGATAGATCTAATAAGATGAGTCAACTCTGGTTATGGAGACATCTGAAGAGGCAAATTTTAAGTGCAAACGAAAAACGGATGTGAACGCAGAGTGGGTGAGTGATATGAATCTGAGGTATATATAAATTTTATGAAGCAGGGTATCATATATTGACGATTCTATTTGTGTAGTACCAAAGTTTGTATAAAAAATTTATAAAATATCGTAAGTCAAATAAGGTGATTGCAATACCTAACACTATACTTGTGATTGACAGATGTCACGAATAAAGGAATTTGAGAGAATGATATCTCAATTTGTAGACAATTGCTAACTTTGATGAAAAATATCGAAGCTGAGTGTTTTCTAAGCAAATTACTTCAAACCTTTGGAAAACAGATTGTCAGAAGTGTATTTGATAAAATTAATTGGCATAAATGATAGAAAAAAATATTAGAAAACAAATCTAACAATAATTTTTTTTTAAGGATTGTCTCGCCCCGTTTCTACAAGAAACGCTGTAGCGACCGTAGTAATTTGAATTTCGAGTTCAAAGGTTTGAGAGAATGATTATTACGGTGTATACTATCCGATAATATAACAAAAACAATCGATTTTTCGAAATTTCACACTGAGACAATCCCAGCGATATGCTCTAGTGGTCCGATTTGAACAATTTCTTGGAAGATTGTGCCATTACCTTGGGCAATAATCCATGCCAAATTTTATAAAAAATATCTTATCAAACGCAAAAGCTTTCCATACAAGGACTGGGTTTCGGTTGTTGTTGTTTTAGCGGGCACCTAGTCCCCGATAGAATGGTAAGGATTAGCTAAGTTGTCGTCGACGTCATCCAACGGGAGGACCAAGAAACTTCTGTTTCGACGGGGGCGGACCAATGGGAGTGGGGTGTCAGATGAGTGGGGTTGGTGGGGCATGCAAAGAGGTGGCCGGTGTCATTGCACGCGGAACCTATATTGGATCTACTACATATTGGATTCACTGCATATTGGTGCGGCGTAGTTAAGGATTGGTCGGCCGATTATTTTGTAAGTTGCCAAAAACCTTTCTTCGTCCTTTCCCCATGTGCTGTCGGCTAGCGACTTGAGGATTTTGGTGCGGCTCTGTACTTTGGCGATAATCGCGGTCGTATGAGGAATGACGGAGCAAATACTATCAAAAGTTACACCTAAAATCTTTGGATTATTGACAGTCGAAATCTTGACGTCATCGACTGCAATATCAAGGTCAAATCTGCACTCCTTCGTCCAGTTTGTATATATGGTCGCTGTGGATTTGGTGGGGGAGAGTGTTAAGTTCCGTGAAGAGAAGAAATGTCCGAGAGATAGCCGTTTACCTTTGAACTCATGCCATCAAGACTCCCTCTGGTGGGTGTGGGAGTTTAGAGATATAGAAGTAAAACAATAGCGGGGAGAGGACACCACCCTGCGGAGCCCCTTGTTTAATTCTTCTCAGTTTTGAAATTTTTTCTCGAAACAGTACGTATGATTGACGACGGTAGTTCATGGTCAACCTCTTCAGTCTTGGAGGGAGCGTAGTTTTTTCAAAGTCCTGCAGTAGCGTTGTGTGACTGACTGTGTCAAAGGCTTTTGACAAGTCCAACGCTACGAGGATCGTTCTCTCACAGGGTGGTTTCTGGTTAAGACTACGAACTATCTGGGCGTTTACGACGCTAAGTGCTGTGGTGGTACTGTGTACTTTTCGAAAGCCTTGTGGGTGGTTTGCTAGGCTCAGGTGGTGAATGAAGATCGGTAGTAGCAAGACTCAAGTGTCTTCACCACTGAGGAGAGGAGAGTTATCGGACGATAGGACTCCACTTTTTAGGCGGGTTTTGGTCGTTCAGTTTGTATGGCAGATATATGCTATATTTGCCCGATGTCGGCGCTTTCGACAAATGAGCAGCTTTTTGGCGAGAAAGGGACGTGTGCGAAATTTCAGATCAATATCTAAACAATTAGAGACTAGTTCTCCAATGTAAATCAACTCAGCTTGATCATTTACATATACATATATATATACCATACACTTTATAGGATATCCGACGTTTCCTTTTGGGTATACAAACTTCGTGACAAGCTTAATATACCCTGTTCAGTATATAAAAATCAAATTATCAATCGACAGGGGCATGCCATCCAAAACGTACAGAAGCAATTGTTTAGAAATTGACTACTGTAACAGTTATTAATTTTAATTATGTATGTATTTTAATGCCTGAGTACACATATCGGAATATGAGCATTTAATTCACTCGATTAATCCACTTAACATGCAATTTGATACGAAATACAAGGTGTTATCTATTCGACAAGCATTCCCAGGCAATCAATCATGTTTGACGGCACAGTGCACTGCTATGACCAATGGTTTTGATGTGCACAAACATGTACATACATGCGTATGTATATGTGTTTAGTTCACACATTTGTACAATACTCTGTAAGTATGTATGTCTGTAGGTGGGAAAGCACAAAAATTATTTAAAAACTTTAGACAAGTAAGCTCATATAGTACGTATATATCAATATCCACTTGAAAATTGATGGATCGATATGTTGTAGGTGTGATCACTTCGAGTGGAGAGCGTTAAATTATCTATTTACAAGCTATCGTAAGCGTTTTAAAGTTGGAAAATGAAGTGATAAGCTTGCAAGTGTGCAAACATCAAATTTTTACAGCGCTAGTTGTGAGCAAAAGATGAACTTGTTGTCAATAAATATTTGACAAGCGCTTCACGCGCCAACTTACATCTCTCAGACAATTTCCTATATAAAATCAATGTAAAAAATGGTAAATTTCTGTCAACACTCCTCCCTTTTTAGCTTGCCAATAAGCTTGTGGAAGTTGGTACACATGTATCTACTTCAACATCACTTCAATCTTGAATAAAAATGCGTATGCTTTCGAAGCAAACTGCTCTTCATTACGGCGATTCAAGCAATTCAGCATCAACTTGAAAGTTACAATAAATAATGGCATTCTAAATAGTTCGTCAAGAGTTTGTCGAGCTCTTATCGCTGATTATGACTATAATGAGCGTGTTTTGGGTCGTGCTTATCTCTATTTCGCTGCAATTTTTAGCTTCCCTACGGGTAAATAATTACATATATACATACATATGTATGTACACAAATATAACGCAAAAAAGTAATTTAGAAGTGTAAAGGAAAAATTAAATCAGCGCCACATACATACATACATATGTATATAAGTAAACAATGACGCCAGTTAAGAGGCAACAAATTCCAATAAAAAAATATAATTAGCACTTGGTAAATATTGGCCAAAGAAATATCACATTATTCAAAAAACATTTATATTTATTTTGTGTGTTTGGTTGTCGAATATGCAGGCGCTTTTGGTACATTACACATTGGAAAACTTTTTGCGGTGAAGAACAGGAAATTCAATTTTGTGTACATATGTATGTATATGAATATGTATATTAAGCTGCAAATGCGATTCCTGTAAATTTTTAAGCTCATACGCAAACAAAATTGCGGTCATGCGGCTACAGAAATCATGTATAGCCGCTCATTGCCATTAAATGGGTGCGTTACAGATGCATTGTCAATTTATTCCATGCACCAAAAAACAACTTTAAACCTGTTTGTCATGTGCCGAAAACGTGTGCTGCATCAGTCGATGTTATTTGGTAGACAAAGCCATAATTGTATTGTTTACTATTTTGAGTTATTAAATGGTTGTTGACATAAACGCACTTAGCTTTATCGACTCTTTGCTTTGTCTGGCGGAGGAGCACAAAGCATGAAGACGCGACAAAATTTTTTTTAAATATTATTAAGATTTAAAGCTGTAGCAATCATAAACAAATAACATAGTTGCTGCTTTCTTATGTCACTTACTCACATTAATTAAATTTAAACCGACAGCAATGCCCCACATCAAGCATTTTTTCAAATAAATTTAAGGGAAGGATAGTTTAGTAAAACTAACTAAAAATAATAAAAAACAATCGATATCTAACTGGGCCAAGGTAAAGGCCGAGTTATAAATAAAGTGATATGTTGCATCTATTTGATATTTCTAAAACAATGAGTTCGATTAGGATATGTTTATAGCCTGGCAATTTCAGTTGCCGTTTAACGCTTATATTTCAATTAGTAAAGTTATTTATTTGTATACATAGAAGCTATTTAACGCCTAACCGCATAACTAGTCACATGAAAACAATATATTAATGACGTTAAGCTTTTTTGTATTAAAAAAAATAAACTATTAACTAATAATGCTTGTGAATTATTTCTGAACGTGTTTCCTAGAATTTGCTGGAGCAGATCTTCAACTTTTCCAGAAAATAAATATTTAGAATAGTTACAAAATATAAAAAACGTTTACTATAACTATGAGTGAACAAATCGCCCTTCATAACTCCGTGTAAAGTTATATACTCGGGCTTTCAGGTACTTAAATTGTACTCCAACTAATCAGTAAAGCAGATAATTACGCGTTGCTTTATTAAAAGCTGTTTCACAATCGATGTAGAATACAGCGCGTACTTTAATTAAAACTCATTTATTTATTGGGTGTTCATTGACCACCCAACGTAAATCAGGTGGAATTTTGAAATGTGCAAACGTTTCTGAATATTACCCTTTGCATCGAATTTAGCAGCGTCAATTGGTGTTTTTGTATTAGTCGCCGTAGTGGTGCCGCAGCTAGCTGATTAACTGATCACACTTTGTTGTTTCTAATTGAAAATTGATATCACAACTTTTGATACTTGTACGTATTTCAACTTGTTATTAAATTTTATTTCATTAGTGGTTGCTTTTTAGATACTCGTATAAGTTTTGTTTTCTTAAAACTAAAGACACTGTGTAAAGTAATTATTACTTTTTTTTTTAATAAAAACAAGGTTAATTTCCTTATTTAAAGTAAATATAATGCACACAAATAATTTTAATAAAATACTTAACGCGACGAATTCCCAGCGGCGACTAAACAAAGAACAGCTGTGAGCTGCCGAACAAAATAGCAATTCGCTCAGGTTGTACAGAGTTGCATGGCAACGGAACGTGTGAAACTTCTTATGTAAGGGAAATTAAACAGTTAAAAGCGTTGAACTATCAACTTTTCGTCACACATTTATATATACATTTCATCTGATTACACATATATTACTTCATTAAATAAAAAAAAAATATTATTAAAAATTTGCATTAATTTAAAAAAGTAAAACAAAAATTTTAAAACAAACGTTATTATTAAACGAGCAACACTCTCAACATGTGTAAACAATATGGTTATTATAGTTGGCAACGCGACCATTGACAACTCAGAATAAAATCATTCTCAATCAATACAACGTAAATTGTGAGAAGACTGCAATAAAAACTTTTAATTAAAATAAATTTTTGGCACAAATATCCGCAAAATATGGCAACAAGTAATACAAAAGGAGTTAAGGCGTCAAATTTCGGCGCCAGCTCATCAGGTGGTGGTAACAGAACTGGTGGAAAAACCGGCCCGGTTTCGACAACGTCTCAGCCTGATGCTGACGCCAGTAGCGTTGGCATAAACATACCACTAATAAAAACTAAAGACAACAATAAACAACTACCGACATATCACGCGGCGCTGCAACGTTCAGCCGATGACTATTTGGCGGCAGAGGAATTAGACAATATACAACTAGAACTTGAAACATTGCTTTCGAGTGTTGCCCTACGTTATCGCGTACTCAAGTCAGAATATGAGAGTTTGGACAAAGATGAACGACGAAACGAACGCCGCACGAAGCATGGTGCTAGTGGCGAAACACAAACAGCCAATGTAAATAGCTCGTCCAGCGGTAAACGTAAGCGTGAGGAAACATCAAGTGTACGTAAACCCAAACACACACCCGCCTCGTCACTAAAACACACAAAACATGCTAAAAACAGTCCAGTTGCGCCGAATACTGATGACAGCATGGACTATGTACCACCGACCGGTTCTCATGGTCATGGACAAAATCGTGATCATCATCTGCAAAAAGTCACACTACCCAAAAATGATACGCCAAATAAATTTTGGCTTTCCGTCGAGCCATATTGTATGCCATTAACAAATGAAGACCTGCGTTTGCTTGATGATCTCCTGGAACAGTATTCTGGACCACTAGTGCCACCTATACCCGAACTGGGACCGCATTACTCAACAATATGGGCTACGGAAGATATGAAGGAAGTGCAACAAGCTTCAAATCCCAACACTAATTCAAATCGTTTAAAACCGCAAAATAATGCTGCAAGTGGTATGCTTAAAAAAGCTGAATCCATGATGGATGAGTGTGTTACTGGGCCTTTGACACAACGTTTAGTGTCGGCGTTATTAGAAGAGCAGTTGATACAAAATCCCAGCGAACTAGCGGCATCGGCCGTGGCTGATAGCAGTAATAGCAGTAGTGAAAATACACACTCCTCCGCTCAAATGAATTTCCGTTCGCTGTCATTACTACGCAATTGTATTGATATTGAAAAACGTGTCAAAAGAGAACTAATCGAGCAAGGTATATTGGACTTGAATGACTTTCCAAATAATGATGAAGATGAAATACATGCGGAAATAAAACGTTTAATTTCCGAATTATCAGCAATAGCTGAGTACAATGGGGCTGCGTTGAAAAGGCTACATGAGTCTGCCGCTGAGGAAATAAAGCGTTTGGAAATCAAACGTAAACTCGACACGGTTGACCAAGAAATACTCGAGGCTTATAAACGCACAATGCAAAATAAAGCCAAACGTAAGCCGATTAGCTTTGAGGAACAGCAGGAAATACATCGATTAACAGCTGAGCAAAAAGCACTGTCCGATCAGCTCGAACGTTTACAGGCAAATTGTTTTCTATACGAATAGTTTTGGGCCACCACTGGTGGAGAGCAAACACCATCAGAACCGCGC
Source organism: Bactrocera neohumeralis (assembly GCF_024586455.1). Lineage (NCBI taxonomy): Eukaryota > Metazoa > Arthropoda > Insecta > Diptera > Tephritidae > Bactrocera > Bactrocera neohumeralis. Next base: position 25,787,076 of record NC_065922.1, read on the forward strand.
TTGACAAGTGCAACACCTGAACGCTCTATACTAGTGGCACTTTTAAATGAAAATTAGTATAAACACTTAACACAATTTAATAACTTTATAATATAACTCTTCTTATTAAAAAAAATGTTGCTGTATTTAAAAATATGAAATGAAATTCAAACTCACCGCGGTATAAGGAGTGACCGCACCTCTGCACTGTACAACAAATAAAAACGTAATAAAGAGACCTAAATGCTGAAATACTGAAGACTACAGAAACTGGTAGTTTTATTAATTGTCTGAAAACGAAGATGTTCAAAATAAATAATTATTGTTAATCCGTGTGGTTGCTCGGATATAGCTTTACGGTTACAGTGCTGTTATTTAGATGAGGCACGCTTAAATTAAATTTTAACAAATACTTTTCTAAATAGTCGGGAAACCATTTTTTGGCTTTGAGTGAGTAATTGAAAATTTTTAAAAAATCTTCACTGATAATGATAACAGTGAAGTTTGTACATCTTAAAAAATTATTTGCTCTGAAAAATATTTTTCACCGCCACTGTACCTGCCGTGCAATTTGTTTAAACAGTGTACGAAATTCTTGTGTAAATATTTGTTGTGTCCGCATCTTACCGGCCAAAGATATAGCTGGCCCATAAAATCTAATTCATTTAAATATACAGTTACTTGGGTATTAAAATGGATTTTGCTTGCATTGGAAATTCTTCAGATTTATTGAAAAAATATTAACGTAATTTTCGTTCCATACGAGTATAAAAATATCAATTCATTTACATATTTCAAATGTAACTTCCGCGAATACTTGTAACAAGTTTACAAACTAAATTTAGTACTAAACTATTATTTATTATATTATTCTATGTAATGTTATGTTTTTTTCGCCATATCACAAATTGTTCAAAAATACTCAGCGAAACAAAGTGATGTTGCGAGTGATTGAGAGTATCGCTTTTAAAATAGTTTACGTTCTACGTTACACGAATTGAATTTATATGAAACTTAAACGTCTAGCATGGCAGTATATCACTAGTTAAGCACATTTGTCAGACATAACGTCGAACACAACAGCTTATTTTTAAATATCAAATTAATGTCAATTTAAATATGCAGCTGTCGCCATTATGTATGCTTCGCTAGAAGATCCGATTTTGTCGACACTAAAATATTATTACAAATAGCCTTATTACGCAAGTTTATATCCTCAGTTAATAAGATAACATGATCAATTTGCTGTTTGACTTGTAAACAACAGTTGATTATGCGATCGTCTGGCGAAGTGATTTCGACAAGGTGTTCCAGCTCGCTAAGTGCGCTTTGTGCTGCAATAAAAAAAAAAAAACACACTAATTAGAGCGAATATTCACACATATAAATGTACTTATATTTTTACATGTGGCTAAAACTAATATTTACCTTGTAAATGTTTATTCTTTGTTTCGAATTTGGAATTAAGGTATTTGATAGCGCGTACTGCCAGCACTTTGGTGCCATCGCCCACCGCAAATTGTTTTAATTTGTCTAGCTCTTGTAGTACACTATACGGTATATACAGTATGGTACCGCCGGTATCTAATTGAAAGATGGAGAAGGTCGTTGAGTCATTTATGCACATTACTAATATTTGTTTACTAGTTTTGCTACTAACCGCACAATTTCATATGGCATAACTCTTCAAGGAATGCTAAATGTTGCAACAACACGTTTGTATCCAAAACAAAATAATAATAATCATTAAGCCATCTGCCAATTGTACCTGCCGCAGCAACTTTCTGTTCTACGGCGTAACGTAGTAGATTTTCATTGACGGTGCCATAGTATTCGCCCATGGTTTCAGCTTGTTGATTGCTGGACTCATTGCTAGATAACTCAATTGTTTCCGTTTTCATCTCTTCAATTGGCATCCAGTCCATTGGTTCTAGAAACATGTGAAATAAAAATATATTTAAAATATTAGTTTATTTAAAAAAATTTCTAAATTGTACGCACCATCTATATTTTCAGTACTTTCGTCCGCCATCGTCGTGTCGCGTAGTACACACGCTAAAGCTGATGAACACGCTGATGCGCATAGGCGCGTTGGGGTAGACATTTTTTGGTCACTTGAGAACGCTTGTTGGGTAAGTGAATTACGTAAACGTTCTAAGCGCGAATTAGCTTGAATGCAAGGATATTCCAAATTAGTTAGAACTGAATTTATGCATACCTAAAGACCAATTGAAGCTTACCACTTCCCTGCGGGTAGGCAGGCAAGGCACGATTAGGCGATGCATATAACTGTGACGGCGGCAGTGTAGTTAAGGCGATTGCTTTAAAATCCACAGTGGCATCGCCATTAGATGGCGTTGCGGTGCCTTTCATTACAATGGTCATCGGTGCATTAGATATGTCATTACTATTGTTGGATATATCACTTTCGCTCCCATCCTCATAGGCGTGGCGATTTTCAGGTTCCCTAATTTGAACTGTTAAATTTGCAGAATTTTGTGCTCCACTTGGTTTTTTTGGTATTTTAAAACTATTTGGCTTGATACATGGTTTTAATGGTTTTTGGCTCAAAGCGTTTTTGGCGTTGCAATAGCTGTTGAAGGTACTCTTGCAAATAGCTTTTATTTTGTTTACAATGCCGCTACCAATACCACTTACAACAGCAGTTTGCTTGTGGGAAGTCGCCTCATTTTTTGCGTCTTCGGTGTTTGGTGAATCTTTCTCTTTGAGGGGCAGGTCTTGATTTGAAGGTTTTTTTCGTTTCATCGCCGTATCGACTGTTGCTTCAGCGGATGTACGTTTTTTGTTTTGAGTTTTTGATGACTTTTGTTTTGATTTATTTATGGTGGTATTTATTTGTGATGAGCTGTTGTTTGTTCGCTTATCGGTTTCTTTATTAACTAATAAAGCATCTTTGCTTGTTGATGGCTGACAATCCTTTCTGGAATCTGTTGGTGTAATAACTGTTGTGGATTTTGTTCTTGGAGTTTTATTCTTTGTCTCCTTAACCGCAACACTCTTATTTTCTTTGCTTATTGTTACAACTTGTTCTTGACTACGTTGTCGTCGTGTACTATGGCTTTGCTTCTGTGCTAATTTTTCTTTATGCTCCTTTTTTAAATCATGTTGCAAACGCTTAAGACGATCCTGAGCTGGTGTTCGTATGGATTTTGCACCTGAAACCAAAAATGAAATGTTATATTCAACAAAATTATGTTTGTGATAATGTTTCAATTACTTATATTTTTTGGTGGCGATGCTGGTTTCTTTGTATCATTTGATTTGTTTAAAGGCGAATCTTCTTTCAATTCACTGCACCATTTGGTTTCGCCTGTTGCCTTATTGAACATATAATATTGGCCAGGCCGTTGTTTGGACTGACATTTTATCCATTCGTCCGTTTTGGACTTGCTATTTCGTAGCTGACGCTTTTCCATTGCTTATTGTTGTTAGGAATCCTTGAAAATGCATAAAATAATTTACAAAATATAGATAAACCGTGTGGAATTTATTTTTCAGCAATTTGTTTGAATGGGAAACAATTTTTTCACAGCTGACAGCTGACTCACTTAACCCTTATGTGTACAAAAAATAGTGACTCAAGAGAATTCATGAATTTGATCAGTTTGAATTAGTGCAACATTAGCTAAATTTTTATATTTTTTCTCGAGAATATTAAAAAATAATATTGTTTGGTAAATAAAAACAATAAATATATGCATATAAATACTTATTATACATATATGAACATAAATAATACAAATTCACCGCATATGTATATATGGATTAATATAATAGAAAAACATAAAAAACAATAAAAAATTGCTTGGATTTAAATTGTTTAAGGAGGTAGGATGTATTACTTAAAGACAATTGAAGTTTTTTGTTTTAAAGTCTTATTAAAATAAGAAAAAGCCTCAACTTCGGCTGCATCGAAGCTTTTATACGCTCCACAAGAAAAGTTTTTATAAAAAAACTTTATTTTGGACATACGGACCGATTTCTATACATATAAATATTTTATTTCTTTCTGTGTGTTACAAACTGCGTTCCAAAGTTAATACAGGCTGTTCAGGGTATACAAAATTCGAATGTTTATTTTTCATTATTTTTTTTTTTAAATACGTAAACAAAACAAACGAAAGTCCAAAGGGCGAACTCATTTAAGAGCTGATGACGCATTATTAATTAAATTTCAGTTAGACCTTTAAAATGCAACCCTGCACTGGAAAGAATTGCTGCCATTTTAGAACACTGATATGCTCTAATTGGATTCTCACTGCCAATTGGTTTCAATTGACTGCAGGAGCAACCGGTGTTTTTCCAAAATATCGTCGTATCTTTTTATAAACAGTTGTTTTCAACACAAAGAAGTCATTTTTAATATTTACACAGAACAAGCAACATGATTAAGGCAAGTACAATAATATAAATAGCAACGTAGGTCTTGCCTTTCGCTGTCCGGTAAACAAAGTCCAAAGTTCACCTCCCAGTGGGGGTGCGTACGTATATGGCTTTACCACGCACATACACTTGATTTATTATACAATCGTTACCGTCAAATCAAATCGCGTTTACTGATAACAATTCATATATTCTTTTAGAACGCCGTATCTCTTGTAACTGGTGGTGCATCTGGTTTGGGTCGCGCTACGGTTGAAAGATTGGCACGTCAAGGCGCTCGTGTTGTCTTGGCCGATTTGAGCAGCTCGAAAGGCAGTGAAGTGGCACGAGAGATTGGTGATAATGTGATTTTTGTACCAGTCGATGTGACCTCCGAGAAGGATGTACAAAGTGCCGTGCAGACGGCTAAGGAGAAGTTCGGACGTCTCGATTTAGCTGTGAACTGTGCCGGCACAGCTACGGCTGTCAAGACTTATAACTTCAATAAGGATGTTCCTCATCGTTTGGAAGATTTTACGCGCGTACTTATGGTCAACACGGCTGGCACCTTCAATGTCATTCGTCTAGCGGCCGGTGTAATGGGTGTCAACGAGCCAAATAAGGATGGACAACGTGGTGTTATTATAAATACCGCTTCGGTTGCTGCATATGATGGTCAAATTGGACAAGCTGCCTATTCGGCTTCGAAGGCTGCTGTTGTTGGCATGACATTGCCAATTGCACGTGATCTTAGCACACAAGGCATACGTGTGTGTACAATTGCGCCCGGTCTTTTCAACACACCGATGTTGCAGGCTTTGCCAGAGAAGGTGCGCACCTTCTTGGCCAAATCCATACCCTTCCCTCAACGTCTGGGGGACCCATCCGAATATGCGCATTTAGTGCAGTCCATCTATGAAAATCCATTGTTGAATGGTGAGACTATTCGCATTGATGGTGCCCTCCGCATGCAACCTTAAGTACTTTATTACAAATTAATCTCACCGGTGAATTAGCGCACTCAGCCGGTCATATTGTTGCATTTAATCGGAAACTATTGTTTTTTAAATCTAGGCATAAATATAATGTTATACGTGTATCCAAAAGTCGATAATATTTTTTGTAATATTTCAAAGCTGGAAGTAAAGTGAAATTTTTTCAGATTTTTTATAAAAATGAATATTTTACTTTTTTCGTTATCAGTTTGTCTTATCTTCGTTTGGCGATAAACTTGTTTATTATTAAATATTGTTTCAGTTATCTCGAATGGGTTTGTTTGCTGTTGTCGTGGTGCATTAATTCTGCTGCGCTGCTGATGTCAATATACCGATTTCAATATATTTTTGCACGGAATAAGGTGCTTGACCAAAAATTATTTACCCGAAGATATAATTTTGTTTTTTTTTCTTTGTTATTTATATGTACATATGTGTAGGTTGGTATAAGTGTGTATGTACAAAGAAGTATATTTATGTGCATATTTAATATATCAGTTTATTAATCAATCTGCGTTTTTTTAAGAATGATTTTCAGTTTTCTTTGTTTTGGTAAAAAATTTCAGAAATACATATGTAAAACCAAGTTTACATATTTTTTCTCTATACTTTATGATCTATTTTTAAAAGCAGACGGAAAATAAGCTGCACATTGCATATTTTTAGGCGCCATATTCAAATTCAAAAATGTCTCAATTTTACCACAACTTTTTTAAAATTAGATCCCAAATTCCTCCCTTATGTGAATACCACCAATATGACATTGGAAGGAATGTAGTTGGCAACACCACATCCGCTGCCATACTGTTATTTCTAAAATATTCCAAATGTCGATTTTAATTTTTCTGTGAAAGTGAAATTGTTGATTATTAGTAAAAATTTAGCGCTTAAAAGCTATTAATGTGCTAAGTTTGCAGTGTATTGTAATTTAAAGAAGCTAAAGTCTAAATAAAATGTTTTTTTTTGCGTTTAATACCGAAGTATGCGTACGTGTGAAGACGTGTTAATCCGTGATAATACAACTGAAGCATTGCAAGTTGTCTGTTATATAAGAAACTTTGAATTTATGCAAAAAAAGCTCTTCCGGCCGTGAAAAATCTTTGGATAACTTTAATCAACAACAAATGGAAGTAGGCAAATGCGTTCGTTGACATAACCCCGCACGGAAAATTCAAATTTACAAATGTTCACACTTATATCATATATAAAGTAAAAAGCTCACATTAGTGTATATTTAATGCACGAAGTATGAAATGAGAATGAATAGTAAATAATTTACGGAAAATAAATAAATTTTAGTTAACGTTAGGAAAATCGTTTGTTTTTGGAGTTCGTGATAATTGCTTGATATAATTTATATATTAAAGAAATACCTTTCTTAATGTTCAGTATATGCAAATCTGTAAGTGTGTGAGAGATAAGTCGTTACCTACCTATTCTAATTTATTTTCAAAAACATTAGGAAAATATTATAAAATTTTCGCCGCGATCACAGAGTCTTAAGTGATTTTTAATTATTTGCACGTTAACTATTTTAATTTGCGTCGTTAGTATAATATTCTAACTGTATTATACTAGTGTAACAAGGCGATAAGATTTCGTGGAAAAAACCGTTAATGACTTTTTTGTTGGTTTACAGGCGTTATCATTAATCAAAAATACACAGTGAGAATTGGAAGTGAGCATTAGGTAGTTATATATTAATTAAAAAGCTACAGAAATCAGCAAATTTGTTTTTTTTATCGGTTTTATAATTGCTTTTTAGGGGTTACATGGATTTCCTCGGGTAAAAAACAGCCTTTTTTCAGCAATCTTTTTTCTCATATAAATAGTTAAATATTTTATTAGAAACTTTTATTGTTACAAACATACATTATCTACCAAAAACTCTGTAAATTTTGGAAAAATATATTTAAAACTCGACCATTGCGATGCCATTTCCGTTGGCAGCATAACTCCTTACAGGATCATCTATAGTGAAAAAAACCTTAACAGTAAAAATTTCGCGAAATTTTTTTTCAAATAGTTGTAATCGGAAAAACAAAAATCCATCGTGTAAATTTTTATGAAGTTCGGTTGAGTAGTTCTCGAGAAATCATGTCAACGGACTTCAAAAACACAGATTCGAGAAGAACGCGAGCGCACAAGTTCTCAAGACAGTATCTCCGAAACTTTTACTCGGATCAACTTAAAAATTTAGCACAATATTCTAGAGGTGTTAGAGAATATAATAAGATATTTAAAAAATAGATTTTTTGAAATCACCAGTGTAATCACCCGAAAAAATTTAAGAGTTTCGGAATTTTTTTTAAAGAAAACTACAGCAGCATTATTTTTTTTAATTTTGAGGTTACATTTATTCACAACTATTGAATATTTTTATCGAGTTAGTCCGTTTGTTAAAATTATCCCTGTTGAATTAAGAACGTGCAGAGATATAGTCTTATTTTTATTCCTTTTTCTCTTCTTCAGCCATTAATTTCAAAGTTATTAGGAATTTTTTCTAAAGAGGACCGCACTAAGATACAACATCTGATCAAATATGAACCAGACTGGTAGAATTAACTTTGGTTGTCCCGAAGCGATAATATCCTTCACATATACAAAATATTCCTAGAACTTTATTTTTTCAGAACTTTATTTTTTTATAATTTTTCAGAAAGTTTGTTTGACAGCTATATGCTATAGTGATTCGACCTGAACAATTTATTCGGGTATTAAACCCTTGCTTAAGACAATAGTCTGTACAAACACTTGATTCCTTGATGAGTAGAAGTCGCAAAAGCGATGCTAGAGAACGTAGCTGAAGACAAGGCATGGGTTTTTGAATATGACGTCGCAACGGTCCACAAATCCAGCGAATGGCACTCTAAAAATGTGCCAAAACCGAAAAAACGAAGTTTATAACAAGTGTATAGAAAATGGATTAAACCTTGGCGAACTTGTATTGACTCATTAGCATATTTTGAAGGTGTTAATCAAGATTTGTATCAAAATACGTGAAAATGTAGTTTTTTGTCAATCCGGGTCAATTTTGATCAGTTGGTATACCGCTATATTATTATTTTTAAAAAAAGTTAATGGTACAATACCATAAAAATATTACCTTTTTACAATTTTATGTAATTTTTAACGCATTTGTTATTGAAAATTTATATAACGAATGAAACTGACTCCTCTAAGGTCATAAAAGAGCTTCACAACAATCATAAATAAAGTGAAATAGAATAAAAACAACAAAGATTATGGGGCCACCATCATTTTCATTGGAAAATATTAAAGGAAAATCAATTGCATTTTTAACACTCAAATCCAACCATAAATTCACGCAGCAGATGTCGTAGGTCAATAAATACCATATGCAAGCCAAAATGGAGTAAAACGTTGCGAAAGCAGAGCATACGGAAACACTTTGACCATGGTTGTACGTGTGTGTGTTTATGTGGGTACAAATGTCTACATAAACAACATGGAGTTTATGTGGGTAATAAAAATGCGCGAGCACATAAATGTTTCGTCGAACGCCTTGCGATGTTGCGGTGTTAAGGAGTATGCTAAAATGTTCATCATACGCAGTGTTGTCCTCAAAGATATGCACGAAACCTACAATAATAAAAATGAATGTCTTTATATTGAAATAGTTTTGAATTTGAATATGTTTTATATTTATAATTAAACTAAGAGCTGCCTATTTCACAATGATTGATGAAAAATATCATTATTATTTATTTTTTATAATTTTTACCTTGAAAGGAAACGTCGGAGGCTCTACAAAGTATGTTAAAAAAATCTGATCAACGCTAAAATTTTGCATAAGTCTTTTTCTCCTCAAGAAGCTGCCCATTTGTCAGAATTGCCGTTATCGGATCACTATAGCATATAGCTGTCATACAAACTGAGAAATCGGAGTCAAGTGCTTGTATGGAAAACTTTTTTATTTGGCAAGACATTTTTATGAAATTTGGTGTATGTTGTTTCCTAAGGTCATATTGCTATCTCTGAAGAAATTTTTCAGATCGGCCCACTATAGCATATAGCTGCCATACAAACCGATCGAGTAAAAAATATTTTTATACCTTCTTACGCTATAAAAGATGCACCTGTGAAGGCTATCGGTAGCCAAAGTTAATGTACTTTTTTCACTCTTTACTCATATGATATTCTAATAGCGCTATTTTTAAGATTTCGTGTTTGCATACTGCAAAAATTCACTTATTATTATTCCTCGCAATTCTCAAATTGTTAGTACTCCACTTTAACAAGTTGCAAATGTGTTGCAAACAGGCGACGCGGGCACGCTTTAACGTCAGAACTTTAACCGCATTACAATTTATTTATAAACTTGTTGATTGTTCGTGTCTACATGTTTTCTTCTGCCAAGTGTTTTTGTTGTGAAAAAAAAAATATTTGTTGGCAAATTTTCAAAATAACCAATGCTGTGAAAACCCGTTGTCTGCAATTATAACTGTTTTTGTGCATATTTTGTTGCTGTTGTTGTTGTGTAAGTTTTTTCCGCCTTACTTTATTGTAAATTATTGTTATTGCAGCTTGAATTATGCGCTTGAACGCTGATTATTTGTTTCGGCGAAAGTTGCCAATGTGGCAAGTAGCAAAAAACATAACACGTTTTTGTTATTGTTGTTGAAAATTTTGTAGCCAAATAATAATTGGAATTTATGGCGTTTTATAGACCCTTCAATTTTACTGCAAGGGGTTAAGAGTGCGAACATGTGCAACATGCAACATTCGCAACAAAGAAATAAGAAAAATTGTAAATTTTGGCTGCACCGAAGCTATAATACCCTTTACAGGTGTATTTTTGTTATAATATAAGCGTATAAAAAGAGCTTTATCCTTACTTTGAGAGGTCAGTTTGTGTGGCAGCTATATAGTATAGTGGTCCGATCTGAAAAATATGTTCAGAGATTGTAACGTAGCCTAGGGTAATATACTATGCCGAACCTCGTAAAGATAGCTCGTCAAATGAAACCATTTTCCATACAAGCACATTATTCCGAACGCTAGTTTGTATGGCATCTATATGTTATAGTCGTCCGATCTTAACAATTTCGTTGCATATTAAAATATTGCCTTAGGTAATAATCTGTGCCACATTTCACGAAGATAACTCGTCAAATAAAAAAGTTTTTCATATAAAAACTTTACTTTAGTCATACAATTTGTATGGCAGCTATATGCTATAGTGGTCCGATGTCGACGATACGGATAAGCGAGCAGCTTCTTTGGGAGGAAAGAAGGTGGGCAAAATTTCAGATCGATATCTTAAAAACTTTGGGTGATATATTTGGTCCACGAATTTTCCTTCTGTTGCTTATAAACTTTGCAGCAAATAGGTTATATGTTCCGGGTATGAAAAGAATAGTTTAAGTTAGGCAACTGACAATTATGTCAAAAAATCGTATTTTTTTTACATATGTAAATATATAAATATATGTATACATATGTACATTATACTCACCTCAGTACCAAACTTACATACATACATACACACTTACACATAAGCAACCGTATTAAAATTATTTATTAAATAAGCACATTTTCACGCTGTGTGCAACGGAAAACCAACCGACTTGGGGTTGACATGCCACAGCTCGTATGTGTTATTTCCTGTTTACTTGTGGTGCATGCAACTTATTTGTGCAACAACGGCAAATCGTGTGTGTCCTAGCGGTCGCGTGCATTTTACCACTATCATAGTTTTTTTTTCATTTATTTCGTTCACATTTTTACGTTTTTTGCCTCCTCGTGTTTGTCAGCTCGCTTACTAATGGAATGTGACTCCTGTACATGCAGAGGAACAGTCAACCACACAAAAATGTAAGTGACTGTTAGTCGTGTTAGCGTGCATTTTAACAAAGTTTTTTGTTGTCCCCAGTTGATTGTGCTTTATTTACAGTTATTTGCTTTAAACACTCATATTGAAAACGAATAAGCAACAAGTGAAGTGACGGAGACTCCTTTGGAGCAGTTATTTAGTTATAGGAAATTAGATACTGAACAGCAGGGAGTTCAAGTTTGTTGTTGTTGGAATATTTTGAGATGGTCTTTCAATAGCGTTTGATTTCAGAAGCTGAAAGCTTATACCCTCAAAAAAAAATATTGACAGATAAGTTAGAGAATACTTGACCTGAACATAAACCCCTCGAAGACGACCGTTTTCGAGACACACGTCACTGCCTGGCATCGGAAACCTAACTCTTGAGGACAGAAAGATATAGATCATTTATATGGTCAAATACCTTAATCTAACCCTGGATTTCACTTTAGGGTGAAAGCAGCATGTTGAACTGACCACGCTGGGTCAAAGCTACTAAAACACTTATGGTGTGCATTCGGCTAGCTGGTACATCCTGGTGCTGCAAGCTAAAGAATTATTAGGTGGTTATACACCATGATTGTGCGACCGATTATCACATATGGATCGGTGGCTTAGGACTCGAAAGCATTGCAGACTTCGGTAGGACTTCAACTATCGAAGCTGCAACGACACGCCTGCATCTGTATGTCGGGTGCCATGCGCACATGTGCGATGGCGGCACTTGAAATCATGCTGTATCTTACATCGATTCATCTAGTTATCGGCCAGCTTGCTATACACACCCTGCACCAAATGACAGCAGAAGGTCAGGTAATCTCTTCCCAGCGCATTAAGGACTTAAGTGGCACAATACCGCTGGCTCTTCTACCAAGGGACAGCGTTAGCAAAAGTGTAAACTTCATTAGGAAGATCAAGGTTACCCTCAACAGTAGAGCTGAATAGAATGATTCCGCTCTTCAGCTACTGCTTAGGGATATTACAATCAAATTTCATACCGACGGCTTGAAAATATCGGAGGGAATTGGCGCAGGATCGAAGGACCACGCACCGAATTCTCCATATCAATGGGAAGTTTTTCAATCATTTTCCAAGCAGAGGTCTTTGCTATAAGTTGGTGCTTAGAGATAACCCTCCAACACAACTATCGCAATGAACGTATATTTATACTCAGCGACAGTCAAGCGGCATTAAAAGCTATCTCTGTATACGAGATCAGATCGTTATTGGTACAGGAGTGTATATAACGGCTGAACAGTTTATCAGATCGTAACCAAGTGTACCTTATCTGGGTGCTCGGTTACAAAGGTATAGCCGATAATGAACTGGCTGAGGAGCTTGCCCGCTCCGCAGCATCCAAGAACATTGTAGGACACGAACCTTTCATTGCGGTTTGTCCCCATACCGTAAAGGAGCTGCTCCGCAAGGATGAAGGAGTAGGTAGGGAGGGGTATTGACAACAACTCCAAGCCATGCCAAGTTGCTGTCGCCTTCTACACTGGTCATTATAAGCTCAAGAAGCACTTACATATTTAACACGGGCTTAGCTTCTTGTGCGAATTGCCGGTTCAGCGACATGTAGCCTGAAACTTCAGCACATCTGCTAATTGACTGCACAGCAGTCTGTAGGTGCAGGATAAAGACTCTTTGATCCATGTTTCTAAATAGCGATCACATCGCCTCAATAGCACCTAGCAGAAGCATAGGAATTGCGGGGTAATCAAAGAAAACGATGTGCATTACTTTGATTTTTGACTGACTACTCGTATGACGCGTTTTTTGGAATTTAGTTAATTTTTGAGCGCACAGATTGACGTCTTGTTTGCACAAGATCCAAATCTTTTGGTACGAGTGTAGCCTTGTCACGCTTCGTATAAAATAAACTTACCAAGCTGGTTTGAATCGATCAGTAAAAAATGTTGAGGTCCTCTGCTGTCTCTGTGATGTCAACATAACGATTTTCAAGTAATCTTGCTTCATTTTTTCCGAAGTTATCGTTATTAATAGAGGTGGTTGCACGATTCCCATGAGGCAAGTTTTCATGACTTCACTTCCTTCACGGATTCTTTTATGCCACTCAATTCGGCAACATTTTCACCGATTCCGTCGCCGTGGTTTTTTAATAAAACCATCGAGACCGATCCACCCATTATAGTGAACTTCCAGCTCTTCAATGCAATCGAAATAGACTGCAGTTTTGGTGAAAATGACAACAAATTTTAAATGAAAAAAATATTTTCAAAAATGATCAGGGGAAGCCGAGTTATGGTGAACACCGTAAAGTATTTTTTTCTCAAGACGTTCTGGGGAAAGCTCTGTTACCGGCTTATGCATCAATATTTCTGCATGTAATAATTAGTCTAAATTGTCAAAAGTGTGCATAATAATGTACAAAAGATCCAAATAAAATTACTCAATCCGTATATAAGAAATAAATTCACACAAAAGTTCTTTTTTTACCTTAAACACAATTTAATCTTAGTTTTTGGCCTTTTATTTCATCTTCTATCAAAACAATTAATTACATTCCGCTATGATAAAACTAGAAGAAGTATTTGGAAAGAAAACGCTGCTCATTATGCCAATCAAAACTAAACGCAAACTGTTGAAAGTTTGCTTTCCTTTGAACATGCAACAAACGTGCTGAAACTCATGCATTAGACAGCCGAAAATACGCACAAACATGTTACCAAAAATGGCAGCTATACAATATATACAACTTTAGACATATGTATATACATACATACATAGCAGAGAATGCTAAGTCGGAATTTCAATTCTATGCAAACACACTTCAACGAAAATAACATATAACACATATCAAGTTGAAATACGCCAGCTTTCGCATACAATTCATTTACATACACACAAACATACACACACACACACATGTACATGTGTATTGGTGCTCCCTCACTCGCATTGATTGCAGATATTCTCGCTTATTTCAGTTTCTCGACACTTTCGTCGGTTGTGGCTGCTGGCAGCTTTTACTTTTCACTTCCCTTTTCGCTCGTAGTTTCCGATTTTTTGCTCTGTGTGTGTGCGTGTGTGACTGTACGTTCATCCATTGAGGAAACCTTCGGTGAAGCATCACATTGAAATAACAGGCCAAACGACCGCACATACGAGTTGGCCTATACACTTCCCAGCCATTAATGTGCCACCACAGCGCCAGCGAGCACCGTAACTCAACACACGGCAGCTGCACCATGCGAAACTGGTGTGTGAAAATTCGCAAAATCTACTATAACCAACATTTTTGTAGTAAAATCCGGTTGAAAAGAGAAGTGGAAAAGCAGCGAAAATGCAGCAGGAAGCACAAATTTAAAACAAATATGTAGAAAAATGGGATTTCAAGTACGCTCTAGACCACACGGCTTATCCTCCATTCGTATGCCATCACTGCCCTATATTGCCTGCAACGAAGTTTACGAGCTGCTCGTTGAGATCCTTTGAATGTGACCAGCCGCACGCTGCAGCAGCAGCAAAGCAACAGTCGCACTCAGCTGCAGGAAGCAGTCGCCGCTCTATATTAGCCGATTGAAAAGCGAATGATTGAGTGTGGCTGAGTTGAGAATACTTCAGCGCAATAGCTCTCTCTCTCTCTCTGAATTGCACTTAATAAAGTTCTCTTGATTTCTCATCAACTTTTCTGCTGTTGTTTGAAAGCTTAAAAAGTTGTCTCTGTTTATGCTCTCCAACTTTTGTAGCTTTGTATTGTAAGCTTTGAGAGCTTTTCCGGTAATTAAGCTTTGGGTTAAGCCTATGCGAACTTATGGTCTTAAAACCAGTTCGTTCGCAATGAGTTTAGTCTTCTTCTTCTTTACTGGCGTAGACACCGCTTACGCGGTTATTGCCGAGTTAACAACAGCGCGCTAGTCGTTTCTTCTTTTCGCAATGTGGCGCCAATTGGAGATTCCAAGCGAAGCTAGATCCTTCTCCACTTGGTCCTTCCAACGGAGTGGAGGTCTTCCTCTTCTTCTGCTTCCTCCGGCGGGTACTGCGTCGAATACTTTCAGAGCTGAAGTCCATTTTTGTCCATTCGGACGACATGACCTAGCCAGCGTAGCCGCTGTCTTTTAATTTGCTGAACTATGTCAATGTCGTCGTATATCATCACATGCCGTATTCGCCGTGGACAATAAATTTGGACCATAAATCTTTCTCAGAACTTTTCTCTCGAAAACTCGTAATGTCGAATCATCAATATAATCTCTGTATCACATAGCAGGAAATGAGTGACTTATAGAGTTTGGTCTTTGTTCGTAGAATGAAAATCTCACTTTTCAATTTCCTACACAGTCTGAAGTAGTACCGTTGGCAAGAGTTATTTTGCGTTGGATTTCGAGGCTGACATTGTTGTTGCTATTAATACTGCTTCCAATATAAATGAAATTATCAACGACTTCGAAATTATGACTGTCAACAGTGACGTGGGAGCCAGTGCCCTCGTTCACTACCGGACCCATTTGCTTCGCTTTCTTATCTAATCTGAAGAAAGCAGAACAAACGGAGCAGTTGTTGGTCAATGATACCTTCTTTATTTAGTTCTGCAGCTCGAATTATTTTCTTCAAGAGAAGATTGAAGAAGTCGCTCGGGAGTCGAATTGCTTGGTATCGATCGGTTCGGAGAGCTCCTTCCCGATCCTGACGGAGCTTTTGGTGTTGCTCAACGTCAGTTTACACAGCCGTATTAGTTTTGCGGGGATACCAAATTCGGACATCGCGTCATAAAGGCAGCTCCTTTTCGTGCTGTCGAAAGCAGCTTTGAGACGAAGAGGTGGAGCGTGTCGATTCTATTTTCACGGGTCTTTTCCAAGATTTGGCACATGGTGAATATCTGGTCAGTTGTTGATTTTCCAGGCCTAAAGCCACACTGATAAGGTCCAATCAGTTTGTTGACGGCGGTCTTTAATCTTTCACACAATACACTCGATGTAACAATATGCAGATTTTGGGACTCCCTTTTTGTGAATTCGGACTGATGGAGTTTCAGTTCTTCGCCATCGTATTTGAATAGCTCGGCTGGCAATCCATTGACCCCGCCGCTTTCAAATTTCTTACTGGCATCGTTCGATTAACGAAAGTATCAGTGAAAATCATTTTGAAAAATCATTTGGGCCTAAGAAAAGTGAAAGCACGATTGGTTCAAAAATCACTACATTTTTTCGAAAAACAGCGTCGCGTTAACGTCTGTGAAACAATGCTTTCCGACTACCAGGATGTCATGAAACGTATTATTACTGGTGATGAGACATGGATCAATGTTTTCGACCCTGAAACAAACGATCATTTGGCCGAAAATCGTGGAAAAGTTGAGCCGAAGAAAAAAACACATTAAAAAGGTTCAAAATCAATGTTATGTTGACAGTTTTCTTCGATTATCGAGGTGTGGTGTACTTCGAATTCCTTCCGACAGGCGAAACTGTTAAGAAGGAATACTATTTGAGTGTTATGCGTCGTTTGCATGAAAACTAATCGTAAAAAGAGGTCGGAATTATGGGGCCATGAGGGATTACATTGACGGAGACGACATAGATTTTGAAGAAAAATTAATAATTTTAAAATTATGTACAAAGTCTTGCTCTGTCCAATCTTTGTTCTTTATAAAATTTTTCATTTTCACCATATTTCGAATTTTACCCCACTGTCTCTACCTGAAAGTTGTTTTTGCGACTAGTGACGTGTTACACATGCTATACGATGACGTCTTAATCACTTGACCCCCAAAAATTAGCCACACCGCCCTCGTTAACACTGTGTCGCTTTGGTCGTATTATTGTCAAAGCTAATCTGAAAATAAACAAAAATCTCACCAAACGCTATGCGGCTCTCCCGAACACCACTTTTAGAGAGCCTCTCTCTCTATAGAGAGAGAAATAGCCAAAAAGTAGCACAAATTGATGGTTCTCCAACTTTTCTCTGTTTCGCTTTTGAGTTTCGCTCCGGTTCTCTAACAATCTGGCAACGAACAGAAGCTGTGTCGGCCAAAAAAGCTCAAGGTAAGTGTATCTCCCAATTAGCTGCACAATATATACCAGCTAAGTCGCAGCGCTTTCTTTATGCGGCACATGCCGGAGCGCAATACTCCCACTGTTGCTGCATTTAAGCAGCAACCGAATCGACTTTTTTCGAATCTTGCACAACGCTTCGTTTCGGTTTGTCGATTTTTTACGTTCGTCGTCGCTCGTGCGGTGGTTGTTTCGCTGCCGTTTCGGTGTGGTTGGTTGGTCGGTCTCCAGAAAACTCAGTGTGCTTGCGGCCGATAGTCGCTGGGAATACGCCGCGATGCTAAGAACCGCGTACGCAAACGAAGTTGTCGCTGTTGTCGTTCATGCGTTGTTGTTGCTGCCGCCGCCGCCGTCGTCGTCGTTGTTGTTGTCGTTGTCACTATCGGTATCGGTATCGTTGTAGTGTTGTTGTATTGCGCCCACTATCGTCGGTGTCGCCATCACTTTGAACCAATGTGGTGCGACGGAAATGTGAAATAAAGGGAAACAGTGAAAAGTGAAGGCACCAGTCGAGGCGCAAGGGGGCCACAACACACCCGCACCCACACCCGATTTCGAAGGAGCAAAACGCAGTGAAGCATTGCGAGCGAAGTACAAGTGGCTGTGTGTGTGTGCAAAGTGGGTGGTTAACGGTGAATACCCGCTCGTCACGTAAAAGCGGACTAGTCGCCCTAGACGGGGGTGATTAAGACGCGGATTTAGTATACGTATGCTTGGTAGTGCGTAAAAGGAGTTTCAAACGAAAAAAAAAAATGTGTGTGTGCTGTCCTTTTAGCATCTAATCCGTGGATCGTTTTGGCTGGCAGCAAACAGTGCTTAGTAAGATCGCCCAATGTTCGGCTAATGGTCGCCGGGACCACTGACGCAGTGCGTCGCAGCGCGCTGCCTCGTCCAATGAGTTTTATGAGGGATAATGCATGCGGTTGTGTGTGTGACACTACTAGGCACTTAGGAAAGGTTGTGTTTCGTGTTATACGTGTGTGTTCTTCAGCTTAACACCCCCTCAAACATACAAAAGCAAGTGGCTGTAGCGTTCTTCAGCCTTTGACGTGGAAGTCTTGCCAAATTTAAACGGTTGTGCGTGTCCAAATTAAAGTGGTGAGCACTGAAAATTGTGCTAAAAATATTGTCATAATATTAAAATATGAAAAGTGAAAATAAATTTTCCATTTACTTGTTACTCTCTTTCAATTGCAAAGCCAGTCGCTCAACCCACTTCTTCTTGACCACAGCTCAGTTGCTTGGCCGTGGTAGTGCTTGAAAATCGAAATGTGTGTGGCAATAGGTGAAAAGTAATAATTTTTTTAACTTAAATAAAATAACCGAAACCGAAACCGCAAATTATAATAAAATAAAATTATAATTAAAAACCAACAAAAAAAAATAAAAATTGCAACAAAATACTTCGCAATCAAAGCAAGTGACGTAAAATGAAAATCTTCATACCCCACAGCAGCTCCACCATCTTCTCCATTGACCTCTACATTTACGCTTCCCATCGGTGAATTTGCTGATTTACTACGATTACGTTGTGTGCTTCGCTTTTGGCATATTTCATTGCTCGAGGTAATTAAGCAAATCGCCAAAAACGAGTGCTTTGCCGTTCAAATAGAAATAGAAAGTAAAGCATTAATTAATTTCTGTGTTCTAAAATATTTCTTAGCTTCGTGTGCGCCTACCAAAAGAATATTGAGACTTTCAACTCCATAAAAAAAAATAAAAAAAAAACCAAAAAACAAAATGGCTTTATACTAATGGTTGTGACTGTGTTTATGTGCATGTGTATGATATTTTCAAGCTAACAGGGCAATTTGCTCTGTCTTTGCAAGTGTCCTTGAAATTTTAGGATGTCCTGCGGCCAAGTGTGTGTGTGTATATGGTATTTTTCCTTATTGTGTATTAAACAAGGATACAATTTCATGCGTAAATATAAAAAATATGAAAAATAGGCAATAAAAAAGTTTCGCAATGTGATAAAAATAAATGTAATGACATACTATAAACCGAAGTTTTACGGAAGGATAAATATTAAAAAAAAAAAATGGTGTTTAATAAAAAATAAATCTTTTCACAGATATTTTGTTAGAATTTTTTATTGTTACAAGCATACACTATTAACAAAAAAAATGTGAAATTTTTGGGAAAAAAATTTAAACTCGGCCATTGCGACGCCATTTCCGCTGAGCCCTCGGAAAAAGATGCGCCCGTCTTGGCAGGAAAGCTCCTTACAGGATCTTCTAAATTGAAAAAATACGTGTTTTAGTTAAAACCTTAACTTAGAACTTGAACGAAGGAAAAAAGCTGAAAATTGGATTTTTGGCAAACATTTTTACAAAAAAATGAAAATTTCGCGATTTTTTTTTTTCGAATATTGTAATCGAAAAAAATCCTTCGTCCAAGTCTTTAAGAATTGTATTTCAAAGACCTGTGTAAAATTTCATGAATATCGCTTGAGTAGTTCTCGAGAAATTTTGCCAACCGACTTCTAAGACACAGTTTCGAGAAAAATACGTTTAAAGACGGCGGACTTAACCTAGCTAGCCTCGAGCGCACAAGTTTTCAAGACTGTATCTCCGAAACTATTACTCGGATCAACTTGAAAATTTAGGACAATATTGTGGAAGTGTTGTAGAATTTAATAAAAAAATCTATTTTTTGAAACCCGTAAACCCAAAAATGTAGGCCTTATCGAATGGATTTACTTGAAAATTATTCTGTTTGAAAAAAAGCAATTAAATGAAAGCAGCAGAGACAGCTCATTATCAATCTCAAGTTGGCCAAAATAATACAAAATGATCATTTGTTTGAAAGAAATCTGTGTCAGAATATGTATCATCATATCAAAAATTTTATTGCTTTGTTTGCTTCGGTTTCGGTCGCTGAATACGTTGAATATTTGAAGCGGCTAATATAAACCCCAAAGCATTCCTAAACTATCCATCGATATGTATCAACTTCAGTCTGGCAAAAGAAGACCTTTTCATCATACAATTCTGGCAATCAGTGTGCGTTAAGTTTCGCATACTCACCGCTTGTCTCCAGTCAGTGTTCAGTCCGAACTCCTATCAGGGGTGACATGAACCATGCTACAATACCACAAGGGTCTCGCAGCCTGAAAAGCTCTAAAATTTAAAATTTAAAGCCAAAAACGCAATCAATGCGATCAACCACCGTATTTACCTGATTTGGTTCAGTGTGATTTTTTCTTGTTCCCCAAACTCAAACAACCGCTCCGTGGATGCCGTTTTCGCATTCGCTGAAGGAGCTGAAGCCCATCTCAAAAAGTGTTTATGAAAAGTGTTTCGAGGACAAAAAAATCGTTTGCATAACTGTATTTTTTGGTCGGGATTACTTGGAAAGCGACTAAATTAATATTGATGAATAATTAAGTATTTTGGGTTTTATTATTTTATTATTTATTTATTATTTGTCACAATTTATTTCCTCTCTCTCTCTCTCTCCCTACTAGCAACGAAGTTTCCGCATTCTAATATGGAAGCTGAAGCTGTTTAGTTGAAACTTTTCGTGGTTATTGAATAGTGCCATAAACGAGTCTGACTTCATATTAAGTAGAGAACATAATTACTTATTAAAGTAGGTAATTTTCTTGAATATTGCCAAGGTATCAAATAGACACATATCGCACCAATACCCTTATATGAAATTTGTGGATCTCCGAACTTTAATTTATTTTTTTTATTGCCAATATACATTCTTATATTAGGTGAAAATATTTTTTTTTGCTTATTGTTGACATAAGTCTTTATATATAAAAAGTACGTGTCACGTTGTTTGTCCGCGATGGACTCCTAAACTACTGAACCGATTTTAGTAAAATTTAGTACACTGTGTCCGGTTTGAACTAACTTAGAAGATAGGATAGTAAAAGCAATTCATAAATAAAAAATACAGTGAAAGCTCTATTAAATGGACGCTCTATTAAGCGGAGAACTCTTTTAACAGGACAGAAAGGCTGGTGAGACATTGAGAAAGCAGCCTTAAATTCGTTATTTTTTCCAATGAAATTTATTTCTATGAACATATTCAAAATTAAACATCAAGTACAATTCTTTGGATTCTTATACCGACAACATCCTTTTCACCTTTATTCGTAAATAAAACTTATATTTAATAGTTTATATATTGAATAGCTTATTATATGAATAATAGTATAAAATGTATACCACAGCAAGGAGTGGCCGGATCCACTAGTAATATATACTATAACAGTGTAATAAAAAATATCATAGGGCTAAATTAGGTCAGGTAAATAAAGGATCCCAGGAAAACTACCACTTGGATAAATGGAGATGCTTGTGATGCCCAGAACTCCTAGCTACTGAATCCTAAAGAGACTATGATATCATATTTCTACTTGGCTTGGCTAGTTGGCTTCAAAGTATCAACCTTCCCCAATTCTGTTATAAATAATTGATTGTTCTTAGCAATGTAAGAAAGGCAAAAAAAAAAAGCGAATCGTCAGGTACCTGAAACATGTATAAAGTATTGAATAATTTGAAATTCTCAAAGAGGCAGATAAAGCTACTGTAATAAGCTGTTCAATGAAGAGTTCGTAGTTGCATTTATTGTAGAATATTTCTTTCCTTAAAATTTAAAAGTACTGTTAGCTAACGATCAATAAAACACAAATAAAATCGAGGTTAAACACAGCAATTTCCAAATGCAGGAAACCCGAACTTTTTGGTTGTTTTGTGTGCAGATGTGTGAGTGCAAAACATAAAAATATATCTGTGTAAGTATATGTAATACATTAGTGTGTAGGTGATGTGTGTGAGTGTGGGTTGAGCATATGCTCCACTTGCTTTTTTTGTTGTAATAACAAGTAAGAATAAGAAGAACTTGAAAAGCGGAAGTGTGAAGTATCTGCAAATTGCGGTAACTGTAGTGCTTCCCGGTCAAGTGGGCGGGGCGACGCATTCATTTGCGAACTTTTGCAATTTTCAGAGAATTTTATTATCTGACGGCAAAGCCAAGTGCTTGCGAATTTTTTTCTTCCCCGCTATTTTTGTGCACAAATGCATTTATTGCCGTGGGTTGGGCACTGATTGTGTATAAGAGGGCTAGAGGAAATTAGAAATATAAGGTATTAAAATACAAAAAGTAGTGTGAGAGGAAGGAGCGTTAGTGAAAGTGGAGAACTACAAAAAATATTATTACTGTGAAAAAAGTCTATATTATACAAAAGCGTGTATATAAAAGCGTGATTTATAAATCGTAATATAAGGCAACCAATACGCACGCAGTAATGACATTTATTGCTTTTAGGAGTACTCTTATAATATTCAATGATACTTTGCAGCTTTTATTAAGAGTTTTAATTAGTTTTTCCGTTTCTCGTTTACTTGCAGCTCGACTATGTCCTTGCTCGGCGCGTTAATTGCTCGTAGAAATTTTACTGAATTGAAGCGAAAAATATTTGCGTCGCTCCAAGTGAAATAAAATGTGACAAACAAGTGCAATAAACTGGCTAAAACGTGAAGAATCACAGGCGTTAAGGCGGAAATTCAGTATTTTTATTAAAAACAATTAAAAAAAAGCGAAATAAAAATCGCTATAAATATAAAATAAATGAGAAAAGCATAAATAAAATAATAACAATAAAAAAAAACAATTCTGCTTAATTATAATTAATGTAGCATATATCATTAACTGCAACAAGGCATATCAATAAAAAGCCCGCCCGCTCAGAGCAAATAACGAAACATAAAACCAAAAAAAAAAAACAAAACGGAAAGAGTGAATGCCAGACCGTAAAAAAAATTATAAATAAATAATTGTGTGGCACGTGAAATTCACTAGAGAATGATTAAAAATTGAAAAAAATTGCAACGAGTAGCAAATGCAAAGGCCAAACAAAAAAATAACGCAATAAAGAATTAAAGTTTAAAACATCCATATGGCATCACTGTTAACCAAATTAATAGCAAAAAACTGAAAACATAAAAAAATCTCATAAAAAAGGTTTACCACAAAAATCTGTGCATATTATAAAACCAATATCATTAAATATAAAGAAATCGAAATTAATAAAAAAAAGCAATTTATTCAAATCTGAAAAAAATATTCATAATAAAAAAAATTATAATAAAAAAGAAAAAAAGATAATAAGTGCGGTTTTTAAATTAATAATTCATAGTTTAATTCCAATTCATTTCAAGTGCGTTTTAGTGTAGCAACGGATTAGCAGCAATAGCTTACAAGTACATACATACATATATAGATATATTTTGCGGTTTAAGGTAAGTCAAAGGATTCTATATAAATCAATAAAAGTTTGAAATTAAACTTAAAATTATCCACAAATAAATATAAAGGGTTATGCAGTGTTTCTTCGGGTAAAACACAGTCTTTTTTCAACAATTTTTTCTCATATAAAAAATGAGATATTTTATTAGAATTTTTTATTATTACAAACATACACTATTAACTAAGAAATTCTGAAATTTTTGGAAAAAAATATTTTAAATTCGCCCATTGCGATGCCATTTCCGGTGACCCCTCGGAGAATAGATGCGCCCGCGTTGGCAGGACAACTCCTTACTGGATCATATAAAGTAAAAAATACGTGTTTTAGTTAAAACCTTAACTTAGAACTTGGACGAAGGAAAAAAATCTGAAAATTGAATTTTTGGCACACATTTTTACAAAAAAAAAAAAGAAAACTTCGCGAATTTTTTTTCAAATGGTTGTAATCGAAAAAAATCCTTTGTCAAAGTTTTTAAGAATTGTATTTCAAAGACCTGTGTAAAATTTAAATGGTGATCCATTTCGAGATTTCTTACCTTTTTAAAGAAAATACATAGAAATTTCAAATTTAATGGGGAATGTTTTTTATCATTCGAAAGAACATTTTTTGGTATTTATTATTATATGATTATCTCTTTCAAATGTTGGCCGCGGCTAGGTCTTAGATGATCCATCCGTTGAGTCCAATTTTCGATGACTAGTTGCGAGCATTTCGACTGGTAACTGGCGAATGACACGCTTGAAAATTTTGCTCCGGGGCTGAATGGAAATGGAATTCTCCGCATAGACTTTCGACTTTACATATCCCCACAGGAAAAAAAACATTTGTTTTCTGGATGAAATGGCAGCTTTTGAATCTCTTCAAGTTACTCTTCGTCCCAAATGCGGCAATTATGCTTGTTTACATACCCATTGAGCTAGAAATGGGCCTCATCGCGGAACTTTCCAAGAGCCCGAAGAGTGAAGCGATGTCGTTTGGGAATTTCGGGCGGCTTCAGTTCTTGCTCAAGCTGTATTTGGTACGCTTTTAATTTAAGATCTGGACATAATATGCGCCAAGTTGTTCCATAAGCCAGTCCGAGTGCCGTGCAATGAATGGATGAATAAGAACTCCATTTCAAGTTCATTTTAAACCAAATAGGGCCAATACATTCATGAATAAGATAAGTCAAAACGAATAATCTTATGTAATAATTTAAATATTTGGTGGAAATAAGTTCTTAGCTGACACAGCATCAATTTAATGAGGCAATTTATCAAGAAATTCGAAAATCCTATTCCCAGTCTGAGCATTCCAACCTGAACTCACTGAAAAAAAAATTATAATTCACGTATCAAAAATGTTTTTTGGTATTTTTTTTATATTTACAGAAAAGTGTTCAATTTAGTTTGAGACTATCACCTTGCTTACTTAGCGGTTTAACGCAAGGTACACTTAAAACAGGTACAGTCCTAGCATCATTACGAATCCATATACCTTGTATACAAGAAACTTCGTCCAATACTGATTATTTGTCTTTTGCACGCCCACAAGTATGCTTCACGGATTGCGTTTGCAGCTGAATGAAATATTTCCATTTGTCATGGTAATTGTGGATTGTAACCCGAAAACCATTGGTATAGCGCATTAGGGCCATCTCCTTACCTCCACACTACGAAATACCCCTTAATAAGTATTTCATGCCCACATAGCGTGCAACACTCAGCATCCATGTCTTTTTTTGTTTTTTGTTTTTTCTCGGCATTCCAAATTTACAGAATTGCTGATGACACTCCGGGAGTAGAGGGCAAGGAGCTCCGCACAGCATTTTATTACATTCATAAATACATAGCGAGTAAAGCAAAACACATAAATATACAAGTTGTATGCCTGTACACGCACACATACACACGCGCAATGCCTATATATAAACACACAGACACGCTTGGCCATCAGCAAATTTTCAAAAACAACCAGCTGCCTCTGGCCAGTCTGCCAAGCGGCTGTGTCCTTCCTCTCATTTCCGTCCAGGCTCCATTTCAGTTTTCGTTTTTGCATCGTAAAATCTCATTTTACAAAAACAAAATTCATTTGCTGCTGTGTCTTTGTGCTATTTTTGTTTGTTTGGTTTAGTTTCGTCTTTGGTTGGTTTTATTATTTTCTCTGTTGGTCTTTGCGGTTTGTATCAGTAAATTATCATATTTCTTGTGAATCTCTGCCTTGGCATACACAAACAATAACTTCTATTAAAAGTAAATTTCTATTTGAGAAATTATTATGGGATAAATTAAATTTTTGCGAAGGCATCTGCCTTAATTGGAGGATCATAAAGTAAAATCGCCAAAAAATGGAAATACGGGTGCGTAAATAAAATGAAACTAATTCCGAGAAGCGTGAGTCCAAACTAATTGTTACGGAAAATTAGCAAAAATGTGTGATTGCATTGAAAATACCGAGAAATATTTTGATTAATACCACAAAACGCACTATAACCACAAGAGAACGACATGAACTCCGCTACGATTTTTCCTGTGAATGTTTTGTGGAACTTCTCTATGTCAATTATTGACCAAAGTAGCGATGTTTCTGATTAATGGCTTACTTAATTTAGAAATAATTTTGATCTAAAATTTATTAAGTTTTATTAAGATCCGTCCGGCGTAGTGATGTTGTTCAATAATATGAAATGATTAACCGTAGAGCGTTTGATCGGTTTTGAGATCCAGCAGACGTGCGATTAAACAACTTTAGGCCTCTTTACGTTATTCCGCAACATTAGATATCATTTCCGAAGCACTTTTTTTTTATTCAAGTTAAATTTACAATCTGTCTTAATGTTAATAGACAATAAGTAAATGTGCTGTTAAGGTACAAACAAATTGTGAGTGTTACTTCATTAAGTGACCCTCTGTTTAGTGACAGTATAATAAAAATAAAAATTCAAACTACATACATACTAATTTACATAATTATTTGCTATTTTCTTTATGCTAAAATAACATAATCATACACTAGTTTGTGCTAAAGTTATGTATTTACATTACGTGCATGCGTGCTGGTTTACAAGTTAATATGTCTTTTCTTTTTAACCTTGTTGTAGTGGGTGCCTGTAGTAATGCCACTGCTAAAGGATTGGGATGGATCTCTAACCTGATTTTGTATCTTTCACTAAACTTTTTTATTTCATCTTTCACTTTGCATATTTTTAAATCTCTGTGAATAGTATGAATTGAAACATACAATGGAGCTTTTGTAATTGACCTGAGAGTTTTTGATTGAACGCGCTGTATTATTTTAATATTTGAATTGCTTGCCGTGCCCCATATTTGTATCGCATAAGTCCAAATAGGTTTGATGATGGTTTTATGAATTAGCAGTTTATTTTCAAGAGAAAGAACAGATTTTTTACCCAGAAGCCAATAAAGACTTCTCAATTTAATATTAATTTGTTCTTTTTTCGCTTTTATGATTTTTTCTATGTGTAACCCCAGGTATTTCACATGATCACTAACAGGTATGGCTGTTTTAAAAATTTTGATTGAAGGACAATCACCTCTTCTTAGGGCGAAAGTAACACGGACAGATTTATCTGAATTGACTTTAATGTTCCACATCTTGAGCCAGTCTTCTAGTTGGAATAAGTAATTTTGTATTATGTCAGAAGATACTGAATGCATTTATTTGAAGTTAGGACTTTTCCGAATTTGCTATCGTAACATCGTTGTTTTTTGGGATATCCGCTATGAATATCGAATAAAGAATTGGCCCTAAAACACCTCCCTGTGGTACGCCTGATTTTATTATATACATACTTGAGTACTCATTTACAACCCTAACATAAAATTGTCTATCTTTTAAATAAGATTTAATAAGAAAGAAAAAGGAAGCAGGTATTTTTCTTTAATTTGTAAAGCAGTCTGCCAGACTTTATCGACTTGTTGCACATTAAAACAATATTCGTTTTGCTCTAAAGCTGACCTTATTTTATTAAACACTCTATGGCATTATTCAGGCTATTTTGTCCGGATTATATTGAATAAATTTTCCAAAAAAAATTCTTTCGAATACCTTTGAGAAAGCGACTCTTCTACGAACTTCTTTTTTGGTAACGTACCAGGCTGTAGGAAAGTGCTGAAGTTTAAGTTATTGAATATAAGTCCAAAATGTAAATGGATTCTCATCGAAATGTAAAGGAAAATTCAGTTCAATTCTCAATTTTCGTATGAGAAAGGCATACCGTCCGGACAAATTTGACTCCAAAACGTGATTTTTTTCTATCGTTTAATCGTTGAAAATGTTGCAGAAGTGTTTCTCACGAACAAAAGTATTTTAGTGAAGTCATCGAGAACTCGTTTTATCCGTGTCGCCCTTTCATCTCTGTTAAAGAGCTGAATCTTTTGCAAAAGCAATGGCGATTAGAGGTAGCAAAGAGGTAAAGACCCTAAATTCCTGAAATGACGTTAAAACCAATTAACGCTGGAGCCACCAAAGGCCATCCCATCCGAAGCTTATTCGTGTGGGTTTCTTCATATAATCAATGTGAAGATATAGCATTTTTCCATCTTTTTAGTAATTTGTGGTTTCCATCTCAAAAGAACTACGCCGGCTTGGTGGCTAAGAATGAAATATACCAATTTTGGATACCCTATTATGATGTGAACCATATTCACGTTCTGCATTCACTGGAACAAATGGTGATCCGAAGGGGTAAGATCTGGACTATATGGCGAGTGAAGGAAAATTTCCAAGCCGCTGTTTTTTAAATAAATTTTACCAGGTCTTGCCATGAGGCCGAACGTTTTCGTGTTGGAAAATTATTGCTTCGTGTTTAGTAGCATATTCCGTGCATTTTTCGGTCATCGATAACTTCAATTTGATGAGTTAGAGGTAGAGTTCCTCATTAAAGATTTCACCGAACTTTAGAAACTTATAGTACAGCACGCCCTTCTGATTGCACCAAATACATTGGATTACTTTGTGGTTCTAAGAGCATTTCTGAAATGAAAAATTGTCTTGTCTTTTGACGTCTTTTGGCTTCATAAAGGTTCTGCGAGTTCTTTTGTGTTTGGCAGTAATCTTCTTGGGATAATTCCTACAGCTTCCCATCTTTATACTTTTTTGCCCGACATGGACGTTCTTCGTTCAAACCAAAATCTGCGCTTTTAACGACTGTACCCTCTGGTAAAGATGTTCACCATAAATTTCCACCAAAAAACTTTTGCTGAGGTTTTCTCTATATTAAAATAAAGAAGAAGAACTTTTCGCCAAAACACTTTTTAAGCACAAAGTTCAACATATTATAGTGAAAAAAATGTTCTTTACGCATTAAATTAAAGATGCATGTTCAGAATATAAAAACAATTGACTAATAATCAATTTTAAAGCACCTCTAGACAAACCGCATGAATATAGTCATAAACTCAATAGCTCCGCATTCATATCTTCAACTAATGGCGTGGTTGTTATGGCTAATGATATCGATGATATCGATTGTTGTACACTCTTGTAAAATATTGTGCCTTCTCTATACAGATCTGCAGCTTGAATTATTTTCTCCAGGGGTAGACTGAAGAACGCACGATAGGGAGTCGCCTTGCCTGGAAACTCGTTTGGTATCGAACGGATCGGAAGAGTCTTTCCTGTTCCTGACGGAGCTTTCGGTATTGATCAACGTCAGTTTACACAACCGTATTAGTTGTGCGGTGATACAAAATTCAGACATGGCGGCATGAAGGCGGTTCTTTTTCGTGCTGTGAAAAGTAGCTTTAAAATCGACGAAAAGGTGGTGTGTGTCGATTCTCTTATCACGGGTCTTTTCCAAGATTTGGCGCATGGTGAATATCTGGTCAGTTGTTGATTTTCCAGGCCTAAGGTCACACTGATAAGGTCCAATCAGTTTGTTGGCGGTGGGCTTTAATCTTTCACACAATGTGCTCGATAGAACTTTATATGCGATGTTGAGGAGGCTTGCCCCGCAGTAGTTGGTGCAGATGGTGGGGTCTCCCTTTTTGTGAATTGGGAAGCACACTTAAATTCCAATCGTTGGGCATGCTTTCGACCATATTCTACAATGAAGCTTTTGCATGCTCTTTATCATTTCTTCGCTTCGTATTTGAATACCTCGGCCGGCAATCCATCGACCTCAGTCGTTTTGTTGTTCTTCAGACGGGTAATTGCTATTCGAACTTCGTTATGTTCGGGTAACGGAACATCTGCTCCATCGTCATTGATTGTGGAAACGGGTTCGCCTGCTCCTGGCGTTGTATTTTCACTGTTCCCTTCATAATGTTAGTATGTATCAGTCATTAAATCGCCTTTGGGGGCTTTAGAAGAGTATAATTCAATCTTGAATTAATTTAGAAGCCGCAGCGATTATGAGGCGTATTTTGGCAACAGCGACATCTACAGTTTATCTACAATCTTTCCTTAATATTACACTGAATTATTTACTTTAAATGCTATATAATAAAATATCATACACCCTACACATATGTATATACATAAAATTTATTTGCATCACAAGGAATTTTCTATTTGCTGCAAACGCTCTAAAAATAAAAACAGAACGAAAGCGAAAGTAAAATAGAAAAAAATCGCCCCTAAAATGGCTTCGCACAAAACATATTTAGATTGGCAACAGTTGCTGCATGCCTACAGAGGCACATATTTCACATTCATTGCTTCCTCGCGTACCAAGTACCGTTGCATGTGCAAAGGAGTATGTGTTCGTGTGTATGAGTGCGCTATTTTTGCTCCTGTTGAGCTAGGAAAATTAAAAACAGACACTAACTAACTGTACGCCCGAAGCATACGCCGCAAAAACTCAGCAACCAAGCGGAAATAAAACGACCTTGTGGCGGAAACGCACACATGGACCCGGACAAAGATAAACGAAAAAAGAAAAACAAATACAAAAAAGTTGAACAAAATGTCGGCAACAAATGAAAGGCAAACTTGCAGCTGCAAGGTTGCATAGGTGGAGAGTAGCGGCGCAGAGCGGCGATGGCGGCGGCCGAGTGATACTCGTAGCGAATAATTTTCTATGAAACGAATTTACTTTTATCTCATACTTTGGCTAGCTAGCCGTGGCGAAGCGTTAAGCTGTAAGCAATAAACACACACAAAAATACATATATATATACATGTGCATTTGTATGTGTTCGTTTAAGACAAAGTGCCAGAGCACTGAAGACGCCTGCGAAAACCAAAAAGGTTTATGGTGGGGCGTGCAACCGAAGGGCGGTGTCGGCGAGCGAATTAAGCGCAACGAACAGTGAAAGCAATAAAAACCAACAACAACAACTTTTGTAATGTACTGTATTAACCGAGATAAGTTCAAAAGCAGAGTGTAATGAATAAGAGCCAAGGAAAGTGGATAAAACGCACCAAGCGAAGATAAGCCAACGCAATGAAATGCTCAGAATAGCTGTGAGAAAAGCAAAAACAGCAACAACAACAACACAAATAACATTAATACCGCAAAAGTCATTTAACTGAGTGGGCACTGCGTGTGTAATTGTCAAAGTTGGCAAGCACAAATGAGAACCGAAAGCAACAAGCGACAATATGCTTGCTGGCAACCCTCAAGCCAGCCACACACACACGCACAAATACTCAAGTACACAAGCGCACAAGATACTGCCGCAAGGCAAGAAATGTACGCTGAAGGGTGCAGAATGCTGTTAATCTGTGTTGAGACGTCTTCTGCTGGAAGGAGAGATAATGGATGGCATGCTGCAGCGCTTGGCTGGCTCGAAGACACAGAGCCAGCAGAGTCAAGTGAAAGTGAAGCAACAATCTGCTGCTCCAATATGCTATATTTGGCTGTATATATATACATGGTTATATACATAACTGTATATACATATAATGGTATATACTCAATACCCACCACACAATGAATATTCGTGCCACACTTGTATATTTTTCATCATTTATTATGTTGCATATATGCTTTCATCACTTTGTTTGTGAAAGTGTTTGTGTGTGCGCTCGCTTAATGTGTGTTTTCTCCCCTTTAATTGTCCACTTGTCAAATTCTGATGGATTTTGTTTGTTAAACAGCAACAATAAAATATAAAGGAACAATAAAAATGGCGGCAGAGTGAAAAGACCTTTGTTTGCTAAATGTTTGTACACGAGAGCATGAAAGCAATGAATGTGAATGTCTATGAAGCAAAATGTTAGACATTTATCAGTGAAAACATATATATACAAATTAGGGTGTTGTTTCAGTTGATTTTTTTCAAACGCTCACTGAAGTTAGAGCTTTTACCTTAAAAAAAGAAAATTTTCAATTCAAATCGTTTTTTGTTATTTTGCCTTTAAACAACTAAACCTAAAATTTTGAAAAAATAATATTCTAATACACAAATTTTCGCTTTACAAAAAATTTTCAATGATTTTTTCCATAAAACAACTCCTTTAAAGGTTACAAGCAGTTAAAGTTATCTGTCAAGTGTCTATGGTTGCATACAGTACACCATGACGTATGAGCAACAATGAATTTATAAGGCACTTGTATGACTGTTCAGTACATTTGAGGCATAATTTTAATTGCCTATAACTTTTTTAATAAAGTTTGTAGGTTTATTTACTTTTTGCCAAAAATTTAAGGCAAAATATCAAAAATTCCCGAATTAAATCTTGTTCTCCTTCTTTGTTGGCGTAGACACCACACCGCTTACGCAATTGAGTACATGGGAAAAATTTAATTGGCAAATCAACAACTTGTTTACGTTGGAAAATATTTTTAGCGCAAAAACTAAAGCATCAACGATCTTCTGCAAGAAATTTAAATTGATTAATAACGGACACCCTAATGTATACATATATGTATAAACATATACATATACTATATATCCGCAAATCTTTGTATGAGTATTCATATAACTTTTTATATTCAGCTCGAAAAAGGAAAATATCTGTGTATAGAAGCTGTTGAAGTGGAAGTGTTGGCAGCTGCAACTTAAGAGCTCTTAAGTGTTCTTCAGTAAATTGTCACAAAACAAAAAACAAATACTGACATTAAAATGTTAATTATATTCCTAAGATGAAGCTAAAATTATGTGACGAAAAGTAGCTTTTTTTATAGCAAATATATCGAGATAATTTATGGAATCTGTCTTTTCGCAAAATTCCGTCATATATTTAAAAAGGTTTCGCTGTTAGAACCAGCAGAAATCATTGCAGGAACCTTTAATGTTATATCTAAATGTTTTTTCAGTAAACGAAAAAAGCTAGCAGGCAAAAAGTCAAAAATCATACACTGAGAGCTGCTTACGAGTATCTCCAAGGTTTCATTACAGAATTGGTTTTTGTACACCAAAAAAAAAATTTCTTTTCTACTTAAATATATTTTCTGCAAAATGACTTATGGTCAAAAAAAAAAAAAAAAAAAAACTTTGACCTGATTCAGAATTGAATTTTGGCAGACAAAATACGGCCTTTTGGGTAAAATAAAAAAAATTAAAAAATATATTTTTTTTTTTTTACATTTTATTAAAAACTAATATATTTTTTTATTTTACCCAAAATTTTTGGTCCGATTTGGACTGCCAAAGTTCGATCAGGACAAAAATTGATAGCTCATTGTATAGATAATTATATATAGAATATGCTCAAAATTTAATAGTGATCTGATCATTTATCTCCGTATACTCACTTAAGCAAATTTTTCATTGTTGCAAACATAAACTATTAAGAAAGAAAATCTGAAATTTTTGGAAAAATATTAATTTAAATTCGGCTATACGACGTCATTTCTGGTGACCCTTCGGAAACAAATGCGTCCGCGTTGGTGGCATAACTCCTTACAATACCATTTAAAGCAAAAAATAGCTATTTTAGTTAAAACCTTAACTTAGAACTTGGACGAAGGAAAAAACTGAAAACTGGATTTTTGACAGACAGTTTTACAAAAAATTAAAATTTCAGTGAAAATTTCGCTACATTTTTGTCCAAATAGTTGTAATCGAAAAATAATCCTTCGTCCAAGTCTTTAATAATTGTACCTCAAACGACGGTGTATCATGAAGATCGGTTGAGTAGTTCTTGAGAAATTTTGCCAACTGACTTCAAAAGCGCAGTTTCGAAAAACACGTTTCAAGGCGCACATTGCCTAGCTAGCCTCGAGCACACAAGTTCTCAGGGCTGTATCTCCGAAAATAATATTACTCGGCTCAATTTGAAAATTTAGGACAATATTTTAGAGGTGGTATAGAATTGAATAAGACAATAAAAAATGAAACCCGTAAACTCATGTAACCCCTTAAAAGCAAAACGATGAATGTACGTTAAAGTAAGACCCAATTATCTTCCCAAATTTTCCGATTTATGGTAGGTGGATAGAAGTGTTGCCCAGATGGGCTTGTGATGCATTGTCTTAGGTCCTTATACTTTTCTCGTTTCAGCGTTACGCTTAAACCATTTGGTACTCTCGATGAAACCACTTATATCTGTAATGCTTTCTGCGGACAACCTTCAAGATTTGGAGGCTGATGGGCTTATAGTATTTTGTATCGGGTTCATGATAAAGTTGGGCATTCACTGAGTAAGTGGAAAACCGTTTCCTTATTCCCTTCTAGCTTGCAGCTGCGGTAAATATTGTTATATGGCAGCTCCACGTTTGGCGCACGATCTCCAAAGGACAAGTGTCAAGTTGTTGTGACTGTAAATCCGTATATATGTACTATACTATCTCTTGACCTATTTAATAAGGTTCTTTTGGTTCTCTTGTTTATTTTTTGTCATACTTGTGCCATATCTGTTTTGTTATCTTGCTTGTTATTGATTTCCATCTGCTCTGAGCTATTTGTATAAAATGAATATAAAGCTCTCTTTTGATCGTTGCAGCGGGTGTCCCTGATCTAAAGAGGCAGTTTGCCGACTCGTCTTCTGCCTTTTCGTTGCCGAATATGTTCCTATGACCGGGAACCGATATTATGCATAAGACGAGTTGACTTGTCAGTGAGTTTAAAGCTTATCTCCAATTGTTTATCTTTGATATTTGGACAAGATATCCTCGACAGCCCTAGCTGTTGTCGTCGTTATGTTCTTTATCTGGTTTGTTGTCTGTATGAAACGTAATTATGTCTGTCTGTCTGTTATGTATTATGGATTTCGTTTTGTTGTATGATGAAATTCTGTTATATCATGTTATGTTATGCAATTTTATGTTATGTCCTGTTATTAGGTTAGGTCTAGTTATGTTGTGTTATCTTATGGTTTGTGATGTTACGGTAAGTCATGTTGCACTACATTATGTCACGTTATGTTATGTTATGTCATTCTATGTTACGTTAAGTTAAGATACGTTATGTCATGCTAAGTTAGGTTATGTCATGCTATGTTACGTTAAGTTAAATTACAATATGCAAAGTTACGTTATGTTATGTTAAGTTATTTTATGTTATGCTATGTTATTTTATGTTATGGTATGTGATATGTTATGCATTTACCGTCTTTTAATCTTTTTAACAAATTCCTTAATATGTAAGGAACATTCCACGAGCAAAAAAAAAATAATTTTTATTCAGCAAAGGTTATGCCGTAATGATAAGTATAGCCACCTATGGAAAAATATTACGCTTCCGTATAAATACCAAGTCGCTCTGTACCTTTTAGTAACTAAAGTACCGAGAACTTTCGTGTGGACCCCAAACTTAATTAGATTCTATTATCCACCTAAAACGTTTCTTAACCATTAGGCGATACTTAAACATCATTAGTAAAATCCAAGTCCACAAAAAGCTGGTTATGTATTATAAGCTTGCTTTTAAGTTAGCTTGCTTATTAGTTTGTTAGTATATTTTGGTGTTCTTTCCTAAATATTGCTTTGTTCTGCCTGCAAGCGAGACCATCTTTAAAGATCAACTTGCTTCATCTGCCAATTTGTATTCTAGGCTGAAATCCAGTTTTTACGTTGACAGAAATCCCGGCACCGCAATAAGACGCAATAAAAGTGCAAAAGCAAATGAAGAAAACCAATAACAAATAAATACTCGCACGAAATAAACTGTAATCCACGGTAATGCCGTGTGCACAGGGTAAATAATGCGCACACCTGAGCGGATATATATACATATGTTTACATACATGTGTACATACATTTGGCTGTATGTGTATGTGGTTTTGTCTACATTCGCAATTTGTCGTAAGGCAACAGAAATCATTGACTTCCTTTTGCTGGCAATTTGCACGAAAAGAGTTCAGCAGCTCTTCAAGCTTCGTCTTTAACCCAATTCACGCTGCGGCTGGTGAGTAAATATACATACATATGTGCTGTTGTATATTTGGATATGAATATCCTGGCGAGAACTACTGCAGCTAGCTTACTTTTATTGCCATTGAGGCTTTTACTGTGCTGTATTTGTTGTTGTGATTTTTATGCCCTGAACAGTTTGCTAAGAGGTTTGTACCATCCAAATGGAAAAGCTGGAAACCTATAAAATATGACGGTTTAGTTTCTCAGTTTTTGAGATATCGCTTCGAAATTATGCAGACGTATTTTTCTCTTCAAGATGTTGCTCATTTGTTGGAACCACCGATATCAGACCACTATAGCATATAGCTGCCATGCAAACTGATCGACCAAAATTAAGTCTTTGTACTTGTATGAAAAACTGTTTTATTTGACAAGATATCTGCACAAAATTCGGCACGGATTAATGTCCAAGACAATGCTGCAATTTCCAAATATATGGTTCAGATCGGACTACTAGAGCATATAACTGCCATACAAACTAACCTATAGAATGAGGTTCTTATATGAAAAATCTTTTTATTTGAAAACATATCTTCATGAACTATGGTAAAAAATATTGCCTAAGATGCGCTATAATCTCCGTATAAATTGTCGAACCATTCTAGCTGCCATACTAACTGACAGATCAAAAACAAATTTTTGTATGGAATTTTTTTTTTATTGTGTAGGGTATTATAGCTTCGATGCAATCGAAATTAACTGTTTTTTCTTATTTGTTCATTTCTTGCTTTATGTTACCTGCTATCACTTACGAGTATTCTCTTTCCTTTCTTGACCTTTTTCATTATGGCTTACTTTAACCATCGAGTTCACTATCCATCTAGACTATGTCGGGTTTTCGCAACTACGTTAACACAGTTAGATAGCTTGCTATTTGCTTGTGTTGATATAATTGTTGTTGCATTTACTCCGCTTCAGGCTCCAGGCTAGCCGACGACTCAGTTGTGTTCTCTTACAGTTATTAATGTAGCTGACCACAGGATTTGCTGCTTACACACAAGTAGATCCCTTCTTATTTATTGCCGCACATTTTTCACCCTCTTTCATT
The DNA here is from genome assembly GCF_024586455.1 of Bactrocera neohumeralis. NCBI lineage: Eukaryota > Metazoa > Arthropoda > Insecta > Diptera > Tephritidae > Bactrocera > Bactrocera neohumeralis. Next base: position 25,823,843 of record NC_065922.1, read on the forward strand.
CGAAATTAAATTAAATGTTTGTTGTTACATAACATGCAGTCTTCGCATACCAGCTCACCTGCTCGAGCGGGTGAGGAAGTTGTGGCCGTAGAAGAAATGTTTCTGCGTGTTTTTCTGCTCCGCAAATTTCATTTCATTTTCAGTGCTGCCTTTCAACGTGCTAACGTTTATTTGTATCTAAGTATGACTGTGTGTGTGTTGTTGAACTACTTTTCGCACTACCTTTCAACATTATTATCACCATTTGTATCATTCGTTGCTGGTCAATTTGGCAGTACAACATACCATTTTCCCTACTTTTTGCAGCTCTCACCAACATTTATGAATGTGTTTTGGGTTTTCTCTTCTTGTTGTTGCTGAGGTCCGTTTGTGGCATTTAAATTAATTTGCTGCTGTTGCAGTAACTTTTTCAGACCCATAATTAGTGGTGAGATTAGCATAATCGCCTAATGAAAAGCTAACCAACCTTGTGCGTCAACTTACAGTGGTAATTATGTGCTCTGTATGTAATGAATCGTATACAAATGTATGTAAATGTATATAGATGTATAGAAATATATATAAATGTATATAGATGTATAGAAATATATGGAAATGTACATAGATGCTTACAAATATATGTAAATGTTTGTATATATTTTGTATGAGTACAGTGCGCAGGGGCGTATAAGTAACATTTAATTGATAGCGACATTAATTCAAATGAGTTTGCTGTACAGCATTATTTTGCAATGTCTGCGAATAATTTGTATGCCAAGTACAGTGTGCTTCGCTAAAACAGAACTTTTTGCATTTTATTATTTTTGATTCGTTTTAAAAAGTTTCGCTCAAAAACTTGTGTTCGCTTAGAAACTTGTTTCTGACCGTTTTGTTTACTGTTCCTTGCGGTATATGCTTATGTTTGGCATTAACCGACGGCGTACTGAGAATTATGTAATCCCATGTTAGGTAAAGTTATGTTATGTCATGCTCTGTTAATGTTATGCTAACTTATGTTGAGTTGTGTTATGTTAAGTTTTGTTATGCTATGTTAAGTTATGTTATGTTAAGTTTCGTTATGTCATGCAATGCTATGCTAAGTTATGTTATGTTGAGTTAACTTCCATAATGTAATGTTATATTAAGTTGTATCATTTTAGGATATGTCATGCTATGTTATGCTAAGTTATGTTATGCAATGCTATGTTGTGTTATGTTTAGTTACGTTATGTTATATTAATTTGTGTATTTTTACGATATGTTATGCTATGTTATGTTACGTTATGTCATGTTATGTTATGTTATGTTACGTTAAGTTAAGTTATGCCATGTTATGTTATATCACACTGTACTATGTTATTTTATATTATGTTAAGTTAGGTAACTATATTATTTTAACATATGCTATTTTACGTTATTTTCTATTACGTTATGCCGTGCTAAAAATTAGCAAAAATTATTCTCAGAGAGACCGTAAAGTGCAAAGTTTTAGTCTTCTTCATTCCCATTTTAGAGGTTTCGATCCAAAGTAAAGCGTAACTATCATATTTATTAACAACATAAATAGATACTTACACCCATCCAAAATTATAATAAATATTGGGTAGTCGAAAAAGTCTTTTCGTATTTGTAATAAAATTTTAACTTATTTTTTTTATATTTATACTAATAAATAAATAAACAAATATGTACTATTTTGGTCGACCACTTTTTTGCCATTTTTCCGCTAGAGACATTATTCGATCAGTGTAAATCGAAATTTCGAAATTGCCAGAACGGAAGCGAGCGAGCCATTGTTGTGCTACAAGAACTGGTATAGCATCGTCTCCGTAAGCTTTACAAATTTCATTGGTGGCTTGCGTGGCATTTACACAATATGATTGGTGGCACTGGAGATATACGACTGCAACGACATCTATTGACAAAATACGAAAAGACTTTTTCGACTACCCAATATATCTACGAATCCCTTCCTGTTCTCTAATCAACTTATGCATCTGAATCCACACTCATTCCATTACTCTGGTTTATGTGGATATTACTTTATTCTTATTGTTAATTTTAATATCTCGGATAGGAACTCTTATTGAAAAATAAGTGCCTCACAGTTTCTTTTAGTCTACTAGACCTTGGAGTTATTATTTCTAGAGCTTATTTATATAAATATCATATATAATTCTCCAATCGCTGGCTCTAAACTAGCTTTAGACCCATAGTTTCTTAGCAGAAATGTTCAGAATGATCCTCTGAGAATTCTTCGCATTCGCTACTTTATTGAAAAAGAATCGACCTGCTCTATTGTACATACATATATGAAAAATATTATGGTCTCAATGCATATTCCTTGCATTGTTTTATCATTAAACTGTGCGATTAAAACTTTAATCTACAATTTGTGCTCACACAAACCCATACATGGTCACATTTAATGCAAAATTACACTCATCAAAGCTCGTATACTGCGCTATCCCACATTTTGTAGCCACTAGTTTGATATTAAACGCGCTTTCGACGGCATCACAGGAATGCTTTGGAAAATTCGCAGCTCGTCGCTTTATTAGCCACCTCATTTAGCTCACTTCATTTTCATGGCGTGCGCGTAGTCAATGCCAGACTAAAAAAATGTCGACACATTTAAATTCATTAATTAACTGGCTTGCGAAACCAGCGCCAGGCAATCAAGTTTATCGGCTGTCGCTTTTAATATTCATTTCGCTTGACTTTATAACGTTTCATGTATTTATTGCTGCTTTCGCTTTGACTTGAAAATATGAAATTAATTCAATGGTTTCACACTCGCTAAGTACCCTTCTAGGTCTGCCTTTGCTTTAATATAAATATTTACACAAGCTCACACGAAAGCTATGTTTTAGTATTTCTCTATTTTTCCACTACATTAGGCACATAATCTTTGCATTTGCGGCGTCTTTGATATTAGCGTTGGTATTTTATGTATAGATGTAATGTTTTATGTATAAATAGTATGTAGTAAGTCTGGGTATGTGTATATCGTACTGCATATTGTACTCTTTAAAGAGCTGGGTAAATACCTAGATACAAAAATGGTTAAGATGCTTTCTTTTTCTTTTGTCGCATTAAGAATGTGTTGGAAAAACTTTTTAAATTTAAAATCTCTATTCTTTTATTGAAGATTTTCTGCCCATTTCAAAAACATTCAGCCAGATTATGAGTGGTCAATATATAAACTAAAATTCACCTATGACTTCGGTAGTATTTATATGAACTACTAATGCTGTAGTTCTATGAATAACTTATTCAAGCCTTTTGACTATTGAGAATAGATTTCAAGAGCTTCTTGTGATGTGGAAATGCTGACCTATAGGCTGTTTGTCTAAATAATATGAAAGATCATTTCAGTTTATCTATTCAATATTTGTTGGCACATCAAGTGCTAATTGAGCCCGATAGGACTGCACTCCTACCTACCTGAAACGAAAGACTGACTTAGCAATTGGTGACACGATATCTTCATCTTTGTTATCGAATTTAATTTTATTTTCTTGGAAATCATCAAAAAATGCTAATACGTATTATTAACATTTTTAATAAAACCGAAATTTTACGATAGAAACTATTTTTAAATACGGAAATTAAAATTTTTCTGGAACGAGTCCTGGTTTTAGCAGGATGACTATTCTGAAGATTCCTTATTATGCGCACAGAGTGATTATTAAGCACTCCATTTGGACATCTCGGTTCGTGTGATTAACAAGCATTCAGCCTAAGTGGCTATTACTGTCTGTGTCCGTCCGTCCGTGCAAGCTGTAACTTGAGTAATTTCAGTAAAAAGTTGACATATCTTTATGACACTTGGTATATGGTTTCCTTGGTTAAAAAGTAAGGACGAGTATGAGATAGCTTTGTGGTATGATGGGGCTTTATGGGAGCCAGTGCGAAAATTGGACGATGGGCGTAATACCGTGATCGATTTCGACCAAATTTAGTAAGTGTTGAACAGGGTCAATATTTCCCTGAGCCCCCATATACCTAATATAAAGATTTTCAAACTTCAGGTGACTGTATACCGCATATAACATGTGAATTATCTAAAAAAAAAAACAAGAAAAAACGTTAACTTCGGCTGCACCAAAGCTAATATACCCTTCACAGATTACATCGGTGCCTTAGAAAATAATTTATACCGAATTTCGTAAATATATCTTGTCAAATGCAAAAGTTTTCCATACAAGAACATTTTTCCGATCGTTCGGTTTGTATGGCAGCTATATGCTATAGTTAGCGGATCTGAACAATTTTTCGGAGATTATATTGTTGCCTTAGAAAATAATCTATACCAAATTTGGTGAAGATACATTGTCAAATGTGAAAGTTTTCCATACAAGAACTTGATTTCGATCGTTCAGTTTATATGACAGCTATATGTTATAGTGGTCCGATATCGACCGTTCCGACAAATGAGCAGCTTCTTGAAGAGAAAATGACGTTTGCAAAATTTCAAAAGGATATCTTAAAAACTGAGGGACTAGTTCGTATATATACAGACAGACGGACAGACAGACAGACGGACATGGCTAAATCGACTCAGCTCAACATACTGATCATTTATATATATATACTTTATAGGGTCTCCGACGCTTTCTTCTGGGTGTTACAAACTTCGTGACAAACTTAATATACCCTGTTCAGGGTATAAAAATGAGCTAGCCTGTTTTACTCATAACAGTGTACATTTGTACTGAAAATGCATAAAATCGGCCGAAACCATGACCTAGACCCTATGTAACTAACATCAGGACTTTCGAACATCCCGCAGATTTTAGTCCATATGATTCGTGTTGTATCTTAAGCAGATCTAGAGAACATTTTATGGCATGTTAATAGTGTGAGGTACTGGCAAAAATAGATAAAGTCGGTCGATAACGATATGAGGTATATGTATATATAAAATTCCTTGGTCTCTGATCTTATGGTTGACGTTTAGCGCCTTAAGGCGTCTCCCTGTCTTTGATTATTGTAAGGTTGCACCCGAACTTAACCTTTTCTTACGTGTTTTTGAAATCAAATGTTCATGCAATATTGAGTGTATGTTGGTTTCATTAATTCTTATGGCTGCTTCAATCTCACGATAGGTCATATGAACATCTTTCAGTATCAGTTTGGACACAACATCAATAGTTCCGAAACAACAACTGATTCTAGAAGATCTTCACGAAATATTCATTAGTTGGCATACTCAAAATACCACTCCTTCAAGGTAAGATTTTGAGATTTATTTCCATAACCTTTTTGAGAAGGACAAAAAAATTTATTTATTTTATGGTAAAAATAAGTAATTTTACTAGTACACCCATTTAGTGTAAGCTTTAATGATTTTTTTCCATAACTTGGTTGAGAAGTAATCAATGCTTTAAGGCGAATGAAAATGTATGATTCCTCAAGACGAACTGAGAATGGCAGTACATCTATTCATATTTTTTTAAGAAATTTTAAAAATATCATTTTATTACATAACTTTTCCTGAAAGTGAAATTACTACATTTCTTTTTTATCAAAATAAGTGCTATAAAAATTTCATGTATAATTTCCTAAAATCCCTAAGCAGCTTATTTATAAAAGTATTATTCAATTTTAGTACCTATCTACTCTGAGCTAAAATCACTTTTTACTATTAGATACAGACTTTTATACGCGACTGTAGTAAAACTTTCTTAAGTCGCACTAACCGACACATTCGCGCACACGCGAACAACCTGTGTTCTTACGAGTTAATGTAAATGTTAGTCATAAATTTTGCCTTATCATGAATATTATTGCAGTCGTGTCGTATATGCTCATACATAACTGTTTATTATGCTGTTTAATGTATGTAAATGTAGCGCTCTTGTCGTTGACGCATTTATTGTTGTTAACAACTAATGATGTCGAAGGCAGAATTACAATGGCACAACATATTTTTGGGGGTTTATTGAGAGTATATGTATATTCACACGGAATATACTTGTATTATATATATAAATCTCAGAAAAGGTGTAAAGTTTTAAATTGTTTCGATTAATGCATGTTTTTTTTTATTTTTTACTTAAATTGAGTACTTTTTGTAAGACGAACTCAAAAGAAATTTGACCCGGATTGAGAAAAGCAGCATTTATTCAAAACAAGTCTATATTATCGGCTTCAAAATAGACTCCTGAGTTAATACAAGCTTGCCAACGCTTAAGACGTTACATGGGCTTCCTCGGAAAAAATAGTTTTTTTTTTTTTAATTTTTTTTTTCTCATATAAAAAATGAAATATTATATTAGATTTTTTTATTGTTGAAAAAAATCAGCGCGCGTAGGCAGGATAACTCCTTACAGGATCACCCAAAGTGAAAAAATACGTGTTTTAATTAAAATCTTAACTGAGAATTTGGACGAAGGAAAACAAACTGAAATTTGGATTTTTAGTAGACATTTTTTCAAAAAAATGAAAATTTCGCGACATTTTTTTCAATTAGTTGTAACCTAAAAAAATACATATAGAGAGATAGACATCTTAATGAAATTTAGTATAATATTTTCTAAATTTTTATCTCAAATATATTATTTTTCTGCCAATTTTATTTTTAGATTTTAGGATTTAGATTAGGTGGTTACTCTGTTTTTAGACTTTTGGTGGGTGGCAACTCTGTTCCAAAATATGTTTTTCGAAATTAAAAAAAATATTTTATGCAAGGCTTTATCTTTAATTATACAATTTTCAGCTGAGAAAAATTGTATTTTCCAACATGTGGCAACTCTACTCCTCAACATAAACAAGTTTATCTTTTTCAGCATAGTTTACTTTTGATTAATAATTAGTAATTATATTTTATATTTTTTCTGCTCAAATATATTATTTTTCAGCTTATTTTATTATTAGATTTTTGATAGGTGGCAACTCTGTTCCATTTTTTTTTCGAAATTAAAAAATATTGTATGCAATTTTTCAACTTTAATTACACAATTTTCAGCTGAGAAAATTGTATTTTCTAACATGTGGCAACTCTACTCCTACATATAAAAAAATTTAATCTTTCCAGTATAATTTCCTATTGTAAAACATGTTGTGCTACTTTTTTTTACATTTTTCGAAAATGTTCATGTTCTTCGGAAATACTTAGTCCTATGTACATATACCTCTGAAGCTAATTGGGATTTCAAAATGAATTTCAATTATAAGCATATCTGTTTAAGAAAAGTATGTGAAAGTAAGCGAAAAAGTGATTTTGGAGTCTATAGGTGAATAGGAATACTCACTTTCATATTTACAGATATTTTAGGTTATGACCTTGAATTTTTTATCTTCAAAACTCTTTAAATAAAGCTACAAAACTAAGCCGGTTAAAATTTTATGAAATCTGATGCACCTTCTGTATGTCCATAGCACATATGTATGTGTGCTGGTTAAAGACCAAGTTCTACATTTGACAAAAGTTTAATCCATTCTCTGGCGAACTCAGCAATTTAATCGCATTTGTAACTTTTCCAACTTAATTTTCGCCCGTAAGCAGCTTCCATGCGACTGCCACGAGTTTTTACTGTCACTTGACCTTTTCTGCTTACAGCTCGTTTGCTATGTTTGTTTGTGTGAGCTTCACTTTCCGTTAGGTTACGTAGCCTGTATTTGCTTTTGTTTTTCCAAAGGCCTGGGCGGCACCAAAAAAGGCCATAAAGAGCACTCGAAATTTGCTATGCTCTTAAAAGTCTATAAAATATTCAGCACTGGGCGGCTCAACTGAACAACAGCAACCAAAAAAGGTTTAGGCAAGCTCGTAAAACAACGGTACTATATAAAAATGTCGCAGTCCTTGGTGCTGCCATTTTTTTTTCATATAAAAAATGGCTTCGAAAAAAAATTAGCAAAAAAAAAGAAAATAAAAAATTTATTCATTTGCCATTTGAAAAATCATTTAATTAGCCGAAATTCCTTTTGTCTACAAGTCAATTCGATTTAATTGAATACTCGCTGCCTAAGAATACTTCGAGGCATTTCGAACTTTGAACTTGTTCACAAGTACTATTTACGCCGATTTTCGTGTGAGAAGATGCGATTGTGCTGACAACAGATGAGCTTACACACATACATACATGCATATATATATTATGTTTGTTGGTATGTATTTGTGTCTGTAAGTATGCTCGTTTTAAATTTTCTCTTTAATGAAATCGATTTGTTCGCCGCCCACAAGGACAGCATGTCACAAGTGGAATGCAATTAGCAATGTCACAGCAGCGCAATTGTTGTTGCTGCCGCAAAGTTGCGAAGCTTTTAGTTCACAGTGCGGAAAACTTCATTCAATCACTTACGTTTGTACATGTGTATTAGATAATAACGCATTCGTTTAATGAATATTTGAGCTTTGTTGATTGATTTGATTGTGATTTGTGTCTAATGCGCACTTTTTTGGTTCCGGAAATTGAATTCCATTTAAAACATTTCATTTAATTGAGTTAATTGAAAATTTATTGAAGTTATTGTAATTACACAATTTGTTGTAAATGACTTAAATTTTTTCAGAGTAACATTTAATTGAAAGTGTTTGAGGAAAATCAATTGTATTAAAAACAAGTAAGGAAGGGCTAAGTTCGGGTGTCACCGAACATTTTATACTCTCGCGTCATAAAGTGATAATCGAGATTTCATTATCCGTCATTTACATATTTTTCAAATACCGTATTTGTGTAAAGTTTTATTCCGCTATCATCATTGGTTCCTAATGTATATATTATACAGAGAAGGCATCAGATGGAATTCAAAATAGCGTTATATTAGAAGAAGGCGTGGTTGTGAACCGATTTCACCCACATTTCGTACATGTCATCAGGGTGTTAAGAAAATATTATATACCGAATTTCATTGAAATCGGTCTAGTAGTTCCTGAGATATGGTTTTGGTCCATAAGTGGGCGACGCCACGCCCATTTTCAATTTTTAAAAAAGCCTGGGTGCAGCTTCCTTCTGCCATTTCTTCCGTAAACTTTAGTGTTTCTGACGTTTTTTGTTGGTCGGTTAACGCACTTTTAGTGATTTTCAACATAACCTTTGTATGGGAGGTGGGCGTGGTTATTATCCGATTTCTTCCATTTTTGAACTGTATATGGAAATGCCTGAAGAAAACGACTCGATAGAGTTTGGTTGACATAGCTATAGTAGTTTCCGAGATATGTACAAAAACGTAGTAGGGAGCAGGGCCACGCCCACTTTTCCAAAAAAATTACTTCCAAATATGTCCCTCCCTAATGCGATCCTTTGTGCCAAATTTCACTTTAATATCTTTATTTATGGCTTAGTTAGACACTTTATAGGTTTCCGGTTTTCGCCATTTTGTGGGCGTGGCAGTGGGTGGATTTTGCTCATCTTCGAACTTAACCTTCTTATGGAGCCAGAAATACGGACATCCAGATTTCAACTTTTACTCAGTTGCACGGACGGACGGACAGACGGACGGACGGACAGACAGACATCCGGATTTCGACTCTACTCGTCACCCTGATCACTTTGGTATATATAACCCTATATCTGACTCTTTTAGTTTTAGGACTTACAAACAACTGTTATGTGAACAAAACTATAATACTCTCCTTAGCAACTTTGTTGCGAGAGTATAAAAATTGCCGCATTTGGGACGAAGAGCAACCTGAAGAGATTAACGACTTGCCATTTCATTCAGAAAAAAAACGGTTTGCCGACCGGTGAAAGCATCCGGTGAGAACGTAACCGTCAGTGGCGACCGTTATGGCGCTGTGATAATCGACTATTTAATGCCTGAAATTTAAGATTTTTCCTGTGGGAATATGTAAAGACTTAATTCATTCCTTCGCCAGTTACCAGCCTAACTGCTCGAATAAGTCATCGAAAATTTAGCTCAACAGATAGATCATCTGAGACGTGCCACAGCAAGCATTTGAAAATATGTTAAAGAGGTTTGAACAATGAACAGTGAATGTTAAAAATATTTTTTTATTCAGTTATCGAATATGGTTAAGAACCACCCCTTATTCAGAGTTAACAAGAGCACATTTTCGTATTCGAATTAAAGTTGCGGTATCTAAAATCATTTAAAATTCCACGGACACGATTTCAAATTATTTAAAATATATTATTTGAATACATTATCATTTCTATTGTTGTATCTGTCTATCTGTCATTGAAAAAATCATTATATTTGTAAAATAAAAATTCTGCTATAATTTATATTAATTATGGCAATTAAAATATTTTGCCTGCTATTAAGCAAAGTTAAGGCAATATTACCGCAATTCGAGGCGATTATGATAATAATTTCCGAATTTTACTACACATATTTTACATTTATCGTCTGGTAATTGAAAGTTTAATGGTTATGTGTGTAAATTAGTCCGTCATAATTTTAGTTCGAAAAAAATACCTGTAAAGTAATTTAAATGTTTACAAAATACTAATTGAGGTACATATATTACTTATAAACACTAACAACACAACAGTCGTTTGTTATTTTTTACTTATAAACGTTGCGATGTAAACTTTTGGGTATTCGATTTAAAAATTTCAGCAAGTGGCAATCAAGTAAAGAATATCTTTTATAAAAATCATGTAAAAACTTTGCTTAGTTTGAAGCTCATATTTTATTTATTCGTTCATTTAATTAAGTATATTGAATAATATTTTCAAATAGGTGGCAACACTTTTAATTTTTTATAAGAACTGTTTGTATATTAATTATATTTTTTTGTTTGTTTTATATTTACTTCGATTAAAGCGAATACTTACTTAATCAATTTTATAGTATATAAAATTTAAACAGGTGGCAACCGTTTTATATTTTTTTATACTTTTCATTGATTACATTACCTTTTTAATTTACTGCAGTTAAATTTATTTATTTGTATACTTTTAGTAAATTTTATGGCATGACATTTTTTAAATAGGTGGCAACCACTGGTGAAAATATTTTGAGCGTAAAGCTTTGGTTACTACTTTTAATGACATATTCTCATTTCAACTATTTGCTTAATTTTACTAACTTTATGGCTTAAAATTTTGTAAACAGCTGGCAACATTCTCTTTAATGAGCTGACAACGCTTTTATTTTTTTTTATAAGAATTATTTTTATATTTACTTCATTTAAAGCGAGTGATTACTTAATCAATTTAATAATATACAAAATTTAAATAGGTGGCAACCCTTTTAGAATTTCTTTTATAATAATATTTTTTCTAATTTACTGAGCCTAAATTATTTCTTTTGTTTTATTTTAATAAAAAATTTTATGGAAGAATATTTTTAAATAGGTGGCAACCACGTTTAAAGATATTTTCTACTGTAAGCTTTAATTAGTACTTTTAATTTCATCTCATTTCAACTATTTGCTTATTTTTATCAACTTTACTGCTTAAAATTTTGTAAACAGGTGGCAACACTCTTTGTTAAACTTATATAACTTTGAGTTTTCTTTAATTGATGCAAATGTTAGTGTTCTTGATTTAATTTATTCGCTTAAAGTAGTAGTGAATCCAGACATATGCATTCATATGCTAATATTTTGCTCAATACTGTACTACCACACAATTTTGCACCGAATTCGCTGTTGAACACAATGCAAATATACAATTAAATTAAATCAGAAAAGCAAACAAAGCACGACCACAATCACTGCTATCGCACACAAAAACTTCCACACACACACAGTCATGTGAAGAAGTACATACACACATGCATAAAATACATGCCAGGTATTGGAATAAATGTATGTTGTTACAACATTTCTTTTTCGCACTGGCAGGAGACGCTTCATCGCACTCTACTTCATTATTCATGTACGTATGTGTGCAAATAAATAAACGAGTTTTTTATGTGTGTGTGTGTGTGTTTGTGTGAGTGTAAGTGCAAACATTAGCCGCCAATTCAGCGACTTTTATAATTGCAAATAAACATGAACTTTTGGCATTTAGGCAGTTTGGCCCATTAAAATGTTGCAACAACAGGAACACGTGCTTTTGTTTGTATATTTATACAAGCAACAAAAACAAAAACAAACGAAATAAAAGTACAAGCATAAATTTGATGTCGGAAAAGTAAGTGAAGTGAGGGAGTAAATGTGTGCGTGGCAAAGAAATTAAATAGTGCGGTGAGGGGCTTGTGCGAATTGCGAAACATTCACGCGGTTCGATTGGCAGCCGACAAGCGAGTGTGGAGGCGCCCGTACGAGTGCTGGAAGGAAACGCTCAAATAAAGCAACAAAGTGCGAACTGAACCAAAAATAAAACATAAATGTTGAACTTGCTTTCAGACACAAGTTTAATTTGCAAACACATTGGTAACACTCACATACATACATATATATATATATGTATGAGTGTATGCACTCGCGCGAAGACTTATGCAAATATGTGCTCACGTTCTTTCAGATCCTTTAACGCCGCGTTGAACGATTGTTACTGCGTCAATCTTGTTTGTTTGTGCTTAATAAACTCGTACGTGCAAATATTTAATCTGAATCTGCAATGAAAATGAATTTTTAAGTGTGTGTAAACTAAAAAAAGTTTGTGTATGTGTTTGTTGTTATCGGACGCCACTTTTTCAAAATGAAGTGAGGCGTGAAAGTTAAAAAAATTTTCCAGAAAAAGCGTTAGTTACTAAAAATTAAATGCAGAGTTAGCAGAGATTCCAAACGCTAGAAAACAGAAATTTATTTTCTGGGCTTAGTATGCATATTTAAATATAGGCTGTAATTGAAGCTTACGTAAAGCATGATACCTTATGTGATAGTCCCAAATACGACGATTTTTAAGAATTAAAAAAGAAAATTACTAATAAACTGCTTTAATTTTTAAAGGCATTTCTTCATATATTTCAACATCAATATTTTTCAATTTAAAACGAACGCGATCTTCTGCAGTGATTTCGGCATTAGTTTGGAAGTAAAGTAAGTTAGTTTGAAGTAAATGATGTTATTTTCCAATAAACCACTTATTTTTACTGTTTTTCACTAATTTTATTGAAACTTACGTTAAACTTAAACTCTAATAGTAAAAATTTTAATTAAAAATCCTTTTTTTTTTGAAGATTTTAACGAAAATCTGTAGTATCAACGATTTGAGTGCGACAACTAATTAGAAACGAAAATATTTTATAAGCAAAAAATACTGTTATTAAAAAAATTGCTTATTTTCAGTTCGTATTTAATTACTTAATCCTGACGTTATAAGACTCTGACAGCCACTAGTGTTGCTTGCCATGCCGTCCTAATTTCATCAACAGAGATGTGTTCTCTTCAGGTCACTCCAAAACATTGATCGAATTTTCAACAAAAACCTTTTGTGTCAACTTTCCCGTATGCTTTGGATTGTTATTTTGTTGGAATTTCCACATAACAGGAAAATTCTTCCTTAGTTCATGGCAAAATGACATTTTTTAGAATGTCGACGTATTTCTCCTTTTTTGAAATTACAGCAATCGCATGGAGCGGTTCTACAACATTCCAGGGAAAAGTTCCCCCACCATTATTGATCCTCCACCATACTCAACTACGCGTGGAACATAGCGAAGATCAAATTCTTGAACTATTGGATGGCGAAAATACCTTCGACCATCTGGACTTAAGTGATTAATTTTTGTTACATCGTTCCAAAGGACATACCTCCGTTGATTTCTTGTCTTAGACCAATAAGAGTTGGCAAAGCCTACGCGTCGTTTCTACGAATTTTAGTCAGAAGTGGTTTCCTGCGTGCTTCCCTGCCGTGAAGTCCAGATACGACCAAACACCGGGAAATTGTTTTCTTGAATAGTTCGCCATTATATTCATCTTGAATTTCACGTAGAATGTCAGTGGAACTCTATTTTTGGGTGTCTTCGGGAGATAGTGTTAATTCTGCGGTATATTTCTGTTGAAGTTTTTCAGATTTCAATGTACAGCTGCAGCGTTTCCTCATTAAAAAACTTGAAAAATACATTTTAATTCATTTTAAACCACAACTTTGAACACATCCTTACCTTAAGAAATTTTAATTCTTTAAACAACTGTTTCTAATTAGCTGTCGCACTTAATTCACATTCTATATCGTAACGCTTTTACTATTTGGGAAAAAATTAAAAGAACTTTAACTTTACAACTACAAAACAGACTGAATTTTGTAGTAAATAGAGTAACACGAACAATGCAAAACTTTTAGGAACATAAATAACGGTATATCAAAAACTTTTATCATTATACTCATCAGCCATCTACAAAAAATAAAATTTGATAGTGATCGCATCATTTGCATCATTCGCCTCCGCTTTGTGAAAATGGCTGTAACTCGAAAAATATTTGGAGATATAGACTTACAATTTTTGTATTGTATTTTTAAAGACCATCGAATTGAAATATGTAAAAACTAAAAATATTTTTTATCCGAATTTCAGACTGGTGGTGTGTTTCAAATCAGTTTCTCTTCTTCAAAGAAAATTTTCTACAAATCTAATGAATCGCACCAACGTATTGTTTTCATTGCATGGTTATTTATGTTAAAACTGTGACTTGATCACCTGTTAAATATAAAAAAACGACAAAGCGAATCAATCATTAGAAATCGTTAAAGGTTGTTATGCCCGCCAACAACAAAACGTTTTGGATATCTTATATCCAGAGAGCTGTATGTGCTTCCTGATTCCTGGTACAATTCCTTCTTTATATCAAGTTATTTGAATAGTAATGTTTACAACAGTAGTCCCCAAAAATCGCTTAAGTATGGAGAACAAGAGGTCAAGAGTTACAAATTTCATTTAATTTTCAGATTGTAATGAAAATGGTTTTTGATAAAATATTAATTACTCATGTTTTAGCTTGCGGTTGGTTTCTTCTTCTTTACTGCCACTTCTGCTTCCCACGGCGGGTACTGTGTTGAATACTTTCAGAGAGAGCCTTTCTCTCGAAAACTCGCAACGTCGACTCATCAGATGTTATCATAGTCCATACCTTTGCACCATATAGCAGGACGGGAATGATGAGTGACTTTTAGAATTTGGACTTTGTTCGTTGAGAGAGGACTTCACTTTTCAATTGCCTACTCAGTCCAAAGTAGCTCCTGTTGTCAACAGTATATTTCTTAACGTCACCTTACATAGCCGTACTAGCTTTGCGGGGTTCCAAGTTCAGACTTCAGCGGCATAGAGGCAGTTCCTTTTCGTGCTGTCAAAAGCAGCTTCGACAAAGAAGAGCTAGGTATCGATTCTTTTTTTACGGGTCCTTTTCAAAGTTTGACGTATGTGAATATCTGATCATTTGTTGATTTTCCCAGGCCTGCAATCCATCGAGTCCCGCCGCTTTGTTGCCCTTCTGACGGATAATTTCTATTGAAGTCTCATCATAGTCAGGCAAAGGAACATCTATTTCATCGTTATCGATTGCTGAATCGAGTTTGCCATCTCCAGATGTTACACTTTCATTGTCGTTCAGCAGACTGGAGAAATTTTCCCTCCAAAACTTCAGTATGCTGTGAACGTCAACCATTAGATCACCAATTTGGGTCCTAGAATTTTCGAGCATTACGTCTGTCGGCCAGCTTGTCAAGCTCTTAAGAAGCCTTAGAGTTGCAATTATCTTTTACGAGGGTCGCCACCTGTTTAAAAAACTGAAATCAATAAAATTGCGAAGACAAGCGAATTATTACAATGTGTTATCTTGGTTTTGAGGTTAATTAGAGCTAATAGCCAAAAAATACTTTGAAGAGGGTTGCCATTCGTATGCAAATTTTTATTAAAATAAATTTATAAAAAATATGCAATATTACAACGTGGCATCGAATTAAAAACAATCGGATAAAATCTTCGTAAGGGTTGCCCACTTTTTGAAAATTTTAATGCCAGAAATTGATATAATAAAAATTCAAAATTGGAGCAAACACAGCTATTGACAACCATTAGTTGCACAGTCTGCAAAATATTCTTGCCCCTAAATTTTTTCTTGATTGATTTTTTTTATTAGCAATTTAATAATCTTTGAAGTTGAGGTGGGTTACTAATTAAAAGAAATACAACAAATCGTTCCTCTGCCTTTACATAAAAATTCTTGTTGCAGCCCACACATAAACGCCTCTACGCACGTCGCTTTCACACTTAACAGCCATAAATATTTGTTTAGAGTTAAAAAAAACGTCACGTAAATAAAAATTGCACAAAATAAATGCGCCTAGAACAACAGAAACAACAACAGCAATGTGTCGCTACATATCCGAAATATGAATTGTGTCACTTTCTACGCGTAAATGCGCTCACTCACACTCAAAATACTATTTGTTTATCAGCTTGTTTGTTTATTTGCTTTGTTTACACGCTTCGCTGTGCTTTGCTTGACTCTTGTGCACTCTTATGTCGGCGCTGTGACGCACAAACACGCTGCTCTACGTCCATTTGTACCTAAAAGTCACTCATACGACACGACACACTGCCAACTCATATTAATGTTTGCTTGTAGAAGTGCTTACATATATGTATGCGTGTGTGTGTGTGCTTGCAAAGTGTCCACCCACATGTCAAACTGCATAAATTGGCTGCATTTCCAAAATGTTTGCTCTGACTTTTATTTGTCTGTTTATCATTAGCTGAGAGATTCATAGGCACACATGCATACACTACGCTATATATACATATATGTATGTATGTATGTGTGTGTGTTTGTAATATTGCGTGCAACATCAAATTGTCGCATCATTTGGTATTTCAGTTTGCGTTAAAAATAGTTGCGGCTGTCGTTGCCGCTGTGCAACTTGCTGTGGTGTCCCACTAAATGGCTGCAGTATATAAATTTAAGCTCGCACACACACACACATACACTCAACTATGCAAGTACGTAGGTGCAGCGCTTGTGTGCTTACGTGCGTTTTGTCAACGCTTTGATGCGTCTGCCGCTTTTTTATATGCATTTTATATAAAAATAACGAGCAGCAGTGCATTTTCAACGCGGCAGTATTGTCCGCCACAACAACAACAACCACATGCAAGCACCAAAAATAAGCGCAATTGTAATAGAAATGTCCGTCGTCAGCGTGTACATGTCGTATGTTGTCCAAATTTATTTGGTGCAA